>NC_082667.1:99300449-100550449 GCF_025265405.1 Mesoplodon densirostris | reverse complement strand
ATAGTAGCAAGAGTAATCTTTTAACACATAAAAGGGTTTATATCCCTGTTTAACCTAACACACTTTAATGACTTTTTTTATTTAAGTCCAAATTTATTATTGTGTCTCACATCTTCTCCTTCATTGGACTGTAAGTTCCATGAGGGCAGAGACTATAACAGTCTTGTTCACCACTGAATTAAAGAACCTAGAGTTAATTAATGAGGTCAACCTAAATAGAATCCAGGCTTCTGTCATAGCAGGCTCACCACAGCATCAGTGGAGTGGACTCCTAACCCAATTCAGGATTTAGATAAGCCCCTGAGGGCTGGGTGCAGAACGGTGATAACATTACTCCCGCTGCATTTTTATAGCATGGAAGACAATGGTAGTGTCATTGAGAGCAATGTCCAGAGGGAGTTCCAAGCTGGGCACAAAATGAAAATGTCAGCATGCTAAGCAGGCACAGGCAAAGAACGGAAAGGTAAGGAGACAATTAAAATAAAGAACAAAGAGAGCTGAACAAAAGACCTTTTGAATCAGATTCTGGAGGACAAGGACATGAGAAATTTCCAATTAGCCCTCATGACATGACCCTGCTGGGAGTGAATAATGTCAGAAGCAGAGAGCACACAAGTTTCCAACCCTCACCATAATTTAAAAATGCACACAATTCACTTCAAAATGTACTTACTGTTCATTCATTCACTCACCCACTTATTCATTCATTCATTTATAACACAGTCAGTTTTTTATTGAGAATCTATGACTATCTTTGGAAACATTAAAATACACTTGCACCTTGTTTCAGAGCTTCTGCCTATCCATCTGTAATAAGGCAGACTGGTTTTCTCACTTCTAATACTCTTCCTTCTTCTCTCACTCATCAATCAATATTTAACCAAAGTCTTTATGTCATGTAAGGTTTTCCAAATTCCCCCTGGTTTTCCCTTATCTGAGTTCCCTTTGCATGTACAATTGCCTCACATTATTTAAGCCTTGAAGAATGGCTTTATGTATTATTTCCAGATTGTATACTCCTTAAGAACTAACACGCCTTATTATATCTGTAGTATTTCTCCTATGGACTTAGCTCAGTGCCCTTAGTGCATGATAAATGCTTCATAACACTTCAATTCTATTGGCTAGTTAGTAGGGTCATTATCCACAGATTAGAACTCTAGTTGAGCTATTTTCTCTTATTTTCTGGTTAAGTGGATATATGAGAAGAACTTTCTCGGCAGTTTAAGACCTTTATTGAATCGTTTGCCATCCAGAACCCACCCTCCTGCTCTCCCAACTGGCTTCTATAATATCCTTTTGGCACATTAAATGGCTGTGCATTTCTTTTTTTTTTATGCTTTTATTTTTCTTGGGTAAATACATAGAAATGGAATGTCTGAATTATACACTCGGTATATGTTTGACTTATTTTTTCTGCTTTATAACAAATTTAATCAGTTATACATATACATATGTTCCCATATCCCCTCCCTTTTGCATCGCCCTCCCACCCTCCCTATCCCACCCTTCCAGGCAGTCACAAAGCACCAAGCTGATCTCCCTGTGCTATGTGGCTGCTTCCCACTAGCTATCTACTTTACGTTTGGTAGTGCATATATGTCCATGTTGCTCTTTCACATTGTCACAGCTTACCCTTCCCCCTCCCCATATCCTCAAGTCCATTCTCTAGTAGGTCTGTGTCTTTATTCCTGTCTTACCCCTATGTTCTTCATGACATTTTTTTTTCTTAAATTCCATATATATGTGTCAGCATACAGTATTTGTCTTTCTCTTTCTGATGTACTTCACTCTGTATGACAGACTCTAGGTCCATCCACCTCATTACAAATAGCTCAATTTCGTTTCTTTTTATGGCTGAGTAATATTCCATTGTATATATGTGCCACATCTTCTTTATCCATTCATCCAATGATGGACACTTAGGTTGTTTCCATCTCCGGGCTATTGTGAATACAGCTGCAATGAACATTTTGGTACATGTCGCTTTTTGAATTATGGTTTTCTCAGGGTATATGCCTAGTAGTGGGATTGCTGGGTCATATGGTAGTTCTATTTTTAGTTTTTTAAGGAACCTCCATACTGTTCTCCATAGCGGCTGTACCAATTCACATTCCCACCAGCAGTGCAAGAGTGTTCCCTTTTCTCCACACCCTCTCCAGCATTTATTGTTTCTAGATTTCTTGATGATGGCCATTCTGACTGCTGTGAGATGATATCTCATTGTAGTTTTGATTTGCATTCTCTAATGAGTAAATATGTTGAGCATCCTTTCATGTGTTTGTTGGCAGTCTGTATATCTTCTGTGGGAGAAATGTCTATTTAGGTCTTCTGCCTATTTTTGGATTGGGCTGTTTATTTTTTTGTTATTGAGCTGCATGAGCTGCTTATAAATTTTGGAGATAAATCCTTTGTCAGTTGCTTCATTTGCAAATATTTTCTCCCATTCTGAGGGTTGTCTTTTGGTCTTCTTTATGGTTTCCTTTGCTGTGCAAAAATTTTTAAATTTAAAAACTGCCACTCCCTTCTGGCTTGTCCTGCCACTCCCTTCTGGCTTGTAGAGTTTCTGCTGAGAGATCAGCTGTTATCCTGATGGGGATTCCCTTGTGTGTTATTTGTTGTTTTTCCCTTGCTGCTTTTAATATGATTTCTTTGTGCTTAATTTTTGACAGTTTGATTAATATGTGTCTTGGTGTATTTCTCCTTGGATTTATTCTGTATGGGACTCTCTGTGTCTCCTGGACTTGATTAACTATTTCCTTTCCCATATTAGGGAAGTTTTCAACTATAATCTCTTCAAATATTTTCTCAGTCCCTTTCTTTTTCTCTTTTTCTTCTGGAAACCCTATAATTCGAATGTTGGTGCATTTAATATTGTCCCAGAGGTCTCTGAGACTGTCCTCTGTTCTTTTCATTCTTTTTTGTTTATTTTGCTCTGCAGCAGTTATTTCCACTATTTTATCTTCCACCTCACTTATCCGTTCTTCTGCCTCAGTTATTCTGCTATTGATCCCATCTAGAGTATTTTTCATTTCATCTATTGTGTTTTTAATCGATGCTTGATTCATCTTTAGTTCTTCTAGGTCCTTGTTAACTGTTTCTTGCATTTTGTCTATTCTATTTCCAAGATTTTGTATCTGGGAAATAGAATTTTGGATCATCTTTACTATCATTATTCTGAATTCTTTTTCAGGTAGACTGCCTATTACCTCTTCATTTGTTAGGTCTGGTGGGTTTTTATCTTGCTCCTTCTCCTGCTGTGTGTTTTTCTGTCTTCTCATTTTGCTTATGTTACTGTGTTTGGGGTCTCCTTTTTGCAGGCTGCAGGTTCGTAGTTCCCGTTGTTTTTGGTGTCTGTCCCTAGTGGCTAAGGTTCTTTTTGTGGGTTGTGTAGGTTTCCTGGTGTAGGGGACTAGTGCCTGTGTTCTGGTGGATGAGGCTGGATCTTGTCTTTCTGGTGGGCAGGTCCATGTCTGGTGGTTTATTTTGGGGTGTCTTCGGACTTTTTATGATTTTAGGCAGCCTCTCTGCTAATGGGTGGCATTGTGTTCCTGTCTTGCTAGTTGTTTGGCATAGGGTGTCCAGCACTGTAGCTTTCTGGTCATTGAGTGAAGCTGCGTGTTGGTGTTGAGATGGAGATCTCTGGAAGATTTTCGCCATTTGATATTATGTGGAGCTGGGAGGTCTCTTGTGGACCAGTGTCCTGAAGTTGGCTCTCACACCTCAGAGGCACAGCACTGACTCCTGGCTCCTCAATTTGGGATGATTTGTTTTCTATTCATGTATTCCACAGATGCAAGGTACATCAAGTTGATTGTGGAGCTTTAATCCACTGCTTCTGAGGCTGCTGGTAGAGATTTCCCTTTCTCTTCTTTGTTCTCACAGCTCCCGGGTCTCAGTTTTGGATTTGGCCCCGCCTCTGTGTGTAGGTCACCAGAGGGAATGTGTTCTTTGCTCAGACAAGACAGGGTTAAAGGAGCAGCCGCTTCGGGGACTCTGGTTCAATCAGGCCTAGGGGCGGGGATGGGCACGGAGTGCGGAACGAGCCTGCAGTGGCAGAGGCCGGCATGATGTTGCACCAGCCCGAGGCACGCCGTGTGTTCTCCCAGGGAAGCTGTCCCTGGATTCCGGGACCCCGGCAGTGATGGGCTGCACAGGCTCCCGGAAGGGCAGTGTGGACAGTGACCTGAGCTCGCACACAGGCCTCTTGGTGGTTGCAGCAGCAGCCCCAGCATCCCACGCCCGTCTCTGGGTTCCATGCTTTCAGCCACCCCTGTGCATTTCTATTTATACCATTTTGTTACTGGCTGCCTTGAATCCTTTAATGTAACCAATCTAAGAATTTACAAACTTTAAAAGTAAATATATTTAAAATATACACTTACATATTCATTTTCAGAACACTGATAAAATAGCATTTTTTCAAGTATATTATGCCTTGTTTTCATTTTAAAATTAGAAGTTTTTGGGCTTCCCTGGTGGCACAGTGTTGAGAGTCTGCCTGCCGATGCAGGGGACATGGGTTCGTGCCCCGGTCCGGGAGGATCCCACATGCCGTGGAGCGGCTCGGCCTGTGAACCATGGCCACTGAGCCTGCGCATCCGGAGCCTGTGCTCCACAATGGGAGAGGCCACAACAGTGAGAGGCCCGCATACCGCAAAAAGAGAGAGAAAAAAAAAGATGTTTTTGACAGAGAAATGAAAATCCTTATAATCCCAGCTTCACGATAAACTGCATTTGGAAATATGTTTGCTTTTTATTTATTTTTTTATTTTTATATTTCTATCTACCCTTTTTATCCATTCATTTTGGAGGTTCCTTTTTTTTCTGTTTTCACTTCATACTGAAACCCATCATGACATACTTACAAGTTGCCTCCCATTCTTTGTTATCCTCTTTGCTTTGAGTTGGTCAACTTCCCTTGAGAGGATTAAGTAAAAGAAAAGGGAGTTGTAGTTTTCTAAATATTTTGTCAGGAACATTTTTCTGTGTTGTATATCCTTCAAACAATTATTTTTAATATTTATTTAATATTTAATGAACCATATGTATACTTCAGCTGTAACTAATATTGTGGCCAGTAATTCATGTGAAGAAACAGTGATGCAAACACTAATTTATTTTATATTGACTTGTGTAACTGGCCTCCTGCTCCCAGATGTCTGTTGTCAGGTCACTCACACACACAAACACCTGAAGGATGTGGCTCTATAAGGGGTGTTCAGAAAAAGCATGTCAATGTCAGGAAGCTAAATTGAGGGAGGACAGACATGGCAGGATGAAAGGAACTCTCAAGTGGAGTTTTCTTTGGGTTCAAATGTTTTTGCAGCTTTTTTCTCTCTTTGTACAGAGTTGGAAATGTGACATTTTAAAGATAGTTTTTATAGAAACAAATGTCAAGAGAGGTGAGTCATACTAATATCTCTAAAAATAAACTCAAGTTGTCAAAGAAATCAAAACTTTGCCCCAAAGCTTAGCCAGTGAGAGAGCAGGAGTCTTCCCACCATGGGCTTTGCAGCTGCTTAAGGTAATCCCAGAATCTGAGGGAAGTATGAGACTGAAAAGGCTGAAAATAAGAGGCAAAAAGAATTTAGGGTTTGAATTTTATTTAACTGGGAAGTGGCCCTCAGGAAATGCACCATATTGAGAAGGGGAGAAGTGATTTGACTATTTCAAATGAGGGCCAAGATAGGCCTCCTAAAGGAATACCCTCCACTGTTTACATTTGAAATGTAGCTTCAGCAGCAGCCTAAAGAGTTAACATTTAATAATGAGCATCTACAGTGGTCTGAGTACAGAGGGAGAAAAAAACTCCAAAGCCCTCAGGAGGATATTGGAATCCCAGACTATGCCCAAAATGTGCCCTAATGTGGACACATCAATGTCAAAAGGAAATAAAATTGAGTTCCAACTTTAGAGACAGTAAAGCTATCTATGCTTGGTTTCTTCTCACATTCCTTCTCCACAACTCTCTCTCCAATTTCAATCGTCAACAAGATGGCCAATATCCTTTGGCTTCCCTGCCCAGGCCTGGACAGTGAGTAACTGTATACTTCCCCCTGCCTGCTCTCTTGAGAATACCAAGTGGTCAACATTTTTTTGTTTCATTTGTTTGTTTGCTTTAATTAAGAACCTCATTCCCTGTGTTAGAGAAAATGGTGAGCCAGACAAAGTTCCTGCCATCATGGAATTTACATTTTATTGTGAAAACCAGACAGTAAACACATTGACAAATAAATATATGTATAGTATAATTTCATGCATCATAAAGTAAGGTAAGATAATAGAGATTTATTGAATATGAGTTAGGGTGGGGAGTCCTAATTAAAGAAGTCCTTTCTTCCATCTTATATATATCAAACATGCATGTCCTATTTATTTAGAAGTATAGGAAGCCTCTCTCTGTCACCTTCTGTCATGCAGTACACCTCTAGGAGGCAACTACAATTATTGGCTTCTTGGATATCCTTCTAAAGGTGTTTTATGCATATGCAAGCATAAATTCATTTATATAAGTATGCACACATAATATTTCATTATAAAAATTTTCAAATATATAGCAATATTGAGTGAATTTTACAGTAAACACCCATATATCTACCACATAGTTTCTACCATTACCATTTAACAGTACTCGTTTTATCATTTATCTAACCATATATCCATTATTTTAATCTATCCATCTTATTTTTAATGCATTTCAAAGCAAATTTTAGACATTACTATACAACTCCTAAATGCTTCAGTATGTATACCATTAAGTAGAGCTCAATAATTGTTTAGATTTTCTTTTGATGTAAACCTGAAATGCAAAGATTTTAAACGTCTTTCAATCCATGACCATGCTATAGCTCCATATTTATTTAGGACTTCTTTTTTTTCTGTCAGCACTGTTTCGTATCTTTCCATGTAGAGGTTTAACATATATTTTGTTAAGTTGATTTGTGTGTCTTATATTTTCTGATGCTCTTTATCTAACATCATACTCAATGGTGAAAGACTGAAAGCTTTTCCTCTAAGCCAGGAACAAGGTAGTTTGGGAAATTGATAGTGTTGATAGTTGTACAACAATGAGTATATACTTAATATCACTGAATTAATTGTACACTTAAAAATAGTAAATTTTATATTACATATACTTTACCTCAATAAAAAATAAATCAAGTGTCATAGTATGGGACAGGGAAGAATATGGGATATCTCTATACCTTCCTTGTAATTTTGCTGTGAAATTGAAACTGCTATTTTAAAAAGTCTTTTAAAAAATATCTTGCTGGTTGTGTTTCTTCCGGTCATCCCCTTGTAGAGTACAAGGATTTGAGATAAATTTACAACATTTTTGCCATGGCCAAAAATAGAAGACAAGGCATTTATCCATGATATTCCCATCATTCCACTTTGAGATGTGTGCTGGGGCCACTTTGCATTGGCAGTAACTTGCAAGGTGGGAATACCCGTTTGCATTCCCACCAGCAATGAATGAGAGTTCCTCTTGCTCCACAACCTCTCCAGCATTAGGTGTTGTCAGTGTTCCAGATTTTGGCCATTCAAATAGGTGTGTAGTAGCATCTCATTGTTGTTTTAATTTGCATTTCCCTGATGGCATATGGTAGAGGACGTTTTTTTTTTGTTTGTTTGTTTGTTTGTTTTTGCGGTACATGGGCCTCTCACTGTTGTGACCTCTCCCATTGTGGAGCACAGGCTCCAGACGCGCAGGCTCAGTGGCCATTGTTCACAGGCCCAGCCACTCCATGGCATGTGGGATCTCATGGACCGGAACACAAACCCGTGTCCCCTGCATAGGCAGGTGGACTCTCAACCACTGTGCCACGAGGGAAGCCTGAGAACGTATTTTTATATGTTTTATTTGTCATCTGTATATCTTCTTTGGTGAGGTGTCTCTTAAGGTCTTTGGCTCTTTTTAAAAATCTGATTGGTTATTTTCTTATTGAGTTTTAAGAGTTCTTTCTATATTTTGTATAACAGCCCTTTATCAGATGTTTCTTTTGCAAATATTTTCTCCAATTCTGTGGCTTATCTTCTCATTTTCTTGACATTGTTTTTGTAGAACAGAATTGTTTAATTATAATAAAGTGCAGCTCAACAATTCTTTTGTGGATCCTGTCTTTTGTACTGTATTTAAAGTCATCACTATCCCAAAAGTCATCTAGGTTTTCTGCTATATTATATTCTAGGAGTTTTGTAGTTTTGCATTTTACATTTAGGTCTGTGATCCATTTTATTTTTTGTGGTGAAAGATGTAACATCTGTGTCTAGATCATTTGTTTTGCACGTGGATGTCCAGTTGTTCCCTTACCATATGTTGAAGAAAGTGTATTTGATCCATTGCATTGTCTTTGTTCCTTTGTCAAAGTTCATTAACTATATTTATGTAGGTCTGCTTCTGAGCTATCTATTCTATTCCATTGATGTGTCTATTATTTCAACAGTAACTAACTAATCTTGGTTACTGTAGCTTTATAGTAAGTCTTGAAATTGGGTAGAGTCAGTCCTCCAACATTTTTCTTCTCCTTCAATATAATGTTGTTTATTCCAGATCTTTTGCCTCTCTACATAAACTTTAGAATCAGTTTGTCAATATCCACAAATTACTTGCTGGGATTTTGATCGAGATTCCATTGAATCTACAGATAATGTTGGGAAGAACTGACATCTTGACAATACTGAGTCTTCCTCTCCATGACCATGGCACATATCCCTTTTATTTAGTTCCTCTTTAATCTCTTTCCTCAAAGTTTTGTAGTTCTCCTTATCATATAATTTTTCCCCTATTTTGTTAGATTTATACCTAGGTATTTCATTCTTTTTTAGGGTACTAATGTAAATGATATTGTGTTTTTAATTTCAAGTTCCACTTGTTCATTGCTGGCATATAGGAAAGTGATTGACTTTTGTATATTAACATTGTGTCATGCAAACTTGCCATAATTGCTTATTATTTTCAGTTTTTTCATTGTTTCAGATTTTCTACGTAGATGATCATGTCCTCTGTGAATAGAGACAGTTTTTTCTTCCTTTCCAATATGTATAGTTTTTATTTCCTTTTGTTGCCCATGCTATGCAGCCCAGGCCCCGGGTGCAAAAACATTTTTAACAAAACAAGCAGTCTAGAAGTGTTTTGTCAACAGGATGTTACAAAGGCCAGTGACAAAACCAGGCTGAACCAGCTCTAACTTGACCACAGGAACACACCTGAACAGATGAAACCTAGCGGTGTCCAAGAGTTGCCTTTGGTCTGTTACTCTGCTAAAATCTCTGCCTAAAGGGGGAATTTGTACTCTGCTACACACAATTTGTGCAATGTACAAGGGAGCCTGAGGGACTGAGCATGTATTGGCTCTTTCTGGAAATCACCTCCCTTTTCCCCAGTTTCTGTTGTTGAATCTGCTCATTACCCCTTAAAAGTCCCCCACTTTCCTCCATTTGGAGAGGAGGTGTCTTTAGAGCATGAGTTTCCCTTCTCTATTCTCTGGCCATTGAATAAAAGCCTCTCTTGCTTGCACCAAACTCAGTTTCATTATTGGCGGCACAAACCTGAGTGGAAAAGAATTCCCTGACTGAGCTGCAAGGTTCAGTTCAGCTAGGACCCCAAGAGGTGGGCTTGGGGTCTAATTCAGTAACACTTTTCTTGTCTTATTACATAGCTAGAACTTCCAGTATAATGTTGAAGAGGATTGGTGAGAGGGGCCATCCCTGCCTTCTACCTGATCTTAGTGGGAAATATTTGACTTTTTCATTACTAAGTATGTATATTTAGGTATTTTGGAGATTTTTAAAAATTAAGATGGGGAAGTTCCTCTCAATTCCAGTTTACTGAACGTTTTTATCATGAATGACTTAGATTTTGTCAAATGCTTTTTTTGCAACTATTGATATAATTTTTTTTGTGTGTGTTTTAGTCTGTTAAGGTGTTAGAATTACAGTAATTGATTTTCAAATGTTGGACCAACCTTTCATACCTGGAGTAAATCCCACTTGGTCATGGTGTATAATTCTTTTTATACATTGTTTTATTCAATTTGCTAATATTTTGTTGTGTTCCTGCATTTTGCATTACTGAAGGGAAGGAATCTGGGCCCGTGCTAGAGATTTGAAGTAGGAATCAGAGAGAAGAATGTGCTCCTGCCTCTGCAGACAAGTCCTCAATGACGCATCACCCCAGAGCTATGAAAAACATAATTTTGGTTGAGAATCTTGGGTGCTTTATCCTGTAGATATGTGTTGATTAAAATAGTGGGGCTGTAAAAAAGCCTTTTATTTGTTACACTATTAAATTGCTATGAAGTAACATAGAACTCCCAAAGGTTGCTGGGAAAAACATACTGAAAACAGAAATCTATATCTTTATATTGAGGTATTAGATGGATCATGGAGTTGTCAGGAATAGGATAAATTATTTTAAATTTAGTAGCCACCTGCAATAACAGGTCAAATACTAAACAACTTTTGGCTTTTCTGAAAATTTGGCCTAGTTGGTTTTATTTCTAATTTTTTTAATATAATTACTTAAGATTTAAAAGATAGAAGAATGACATTCAGGTATCCTCTTGAAATAGATTTAATTTACATGGTATTTTTTCCCAATAAGATGCCTAAAGTACATTACAACATTATTAAAGTGTTCCATCTCATGCCATTTTGAAAGGAATAGGGACATCTTGCAATGGGAAATAGATGAATGCTAGGTAAAATTATCTCTAAGAGATTACAAAACAAATTAGAAGTGCACACTTTAAAGGAAAAAATCCACATTCTCAAGTGGATTATGCTTTACATGATTTAAAAACTGCTAAACAGGGGCTTCCCTGGTGGCGCAGCGGTTGAGAATCTGCCTGCTAATGCAGGGGAAATGGGTTCGAGCCCTGGTCTGGGAGGATCCCACATGCCGCGGAGCAGCTAGGCCCATGAGCCACAACTACTGAGCCTGTGCATCTGGAGCCTGTGCTTCGCAACGAGAGGCCGCGATTGTGAGAGGCCTGCGCACTGTGATGAAGAGTGGCCCCTGCTTGCCACAACTAGAGAAAGCCTTCGCACAGAAACGAAGACCCAACACAGCAAAAATAAAAATAAATTTAAAAATAAGGCTGTGCTGAACTGCAAAAAAACAAAAAACAAACCTGCTAAACAGCTCATTCTGTTCCAAATTATTCTTTATTTCAGTTTTTTATTCTACATGAAATTCTGCCATTCAGAATTCAGATTCATTTTAGATAATTCAGTATGAAGTAAGAAATAATCTTGGGACTCTGAGGCTATTCATTTTTCCCACATTTGTATGATTTAGTTGAATCAAATTTCTTTCCTTCTTTTTTTCCTGAGCTGAGCTGTATTGAAGAAAGTGATAGTGGGTGATGTGAGGGAAGTGGAAAGATGAGAGATAATTGGAAAGGACTGGGGCATTTATAATGTTATCATTCACCAACCTAAGGCAGCCATCTGATTCCTGGATGCATATTAAAATTACCAAGGGAACCATTTTAAAATGAAACAAAACAAAAACAAAGAAACAAATGTCAATGCCTAAGCTCTTCATCCCCTAAGCATATTTATAATATAATCATATAATTATAATCTTGTGGAAAGTAGATTTTTTTGTCATTTTTTTTTCTTTTTATCAATAAGACTCCCTGGTGATTTTAATTTGATAACTGAGACTTAGAACCACTTTCTTGGTCCTGATATGCAGATAATATCCCATACCAAGTGAATTAGAATACCTGGAACAAAGGAACATATGTTGGTATTTTTTAAGATCCCAAAGTAATTCCAATGTGCAGTGAAATTTAAGAGCTACTACACTTGAGTTTATATCTGAATAACATAGAGGACTAGTTAAAATAAAGATTGCTGGACTCCACTCAGAATTTCTAATTCAGCTGATCTGGAGAGGGACCTGAGAAATTGTATTTCTACCAGTCCCCTGGTTGTGCTGATAATACAAGTATGGGAATGTATTGTATAGGATCACTTTGGAAAACTGTTTAGTATTAACTACTAAAGGTAAAGTTATGCACACCCTACCCATCAATTCCTTCCTTAGTATGTCCCCTACAGAAATTCATATTTTTATGCACCAGAAGATATGTATAAAATTTTTTCATAGCATTATTATTTTCAATGACTGAAAACTAGAAAAACTCAAATATCTACCAGCAACAGAGTGAAAAAATACTTTGTGGTATGTTCAGAGAATGACATAACATACAACAATAATGATGAACAAGCACTATATACAACAATATGGATGATTGTTTAAAACATAATATTGAACAGAAGAAGCCAGACTCATGCACACACAAAACACACATAATACAATTTCATTATATAAATTTCAAATAAAATGGACAAGACCAAAGAACTGCTGTTTAGGAATTCATACTTCAGGATTAAAATTGTTTAAAAAAATCAAGTAAATTATTACCTTAGTATGGATAGTGGTTTCCTTTGCGGGTGACAAAGTGTTTTTATCAGGAAGTGCCTTGTCAGGGCTTTCAGGATAATGGCTGTTTTCCATCTCTTTAGCTGGGAGATTGTTAAATAGCTACTTTCTTTATAATAATTTTAATATACTTTTGTTTTATGTACTTTTCTATATGTCTATAACATTTCATAATAAAAAATAATCAAATAATAAAATAAAGAAGGCCAAGTAACTAGTAGAAAATAATTATGTAGAGTATACACTAACTTCAAAGCTGAAACGAGATGAATCTCAAATTGTCTATAGCAGGAAAATTTTAAGTTTGAAGTCAATTCTGTTAACTACATAGAGAACATTTCAATTACATAGTGTAGAAAATTGGAAGAAACTTATTTTTAATGATTTTGAAATTTTAGGAGAAAATGGTGACAACCAGGGCCTTTATTGTGAGATATTCTAGTTTATGCCTATTGTCCCAGTGTAATTATTATTTTTTTAATAGATCTTTACTGGAGTATAATTTCTTCACAATACTCTGTTAGTTTTTGTTGTACAACAAAGTGAATTAGCCACATGCATACATATATACCCATATCCCCTCTCTCTTGAGCCTCCCTCCCATCTTCCCTATCCCACCCCACTAGGTCATCGCAAAGCACTGACCTGATCCCCCTGTGCTATGCTGCTACTTCCCACCAGCTAACTCTTTTACATTCAGTAGTGTATGTATGTCGATGCTACTTTCACTTCGCCCCAGCTTCCCCCTCCCACTCCGTGTCTTCAAGTCCATTCTCTATGTCTACATCTTTATTCCTACCTTGCAACTAGGTTCATCAGTACTATTTTTTTTTAGATTCCATATATATGCATTAGTATATGGTATTTGCTTTTCTCTTTCTGACTTACTTCACTCTGTATGAGAGACTCTATGTCCATCCACCTCACTACAAATAACTCAATTTCGTTTCTTTTTATGGCTGAGTAATATTCCATTGTATATACATGCCACATCTTCTTTATCTGTTCATATGTTGATGGACATTTAGGTTGGTTCCATGTCCTGGCTATTGTGAATAGTGCTGCAATGAACACTGTGGTACATGTGTCTTTTTGAATTATGGTTTTCTCAGGGTATATGCTCAGTAGTGAGGTTGCTGGGTCATATGGTAGTTCTATTTTTAGTTTTTTAAGGAACTTCCACACTGTTTTCCACAGTGGTTGTATCAATTTACATTCCCACCAACAGTGTAGGAGGATTCTCTTTTCACCACACCCTTTCCAGCATTTATTGTTTCTAGATTTTTTTGATAATGGCCATTCTGACTGGTGTGAGGTGATAACTCATTGTAGTTTTGTTTTGCATTTCTCAAATAATTAGTGATGTTGAGCATATTTTCATGTGCTTCTTGGCCATCTGTATGTCTTCTTTGGAGAAATGTCTATTTAGGTCTTCTGCCCATTTTTTAACTGCATTGTTTCTTTTTCTTGATAATGAGCTGCATGAGCTGTTTGTCTATTTTGGAGATTAATCCTTTGCTTCTTATTTCATTTGCAAATGTTTTCCCCCATTCTGAGGGTTGTCTTTTTGTCTTGTTTATAGTTTCCTTTGCTGTGCAAAAACATTTAAGTTTAATTAAGTCACTTTTGTTTATTTATTTTTATTTCCTTTACTCTAGGAGTTGGGTCAAAAAAGATCTTGCTATGGTTTATGTCAAAGAGTGTTTTTCCTCTGTTTTGCTCTAAGAGTTTTATAATGTCTAGCCTTACATTTAAGTCTTTAATCCATTTTGAGTTTATTCTTGTGTATGGTGTTAGGGAGTGTTCTAATTTCATTCTTTTACAAGTAGCTGTTCAGTTTTCCCAGCACCACTTATTTAAGATGCTGTCTTTTCTCCATTTTATGTTCTTGCCTCCTTTGTCATAAGTTAGGTGCCCATATGAGTGTGGCTTTATCTCTGGGCATTTTATCCTGTATGATTCATCTGTATTTCTGTTTTTGTGCCAGTACCATACTGTCTTGATTACTGTAAATTATGGTATAATTTGAAGTTGGGGAGCCTGATTACTCCAACTCCATTTTTCTTTCCCAAGATTGCTTTGGCTATTCAGAGTCTTTTGTGTTTCCATATGAATTGTAAAATTTTTTGTTCTAATTCTGTGAAGAATGCCATTGGTATTTTGATAGGGATTGCATTGAATCTGTAGATTGCTTTAGGTAGTATAGTCATTTTCACAATATGGTTCTTCCAATCCAAGAACATGGTATATTTCTCCATCTGTTTATGCCATCTTTTATTTCTTTCATTAGTGTTTTATAGTTATCTGAGTCCAAGTCTTTCTCCTCTTTAGGCAGGTTTATTCCTAGGTATTTTATTCTTTTTTTTTTTTTTTTTTTTTTTTTTGCAGTGGTAAATTGGAGTGTTTCCTTAATTCTCTTTCTGATTTTTCATTGTTGATGTATAGGAATTCCAGAGATTTCTGTGCATTAATTTTGTATCCCACAACCTTATCAAATTCACTGATTAGTTTTATTAGTTTTCTGATGGCGTCTTTAGGATTTCCTATGTATAGTATCATGTCATCTGCGAAGAATGACAGTTTTACTTCTTCTTTTCCAATTTGTTCCTTTTTTTTCTTTTTCTTTTGTGATTTCTGTGGCTAGGACTTCCAATACTATGTTGAATAAGAGTGGTGAGTGTGGACATCCTTGTCCTTTTCCTGATTTTACTGGAAATGCTTTCAGTTTTTCACCACTGAATAAGATGTTTGCTGTGGGTTTTTCATATATGGCCTTTATTATGTTGATGTAGGTTCCCTCTATGCCCATTTTCTGGAGAGTTTTTATCATAAATAGGTGTTGAATTTTTTCAAAAGACTTTTCTACATCTATGGAAGTGATCATATGGTTTTCATTCCTTAATTTGTTAATGTGATGTATCACATTGATTGATTTCCTTATATTGAAGAATCCTTGCATCCCTGGGATGAATCTCACTTGATCATGGTGTATGACCCTTTTAATGTGTTGGATTCTGTTTGCTGTATTTTGTTCAGGATTTTTGCATCTATGTTCATCAGTGATATTGGTCTATAATTTTCTTTTTTTCTGATTTCTTTTTCTGGTTGTGGTATCAGGGTGATGGTGGTTTTGGACAATGAACTTGAGAATGTTTCTCTCTCTGCAATTTTGTTGAAAAGTTTGAGAAGGATCAGTGTTAGCTCTTCTCTAAATGTTTGATAGAATTCAACTGTGAAGCCATCTGGTCCTGGATTATTTTTGTTGGAATATTTAAAATTATGGTTTCAAATACATTTCTTGTAATAGGTCTGTTTATATTTTCTAATTCTTCCTGATTCAGTCTTGGAAAATTGTACCTTTCCAAGAATTTGTCCATTTCTTTGTGACTGCCCATTTTATTGGCATATAGTTTTTTGTAGTAGTCTCTTATAATCCTTTGTATTTCTGAAGTGTCAGTTGTGATTTCTCCTTTCAGTTGTGATTTCTCCTTTTTCATTTCTAAATTTATTGACTTGTATCCTCTCCCTTTTTTTCTTGATGAGTCTGGCTAAGGGTTTATCAATTTTGTTTATCTTCTCAAAGAACCAGCTTTTAGCTTTATTGATATTTGCTATTGTTTTCTTCATTTATCTATCATTTATTTCTGCTCTGATCCTTATGATTTCTTTCCTTATACTGACTTTAGGTTTTCTTTGCTCTTCTTTCTCTAGTTTTTTTTTTTTTTTTTGCATTATGCGGGCCTCTCACTGTTGTGGCCTCTCCCGTTGCAGAGCACAGGCTCCAGATGCACAGGCTCAGTGGCCATGGCTCACGGGCCCAGCCGCTCCATGGCATGTGGGATCTTCCCGGACCAGGGCACAAACCAGTGTCCCCTGCATCAGCAGGCGGACTCTCAAACACTGCGCCACCAGGGAAGCCCTCTAGTTGTTTTAATTGTAGGGTTAGATTGTTTGAGATTTTTCTTGTTTCTTAAGGTGAGATTGAGTTGCTATAAACTTCCCTCTTAGACCTGCTTTTGAGGCATCTCATAGGTTTTGGGTCATTGTTTTTTCTTTGTCATTTGTTTCTATGTAGTTTTTTATTTCTTCTTTGATTTCTTTAGTGATCTCTTGGTTATTTAGTAGCACACTGTCTAGCCTCCATGTATTTGTGTTTTTTACATTTTTTTCCTGTAATTGATTTCCAATCTCATAGCATTGTCAGAAAAGATGCTTGATACCATTTCAATTTTCTTAAATTTTCTGAGGCTTGATTTGTGACCCAAGATGTGTTTTTCCTGGAGAATATTCATGTGCACCTGAGAAGAAAGTGTATTCTACCACTTTGGGGTGGAATATTCTATAAATATCATTTAAGTCCATCTGGTCTAATGAGTCACTTAAAGCTTTTGTTTCCTTATTTATGTGCTGTTTGTATGATTTCTCTATTGGTGTAAGTGGGGTGTTATATTATCCTACTATTATTGTGTTACTGTCAATTTCTCCTTTCATGGTTTTTAGCATTTGCCTTATGTGTTGAGGTGCTCCTATGTTGGGTACATAAACAATTATAATTTTTATATCTTCTTCTTGGATTGATCCTTTAATCATTATGTAGTGTCTCTCCTTATCTCTTGTAACAGTCTTTATTTTACAGTCTCTTTTATCTTATAAGTGTATTGTCACTCCAGCTTTCTTTTGATTTCCATTTGCATGAAATAGCTTTTCCACCCCTTCACTTTCAGTCTGTATGTGTCCCTAGGTCTGAAATGGGTCTCTTGTAGACAGTCTTGTTTTTGTATCCATTTTGTATCCATTTGGCCAGTCTGTGTCTTTTGTATGGGACATTTAATCCATTTACAGTCAAGGCTATTATCAATATGTATGTTCCTATTACCATTTTCTTAATTGTTTTGTGTTTATTTTTGTGGTTTTTTTCTTCTCTTATGTTTCCCACCTAGAGAAGTTTCTTTAACATTTGTTGTAAAGCTGGTTTGGTGGTGCTGAATTCTCTTAGCTTTTGCTTGTCTGAAAAGCTTGTGATTTCTCTGTCAAATCTGAATGAGGTCCTTGCTGGGTAGAGTAATCTTGGTTGCAGGTTTTTCTCTTTCATCACTTTAAATATATCTTGTCACTCCCTTCTGCCCTGCAGAGTTTCTGCTGAAAAATAAGCTGATTACATTATGGGGATTCCTTTGTATGTTATTTTTTGTTTTTCCCTTGTTGCTTTAATATTTTTTCTTTGAGTTTAATTTTTGTTAGTTTGATTAATATGTGTTTTGGTGTGTTTTTCCTAAGGTTTATCCTGTATGGGACTCTCTATTCTTCCTGGACTTGGGTGACTATTTCCTTTCCCATGTTAAGGAAGTTTTTGACTATAATTTCTTCAAATATTCTCTCAGACCCTTTGTTTTTCTCTTCTTCTGGGACCCCTATAATTCGAATGTTGGTATGTTTAGTGTTGTCCCAGAGGTCTTTGATATTGTCTTCAATTCTTTTCGTTCTTTGTTCTTTATTCTGCTCCTTGGCAGTTATTTCCACTCTTTTGTCTTCCAGCTCACTTATTCATTCTTCTGTCTCAGTTACTGTGTTATTGATTCCTTCTAGTATACTTTTCATTTCATTTATTGTCTTGTTCATCTCTGTTTGATTGTTCTTTAGTTCTTCTAGATCTTTGTGAAACATTTCTTTTATTTTCTCTATCAGTGCCCCCATTGTATTTCTGAGATTCTTGTTCATCTTTACTATCATTACTCTGAATTCTTTTTCAGGTAGATTGCTTATTTCCTCCTCATTTATTTGGTCTTATAGGTTTTTACCTTACTCCTTCATCTGTGACATATCTTTTTGCTGTATTGTTTTTTAATTTTTTTTAATAGTGGGATTGTGTTCTTGTCTTACTTGTTGTTTGGTCTGAGGCTTCCAACACTGGAGTTTGTTGGCTGTTTGGTAGAGCTGGATCTTGGTGTTGAGATGAGGACCTCCATGAGACTTCACTCTAATGAGTATTCCCTGGGATCTGAGGTTCTCCGTTAGTCCAGTGGTTTGGATTTGGAGCTCCCACTGCAGGAGCTTCACCTGACCCCCAGCTTCTGAACCAAGATCCCCCAAGCTTCCTGGGGTGGCAAAAAAGTAAAAAAAGAGAGAGATAACAATAACAAAGTAAAATATATAAAATTAGACTAGGAAACCAACAGATATGTTATAAAGAACATAAAAATAAAAATAGATGAATCAACAACTGGGTAGTACATCAGTACCACGATAGTTAAAAAGAGGAGGAGAGAAAAGAAAATAAAGGAGGGGGAAGTCCTTGGCTGTGGAGGGTGGGCCCTAAGCAAGGGTGAGGTTTGGGTGGTGGGTGTGGCCTATGCTTAGGACCCAAAGGGCTGGAAAAGGCCCTGGGTGTTGTGTGGGGTGGGGCTTAGTTTCAAGGAACAGAGGGGCCCAGACATGCCCCCACTCCTCGTCTCAGAGGGTGGGGGACCTCACCTGGGAGCTGATCAGTCTTCCTGGGCTCAAGTGGGTTGTGCCAACACCCTCCTCTTCTCTCCTGCTCATTTGGTCCTGGAGGAACCCTCCCCCTTGCCTCTCCTGATCTCCCCAACCTCTCCCTTGTGCCCCTAAGGACCCAGGCAGCCTGGAGGGGGCCTTGGAGGACAGGGGAATGGCCTGGGAACTCAGCAGGTTTCCCAGGCCTGAGTGGGTGGGGCAAATTCCCTCCGGTCCTCTCCCACTCCTCCTGGATGGCTCCTCCAGCCTGCCTCTCCTGATCTCCCCAAGCTCCATCTTATGTCCCCAGGGACCCACCCAGCCTGGAGATCCAGTGTAATTAATTATTAACAGTATCTTTTTGTTTGGAAAATAAATTATAAGTAAATGTCTGTTTTTAGTATTCTTTAGACAGATGAAACAGGAAAATTTGTCTTCTAATGATGAATTTTAATCTATGCCATAAGAAATTCCAACTCAGTAAATGCAGAATGGCTTTTTCATATGTATATTGTTTTGAAAAAACATGCATTTCCAAAGCCATAGCATTTCTTTTTTCTCTCTCCACAACTAATAGATTTTGCCTACTTTAATGGATCCACTGAAATTAATCACTTTGAGTGATTACACCCACCCTGTCCCACCCAAAAAAACCTAAACAAAAACCTGATTTCTTAAGAAAAACAATGAAAAAAAGGTAAGTATGCCAAGACCCCAAAACTTAGTGCTTAACTATTCAACATCTGCTATGCCATCTGTTTTTAACTCTAAATGTCATTTTCAGAAGTTTTTCTGATAATCAATGAAAATTTAAATCATGTAAGATAAGTGCAAGATGACTAAAAGGGGGTTAGGGAGGGAGATGAGAGTCAAAGCACAAAAAGGAATAAATATCTGTACTAAGTTTCTTCTAAGTTGAACTTCCAAAGTAAAATCTTCAAGTAAAACACTGGAAACATCAAAGTGTTCCCACATAGTCACATCCTCCTCTTCTCCAACCCACTCTCAGGAAAAAAAAAAGCTAAAGCTTTCAGATCAGGTTGAAATAACTCAGGAAAATTTATTAATACTTGACTGATTCTTAGGCCCTCAGGATAAACTCCCATTGCTGTCAGCAGCTTTCTTTTGCAGACAGTCTTAATAGATTTCAACTGTTTTATTTAGAGCACTTCCATTTTAAGATGGAGCTTCAAAGGCCTTACCTAGTACTGCTAGGATGTTGGCAGCCCAACAAATTCTGACAGCCCAAACCCTCAGATGCAATGGCTCCTTTCTGGCTGTTTCTGAAGGATGCTGCTTGAATTTTGTGTCTACAATTAAGAAATAGGAAGAGAGCTTTCATGTCCTTAGAAGCTTCTCTTTTGTGGCCATTGTTGATTTAAAAGTGTAAGAACTGATCAATAGAAATTATGTTTCTGACTAAGGAGTCGAGTCTACCTATATACATTCAAGCAGTGTCTACACATACAGACTAATCTGAGGAGGGGGAACTAGTTAACTACAGCCATAGAGCTTTATATAAAATAATATATCAACCTAGGGTCACTGGCTGAAAGGAACAAAAGCCCTTTTAAGCCAGCTTAAGTTAAGAGAAATTTATTTTTAGGCTAAATGAGGCAACCTCACAGACATTTAAAGATAAGAAATGAAATAGAGCCAAACTACATAAGACAGACACTAGAACAGAAAAAATAGTTATATAATCATTCTCTGTTTTTACAGCAAAGATTCCCTCTTATCTCTGATTCTTTTTTCTTTTATTTGGCTTCATGTAGTTCTACATTCCTCTACTTGCCCTGACATTTCAACTCAATTATCCACTGTCAAATAAATAATAGCCCCTGTGTCTTCAAGTACAACTTCTCAAGAGAAATAATCTAAATAGTTCAACTCAGTCTATGCACTAGTTCTTCTTGTGTTAGCATTCAACCCTAGCTAAGTCAGCTAGTGGTGAGGAATTACTTCCTACAAAGGGGGCTATGAAAAGGGTACATTCTAGAAAAGGGCTGGGTAGGTGCTCCCCAAATTTCTACTATAAGGATTTATATAAATTATTTAAAATTATTTTATCCTGGATGGACCATGTATAGATATCCAAAAGTACTGGCTCTTCTTTCCTTGTCTTCCAGATCAACATGAAATTCAGGAAATATATAACCAATTTTCAAATGACAATGTTGAAGCCACAAGAGGAGTTTTCAATCTCCTGCAATGGAAATTATTAACAAAAATGGAATAATGTCTCCAAAATGTATGCTTTTTTTTTACTCAAAAGGCCTCTGTGGTTGGATTGCTCCCATTCCCCTAATGGAGGTTTATACATTTGTAACACGTTTCTGTTTGACACTCGTCCACCCAAATCTAAAGTGAAGAGTTGCTTGTGTATTACATTGAAAACAATAATGTGGGCTTCCCTGGTGATGCAGTGGTTGGGTATCTACTTTCCAATGCAGGGGACATGGGCTCGAGCCTTGGCCTGGGAGGATCTCACATGCTATGGAGCAGCTGGGCTCATGCACCACAACTACTGGGCCTGCATTCTAGAGCCTGTGATTCACAACTACTGAAGCCTATGCACCTGGAGACTGTGTTCCATGGCAGGAGGCTACTGCAATGAGAAGGCCATGCACTGCAACAAAGTGTGGCTCCCGCTCACCACAACTAAGGATAGCCTGCATGCAGTAATGAAAACCCAACACAACCAAAAATAATTAAATAAAATAGATAAATAAAAACAAGAATGCATTTGGATTTGGAAAGAAAATGTCAAAAATTTCAAACATGATACATTTATGTCCAACTGAGTCTTTCAGAATATATTTTTAAGAGTCAGTGGAATAATGGAAATCTTAATCAATGTTGCCTGATTTTCTATAGCTTTGATCTCATCTCTTAGCCATTTTTTTCTCCAGAGTTAGAATATTCAGTTTATTTTCTTACATTTGAGATTAAAACAAGTATTAAGGTATATTTTTTGATCACTTCAAAGTTAGTTTTTGCAGAAACTATATTCTGACCTGTCTTTACTGCTAGAGATTTACAAAGGTCATATCTGATTCATTTCCAGGAAGAACAAACCACTTTTCTTAATGAATTCAAGGAAGATAAAGAAAAGTCAACAATAAAATGAAAGAATTAGATTGCCTTTTTTTATATGACATATTTTATTGGCTTTAATATTCAGTAGTTGAAATTTTGTGGTGCTTTTTAATCTTAATTTCTTAACATCTTACATTTTCTTAATATACATAATTCCCATTTTAAGAATTTTTGTCTTTTCAAGGTTGAATTTGTTACCATTTAGAAGTGCAATGAAATTTTATGTATGTATGTACTTATTTATGTATTTTAAACCAACTTGACTAGTTCCTCAAAAGCTCATGATCTGAAATGAGATGAGAATGGTGGCAAGATTTTTCAGTTGCTTAATATCAAGAAAGGAGAAGTTACCTGTGGACAATTTGCTAACTCAAATCTGAGCATGGAAATTATTTGGTCTCGTAGTGACAATGCACCCACTGAGTGTCTCCCAGCTATGTAGTACATTCCCACTTGAGTATCTGTGACAGTTAACACCAAAGGAGATGTCAACTTTTAAAGACTGGCTTTTTTGTTTGTTTATTTAAATTGAGCACTGGTTGATAGATGTAGCTTTACTCATTACATTTATTCAAACATTCACTAAATTAAGCAATGAATGTTTATTTAACAAATATTAAATAAACATTTAGCAAGTGTTTATTGCACTCCTACTATGTACCAAGCACACTGCTTGGATTGGGGATACAAAAGTCTATAAAACTGATAATATTTCTAGTTAAGCTCAGTGGGGAAGACTATCACAAAGATCATTTTCCTATGAAGGGTTATATGGAACTGAGAGAGTAAGGGGGAAGACATAATTGAGATTGGGGATCAAAGTATGCCTTTATGTGGAAATAACTTTTAGGCAAATAATGAGGGGTTAAGTAGGAGTTAGGCAGGATACTTATGAGGTGGGAAAGAAAAATTTATATTTGGGGAACTGAAAAGTGAGAGTACCTGGACCGAAGAAAACAATGGATAAAGTGGCTCAAAATGAGACTGGAGCTCTAGACAGGGGTCACAGTAATTGTACTCATAATCTACTTTAACAGTTTGGGGCTTGACCCTAAGTTCCATGGAAAACAATTCACATGTTCTGAACCATGGATGACATGAACTTTTATTTTATTTTAATCTTATTTTATTTTTTATTTTATATTGGAGTATAGTAGATTAACAATGTTGTATTAGGTTCAGCTGTACAGCAAATTGGTTCAGTTTTACATGTAGATGTATTTATTATTTTTCAAAAAAATTTTCCCATTTAGGTAATTACAGAGTATTGAGCAAAGTTCCCTGCACTATATAGTAGGTTCTTGTTGTTTATCTATTTTAAATATAGCAGTGTGCACATTTCAACCCCACACTACCAATCTACCCCACTGCACACCCCCCTTCCCCTGAGTAGCCATAAGTTTGTTCTCTAGTCTGTGAGTCTGTTTCTGTTTGGTAAGTAAGTTCATTTGTATCATTATTTTAGATTCTGCATATAAGCTATATCATATGACATTTGTCTGTTTCTGTCTGACTTACTTCACTTAGTATAATAATCTCCAGGTCCATCCATTTTGCTACAAATCACATTATTTCATTCTTTTTAATGGTGAGTAATATTCCATTGTATATATGTACTGCATCTTCTTTACCCATTCTTCTGTCAGTGCACCTTTAAATTGATTCTGTGTCTTGGCTATTGTAAATAGCACACATGAATATTAGGGTGCATGCATCCTTTGAATGATGTTTTTCTCTGGATATATGCCCAGGAGTGGGATTGCTGGATCATATGGTAGCAATAATTTTAGAATTTTTAAGGAAACTCCATACTGTTATCCATAGTGTCTGTACCAATTTACATTCCCACCAGCAATATAGAAGAGTGTCCTTTTCTCCACACCCTCTCCAGCATTTATTGTTTGCAGAGTTTTTGATGACAGCCATTCTGACTGGCATGAGGTAATTTCTAATGATAGTTTTGATTTGCATTTCTCTAATAATGAGCATCTTTTCAGGTGTGCTTTAGCCATCTGTATGTCTTCTTTGGGGAAATGTCTATTTAGGTCTTCTGCCCATTTTTTGATTGAGTTATTTGTGGTTTTTTATACTGAACTGTATGAACTGTTTGTATATTTTGGACATTAATGCATTGTTGGTTGCATCATTTGCAAAAATTTTCTCCAATTCTGTAGGTTGTCCTTTCATATTGTTTATGGTTTCCTTTGCTGTATGAAAACTTTTGAGTTTATTTAGGTTCCATTTGTTTATTTTTGTTTTTATTTCCAGAAAAGATATTGCTGCAATTTATGTAAAAGTGTGTTCTGCTGATGTTTTCCTCTAAAAGTATAATAGTACCTGGTCTTACATTTACGTCTTTAATCTATTTTGAGTTTACTTTTGCATGTGGTATAAAAAAATTATCTACTTTTATTTTTTATATGTAGCTGTCCAGTTTCCCCAGCACCGTTTATTGAAGAGACTGTCTTTTCTCAATTATATAGTCTTGCTTCCTTTGTTATAGATTAATTGACCATAGTCGTGTGGGTTTATTTCTGGTATTCCTATCCTGTTCCATTGAGCAATATTTCAATTTTTGTGCCAGTACCATACAATTTTGATGACAGTAGAGTTGTAATGTAGTCTGAATTCAAGGAGCCTGATTCTTCCAGTTTCATTTTTCTTTCTCAAGATTGCTTTGGCTATTTGGGGTCTTTTGTGTCTCCATACAAACTTTAAGATTTTTTGTTCTAATTCTGGGAAAAATGTCACTGGTAAGTTGATAGGGATGGCATTGAATCTGTAGATTGCCTTGGGTAGTATAGTCATTTTGACAATATTGATTCTTTCAATTCAAGAACATAGTATATCTTTCCAACTGTTTGGGTCATCTTTGACTTCTTTCATCAGTGTCTTATAGTCTCTGGAATAAAGAATTTTGCCTCCTTAAGTAGATTTATTCCTAGGTATTTTATTCTTTTAGATGTGATGATAAATGTGGTTGTTTCTTTAATTTCTCTTTCTTATCTTTCTTTGTTAGTGTATAGAAATGCAACAGATTTCTGTATAGTTATTTTGTATCCTGCAAATTTACCAAATACATTGATCAGCTGTAGTAGTTTTCTGGTAGCATCTTTAGGATTTTCTATGTATTGTATCATATCATCTGCAAACAGTGACAGTTTTAGTTCTTTCCAATTTGGATGCACTTTATTTGTTTTTCTTATGTGATAGCTCTGGCTATGACTTCCAAAACTATGTTGAATAAAAGTGGTGAGAGGAGACATCCTTGTCACGTTCCTGATCTTAGAGGAAATGCTTTCAGCTTTTCACCATTGAGTATAATGTTAGCTGTAGGTTTGTCATATATGGCCTTTATTATGTTGTAGTTTCCCTCTATGCCCACTTTCTGGAGAGTTTTTATCATAAATAGGTGTTGAATTTTGTCAAAAGCTTTTTCTGCATCTATTGCAATGCTCACATGGTTTTATTCTTCAATTTTTTTATGTAGTGTATCACATTGAATGATTTGTGGATATTAAAAAATCCTTGCATCCCTGGGATAAATCCCACTTGATCATGGTGTATGAACATGTTAAAGTATTATTGGATTTGGTTGGTAGTATTCTGTTGAGGATTTTTGCCTCTATATTCATCAGTGATATTGGCCTGTAATTTCCTTTTCCTGTGATATCTATGTCTGGTTTTGGTATCAAGGTGATGGTGTCATCATAGAAAGAGTTTGGGAGTGTTCTTTCGTCTGCAATTTTTTGGAAGAGTTTCGGTAAGATTGGTGTTAACTCTTCTTTAAATGTTGGATAGAATTCACCTGTGAAGCCATCTGGTCCTGAACTTTTGTTTGTTGGGTGTTTTAAAATCACAGTTAAGATTTCAGTACTTCTGATTTTCTGTTCATTATTTCTTCCTCATTCAGTCTTGAGAGATTGTACATTTCTAAGAATTTGTCCATTTCTTCAAAGTTGTCCATTTTATTGACATATAGTTCCTTGTAGTAGTCTCATGATCTTTTTCATTTCTGTGGTGTCTGTTGTAACTTCTCCATTTTCCTTTCTAATTTTATTGATTTGAGCCCTCTCCCTTTTTCTTGATGATTCTGGCTTATCAATTTTTTTATCAATTTTTAAAAATCTTTTCAGAGAACGAACTTTTAGTTTCTTTGATCTTTTCTATTGTTTTCTTCATCTCTATCTCATTTATTTCTGCACTGATCCTTGTCATTTCTTTCCTTCTATTAACCAGGTTTTATTTGTTATTTCTCTAGTTGCTTTAGGTGTAAGGTTAGGCTGTTTATTGGGAATTTTTCTTGTTTTCTGAGGTAAGATTGTATTGCTAGAAACTTCCCTCTTAGGTCTTCATTTGCCATGTCCCATAGGTTTTAGATAATTGTGTTTTCATTGTCATTTGTCTCTAGGTGTTTTTTTTTTTATTTCCTCTTTGGTTTCTTCAATGATCCACTGATTGTTTAGTAGCATATCATTTAGCCTCCATGTGTTTGTGTTCATTAATTTTTTTTCTTGTATTTGATTTCTAATCCATAGTGTTAGGGTCAGAAAAGACGTTTGATATGATTTCAATTTTCTTAAATTTACTGAGGCTTGCTTGGTGGACCAGCATGTGATCAATCCTGGAGAATGTTCCATATGCACTTGAGAATAATGCATATTCTGCTGCTTTTGGATGGAATGCTCTATAAATATCAATTAAGTCCATCTGGTCTAATGTGTCATTTAAGGCCTGTGTTTCCTTATTTATTTTCTGACTGGATGATCTGTCCACTGATGAAAGTGGGGTGTTAAAGTCCCCCACTATTATTGTGTTACTGTTTATTTCTCCATTTATGGCTGTTAGTATTTGCCTTATATACTGAGGTGCTCCTATATTGGGTGCATATATTTATATTTACAACTGTTATATCTTCTTCTTGGATTGATGCCTTGTGTCCTTCCTTGACTCTTGTAACAGTCTTTATTTAAAGTTTATTTTATCTGATATGAGAATTGCTACTCCAGCTTTCTTTTGGTTTCCATTTGCATGGAATACCTTTTTCCATCCCCTCAATTTCAGTCTGTATGTGTCTCTAGATCTGAAGTGGGTCTCTTGTAGACAGCATATATATGAGTCTTGTTTTTGTGTCCATTCATCCAGTCTAAATCTTTTGGTTGGGACACTTAATCCATTTACATTTAAGGTAATTATTGATATGTATGTTCTTATCATCATTTTCTTAACTGTTTTGTATTTGTTTTTGTAATGTTTTTTTCTTCTATTCTTCTTTTTTCCTTTCCCCTGTGATTTGATGACTAAGTTTAGTGTCGTGTTTGAACTCCTTTTTCTTTTTTGTGTGTGTATCTGTGGTAGATTTTTGGTTTGTGATTACCATGACATTTTGATATAGCAGTCTGTATATAAACAAGGTTGTTTTAAGTTGCTGGTCTTTTCATTTCAAATGTATTTTCAATATTCTACATTTGTGCTCTCTTCTTCTCATAATGCTGGCTTTGCTATCATATTTGTGTGCAGATGATTTCCTACATTTACTGTATGTTTGCCTTTGCTGTCAAGCTTTTCCATTCATAATTTTCTTGTTTTCAGATATGACCTTTTCTTTTTCACCTAGAGAAGTTCTCTTAGCATTTGTTGAAAGGTGATCTGGTGGTGCTGAATTCTCTTAGCTTTCCTTGTCTGTAAAGCTTTTGATTTCTCCACCAAATCTGAATGACAGCCTTGCTGGGTAAAGTATTCTTTGTTGTAGGTTCTTTCCTTTCATCCTTTTAAATATATCTTGCCACTCCCTTCTGTCCTGCAGAGTTTCTGCTGAGAAGTCAGCTGATAACCTTACAGGAGTTCCATTGTATGTTATTTGTTGCCTTTCCCTTGTTGCTTTTAATATTTTTTCTTTGTCTTTTTTTTTTGTGAATTTGATTCCTATGTGTCTTGGTGTGTTTCTCCTTGGAGGAACTGCTTGGGACTGCTTGGGACTCTCTGCACTTCCTGGACTTGGGTGACTGTTTCCTTTCCCATGTTAGGGAAGTTTTCATCTCTTATCTCTTCAAATATTTTCTCAGGTCCTCTCTCTCTCTCTTCTCCTTCTGGAACCCCTATAATTCGAATGTTGGTGCATTTAATGTTGTCTCAGAATTCTCTTAGACTATCCTCCGTTTTGTTCATTCTTTTTTCTTTATTTCATTCCTTGGCACTGATTTCCACCATTCTGCCTTCCAGCTCACTTATCCTTTCTTCTGCCTCAGTTTTTCTGCTATTGATTCCTTCTAGTGTATTTTTCATTTCAGTTATTATATTATTCATCTCTGTTTTTCTTTTCTGTAGTTCTTCTACATCTTTGTTCAACATTTCTTTTATCTTCTCAATCTGTGTCTCCATTCTTTATTTGAGATTTTGGATCAGCTTTATCATCATTACTCTGAATTCTTTTTCGGGGAGATTGCCTATCTCCACTTCACTTAGTTGTTGTTCTGGAGTTTTATCTTGTTCCTTCAACTGGGATATATTCCTCTGCTGTCTCATTTTGTCTAACTTTCTGCAATTGCAGTTTCCATTCTGCAGGCTGCAAGATTGTAGTTCTTCTTGTTTCTGCTGTCTGCCCCCTCATGGATGAGGCTGTGTAAGAGTCTTGCCCAGGCTTCCTGGTGGGAAAGACTGGTTCCTGTCCACTGGTGTTTGGAGCTGTGTCTTGTGGCAGGGCTGTGTCAGTGGGTGTGTTTAGTGGACAGCTGTGTTCTCAGGAACACTTGAAGCAGCTGGTCAGCTAATGGGTGTGGCTGTCTTCCTACCCTCTTGGCTGTTTTGCCTGAGGTTTCCCAGAACTGATGCCTACAGGCTGTTTGTTGGCGTGAGGTCCTGGTGAGAAAATGGTGGTCTCCAAGGAGGCCCATCCTCATGAGCACTCCTTAGAACCACTGCCACCAGCATTCCCATCCACACAGTGGGCCACATCTGCCCCCCCCACCTCCAAAGAAGACCCTCCAACACCAGCAGGTAAATCTGACCCAGCTGCTTATGAGGTCACTGCTTTTTTCCCTATGTCTTGGTGTGCACAAGACACTATGTGCACCCTTCAAGAGTGAAGTTTCTGTTTCCCCAAGTTTTGTGGAATTCCTGCAATCAAACCCCACTCACCTTCAAAGCCAGATTCCTCCTCCCATTGTCAGACCCCCAGGCTGGGGAGTCTGATGTGAGGCTCAGAACTTTCACTCCTGTGGAGACCTTCTGTGGTATAATTATTTTCCAGTTTGTGGGTCACCCACCTGTCATGTATAGGGTTTGATTTTGTCACTATTGTGCCACTCCTACCATATCATTGTGGCTTCTTCTTTGTCTTTGGATATATAGTATCTTTTTTGGTAGGTTCCAGCATTTTTTTTTTTGGTTGATAGTTTTTCAGTAGTTACTTGTGATTTTGGTGTTTCTGTAAGAAGAGGTGAGCTCATGTCCTTCTACTCCACCACCTTGTCTCCTTCTCTCTCATTTATTTTAAAAATTACACTGGCTGGAATGGAATGGTGAGGGTCAAAAGTGAAAGTGCAGTATAGTGAGTTTAAACTTGAGTGGAGACAGTGGAAATGAACGAAGTGTATAGATTAAAGAAACTTGAGGAGACATGTCCAATATATCAGCAAATTCTATTGTTTATAAGTATTGAGGTAACAGGAGCAAACCCCATGATTTGAGTTTAAGCAGTTGTGTGTCACCATACTGTGATTTGCTGAAATGGGGTAGATTGAAGAAAGAGGATACTATGGACTGGATTGTGCCTCCCAAATTAATATGTATTTATTTATACCCTCCAAAGTGAGTTTATTTGTGGATGGGGCTTTGTGAGTGTTGGGGAGAAAAGTTTGCCACCCCAAAATGTCTCTTTGGCATGCATTTTATTTTAAGTTGAAAATATCTAGGCCCAAGGAACTCAGGAGGAAACTTTGACCTTCCTGCTAACTGCCTAAAATTTAGATAGTGTACCTATTACCAGAGATATCTGCAAAGAATATGGGCTAGTTGTGTAGGGAGAAACTCAGCAGGACCTAGAGAGCAGAGTCCACTCTGTGTCCATTTCCTCTGCCTGACCCAGCAAACTTTTATTTATGAACAATTTGGTTTTCTAACTACTTGTGAGTTGCTTTCATCCCCTTTGAAGTCCCAAACCACTATTCCCAAAATTTTTTGTCTTTAGCTGAAGATGATATTTAAGGTGAGAGTTTTGGCCATATTGGTGAATCACTCAGTTTTCCTGGGTCTCCCCCATGTATACATGTCATTAAACTTTTGTTTGATTTTTCTCTTGTTAATCTGTCTCATGTCAATTTATTTCTTTGCCCAGCCAGAATAACCTAGAAGAGTAGAGGAAAATTTCTTCCTCCCTGACATGAGGATGTGATAAAAGTTATATTAGTTCATAAAGGGGAATCCTAATATATAGGAAGATAAGGAGGAGCCAAAGTTCTCTCCTTCTCCATCACGTGAGGATGCAGAGAGTAGGTGGCCTTCTGCAAGCTGGGAAGAGTGTTCTCATCAGAAAGTGAATTGGTTGAAACTTGATCTTGGACTTCTAACCTCTAGAGCTGTGAGAAATAAATTTCTGTTATGTAAGCCACCCAGCCTGTGATATTTTGTTATGGCACACCAAGCTGACTAAGATATAAGGATTTTGGAGGTTACTTGTAGATTGAGATGGATGTGGAATAATTACCAATATTAATAATGGGGTAGAGCTCAGAGTGAGGTCTAAGCCACAGATCAAAATCTAGACATCATTAGCATTTAAAAGATATTTGAGGGCTTCCCTTGTGGTACAGTGGTTGAGAGTCCGCCTGCCGATGCAGAGGACGCGGGTTCATGCCCCGGTCTGGGAGGATCCCACATGCGATGGAGTGGCTGGGTCTGTGGGCCGTGGCCACTGATCCTGCACATTCGGCACCTTTGCTCTACAATGGGAGAGGCCACAACAGTGAGAGACCCACGTACCGCAAAAAAAAAAAAACAAAACAAAAAAGATATTTGAAACAACAGCTACAAATGAGGTTGTCTAAAGCAAGTATACACATGAGAAAAGAGCAAGAACAAAATTCTTAGTACTTCCTTCATATAGACTTTGGTGCAAGAATAGTACCCAGCTAAATGCATTGAGAAGGAGTGAGAGATTTGTCATCAGGACTTTGTGATATTAGGGAAGCCAAGAGAAGACAGTATTGAAGCAGAAAAGTACAAGTCAATTATACTGATTATTGCTAAAAGATTAAATAAGAGGAAGATGAAGAAGCTTCCATTACATTTGGCAATATGAGAGTTATTGGTGACCACTGGGAAAACAGTTTTCATGTAATAGTGTGGTAGAATCGATATTTGAGTGAATCAAAAGTAAAAAAGTGGAAGCATCTTTCATAGACTGTGTGTGTTTGTGTGTGTGTGTGCGTGATATTTGACTGTGACAGGAAGCACAGTAATAGGGTGATTGAATCTAATGTGAGTTAATGACTCCCCTGGTGTTGATCAGGTCTAGGATGAGTCACATTAGTTACTCCTTAAGTAATGAGCATGCCTCTATACCTAGCATCCTATAAATTATATAATAAAATTGTTCACTATCATCTCTTATGAAAAATTACCTTTGACGTGTTTATTTTGGGGTTAGGTTTTCAAGAATGCACCTCATTATTATGACAAGAGTTGTCTACACTTCTTTTTCTTTGAAAATGGAATCCTTTTATATCCTCACCACAGTCCTTTCATAAAATAGGTTTTGTACCTGTGAATCCTGGTTACTTTGGTTGGGTCTTTGTGACTTACTCCCACACCCTTTGAGCAGGCATCTCTGGTCCTCTGCCTACTTTCTGCTACCAGAATTTCTTTACATGAATTTTAGCCCACCTTCAGTGAATTCTTTCTACATTCTTCTAGCCGTCCATGATGACAACTTGATTTCCTGGCTCATGTTCCATTACTTAGTGTTTGGATTAACTTTGGCCACCCCCTCTGATTTTCCATCATCAATGCCTCCAGGCTGCCTATGGGCTACACCCACAATGGGGTTAAAGGCTCAAGTCCTGTGGAATGAGAGATGTGGGTGTGATGATACCACTTAATAGCTATGAATCCTTGGCCATTGTTAACTCTCCAAGCCTAGGATATTTACCTGTAAATGTTGCTGTGAGTACTATATGAAATACTTTCTATAATATTTACCTAGAACAGAGAAAGGTTTGAATTAAATGTGGCTACAATTATTATATCCAATAGTGATCTAAACAAATTATCTAGTTTCAGTTTTTTCTCAGTTTTATGACTGTGTTATTAAGTTTGCTGAAGTATAAATAATAAAAAAGGTGATTTAAATGTGTGTCATTTAATTTTAGAAATTAATACTTTTAGGCAGTTTATAACACTATTTAAAATGGTAGTCTGCTCTTAGGATTGTTTTGTGATTTAACTCTTTTTTTTTTTTTTTTGCAACTAGTGATAAGGACAGGGTAAAGGGACAAAGCAGGTAATTAAATAGTTAATCCCACTAGGGAATCATAAGTAGAGAAAAAAGTATGGGTGACCCCTGTAAGTTAATTATCACTCAAGAAAGCAGGCTTTCTTAACCACAAAACCAAGTGAGCTTGCTTAGCAAGGAAAACCATGCAATAGAAGCAGAAGACATGCCCCAAGACAATAAAACAATGGTGGAATGAAACCTACATTGTGTCCATTGAAACCAGCAATTTAATGATCTTTGAGAAGGGGCTCTTTCTGTGTGTACTAAGAGCAGAAATATAGGGAAAAAGTGACATTATATTAAAACCTAAGATGATTTATCGTATTTTAGTATATGTTACCACCTTTTCCTTAGTGCCATGACAGTCCTGGTTGAGCCTTATAGGGTCAAAAACTACTCCATCCAATATATAGAAGGAGTTAATGATGAAAAACTCAAAGAAAGAAGAACGAGGAAGAAAGGAAGAAAGTGGTCTTCTCCCCCTCCCCACTTTTCCTTTGATTATAAAAATGTAGCCCACTAAGTTCTTGGGGCAGCACTCCCTTGCCTGCTCAGTTGTATCTCTCTCAAGTGTCCTGTACTAATAAATAATTTCTTGCCTGTTGCTTTGCCCCTTGCTGAATTCTTTCTGCACTGAGACAAAAGAACCTGAGCTTCATTAAGTCCTGAGACAAGTTCTGTGGTTTCAGACCAGGTGTGCAGTTTCAGTCAGAAGACTGTGGGTTTGAGTCCCCTCCTAAGGTAGGGATGATGAGTTTTGAGTCCAATCTGAATTGTGGCTAGGTTGAAATCCCATCTGAGGAGTGCAGTTTCATCTGGGTTAGAGTCCCATCTAAGGAGTGCAGTTTCAATAGGAGAAAAATATCTTCATAAATGGCTCATTGGTCATTCAATGACTTAACCTTTGTGGCATTTCTGGTCTCTAGTGGAATCACATTATTTGAAGTATAAGGAGGAGCACTGATGAAAGAAGAGTAAATGATGTGATCAAGACCTCCCAGAAAGTCAGAAACAAGTGTCAAATTATACCACTACCTCTTCTCTCTACTCCTAGTGAGTACTTCACTTCAGTGCCAGTTAAATGTTAGGGTAGTCTAAGTCCAGTAGAAAAATAATGCAAGCCACATATGTAAATATATTATAAATTTATTTCCACAAATGTAATTAACATTTTTCTACTAGACATATTTATCTTAATAATTCATTTTTATTCACTTTTAAATTCATTTATTTATTTTTAACATCTTTATTGGAGTATAATTGCTTTACAATGGTTAGTTTCTGCTTTATAACAAAGTCAATCAGCTATACATATACATATATCCCCATATCTCCTCCCTCTTGCATCTCCCTCCCACCCTCCCTATCCCACCCCTCTGTGGGGTCGAACACTCCCTAACACCATACACAAAAATAAACTCAAAATGTATTAAAGACCTAAATGCAAGACCAGACACTATAAAACTCTTAGAGGAAAATATAGGCAGAACACTCTATGACATAAATCACAGCAAGATCCTTTTTGACCCACCTCCTAGAGAAATGGAAATAAAAACAAAAATAAATGAATGAGACCTAATGAAACTTAAAAGCTTTAGCACAGCAAAGGAAAACATAAACAAGAGGAAAAGACAACCCTCAGAATGGGAGAAAATATTTGCAAATGAAGCAACTGACAAAGAATTATTCACTTTTGTATTAATTTGCTTTTATCAGGTTTATTGATGCACAATTGACATATACAATTAATCCATTTAAAGTGTACAATTCAATGAATTTTAGTATATACACAGAGTTGTGCAACAATCCCCACAATCAGTTTTAGAACATTTTCATCATCTCCAAAAGAAACTTCATACCAATTAGCAGTCACTCCCCCTTTACTCCCAGTCTCCCATCCGAGCCCTAGGCCATTAGAAATTGACTTTCTGTCTCCATGTGCTTATTCTGGACATTCTCTTTTGTTGTCAGTCACAGTATGTAGCCTTTTGAATATGCTCACTTTCATTTTTCAGAATGTATTTAAGATTCATGAGTATTATGAGTGTCAGTAGTTTATTCCTTTTTATTCCATTGTATGAATATATCACACTTAGTTATTTATCCATCTGTTGATAAACATTTGAGTTGTTTTCAGTTTGGGTAAGCAAAGCTCACCACTATTTTCAGTGTAAGGGCGCAAAACTTGCCACTCCAAAATTTCTCTTTGGCTGTGAATTATCTTGAGCTGAAAACAATCAAGGTCCAAAAGAATCAGGAAGAAATTTTTACCTTCCCTCAGCTGCCTAAAAATTTTAGATAGTGGTTCTGTTCCTGAAATAGAGCTATCACTAGAGACATCTGCAAAGAATATAAGCTAGTTGTAGTAGAGGAAACTCTAGGAAGGGCTTAAAGATTAACGTTCACTCTGTCTCTTTGTCTCTGCATGGCCCAGCAAACATTTATTTACCAAACATTTGCTTTACCATCTCCATGTCAATTGCCTTTCTCCCCTTCAAAGTCCCAAAACACTACTCCTAACATCCTCTTTGTCTTTAGCTGAAAATCATATTTAAGATGAGGGTTTTAGTCATTTTGATGAGTTACTCAATTTTCCTGGGTCTCTCCCATGTATACATGTCATTATGCTTTTGTTTAATTTTCTCCTGTTAATCTGTCTTATGTCAATTTCATTCTTAGACCAGCCAGAAGAACTTAGAAGGGTAGAGGAAAATTTCTTCCTCCTGAACAAGTGATTATGAATAAAGTTGTTGTAGAGATTCTCATATAAGTTTTGATGTAAACTTAAGTTTTAATTTCACTTAGGTAAATATCTAGGGGTAGGATTGGTGGATCATAAGAAAAGTGTTATATTTAACATAACAAGAAATTGTTAATCTTCTTATTTTCCCAAAATGGGTTGCTCCATATTACATTCTCAGTAGGAGTATATGAGAGTCTTTGTTGTTCTGCATTGTTGCTAGTGTTACTGAGCTAAACTTGAGTCTGTTCACCCATTCAGAGTAAAGCCAATCAACTGACACTGGGTTGAGGTGGAAAAAAGTGCAGCATTTGTTGGAGGTTGCCAAGCAAACAGTCCAGGGCAACTGGTGCTCAAAACACCCAAACTCCCCGCAGTGGGTTTCAGGAAAGCATTTTTAAAAGGCAAGGTGATGAAGGGGAGTTTCAGGGTATGTGATCAGCTCTTGCACAGTTCTTGGATTCGTTGATGGCAACGTACAGGGTGGTGGCACAGGGGATAACATTATCAAACCTTAGGTCCCAGTAGGCCTGGGGGCTATGTGTTTATGGTCATCAAATAGTTAATGTCTTCCATTTGGTGGGGGTTTTAACATCTGTCAAGGAATTCAGGAAATGTGCATTAAATACTGTTATCTTGGTACTTCAGAGAGGTGCTAAAGCAGAGGATATGGAGGAGGGGTCAGTCCCTCTCAGGAAGGTCCCATATGGTCCTGTTCTGTTACACTAACGCTTGGTATAGTCAGGTTTTTTGTTTGCCAGTCCAATGGGTGTACAGTGGTATAGCCACATTTTTAAAAGTTTAAAAGTATGAAATTAACTTTTTTTTTTTTTTTTTTTTGTGATACACGGGTCTCTCACTGCTGTGGCCTCTCCCGCTGTGGAACACAGGCTCCGGACACGCAGGCCCAGCATCCATGGCTCATGGCCTGAGCCGGTCCACAGAAGTGGTATCTTCCCGGACCAGGGCACGAACCCATGTCCCCTGCATCGGCAGGCGGACCCCCAACCACTGCGCCACCAGGGAAGCCCTGAAATTAACTTTATAATATATTTTGTTTAATTAGATGTGTCAAAAATTTTCATCTCAACATGTAAAAAGTATAAAATTGTTAATATATTGTATTATTAATATTGTTTTTCACACCAAATTTGGAAATCTGGTGTGTATTTGACACTTACAGCACATCTCAATGCAAAGGCTTAATACTTGTAAATACACAGTTTAGGTAGAGTCCTATCAAAACCAAGTTATGTTTAACTGAAAAATATTTTATACTGCTTCAGTTTTTAAATTTAAGTTGAAATATATTAAAATTAAATATAATTAAAATTCAGTCCCTCAAGTGTAGTAATCACATTCCAAGTGCCCATGTGACTGGTGACTACTATATAAGACAGCACAAGCATTCCCACCCCAGTACTTGATTGTCTTCCTAATTTCTAAACCATGGGGAACTATAAGGGATGTAGATTTACTCAAGACTAAACCATATTTAATGCCCCCATGTTGGATTAAGTGCTCCATTTTGGTGATCAGTGCTTATACATTTTAAAATGTTTACCTCATTATACACTTATTTTTTTTTAAGATTTATTTTAATTTTATTTTTGGCTGCGTTGGGTCTTTGTTACTGCTCACAGGCTTTCTCTAGTTGTGGCGATTGGGGACTATTCTTCATTGCAGTGCACGGGCTTCTCCTTGGGGTGGTTTCTCTTGTGGAGCACAGGCTCTAGGTGTGCAGGCTTCAGTAGTTGTGGCATGTGATCTCAGTAGTTGTGGCACATGGGCTTAGTTCCTCCACAGCATGTGGGATCTTCCCGGACCAGGGATCAAACCCGTGTCCCCTGCATTTGCAAGCAGATTCTTATCCACCGCACCACCAGGGAAGTCCCTATACTCTTAATAATGGATTTAATTTAGACTCTCCTTGACTCATTTCAAGTTCCTTTAAGGCACAATGTGTCTTTATTAACAGATCCCCAGCATCTAGAACAGTGTCTAGCACACTATAGTAGTTACTCAATAAACACGTTTACATATGTGAATAAAAGCACAAATTAATGTTAAAATGTTATTATAATATTGACATGACACTTGCTCATAACCAATGGTTCCTATGGTATATATCGTATTTATCTGATAATACTCAATTTAGGATGGTCTTATCTGTATTCAGTGGTGAGACTGGCATTTAGCTGAATTTTTCATTTTCCATTGAAGTTTATCAACTTTAGGAAAAGTCTATTTTTAGCAGCTGACTCAGTTTGTAATCCAGATAAAGAAACATTCTGAAGGGTCTCCTTGAAGGTGTTCCATACTATCATTTGAGAGCAGCAATTGTATTTTTGCTGTATGGGAGCAAAATTTGCCACCCAAACATCTTTTTGGCATGTGGATTATTTCAAGCTGAAAAAAAATTAAGGCCCAAAAATCTCAGAAAGAAAATTTGACCATCCCACTACCTGCCTAATAGAATGTCTATAGAGGATCTGTTTCAGGAAGGGAGCTATCACCATAGATAACCATAGTATGAAGTATGTGTGGTAGACAGGGAGAAACCAATAAAAGTCTGCTTGGTAAAATTTCTCTCTGTGTCCCATTGTCTCTGGATGACCCAGGAAACACTTGTTTACCAAACAAGCATTTGTTTTTTAATCTCCATGTCAATTGTCTTTTTCCCCTTTGAAATTCCAAACCACTACTCCCAATATCTTCTTTTGTTTTTAGCTAACGATGGTATTTTAGCTAACGAAGGTGAGGGTTTCAGCTATTTGGGGGAGTTATTCAGTTTTTCTGTGACTCTGCTATGTATACATGTTATTAAACTTTTGTTTTATTGTCTCTTGTTAATCTGTCTCATGTCAACTTAATCAGAAGATCAACCAGAAGAACCTAGAATGGTGAAGGAAGATTTCTTCCTCTCTGACACTGCTTTATAGTTAGGCTCAGTTTCAATGGTGGAAGTAGAAAAAAACTTCAGTGCAATTCATATAAAGCAAAGCTCTAAGAAGAGCAGTGATGAGAGAAGGCCTAGGGGTCAGTCCAACATTCAGAGAAGAGAAAAAAAGGGCCGAGAGAGGGACAGTTGGGTTGGGGGATAGGGAAACAGCACTCAAAATTCCAAAATAAGCCACCAAAGAAGAAAAAGAAGGAGAAGAAGAATAAAGGGGGTGAAGAAAAAGAGGAAGAGGAGGAGGTAAAGGAGAAGACGGAGGAAAAGGGGAAGTGGTGTGGGGGAGGGGAGGAGAGGAAGGAAAGATAGGAGGAAAAAGAAAAATTTCAGGAGAGACAATTTCAGTAGATGAGTAGTACAAGCCAGAAACAAGTTTTAAAGAGATCATGGGGATTATGAGCTGAAATAATCTGTAAAGTAGGCAGAATTATCATCCCTCTCTTGGCTCACAAAACACTCTGGTACACATTGTTACACCTAAGACTTCTTCCTGAGAAAGTTTTGACAAAGAGAATGGAAAACTACATAAGGTCTCAACTTCAAAGGCATAAAGGATTACAATTGATTGGCAGTTTGAAATAAATAGAGAAAACAGGCCATGCATAGAAAGCAGCATCAAATCTACTTTAAAAGCCATTTTTATAGATTTGAACTTACACTTCATATCAAAGAGGCAACTGGGTAGGGCTCACAATAATGCTTCTGCTGTGGTTCAATTTATGACTAGTGCATTCAAGGACCGAGAATGCAAGAGTGAGAATGCTTAGAGTGACCATATTTATGGAGAGTGCAAGGATGTACTAACTGAAATGGACACCAAATAATAGACATAATGGGGAACTGTCTCATGCAACCAGGACATGAAATTATGCAATTACACTAGATATGTTATCACTGTTACAGGCTCAATTTGTCCCCCCACCCCACATAAATTTAGTCATTGAAGCCTTAACCCTCCAAAGTTGCTGCATTTGAAGAAAGAACCTTTAAGGAGGTAAGGTTAAATGAGGTGGGGTCCTGATAAGATAGGACTTGTGTTCTTATAATAGGAAGATAAATGATATCTCTCTCTTTCTCTCCTATGTACACACAGAGAAAAAGTCTTGTGAATACACTGTAAAAAGTCATTTGTGTACAAGTCAAGAAGAGAGACCTTACCAGAAACCAACCCTGTGGACACCTTGGACACTCCTGGCCTCCAGAACAGTGAGAAAATAAATGCCCATTGTTTAAGCCACCAAGTCTATGGTATTTTGTTATGGCTATCTGAGTTGATTAAAACAATTAGTAAATTAAATCTTCATTTCCTTGACTAGAGACACAAATTGAGTAGAACAAATATGGATCAGGGCAATGTTGCTGGCTGCAGCATGTCATATCCTAATTCAGTGGAATAACACTGAAATGGTCCTAGAATTGGAATCAAGACACCTTGAAGATCAGTTTCTCAATCAGCTGTTCTATTTTTGTCCAGATGGTGTTCTTAAAGGGAAAAAAAAAGTCAGGCTTAATTAGATAGTCTAAGGATAAAATACAGCTATTCAGTCCAAAACTATGTTCCAGAAAAGTCAGGAACTGGAAGGAAGAAAATACAAAGAACTAGTGGTAAATTTCAGTGACGTTGTTCAAGAGAAAGTCCATTCCTTTTGGCAGTGAAAAAGGAATGTGTTTCTGTTTACATAATAACATCTAAGAGTTCCTTATGTGTGCTCTGTATACCATACTAAGTGGAAGGGACTCAAATGAGTAAGACATATATGCTCTGTTAAAATATGTTAAGGTGAATGCATATAATAGAATATCATAGAGTTATTTAAGACTAAGAATCAATATGGTAAAATGTCAATGATGCTTTTAAACATACTAAAAAGTAAGCCTCAGTTGAATTTGTATACTGCTTCAAGTATGTAAATATTTATAGAAATCTAAACATTATAAATATAAATGCAGATGAATAAAAAATTTCTGGTAGAATACACATGAAACTGTTGCTGATTACATCTGGAGAGTTGAATTAGGGCTAGAGATTGGGAGGAGAAAGAGATTTAAATTCACTAAGTATAGTTTATAATTGGTCCATTAGAAGTTAATTAATTCACAATCTATTTACAGAAGAGATGAGTAAGAATACATGCAACTAAGCTTTCTATGTGTTAAAGTAGAAATATGCATAGGGTTGAGCAAAGGTGTAAAGAAGGGAATGATCAATTTTATATGGAATTTTCAGAAATTAATTTTTAAGGGGAAGTGGTACATGAGCTAAGTTTTGAAAACTGGGAGATTAAAAAATAAAAAGGAATGAGCAGGGAAGCCAAATATCAAGGAGAGAGAACTAAAAGTATGAAATGTCATAGGATGTTTGAAAATCTGCAAATGGTACTCTATACCTTCTCTAGTTAGCTGAGTATATGAAGTCAAAGTGGGAAAAAATGGCCATGGATAAAATTAATGAGGAGGTAATAATAAGCATATCTAAAATTTAATGAACGATGTTGAGTGTTAACTGCTTACCCTTACAGAGGGTAGTGAGGAAATTTAGACAAAATTTCAGGAAATGTTGAGTGGGAAACAGTATCAAATAGTACATAAAAGATTAACCATAACAAGCCTGGAAAGAGTTATTTGCTTTACTACTATGAGGTCTTTGGTTACCTCTATTAAGTGTTTAGTGAATTGAAGAATAACAGATATTTTGGCCAATGGTAGTAAATGACAGGGCTCTAAGGCTGTTGATTACCTTAGGAGCTCATGTCTCAGGTAGCTTGAGACACAAGGTGAGATAATTTGATTGCCTTTGTTCCACATGTAGACTGGAATTTGCTTAGTCATCATTCTCATCCAGTAATGAAAACTCTCTACAGGAAGTTACAGGGAAGGAGATTGACCTTCTGTTGGAACCTCTGCAACCCATGGTCGCTGGGTCTTTTACAGATTTATGATGTGCAACCAAAGAGGTTTGAAGCAAATTGGGGAGAAGACACATATGGTTGGGAGCCATAAACAGTTCAGATAAAATGGCTCTGGAATAAAATAGTTCTCTTTAGAGAGTTTTATAGGTAATTTATAGCTTCCTTCTTCTAAGGAGATTTCTAGGAATGGACATCTATACATATTCTTGTTCTATCCAGGCTATTTTTCTCCATAAATGGCTCCTTGTACTTTAATTCAAATTATCTGTTTAATTTACTATTACTTTAAAGGTTAAGAACTAGGCTTTGATTTTTTTCTTACCATGACTTAACAACCTACAAAAAAATTCCTTAGCTAAACTTATTAAAGGGACATTGTGATAAATATTGAAATATGTTATCAGAATAAAAATTGTATGGAATTTTTTTTTTTAAAAAGAACTGCTGTTAGACATCAGGTTCACTTGGACTCAAATCCTGGCTTTGCCACTTAGGTAGTTTACTGGACTTCTTTAAGCCTGTTCTGCCACAAATTGGAAAGAGCATGTGAACTATGTCAAGTTTTGTTTGAAGGTTCAATTGAACTGGTGTATTTAAACACTTTAGCATAATGCCACACAGGAAGTAAGAACCTTAAAAAAAAGCTTTATTTTACTATTATTATTTTATCTAACAAGTTTTGCTCTCAAATGAACTCAACATAATTTTTTTTCAGGTGCTCTGTTAAAGGTAATGCCAGGATTTGATAAACATTACCATTTCAGATAAATAAACCATATGAAATACTTTTGGCCATAAGACATATTATATTATTTTGTAAAAAATCTAATAACAAAGCACCAACTGTATATAGAAAATCTATTTTCTGTGATCTTATACTCAAAATGTAGTGAATTTATATATTTCTTATTGTACCCTTTAAATGTATTTGAAATATCCATTTATGATGATTTGTCAGTGGTGTGATATAAGATAAAATGTGATTTTCATTTTGAGATTAAATCTGTCCTTATCTGATTACCAAAACTGATACTTACAAATTCTATGGCCTTATTCAAGAAAATGTAAAGTAATACAAGGTAAAATATATTGAGCATTTACTACATGCCAGTGCATTTCTAACTTTATTCTTATAATACACCCCTGAAATAAGTACATATAATTCCATTTTATAAATAAGGAAGGTGATGGAGGCATTATATCATTTGCCCACATCACAGTTAGGGAGAAGAGCTAGAATTTGAACACAAGTCTATGAGGCTAACAAACCCAACACTCTTTATCCAAACTATGTACTGTCGGTAAAATGAGGCTAAGGAAACTTACTTTGTAGAGTTGTTATGAAGACTGGTGATAATGTATGTCATTTCACATGAACTCTGTAAATGTTAGTGATTTTTAATTTAATTTAAAATGAAAAAAAATTAGGCCTGTTTTTCTCTGGGTTACCGGCCTGCGACCTTCTTTCTGAAATGCAGAATGCTACAAGGGGTGATTTGCTACAAGGGAGTGTAGGGGGTGTAAATGCCAGGTGCAAGATGTAATTTACATAGAGTCAGAGAGTGTTAGAGGTTAGCTTTGTGAAAGACAAATCTACTTACAGACACTACAGATTAGTAACAGTTAAAACTAGGATTGATTAACTCTTTCAGGCCAATTTATGTTGTTTCTCTAGCCTGTTCATTGTTCCCTTTATTTTCCTTGTTATCAGGAGAGGAAAATCTCACTTCTATTTTTGTTATAAGACAGGCTGGTCTAAGAATCAAATTGACATGAGACAGATTAACAGGTGAAAATTAAACAAAAGTTTAATAATATGTATACATGGGAGAGACCCAGAAAAACTGTGACTTGCCAAAATGGTCAACCCCTCTCCTTAAATACAATCATCAGCTAAAATCAAAAAAGCATATTGAGGGTGGGGAGTCAGTTATGGGAGATTATCAGCAAAAACACAGTAAATAAGGGTAAGGTTGTTCTGAAGATTAAATTAGTGCCTTCTCCATTAATAAGTTTCTAGAGATCTGGTCAACCTCCTCTTCCTGGTACAGTGAGGGACACCTCCTTACAAGCAGATATTTTCCTTAAAAAATGTAAATATTTCTTTACTAAATAGTTACTAAAAAGTAACTCCAACTTGGTTTTCAGAGTTTTTCCCATGTCAGCTGTTGCATAGAAAATAATCAACTTAAAACAATTAATATGTCAATGACACCTATTTTGGGGTGACAAATTCTACTTCCCTACAAAGTACTCAGTACTCCCTACATGACCTTCCCTCATACTGTACATTTTATTCTTCATGTTTTTCTGTTTACCTTTACCTTTTCTATTTTGGATGGACTCTATGATCACTTTACATGAAAGCAAAAAAATTGATAACATTTTCAAATACATCAAATTATGTCAAATGGAATATAATTTGACATACATATTTTAAATGTCAAGTAATGGGGTTAGAACAGGCAGCCCCAAAATGTTCCACTTTGGCATGTGGATTATTGTGAGCTGAAAATTATCAAGGCCCAAAAGACTCAACAAGAAACTTTGAACTTCCCCCTTACTGCCTAAGAAAATTTAAAGTAGGAAGTGTCAACTTGAAAAAAAAAAAAAAAGCACAGTGTAAGAGGTGCGAGTGGAGTTCATTCAGTGTCTTACTGAGGATTATAGTCCAGGGTACAGGCTCTCCATAGCTCTGAGGAACCTTTCCAAAGAGATAAGGAAGGAGCTCAGCATATATGCAATTTTGGAGAAGGGGTACATGCAATCAAGCACACATCTTTGTAGATTACTGCTAGTCATGAGGCACAAATATCTTAGTTAATTATTTTAATGCTTTTTTAAGTATGGGAAGATGCAAGAAATTGGGTTCATAAAATTTTCTCCTGAAAACATCTAACCCTCTGAAGGCCTGTTCTGATAATTTTTCCAGAGCACAGAGTTTCTCAGTCCTGATCTCTGCCATGAGTTCCTTTCAGGGTGTGTTGAAGGTCAGCTACAGCAGTGGCTAATGACTCAATCCTTGTAGAGCTAGAGTCACATTCTTTAGTTGGCAGAGGCCTGTCCTAGGAAAGAACTATCAACCATAGATAACTATAGTAAATTATCAGGTGTGGTAGATAGGGAAGAACCTAGCAAAGCCCATTTGATTAAAGTTCTCTTTGTGCCCTTTTGACTTTGGATGGCCCAGCAAACATTTATTTTCCAAACATTAATTCTTTTTCTCTTCCTGTGAATTATCGTACTTCCCCAGGCCCCTACCTCCTTCTTAGTCCAGAATATATATATATATATATATATATATATATATATATATATATGAAGAATCTAAGCAGAGTTTGGGCTTGGTGTAGTAAATTAAGGAAGTAACAGGTTTGTTTATGTAAGCTTCTTGGCCCTGAATCTTTGGTGATAAGGGTGTCCTTCTACCTCCAGATGCAGGGAATGCACCTTTAACATGAGAGATTATTTCCTGCTTTCAGGGAGACAGAAAGGAGTGTCCTTTTTGCATTGGTCATTTCTTAAGTAACTTTAATTCAAAATAACAAATACGTGATTGAGGCACATTTTGGAGTGGTCTACCCTGGGTCTCAACATTGTCTAAATAATGTATATCTATAGAGGGACCTGTTCCATGCAAGGAGTTATTACCATAGATAGCCATAGTATGAATTACATGTGGTAAGTAGGGAGGAACCTAGCAAAGTCTGTTAAAGTCTGTCTCTGTGTCCCATTGTCTCTGCATGACCCAGCAAACATTTATTTACCAAACATTTGGTTTTTCAACTTCATGTGAATTGCCTTCTTCCCCTTTGAAGTACCAAACCACTACCTCCAACATCCTCTTTTGTCTTTGGTTGAAGATGAATTTAAGGTGAGGATTTCCACCATTTTGCTGAGCTACTCGGTTCTCCTGGGTCTTTTCCATGTATACCTGTTATTAAATTTTTTTGATTTTCTCCTGCTAATCTCTCATGCCACTTTAATGCTTTGACAAGCCAGGAGTATTCAAAAAGAAAGAGGAAATTTTCTTCCTCAACAAATACAAAATTAGAACACCTAATTAATGTTATACCAAAGGACTCTTTTACCCTACAAAAGTATAGGCATATTTGCCCTTTCATAGTGTGCTTTATTTTGTAGTCCCCCATCTCTGTCAGAAATCACCACTGCAAGCCTATTTCTAATCTACAATTAATCATTGAAATAACCAAAATAAGGTCTTTTAAATTCTATACATATATATATTAGAAAATCAGCCAAAATGTTAAGTACTTTTGCAACATGTCCTAAACCATTTAGCATTTCTCCCCTCCTTCTCTCTTTCCCTTCTGTTACTGAGTCCAAGCTCAGTCTGCTTGATGCATGACAGGCCAATAAATCAAGAGACGAGGTGTTGAGGCAAATAGTGACTTTATTTAGAAAGCTGGAGTCCGAGAAGATAGTGAACTAGAATCCCAGAGTACCATTTTATCAGGGTCTGGATGCTAGTTTCTTTTATAGAATGGAGAGGGGGAGGAGGTGAGGAAGTAAAGTGAAAAGGCCATAAGTCTTGCAAAATATCTCCTGGTTTGACCAGCCTAGGGGAGGGAATGTGTTAATTTCTTCTTTCCTGCAGCCACTCACATGTGGGCAGGATCAGGGTGTTTCCTTGTGAACTGAAAAAAGGCACTTTGTTTTAACATTCAGGTAGAGGGACAGGGTTCCCTGTGGCAGGCCTTTATGTATGTTTATATCTATAGATGGCATCCTCTTAGTGATTGTAGTAATGAAAACAACAGAAAGCAATGGTTAAGGTAAAAGAAACAGATCCCAACATGGAGTCAGATTTTGTTCTTCCCTGTTACACTTCCTTCTTTTCTATCTTCCTTCCTTTCCCTTTTTCTCATTTCCTTCCTTATTTTCCATTTATCTTTTTTTCTCTTTTCTCTTCTCTCTTCCTTTTATTTCTTCCTTGTTATCCTTTCTGCCTTTTTATCTTCCTATCAGCATTTCTATGTGTGTTTTACCAGGTGCTATGTAGACACAAAGAAATGATCAAGGAGCTCTTAATCTAACTGACAAAATGACCATTTAGCTTACTCAGTAAAAGTTAATCAAGGAAATCTTAAAATAATATTTTTAAAGTGCTGGACAAATCTTTGGTTTATTACTTTCATACAGTGAAGAAAAGAAAGAGTATTTCAAGACTTTTTTCTCCATTCTAAAGTAATTTGTACCTATATTTCAAAAAGCAGCATATCATGACTTTCCTAGTGGTACAGTGGATAAGAATCCATGTGCCCAATGCAGGGGGCCCAGGTTCGATCCCTGGTCAGGGAACCAGATCCCACATGCATGCCGCAACTAAGAGTTCACATGCCACAAGTAAGGAGCCCGTGTGCAGGGAACCCACCTGCCATAACTAAGAGCCAGGGCAACCAAATAAATAAATAAATAATTTCTTTTCCAAAGCGACATATCTTCAAAGAGTCACAATTTTCTTCATATTTTATGATTTTTGTTAGAAAAACTAAACAGAGAAAATGACCCCCTTCACAGAGCTTTTTTAGATTGTAAAGAGGTACCTGAATCAGGGAAATGCTGCTATTTTTCTACTATTTTCATACTGGAGATACTAACATTGAAATTCTATAGTTTTCTCTATTTAGGCTCTGCTTCATGCAGTGTCCATCTACTTCTTTCTGCATCACTACTATTGAAGGTTGTGATTTCATTAGGACAGCTTTTATTTCAAAGTACTCTCTTAAATGAAATTCAAGGGAAATGAGCTAAACATAAGATGCCATCAGCTTGCAAATGCCAATCTTCTACTCTCAAATTTCAAGTGCTACTTGTCTTTGTAATTGCAAGTGTAGGGACACATCTTGCCTCACCTAGAAGCACTCACATAATACCAAGAATTATCAGGCAGGACAGTATTTGAATTTTAAATTATTACTGATCCATGTTTACTGCGTAATTTACCCTACAGTGATTTGGAGGGTAAAGTAGGAAATAAATTTTGGATTTCTCTTGATTCCAGTAGAGGGCATAAAGTAGGTTCAAATGTTACTTTTCTTTTTACAAAGACCAATATGTATTTAAATCTTTAAACACATGCTCCATTTAGATATAACTAAATTGTTGAGGCTTTTTTTATTATTGATTTGGTTCATTTTGTTTTTAGTTTTTCCTAATACTAAGCATTTTTCATAGGTCATAAAGTTATGATCAGCAAGGGGACAATTGTCAAATAGAAGGATAAAGCAGTGACATCTTCTCACTAAGACAGGCTGACAGTGAGAATAGAAACCACTTCCTTTATATTTTATTTGGAACATACAGTCATGGGCTTGTGTAAAAGCCAGTACTTTCATGATGGTGTGGACAGGGAATGTTGGCTGCAATTCCAGTAAATAATGTTGCTCATCATCCCTGTCCTACAAGGATCAAGCCAATAGTCACTGCACCTTCCCCCCACCCCCAACACTCCCTGAGGGAAATTCAAGATGGATTATAATGGGAAGCCACTGCAGTTTACCCCACTCCCTGAGGGAAATTCAGGAGGGAAAAAACAGGAAGCATTTTGTGCTTTGAATATTGGCCCTAGGTAGTTAAGATGCATATCTAAGGATTAATTCCAATGAAACCAGACTCTTGCATCTTTCCATACATAGAAAAGAAATAAAATCATTAACTTGACATACCTGTTCCTTATGATTAACAGCAATCTTTTGATATTCATCTACATGTTTTTTGTCCAGCAAAAATACTCTTATATATTCTGATTCTCCCTTATCTCTTTGGAGCATTTCTTCAGAGCTATCTGAATGGCTGTCTCTTGGGCTATATTCCTCAGTAAGATCCTCAAATAAAACTTAACTCACAACTTTTAAGTTGTGTCATTTTTCTTCAGTTTACAATATAAATGATTTTTCTTTTTCTTTTTATCTGCTTACTCTGATGAAGCTGGAGTTGAAAATGGTTACTCTGGAAAAGTAATCTAAATCTTTCTTCAGATGGACAGTGGATAGGTGCTTAAGTCTTTCTTGAAAAAAAAAGTAAAACAAAATAAAATAAAAGCAAGAAGCAGTTTGCAAGAGTTTGACACAGACTTAATGAAGAACATCCTGACCTTTTTAACCTCAGGCATATATTGAGTTTGGTTTAATAGATTTAAGTTATTAGAAAATCATTTCTAATTAAGCTAGGATAAGACCAGTTAATTAAGCAACCCTAGATGATATTTGGGAGCAATCTTGATATCTGTGGGTATGTGTGTGTGTGTGTGTGTGTGTGTGTGTGTAGCAATAAACATAGGCATTTAAAAAATAGACTTTAGTAAATTAGGGTTGCTTTAATTAGCATGCAATAGCATAATATTTAGCAAAACTCATTAATACAATTTTTAAGGCTTTGTTTTATAAAACTTAAGACAATGTCAGTTGCAAACCCATTATTATTTTATGAGCCACTAAGGAAGACAAAAACTCTGCCAAGTAAAATGTGACACAATGCATTAAAGAAAATTTTGCATGATGCATGAAAAGTTCACACAATCTGCTTAATGGTTGCAAGTTACTTTCATCTATTCTGAGGCTCTTGGTAGTTTCTCCTGATTTTCATTGTGTTGCCTAACATGTGCCAGGCAATTCTTCCCCACATTTCTCACAAACAGAATGTAGCACAGTTTCATATACTCACAAGTATTTTCCTTCCTCTGACCCTATATAGCTCTTGTTTGTTGTTTTGCAAGAAAATATGACATTTTGGTAATTCTCCCAACAATGAATATTTGCTTCATTCTCTTTTTTCCCTGTGTTATTTTGAATAAAGGTTTTTTTCACGTACTGAAATATCATGTAATTTTTTAATACATTTTAAATAGCAATTAAACTCAACCACTGTAGCTTTGACTATGTTCATGACCCTAGTAATATGGATAGTTATGAACTAGCTCATCCTTGTATAAGCAGATAGAGTAGGGGTGTCCCCAGAGGAAAAGAACCAGATATACCTTTTTAGGCCTAAGTTACTTTGTGATCTAAGCCTGGCCACGATGTTTGCTCTTGAACAGGTCTCAATAATAATGATGTTAAAGGAACAAAAGAATATGCGACTGTTATCAGGCAAGAAAAGTAACAATAACAAAATAATAAATCTGTTGTAAAGACTCCCAGTTGTTTCAATGGTAAAGATTAGTCTGAATCACATTCTTGAGCTGCTTTAAAGAATTCATACTCCCCTCATGTGCTCAGCCACCTTATCAAATGGAACCTAAGGAATGATGATGTTGACTTTTCTGACCATTAGTACTTCAATCAATGCAACGGAAGCTTGGACTCTGTCAATCTTTGTCCAAATTCTATGCTGAATTCTCCTCTGCTCAAGCCCTTTCATGTGTGAATGAAAAATATTGCCTACCATATCAATAAAAAAAAAGTTATAGCCATCAAGTCATCACATTACAGCCACCCCCAGTGGTGAGCCCTGAGGGAACTCAGGATAGAAACATAATGCCCACTATCAAATCATCAAACACTGCAGCCACCTCCCTGATGGTGCACCCTGAGGAAACTCAGGATGGGAAAGACAGGATACTGACCCCAGATAGCATGAGGTGCATATCAAAGGAATGATTGCAGTGAGCCCAGACTCTACATCTTCCCATATGTAGAAAAGTGATAAATTCCTTAACTTGAGACAACTGTTTATTTTAATTAACAGCAATCTTTTGATGTTCTGATTAACTGGTCTTTGTTGCAAAAACTCCTATGTATTCTGGCTCCCCTCTTTGCCTCCTTGGAGCAGTCTCTCAGAGTTATCTGCGATGCTGTATCATGGGCTTAAGTCCTCAGTTTTGTCCATAACTAAATAAAACATAACTCTCAACTTTTAGTGCATTTTTTTCAGTTAGCACATAAATATGCATAGACCACCCAAACCCCTTCATGGATATGCATGTCCCCTTAGTTTAAAACTTCCCCAATTTAGCTATTCAGGGAAACACTGCTTTGGGAAATATCCCCCATGTTACCTTACTTGCTGCAAGTAATAAATCCTTCCTTTTCCCAGTCTATGGCTTGGTTGTGTCTTTTGGCTCAAGCCCCACCAAGAAGTGAGCCCAGTTTTCAAGTAATACTTGTAACACTTATAGGAAATGAAAACAATGGCATGACTCCTGCCTGGTCAAAAACAACTGTAAGCACCACAGCTTTTAAGATATATCCTTATTTCAGAGAATTTTTTTTAATGTACCATAAATAGTGTGTCTTAGAATCAATAAAAAGTATTTGCTTACTTTATAAAAGTATATATTCACATAAGAAAGATACATACATCCCATAAGTATATTAATAAGTAGTCTGGAGGTTGGATGTACTAAAAAGAAGACCATAAAAAAAGTACTGTGAGTCACCAGGGAGTTGAGTACCTGAAAGCAAAGTGCCCCAGAGGAAGTGAACAAATTCTAGAACACTTCCTGCAAACTCACATCTGTAAAGATATGCCAATATAAAGGGACAATAATATATAAAATAGAGTGCTGGCCCTTTGCTCAAAATATCGAGTAAAAAAATATTAAAGTAGAGAGAAAAAACACTGAGGGAGCAGTGTGGGAAAGCAATAATTACTTGCTATCAGTTAGTAGGAGAATAAACAATAGGAGCAAGTCCAGATATCACAATTGCCTGAAAAGCATAGTGTAGGTCAGGGATCAGCAAACTTTTTTTTTTTTTGCGGTACGCAGGCCTCTCACTGTTGTGGCCTCTCCCTTTGCAGAACACAGGCTCCAGACACGCAGGCTCAGTGGCCATGGTTCATGGGCCCAGCCGCTCCACGGCATGTGGGATCTTCCCAGACTGGAGCACGAACCTGTGTCCCCTGCATCGGCAGGCGGACTCTCAATGACTGCACCACCAGGGAAGCCCAGGATCAGCAAACTTTTTTAAAAACTCCAGATGGTAAATATTTTAAGCTTTGCTAGCCACATACATTCTCTGTCACATGTTCTTCTTTGTTTTGTTTTTGACCACCTTTTAAAACTTATAAACCATTTCGTAGGATCTCTCCTACAAAAAGAGATCCTGGGCTATATTTGTCTTAGTCTCAGATTTCAGGCCTTTTGTTTGGATCAGTGGTTGTTAAATTTTAACATGCATCAGAATTATCTGGAGGGTTTTCAAAATCATAGTGCCACCCCCAGGGTTTCTCATTCAGAAGATCTGGCATCGAACTTGAGAATTTGCTTTCCTAACAGGTTCCTAAATTGATGTTGATACTGCAGATCTAGGAACCACACTTGGAAAATCACTGATCTAATGGTAAAAAGTGGGTTGGGGACAATATTAGATTTAGGTTAAAATCCCCATCCTTTCATTCACCACCTGTGAGAACTTGGGCAGTTCAATGAACTCTATTGAAATCTCAGTTTTTCAGCTACAGAGTAGACAAAAATAGATCCTCCTTTTCTGGGCTCTTATAAAATTTAAATAATATAATATTTGTAGATAATATTTTTGGCACATAAAGATTACAACATAAATGTTAACTATTATTCATCATACCAGGTGGGAAACCATTTTGAAAAATTCAAAAGGAAAATTTTAAAAATTATATTCTTTCACCTATGCTGATTTATTTGAGGTATTGGAAACTATCAACTAGAAAGTTTAAAAGAAGAAGAAAAAGGAATTAGTGTAGGGGAACAAAACTTACCACCCCAAAACATTTCTTTGTCATGTTGATTATTTCAAGCTGAAAACAATCAAGTCCCAGAAGACTCAGGAAGAATCTTGACCTTCCCCCTAACTGCCAAAAAATTTTAGATAGGGGGCCTGTTCCCGGAATAGAGCTATCACCAGAGACATCTACAAAGAACATGAGCTAGGTGTGGTGGGCAAAACTCAGTAAGACCTGGAGATCAGAGTCCACTCTGTGTCCCATGGCCTAGCAAACATTTATTTATCAAACATTTACTTGTCCATCTCCATGTGAATTTCCTTCCTCCCCTTTGAAGTCCCAAATCACTACGTGCAACATCCTCTTCATGCCTTGTTTTGTCTTTAGCAGAACACAGTATTTAAGGTGCTGATTTCAGCCATTTTGCCAAGTTACTCAGTTTTCCTGGGTGTCTCCCATGTATACATATTACAAAACTTTGTTTGATTTTCTCCCATTAATCTGTCTCATGTCAATTTAATTCATAGACCAGCCAGAAGAACCTAGAAAGGTAGAGGAATATTTCTTCTTCTCCAACAGTTGGCGACAAGAATGGAGCGCAAATTTTCTGGCTGGACATTAGTTACCCCAAAGATGCTGCATTTAAGATATCCTATGACAATTGAAAAGAGCTAGCAGATAGTAAGAATTCTTACAGTGTCAGTCAGTCTCTCAGGGATCTCTCTGAAGGCTCTGTTGAAAGTAAAAATGGTAGGAGGTTTTTTTTCTTTCTTTTTTAAAAATTAAATTAGCGGGAAAAAAAATATTTGTAGGACTAGCTCCTTGGACTCAAAGTCTATAGGTTTGAAATTTGGTTGAGTATTCTTTGTTTGTTGATCCTTTTCCTCACAGAGATGGTCACTGTTTTTCCTTGTGTCTCTCTTTTGTGTCATTTTGATGCCAAAAACTCAGCCTCTGTGCATAGGTGCCAAACTGAATCTCAGAGACTGAGTTTTTGGTGAAGTAGAAAAGAATAACTGTATTGCTTTGCCAAGCAAAGGGGGACACAGTGGGTTTCTGTCCTCAGAAACTCTGTTTCTCAACACAGGGGGATTTCGTGAGGAGTTTTATAGCAATGGTTCAAGGGTGGAGTTGCTGATAAAGATCAGGGTGTGTTCAGGGCCTGCACTCCTTTAATCTGGCCTCAGGTGGTCTCCTGATGAGCTTCCATGGTTCTCAAATTGTGACCTTCTCTGGAATGAAGAATGCTTCATCAAGTAGTTAACATTTTCCACTTGTCAGGGTTTTACTTCTGTAGAAGAGCTCAAAGATATTATGTGTATACCTTGAGACAGAAACAGGATCCTCTTCCAAGGTTGCACTATTGTTTCTTGACTGCTCCTCCCTTGTCTCTGCATACCCCCTTCCCTGATTAGCAACTGTTTGAACCTGCCCATTGGAACTCAGGGAAGGTCATGGAGGCTGAAGCCTATTCCCTACAAATAAGAAATGGAAGACACAGAAATTCTTCCATGCCCACAGGGTCTTTCTCAGTTTCAATTTGTCATAAAGAGGAAAACCATTGTTCTTATTATGTTTTCCTTTTCTCTTGTTCTATGTCTTGAGAGCTTAGTATGTTAACCAATGAGAAAACTCTCTCTGGTCTCTGTCATTTGGAAGGTGCACATAAATCTGTGTATTTAGCAGCCAATCAAATAGACTGTGGTTCCAAGCAGTCTTTTTGTCAGGTCATGCTGGCTCTCAGGGGCATTTGTCATAAGGAACCTGTTACTGAATTCAGATTTGGCTGCTCACTGCTCAAAAACCAAGATATGAGGAGATACAAGATTTGGGCTCATAAAATCATCTCCTTGAGAGACAAGTTTTGATTGGACAGGAAAGCCTGCTTTATTCCAGGGGCCAGCAACTTGGGGAAAAGAACCAACTCTGAAGATTCTGCTTGAACTATGAAAGTTTTTAAAAGGAGAAAGGGGAAACTAATTACAGTTAATCATTTGGGGTGGGGGGTCATGGTCTTTGTTATCTTCCATTATGTGCAAACTGGCCAGCCTCATTGTTCTCCTTTTCTGATCTTATCTTGATCATAGAGCCACAAGACTACTAGAGGGAAGGTTTAGTAATCCTTTAATCAAACTCACCATTTTCCCTTCCCTTAATCTAAGAAAATAATTGTCAACAACAAACTGGCAATTGACATTTGTCAACTACCTCTACAAGAATTAAATCATGTCCTGCTGCCACTGCTGATTTTCAACACCCCCTGGAAGGATTTCAGGGTGGAAAGCAGAAATGAGGCACTCTGGGAAAAATGGCAGAACAGGTCTTTAGGTAGTTAGATATTTTCAGGAGACTAATTTATGTGCTCAATTAGTGTATCTCCTCATATCTAGAAAAACACTAAAATCCTTCATGGTGACGACTGCTCCTCGTGACTAGCAGAAACGTTCTGCTGAAAAAATAATACATGCTTAACAGTATGTATTCCCCCCTCACCAAAACAACGTATATACAGACCTTCCTCCCTACCTCTTTGGAGCAGTTTCTCAGAGCTATCTGACACACTGTCTCCTGAGCTATAGTCCTCATTTTGCCCCAAATAAAACTTGACTCACAATTCTCACGTTGTGCAATTTTTTTTAGTTGACAGAATGAACATGTTAAGCAAAGCAGAACAAAGCCCTTGGAAAGTATGCAGAAGCCTAAGGAATCTAGCTAGTGTAAAGGTTAGATTTTAAAGTATAACTAGGCTCTAGGATCAAAAGAAGAAGCGGATATGTGTTGGAGAGGGAATAACCTTCTATTTTCAGAGATGGTTGTCTTGATCACACAGTTCCAAGTAGCCATCAGGTCTCACTTGTTGTTGGAACATTACCTGAGTCATAAATTTCTGGTCAGCAGGGAGAGCCTCACAGGGTCCTGCTCAGTTCCAGGCCCACTCCATAAGGAGCCTTTGTCTTCTCAACTTTCATTGCTTTATTAATGATGCAACAAAGGTTTTTACTTTCTTAGACTATTTTTTGTCAGTGAACTTTCTGGATCTTGTGAGGGCCGCATCCTTTACATTCTCCTGTCGAGACATCTCTTGTATCTTATTGGTTTGAGTTACTATTAAGATTCTGCCCATCAATGGCCAGATGATGGATCCTTTTCCTTGGAAAAACTTCTATATTGGTAAATTTTTAGAGTGTTCTCATTCTAAATAGCTTTTTTATTGGTACCTATGGAAAGACAAAATTAAAATTGTATATAAAGAAATATAACAGCTAATCTTAAGAACTCCATTAATAAGGAAAAAATGGCATGGCAAGCCTTACTGAGTTTGGTGTCTCAGCTTCCCCTCAGGGGGTCTTACAGATGCTAATAAAAGCATTAAGTTAATTAGCAAAAGAATGGAAAGAAGGCAAGGGGAAAGTCAAGAGACTCTTCACAACTAGATGGGAAATTTTAAAAGGGTTATTAAGAAGTAAGATAAATAATACACATATTGAAAATGGTGGAATAAAGAGGAATCAGAAAAAGAAGAGTCACAAGACATCCCAGCAGGATGGAAATCTTTAAACGGTTAAGAAATGGGGGGAATAAAATGGACTTTGATGGGATTAAAGTAAAGGTTTTAATACAGCACTACCTAATATTGGTAAATAAAAGTGACCCCCTAATGGACCCCCAACATTAAAGGGCCTAAAACAAGTCTGCTCTATTTACCACAGTTTGAAGAAATTTTTAAAATTAGGAGGCAAAATTTACACTGAGAAACCTAATCAGCAATTGCTTAGGGCAACAGATCATTTAAATAATTTAAAAGTTGACAGAAGGGCCTGGGTCCCTTGACTCAACCGCTCACTGGGAACCATACACAGGACTGGATTAAGTGGTCAGTTAGGGGATAAAAAGGAAAAGTTTATGGGATTCCTTGTAAAATCAAGACCTGATGGGATCCTAGTAGAGATTCTAATTAAGGGTATGAGTTGATGAAAGTGAGATGAAAATTGATAAGAAAACTGGTGTATTTGAATGGGATTTATGTAAAATGGTTGTGTCTCTTTTGCCCGATTGTATTGTGGTGATGGATATTGTGTTTCTCTGGGGGATGCTTCCCTTGCTTGTATTGTAATACAGAGCATGTAAATCCATCTTCAGGAAATGTTAATTGAACATGCTAAGGGAAGCCTATAGGGTTGTCTAAGCCCACACAATGTGAGATGTGAGATGGAAACACTCAGAGGTTAATAGAAGAAACAGTGAAGGATTTTTACCTCTAGGGTGAATTGATTTGGGGTTGAATTGTGGGCTCAGATATAGGGCTTTTATTCAATGCTTAGTACGGACTTTCGGAGGTATGAAACATTGAACCCTGAAGTTCTAGAACATATAAATCTTTTGATTTTTATTTTAGTCAGAAATTTCCTCCCTCATATAAAGAAGCAAATGAAGAAAATGTAATTGGTTGAGCAGATCAGCATTTTGATATTATTTAGGCAGCAACCCAGACCTTTGGGGGAAGTTAAAGCAACTGTCTTTGTCTTGCAAATCTCTACAAAATTAGAAATGCAAATACAGCCCACAATGGCATGAGACTGAGCCTAGTTGACTCAGTCAGGTAGAACTTGAAATCAAAAGAGGGGAAAAAAAAAAGGAAATGAGACATTTTTAGAAGTACAAAATGCTGGAAAGTGTTCCCCATCCAAAATCTAATTCACAGCCTCCTTATCAATTTGTCAAGTACTAGCACAAATCTTAAGACTTTATCACAAATAGCAAAAAGCCTTAACTAACTGAGATTATCAACTTGACTTATTTCTGCTGTTATTATTAACTAGTCAGGTTTATAACATACCTGATTTATGACTAAATTTTAAGATGAAGGAGATGAGACCTCTGGTCTTGCCTGTCTTTATGTCTATGTGTGTACATTATAGAAATGGTATTTCTCCATCTCTCAGTGAGATTACCAAAACTGATATGTAAAAGAACTCATTTAGTTGACGTAAAAGTGCTTGTGAATTAAATATTTCTAAATTTAGTAGAAATGAAGTGAAAGTTTTTTTTCAAGTTCATGTGACTTAAGATAAATCCTTAGTAAATAAAATCAAGTGTTTGTTGATTTAATTAAATAGTTCTGTCTTGAGAGTTATGAGCATTAAATGGGAAACTTTTATTCTATCTAGGTTTAACAAAAGTCAAATAAGATTATCTTATCTCTGTTACAAAATTTGTCAGCAAGAAAAATAACTTGGTATGATAAAATTTTCACAAGTAATTAAATAAATGTTAATGTATAAGAGTTTTTAGGTGAACTCTTTAGGAATAATTATGTTTTATGATACGTCTACTTAAACATAGCTTACAAAATCGTTTGGTACTTTAACACTTTAGAGTTTTATTAAGTTAAATAATGGGAATTCATTGACTATCCGTATCATTTCCAAATAAGGTAAAATACTGATACATTGTTACCGAGTCCAAGCTCTCTCTCCTTGCCGCACATCAGGCCAATAAATCAGGAGATGAGGTGTTGAGGCAAGGAATAGCAACTTCATTCAGAAAACCAGCAGACCGAGAAAATGGTGGACTAGTGTTCCCCAAAGCTATCTTATTGGGTTCTGGATACCACTTTCTTTTGTAGAACAGAGACGGGGAGGAGGTGAGGAAGTAAAGTAAAAAGGCCAATAGTTTTGTAAAATATCTCCTGGCTTGGCCAGCATTGAGGAGGGGATGTGTTAATTTCTTCTGTTCTGCAGCCATTCACAGATGGGCAGGGTCAGATTGTCTCCCTATGAGCTGAACTAAGGCATTTTAACATTCAGGCAGAGGAGCAGGGTTCCCTGAGGCAGGCCATTATATATGGTTATAATAACAAAAGCAATGAAGAACAAAGGTTAAAGTAAAAGAAACAGATCCAACATGGAGTCAGATTTTGCTCTTCCATGATACAACATTAATTGTTAAACAAGTCCCTGAAACTGAGCAGGAAACTTTAGGGTCCTACTGGGTACAAAACCTTTCCATGTCCCCTCTTTTTTGCTTGTAGGAAAAAGACTTCAGTGTCCTACACCTTACCTGAGTTCCAAAGGGCACATTCAAACAGTTACTAATTAGGGAACAGAGGGAATGCAGAAAGAAAGGAGGAGCAGTCAAGAAACAATAGTGCAGCAATAAAACAGAGTCCTGGTTCCTCCTCAAGGGATGTATTACATAACAATATATCTTGGAGTTCTTCTGCAGGAAATAAGACCCCCACCCAGGTGGAGGGTGGTAATTTAAGGCTGAGCACAATATCGCTGGAACACCACACTGCTACCTCATCACCAATCAAAAAGAAGAAAGACACACACACTGTAGCCATTACCCCAAATTTTGCCTATAAAAACTCTTCCCCCAAAATCATCAGGGAGTTCAGTTCTTTTGAGCACAAGCTACCCATTCTTCTTGTATGGCCCTTGTAATAAACTTTTCGCTGCTCCAAACTCTGATTTTTTTTTAAGTTCTATTCTTTTTTTTTTTTACAACATTATTGGAGTACAATTGCTTCACAATGGTGTATTAGTTTCTCCTTTATAAATAAGTGAATCAGTTATACATGTACACCTGTTCCCATATCCCCTCCTTCTTGCATCTCCCTCCCTCCCATCCTGCCCATCCCATCCCTCCAGACGGTCACAAAGCACCGAGCTGATCTCCCTGTGCTATGCGGCTGCTTACCACTAGCTATCTACCTTACATTTGGTAGTGTATATATGTCCATGCCTCTCTCTTGCTTTGTCACAGCTTACCCATCTCCCTCCCCATATCCTCAAGTCCACTCTTAAGTAGGTCTGTGTCTTTATTCCTGTCTTATGCCCAGGTTCTTCATGACATGTTTTTTTTTTTAAATTCCATATATATGTGTTAGCATAAGGTATTTGTCTTTCTGATTTACTTCACTCTGTATGACAGACTCTAGGTCTATCCACATCATTATAAATAGCTCAATTTTGTTTCTTTTCATGGCTGAGTAATATTCCATTGTATATATGTGCCACATCCTCTTTATGCATTCATCTGATGATGGACGCCTAGGTTGTTTGCATCTCCGGGCTATTGTCAATAGAAATGCAATGAACATTTTGGTACATGTCTCTTTTTGAATTATGGTTTGCTCAGGGTATAGGCACAGTAGTGGGATTGCTGTGTCATATGGTAGTTCAATTTGTAGTTTTTTAAGGAACCTCAATACTATTCTCCATAGTGTCTGTACCAATTCACATTTCCACCAGCAGTGCAAGAGTGTTCCCTTTCCTCCACACCCTCTCCAGCATTTATTGTTTCTAGATTTCTTGATGATGGCCATTCTGACTGGTGTGAGATGATATCCCATTGTAGTTTTGCTTTGCATTTCTCTAATGATTAATGATGCTGAGCATTCTTTCATGTGTTTGTTGGCAGTCTGTATATCTTCTTTGGAGAAATGTCTATTTAGGTCTTCTGCACATTTTTGGATTGGGTTGTTTGTTTTCTTGCTATTGAGCTGCATGAGCTGCTTATAAATTTTAGAGATTAATACTTTGTCACTTGCTTCATTTGCAAATATTTTCTCCCATTCTGCGGGTTGTCTTTTGGTCTTGTTTATGGTTTCCTTTCTCTGCAAAAGCTTTGAAGTTTCATTAGGTCCTATTTGCTTATTTTTGTTTTCATTCCCATTTCTCTAGGATGTGGGTGCAAAAGGATCTTGCTGTGATTTATGTCTAGAGTGTTCTGTCTATGTTTTCCTCTAAGAGTTTGATAGTTTCTGGCCTTACATTTAGGTCTTTAATCCATTTTGAGCTTATTTTTGTGTATGGTGTTAGGGAGTCATCTAATCTCATACTTTTACATGTCCCTGTCCAGTTTTCCCAGCACCACTTATTGAATAGGCTGTCCTTTCTCCACTGTACATTCCTGCCTCCTTTATCAAAGATAAGGTGACCATATGTGTGTGGGTTTATCTCTGGGCTTTCCATCCTCTTCCATTGATCTATCTTTCTGTTATTGTGCCAGGAGCATACTGTCTTGATTACTGTAGCTTTGTAGTATAGTCTGAAGTCAGGGAGCCTGATTCCTCCAGCTCCATTTCTCATTCTCAAGATTGCTTTGGCTATTCGGGGTCTTTTGTGTTTCCATACAAATTGTGAAATTTTTTGTTCTAATTCTGTGAAAAATGCCAGGGGTAGTTTGATAGGGATTGCATTGAATCTGTAGATTGCTTTGGGTAGTAGAGTCATTTTCACAATATTGATTCTTCCAATCCAGGAACATGGTATATCTCTTCATCTATTTGTGCCATCTCTATTTTCTTTCATCAGTGTCTTATAATTTTCTGCATACAGGTCTTTTGTCTCCTTAGGTAGGTTTATTCCTAGATATTTTATTCTTTTTGTTGCCATGATAAATGGGAGTGTTTTCTTGATTTCACTTTCAGATTTTTCATCATTAGTGTACAGGAATGCCAGAGATTTCTGTGCATGAATTTTGTATCCTGCTACTTTACCAAATTCATTGATTAGCTCTAGTAGTTTTCTGGTAGCATCTTTAGGATTCTCTATGTATTGTATCATGTCATCTGCAAACAGTGACAGCTTTACTTCTTCTTTTCTGATTTGGATTCCTTTTATTTCCTTTTCTTCTCTGATTGCTGTGGCTAAAACTTCCAAAACTATGTTGAATAAGCGTGGTAAGATTGGGCAGCCTTGTCTTGTTCCTGATCTTAGTGGAAATGGTTTCAGTTTTTCACCATTGAGGATGATGTTGGCTGTGGGTTTGTCATACATGGCCTTTATTATGTTGAGGAAAATTCCCTCTATGCCCACTTTCTGCAGGGTTTTTATCATAAATTGGTGTTGAATTTTGTCAAAAGCTTTCTCTGCATCTATTGAGATGATCATATGGTTTTTCTCCTTCAATAAGTTAATATGGTGTATCACGTTGATTGATTTGCATATATTGAAGAATCCTTGCATTTGTGGAATAAACCCCACTTGATCATGGTGTATGATCCTTTAAATGTGCTGTTGGATTCTGTTTGTTAGTATTTTGTTGAGGATTTTTGCATCTATGTTCATCAGTGATATTGGCCTGTAGTTTTCTTTCTTTGTAACATCCTTCCCTGGTTTTGGTATCAAGGTGATTGTGGCCTTGTAGAATGAGTTTGGGAGTGTTCCTCCCTCTGCTATATTTTGGAAGAGCTTGAGAAGGATAGGTGTTAACTCTTCTCTAAATGTTTGAGATAATTCGCCTGTGAAGCCATCTGGTCCTGGGCTTTTGTTTGTTGGAAGAATTTTTATCACAGTTTCAATTTCAGTGCTTGTGATTGGTCTATTCATATTTTCTATTTCTTCCTGATTCAGTCTTGGCAGGTTGTGCATTTCTAAGAATTTGTCCATTTCTTTCATGTTGTCCATTTTATTGGCATAAAGTTGCTTATAGTAATTTCTCATGATCTTTTGTATTTCTGCAGTGTCAGTTGTTACTTCTCCTTTTTCATTTCTAATTCTATTGATTTAAGTCTTCTCCCTTTTTTTCTTGATGAGTCTGACTAATGGTTTATCAATTTTGTTTATCTTCTCAAAGAACCAGCTTTTAGTTTTATTGGTCTTTGCTATCGTTTCCTTCATTTCTCTTTCATTTATTTCTGATGTGATCTTTATGATTTCTTTCCTTCTGCTAACTTTGGGTTTTTTTTGTTCTTCGTTCTCTAATTGCTTTAGGTGCAAGGTCAGGTTGTTTACTCGAGTTGTTTCTTGTTTCTTACGGTAGGATTGTATTGCTATAAATTTCCCTCTGTGAACTGCTTTTGCCGCATCCCATGGGTTTTGGGTCATCGTGTCTCCATTGTCATTTGTTTCTAGGTATTTTTTTATTTCCTCTTTGATTTCTTCAGTGATCCATTTGCTATTAAGTAGTGTATTGTTTAGCCTCCATGTGTTTGTATTTTTTACAGGTCTTTTCCTGTAATTGGTATCTAGTCTCATAGCATTGTGGTCAGAAAAGATACTTGATACAATTTCAATTTTCTAAAATTTACGAAGGCTTGATTTGTGACCCAAGATATGATCTATCTTGGAGAATGTTCCATAAGCACTTGAGAAAATTGTGCATTCTGTTGTTTTTGGATGGAATGTCCTATAAATATCAATTAAGTCCATCTTGTTTAATGTATCATTTAAAGCTTGGTTTTCCTTATTTATTTTCATTTTGGATGATCTGTCCATTGGTGAAAGTGGGGTGTTAAAGTCCCCTACTATGAGTGTGTTACTGTCGATTTCCCCTTTTATGGCTGCTATTATTTGCCTTATGTAATGAGGTGCTCCTATATTGGGTGTATAAATATTTACAATTGTTATATCTTCTTCTTGGATCAATCCCTTGATCATTTTGTAGTGTCCCTCTTTGTCTCTTCTAATAGTCTTTATTTTAAAGTCTATTTTGTCTGATATGAGAATTGCTACTCCAGCTTTCTTTTGATATCCATTTGCATGGAATATCTTTTTCCATCCTCTTACTTTCAAGCTGTATGTGTCTCTAGGTCTGAAGTGGGTCTCTTGTAGACAGCATATATATGGGTCTTGTTTCTGTAACCATTCAGCTAATCTGTGTGTTTTGGTGGGAGCATTTAGTCCATTTACATTTAAGGTAATTATTGATATGTATGTTCCTATTCCCATTTTCTTACTTGTTTTGGGTTCGTTATTGTTGGTATTTTCCTTCTCTTGTGTTTCTTGCCTAGAGAAGTTCCTTTAGCATTTGTTGTAAAGCTGGTTTGGTGGCGCTGAACTCTCTCAGCTTTTGTTGTCTGTAAAGGTTTTAATTTCTCCATCACATCTGAATGAAATTCTTGCTGTGTAAAGTAATCTTGGTTGCAGGTTTTTCTCCTTCATCTCTTTAAATATGTCCTGCTACTGCCTTCTGGCTTGTGGAGTTTCTGCCGAAAGATCAGCTGTTAACCTTATGGGGATTCCCTTGTATGTTATTTGTTATTTTTCCCTTGCTGCTTTTAAGATATTTTCTTTGTGTTTAATTTTTGACAGTTTGATTAAGATGTGTCTTGGCATATTTCTCCTTGGATTTATTCTGTATGGGACTCTCTGTGTCTCCTGGACTTGATTAACTATTTCCTTTCCCATATTAGGGAAGTTTTCAACTATAATCTCTTCAAATATTTTCTCAGTCCCTTTCATTATCTCTTCTTCTGGAACCCCTATAATTCGAATGTTGGTTTGTTTAATGTTGTCCCAGAGGTCTCTGAGACTGTCCTCAGTTCTTTTCATTCTTTTATCTTTATTCTGCTCTGCAGCAGTTATTTCCACTCTTTTATCTTCCATGTCACTTATCCGTTCTTCTGCCTCACTTATTCTGCTATTGATCCCATCTAGAATATTTTTAATTTCATTTATTGTGTTGCTAATCATTGCTTGATTCATCTTTACTTTTCTAGGTCCTTGTTAACTGTTTCTTGCATTTTGTGTGTTCTATTTCAAGATTCTGGATCATCTTTACTATCATTATTCTGAATTCTTTTTCAGGTAGACTGCCTATTTCCTCTTCATTTGTTAGGTCTGGTGGGTTTTTATCTTGCTCATTCATCTTCTGTGTGATTTTCTGTCTTCTCATTTTGCTTATCTTACTGTGTTTGGGGTCTCCTTTTTGCAGGCTGCACGTTCATAGTTCTCGTTGTTTTTGGTGTCTGTCCCCATTGGCTAAGGTTGTTTCAATTGGTTGTGTAGGCGCCCTGTTGGAGGGGACTAGTGACTGTGTTCTGGTGCATGAGGCTCAATCTTGTCTTTCTGGTGGGCAGGTCCACGTCTGGTGGTGTGTTTTGAGGTTTTTGTGGCCTTATTATGATTTTAGGCAGCCTCTCTGCTAATGGGTGGGGTTGTGTTCCAGTCCTGTTAGTTGTTTGGCATAGGGTGTCCAGCGCTGTAGCTTGCTGGTCGTTGAGTGAAGCTGGGTGCTGGTGTTGAGATGCAGATCTCTTGGAGATTTTCGCCATTTGACATTATGTGGAGCTGGGAGGTCTCTTGTGGACCAGTGTCCTGAAGTTGGGTCTCCCACCTCAGAAGCACAGCACTGACTCCTGGCTGCAGCACCAAGAGCCTTTCATCCACCCAGCTCAGAATAAAAGGGAGAGAAAATAGAAAGAAAGAATTAGTAGAAGTAGAAAGAAAGAAAGAAAGAAAAAAAGGAAGGAGGGAGGGAGGAAGGAGGGAATGTAGGAAAAAAAGAAAGAGAGAAGATAACATAAAATAGAATAAAGTATGATAAAATATAATAGATTTATTAAAATAAAAAATAATTATTAAAAAAAGTAGATGGATGGATAGAACCATGGGACAAATGGTGGAAGCAAAGCTATACAGACAGAACCTCACACAGAAGCATACACATACACATTCACAAAAGGAGGAAAAGGGGAAAAAAGCAGAAATCTTGCTCTCAAAGTCCACCTCCTCAATTTGGGATGATTTCTTGTCTAAAGGAGGGAAGGAAGGTAAGGAAGAAAGAAAGAAAGGAAGAAAGAAAAAGAAAGAAAGGAAGGAAGGAAGAAGGAAAGAAAGAAAGATGAAAGAAAGGAAGAAAGAGGATAAAGTAAAATAAAATAAATATATAATAAAATAAAGTTATTAAACTACAAAATAATTATTAAGAAAAAAAAACTGATGGATAGAACCCTAAGACAAATGGTGGAAGAAAATCTGTATCAACAAAATCTCATGCAGAAGCATACACATACACATTCACAAAAAGAGGAAAAGGGGAAAAAATCATCAATCATCTCTCAAAGCCCACCTCCTCAATTTGGGATGATTCATTGTCTAAAGGAGGGAAGGAAGGAAAGAAAGAAAGAAAGAAAGAAAGAAAGAAAGAAAGAAAGAAAGAAAGAAAGAAAAAAGATAAAATAATATAAAATAAATATAAAATAAGATATATATATTAAAATAAAAAATAATTATTAAGAAAAAAAAACGGATGGATAGAGCCCTAGGACAAATGGTGGAAGCAAAGCTGTACAGACAACATCTCATGCAGAAGCATACACATACACACTCACAAAACGTGGAAAAGGGGAAAAAATCATAAATCTTGTTCTCAAAGTCCACCTCCTCAATTTGGGATGATTCGTTGTCTATAGGAGGCAAGGAAGGAAAGAAAGAGAAAAAGAAAGAATGAAAGGAAGAAACAAACAAACAAAGGAAGAAAGAAAGAAGATAAAGTAAAATAAAATAAATATAAAATAAAGTTAATAAAATAAAAAATAATTATTAAGAAAAAAAAAAAACGAATGGATAGAACCCTAGGACAAATGGTGGAAGCAAAGCTGTACAGACAAAATCTCATGCCAAAGCATATACATACATACTCACAAAAAGAGGAAAAGGGGAAAAAATCATAAATCTTGTTCTCAATGCAATATCATTCAGTCATAAAAAAGAATGAAATACAGACACATGCTACAAAGAAGATAAACCTCAAAACATTATGCTAGGTAAAGCAGATACAAAAGGTTATGTATTATATGAAAGGTTCCATTTATATGAAATATTCAGAATAGGTAGATGTGTATAGACAGAAAGCTGATTGGTGGTTGCCAGCATTGGAGGGAGGCAGGAATGAAGAGTAACTTTTTTTTTTTTTTTTTGTGGTACACGGGCCTCTCACTGTTGTGGCCTCTCCCATTGCAGAGCACAGGCTCTGGACACACAGGCTCAGCGGCCATGGCTCATGGGCCCAGCCGCTCCATGGCATGTGGGATCTTCCCAGACCGGGGCACGAACCCATGTCCCCTGCAACGGCAGGCAGACTCTCAACCACTGCACCACCAGGGAAGCCCTCTGGGTGGATTCTTAATGCAATAGAATGTCACTTTATTAGAGTGAGGCCAAAAAATATTACACAGAGGGGAGAGGAGAAGGCCATGTGAAGACAGAGGCACAGGATAGAGAAATTCAGCCACAAGCCCAAGAATGTCAACAACCAATAGAACCTGAATGTAACAAAACCAGATTATTTCCTGGAGCCTCCAGAGAGAATATGTTTTTACTGACACTTTTATTTCAGAATTCTGGCCACCAGAACTGTGGGAAGATAAATTTCTCTTTTAAGGCACTAAATTTGTTGTAATTTTTTACAGGAGGAACAGGAAATTAATGCAACATGTTAAAAAGCAAGAAAAAAATTTGAAGTAAAAAAAAATAAACATCAGATCCAAGATCAGATATAATACTGTTTTTCAAATTGTCATGTAGGGAATAAAAATAACTATGATTAATATGTTAAGGGATCTAATGGAAAGAGTACACAACATGCAAGAATGGCTGGGTAATAAAATCAGAGAGATGGAAATTCTAAGAAAGAATCAACTAACAATGTTAGAAATCAAAAGTATTGTAAAAAATAATGAAGAATGCTTTTAATGGGCACATCAGTAGATTTGACACACACAAGGAAAGATTCAGTAGGCCTGAAGATATGTCAACAGAAACTGCCTAACTGAAATTCAAAGAGGAAAAAAAATGAAGAAAAAAACATAGCAAATTATTGAAGAATTGTGGGATAATTTCAAAATAGAATACCAGAATGAGAGAAAAAACAAAGAACAAAACAGAATAAATGATTGAATTACCAATGGATGAGAATTTTCCAGAATTAAGAATGGACACCAAACCACAGATATAGGAAGTTCAGAGAACACTAAGCAGGATAAACACCAAAAATCTATACACAGGCATAACATATTCCAGCTGCAGAAATCCAAGGAGAAAAAGAAAATCTTGAAAGAAGCCGTAGAAAGAAGATACTCTATTCTTAGAGTTAGATAAATATTTCATTGGACTTATCATTTAGAAATCATGCAAGCAAGAAAAAAATGGAGTGAAACGTTATTGGAAAATAACTCACCAATTCTATATCCAGTGAAATTCTTCTTTAAAAGTGAAGGAGATATAAAGATTTTCTCAGGAGAAAAAAATGAAAGGAATTCATTGCCAGCAGACCTAACCTGCAAGAAAAGCTAAAAGAAATTCTTCAGGCAGAAGAAAATTTATATACCAGACACTGAAATCTCATAAAGAAAAAAAATAAAAAAATAAAAAGAACATTGTAAAAGGAATAATTAATCTAATAGAGAACTATTGGTTCAAAGTAAGAGTAACAATGCATTGGGATTGTTGTAACAATGCAACTTTGCATATGGATAACTAAAATGAATGTCTGCAGTGTTATAAGTGATGAGAGGATGAGATTGGAAATGCTCTTATAAGGTATCCGCACTACCTGTGAAGCAGTTGTGTGTTATTCAAAAGTTGACATTTATTAATTGTGAATATATATTACAAACTCTTGTATAACTAAGAAAATAACTTAAAGAAATCAGTATGTTTTTTAAAAAGGAAGCCATTAAGGGAAATAAATATAAAAGCTGGTTCTCTGGAAAAAGTAACAATCTTATAGAGAAAGAGAACAAATAATTCTGAGACAGGGAAATGATCAGGGAAAAATATATAAACAGAAAATAAAAACTCTTAATTTTATGAGAAAATACTAGACTAAAAACGACTAGTTTTAGTAGTTTATAAAAAAGAAAACTGTGCATGTACAGGACAAAGCTCCATGAGGCCTGACCAAGAAAAACTGCCAGGTAGCTATAGAATAAATGGAAATTCCAGAGGTTTTAGAAGGGTTGGAAGACAATGGAGTCTCAATCATCCCAAGTGGAGAAACCTTGGTGAAAAATATAGGCATTTATTTGAAACAAAATAGAGGCCAAATCTAAGGAATAGGGCTATTCTAGCCCTGCCCTGAAGTAAAGTTTATTCTAGACCCACACTAAGAAATCCAAATATCAAGACTGGAAAATATGTGGATTAGCAAATAAAATAAATTAGTCTACCAGAATATAATTCAACATTCTTTAAAGAAAAAGCTGTATAATTCAGACTTTAAAAAACAAGCATGTACAATGTCCAGCATACAGCACGTAATTTTCAGACAAACAAACAAAAAGCAAATTTTAAGATGAAGGTATTCAACAGAAACCCTCTAGAGGTATGAAATAAAAAATGAACTACCTGAAAAACTTACTTGGATGAGCTTGACCTGTACAAACTATGGGATAGAGAAAAAAACAAATAAACTATAAATAAAAAAAAATAAACAGAGTCATAGTGACCTGTTGGAAAATACCAATATAACTAACACATATGTATAATTGGAGTGCCAGGAGGAAAGAAGAGATAATTTTCCCAATTTTATGAAAAATATAAAACCACAGACCCAGTAATAGAAACAAAGGCCAATAAACCTAAGTTCAAAGAAAACTACATCAAAGCACATGACAGTTAAATTGTTACAAAGATGCCAAAGGAAAAACTCACTACTTCTGGGAACCAATATGTGAGTATCACTGACTTCTCATAAAAAAGATGTGAGTAAGATGACATAGAATGACATCTTTAAAATGCTGAAATAAAAATAAAATCTGTGAACCTAGATTCATTATCCAGCAAAAATATTCTTAATAAATAAAGGTAAAATAATTTAAAAAAATAAAATACATAAATGATAATTTTTATCATTTAAAAATTTATTTAAAAGATAATTGTCTAGGGACTCCACTGGTGGTGTAGTGGTTAAACATCCACCTGCCAATTCAGGGGACATGGGTTCGCTCCCTGGTCCGGGAAGGTCCCACATGCCACAAAGCAACAAAGCCTGTGCACCACAACTACTGAGTTTGTGCTCTAAGGCCCACGAGGCACAACTACTGAGCCTGCATGCCACAACTACTGAAGCCTGCACGCCTAGAACCCATGCTCTACCACACGGGAACACACCACAATGAGAAGCCCATGTATCGCAACAAAGAGTAGCCCCCACTCACCGCAACTAGAGAAAGCCTGAGTGCAGCAACAAAGACCCAAGACAGCCCAAAATAAATAAATTAATAAAAATAAATAAATAAAAGATAATTGTCTACCTAAAGCAAAATAGGAATTCTCTCTTGAGAAGCTTATAACTAAAAGGTTTCTAGACCCAATTGCAGTGTGTGTGTGTGTGTGTGTGTGTGTGCGTGTGCGTGTGTGTGTGTGTTGGGGGCAAGAGGTGTTTCCCACACCACCAAGCAACTCTATGAACACCAACTAGGTATCCAACAATTCAACTCAATTCTGACACTATTTACCTGAAGATAGCATCAGATTCCACAGGTTAATGGTTCAGTCTCACAAGGCTACTCTCCACTTCAGATGCGAGTTGAAAGCCTGTGCTTCTGACTGACCAGCTAAGAATTGGGGTTTCCCAGAACCCCTTCTTTGGGTTTGATTAATTCACTAGAGTGGCTCACAGAACTCAGAAAGCCTATTACTCACTAGATTACCAGTTTATTACAAAGGATATTAAAAGATACAAATCAACAGCCAGATAAAGAGATACATAGGGTGAGGTCCTGCACAGAGGAGGTTCTGTCCCCATGGAAATTGGGCCTGGACAGTTGGAATGTGGAAGCATTATGGTTCTCCAACCTGGAAGCTCCCTCAACCCCATCCTTTTGGGATTTTATGGAGGCTCATTACAGAGGCATGTTTGAGTTAAATCATTGGTTCCATCTCCTCTCAACTTCCATCTCCTCTCCCCCTCCCCCAGTGCCAAAATCAAGGGTTGGGACTGAAAGTATTCACAGTTGGCTTCCCTGCCAACCAGGCTCCATCCTTAGGTACTTTCCCAAAGTCACCTCATTAACATAAACCCAAATGTGGTGGAAAGAGGCTTATTATAAATAATAATAAAACACAAAGTTTCACTTTATGGCTCCGAAGCACTTTCAGGAACTGAGGACTAAATAAAACTAATTGTTTCAATTGCTATTTTTGCTCAGGAAATTCCAAGTGTTTTGGAAGCTCTGAACCATGAACTGTGGATGAGGACCAAATATATAGGAGAAATTTTGGTCATCTGAATGATCAAATATATAATTTCTTATAAATCACAATATTACAATAACATAGAAAACAAATACAAGTGATATTAATTTATGGCTGACTGAAAATTAAAGATGCATAATAATGTCCCTAGAGCAACCACTTAAAAAGAAAACAAAACTGTGGCTAATAAGCCACTAGAATAGGTATTATTTAATTAGAACTTAATCTAAATAAAGAAAAGATGAAGGGCTTTCCTGGTGGCACAGTGGTTGAGAGTCCGCCTGCCAGTGCAGGGGACATGGGTTCGTACCCCAGTCTGGGAAGATCCCACATGCTGTGGAGTGGCTGGGCCCGTGAGTCATGGCCACTGAGCCTGCACGTCTGGAGCCTGTGCTCCACAACAGGAGAGGCCACAGCAGTGAGAGGCCTGTGTACCGCAAAAAAAAAAAAAAAAAAAAAGATGAAAAAAGAAACAACAACTGTCAAGGACAGAAAATTAATATAACATTTTTTGAGGCCAGCATAATCCTGATATAAAATCTAGACAAAATGATTACAAGAAAACCATAAAGCAATATCACTCATGAATATAGGCAAGAAAATCCCTAATGTAATATTACTAAATTACATATACAATAACTGTAAAAAGATAATTTAACATGGCTAAATGGGTTTATCTCAGAAATGCAAGGCTAGTTTAATAATTGAAAACTAATCAGTTTAATTTACCACATTAAGAGAATGAAAGAGGACAATCATATAGTCATCTCAGTAGTTGCAGAAAATAGCATTTGACATAATGCAATATCTATTGTGTGTGTGTGTATGTGTCTGTGTTCTCAAAACTAGGAATAGATGAATACTTCTTAATAAAAGGCATCTATAAAACACCTACAGTTAGAATGATTCTTAATGATAAAATGGACAAGAAAAAGATTTATAGTTTCACCATTGTTATTAAACATTGTAATAGAAGTTTGAACAGTTTAATAAGCAAGAAAAAAAAGAAAAAGCATAAGTTTGGAAAGAAAAAGTAAAATTATCCTATTTGCAGAAGGCATGATTGTGTGCACAGAAAAATCTTAAGTAATCTGTAAAAAGCCTACCAGAACTTATATTTGAATTTAGCAGGATTGCACAATGCAAAGACAATATACAAAAATTAAACACATTTCTATGTACTGTCAACAAATATTTAGAAAATTAAATTAGAAAAATATCTTTTACAATGGCATCAAAATCATTAAAATAATGATTAATAAAAGTTGAGCTAGATTTTTACATGTAAGATCACAAAATATTGTTGATAGCCAATAAAGAAAAACTATATAAATGGAGAGCTTACCATATTTATGGATTGGATGAGTTAATATTGTTAAGATTTCACTTCTCAAATTGCTCTATTAATTCAAAACAATAACATTCACAATCTCAAGAGGGCTTTTTTAGAAATTGTCAAGGTCATTCTAAAATTTACATGAAAAAGCAAATGATCTCAAATATCTTGATTAAAACAATTTTCAAGAAGAAATACAAAGTAAGAAGAATTGCACTACTTTATACTTCATTATTTATGACTTACTATAAGCAACATTAATCAAGACAGTGAGATATTTATGTAAGGAAGATATATACATGAATAAAACAGAAGTCCAGAAATGACCCACATTTATGCAATCCATTGTATTTGACAAAGGTACAAAAAGCAACTATGGAAAAAGGAAGTCTTTTCAAAAGAGGTTGCTGGAACAGCTATATGTGGAAAAATTAAATTTGAAGCCCTATTTCCAAAAATAATTTGAGATAAATTATATATCTCAATATTCTTTTCCACGAAAACAGAGAATATCATCATAAGTAGGGGATAAGCCAAAGATTTCTTAAGACTGAGAAATATATTGTACTTTTTAAACAAAATCTGCTCAGGAATAGACACACAAAGAAATAAGTAGACCATCAAATAACTGGGAGAAATAGTCACAGTATATATATTTGACAAAGAAATTATATCTACAATATATAAATAACTCTCACAATACAATTACATAATTTTAAAAAATTAAAAATTGTTAAAGAACACTTCCTAAATGAGTGGCAATAAGCACATGAAATAGTTTCTAACATCATTATTATCAAGAATATGCATATTACAACAACAGTGAGATACTCCTACACATCCAGTAAAGTGGATAATATTAATAAAATGGACAACATCAAGCGCTGATGAGGGTGCAGGGCAATCAGGACACTTGTATATATATATATATATATATATATATATATATATATATATATATATATACATATATATATATATATATATATATATATTTTTTTTTTTTGCAGTATGTGGGCCTCTCACTGCCGTGGCCCCTCCCGTTGCGGAGCACAGGCTCCAGACATGCAGGCTCAGCGGCCATGGCTCACGGCCCCAGCTGCTCCATGGCATGCGGGATTCTCCCAGACCGGGGCATGAACCCGTGTCCCCCGCATCGGCAGGCGGACTCCCAACCACTGCACCACCAGGGAAGCCCCAGGACACTTGTATATTTTTGATGGGATGTAATATTGTAAAACCAACCTGGAAAACTATTTTTAAATTTAAACATACATCTAATCTAAGAGCTGGGAATTCCACTTTTAGGTATTTACTCTAGAGAACTGAAACCATATGTGCACAGAATGTTGATAGCCAAAAACAGAAACAAACAAACAACAACAACAAAAATCTTCAACAAGAGAATGGATAAACTCATATATTCATGTAATAAATTTTTATTCAGCTATATAAAGGAATTAATTAATGATATGTACAGCACTGTTGATAAATCTCAAAAACATTACTTTGAGCTAAGAAGCCAGGCAAATAAGGACAAATGCTGAATGTTTTAATTATTTAAAGTTCTAGAACAGGTGAAAATCTGTTGCAATGGAAATCAAAGAAGTGGTTGCCTATGAAGTTGAGAATTGATAAGAAGTGGATATGAGAGAGTTTCTGGGGTGATAGAAATCTATATGTTGATAAGACTATGAATTCCATGGGTTAAGCATTCAACAAGTCTCTTGGAATTGCACACTTTAGATCTATACATTTCATTGTATATAAACTATAACAAATGAAATGCCAACACAAAATTACAGATGAAGCCATTCTGACAAAGTGTTGATAAATTGGCTGTTATATGGGCTGTCATTTTACTATGTGTGGTTTTGTGTGTGTTTGTATTTTGAAATGCTTAAAATAAACATTTAAAAAAAGACCCAACCTCAGAGGATTGGATTAAGTTGGTGGAGGAGTAAGACATGGAACTCACCTTCCCCCACAAATACATCAAAAATACATCTATGTGTGGAACCATTCTCACAGAAGATCTACTGAACACTGGCAGAAGACCTCAGACTTCCAAAGGGGCAAGAAAATCTCCACATAACTGGGTAGGACAAAAGAAAAAGCAAAAAAAAAAAAAAATAGAAAGAAAGGAATTAGGAGAGGACCTGTGCCACTGGGGAGGGAGCTGTGAAAGAGGAAAGATTTCAGCACCCGGAGAAGTCCCCTCACTGGCAAGGAGATCAGCCAGGACAGAGGGGGATCTTTGGAGCCTCAGAGGAGAGTGCACAACCAGTTTGTGGAGGGCAAAGTGGAGAGAGACCTGCACAGTAGGTCAGCGCCTTCTGGCACTCCCAGCCTGATACACTCGTCTGCTGGGGGAGGTGGGGGCTGGGTGCTGAGGCTCAGACTTCAGAGGTCAGACCTAGGAGAGATGGCTGGGTTTGAATCTGTGGAGAGAGCCTGAGGGGGCTAGTGTGTGGTATAGGAGGAGGCCTGGGCCCACTAGAGAAGCAGGGCGCCATTGTTTGGAGGCACACAAGGAGAGGGACGGACCCACTATAAGAGGTTCTTTCTCAGCATGTGCTCTCAGGTAGCAGGGCACCATCTACACGAGCTCTGGGGATAGGTGTGAGCCACCACTGCCATCTTGGACTCCAGAGGCAGGCACAGACTGCTACAGCCACCAAGGGTCCCAAAACTGGTAGCCAATCACTGCCCTTGCCTTCCCATAAGCACACGCAACCCACCACTGCTGCAGAGGATCCCATGACCGGACACCAACTGCTGCCCTGGACAACCTGGGAGGGTGTACAACCCACTGAGAGTCCCACAACCCAGTGCCAGTCACTGCACCCACCTCCCTGGGAGTGCCACAGACCACCACTACCACCAACGGTAACATGACCTGGAACCAACTGCTGCACCCACCTTCCTGGGAGCGAGTGTGGGCCATGCCCCTGCACACCACCTATCAAGAAGATTATGGGAGGAGACCTTCAAGATGGTGGAGGAGTAAGATGTGGAGATTACCTTCCTCCCCACAAATACATCAAAAATACATCTACATGTGGAACAACTCCTACAAAACACCTATTGAACGCTGGCAGAAGACCTCAGACTTCCCAAAAGGCAAGAAAATAACCAGGTACCTGGGTAGGGCAGAAGAATAATGAAAAAACAGAGACAAAAGAATACGGATAGGACCTGCACCTCTAGGAGGTAGCTGTGAAGAAGGAAAAGTTTCCAAACATCAGGGAGTTCCTTCACTGGCAGGTATAGGGGGAAGGTGGGAGGGGAAGTTTTGGAGCCATGGAGGAGAGCACAGCAACAAGGGTGCAGAGGGCAAAGAAGAGAGATTCCCTCACAGAGGATTGGTGTTGACCAGCACTCACTAGGCTGAGATGTTTGTGTGCTCACCCACCAGGTCAGGGAGCAGAGGCTTGGGATTCAGAAGTTAGATCCCTCTACCCATCCTGAGTGAACAAGAGGGCCCTAATCAGGTGTTGCTTTAACCCCCTCTTCTCTGGGCAGACAACAGATACCTGAGGGTGACCTACACACATAGGCAGGGCCAAAACCAAAGATGAAACTCAGAAGCTGTATAAACAAAGAAGAGAAAGGGAAATTTCTCTGTGAAGCATCAGGAGTAGCATATTATATCCCCACAATCAATATGATGGATGTTGCATCTGTGGAAAAGCCAAATAGTCAAAAATTGTTCCCAAAATTGAGGCAGTGGGCTTTGGGAGTAAACGTAAATGTGGGGTTTGCTTTCTGTGACTGCTTTGTTTCTGATTTTTATGTTTATCTTAGTGTAGTTTTTAGTGCTTGTGATCATTGGTGGATTTGGTTATTGGTTTGGTTGCTCTGTTCCTTTTTTTCTTACTTTAATTTAATTTTTTTAATTTTTATTTTTTAAAATTTTATTATTATTATTATTATTTTTTTTTTCTTTTTGCGGTATGCGGGCCTCTCACTGTTGTGGCCTCTCCCGTTGCGGAGCACAGGCTCCGGACGCGCAGGCCCAGCGGCCATGGCTCACGGGCCCAGCCGCTCCGCGGCATATGGGATCCTCCCAGACCGGGGCACGAACCCGTATCCCCTGCATCGGCAGGCAGACTCTCAACCACTGCGCCACCAGGGAGGCCCTATTATTATTATTATTATTCCATTTTTTCTTCCTTTTCTTCTGAGCTGTGTGCTTGGCAGTGTCTCGATGCTGCTTCCTGGTGTCAGGCCTGAGCCTGAAAAATGGGAGAGCTGAGTCCAGCACATTGGATGACCAGAGACCTCCCAGCCCAGTGTAATATCAATTGGTGAGAGCTCTCCCAGAGATCACCTTCTAAACATTAAGACCCAACTCCACCCAATGGCCAACAAGCTTGAGTGCTGGATGCCCCATGCCAAACAACTAGCAAGACAGGAACAAAACCCCACCCACTAGCAGAGAGGATGTCTAAAGTCATACTAAGCTCACAGACACCCTAAAATACAACAGTGGAAGTGATCCTTCTCAGTAGAAAGACAAGATCAAACCCCACCCATCAGAACACAGGAATAGTCCCCTCCAACAGGAAGCCTACACAAGCCACTGAACCAACCTCGCCCACTGGGGTCAGACACCAAAAACAATGGGAACTAAGAACCTGCAGCCTGCCGAAAGGAGACCCCAAGAACAGTAAGTTAAACAAAATGAGAAGACACAGAAATATGCAACAGATGAAGGAGCAAGGTAAAAACCCACCAGACCAAAAAAATGAACAGGAAATAGGCAGTCTACCTGAAAAAAAAATTCAGAGTAATGAAAATAAAGTTGACCCAAAATTTTGGAAATAGAATAGAGAAAATACAAGAAACATTTAACAAGGACCAAGAAGAACTAAAGACCAAACAAACAATGAAGAACAACAAGATAAGTGAAATTAAAAATTCTCTAGAAGGAATCAATAGCAGAATAACTGAGGGAGAAGGACAGATAAGTGAGCTGGAAGATAAAATAGTAGAAATAACTACCACAGAGCAGAATAAAGAAAAAAGAATGAAAAGAATTGAGGACAGTCTCAAAGACTTCTGGGACAACATTAAATGCAACGACATTTGAATTATAGGGTCCCAGAAGAAGAGAGAAATAAAGTGTCCAGGAAAATATTTGAAGAGATGACAGTTGAAAGCTTCCCTAACATGGGAAAGGAAATAATCAAGACCCAGAAGAGCAGAGAGTCCCATACAGGATAAATCTATGGAGAAATATTCCATGACATATTAATCAAACTATCAAAAATTAAATACCAAGAAAAAAATATTAAAAGCAACAAGGGAAAAGCAACAAATAATATACAAGGGAATCCCCATGAAGTTAACAGCTGATCTTTCAGCAGAAACTCTGCAAGCCAGAAGGGAGTGACAGGACATATTGAAAGAGATGAAAGGGGAAAACCTACAACCAAGATTACTCTACCCAGCAAGGATCTCATTCAGATTCAAAGGAGAAATAAAATCCTTTACAGACAAGCAAAACTAAGAAAATTCAACACCATAAAAACCAGCTTTACAACAAATGCTAAAGGAACTTCTCTAGGCAGGAAACACAGAGAAGGAAAGGACCGACAAAAACAAATCCAAAACAATTAAGAAAATGGTAATAGGAACATACATATTGATAATTACCTTAAAAGTAAATGGATTAAATTCTCCAACCAAAAGTCACACGCTGGCTGAATGGATACAAAAACAAGACCCATATATATGCTGTCTACAAGAGATCCACTTCAGACCTAGGGAAACATGTACACTGAAAGAGAGGAGATGGAAAAAGATATTCCATGCAAATGGAAATCAAAAGAAAGCTGGAATAGCAATTCTCCTATCAGACAAAATAGACTTTAAAATACAGACTATTACAAGAGACAAAGAAAGACACTACATAATGATCAAGCAATCAATCCAAGAAGAAGATATAACAATTGTAAATATTTATGCACCCAACATAGGAGCACCTCAGTACATAAGGCAAAAGCTAGCAACCATAAAAGGGGAAATCTACAGTAACACAATAATAGTAGGGGATTTCAACACCCCACTTTCATCAATAGACAGATCATCAAAACAGAAAATAAATAAGGAAACACAAGCTTTAAATGATACATTAAGCAAGATGGACTTAACTGATATTTATAGGACATTACATCCTAAAAGAATGAATACACTTTATTCTCAATTGCTCATGGAAAACTCTCCAGGATAGATCATATCTGGATCAAAATTCTTTTTTTTTTTTTTTTTTTTTTTAATTATTATTTTTTTTTTATTTTACAAATTTAATCAGTTATACATATACATATGTTCCCATATCCCCTCCCTTTTGCGTCTCCCTCCCACCCTCCCTATCCCACCCCTCCAGGCGGTCACAAAGCACCGAGCTGATCTCCCTGTGCTATGCAGCTGCTTCCCACTAGCTATCTACCTTACATTTGGTAGTGTATATATGTCCATGCCGCTCTTTCACTTTGTCACAGCTTACCCTTCCCCCTCCCCATATCCTCAAGTCCATGCTCTAGTAGGTCTGTGTCTTTATTCCTGTCTTACCCCTATGTTCTTGATGACATTTTTTTCTTAAATTCCACATATATGTGTCAGCATACAGTATTTGTCTTTCTCTTTCTGACTTACTTCACTCTGTATGACAGACTCTAGGTCCATCCACCTCATTACAAATAGCTCAATTTCATTTCTTTTTATGGCTGAGTAATATTCCATTGTATATATGTGCCACATCTTCTTTATCCATTCATCCGATGATGGACACTTAGGTTGTTTCCATCTCCGGGCTATTGTAAATAGGGCTGCTATGAACATTTTGGTACATGTCTCTTTTTGAATTATGGTTTTCTCAGGGTATATGCCCAGTAGTGGGATTGCTGGGTCATATGGTAGTTCTATTTGTAGTTTTTTAAGGAACCTCCATACTGTTCTCCATAGTGGCTGTACCAATTCACATTCCCACCAGCAGTGCAAGAGTGTTCCCTTTTTTCCACACCCTCTCCAGCATTTATTGTTTCTAGATTTTTTGATGATGGCCATTCTGACTGGTGTGAGATGATATCTCATTGTAGTTTTGATTTGCATTTCTCTAATGAGTAAAGATGTTGAGCATCCTTTCATGTGTTTGTTGGCTGTCTGTATATCTTCTGTGGAGAAATGTCTATTTAGGTCTTCTGCCCATTTTTGGATTGGGTTGTTTGTTTTTTTGTTATTGAGCTGCATGAGCTGCTTATAAATTTTGGAGATTAATCCTTTGTCAGTTGCTTCATTTGCAAATATTTTCTCCCATTCTGAGGGTTGTCTTTTGGTCTTGTTTATGGTTTCCTTTGCTGTGCAAAAGCTTTGAAGTTTCATTAGGTCCCATGTGTTTATTTTTGTCTTTATTTCCATTTCTCTAGGAGGTGGGTCAAAAAGGATCTTGCTGTGATTTATGTCATAGAGTGTTCTGCCTATGTTTTCCTCTAGGAGTTTGATAGTGTCTGGCCTTACATTTAGGTCTTTAATCCATTTTGAGCTAATTTTTGTGTATGGTGTTAGGGAGTGATCTAATCTCATACTTTTACATGTCCCTGTCCAGTTTTCCCAGCACCACTTATTGAAGAGACTGTCCTTTCTCCACTGTACATTCCTGCCTCCTTTATCAAAGATAAGGTGACCATATGTCCGTGGGTTTATCTCTGGGCTTTCTATCCTGTTCCATTGATCTATCTTTCTGTTTTTGTGCCAGTACCATACTGTCTTGATTACTGTAGCTTTGTAGTATAGTCTGAAGTCAGGGAGCCTGATTCCTCCAGCTCCGTTTTTCGTTCTCAAGATTGCTTTGGCTATTCGGGGTCTTTTGTGTTTCCATACAAATTGTGAAATTTTTTGTTCTAGTTCTGTGAAAAATGCCATTGGTAGTTTGATAGGAATTGCATTGAATCTGTAGATTGCTTTGGGTAGTAGAGTCATTTTCACAATGTTGATTCTTCCAATCCAAGAACATGGTACATCTCTCCATCTATTTGTATCATCTTTAATTTCTTTCATCAGTGTCTTATAATTTTCTGCATACAGGTCTTTTGTCTCCTTAGGTAGGTTTATTCCTAGATATTTTATTCTTTTTGTTGCAATGGTAAATGGGAGTATTTCCTTGATTTCACTTTCAGATTTTTCATCATTAGTATATAGGAATGCCAGAGATTTCTGTGCATTAATTTTGTATCCTGCAACTTTACCAAATTCATTGATTAGCTCTAGTAGTTTTCTGGTAGCATCTTTAGGATTCTCTATGTATAGTATCATGTCATCTGCAAACAGTGACAGCTTTACTTCTTCTTTTCCCATTTGGATTCCTTTTATTTCCTTTTCTTCTCTGATTGCTGTGGCTAAAACTTCCAAAACTATGTTGAATAAGAGTGGTGAGAGTGGGCAACCTTGTCTTGTTCCTGATCTTAGTGGAAATGGTTTCAGTTTTTCACCATTGAGGACGATGCTGGCCTTGGTAAATTTAAGAAAATTGAAATCATATCAAGTATATTTTCCAAACACAACAGTATGAGATGAGATATGAATAACAGGGAGAACAATTATAAAAAATACAAACACATGAAGGTTAAACATATGCTACTAAATAACCAAGAGATCACTGAAGAAATCAAAGAGGAAATAAAAAAATACCTAGAAACAAATGACAACAAAAACACAATGATCCAAAACCTATGGGAAGCAACAAAAACAGTTCTAAAAGGGGAGTTTATAGCAATACAATCCTACCTATAGAAACAAGAGAAATCTCGAATAAAAAAACCTAACCTTACACCTCAAGCAATTCGAGAAGGAAGAACAACAACAACAAAAAAACCCCACAAAGTTCGTGGAAGGACAGAAATCATAAAAATCAGATTAGAAATAAATTAAAAAGAAATGAAGGAAACAGTAGAAAAGATCAGTAAAACTAAAAGCTGGTTCTTTGAGAAGATAAACAACATTGATAAACCAGTAGCCAAACTCATCAAGAAAAAAAGGGAGAAGACTCATAACAACAGAATGAAAAAGGAGAAGTAACAACTGACACCAGAAAAATACAAAGGATCATGAGAGATTACTGCAGGCAACTATGTGCCAATAAAATGGACAACCTGGAAGAAATGGACAAATTCTTAGAAAAGCACAACTTTCCAAGCCTGCACCAGGAAGAAATAGAAAATATGAACAGACAAGTCACAAGCACTGAAATTAAAACTGTAATTTAAAATCTTTCAACAAACAAAATACCAGTGCCAGATGGCTTCACAGGTGAATTCTATAAAACATTTAGAGAAGAGCTAACACCTATCCTTCTCAAACTCTTCCAAAATATAGCAGAGGGAGGAACACTCCAAAACTCATTCTACAAGGTCACTATCACCCTGTTACCAAAACCAGAAAATGATGTAACAAAAAAAGAAAACTACAGGCCAATATCACTGATGAACATACATGCAAAACTCCTCAACAAAATACTAGCAAACAGAATCCAACAGCACATTAAAAGTATCATACAACATGAACAAGAGGCATTTATCCCAGGAATGCAAGGATTTTCAATATATGCAAATCAGTCAATGCGATACACCAGATTAACAAATTGCAGGATAAAAACATATAATAATCTCAATAGATGCAGAAAAAGCTTTCAACAAAATTCAACACTCATTTATGATAAAAAACTCTTCAGAAAGTAGACATAAAGGGAACCTACCTCTATATAATGAAGACCATATATGACAAACGCACATCCAACATCATCCTCAATGGTGAAAAAATGAAACTATTTCCTGTAAGATCAGGAAGAAGACAACGTTGCCCACTCTCACCACTATTATTCAACATAGTTTTGCAAGTTTTAGCCACAACAATCAGAGAAGAAAAAGAAACAAGAGGAATCCAAATCAGAAAAGAAGAAGTAAAACTGTCACTGTTTGCAGATGACATGATACATAGAGAATCCTGAAGATGCTACTGGAAAACTACTAGAGCTAATCAATGAATCTGGTAAAGTAGCAGGATACAAAATTAATTCACAGAAATGTCTTGAATTCCTATACACTAGTGATGAAAAATCTGAAAGACAAATTAAGGAAACAGTCCCATTTTTCACTGCAACAAACAATAAAATACCTAGGAATAAGCCTACCTAAGGATGTAGAAAACCTGCACTCAGAAAACTATAAGACACTGAAAGAAATTAAAGATGATACAAACAGATGGAGAGATATACCCTGTTCTTTGATTGGAAGAATCAACTTTGTGAAAATGACTATCCTACTGAAAGCAATCTACAGATTCAATGCAACCCCTATCAAACTATGGCATTTTTCACAAAACTAGAACAAAAAGTTCAAACTTTATGGAAACACAAAAGACCCTGAAGAGCCAAAGCAATCTTAAAGAAAAATGGAGCTGGAGGAATCAGGCTCCCTGACATCATACTATGCTACAAAGCTAAAGTAATCAAGGCAGTATGGTACTGTCACAACAACAGAAATATAGATTACTGGAACAGGATAGAAAGCCCAGAGATATACCTGTGCACATATGGTCACCTTTGTTTTGATAAAGGAGGAAAGAATATACAGTGGAGAAAAGACTGCCTCTTCAATAAGTTGTGCTGGAAAAACTGGACAGCTACATGTAAAAGAATGAAATTAGAACACTCCCTAATACCATACACAAAAATAAACTCAAAGTGGATTAAAGACCTAAATATAAGGACAGACACTATAAAACTCTTAGAGGAAAACATAGGAAGAACACTCTATAACATAAATCACAACAAGATTCTTTTTGACCCACTTCCTAGAGCAATGGAAATTAAAACAAAAATAAACAAATGGGACCTAATGAAACTTAAGAGCTTTTGCACAGCAAGGGAAACTATAGCAAGACTAAAAGACAACCCTGAGAATGGGAGAAAGTATTTGCAAATGAAGCAACTGACAAAAAATTAATCTCCACAATTTACAAGCAGCTCATGTAGCTCAATATCAAAAAAAAAAAAAAAAAAAAAAAACAAATAACCCAATCCAAGAATGAGTGGAAGACCTAAATAGACATTTCTCCAAAGAAGATATACAGATTGCCAAAAAACACTTGAAAGTATGCTCCACATCATTAATCATTAGATAAAAGCAAATCAAAACCACAATGCGGTAACACCTCACAATGATCAGAATGGCCATCATCAAAAAACCCACCAACAATAAATGCTGGAGAGGGTGTGAAGAAAAGGGAACCCTCTTTCACTGTTGGTGGGAATGTAAATTGATACAGTCACTATGGAGAACAGTATGGAGGATCCTTAAAAAACTAAAAATAGAACTACTATATGACCCAGCAATCCCACCACTGGGCATATACACTGAGAAAACCATAATTGAAAAATAGACATGTACCACAGTCTTCATTGCAGCACTATTTACAATCACCAGGACATGGAAGCAAGCTAAGTGTCCATCAACAGATGAATGGATAAAGAAGTTGTGGCACATATATACAATGGAATATTACTCAGCCATAAACAGAAATGAAACTGGGTAATTTGTAGTGAAGTGGATGGACCTAGAGTCTCTCATACAGAGTGAAGTAAGTCAGAAAGAGAAAAACAAATACCATATGCTAACACATATATATGGAATCTAAAAAACAATAGTTCTGAGGAACCTAGGGGCAGGTCAGGAACAAAGATGCAGACATAAAGAATGGACTTGAGAACATGGGGAGGAGGAATGGTAAGCTGGGAAGAAGTGAGAGAGTGGCATGGACATATATACACTACCAAATGTAAAATAGATAGCTAGTGGGAAGCAGCTGCATAGCACAGGGAGATCAGCTTGGTGCTTTCTAACTACCAAAAAGGTGGGATAAGGAGGTTGGGAGGGAGGCACAAGTGGGAGGGGATATGGGGATATATGCATACATATAGCTGATTCACTTTTTTATACAGCAGAAACTAACACAACATTGTAAAACAATTATACTCCAACAAGATGTTAAAATAAATAAATATATATATATAATATAATATATATATAATATATATATATATATATTATATATATATATATTATATATATATAATCATTTAAAAAAATATAGAAGATAATGACCAGCACATGCTTTGGAAAGATACGGTCAGCATCCAGACAAAAAAAGCCCTCATGCCAAAAACATGTTAAACCCATATAAGTTATTCAGGGATGCTCCCACATATAAATAGCCCTCCAAGACAACTGTAGATAATTGGTTCCCCTAAGCTCACAGAGTAAGATAAATACAAGCAAAATGAAGAAGCAGAGGAACCACTGTTAGTTAAAGACCAAGAGAATTCCCCTGGAGGAATAAACAATGAAACTGACCTCTTCAATCTAATAGGCACTGAGTTAAAAAGGAGGTAATGAAAATACTGAAGGAATGAAAGGCTATTGACAGAAATGCAGATTACTTAAAAAGAACTTAGAAACTCTAAAGTGGAGCCAAGAAAAATTAGAAAATTCATTTGCCTAAATGAAAGCTGAGCTCAAGGCAATGAATAGCAGAATGAATAATGCAGAAGAAAGAATGAATGATCTAGAAGATAGAATAATGTCTATTACCCAATCGAAACATCAGGTAAGAAGCCAAATTGGAAAAAAATGAAAGCAATATAAGAGGCCTATGGGATAATATAAAGCATTCCAATCTACACATATTAGGGATTACAGAAGGAGAAGAAAGAGAAAAGTTGATTGAAAAGTTATTTGAAAAAATTGTGGCTGAAAACTTCCCAAACCTAAAGAAGGAAACAGATTATCCAAATACAGGAAGAATACAGAGTCCAAAAAATGATAAACCCAAACAAACCTACACCAAGACATATTATAATAAAAATGGCAAAATTTAAAAAGAAAGAGAGGATTATAAAGGCAGCAAGTTAAAAAAGAAAGAGTTAATTACAAGAAAACCCCCATAAGTCTATCAGCTGATTTCTCTACAGAAACACTGCAGTCAGAAGGAAGTGGCAAAATATATATAAAGCCTTGAAAGGGAAAAATCTGCAACCTAGAAAACTCTACTCAGCTAGATTATCATTTAGAATAGAAGGAGAAATAAAGAATTTCTCAGAGAAGCAAAAACTAAAATAATCCAGCAATACTAAACCTGTCCTATAAGAAATATTGAAAGATCTTCTCTAATAGAGAAGAAGCAAGAAGATGTAAGAAGGAGAAAATCATAATTTGAAAGTGAATTACTTAAATTATCCAGTACACAGATCAAAAAGAGAGAGAGAAAAAAACTATTTCTAAAAGCAAAAATAAACACAATGAACAGCAAAAGGATAAACATGAAGATGTGAAAAAGGACATCAAAATCATAAAATATGGGGAAGGAGATTAAGAGAATGCAGATTTTTTTAAAAAAAGTGTTTGATCCTGTATGACTATCAGTCTAAAGCAAGCAGATATAGGAAGTGGTTAACATACTTGAAAAACAGGGCAACCACAAATCAAAAACATACAATAGATTCACAAAACCAAAAGGAAGAGAACACAAGCATAAAATAAAAGAAAATAACCAAACTGCAAAAAGAAAACAAAAAGAAAGGAACAAAGAAGAAACAAAGAATCAACTGGAAAACAAGGTTTAATATGGCAATAAATACACATGTATCAATAATTACATTAAATGTCAATGGACTGAATGCTCCAATCAAAAGACACAGAATGTCAGACTGGATAAAAAACCAAGAGCCTACATTATGCTGCCTACAAGAGACCTACCTTAGGGCAAAAGAAACACATAGACTGAAGTGAGGGTATGAAAAAACATATTTCATGAAAACATAAATCAAAAGAAATCGAGAGTTGCAATACTCATATCAGACAAAATAGACTTTAAAACAAACACTATAAAAATATAAAGGATCAGTGCAAGAAGAGGGTTTTATGCTGTCAACATTTATGCACCTAATACAAAGGCACTCAAATACATAAAGCAAACATGAATAGATATAAAGAGAGACATTGATGGGAATTACAATAATAGTAGGAGATTTTAATACCCCACTCACATCAATGGACCACTCTTCTAGAGAGAAAATCAATAAGGAAACAGAGATCCTAAATGATACAATAGAACAGTTAGACTTAATTGATATTTTCAAGACATTACATACAAATAAAACAGAGTAAACATTCTTTTCAAGTGCACATGGAACACTTTCTGGGATTGACCACATACTAGGCAAGAAAACTAACCTCAACAAATTTAAGCGCATGTAAATTATTTCCAGCATCTTCTCTTACCACAAAGGCATGAAACTAGAAATCAACCATAGGAAAAGAAATGAGAAAAATAAGATTACATGGAGGCTAAACAACATGCTACTAAAAAAAAAAAAACACAATAAAACAAAACAAAAAAAACAATGCCTCAATGAGGAAATCAAAAAGGAAATTAAAAAATACCTTGAGACAACTGACAATGAAAACACAAGCATACAAAATCTATAGGATGCAGCAAAAGCAGATTTTAGAGGGAAGTTCATAACAATACACACCTTCCTCAAAACCAAAAAAAAAAAAAAATCAAATAAACAACCTAATCCACCACTTTCAAAAAGTAGAAAAACAAGAACAAACAAAACCTAAAGTCAGCAGAAGGAGGAAATAATAAAGATCAGGGAGGAAATAAATAAAATAGAGATTAAAAAACAGTAGAAAAAATCAATAAAACCAAGAGGTCGTTCTTTGAAAGGGCAAATAAATTGGCACCAAGAAGAAAAGAGACAGAACCCAAATAAACAAAATAAGAAATGTAAAAGGAGAAATCTCAAATGATATCACAGAAACACACAAAAATAAGACAATACTATGATCAATTACATGCCAACAAATTTGATATTTAAGAAATGGACAACTTTCAAGAAACATACAACCCACCAAGATTGAATCAAGAAGATATAGATAATTAGAACAGAAAGATCACTAGAAGTGAAATAGACTAATTTAAAAAAATTCCCTACAAACAAAAGTCCAAGACCAGATGAATTCTTAGGTGAATTCTAAAAAACATACAAAGAAGAACTTATACTGATTCTTCACAAACTCTTCCAAAAGATTGAAGAGGAGGACCTGAAACTAACACAATATTGTAAATCAACTATACTCCAATAAAAATAAAAAAATAAAAAATAAAGATGGACGAGGAGGGAACACTCCCAAAGACATTCTATGAAACACCATCACCCTGATACCAAAACCAGACAAAGACACCACCAAAAAAGAAAATTAAAGGTCTATATCTTTGATGAATATAGATGCAAAAATTCTCAACAAAATATTAGCAAACTAAATCTAACAACACATAAAAAAATCATACACTAAGACCAAGTGGTAATCATTCCAAGTTCACAAGGATGGTTCAAACTATGTATATCAAAGTGCATATAGAGGGAACATATCTCAACTAATAAAAGCCATTTATAACAAGCCCACAGTGAATATAATGCTCAAAGGTGAAAAGCTGAAAGCCTTCCTGCTAAAATGTGGAACAAGACAAGGATGCCCACTCTCACCACTTCTATTCAACATAGTAATGTAAGTCCTAGCCACAGCAATCAGACAAGAAATAGGAATAAATGGTATCCAAATTGGAAAGAAGTACAATTGTCACTATAGGCAGATGACAAGATACATATATAGAAAACCCTAAGGACTCCACACAAAACTTACTAGATTTAATAAAGGAATTCAGCAAAGTAGCAGGATACAAGATTAACATTCAGAAATCAGTTGCATTTATTTACACTAACAATTAAATATCAGAAAGAAAATGTTTTTTAAAATTACCTTTTAAAATTGCACCAAAACCCCCAATATAACTAGGAATAAAACTGACCAAGGAAGTGAAAGACTTAGATGTAAAGAAGTATAAAGCATTAATAAAGGAAATTAGAAAGGATTCAAAGAAATGGAAAGATAGTCCATGCTCTTGGATTGGAAGAATTAATATTGTTAAAATGGCAATACCACATAAAGCAAACTACAGATTTAAAGCAATCCCTATCAAGTTACCCATGGCATTTTTCACAGAACTAGAATAAATAATCCTAAAATTTATATGGAACCATAAAAGACCCATCATTGCCAAAGCAATCCTGAGGAACAAAAAACAAAGCAGGAAGTATAATCTCCCAGACTTCAGACAATACTATAAAACTACCATAATCAAAACAGTGTGGTATTAGCACAAAAACAGACATACAGATCAATGGAACAGAATAGAGAGCCCAGAAATAAACCCACACACCTATGGTCAATTAATCTTTGATAAAGGAAGTACAAATATAAAATGGGAAAAAGATAGTCTCTTCAGCAACTGATGCTGGGAAATTTGGACAGCTGCATGCAAATCAATGAAGTTAGAACACACCCTCACCCCATGTACAAAAATAAACTCAACATGGCTTAAAGATTTAAGCATAAAACATGACACTAAAACTCCTAGAAGAGAGCATAGGCAACACATTCTCTGACATAAATCATACCAATATTATCTTAGTTCAGTCTCCCAAAGCAACAGAAATAAAAACAAAAATAAACAATAGGGACCTAATCAAACTTAAAACCTTTTGCACAACAAAGGAAACCACAATGAAAACAAAAGGACAACCTAAGGAACTGGACAAAATATTTGAAAATGATGTCACCAACAAGGGCTTAACCTCCAAAATATACAAAGAGCTCATACAACTCAAAACAAAAAACAACCCAATTGAAAAATGGGCAGAAGACCTTAATAGACATTTCTCCAAAGAAGACATACAAATGGCCAGTAGGCACATGAAAAGATGCTCAACATCACTAATTATTAGAGAAATGCAAATCAAAGTTACAATGAGGTACTACCTCACACCAGTCAGAATGGCCATCATTAAAATGTCTACAAATATCAAATGCTGGAGAGGGTGTGGAGAAAAGGGAACACTCCTACGCTGTTGGTGGTAAAGTAAGTTGGTGAAGCCACTATATAAAACAGTATGGAAGTTCCTCAGAAAACTAAAAATAAAATTACCATATGATCCAGTGATCCCACTCCTGGGCATATACCCAGAAAAAACTATAATTCAAAAAGATACATGCACCACTATATTCATAGCAGCACTATCCCCAATAGCCAAAACATGGAAACAACCTAAATTGTCCATTGACAGATGAATGGATAAAGAGATATGGTACATATATACAATGGAATACTACTCAGCCATAAAAAAGAACAAAATAATGACATTTGCAGCAACATGGATGCAACTAGAAATTATCATACTAGGTGAAGTAAGTCAGAAAGAGAAAGACAAATACCATATGATATCACTTATATGTGGAATCTAAAATATGACACAAATGAGCCATCTATGAAACAGAAACAGACTCAGAGATAGAGATCAGACATTTGGTTGCCATGGGTGGGGGGAGGGAGAGAGATGGACTTGGAATCTGACATTGGTAGATGAAAACTGTTATATTTAGAAATGGATAACAATGTACTACTGTATAGCATAGGGAACTATATCAAATCTCCTGGAATAAACCATAATGGAAAAGAATATTAAGAAAAGAATGTATACATGTGTAAAACTTAATCACTTTGTTGTACAGCAGAGACTGGCACAACATTGTAAATCAACTATACTTCAAAAAACATTGGTCACTAAAATAAATAAGTAAATAAATAAGACCCAATCTCATGTTACCTCTTATTACCTCATATATTTATAAAACACTTTTGAATCAAAACTTCATAACGGAATAGAATGTTATTCCTCATCTTCATTGAGAAGCTGGGAATCCTGTATTCAAATTACCAAATATCCAGAATTTAACTTCCCTTCGCCTGTCTCCTGAGCATCCTAAGCTCTTACACACTAATACAACTTTTTGAATTCTCTGATCATGGCAATGCCAGTAAGTGGTTTGTACTTATCAACACCATAGTTTCCTCAAATAATGATATTGACAGTAATAATGAATGTAGTAATAATGTTAAAAGAAGATATAGCTGTCTACCTAAGAAAGCAATGCATGAACACAGTGTGTTTGCATACACATATTGCTTCCAAACAAAATCATTAGCCCTTCCTTCCTAGAGAATCCCAATCCTAACCTCTCCTATATAGATTCTAGAGATGCTGTGGAAGATAAAATATTCCATTTTGTGCTCCAGATCTGCTATGGAAGATAAAATATTCCATTTTGTATTCAGCCCTCACCACCACGCAAATGTAAACAATTCCAGTGCTGGATGAGGGAAATGGTGAAAGGAAATTGTCCTTTCTGGCCAACTGAAGATATTCAATATATTCCAGTTGTTCCTTTTGACATCAGCATTTTACTGAAGTCAGTAAAGCCTAGAAAATTCTATGTTTAAATAGTGTTTACAGACTACACCCAGGTTTCCTAGAAACATATTTCTCTTTGTGTTCTGGTGGTAGGGTGTTAAGATGTGGATTCATAAGGGAGTCATTTTTACCAGAGTACAGAAGATTTGCTTTGAACAGAAAAATCTCAGATATCCCTTTGTCACAAAGAATTTTCTAAACACCTCTTGGCAGACAGGTTCCCAGTCTTCTATATATAAAACTTTCAGTATTTCCAGCCTCTTCCTTTAGTGTCTCTCTAGAAACTCTTGAACCTTCTGGTTATCTTTGAAGATATACAGTTTAATCTGGTTGTAGAATGTCAGATTCTTGTCTCAAACTAACTTGTCATTGTTTTTGTAGATTTCAGAGGAAAGCTTACACTTCAGTTTCTCAACTTTCTATAATTTAATTACAGACAGCTGACCTTTTGCCTTTCCTTCACATATCAATATGTGTACTTACTAAGAAGTTGTGAAAATTTTAATTAAAAACTTATGAGTTCAAGCAAAACTGGTATGTAAAATCTTACTATTATTTCTATTTCTACTTCCATTTGTTTACACGTACATACAAGATAAGATATAAACAATAAAATTTTAATGTATCCAATAATGGACTAATCTTATAATTAACTGAGATTCTGTCAGGATACATGTCTGTTCGATCACTATATAGTATATTTGAACTTTATTAAACAGCCCTGTACCACTTCAAGAAATGAAAAAATGATTGGAATCATCAAAAAATTTAAAAAGTAAAATCTGCATTAATTTGGATAAAGTTTTAGGACTGAATGTATTTTATTTGACCTCTTTATAATCTGACAATTTTTGAGTGGTGTGTATAGGAATTTACTGTTAACTAAAATGTTTGATTAAATCACACTGTCTAAACAGGAGTGTTAGCTAAATTATTTAACAATGAGTACACCACAGGCAACAACTCAATCAGTCATAAACAACCAGGTTGTACCATACCACTGAGTTTCTATTATAACTCTTCTTGGGACTTTGATCCTAAACAATTCTTCAGCTTTAATAACAGGACATCTCTCTCACCCCCATGATACCCATATTAGGCTCTACATATATTACTAAATGGCACTATGTTGAAACATTTCAATGAAAACACTTCAGGATAGTTCAAGACATTTTAGATCACAGAATTTATTTTGTTCTATGTACAGCTATGCTATCCAATCAACAAAATGTATGTATAATTTATCAAATGACTTCTAACTTTTGGTCTACTAATCAAATTTCCTGTTGAAAATTGAATCCAGAGAAATTAATCAATTTGTCTAACATTTGAATGTGGGTCTAGGATCTTAAGGTGAACTTAGGTCTTAAAGTTCTATATTTTTTCATTATATTATGCAGAACTATAGCCCCATCATTTTCAACTTCAGCAGCAATTGTTTATTGACTATCTGCTTTGTACCAAACATTAGGTGTTAGATACCATAAAAATAAAAATGAGGATAAGTCTCCTCTTGAAGCTACAGGGCATTTTGCAAACAAATTATAAAATCATAACACAATGTGATAAATGCTACTTAGGTACAGTTAAGGTGCTTATTATTTCTTTATGTGGGCCTGGGAAATAAGCCACAGTGGAAGTGGTACTTTGGGTAAATTTTGAAAATGAGTCAGATCTTACAAGTCAGAGAAGTAAGGAAATCAGGATACCAGAATAGTATGTGCTGCTCCTTATACCTAGAAATGGTATCCTACTCTTTCTATTCTTATTTTTATTCTTACCCTTAGTACTTATTATTACTATATATTTTAAACAATAAAATTATACAGAGAACAATACAATGAATACTATGTGTTATTCCACCATTCAGCTTTGTCAAATCTTATGATTTTTGCCATATTTGCTTTAAGATCACTTTCTTTTAAGAAATAAAATAACAACCATATAGTTAAAGTGACATCATCTGGATACCTATGCCTGAACATTTGCCTCACCAGATAGCCACTATTCTGAATTTTAGATTTAATCATATTTATATATGTAATTATAGTTCAAGCTAATTAGAATGCTATTGTATAACTATATCACACTTTATTTTTGTACATGTCTTCTGGTGCTGATATATATGAATTTCTCCTGGATATAAACCTATGTTTGAAATTGCTGGATTCAGAAGGTATGAATTCTGACTTTAACTTACCTTTGTATCACTGCCAAATCTTGTTTTTTTGATACTTTTAAAGTTTTGCCAACATCTGGATTTGAAATGGGATATCATTGTTGTCTTAATATGCATTTCCATGATTAGTAGTGATCTGATTCTCCTTCATATGTTTATTAGCTATTTGTATTTCCTCTTTTGAATTAATTATTCCCATGATTTTCCTTTGTAGTTTTAGCACCTAACTTCATATTTCGCTATCCATAAACATTACACTTTTAGATTTATCTGTTTTTGAAATTTATGTAACTAAAATTATACTATATAATTTTTTGAAACATATTTCTTAGGTCAACATTATGTTTTAGAGATTTATCAATGTTGCATCATATTTATTTCAATAATTTTGCATACTTTGTTATAGATCATTTTAGGAATATATGATAACTGACAATCTTTCCATTGCTGATGACATTTGGATAGTTTTATATTTTGCTTTAGAACAAGGCCTCAGTAAATAATCTTGAAACCTGACTTCTAGTGTACATGGAAAAAAATTATCTCAGACATACATACAATAGTGGAATTAATAGGTCATAAGTTATAAGTATGGTGTGTATATTCAGCTTTAATAAGTGAGGCCAAACTGATTTTCAAAATAATTTTACTGTTTTACCTTCCCATCAGAAGTGGAAAAATACTTCCACTCCTCCACACACTCTAGCCATCACTTGATACTGTTTGCTTTTTAAATTTTGCTCATCTGAAGGGTGGATATGATGATACATTGTGGTTTTGATTTGTATATCTCTAATTACTCATGAGATTCAACATTCTTCATATATTTAGTTCAATTGTACTCTTCTTGAAATTCCCTACCTTTTGTTCATTTACTTATTAAGTAGTGTACTATTTTTTTCACTTATTTGTAGGAGTTCTTTAATATATTCTAAAAATAAATGCTTTATTGATTATATAATCAAATATGTTCCTTCAGTTTGAGCTTGCTTTTTCACTTTCTTTATGGTTCTTAAAAGGAACAGAATTTCATGTAGATGAATGTATCAATATTTTTCTCCATGACTTACACTTTCTGTGTCTCATTAAAAATTTCTTCCCTGGCCTAATATCATAAAGATTGTTCTAATTTTCTCTAAAACTTTTATACTTTTATCTTGCACATTTAAATCTTTAAGCCACCTGGGATGTATGCTGTATATGATATGACATAGAGGTTTGAATTTACTTTTTTCACATGAATGTTACATGGATCACTAGAAAAGGTTTAACACTTTTGAAATCATGAAATTCAATGATTTATGGGTCAAAGAACAAACCATAAGGGAACATACATAACCAATATTTAAAGCTAGAAGACGATGAACCTTTGATTTGTTGAGACATGTTTGTGGTGCTATGTGGTACAATTTCAACCTAATTTGTGCACTTTAAAAGAAAGTGTATGATGCAACAATTTGGTAAAGTGTTACATGGGGTTAAATGTATTGTTAAAATATTCCACATTCTTAAAATACCTAGGAATAAACCTACCTAAGGAGACAAAAGACCTCTATGCAGAAAATTATAAGACACTGATGAAAGAAATTAAAGAGGATACAAATAGATGGAGAGGTATACCATGTTCTTGGATTGGAAGAATCAACTTTGTGAAGATGACTATACTACCCAAAGCAATCTACAGATTTAATACAATCATATCAAACTACCACTGACATTTTCACAGAACTAGAATTAAAAATTTCACAATTTGTATGGAAACACAAAAGACCCTGAATAGCCAAAGCTATATTAAGAAAGAAAAATGGAGCTGGAGGAATCAGGCTCCCAGACTTCAGACTATACTACAAAGCTACAGTAATCAAGACAGTATGGTACTGGCACAAAACCAGAAATATAGATTAATGGAAGAGAATAGAAAGCCTAGAGATAAACCTATGCACATATGGTCACCTTATCTTTGATAAAGGAGGCAAGAATATATAATGGAGAAAACACAGCCTCTTCAATAAGTGGTGCTGGGAAAACTGGACAACTACACATAAAATAATGAAATTAGAACACTCCCTTACACCATACACAAAAATAAACTCAAAATGGATTTGAGACCTAAATGTAAGGCCAGACACTATCAAACTCTTAGAGGAAAAAGTAGGCAGAACACTCTATGACATAAATCACAGCAAGATCCTTTTTGACTCACCTCCTAGAGAAATAGAAATAAAAACAAAAATAAACAAATGGGATCTAATGAAACTTAAAAGCTTTTGCACAACAAAGGAAACCATAAACAATATGAAAAGACAACCCTCAGAATGGGAGAAAATATTTGCAAATGAAGCAACTGACAAAAGATTAATCTCCAAAATTTACAAGCAGCTCATGCAGCTCAATAACAAAAAAACAAAAAACCCAATCCAGAAATGGGCAGAAGACCTAAGTAGACGTTTCTATAAAGAAGATATACAGATTGCCAACAAACACATGAAGGAATGCTCAACATCATTAATCATTAGAGAAATGCAAATCAAAACTACAATGCGATATCATCTCACACTGTTCAGTATGCCCATCATCAATAAATCTACAAACGATAAATGCTGGAGAGGGTGTAGAGAAAAGGGAACCCTCTTGCACTTTTGATGGGAATGTAAATTAATACAGCCGCTATGGAGAACAGTATGGATGTTCCTTAAAAATCTAAAAATAGAACTACCATATGATCCAGCACTCTGACTACTAGGCATATAACCTGAGAAAACCATAATTCAAAAAGAGTCATGTACTGCAATATTCATTGCAGCTCTATTTACAATAGCCAGGACATGGAAGCAACCTAAGTGTCCATCAATAGTTGAATGGATAAAGATGTGGCACATATATACAATGGAATATTACTCAGCCATAAAAAGAAATGAAATTGAATTATTTGTAGTGAGGTGGATGGACCTAGGGTCTGTCATACAGAGTGAAGTAAGTCAGAAAGAGAAAAACAAATACCATATGCTAACACATATATATGGAATCTAAGAAAAAAAAAAAGGTCCTGAAGAACCTAGGGACAAGACAGGAATAAAGATGTAGACCTACTAAAGAATGAATGAGAGGACACAGGGAGGGGGAAGGGTAAACTGGGACAAAGTGAGAGAGTGGTAGTGTATATATGGACATATATACACTACCAAATGTAAAATAGATAGCTAGTGGGAAGCAGTCGCATAGCACAGGGAGATCAGCTTGGTGCTATGTGACCAGCTAGAAGGGTACGATAGGGAGGGTGGGAGGGAGAGAAACACAAGAGGGAAGAGATATGGGGATGTATGTATATGTATAACTGATTCACTTTGTTATAAATCAGAAACTAATGCACCATTGTAAAGCAATTATACTCCAATAAAAATGTTAAGAAAAGGGTTTCCGTGTTGGTGCAGTGGTTGAGAGTCTGCCTGCTGATTCAGGGGACGCGGGTTCGTGCTCCAGTCTGGGAGGATCCCACATGCCACAGGGCAGCTGGGCCCATGAGCCATGGCCACTGAGCCTGCATGGTCGGAGCCTGTGCTCTGCAACGGGAGAGAGCACAACAGTGAGAGGCCTGTGTACTGCAAAAAAAAAAAGAAAAAGTTAAGAAAAAAAAAAATAAAACTGCACATCTAGTTCCTGACAGGTGGAACAGTCCTCAGAACTTTTGACAGTCTGTCTCCTGGGTTATAATCCTCAGTTTGACTTAAATAAAATTCTCTTTTTTCTTCTTAAAAAAAAAGAAATTCCACATTCTTATGGATCTTTATGGATCTGAGTATCTAAAAAATATCTTTCACTATGATTGTTGATTTTCCTGTTTACCCCTCCAATTCTGCCCATTTTATACACACACACACACACACACACACACACACACACACAATATGGGGGTTAGGGATGTCAACCCCCTGTGCAGTTGAAAAATCTGTGTATAACTTTACAGTTGGTCCTTTGTATTATTTAATATTACCTTATTCATTTAAAAATATGTGCATAGCTTACAAAACCTCAGATTAATCAATGCCTAAATAAAAGCCTCTAGCAAATAACACAAGATCTAATCTTAAAACACATAAGGATATATAAATGTCCTCCATATTATCTCTGATCAACCTGTCCCAACTTATATTCTATTGTCAGATATTCTGGTTTTGTCTTATGTTTTATAATCCCCAAACATTGTTATGATTGATTTAGGTGGTGAATGTTTGTTTATATTTATCCACATTTTTTGCTTTTTACTTTTTTTTTCATTTGTTGTAGAGCCTCAGATATTTTTTCTGGGTTTCTTTTCCTCTCACCTGAAATACATCCTTTAGGACTTTCTTTCATGAAGTTCTACCAGAGAAAATTTTGGTCTATCTTTTTGTTGCCTTATAAAAAGTCTTTATTTTGAGAGAAGGATTCAAGACAGCAGCATAGGAAGACCCTGAGCTCATCTTCCAGAGACACACCAAATTTATACATACATATAGAGAAATTTCTCTTGAAGAAGACCTGAGGGCTGACTGAACAGCCACTGCACATATAAGGATAATGTAGAAATAGGTAGGAAAGATGGAGACGCATCCATGGGAACCCCTCCCCAATGCAGCAACCTGCAGTAGAAAGGCATATTGCTGAAGGGTCAGAGTACACTCACACAACCTGGGACACAGTAACAAAATAACAATAATTTAAAACGTATCTAGAATATATGGGAAGGAATTTGCTTGCTAACCATACAAATTCTGCCAAATGAGTAGCAAACTGCTGGAGCCCACTCCAGGGTTGACAGCACCAGCAAGCACCATTGTTTGGGTCCCCTCCAAGTCTGCCCCTAGCTAAGGCCTGCTCCAGTCCAAGCAGACATTCCAAGTCGGCCTCAAGTACAGCATTCCCCAAGGACTACCCCCAGATTGGACACAATCCAGCCTCAGTCACTCCATCAACATGGTACTGGCATAGTGTTCCCCAGGAACTGTCCCTAGACTATGCCTGCTTCAGCTCCAGATGCCAAAGCATCTCAGCGCAGCACTCCCCAGGACTGTCCTTGGCCCATGTCTGCTCTAGCTCCAGCCAGCCTTCCAAAACTGCCAGGCCCAAGCAGTTTACACAAGGAATGTTCCCACACAAGTCCACTTCCTTGAAACTAGGAGAGTTAGCTATTTCACCTAATGAATAGAAACAGAATTCTAAAGTTAAACAAAATGAGGAGATAGAGGAGTATGTTTCTAACTAAACAACAATATAGAACTCCAGAAAAAGCCCTAGTGAAATGAAGATAAATAATTTACCTGACAAAGAGTTCAAAGAAATGGTCATAAGGATGGTCACCAAATAAGGGAGAAGAATAGAGGAATTCAGTGAAAATTTCAACAGAGACTTAGAAATTATAAGAATCAATCATAACTGAATAATACAATAACTGAAATAGAAATACACCATAGGGAATCAACAGGAGAATAGATGATAGAGAAGAATGGATATGCAGGGAATCAACAGGAGAATAGATGATAGAGAAGAATGGATAGGCAATTTGGAAGATAGAATAGTGATAATCATCTAGTCAGAACAGCAAAAAGAAAGAAGAAATTTTTTAAAGTAAAAAGTTTAAGAGACCTCTGGGACAACATCAAGGATACTAACATTTGCTTTATAGGGGTACAGAAGGAGAAGAGAAAAAGAAAAGAACAGAAAATATACCTGAAGAAATAATGGCTAAAAACTTCCCTAACCCAGGGAAGAAAACAGATATCCAGGTCCAGGAAGCACAGAGAGTCTCAAATGAGATGAACTCAAAGAGATTCACAGTAAGACATATTATAATTAAGATGACAAAAGTTAAAGAGATAATCTTAAAAGCACCAAGAGAAAAACAACACATAATCACATATAAGGAAAACCCCATAAGACTATCAACTCATTTCTCTGCAGAAAATTTACAGATCAGTAGGGAGCAGCAGGATATATTTAAAGTTCTGAAAGGAAAAATCAAAACAAAACTTTAAAACCTAAAACACTATGCAGCAAGGTTATTGTTCAGAATTGAAAGAGAGATAAATTTTCTGAGACAAGCAAAAACTAAACAAGGTCATAACCACTAAGCTGGCCTTATAAGAAATGTTAAAGGATCTTCTTTAAGCAGAAAATAAAAGGCCATACTAGAAATAAGAAAATATATGAAAGGAAAAAGTCTCACTGGTAAAGGCAAATATACAGTAAAAGCAGTGGATCAGCTACTTAAAAAGCTGGTATGAAGGTTAAAAGACAAAAATAGCACAATCAGCTATAAGTATAGTAAGTAGTTAAGGGATACAGAAAATAAAAAGATGTAAAATATGACATAAAGAGCATAAAACAATGGGAGGGAAAGTAAAAATGTATTACTTTTAGAATGCCTTTGAAATTAAGTGATTATTGTAGAGAGATCAAGATGGCAGAGGAGTAGGAAGCAGTGTTCACCTTCTTCCAAAGAAACATTGAAAATACATCCATAAGTGGAACGATTCACACAGAACAGTTACTGAGCACCAACAGAAGACCTCAGACATCCAAACAGACAAGAAAACCTCTATGTAACAGGGTAAGACAAAAGGAAAAAGAAAAAGGAGTCAGGATGAGACCTGTGTCCCAGGAAGGGAGCTGTGAAGGAGGAAATTTTCCTGCACCTTGGGAAAACTCCTCACCAGCAGGGAGATCAGCCTGGACAGAAGGGAATCTTTGGAGCCTAAGAGGAGAGAGCGGTAACTGGTTTGTTGAAGACAAAATGGAGAGCAACCTGCACAGAGGGCTGGCTGCACACTGCACTCCACAACATGAGACACTCCTCTGTTGGTGATGATGGGTGTTGGGTGCTGAAGCTCAGGCTCTGGAGGTCAGTCCCGGGGAGAGGTGCAGAACTAGCCTGAAGAGGCCGGGCTATGGCAACTGGGGGTGTACTAGGAAGAAGCCTGGGCCCATCAGAGAGGCAAGGCACCATTATTGGGAGGCAAACATGGAGAGGGGAGGGACCACCATAAGAACTTCATTCCTGTGAGCACTACCAGGCAGCAAGACACCACCTACAGGTGTTCTGGGAATGGGTGTGAGTAACCACCACCATCTTGGGCTCCAGAGGCAGGCACTGGCAAACTCTTTGAAACCTGCAGGCAGATGCCAGGCCCTGCCCGTACAGACCCAGAAGGGCACAGACAGTTCTGCCACTGGGAATTCTGCCAGTGAGCTGCAGGACTGGCACCCACTAACCTGGAAGGGCACAGACAGCTCTCACCATTAGGAAATCTGTCAGTGGGTGCCAGGACCAGCCCTGCTGTCCCAGTAGTGTGCAAATAGCTCTTGCTACCAGGAAATCCTCCAGTGGGTGCCAGGACTCACTCCACTGTCACAGAAGGGCACAGATAGCTCTCTCCACTAGGAAATCCACCCAGAGGAGGGGATGAAACTACATCTGACCCCCGGAGGCATGTGACTAAGGAAGAAGAGCTGAAATCTCTCCTCACAGCTGTACAAACTGTGGAGGTACACCTCTGTTGATGGCTTCCTGTATTCAGCACCTGTGAAATATTTGAATGGACAAGTGCTCCTGCATCTGGGACAGATCTGGTTTTAGCAGCTGTGAGCTTGTGGGCATGTACATGTGGAGGTTGGGCCAGGCCAGAGTCTGAGCCGCATCCATAGCTCTCACAGTGGGTCCAGGTGCACAACTACTGCAGTTGTGGGACCTGGCTTCAGTGGATCTACACTAGTGGCCTGGTGAAAACAACACTTGAGAGACACCAGGGCCAATTTCCAGCATACCCACAGTTAGGGTGGGACTGAGAGCAGTGCCAACAACAGTGTACATTGTGAGCCTGTGCAGTAGGCCAAAAAGGACACAATGGAGCAAATTCACAGGTGAACATCTCCAGAGGAGGAATACACAGGGCTTCTCTCCTAGTGAGAGTGCTACAATCACACCTACCTCCCACTGCAAATCTGAAGCACAGCTAAGAAACAGATCTGGGGAACTCTACTCCAACAACTAGGGAGTAGACTCTGCCCGTGACAGGCAGTGACAACCACAGAGCAAAGGGAAGGCCCTGCTTAATATCCAGGGCAGGCTCTGGTCACCACAAGACGAATCAAACCATCTATCAAGGGAATAATGGCACAAGCCTCTGGATCAACCTCACCCTCCAGGGGGCAGACACCAGAAGCAAGAGGAACTATGATCCTGCAGCCTGTGGAAATGAAACCACAAACACAGTAAATTTCACAAAATTAGACAACAAAGAAATACACTGCAGAAGGAGCAAGAAAAAACCTACAAAACAACAAAATGAAGAGGAGATAGGCAATCTACCAGAAAAAGAATTCAGAGTAATGATAGTAAATTTGATCCAAGACCTTGAAAAAAAGAATGGAGGCACAGATCGACAAGATACAAGAAATGTTTATAAAGACCTAGAAGAACTAAAGAACAAACAATGAGAGATGAACAATACAATAACTGAAATGAAAAATACACTAGAAGGAATCAATAACAGAATAACTGAGGCAGAGTGGATAAGTTAGCTGGAAGACGGAATGATGGAAATCACTGCAGCAGAACAGAATAAAGAAAAAACAATGAAAAGAAATGAAGACAGTCTCAGAGACATCTGGGACAACATTAAATGCACCAATGTTCCAATTATAGGGGTCCCAGAAGAGGAAGAGAAAGAGAAAGGGCCTGAGAATATATTTGAAGAGTTTATAGTCAAAAATTTTCCTAACATGGGAAAGGAAATAGTTACCCAAGTCCAGGAAGTGCAGAGAGTCCCATAAAGGATAAACCCAAAGAGGAACACGTGGAGACATATATTAATCAAATTAACAAAAATTAAATATAAAGAAAAAATATTAAAAGGAACAAGGGGAAAGATACAAATAACATACAAGAGAATCCCTATAAAGATATCAGCTGATTTTTCAGCAGAGATTCTGCATGCCAGAAGGGAGTGGAATGATATATTCAAAGTGGTGAAAGGGAAAAACCTACAAACAAAAACACTCTAACCAGCAAGGCTCTCATTCACATTTGACAGGGAAATCAAAAGATTTGCAGACAAGCAAAATCTAAGAGAATTCAACACCACAAAACCAGCTTTACAAGAAATGCTAAAGGAACTTCTCTAGGCAAGGGAAGAAAAAAAAGGGGGGGGTCACAACTAGAAATAAGAAAATCACAAATGGGAAACCTCACCGGAAAAAGGCAAACATACAAAAAAGCAGGAAATCATCCATATACAAATATGATACCAAAATCAGCAACTGTGAGGAGAGGAGGGTACAAATTCAGGAAATGGGAATTGCATTTGAAATTAACAGACCAGCAACTAAAAACAAACTTGTACTTATATAGACTGCTTTAACAAAAATTCAGGGGAAATGCAAACCAAAAAAAAAAAAAAAAAAAAAAAAAAAAACCACACACAATAGATAGACACAAAAAAAGAAAAGGCAACCCAAACACAAAATTAAAGATGGTCATTAAACCACAAGAGAAAAGACCAAAAGAGGAAGAGATGAAGAAAGACCTACAAAAACATATCCAAAATAATTTTGAAAATAGCAATGCATATTGATGATTACCTTACATGTAAATGGATTGAATGCTCCAACCAAAAGACATAGACTGGCTGAATGGATACAAAACAAGACCCATATGTATGCTGTCTACAAGAGATACACTTCAGACCTAGGGACACATACCCACAAAGTGAGGGGATCGAAGAAGATACTCCATGCAAATGGAAATCAAAAGAAAGCTGGAGTACCAATACTCATATCAGACAAAATAGACTTTAAAATAAAGAATGTTACAAGAGATAAGAAAGGATACTACATAATGATCAAGGTGTCAATTCAAGAAGAATCTATAACAATTCTAAATATATATGCACCCAACATAGGAGCCCCTCAATACATAAGGCAAATACTAAGAACCATAAAAAGGGGAAATCAACAGTAACACAATAATAGTGGGGTACTTTAACACCCCACTTACACCAATGGACAGATCATCCAGACAGAAAATTAATAAGGAAAGGCAAGCCTTAAATAACACATTAGATGAGATAGACTTAATGGATATTTATAGGACATTCCATCTGAAAGAAGCAGAATACACTTTCTTCTCAAGTGTACATGGAACATTACCCAGGATAGATCACATCTTGGGTCACTAATAAAGCCTTGGTAAATTTAAGAAAATGTAAATCATATCAAGCATCTTTTCTGACCACAACACTATGAGATTAGAAATCAATTACAGGAAAAAAAAACTAAAAAATACAAACATATGGAGACTAAAGAATATATTAGTAAATAACAAATGGATCAATGAAGAAGTCAAATAGGAAATCAAAAAATACCTAGAGACAAATGATAACAAAAACATGATGATCCAAATCCTAAGGGATGTAGCAAAACCAGTTCTAAGAGGGAACTTTATAGTAATATAATCTTACCTCAGGAAAAAAGAAAAATCCTAAATAAAAAACCTAACCTTACACCTAAAGCAACTAGAGAATAAAGAACAATCAAAAACCAAAGTTAGTAGAAGGAAGGAAAGCATAAAGATCAGAGCCAAAATAAATGAAATAGAAACAAAGGAAACAATAGGAAAGATCAGTGAAACTAAAAGCTGGTTCACTGAGATAATAAACAAAATTGGTAAAACTTTAGCCAGACTCATCAAGAAAAAAACAGAGAGTACTCAGGGATGGAAGGATTGTTTAACATCAGTAAATCAATCAGTATGATACATCTCATTAACAAAACAAAGAATAAAATTATATGATCACCTCAATAGATACAGAAAAAGCTTTTGACAAAATTCAATATCCATTTATGACAAAAACTCAACAAAATGCATATAGAAGGAAAATATCTCAACATAATAAAGGCCATATATGACAAACCCAAGCTAACATTATACTCAATGGTGAAATTCTGAAAGCCTTTCCACTAAGATCAGGAAGACACTGATGCCTACTCTTGCCACTTTTATTCAACATAGGACTTCCAGTTAGAGTTACGTGAGCTCTTCTAACTCTATGCTCCATACCCTTTGATTTTTATTTTATATTTTCATCTGATTCTCTGCTCTGATTTCTCTTAAATTCTTTATTCTATCTTTTCTTTCACTCTTCTTTCTTTTTTTTTTTAAATTGTATCTACTCTGCTGTTAGACCTAAAGATTGAGTTTTAGGATGTATCATTTTATTAGGAATTTCCACAAATTTTTCTTACCTTTGTTTAAATTTTACTTGCTGTTTATTCTTATTTTAAAGCCTCTTTAAATTTTTGAAACATATTAAATATACTCATTTTATATTCTGTGTTACATTTATTCCTACCTCTGAAAGGTTTTACAATATTAATTGTGTCAGTTTTTCTCCTCCCTCTTAATCATAATTCCTTATTTCCCTGTGTATTTAGTTATTTTTATCTGTTAAATATTTACTTTCCTTGAAACTTATCTGATCAAATGTTTTTGTGGCCAAGGCAAAGATAAGTTCCCCTAGAAAAGTTTTCTGTTTGCTTCTCAGGTGCTTGGGATGTACCAAGTCTGAGATGACTCAAAAAGAATTCTTGCTCTAAGCTTATTTAGCCAACCCTGGTAGTGTAAGTTTGGCTTGAAGACCTGCATTAGAATCATAATATGGTTACAATTGCTCAAGGGAGATTTTTATTTCCTCTTCCAATCGATACCAATGAATGAAACAGACAGATGTTTTTGCTGTTTTCTGGGTAGTAGGATCTGGCAGAGGGAAGAAACCATATATATATATATATATATATATATATATATATATTTTTTTTTTTTTTTTTTGTGGTATGGGCCTCTCACTGTTGTGGCCTCTCCCATTGCTATATATATATATATATATATTTTAACTTTAAAAAAATTTTTTTTGCGGTATGTGGGCCTCTCACTGTTGTGGCCTTTCCTGTTGCAGAGCACAGGCTCAGGACGTGCAGGCTCAGTGGCCATGGCTCATGGGCCCAGCTGCTCCACATCATGTGGGATCCTCCTGGACCAGGGCACAAACCCATGTCCCCTGCATCAGCAGGTGGACTCTCAACAACTGTGCCACCAGGGAAGCCCAAGAAACCATATTTTAGTTTATCCTTCCACTAAAAGGTATAGCTCTTTGTGGTTTGAGTTCATGGAGCAAAGGCAAATCATTGGATTCATATTCTGCTTTTTTAATGATACAAATCTTTGACTCACAAAAGTTCGGTTTCACTGGGCATAGCAAAATATTCACGAGGAAAGTTGACTATATTTAAGAATATGATTTTATTTCACATACATGTATAAATATTATTATATATAAAAATATATAAATACAATACAGCACTATGTTTTAGTTTTCTTGAAGAGGGCCCAGGTACCTAAACTGCCATATCTCCAGAAATTGAACAAAGCATTTTTCTTTAGTATCTAAGGTAAATATTTTCTTTATTTGAACTGGTAATAGTGATTTTCTTCATTGTCATTACTCCACTATTTGGCTATATGCATTTTACTTTGTACTTTTCTAACCATGTTTTTTCATTCTCTTTTTCTATTTCTTTGTACTGATCGATGTTTCTTTAGTCAATCTCCCCTCTTTTTTTTCTCTTTCTATGTTTGGCAGTTTTACAACTTATTTTAGTTTCCATTGAGTTTATTCTTAAATTTTAACAGGAATAACTAATACAGAAAGTCTAATGTCAAGTAACACATATCTTCCTCTCAAACAATGTAAGATCATTTACTCCCATCTTACATCATCACTTTTTATGTTACTTCCACCTTGATTTTTAAAATATCTCAAATTATCATTATAATTATTCTTTATTTATTTAACCAATGGTTGTTTGGATTTATCAACATATATATTGAGATCTTTGCTCCTTATTTTTCTTATATCTCTGAAAGTCTTAGATCCTTTCATTTCTTCCAACAGTATATTCTGAAGTAGCTCTTTTGATAAGTTCATATTTATATAAAAATGTCTTTATTCTGTCCTAATCCTTGAATTCTAAATTCACAGTCTTCTTCTCTTAGCACACTAAAATATGCTAAATGTTTTCTGGCTAATGTTATTGTTACTGAGAAATGTGCTATTTATCTAATTATCATTCCACTGTAGGAAATCTTTTTCCTCAGGTTGCTTTAATTGTTTTTAAATTTATTTATTTTGGGCCATGTTGGGTCTTCATTGCTACGCATGGGCTTTCTCTATTTTCAGCAAGTGGAGGCTACTCTTCATTGTGGTGTCTGGGTTTATCATTGCAGTGGCTTCTCTTGTTGTGGAGCAGGAGCTCTAGCTGCCCAGGCTACAGTAGTTGTGGCATGCGGGCTCAATAGATGTGGCTTGCATGCTCTAGAGCACAGGCTCAGTAGCATGTAGAATCTTCCCACACCAGAGATTGAACCCATGTCTTCTGCATTGGCAGGCAGATTCTCAACCACTGTGCCACCAGAAAAGCCCCTCCTCAGGTTGCTTTTAAGTTCTGTTGTGTAAGATGTTTCCATTATGCTTACTGAGAGCAATAACCCCTCCCTTTTCCATTTTTCCCCCTATTGTTTATTTTTTTTGTTTTTTTTCTTTTCTTTTCTGTTTTTATTTTGGTGACAATCTTTAACCCTTCTATGTTTTAAAATTTTAGATTTGAGAATGTTTTATTGATAAGCATTCATTTATTCTGGGTTGAAGTAGTATCACTCCAGAGATGTTTTGAATTTTCTTTGGATAGGTATACAAGGAATCTCACCAGTGCAACAGTGCAGGAAAAATTTTTATGGTAGTTTAATTTAAAAATCTTGTGATCTGTGTTTATCAGTTCTTAGGGGAAACTTATTTTTGTCCCACCTAAACAATACTGTGACAGAAAAACTTCCACCATGCAACTTTCAAATAGAAGGTGGATTTTTTTTCTAGTTCACTTTTTTACTGATGGTGCAATCACATGTGAGGTCTGGCTTTATCCTTAGGGTATCCAATTCCCTGTAGCCTATCCTTATATGCCTGTTGGGTGTTAAATTCCCTTCTTTAATGAGATCCTCCTTGTTTAACCACCTCCTTGCTTCCCCTCCCCACACCACCATTGGACTTCTGCAGCCTTGTAGGCAGATAGGGTAGGAGGTCCCTGGAGGAAAAGAACCAGACTTGGCTTCTCTTTTCTTGACATAAAAGAAGCCATTTTTAAATAAACAAATGGGACCTAATAAAACTTAAAAACTTTTGCACAACAAAGGAAACCATAAACAAGATGAAAAGACAACTTTTAGAATGGAAGAATATATTTGCAAATGAAGCAACTGACAAAGGATTAATCTCCAAAATTTACAAGCAGCTCATGAAGCTCAATATCAAAAAAACAAACAACCCAATCCAAAAATGGGCAGAAGACCTAAATAGATATTTCTCCAAAGAAGATATACAGATTGCCAACAAACAAATGAAAGAATGCTCAACATCATTAATGATTAGAAAAATACAAATCAAAACTACAATGAGATTTCATCTCACACCAGTCAGAATGGCCATCATCAAAAAATCTACAAACAATAAATGCTGGAGAGGGTGTGGAGAAAAGGGAACCCTCTTGCACTGTTGGTGGGAATGTAAATTTTTACAGCCACTATGGAGAACAGTATGAAGGTTCCTTAAAAAACTAAAAATAGAACTACCATACGATCCAGCAATCTGACTACTGGGCATATACCCTGAGAAAACCATAATTCAGAGTCATGTACCGCAATGTTCATTGCAGCTCTATTTACAATAGCCAGGACATGGAAGCAACCTAAGTGTCCATCAACAGCTGAATGGATAAAGAAGATGTGGCACATATATACAATGGAATATTACTCAGCCATAAAAAGAGACGAAATGGAGTTATTTGTAGTGAGGTGGATGGACTTAGAGTCTGTCATACAGAATGAAGTAAGTCAGAAAGAGAAAAACAAATTCCGCATGTTAACACATATGTATGGAATCTAAAAAAAAAAAAGTCACGAAGAACCTAGGGGTAAGACAGTAATAAAGACACAGACCTACTAGAGAATGGACTTGAGGGTACGAGGAGGAGGAAGGGTAAGTTGTGACAAAGTGAGAGAGTGACGTGGACATATATACACTACCAAACGTAAAACAGATATCTAGTGGGAAGCAGCCACATAGCACAGGGAGATCAGCTCGGTGCTTTGTGACCACATAGAGGGGTGGAATAAGGAGGGTGGGAGGGAGGGAGACACAAGAGGGAAGAGATACGGGGACATATGTATAGGTATAACTGATTCACTTTGTTATAAAGCAGAAACTAACACACCATTGTAAAGCAATTATACTCCAATAAAGATGTTTTTTTTTTTAAAAAAGAAGAAGCCATTTTGGCCTAAGCACTTTTGTGACCTAAGCCTGTTTGCAATGTTTGCCCTTGAAGAGATCTCAGTAATTAATGATCTTAAGGGAACAAAGGAATGCAGAAACAGAGAAAAAGCAGTCAAACAATAGTGAGTGATAAAGCAGAGTTTTAGTACTTCACCAAGGGATATACATAATAATGTATCTTTGAGTTTTGTAGGAACTAAGGACCCCACCCAGGTAGATGATGAAATGATGATGACCCCCATGATGTCAATCAACTAAGACTTGAACTCTGTCAACCTTTGTCTTAATTCTATGCTGAATTCTCCTCTGCTCAAATCCTTTCATAAATATGCATGTACCTTTAGCTTGAAACTTACCCAATTTTGCTGTTTGGGGAGACAGTGCTTTGGGAACAATCCCCAGTGTTCTCCATTTTTGCTGCAAGTAATAATCAATCCTTTCTTCTCCCAATCTTTGGCTTGGTTGTGTTTATTGGCTCAACACCCACCAAGAGGTGAACCCAGCTTTTGGGTAGCAGGATCAGTTCACATGTTTCTTTTACTTTCTAGTTCATCTTCTTACTTTATTCACTAAAGCTATCAATTTTCTCCTTCATTTCTAGCTCTTTTTTAGAGGGGTGTTTTCTCCTCTCACAGTGCTGAAGATAAAGGTCTTTCCCTAATACTTTCTGTAGAATTCCTACTCACCCTTCAGATCTCAGCTCAAAAGTTACATCCTCAGTGATGTATTTCTTCATCCCTCTTATATGCTACCAGAGTACATTGTAAGTTTTCCACTTCATATTATTTGCAATTTGTATGTATATATTATTGTGCAACTCTAATGAATCTTTGTCTCCTCTACAATTTATTCAGCTCCATTAAGTGATGAAACATTCTGGTTACTCATTATGGTCCCAGAACCTACCACAAATCCAGGCACAACATTTATGTTCAGCAAATGAGTGAGTGAAATTGAAAACTTAGAGAAGGACCGTGAAGAAGAATTAACACATATCATTCAAGTATTGGAATGTAGGCTCTGTAATGTAAAATAAGATGAAAAAAATTGGAGCTGACTTTTAAGATGAAGAAACGTGTCAAAGGAAAGATAATGTCCCTCTGCAAATATTGGAGAAATACAGGGAAGGGTGCTGAGTTTTATGAGTTTTAACTCTACAGTTTACTAGGTGATTTTGGAAATGTTGTTCATCTGCAACCCTTTGGTTCCCCCCACGTGGGTATTTTTTTGAAAGGAAATACAATTTTTATTAACCATAGTCTATGTATCAATCCCTGACATATATATTTTTTCACACACACACACACACACTGTATTTTATTTTTACAAGAGATAAACTGACACCAAGCATTGTAAATGGATGACCACAACAAAAGCAACAATGATTGCAATTACCAAACACAAAACACACTCATACTATGACATAATATTGACATTCACCCAGTAATCCTCCACTGTAACAGCTCCTTTACTTTGCAGTGAAAATTGATTTGTATATTTTTTTGCCTCTGAGTCCTTGTGGGATTTTTTTTTCTTACCTTCAAACAGAAAGTCGCAAAAACTATAATCATCTCATCAGTTCACTCAGTCCCATGTAATTAATTTTTTTAATCTTGATCTTTTGTTAGCACTGTTTTGAATTCATCATTTTTCCATTAGAGTTCTGAAAATGCTTATTCATTCAGTTTAGCAGTATAGTTAGTTACCAGAAACCTGTAGTTGTCAGAGTCTTTTCCATGAGTTCCTTGAAGATGAAACACTTTTATAGGAACATTTTTGCAAAAGCATCAGAGTACATCCAGAGCTGTCTGTAAATGACAAAAGACTTAAAAATGACCATGGTTAAAGTTTTGATGAAAGTTCATAATAATGCAAGTGACAAGGAAATCTAGCTATTTCTGAGATATACAGTTTAAAGTAATAACTAGAACTATGACTTATAACATTATACCAGAACATATAAGATTTTTAGAAATTTCATGTAATGTCTGAAACATTTATATTAACATATTTCCATACAAATAACACGAAGAAAGTTTAGTATTAGTTGTTGGTTTATTTCTTTATACTGCAGGTTCTTATTAGTCATCAATTTTATACACATCAGTGTATACATGTCAATCCCAATCACCCAATTCAGCACACCACCATCCCCACCCCACCGCAGTTTTCCCCCCTTGGTGTCCATACGTTTGTTCTCTACATCTGTGTGTCAACTTCTGCCCTGCAAACCAGTTTATCTGTACCATTTTTCTAGGTTCCACATGCATGTGTTAATATATGATATTTGTTTTTCTCTTTCTGACTTACTTCACTCTGTATGACAGTCTCTAGATCCATCCACATCTCAACAAATGAGTCAATTTCATTCCCTTTTATGGCTGAGTAATATTCCATTGTATATATGTACCACATCTTCTTTATCCATTCATCTGTCAATGGGCATTTAGGTTGCTTCCATGACCTGGCTATTGTAAATAGTGCTGCAATGAACATTGGGGTGCATGTGCCTTTTTGAATTATGGTTTTCTCAGGGCATATGCCCAGTAGTGGGGTTGCTGGATCATATGGTAATTCTATTTTTAGTTTTTTAAGGAACCCCCATACTGTTCTCCATATTGGCTGTATCAGTTTACATTCCCACCAGCAGTGCAAGAGGGTTCCCTTTTCTCCACACCCTCTCCAGCATTTATGGTTTGTAGATTTTTTGATGATGGCCATTCTGACTGGTGTGAGATGATATCTCATTGTAGTTTTGATTTGCATTTTTCTAATGATTAATGATGTTGAGCATCTACTATTGACAGATAATAATGCTCACTTGTTAAGGTTGTGATGAGGATAATGTAAAATAAAGAATATTAAACTGGGACCTAGCACATAGTTCAGATTTACTAATAACTATAGCCCTTCTCCCCTTGGAAACTTTAAAAGAGAATTTACTCATATGCAAAAATTAATAGGCTCATCATTAAGAAACCCCTACTGAGTGTAAAGGTGTGAAGAATGGGACAGCAAGATTGTGGGTGATTTGTAGGTTTCTGCTGGACACCTGCATATGAGACCACTGTGATTATGTGCAGTGAGTTTGAGTCATCCTGTCTTGAGGTGGGGGTGTGTGTGGATTAGGTAGCCATTTATATCTTTCCTACCTATGAATCTCAATTAATTGCACATAACCAGGGAGAGCAGCAAAGGCTCTTTGAAGATTTCTTTCCCCCTTAACTGGATGAAAAGCTTGTTCTACATTTAAAAGTGTTACCCAGTCAGTATCAGGTATTTAAATCACTTTTCACTCTCTCACATTAGCATTAATAAGCTCAGAGTTATATTACCTTAATGAGGCATTGATAATAAAGTGCTTCACCTGTAACACCAAAAAAGAAAAAAATTAACCTTCTGGCCATGTAGGGCCAGCTGTTCCCACAAGCTCAGAATTCCCATTGAACATAAACCTTCTTCCATAGGGAGCACGCAGGACTCTTTCCATGTGAAAGATGAGGAGAAGAAGGAAGAGAGGGAACCTTCAAACATTTGGTTAAATTAATTATCTCTTTACATGATAAGTTCTGTCCTAAAGGACTTGCCCTCAATGCAGTTAATATTTCAAAAGAGGTATGATTTAGCAGTGATATTAAACCTTTCCTTTCATTTTGTCTGCTCACAGAATTGACTTTTTGCATGCACAGAGCAGAAAGCTACTTACATGATGTGATATAAAGGACATCAGAAACTATTCTTCATCCTGAAATGTTAATCTCTATGCAATATTTCACCATTGTGGTTGATTCCTATATTGAAAATTCAAATGCAAATATCTCTAATACATTGTATTGGCTACTCTGGGACCACAGATGTGTGTAAAATAGGTTCCATATTCTAGGTGGTCCACAAGGAGATAAATAATTCTGAAATATTTTGCATCATTATGGCTACCTACCTGAATCCACTTGAAGCCTTCCCCATTGGACAATAGGAAGCAAAAACTACATGGATGTCCCTTATTGCCATAAACTAACAATAAAATTTGCTCCCTCTTTAAACTATTGTTAGTTTAAAAGCACAATGAGTGCACAGTATTCCTCAGGTCAAAGTAATAATTTTAGCTTTTTTTCAGGCTTTACATCTATAAAGAAAAAAATTGTTCCCTGTTATTCTAGTTCTACAAAATTATAGCCATTAGCCACTGCAATCACCCACTGACAGTATGCCCTGAAAGGAATTCAGGATGGAGAAAAATAAGAAGCATTCTGTGCTTTGGATATACTGACCCCTTGATAGTTAAGATATATATCCAAGGAAAAATTTCAATGTCCCCAGATTCTTGCATTTTCCCATACATAGAAAAGCACTAAAAGCATTAACTTGAGATGTCTGTTCTTTGTGATTAGCAGTAATCTTTTTATGTTTGACATGTTTTTTCCAGAAAAAAAAATATGTATTTCCTGGCTCCTCCTTTACCTCTTCAGTATAGTTCCTCAGAGCTATCTGAGAAGCTGTCTCCCAGCCTATAGTCCTCAGTAGGTAGGGTCCCTGAATAAAACTTAACTCACAAATTTTATGCTGTGCAATTTTTCTTTCAGTCAACACATCTACACAAAACATTATCTAGAGGAAGAAAGAGGTCTTATCTCACTTCAATGACCGAACAAACACACTACAAGAAGCCATTTTGTTTCCACAAAGGAAGCCAGTCTAACGACCAAGCCAACACACAAAGAAGGGTAAAGTCACAGATAAATGCAGTCTGTGTTTATCACATTTGAAGCTTGAATTCTTAGTTTTGTGAACCAATATAGTTTCTTTACCTTTAAAGAAAGCCCACTGAAGCTGGATTCTCTGTTACTTAATTTTCTGTTACCAGTATGCCCATCTAAAAAGACAGAGCTTGCTTTTTAATTATTGGTTATCAATGAATGATGGTTATGCTCTTTTATTTCAATAGTACTCTACAGTGGCAGAAAAGTGTGTTGGGGAGCAGATAGGAAAATTTTCATAAAGGAAGCAATTTGAGTGTTCATTCTAAAGAATAAATAATATCATCAGGGCAAAGGACATGTATTCTTGAAAAATAAAAAATATAAAAAGAAAAAAAATAAACCTACTGTTGACATTACCCCTCAATACAGCTAAATTAGATTATCTGTTAATCTCCAAATTAAAAACAGTTTTTCAAATTGAATTGATGTAACTTCACAAAAATTATTTTTCCTTTTTAAAACTTTTTTATGAGCAAAGAAAAATCTTTACAGACAAGAGTTATGCCAACCAGTGCTTATGAAGCATTTGTCTAGATAAGTGATAATTTCGTGGGGAATATCTATAAGGGAAAGAACTAAGATGCTTTTCATGAGGTTGGAGAAGTATCTAAAGAAGTTACTTCAGGATTTGGTAATAGTAAACACATGTTAATGTTATATTGAATTATGTCACTGATTTGTGTAACCTCATCCCTATAAACTCAGTGACATTAAAAAAATTTGAATCCTCTTTCTAAAGTTTAAACAGACCTTTATAGGTAAAATGGGAGAGAGCATACCTTCCCCCAATTCTGTGTTAAATTCATCAACTAGGCTTTGTAGGACCAGCTATCACATGGGCCCTTAGTAGAACATCTCTTTCAGCTTTGGCTTTTTGGGTTTCTTTTGAGCTCAAACTTATTCCCTGGGGCCAGACTGGGGAGTATATACCATACTGTTTTCTCAGTTTCCACTTTTCATCAGTCTTTCCTCTTAGAATCCACCTACATCTCCTCCTTCTCTTTAGCATATAAATAAACTTCTTCATATAAATCAAGTCATACAAATAGAGAGACTCATTTATCCAGTGTTTTCTTAAGCTTATCTGGGACAATCTGTGGCATATTTAATATAATTTTGGAACTAGAAATATACCATTTATCCAGCAGAAATTCATTAATATATTAGAATCAAGACTATAGTGAGATGATGTGTAGAATAATACAATATATCAATATTTAAATTTTTATTGAGGTAGATACAAACATCCATAAGATAAAGTAGTTAAGAGCACTGAGCTGCAGCTATATTCTGATGAATGTACTCCCCGTTATTTACTACTAATCAATACTTATTTATTTGTGTAGACAGAACCATATAAATAAATCTTAGAGATTATATTATAATTTACAGACAGCCAATATTGTAAAGCTAGCTTTTGGAAGGAGATGTAATTGGTCTAGTCATACATAGTTCATTCTTTGTCACATCAACTATAATATAATATAATTCCTTCATGAAGAATCCTGAGACTGTGACCACCTGAATCCCTAATGCTATCAAAAGAGATTTGCACAGAATTCACTTAAAATCAATGGATTCCTTCCCATTCATTTGTAATTCACATGATTTTAAGTTGACCCCTAAAGCATTCTGCATTGAGACACAAAGGCTTATTTGTCATTGATATATCATCAAAGAATATTTGAAAATATAAGCCATTAGCTCCTTTGAAGTGTGAGCATCAGATAAATTACATGTTAAGGAAATTTATAACTTCTAAAAGAGCTTCATCTTGTCTTAACACAGAAACTCATGCTGGTCTCCTCATGTTGAGGTTTAGCAAGAGGGATGGGAAATTTTTTCTTTCCTTCAATGGAAATCTAGGCTGACAGGAATACAATTATCAAATTGGATAGGAATATTTTCTTATTGTTTCCTAGTTAATAAGTCACATAACTGGGATTGGTCCCAGGTCTATATAATTCCAAATATTACATACTAATAATAACAATGTGTACTTACTTCTTTGCATATATGTTTCTGTAATCATAACCTTCAAATAAAAGGCAAATTCAAATCAAAATTTAGTGAAGTGCTTCTATATGACTTCTCTGTTTTGAAAGTTGAAATCTTTTGGGCAATGTCTCTTTATAATGGAAAATGTCCTGGGCTTGAAGTCCAAAACTTAAAACACAGAAGTGTGTATAATCTGTACAGTACTGGGATAATTAGGTGTTTCTTACCTCCCTTGCTCTGGTCATTGTAATTCTATTTAAATTAATGTAGGAACCCCTCTTTCGGCTCTTTGCATACACCAGCTTTTCCTTTCAACTAGATCATTAGTACCTTCTTACATACCTGGCACATGTACATTCCTCCTGAGGAACTTATGTCATTCTTTATCTTTTTATTTGATCATGAAGATGATGACACTTTGCAGTTGAGTCCCTTCTTGATTACCAGAGCTCACTCCAAAGGAATCTGAGAATCTTATGAGAATCTGTGATTTGGTCAGTTTATGTTATTGGGGGATTTGTTTGCAGACACTAATTATTAATTTGTTTAGAGTGTCTCTGTCCATGAGAATTAGAGAAACAAGACAATCCCACAGTTAATATAAAAATCATGGTTTGTAAAAGATTCCAGCTGTTTTAAATAGGGAAACACAGTCCTAAGCCTGAGATAGTTTAGTTTCCCTGAGAATAAGGTAATATATAATGTGAAGTTAAAAAAATAATTGTGGCAGAAATGGTTAGCTGTTCATCAAAATCTGTAGATACACAATTGGAGTACATTTTTCATCCTATCTTGCTATTAGATGTAGCTATGTGATTGAGTCTCTAGGCAGGAATGTGAATGAAAGTCATCTATGCTGCTACAATGGCTAGCCTATAAAATCCTACCAGGCAGAGCCACCATCAAACTGGGTTCCTGAATAACAGCATGAAGCACATTTACTATCACCTAGAACCTCTCTGTCCAGACATATACAATACACATTTATTGCATGAACTGTTTATTTGTATGGATTTTTTTGTTAAGTGCAGTCTATCCTATCCTAAACAATATAAACTTTGAAGATGAGTGCTGCTGTAACAGAAGCATAATCTCTGTGGCTCTGACTTAAAGGCAGCTTGGGAGTTTGTGAAGTTGAAACGAGGAGGACATATGCTAGGTGGTAGCAAAACACTTGGTAAAATTTTCAACCTTGGATAACTTGGAAGGCAGATCAAGTACCCTAAGAGTCTGCAGTTCTATAGGAAGTGGTTGTGAGTGAAAGCAGCTTTTTTACCCATTTCCTGTTTGCCCATTTCTATTCCCCTCTAACCTTAAAAGATTCTAATTATAGGAATGTGATCAATAGGCAATTTAACCTAACTCCTGACTTATGCTCTCCTGAATGCACACCATGCCTTGTCTAACCTGTTGATTCTTATCCAAGGTAAAAATAAGTAAAAATGAAGAATTAAGCAGTTTAAAAAAATGACTAGCTCTTTACCCACAACAGCCCCACTAAGCAATCCTACAGGAAGAGCACTTGGCCAGGATAACGTCTGAAGAAAGAGTCATCGAGTCTGCATGCAATGGAGAATGATGCAGAACCCAAAATCTTGCCTTGATGATTCACGGAGTTTCTTCTTTCCCCTCATTTTTTTCTTTAAAGACTGTCATGGCTCAGTGGAATCTTTGGAGTTGGTCTCTGGACATGAGTCCACCATCTCCCCAGATTGCAGGCTTTTCTGATTAAAGTGCCTTTCCTTTCTACTGACACTTGCCTCTTGAATTATTGGATTTTGAGTAGCAAGCAGCCGACCATGGTGAGTTTGGTAACATGGGGAGCCAGAAATTGTGTGTTCGCTTCTTCTTGTTGTATTTGTCAAGGTTTCAAGTGAAGGCACCAAGTTTAGGATAGAGCTGTGTGGTTTGAACAAAAAATTTGGAGAATGCTAATGACTAATGAATTCTGTAATCAAAACAAACAAACAAACAAAGGAGAAAAAAGGAGATAAGATTGAAAAAGATTAAGTAAAAAACAAGATTGAAGTGAGCAGTGGAGACCCATAAGACTACTCAGTTTAAAAAAAGCCCTGGCAAAGATCAGATTAAGAGTACTGCCTTCCCTCCCAAGCCTTCGTTCCAGTACTGTGTGACATTAAGGTTTTGTAAGACAATTAGGAGAGGTTTCATATTATAAAAATAATTCAAAATTGGCCCTGCTTGATGTTGTGTCAGTAGCATCATCTTCAGCCATAATTTTAATGCACTGTGAACATTCCATTCATTCATTTACAGGTTCCCCATTCTTTCATTAACTCTTCATTCATACTCTAAGTCATTGTCATTCATGGTGTGAAAAAATACACTAAGAAGAATCTATAGGAGACCTTCAATATAGCAGAGGAGTAAGACATGGAGATCACCTTCCTCCCCACAAATACATCAGAAATACATCTACATGTGGAACAATTCCTACAGAACACCTACTGAACGCTGGCAGAAGACCTCAGACTTCCCAAAAGGCAAGAAAATAACCAGGTACCTGGGTAGGGGGAAAAAAAAGAAAAAGCAGAGACAAAAGAATAGGGACGGGACCTGCACCTCGGGGAGGGAGCTGTGAAGGAGGAGAAGTTTCCACAAACTAGTAAGACCCTTCACTGGCGGAGATGGGGGGTGGCGGGCGGGGGAAGCTTAGGAACCTGGAGGAGACTGCAGCAATAGGGGTACAGAGGGCAAAGCGGAGAGATTCCAACAAAGAGAATTAATGCTTACCTGCACTCACCAGCCTAAGAGTCTTGTCTGCTCACCCGCCAAGGTGGGTGGGGGCTGGGAGCTGAGGCTTCAGCTTCAGAGGTCAGATCCCAGGGAGAGGATTGTGGTTGGCTGTGTGAACACAGCCTGAAGGGGGCTAGTGCACCACAGCTAGCTGGGAAGGAGACTGGGAAAGAGTCTGGAACTGCCTAAGTGGCAAGAGACAATTGTTTTGTGGTGCACAAGGAGAGGGGATTCAGAGCATCACCTAAACAAGCTCCAGAGATGGGTATGAGCCACAGCTATCAGCACAGACACCAGAGATGGGCATGAAATGCTAAGGCTGCTGTTGCAGCCACCAAGAAGCCTGTGTGCAAGCACAGGTCACTATCAACACCACCCCCAGAACCTGTGCAGCCTGCCACTGACAGGGTGCCGTGATGGAGGGAAAACTTCCCTGGGAGAACACAGGGAGTGCTTCAGGTTGTTGCAATGTCACGCTGACCTCTGCCGCTACAGGCTCACCCCACATTCCATACCCCTCCCTCCCCCTTGCCTGAGTGAGCCAGAACCCCCTAATCAGATGCTACTTTAACCCCGTCCTGTCTGTGTGAAGAACAGATGCCCTCAGGGAACCTACATGCAGAAGCGGGGCCGAATCCAAAGCTGAACCCCAGGAGCTGTGTGAACAAAGAAGAGAAAGGGAAATTTCTCCCAGCAGCCTCAGCAGCAGCAGATTAAATCTCCACAAAAAATCAACTTGATGTATGCTGCATCTCTGGAATACCTGAATAGACAACGAATCATCCCAAAATTGAGGCCGTGGACTTTGGGAGTAACTGTAGACTTGGGGTTTCCTTTCTGCATCTAATTTGTTTCTGGTTTTATGTTTATATTCCTTTAGTATTTATAGTTTATTATCATTGGTAGATTTGTTTATTGATTTGGTTGCTCTCTTCCTTTATATATATATATATATATATATATAGAGAGAGAGAGAGAGAGAGAGAGAGAGATTTTTCCTTTTTCTCTTTTTGTCAGTGGGTATGTGTATGCTTCTTTGTGTGATTTTGTATGTATAGTTTTGCTATGCCATTTGTCCTAGGGTTCTGTCTGTCTTTTATTATTTTTTTAGTATAATTTTTAGTGCTTGTTATTATTGGTTGATTTGTTTTTTGGTTTTGTTTCTCTTTTCTTTCTTTTTTATTCCTTTAAAACACTTTATTTTTAACAATCTTTTTATTTTTCAGCTTAATAACTTTATTTTATTTTATTTTATTCTTACTTTATTTCTATTTTTCTCCCTTTCTTCTGAGCCATGCACCTGAAAGTGTCTTTGTGCTCCAGGCGGTAGACAGCTCAGTGTCTCTGAGGTAGGAGAGCCGAGTTCAGCACATCGGTCCACCAGAGACCTCCCAAATTTATGTAATATCAAACAGCAAAAGCTCTCCCAGAGATCTCCATCTCAACACTAATGACCAGCAAGTTACAGTGCTGCACACCTTATGCCAAACAACTAGCAAGACAGGAACACAACCCCACCCATTAGCAGAGAGTCTGCCTAAAATCATAATAAGGCCACAGACACATCAAAACATACTACTGGACATGGTCCTGCCCACCAGAAAGACTAGATCCAGCCTCATACACCAGAACACAGGCACCAGTTCCCTCCACCAGGAAGCCTACACAACTCACTGAACCAACCTTAGCCACTGGGGACAGACACCAAAAACAAAGGGAACTATGAACCTGCAGCCTGTGAAAAGGAGACCCAAAAAAGTAAGTTAAGAAAAATGAGAAGACAGAAAAACATACAGCAGATGAAGGAGAAAGGTAAAATCTCACCAGACCAAACAAATGAAGAGGAAATAGGCAGTCTACCCAAGAAAGAATTCAGAGCAATGAAAGTAAAGATGATCCAAAATGTTGGAAATAAAAAGAATGGAGGAAATACAAGAAACGTTTAACAAGTACTTAGAAGAAGTAAAGAACAAACAAACAGTGATGAACCACACAATAAATGAAATTAAAAATTCTAGATGGAATCAATAGCAGAATAACTGAGGAAAAAGAATGGATAAGTGACCTAGAAGATAAAAAAGTGGAAATAACTACCGCATAACAGAATAAAGAAAAAAGAATGAAAAGAATTTAGGACAGTCTCAGAGACGTCTGGGACAACATTAAATGCACCAACATTCAAATTATAGGGTTCTCAGAAGAAGAAGAGAAAAAGAAAGGGACTGAGAGAATATTTGAAGAGATTATAGTTAAAAACTTCCCTAATATGTGGAAGGAAGTAGTCAATCAAGTCCAGGAAGAACAGAGAGTCCCATACAAGATAAATCCAAGGAGAAACATGCCAAGACACATATTAATCAAACTATCAAAAATTCAATAAAAGGAAAAAAAATTAAAGCAGCGAGGGAAAACAACAAATCACATAAAAGGGAATACCTATAAGGTTAACAGCTGAAGGTTCAGCAGAAATTCTGCAAGCCAGAAGGGAGTGGCAGGGCATATTTAAGGTGATGAAAGGGAAATACCTACAACCAAGATCACTCTAGCCAGCAAGGATCTCACTCAGATTCAACAGAGAAATTAAAATCTTTACAGACAAGCAAAATCTAAGAGAATTCAGCACCACCAAACCAGCTTTACAACAAGTGCTAAAGAAATTTCTCTAGGCAGGAAACACAAGAGAAAGAAAGGACCAATAATAACAAACCCAAAACAATTAAGAAAATGATAATAGAGCATATATGTTGATAACTACCTTAAATATAAATGGATTAAATGCTCCAACCAAAAGGCATAAACTAGCTGAATGGTTACAAAAACAAGACCCATATATATGCTGTCTACAAAAGACCCACTTCATATGTAGGGACACACACAGACTGAAAGTGAGGGGATGGAAAAATATATTTCATGCAAATGGAAATCAAAAGAAAGCTCAAGTAGCAATTCTCAGAGCAGACAAAATAGCATTTAAAATAATGATTATTAAAAGAGACAAAGCACACTACATAATGATCAAGGGATCAATCCAAGAAGATATAACAATTGTAAGTATTTATACACCCAATATAGGAGCACCTCAATTCATAAGGCAAATGCTAACAGTCATAAAAGGGGAAATCGACATAACAAAATAATAGTAGGGGACTTTAACACCCCACTTTCACCAATGGATAGATCCTCCAAAGTGAAAATAAATAAGGAAACACAAGCTTAAAATGACACATTAAGCAAGATGGACTTAACTGATATTTATAGGACATTCCATCCAGAAACAACAGAATAAACTTTCTTCCCAAGTGCTCATGGAGCAAACTCCAGGATAAAGCATATCTTGGGTCACAAATCAAGCCTTGGTAAGTTCAAGAAAATTGAAACCCTATCAAATATCTTTTCCAACCAAAATGCTATGAGACTAGATATCAATTACAGGAAATATCTGTAAAAAAAAAAAACCAAGCACATGGAGGCTAAACCATACACTACTAACTAACCAAGAGATCACTGAAGAAATCAAAGAGGAAATTAAAAAATACCTATAAATAAATGACAATGAGAACATGATGAACCAAAACCTTTGGCATGCAGCAAAAGCAGTTCTAAGAGGAAAGTTTATAGCAATACAATCGTACCTTCAGAAACAAAAAATATCTCAAATAAACAACCTAACCTTACACTTAAAGCAATTAGAGAAAGAAGAACAAAAAAACCCTCAAAGTTAGCAGAAGGAAACAAATCATAAAGATAAGATCAGAAATAAATGAAAAAGAAATGAAGTAAATGAGAGCAAAGATCAATAAAATTAAAAGCTGGTTCTTTGAGAAGATAAAATTGATAAACCATTAGCCAGACTCATCAGGAAAAAAAGGGAGAAGCCTCAAATCAATAGAGTTAGAAATGAAAAAAGAGAAGTAAAAACTGACACTGCAGAAATAAAAAGGATCATGAGAGATTACTACAAGCAACTCTAGCCAATAAAATAGACAACCTGGAAGAAATGGACAAATTCATGGAAAAGCAGAACTTTCCAAGACTGAACCAGGAAGAAATAGAAAATATGAAGAGACCAATCACAAGCATTGAAATTGAGACTGAGAGTAAAAATCTTCCAACAAACAAAAGCTCAGGACCAGATGGTTTCACAGGCGAATTCTATCAAACATTTAGAGAAGAGTTAACACCTATCCTTTTCAAATCTTCCAAAATATAGCAGCAGGAAGAACACTCCCAAACTCATTCTATGAGGTCACCATCACCCTGATACCAAAACCAGACAAAGATGTCACAAAGAAACAAAACTACAGGTCAATATCTCTGATGAACATAGATGCAAAAACTGTCAATGAAATAACAAGCAAACAGAATCCAACAGCACATTAAACGGATCATACACCATGATCAAGTGGGGTTTATCCCAACAATGCAAGGATTCTTCAATATAGGCAAATCAATCAATGTGGTAAACCATAAAAACAAAGTGAAGGAGAAAAACAAATGATCATCTCAATAGATGCAGAAGAAGCATTCAACAAAATTCAAAACGCTTCTATGATAAAAACCTTCCAGAAAGTAGGCATAGAGGGAAATTACCTTAAAACAGTAAAGGACATATTTGAAAAACACACAACAAACATCATTCTCAATTGTGAAAAACAGAAACCATTTCCTCTAAGATCAGGAACAAGACAAGCTTGTCCGTTCTCACCACTATTATTCAACAGAGTTTTGGAAGTTTTAGCCAGAACAATCAGAGAAGAAAAAGAAATAAAATAATCCAAATGAGAAAACATGAAGTAAAGCTGTCACTGTTTGCAGATGACATGATATTATACTTAGAGAATCCTAAAGATGCTACCAGAAAACTACCAGAGCTAATAAATGAATTTGGTAAAGTAGCAGGATACAAAATTAATGCACAGAAATCTCCTGCATTCCAACACACTAATGATGAAAAATCTGGAAGAGAAATTAAGGAAACACTCCCATTTACCATTGCAACAAAAAGAATAAAATACCTAGGAATAAACCTACCTAAGGAGACAAAAGACCTGTATGCAGAAAATTATGAGACATTGATGAAAGAAATTAAAGATGATAGAAACAGATGGAGAGATATACCATGTTCTTGGATTGGAAGAATCAACATTGTGAAAATGACTATACTACCCAAAGGAATCTACAGATTCAATGCAATCCCTATCAAACTACCAGTGATATTTTTCTCAGAGCTAGAACAAAAAAATTCACAACTTGTATGGAAATATAAAAGACCCCAAATAGCCAAAGCAATCTTGAGAATGAAAAATGCAACTGGAGGAATCAGGCTCCCTGACTTCACTATACTACAAAGCTACACTAATCAAGACAGTATGGTACTGGCTCAAAAACAGAAATGTAGATCGGTCAAACAAGATTGAAAGCTCAGAGATAAATCCAGGCACATATGGTCACCTTATTTTTGATAAAGGAGGAAAGAATATATAATGGAGGAAAGACATCCTCTTCAATAAGTGGTGCTGGGAAAACTGGACAGTTACATGGAAAAGAATGAAATTAGAACACTCCCTAACACCACACACAAAAACGAACTCCAAATGGATTAAATACCTAAATGTAAGGCCAGACACTATAAAACTCTTAGAGGAAAACATAGGCAGAACACTCTATGACATAAATCACAGCAAGATCCTTTTTGACCCATCTCTTAGAGAAATGGAAATAAAAAATAAATAAACAAATGGGGCCTAATGATACTTAAAAGCTTTTGCACAGCAAAGGAAAACATAAACAAGATGAAAACACAACCCTCAGAATGGGAGAAAATATTTCCATACAAAACAACTGACCAAGGATTAATCTCCAGAATTTATAAGCAGCTCATGCAGCTCAATATCAAAAAAGGAACAACACAATCCAAAAACAGGCAGAAAACCTAAATAGACATTTCTCCAAATAAGATGTACAGATTGCCAACAAACACATGAAAGGATACTCAACACCACTCATCATTAGAGAAATGCAGATCAAAACTAAAATGAGGTATCACCTCACACCGGTCAGAATGTCCATCATCAAAAAATCTACAAACAATAAATGTTGGAGAGGGTTTGGGGAAAGGGAACCCTCTTGCACTGTTGGTGGGAATGTAAATTGATACAGCCACTAAGGAGAACAGTATGGAGGTTCCTTTAAAAAGTAAAAATAGAACTACCATACGACCCAGCAATCTGACTACTGGGCATATACCCTGAGAAAACCATAATTCAAAAAGAGTCATGTACTAAAATGTTCATTGCAGCTCTATTTACAATAGCCAGGACATGGAAGCAACTTAAGTGTCCATCAATAGTTGAATAGATAAAGATGTGGCACATATATACAATGGAGTATTACTCAGCCATAAAAAGAAATGAAATTGAGTTATTTGTAGTGAGGTGGATGGACCTAGAGTCTGTCATACAGAGTGAAGTAAGTCAGAAAGAGAAAAACAAATACTGTATTCTAACATGTATATGTGGAATCTAAAAAAAAAAAAAAAAAAAGGTTCTGAAGAACCTAGGGGCAAGACAGGAATTAAGATGTAGATGTAGAGAATGGACTTGAGGACACCAGGAGGGGGAATTATATTGTAAGCTGGGATGAAGTGAGCGAGTGGCATGGACATGTATACACTACCAAATATAAAATAGATAGCTAGTGGGAAGCAGCCACATAGCACAGGGAGATGAGCTCGGTGCTTTGTTACCACCTAGAGGGGTGGGATAGGGAGGGTAGGAGGGAGATGCAAGATGGAGGGGATATGGGGATATATGTATACATATAGCTGATTCACTTTGTTATACAGCAGAACCTAACACAACATTGTAAGGCAATTATATTCCAATAAAAATGTTTAAAAAAATAAGAATATATAGACTTCTCCTTTTTGGTATCATTTATTGATTTAAATATTTTATAAGTGACAGTTTCCACTTATAAGGTAAATAAATCTGTGGCTTAAACAGATTTTTGTAATGAATTATGTAAATATAACACAGAACTGTTATTTCCACTTTGTTTTATAAGAATCCCAGGTTTTTAATCACTCATTTTTCATATACAAATTTTCCTTGTTCTTCAGTCTGTAAATACAAAGACATTTTACATAATGAAACATGCTATTTACATACATCATGCATAATTTAGAACAATTATAAATAAGCACAATCCAATGAATTAAAAGTAGTGTTACATTAAAAGTAAAGTACATACAGTGGATGTTTATAATTCTATAAGTGCTTATATACTTTTACACATACTAGTATTCTTAAAATTCTAATGAAATGAGGCATATTTTATCTTTTCAATCAGAAAAATGTTCTCTAAACTTATACTATTGAGTAAAGAAAAATATCTTAAAATATAATGTGAAACACTGAATTAAAATTTTATAATTAATGGTACATGATTAAGAGATGCAGTCACCTTTGAAAAACAAAAAATTGCTTGACATTTCAAAATATATTCAATTTAACCATGCTTTATGGATATATTATTATGTATCATGATGTTATTTGATAACATTGTAATTTAAGTTTGCAATAACTAGATTTTTAAAAGTAATGATTTATAAAGCATAATCTGATAATAAAATAGCAAATGCCCAATATTGTTTACATTGCAAGCCAAACTAAAAATTTAGACCCATGAGATTACAGCAAATGAACTGGACAAAACATTAAAATAATTCAGGTATCTGGTTAAATAAAACCTACCCCATGTAGAGGAAGTGAATGAAGGCCTAGCATGATATAACAATTTGTTTTTATTAAATGGGTTGGGAAACCTACTTATTATTACATGGTACTGGAATGTTTGATGGAAATGCTTTGGCTATTTACCTTATACGTTGAAATCAGTAGGCAAGTTTTTGTTTGTATTTGTTTTTATCTAAAGTACTGTTAGGGAAATGAGAACTTTTGGTTTTGTAAAATGGCTACTCACAGCTGAAGTGTCAGAATTCTGGTATGTTGATTTTGAAATGAGGAATGATATGTATTACTTCTGGAATGCATTTAATTGGTACATTTTAAAAGCATAACTAGACAGCTTTGTCACTTGATTATCAAAGTCATAATGTAATTACAGGTAGTTGTTATAAAATTGTATAGCTTTTCCCCAGCAAATTTTTCAGGAAATTTTTTTTTTCTTAAAGCTGTTAATTAAACTCTAAGAAAATCAGAAAGCCTTTTTGTCCATGGACAATTTTTCCATTTGAACCTAACCTGACTTCCCTAGTAGTAAAAAACTGCCATTATTATGTGACTCAATTTCCACACAGTTGGAATAATTTTTGCTTATCTCCAAATACTTAAAGGAGACAATGATTTTGTTATTTTTCCCAATCTGGGCCTTAGATATCAATTTAGTAAGAGGCAACAAAATAGAGGGAGAAAATGGGACTGTGGTTCACAGCTGTTCAAATGTTATCTTAATTCTTCTTAATTTCTTCTGCTTTCCTCAACCATATCTCTTCCATTTTTACATTCATTATTGAAAATATTTCCCTCAAAAAATAAAATTGGTAAAGGTATTGAAGGTTATATTTCTTCATGAACAAGTATTAAGATTCTCTATCATTTCAAGACAAAGGTTTTCTTAACACTGAAAATCACAGGAAGAAAGTAATTTGTATTTTCATAGGTGTCAATTTATATGGAAGCTGCCTACTTTTTCACAATTTCAAAATAAATGTCAGTGTGGAATAAAGAAAAGTTGATCAACATAGAAAGTCTTCCCTTTTGAAGTTTTAACTTTTCTGAATTTTTCATATCCCTTCCTTTGACTGACTACCTGATTTGTTATAGTAGAAGATCCCTGAGGTGTATAACAAAGAAGTCCAAATGAGAAGTAAGAACAAAAATTCAAATGTATTTGACTTACTGAAGCAAATCTTTCCAGAGAGAAAAAAAGAAAGCTGTATTATTTCTACATAATTTTCTGTTAATGAATGCAAACCAATGTATGTCATGTAGACAGCTTATTAAGAAGTTTGAATGTAATATTAATACACTAACATAAAAAAAGGAAAGAATAAAATTTTCAGTTTTAGGGATTAAAGATTGTTTAAATCTTGTTCAAGACTTGTTCAAATTATTGTAGTGCTAGGGATATCTAAAATGAAAAACATATTCTTCTGTCTTCCTCATTATTACACTTTTAAATAAGATATTTCACTTCTTTTCCATTATGGATCATATACTCTGCTAGAAATGATTGAATTTTCCCTGAAAAAAAAAAAAAGGTTTTGGATTTGGATTTGTCAATGGTTGATCCCTCAATATAGCTATCATAAAATGATCCAACCTGTGATTTTGTACTTAGGAACATGGTAATTTTTAAATTCTAGTCAAAAAATCAAAACTGTGGTTATAAACATTGATCTGAATATATGCTAAAATCTAAAGACATAGAGCTAAGAAATTTGGAATACACTCTATATTGCCTTTTCAATACAGTAGACATAAAATTGATAGGAAACATTTTCAAACCCTCAAAAAAGAACCCAAAACACCATGCTATGCAAAACTGAGTTACAGAAGGGTATACAGGATGCAAGACAGTGCATTGGTCATCTATAGGTAAAGAGCCAGTAAAATCAAGTAGTAGTTGGTGTATTTGCCTTATTGGGAAGTAGTTTTTAGAAAACAATTTCCCTACAGATAGAAGAAGTTTCTTTTCTATTTCAGTCTTTAGCAGTGTGGTACCCAAGGGAAAAAATTACTATGTAAAAATGAGGGGATTTTTCCAAATTAAGATATTTGTAGCAGTAAAAAATAGATTGTCCAAAAAGGGTGACCCTGATACTTGAAAATATGTTTAACTTCAGTAGAAAAGAAAAGCATGTTATTTTTTAAAACTTATGTTTCTCTTAACTGATGAAACCTCTATAGATGCCAAGGTCTCAATTGTCTAACATAAGAATTAATTTCTTCTTCTTGATAATACTTTCTAGTCAAATAATAGAAAAGCAATTTATCTGAAACTTAAAGCCAAGGTTAGGCTCTGATTTTAACCTGGTAATTTATACCAATAAAATTTGAAGGGGGGATTTCCTGTTGTTGATAAACTATCTGGCCACTCCAACATGGAGTTTGCTTCACTTTAAATATGGAGAATTGAACTTTTTAAAAAAAGCTTATAAGTGGCAGGGGAATTTTAAGTGGTTATACACAAATATGTTTATACAGATCATCCCAGTCTCAGAAGAAAGCCATACTCTCTTGCCAACCTTGAAAGTTAGTGAGGAATGCTTCTTGCAAGTCAATAAAAGTAGAATTGTTCTAGGAATTGAGGTTTCATTAAGTATGGAAATGCACACCTTCTTTTTGTCAGAAAATATGTAGGAATATTTATATTTATTGTTCAAAGGATATGAAGGTAAGTTTTTAGATTTTATTTAGAGAAGTTGAGATTCTTGCTCTAAATGCTTTCATAGTCAAATTTGAATACAGTATACTTGTCTTTTATCTTTAACCCTTATATTATTAAAAACAGTTTTATTATTTTAAGTAAAAGAATGTTGCCAAATTTGTAAACCATGGCTCAATGCCAAAATTTGTACCTTTGTCTTATTTATGACATCTTCTACATCTTTCCTGCAACAACTGGAAAACATAGAGAAAAAAATAATTGAAATGTAATTTATAATTCTTTGTTATCTCCAGGACATAAAACCTTAAGGAATCCATCAACAAAATTATTATTCTTTTTCAGTGCTGAACCACTTGATACCTTTAGAAAATTTTCAAAAGTCTTTAGCATTCTGAATTTCGGATATAAGTAAGTTGATTTTCAAGACAGCAAATCTTCGTCCCAAATTAGTTTCCTAACTGATAACTCCGATTAAAAATTGTTCAGGTTTGTTTCTTCCTTTTAAAATTTCTATTCTAAACAAACTCTGCTAGAATTAACTAGCTACATATAAGTGAAACATCGTTGAATGATGATTAGAGACTACTTAACCACTTAATTTTAAAAGACTGGGAGTACATCTTCATCTCTCCCACAGAATACCATCAAATGCTGTGGGGTAACTCTCTCCCCAGTTCCATTTCTTTGGAACATCCCAGAATAAGATGGATAGGCCTGGAGTCATAAAGGCTTTTATCTACTCTAAAGTTGAGCACTTGTTTTGCTTGCAGCTGAAGCCCAATTTGAGAACAATGTGAAGAAGAATATGGAATAGAGTATAGCCCCCCAAAGTCATTTTACAGATGTTAGTATACAGAATATTTCTCATTCTTTGTGATTAAATTTTCCACCTAGGGAATGATATAATTTCTATAATGTCAAAACAAAAAAAATGATGTATAAAATGAAATTGTATTCTTCTCATGGAATGTTAGCTCAGCCAGCTGCTATAAAAGGAAAAAAAAGTTTTGTTTTAATATCACTTGAACACCTATAGTCTGTTCTTTTGTGTTAATTTTAGCAGGCTTTTCTGTGACATACAGAGGGGCTGATATTTGGCCTTCTTTGTTCCTTAAGCCCAGATGTTCTCACACTTTCAGTTACCTTCATCACTGTAACCAAGACTAGTTCTATCTGCCACCTTCAGAGAGTTTCTATATAAAGCTTTGTGAGTTTCTAATCCCAGTTTCACTGATGTGTGCCCCTGCTGAGAGGTTGCTGCTACCTCCTAAGAAAACTGAAAATAGCTCCTGAGGGATTTTTTCTCTTTTCTTTTTAAAATAAAAATGAGCAAATATTCATTTGGCTTTCACTAAACTACATGTGTCTATTATGAAAACTGCTTCCCTTTAAGAGTATATATACTTTCACAAAGAAAAAAGTTAAATCTCTTTGCTCAATCTCATCTAAAGTTCCTGCCCATCCCACCCCCTCCATCTGTCCCGGTGTTCTGAGTCTGACGTGTAACTGCCAGGCAGTAAAATGGGAAGAATTGTCTTTAAAGAGTGCGGGGGTGTGAAGAAGAAATTTTGCACAATTTTGATTTTACCCCAACTAATACATTACTGTCCTACTTATATTTAATTATACTTAATAGCCCACAGTAAAAATTCATTTATTAGAATCCCTTCTTTATCTCCAACTAGCAAAAAGGCCACAGCAGAAGGTTAAATATAAACCAATTCCTTTATTTTTAAAATATGTATCAAAAGAATTAGAAACAAGCTACTACTTAGGCTTGCCATTTAGTTTTTCTTGTCTCTTCTGTTTTCAAATAATAAGCAATAGTACCTAAGTCTAATATTAAGAGTGGTCTGATCAGCAACAAGATGAATTAACTGAGAAAATAGATTCACTATAATTTAATGGATTCAAATTAATTATTTTTTTATTATTTATTAATAAAGACATGCTTATTAAGTGTTAAGCATCCAATGATATACATAAAGGTGATTGTCAAATGCTTTCTCAGTGAGAAAATAACACTTTCTCAGTGACTCAACAACCCTGTTTGATTTTTATAGGAGAATTTTATAAATTGTGGGTAGGAGGATGTTAAGTTTTGCTGTTGGTAATAGGAAGGTAAAATACTAACAAACCCACCCACGACTCTAATTGTGTTCAGATTCAAGACTAGAAGAGAGTTTAACCATCTAGGCAATAATAGGAACTGTAATCTTATTTAGAGGCTTAGGAATGGATTCTAAGCTTTATGATTTTGCTAAATAATAATCGGATGATTAGAAGTACCTCAGTGTATCATAAATTTACTAGTTAGTTTTAGCTGTAATCCTAATTCATTATTCTAAATGATGGAGGAGTAATTTAACTATTAAAGGACTGATTATTATTGACTGTGCCACGATTAAAATTATATTTTAAGGAAAGTAAAAATATGAATTATTCATTTCAAAACCTACAAGCTTTAGTGGTATCATCAAAATGGCTGAGAAGGACAGGTTATTTTAAATATGACTACATAAGGATTTTCAGACATTTTAAAATTATACTACAGATGAATTTCAACCAATCATATTCTGAAGCCAAAATAGTATTGTACTTACTAAACATTTACCATCACAGAGAACAGTGATAATAATTCTTTTTATCCTTAATCTTTCATCATTTCAGACCTTATCAAACCAACAGAAGAATTAATTAACTTGTCCCAAGATGCATCTGTATTTTTGCCAAGCCTACTCTTGATCAGCTTATCTAGCCCATACTATACTTTTGCTCATTTATCTATCCTTAAACACTCCTATTTACTATATAGCACAAAGATCTGAAAATCTGGGTAACAATACATACACAATCTTTTGAGAGGAATAGAAATCATATTATATAGGTATCAATAATTATACATCAGAAACAATCTGATCAAAATATATTAATTACTTCATAGCATGTGTGCAAATGAAGGAGTTGTGAGAGAAATTAAGCATGTTATCTGCTCAGATAATTATCTATCACTTACTGCTCATTTTACTGTAGTAGAATGGTGAATATCTTTTAAAAGTCCACACTACCTATATTATTGCTTATATAAAACATTTCTCTGTTTCCCTAAGGGTTCTATGAGGTGCACAGAAGTGCAAGTTTCATATGGCATCATCATCATGGCTTAGATTATTGCTTGAAAGGTTGTTATAAGATATTGCTAGGAAATAAGTTTTAGATGAATATACAATTCAATGAGAAAAGTACAGAGTGAGACTAAGTATCAACTTGGTGATGTTTCAAACATAAAAATCAAAACATTTGGGAATAAGGCTGTCACTTTGACATTTGCTTCTCTGTCCTAACGTTCATAGTTCATATCTTGTTGGTAAGGATCAACAAATATTGTTATGTACTGCACAGCTCTGGCAGTAACTAAGAAAGTTATACTGTACCTAGTATGTCTAATAGCCCTATAGTGAGCAATATTCATCGCTCATGCTTATCAGTGTTGATTTGAAGCTTGAAGACTTATGCTCAAAAAGCAGACTATAAATTTGAAACCAAAGCTAAAATTAAAAACTTGTGAAAGAAATAATGCTATTAAGCCTGGAGTATTTAGCTTTTCAAAATAAGTATAAATGAAATAACATATGTCTATCTTAGTCAACTTGCATTTATTCCTAGTAATTGGGATTATTTGAATATTCTTCATTGATTCCCAAATCTGGCTGTATATTAGCATTACCTAGAGTGATTTTCTAAATACAGATTCCTAGGCCTCCACCTGCGATCTACTGAATCCAAATCTCTGAAGGTAAAGTCCAGTAATTTGTGTCCCTAAGGTAGTCAGATACTGCCAAGCTTCCTAAAGTAGTCAGGTACTGCCAAGCTGATGAGTTGAACCACTGAACAGGAACCATTGAACATTTCTTAATAAGGATGGAATTGGCAATGAAGCACATGGCTGAAGCTATGGTCTGGTCACAACACAATAGAAATAAGACACAGGAACTTCCCTGGTGGTCCAGTGGTTAAGAATCCACCTTTAACTGCAAGGGATGTGGGTTCAATCCCTGGTCAGGGAACTAGGATGCCACATGCTGCGGGGCAACTAAGCCCACGTGCCACAACTAGAGAGAAGGCCGTGCACTGCAACTACTGAGCCCGAGAACTCTGGAGCCTGCACGCCGCAACAAGAGAAGCCTGCGTGCCACAACGAAGGCCTAGTGCAGCCCAAATTTTAAAAAAGAAAAATAAATAAATAAAGACATAAATTTTACTTCTCTACATCCCAAGTCCTTCCAAAATGTCACTCTTTTAAATCATGTAGTATCTACATTCAACACACAGACAATCACACACACACAGAATATTTATTACTTTATAAAACTAAAACTATTCTACAACATAAGATTAGCTGTGATTCTTCCTATTTATAAATGTATCAATGACTTTTTTTAATGAAAGGAAGAAGGAAGGAAAGAAGGAACAAAGGAAGGAAGGAAACAGAAAGGTGACAGGAAAATAATACTTAGGCTTCAACTGTTTGAATCAAGTGTGAGGAAGGAATTTTGCACACTATCTCAAAATGCTCTGACAAAATTTATGTTAATCTGTGTATAATATCAGTGTCTGTTCTTCTTTCACCACTGTGAGGAGGCTTAATTTGAGTCCACAGCTGGGGTCAGTTTATCCATTTAACAATAAAATTCTTTCAATCATGTTAACACAATTTATGTGTATGTTCAATCAGCTGGTTGTAAATTAAGTGTACTCATATCAAGAGCTATGCTTAAAGAATCATCACTCAGACTGTGATATGTTAAACTTTAATAATTAAGCCTCTGGTGCATCATGTTTTTCAGGTTATATCTAATAAGATATGCTTATAGAAGCCTCTGAAATGACATAATTTTTGTAGCTGAAGATCTATAGTTTAATAATAGAAATACCCAGGCTACAATATGGGGCTTTGTTCTCAGACTTGAGTTTCTAGGTACTGTTGGCTGAAAGACATCTGGTGCCCCCCAGAGCCTATTCAGAGCCATGTGTAACTCATTCTGAAGGAACATTTATGGAAGTTGTACCAAATGCTTGCAGCCAGATAGTATTTTTGAAGAAAGCAGGGAGAAGCTACAGGTGTAAGTAATGCCCTAGCACAACTGAGAATAGTTAGTTCACTTCAGCAGTGCTTTGTTACTTGGGCCTAGAGTTGTGTGGGTCTTGCAATCTGCCTGAAACAGGCATCAACAACTCTTTCTATGGCCATGTTAGGTTCAGTGCTACAGAGGGAATGGTGTTTGACAGAGCCAAACTTGACTTGGTGAGATGGTTTCCAGTGACAGTATAGAGTAGGAGAGGGTCTGGGCATTGGTTAAGTTGTGCTTAAAATGCATGACAAGAAAGAAACCTACATGTAGAAGTTTTACTGTCTGCTCTGATGATCCACAAACTTGCCCTCAGCAAGTCAGGAACCCAAGGAGCCTTCAAAAAATATATTTAATAATGGTGATAACCTTGAGCTCCCTCTTCATACCTCACAACCTCAAATATACCATTTCAACTGGTATCAATATGATTCTGTAGGAAAAACACAGCCTGGCAGTTTTCCAAATTCTCTGTGATTTTGCCTTTTGTATCTATCAATTTAATTTTGCTTTATTGCTGTAACTCTTTGGAGGAATTCAAATTAAGACTTCCTACACTTGTGAATGAGATTTTGCTTTATTTGATGTCCTATTTTGTTCTGTTTTTCCTGGAGAGGCACACAATTTTGCACTTTCACAATAAAACACTATGTTCCTGTTACTATTGTCACTGGATAAGAACAGTGTGAGACCCCGAATGTTCATATTTGAAGCGCTGAATCCACAAACCCACTCTCAAGTCTCAGGCATCAGTGTCTGTCTCAGAGTCACAATAGGTCATACACAGCTCACTGGATTCCACACATAATGAAGTATTAAAAGAGAAATCAAAACTATTTGAAATATAAAAGAAGAGATGAACATCAAGGCAGATTTTAGACAGTTGGGCCAAACTGTTAACTAGAAGCTGTTTCTTCTTTCCCTTCTCCACCCAACACTACAAAGCCAAGAGCCTCAACTATATGTGTTCTTCAGGCATTGATTATTATTCTTTTTATTATGGCTGTTACCTATTTATTAAGGTTCACAAAGCATATACTGTGCAGTATATTTTGGGTGCATATGGGGTTTCTGACTTCGTTATATAACTCATTTATTTGTAAACAATGACATTCTCTCCATCAAAATGATACGGATGCCAACATGAAGCTTTGGTACTGATGGCTAGTCATAAAGTAACTTTTTCAAATCAGTTTCTGGAAAGAATACTGAAACAGAGGGTCTATATGTGTCAAATTGGATCTTAAAGTATCCATTTTAGAGTGGGTTAGAGCCATTTCCCCAATTAAATAACGTTTGATTTCTAAAGGGACATCCATTTAAATTCCATTTAATCTGCCATGCTAAAATGCATGATGTATGTTAATAGTTTGTACATGAGAATATCGTATAGATATTAGTCAAATGAAATACCAACAGCCACCCATTATTACAATCACAATTCTTAATGGAGGATACATGTATTGTACTCTATAGGACATATAAAAATGCAATGCTTTTTCACAGCCTCTAAATTCTATGACTGCAGGTAGAATGAAATGCCATTTTATACCGTATTTTGCAAATACATGTAGGAATAGTGTAGCTATAATAAGTCAGCTGTACTAGGTTGGCAATATGGTAATAGACCAGACCATTGCCTCAGACTATACCTTCAAAGATACATTTAGATTATATTCTATGAAAAATGTAGTTTACATCTTGTTTGTGATATTTAATAGATCTCTGGCATATTCATTGTGACATTTGTGACAATGTAAGTAGCTACTCTTCCCCAAGTAAAATCATATAAACTAAGAAAGAGCTTGTTATTTTTCTGACAAATTGAATGTATATACAATTCTTTTCCCAAACCCTATCACCAAGTACTAGATAATGAAGTGGATTGTCAAGGATGCTTTTAAGATATGCTTCCCACAGGTATTTTTAGGTATGGAGAGAATAACCATATGTTTAGAATAGTTGCTTAGACAAATCTTTACAAAAAGTAGAGAATAAGATTGGATGATTCCTGGAAGTCCCTTTCAGCCTTATGGTTAAAAAACACATTGTTTACGATTAAAACACTTATGATTTCCTATATCACAATAAGCTTTAAGTTACTTTGCACAGTAAGCAAAAATGACTTCAGTGAGTTTTGTTCTCTCCCCATGCTCCTGTGCTATAAGAAGACCATCAGCATAGCTGAGGTATTTCCTATTCTTATCAGGAGGATTGAAGTGCTCCCAGAGCCTGTTCTTTCCACACTGACTGTAAGGCTGCCCTCTATTCCCTGTGAAAGAAGTGAGTTAATCTCTCAGCCCCCTAAAGAAATTCTTTTGTGAGTAATTATTCCCATGAGAGAACCTTGTCCTCAGCCTCCACAGCCTCCTATAAACACCCTGGTCTTCTTGCCCACATGTGGTTAAAAACAGAAACCTAGACCCAAGGAAGGGAGGGACAGGCAAGGATTCAGGTCTATGTCCTCTTTCTACATGCAAAGTGTTGCATTAGTGTCCTCTTAAGCCCCAGAGAGAGAACAGAGTTCAACAATTATAAAAATGATCACGATTATAACAACTAATCTGCAATCTAAAAATATTTTCTAGCTGTATACTTAGAGAACTTAAAAACATTAATTAATCTTCACAGACTACATTGGACACTAGTTAATCTGTTCCTTAACTGAGTTATTTCATAACCAAATTCTAATGCAGTCAAAATCCCTAACCAGAAAAAGTATATTGTATTCAGTAGACATAAGCTACCAATGAGTATACCTATCGGAGTAAGAAAATGTCCACCACAAGGTTTCAAGGAAACAAATGTTTCCAACTCATTAACCTCAAGGGAAACTTAGATTCTATATCTGATCCAAAATAAGAAACTTTAGACACACTGTGCTCCTAATTTCAGGGTGAGTCTGTAATAATATTTTCATGCACTCTTAATTAATGGGAACAGGTTTTCATTTAGCAGAACAAGCAATGGAAGCCTATCTGTAACTTTGGTGATTACTAGGTCTGAAGGTTAGACATACTTCAGTGTTAATGAAGGTGATTCACTGAACTTAAAAGCCACATCAAATAAACTGCAGAAGAACATTAAAAAAAATCTCAAATCCATAAAGTACAGGTTTTTTTCCTTGTTTTTATTATGAAAGAATAAACAACCTTCTTGGCAAAATATCCTACACCTTTTTCTCACTAGTGCCAGTATCTAGTGATTTGCTCCCATGAGGAGCAGTTAGTCCTTAGGAAGCATCCGTTGAAGAAGGTGACAGGGGCAGGGGGGTGGACTTACATGTCATTTAGTAGGATGTTGTTTATTAGAATTTAGCACATTGTAAAAACTACCTATATTTAGAAGTGCTAAGTTGAAAGGGTGCAATGTAGCAAATCATTTTATTTTCACTGATATTTCATAGAAGATATCAAAAAGACCTTTCTTTAATCTTGGTTACAGATACATACATTTGCTATTAGGAAATGCCATTTCCTCTGGATTCTATGCTACATTAATCAAATCTAAAAGCTGTATTTACTAAGCAGATATACTATGCTTTCTCAGCATCTGAAATCCTAGGTTATGTGTATTTTCAATCTATGCACTTATCTCTCTAAATAAGTGAAACTATATTCAATTAATATGTTGGAATTACATAATATACCAACTATACAGTAGCAGATTGTGAAAATCTAATAATGCTAATGCTGTGTGAAATTATCTAGAAGAGATATGTATAAAAATAAGTAATATCCCTAAAATATTTTGCCAAGTTACAGTTTTTCCTGCTGGGAAGTTTACCACACTACCATGATATATGTATGAAATGTCTGTTCAGAAAAACAAAATTAGAAAATATTCCTTTCATACTCACTCACTAAATGTAGGAATATATAATCAAAACTGGCTCTCAAAAGTGATACAAATATATAGAGAAAGATACCTGTATGTGTGACAAACAAGAAAACATGGAACCTATTTATTGTTTAGTTTTGAAAGTGGCCTCACACTTGTAATTAATTAAAATACATATATATATTATACATAATATATATATGACCAAAAACACTCATAAGAATGGATACATCTTATTTCCCCTTTGCCCTTCAGTCTTTTATTGACTGTCATCACCCTCCTTTTTCTAGGATTATTGCCTGACATAACAGAAATTCCACTGCTTGTTCTCCACAGAGCAGTGAAAGATAAACAATGTTTCCATTCTCCTGTCATGACCCATGTTCTGGGCTTGTGCTTTTTGGAGGAGTCTTTGATCTGTAGCAGGTCTCAGAGGCTTGTCTCCCGGAGGAACATTGTGCCAATGTTGTAGGAAACCTTTTTTATTCTCGATGAAGAAAGAGAAGGCTTTGGCTGCTTAGGACCAGTTCTTACCTCCAGGAAATAGCAGACCCCAGAGATTTCCTTTGGAAAGTTGTCTGGAAGCTCTTCACGGGACCGAGGAATGAATGTGAAACTTTCTTCTCGTTTTAATAATCTAAGAAGAAAATATATAATGTGAATCATATGGGCAGGGGAGATGAGAAAAAATGGACACAAATTTTAAAGACTCAGGAAACCTATCAATGACTGAGCTCATATTAAATGCCTTCATTCTTTGTAGAGATGTGGCCTTCATTACATTCTAAATACTAGGAAATATTATTTCTCAGGAGAAAATACCTTCACGCTATAATAATAATTTAAAAAAAGCAAAGTTGTTCTTGGTGCTACTGGAAAATATTTGTTCAAAGTTGATTTTTTCCTAAACAAAAGGCTAAAGAAACTGCATAATACAAGTTTTTATTCAAACATGCAGTATTTACTCTTTGTTTTAAAAATCTGCCTAACTCTGGAGCACTCCTTTAATGTTTTGTAGACTCTCAATAATATTTAAATCCTATGTGTCATACACATAAATCAAGTTTTTAGCTTTGTAGAACAACAGTCATAATTCCATGTTTCTGTGATATCTGGTTACTGATTTCTAGCAACACATATTTTCTAAACTCACATTTAGAAAATATTTGTTTGTCACTTATTTGTCAAACAGCTTGACTCGTCCCATACAGTCATAGTTAATGACAATTTTCTAGTACACTAATACTGGAGATTTATGCTTGTCCAGTTCCATGAAATGTTCAGTTTGATAGCCATATCTAAAAAAGTGGTCCAGCAATTCAATTTAATTCAACATCTTTTATGAGCTCCTTCTTATTGACCTAGAAAAATCTCCTAGATTCTGTTGTGAATATAATAAGTAGAACACACCAAGCTAAGAAGCTTAAAATTTTGTCAAAAGAGATAGACACAGAGAATAAAAGAAACAGAAAATAAAAACTGAATAAGCAAACAAAAGCCACAGTAATATAAAAGTAATATAAAACAATAGGCTAGATGCCATAAGAAAGGTGAATCCAAAAAGTGTCGAAGCCCAGAGAGGGAAAACGTTTACAGTGGGATAACCACTAAACCCCCATGGATGAAATGGTACTTAAAGATGGGCAGAATTTCAACAAGTGAATGTGGAGAACAACATAATCAAAGGTTTAGATACAAGAAAATTATGATCAGGATCAACATGTTTCCAACTATTGGATACCATTATAGAATGAGGTAAGAGTGAGAGTTAAGGCTGAAGCAGTAGGTTAAGACAAACTTTTTAAGTCCAAAACTAAAAGTTTAGACTTTATTTGGAAGGAACAGTGGAGCCAAACCTATCACTTTTTCCCTAAAAACAACTCATATTCCTAAGACAGGTAAATGTTAATAGCAGGTCCAAGTTATTCAGGGTAAGAGGTGGGTTGGGGGTGAAAGGAACCATTATGACAGAGAAAAGGCAAAGTGAAAAAGCCAGTGAGTGCAAGGAGAATAAACAATGTTTGAAAAATGTAAGATCATTGCACAAGCAAGGATAATCATCTTTACACTAAAGAGAAAAAAAGAATCATTCCTTGTCAAAAGTTCTTAATGGATAAAAATATTATCTGAAAATAACAGTTGGTAGTACTAAGAATTCTTATAATGTGAGCAATCTATATTTACCCTTATGAATAACTGTTGTAGTATTTTGCCTTATAAAAGATTTTTTAAAGATTTTATTCTTACTTGTTCAGTTTATTTATTGAATTTAATTTTTATTTTATGTTGGGGTATAGTTGATTTACAATGTTGTGTTAGTTTCAGGTGTACAGCAAAGTAGTTCAGTTGTACATATACATATATCCATTCTTTTTCAGATTCTTTTCCCCATACTGGTTATTATAGAATATTGAGTAATTCCTTGTGCTATATAGTAGGTCCTCGCTGATTATCTATTTTATGTATAGTAGTGTATATATGTTAATCTCAAACTCCTAATTTATCCCCGTGCCCCATCTTTCTCCTTTGGTAACCAGAAGTTTGTTTTAGAAGTCTGTGAGTCTGTTTCTGTTTTGTAGATAAGTTCATTTGTATCATCTTTTTAGAGTCCACATATAAGTGATATCATATGATGTTTCTTTCTCTGACTGACTTCACTTAGTATGATAATCTCTAGGTCCATCCATGTTGCTGCAAATGGCATTATTTCATTCTTTTTTTATGGCTATTCTATTTTATATATATACCACATCTTCTTTATCCATTCCTCTGTTGATGGACATTAGGTTGCTTCCATGTCTTGACTATTGTAAATAGTGCTTCAATGAACATTGGGGTGCATGTATCTTTTTGAACTAAGGTTTTCTCCAGATATATGCCCAGGAGTGGGATTGCTGGATTATATGGTAGTTCTATTTTTAGTGGTTTAAGGAACCTCCATACTGTTCTCCACAGTGGTTGTACCAATTTACATTGCCACCAACAGTGACTGAGGGTTCCGTTTTCTCCACATTCTTGCAAGCACTTGTTATTTGTTGACATTTGGATAATAGCCATTATGACAGGTGTGAGGTGATATCTCATTGTGATTTTTCCTTTTTAAAAACTTCCAATTGACCATCCCTTTAAAAATATTACACAGTGATTATATTAACTAGGGATATAGGTAAATGAGTCTCATTCTAACATTTCAAAATTCTTTCAATTAACTTATCTCATTTATTCACATAATGTAACTCCATGCAAAGTCTAAACATGCTCTTCTCTGACAAATTTATGGAGGGTAAAAGTGAGTCCAGAGTAAGATAGAGTGCTTTGCTAATGGGAGCAGTAAGACAGATTTGGCACTGAAAGTAGAGTCCAGACCTGTTAACTCCTAGTCAAGCTTAGCACTACAATAAATAATAAAGCTACACTAAGATAGTTTTTTTTCTTCCAGTGTTATTGAGATATAATTGACATACAGCACTGTATAAGTTTAAGGTGAACAGTATAGTGGTTGGACTTACACCATGAAATAATTACCACAATAAGTTTAGTGAACATCTCATATAAATACAAAATTAAAGAAACAGAAAATTCTGTTTTCCTTGTGATGAGAACTCTTAGGGTTTACTCTCTTAACAACTTTCATATATAACATACAGCAGTGCTAATTACATTTTTCATGTTGTACATTACATCCCCAGTACTTATTTACCTTATAACTGTTAGTTTGTACCTTTTGACTACATCCATCTAATTCCTGCTTCCCCCACCCCCATCTGGTAACCAGAAATCTGATCTCTTTTGCTGTGTTTGTTCACTTTTGAGGTATCATTGACCTACAACACTATATTAGTTCCTGTCATACCCAGTAGTGATTTGATATTGCTATACATTTCAAAATAATCACTATGATAAGCCTAGTTACCATATGTCATCATACAAAGATATTACATAATTATTGACAATATTGCCCACCCACACTGTACATTTCATAACCATAACTCATTTATTCTGTAACTAGAAGTTTGTGCATCTTAATCTCCTTCAACTATTTCTCCTTCCCCCAACAAACTCCTTTCTGGCAACCACCTGTTTGTTCACAGTATACTTAATGCTGGCTTTGTTTTGTTATATTCAGTCATTTGTTTTGCTTTTTAGCATCCACATAAAAGTGAAATCATACAGTATTTGTCTTTCTCTCTCTGACATTTCGTATAGCATGATACCTTCTAGGTCCATCCATGTTGTCCCAAATGGCAGATTTCATTCTTTTTTATGGCTGAGTAATATTCCATTGTATGCATATGCCATATCTTCTTTATCCATTCATTTATTGATGGGCACTGAGGTTGCTTCCATATTTTGGCTATTGTAATAAAACTGCAGTGAACATAGAGGTGTATGAATCTTTTCTTATTAGTGTTTTTGTTTTATTCAGATAAACATCCAGGAGTGGAATTTCTGGGTCATTTGATAGTTCTATTTTTAATTTTTTGAGGAATTTTCATACTGTTTTCCATAAGGGCTGCACCAATTTACATTCCCTCCAACAGTGATTTAGGGTTCCATTTTCTCCACATTCTTGGAATCACTTGTTATTTGTTGATATTTAGATAATAGCCATTCTGACAGGTGTGAGGTGATATCTCATTGTGATTTTTATTTGCATTTCCCTGATGATTAGCATCTTTCCCTTTGCCTGGTGGCCATATGTATGTTTTCTTTAAAAATGTCTACCTAGGTCCTCTCCCAGATTTTAAATTGTGTTTTTGTTTTGTTGATGTTGAGTTGTAAGTGTTCTTTGTATATTTTGGATATTAACTCCTTTTTGGATAAGTGGTTTGCAAATATCTTCTCCCATTCAGTAGAGACCTTTTTTATTTTGTTGATAGTTTCCTTTGTTGTGCAAAACTTTTTAGTTTGATGTAGTCCCATTTGTTTATTTTTGCTTTTGTTTCCCTTGCCTAAGGAGACATGTCCAAAAACATATTGCTAGAACCAATGAGAAAAAGCATATTAGTTAAGTCTTCTTCTAAAAGTTTTACAATTTCAGGTGTTATATTTAAGTCTTTAATCCATTTTGATTTTACTTTTCATATGGTGTGAAAAATTAGTCCAATTTGATTCTTCTGTCCAGTTTACCGAACACCATTTATCTTTTCCACATTGCATTTTCATTCTTCTTTTATTTATTTATTTTTTTTTGCAGGACACGGGCCTCTCACTGTTGTGGCCTCTCTCATTGCGGAGCACAGGCTCCGGACGCGCAGGCTCAGTGGCCATGGCTCACGGGCCTAGCCGCTCAGTGGCATGTGGGATCTTTCCGGACCGGGGCACGAACCCGTGTCCCCTGCATTGGTAGGCGGACTCTCAACCACTGCGCCACCAGGGAAGCCCCATTCTTCTTTTTTGTATATTAATTGACCATATGACTGTGGGCTTAATTCTGGGCTCTTTATTCTGTTCCATTGACCTTTGTGTCTGTTTTCTGCCAGTACCATACTGTTTTGAATTACTGTAGCTTTGTAGTATGGTTTAAAATCAGGGAGCATGATACCTCCAGCTTTGTTCTTTTCTCTCAAAGTTATTTTGGCTATTCTGGGTCTTTTGTATCTCCATACAAATTTTAGAATTATTTGTTCTAGTTCTGTGAAAAATGCCATTGGTATTTTGATAGAAATTACATTGAATCTGCAGACTGACTGAGTACCATTGTCATTTAACAATATCAGTTCTTCCAACCCATAAGCATCATATATCTTTCCATCTGTGTCATATTCAATTTCTATTCTCAGTGTCTTATAGTTTTCTGAGTATGGGTCTTTTTCCTCCTTAGTTAGATTTATTCTTAAGTATTTTATTCTTTTTGATACAACTGTAAATGGGATTGTTTTATTAATTTCTCTTTCTGACAAGTTTGTTTTTAGTGTATAGAAATGCAACTGATTTCTGTATATTGGGGCTTCCCTGGTGGCACAGTGGTTGAGGGTCCGCCTGCCAATGCAGGGGACATGGGTTCGTGCCCCGGTCTGGGAAGATCCCACATGCCACGGAGCAGCTAGGCCCATGAGCCATGGCCACTGAGCCTGTGTGTCTGGAGCCTGTGCTCCACAACAGGAGAGGCCACAACAGTGAGAGGCCCGTGTACCACAAAAAAAAAAAAAAAAGAAAAGAAAGAAAAAAAAGAAATGCAACTGATTTCTGTATATTAATTTTGTGTCTTGTAACATTAACAAATTCATTGATAAGTTCTAGTAGTTTTATTTTGTGGCATCTTTAGGATTTCCTATGTATAGTATCATGTCATTTGCAAAGAGTGACAATTTTTCTTCTTTTTTTCCAGCTTGGATTCTTTAAAAAAAATTGTTTTGTGTGTGTCTGATTTCTGTGCCTAGGATTTCCAATACTGTACTGTATAAAAGTGGTGAGAGTGGGCATACTTGTCTTGTTCAGGAAGAAATGCTTTCAGTTTTTCATTATTGAATATGATGTTGGCTTGGATTTGTCATATAAGACCTTTATTATGTTGAGATATGTCCCCTCTATACCTACTTTATTCAGAACTTTTATCATAAATCTATGTTGAATTTTGTCAAAAGCTTTTTCTGCATCTACTGAAAAGATAATATAATTTTTATTCTTCAGTTTGTTAATGTGGTTTATCACATAGTTTGATTTGCAAATATTGAACCATTTCTGATTCTCTGAGATATATGCCACTTGATCATGGTATATGATCCTTTTAAGGTATTGTTGACTTCAGTTTGCTAATATTTTGTTGAGGATTTTTACATCTATGTTCATCATTGATACTGGCCTATAATTTTCTCTTTGTTGTGATGTCTTTGTTTGGTTTTGGTAACAGGGTGATGCTGACCTCATAGAATGAGTTCAGAAGTGTTCCTTGCTCTTCAACTTTTTGGTAATAGTTTGAGAAGCTTAGGTGTTGATGCTTCTTTAAATATTTGGTAGAATTCAACTCTGAGTCCATCTGGTTCTGCACTTTTATTTGTTGGGAATTTTAAAATTACTGATTCAACTTCATTACTGGTAATTGTTCTGTTCATATTTTCTATTTCTTCTTGGTTCAGTCTTGGAAAATTATACATTTCTAGGAATTTGTCCATTTTTTCTAGGTTGTCCATTTAATTGATGTATAATTGTTTGCAGTAATATCTTATGATCCTTTGTAATTCTGTGGTGTTGGTTGTAACTTACTCTTTTACATTTCAGATTTCATTGATTTGGGCTATCTTTTTAGTTTGGCTAAATGTTTATCAATGTTGTTTATCTTATCAAAAGTTCATATCTCATTTTCACTGATCTATTGGTTTTTAAAAAAATTCTCTATTTCCTTTATTTCTGCTCTGATCCATATGATTTCCTTCCTTCTACTAATTTTAGGTGTTATTTGTACTTCTTTTTCTAGTTCCTTCAGGTGTGAGATTAGATTATTTATTTGACATATTTCTTGTTCCCTGTGGTAGGCTTGTATTGCTATAAAATTCTCTTTAAGACCTGCTTTTTGCCCCATCCCATAGATTTTGAACTGTTATGTTTCCATTTTCATTTGTCTCAAGGTATTTTTTGATTTTCTTATTGATATCTTGATTGACCCATCAGTTGTTTAGTAGCATATTGCTTACCTGCCTCTTGTTTGTGATCTTTGCAGTTTTTATTCTTATAGTTCACTTCCCTTCTTATACCAAATCAAAAAACATGCTTGATCTGATTTCATTTTCCTTAAATTTACTGAGAGTTGTTTTGTGGCCTAGCCTGTGATCTACCCTGGAGAATGTTCCATGTACACTTGAAAAGAATATGTATTATGCTGCTTTTGGATGAAATGTTCAATATACATCCATTAAGCCTATCAAGCATAATGTGTCATTTAAGGCCAGTGCTTCCTTATTGATTTTCTGTCTGGATAATCTGCCCATTGATGTAAGTGAGGTGTTGAAGTCCCCTACTATTATTGTGTTCCTATCAATTTCTCCCTTTACGTGTGTTAATATTTGCTTTATGTATATTTAAATGCTCTTATGTTGGGTATATATATTTACAATCATTAGATCTTCTTCTTGATCATTAAGTAATATATTAATTTGTTTCTTGTTAAAGTCTCTCTTTTAAAGTCATTTTGTCTAAGTATTGCTACCCTGGTTTTTTTTTCATTTCAATTTGCATGGAATATCTTTTCCCACCCCCTCACTTTTGGTCTGTGTGTATCTTCAGATGTAAAGTGAGTATCCTAAAGTCAACATATATGTATCCATTCAGCCACTGTATGTCTTTTTTTTGGAGCACATAGTCCATTTACATTTGTAGTAATTATTGATAGGTTTGTACTTATTACCATTTCATTAATTGGTTTGGGGTAGTTTTTATAGTTCTTTTTTGTTCCATTTTTCTTCTTTGCTTTCTTCCCTTGTGATTTGATGATTATCTTTAATGTTTGGATTCCTTTCTCTTTTTTGTGTTTATGTATCTATATAGATTTTTGGTTTGTGATTGCCATGAGGTTTATATATAGCAAAATATATATACATGATTATATTACATTATTGATCTCTAAATTCAAACACATCTTAACAACCCTGAATTTTTCTCCCCCACATTCACTGTTTCAAACATATTTTACATCAATTTGTTTTGTGTATCCTTTAACTATTTATTATTATGCATACAGTTTGGTTTTACTACTTTTGTCTTTTAACCTTCTTGTTTTATACATAGTTGATTTAATACCTTTATGGTATATTTGCCTTTTCCAATGAGATTTTTCTCTTTGTAATTTTCGTGTTTCTAGTTTTGACCTCTTCTTTTCTGTTTAGTGAAGGCCCTTTAACATTTCTTGTAAAACTGGTTTTTGGTGTTGAACTTTTTTAGCTTTTTATTGTCTGTAAAACTTTTGATTTCTCCATCAAATCTGAAAAGAGCTTGCCAAGTAGAGTATTCTTGGTTGCAGCCTTTTTCCTTTCATCACTTTAAATATATCATGCCACTCCCTTCTGTCCTGCAGAGTCAGCTGATAGTCTTATGGGAATTCCCTTGCACATAACATGTTGCTTTTCCCTTGCTGCTTTAATGTTCTTTGTCTTTAACTTTTGCCATTTTAATTACAGTGTGTCTTGGTCTGGTCCTCTTTGTGTTGATCTTGTTTGTGACTTTCTGTGTTTTTTTGACCTGGATGTCTGTTGACTTTCCTAGGTTAGGGAAGTTTTCAGTTATTAGTTCTTCATATGTATTCTCTGCCTGTTTCTCTCTCTCTCCTTCTACTTGGACCCCTATAATGTTAATAATATGCTTGATGTTGTCACTGAGGTCTCTTAAGCTCGCTTCTTTTAAAAAAAAATTCTTTTTCTGTTCATCATGAGTGATTTCCACTAGTCTGTCTTTGAATCCACTGACTCATTTCTCTGTATCATCTAATCTACTCTTGATTTCTTCTTGTGTATTTTTATCTCAGTTATTGTATTCTTCAGGTCTGTTTCATTCTTCTTCACATTTCCTAACTCTTTGTTGAAAACTTCTAACTTCTTACTTTTTTCATTCATTTTTCTCCCCTGTTCTTTGAACATCTTTATGATCATTACCTTGTACTCTTTTTCAGGTAGATTCCTTATCTTGAACTTCATTTAGTTCTTCTGGGTTTTTATATTTCTCTTTCCTCTGGAACATATTCCTCTTTTGCCTCATTTTGCATAATTCTCTGTTTATATTTTTATGTATTTGGTAGAATGGTTATGTTTCTCAATCTTGGAGAATTGGTCTTATGTAGGAGATGACATATGGGGCCCAGTAGCACACTCCCCTTTGGTTACCAGAGCTATATGCTCTAGGGGTGCTCTCTATGTGGGCTACATGGGCCCTTCTGTTGTGGTGGACTGACTACTGTGGGTGTACTGGTAGTCATGGCTGGCCCTAGGTCCAGTTGGTTGCCAGACTCTGACTAGGGTAAAGGCTGTAGGCCACTGGTAGATAGGGCTGGGTCCTGGAATGACTGGCTGCACCATCTGGGAACTTCCATTCCTAGTGCTGGTATGCTGGTGGCAGGGCTGGGTTATGAACCAGCTGGTTACAGAGCCTAGGTATTCCTGGGGCTAGTGCGGGCCCACTGGTGGGTGAGACCATGTCCTGTGATGACTGGCTGGAGGGTTAAAGACCCCATAGCTAGTGTCAACCTGCTGCTGGGAGAGACCAGATCCTAGGGTAGTTGGCTGAGGGCACCAAAGTGTCCAGAAACTAATGTTGACCCACTGGTGGGCAGGATAGAATTCAGCAGATCTTGAGTCTGGTGCTGGTGCCAACCTGCTTGTGAGTGGGTCAGGTTGAAACAGGTGGTTGTAAGGCTGCAGTGGTCCTGGGCTTGTATCTGCCTGTTGTTAAGTGGGCCAGAGCCAAGGGTGACCTGGAGGTGGTGTCATCCTACTGTTGTGTGGAACCGTGTCCCAGGGCAGCTGGAGCTCAGAGGTTCCTACATCAGTCGACCTGCTGGTGAGTGAGATTTTATCCCCACACAGGTAGCTACTTGGCCTTTGGCTTCCCAGAACTGGTGCTGACTAGCTGAGTCCCAGTGGTTAAAAGCTAGAGGGAAGATTCCAAAATGGTACTCATCAGAACCACCAGTGTCCTTGTAGTAGATAGAGTCCCAGGTGTCTCCTACTTCTCTTGGAAGCTCTCCAAGAACAGCAAATGGGTCCTTTCAAATTACTGTTTCTGCCCTGGGTCCCAGAGCATGTGGCTTTGCATGAACCCTTTAAATGTGGTGTCTCTATTTCTACAGCCCTCTGTCTCTCCCAAAAGTAAACCCCATTGCTCTTCAAAGCCAAACATTCTGGGGGTTTGTCTTCCAAGTGTAGGACCCCTGGACTGAGAAGCCCATATGGGGTTTGGGAGCCCAATGTTGAGTTTGGATCCCTTGCTCCTTGGGGAGAAACTCTGCAATTGTAAATATCCTCCCTTTTCTGGGTCACCTACCTAGGGGTATGGGTCTTGACTACAGTGCATCTCTGTCCCTTCTATCCATATCATTGTGGTTCATTTTTCATAGCTTTAATTGTAGAAAATATTCTCTGCTAGGCTTCAGGTTGTTCTCATCAATAGTTGCTCTGTAAATAGTTGTAATTTTGATGTGCTCATAGAAGCAGGTGAGCTCAGGGTCTTCTTACTCTATCATCTTGGCCACTTCTCTTTAAGATAGCTTTATATCACAAAATAACTAAACTGAGATGTAGGTAAGCCTTAATGACAATCAGAATAGAAGTCATTTTAGTACTGTTTGCTTTCTTTTTGTTTTTATAGATGTTGATTATCTTTACTTATAATATACAATCAGTTACTTAAGAAGAAAAAAAATGTAAAATTCCCTAAACAATAGTTTAATTTAGCATTGAATTCCAGAATAATTTTTCTTAGCTCAGAACAGTCATCAATGTGCAACATGTGGGTATCAATGATGCCAGTCAATCAATAGACACTTGTTGAGTGCTTGTGACATGCTGAAATAGTCCTCTGAATAGAAGAGAGTAAGTGGACATGCACAGAATATGTTAATACAAAATTTAAAGGGCAAGAAATACTGATGATACAAATTAAGAATAAAAGCCAGCATATGGTACAACATATGATAAAATCCAAAAGAGGAAATTCTGTAGAGTAAAGGGAGAAATGATGACTGTGGGATCTTAGTACAAAATTCTAGAACCAGAGCAATGAAGTTCACTTCCACCAATTATAAAATAGAGCCATAAGCTCAATCTTTCCAACAAGTTTCCTTAAAGACCCATTATCAACAAATAGGATTCGACATAAACTACATTTCTCTATTCCTACATGTTAAGCTCCCTAATTTTGCTATCTTTACAGTTTGTTTGCCTTACTAAGGTCTTTATATTTTGCTATAATTGAGATTTTTATGACAATGAATAATAAAATTGGGATAACTTCTATGAAAGCCCTTGTAAATAACTGAAAGAGGGTGCAGTAGTGGCTTTGGATGCCACAACTTAAATAATTCACTGGACTTTGTCTGGGAGGAAACTTTTAATAATGAATTAATTTCTTGACATTTTAAATTCATCTCATATATACTGTGCTAAAGTCACAAATGCATCAACATTTATGGAGTTTTATTCTTTTATAAGTATATGTTTTGGTATTAATAAACTAAATACAGTTTTAAATTTTAATTATAAAAATGAGAGCATATAAGGATAAATTGATCAAGCTCCTTTGATATCCAGTATTTAGCAAGTTTTTATATATAAATACTGAAGTGCAATATTCAGATATTTCCAATAGGAAAATCTGAATGAGTTACTGGCGGGTCTGTGCAGGAGGTCGGGGGAAACTTTTCACACAGCACACCTGGTCATGATGAGTCATGGTGATAAATAAATGATCAAATGTGTATACAGGGATTAAGAATTTATACACTAATCACCTCAGAACTTCTGACCCTTCTTATATGCTTTATTAAGTCCAGGTCCCTGGGCTGGCTCTAAAGCTTTGCCTAGCAGTTCATTTCTTCAGCAACTCAGGACTGATATGGAAGCTTAAATTCTACATAAATCTAATTAATCTCCAGCTCTAATCCCTAAGTGGTTGATATACAACTTGGGAATTTCAACATGTTTAACAAGTGTGCAGAAGCCACACAAATCCTAGTTTACCTGTCTGTCACCCTTCCTCTTCTCAACAGAGTTTTTTCTAAAAATTGATTTTCAAGATGAAAATTAACTGCTTCTCCAGATCATTGGATGGTCCTCAAGCATGCCACGGACCTCCATGGAGGTCTCTGAAGCTGCTCCCTCACTGCTATGTAATGAAGCTGTTCTCTGATTCCTTCAGCTCTTGTTTAAATGCCCATTCTCCCTTGTTTTCACTAAGCATTGTGCTCTCCTGTATTCTGTCTCAGAAAAGGACTTGAAACTAAATCACACTGAGGTACAAATGACCTAAATGTAATTTCCATTTTAACACAAGATCCAGAGTTATAAAAAAGTAATCAAGTTGTAACAGTGACATTTCAGGCATCGTATTCTAGGATTTATTGTCTTCTTCAGATCATACTTCATTGTCATATATACAGGTTGTTATATATACATATATATGACATATGTATAATTGTCATATATACAGGGTGATGGTCATATATTATTCTAAACTAATAGCTTATTATTCTAAACTAATGGCTTAGGTTAGAATTTGATCTTTCATTACTCTATTCCTTTTTCTCCAAATCTATACTTTGATTTGATTGTTAATTAGGTAGGCCTTTAGGGCTCTTTGCTATGTGCATTTCTCATACTACTCCAAGACTGTAGAATTAGGAAAGATAACCAGTAATACAATTCTCAAGCCAGGCTTTACCTTCATGTAGTCTTCTGGTCAATGAGTTCAGCAGTTAGCTGGTCAACAGTTAGTTCCTAAATGCCTTCCAAGAGCTAGATGCTGAACAAATGCATTGTTAGTTTTGATTGTAATAGTTATGGGGCAGGAGAGGACTGAGATGGAAAGAAGGAACTTTTATTTTTGCTGAAAATGTCTTTTTCATAAAGTGTTTTTTGTTTGTTTGTTTTAGCTGAGTTGATGTCATGGGTAACTCCCTAGACAAATCAAACCTAGCTGAAATTAATAGATGTATTTCCAGTCTCTAATAGTGACCAAATAGATGTGCAGTCCTCTAGCATCTGCATGTTTGAAATCATCATGCAGATTGGAAATTTTTTTGTTTGTTTCAACAACTAAAAAGACCTGTGTAATATGCAAAGTTGTAAGAGAGCAACAATTCAGAATGTTGTCTACCAAAGTAACCACAAACTTATCTATTCATTTCCATGCTACTGCTCACTGAAGAATTCATTAAGACCAAGGCAAGAGACAATAATATATGAGGCATTTTGCAGAGCTGAGGCCTAGAAAGTATATGAGAATAGTGACTTTTTGAAGACTGAATATCTGAAATGTCTTTATTTCATTCTCTTCTCAACTTGATTAGTTTGATGCATCATTAAATTCTTGATTGGAAATTATCTTCTCCTCAATATTTTGCTGCTAAAAAGTCAGGTATCATTCCATTTCCTATTCTGGTGGGTATAAATTTTCTGTCAGTTTCTCTCTCTCTTTTATCATCATCATCATCTTTCTGTCTCTGGTTTTATAAAAATTAATGATAATTGTGCCTCAATGCATCTTTTTATTCATTAAAATGACCATTAGTGGAACCTTTTGATATACAAAGTTATATCTTTCAGTTCTGAGAATTTTTTGTTATTTTGTTGATAATTTTTTACATTTATTCTGTATTTTTATTTCTGGATTTCTGCTTATTTATATATTGGAATTGGTAAATTGATCCTCCAGTTTGTTTTCTTTTCTCTGTGATTTACTTGCTCATTTTTCTATTCTACTTTCTGCATGATTTCCTCTAATATTATTTTGTAATCCTCACAAGGATTTTAAAACAATTTTAAAACTTCAGATATCATATTTTTAATGTCCAAGAGCTCATATTTGTTATATGATTGTTTCATTATTTAAGTGTTTTGTTCTTACTTACAATCTTAAATCTATGACAATATTAATCAGCCTTTTTGATTTTCTTCTGTTCTCTATATTGCCTCCATTTCCTCCAAATGCTTATTGACTACTTGTTGTTGTGATTTTTTTTTTTGGTTGTTGTTGTTTGCTTGCTTATTTTGGTCTTTCTCTTTCATATTAAAGGCATTCAAAAATGACTAATATCATTGGAAGTCCCTTTTACTTAACTGTGATACAGTACAATCTGATTGGAAGCTTTATGTGTGGCAAGATTTTATAAAATTGTGGGTTTCTTTTGGGCATTTCATTAGGGCTCCCAAATATCTATACATTTAGCATTTTTCCCTTGGGCTAATTTGTGCAAGTAACAATGTTCCAATCATGCCTGTGACATTAAACCTGGCTTCCAGCATTCTGGAAGTTAAGTGGAGGAAATGAACTCGGAATCTCACTGTTCAGTATATAGACTGTTACATAGTCCCCCTGTTTCACCTGCTCAAATTTAGAGCCATTTTCATTCAGTATCTCAAGGAAAATAAACTATTGTATACTTCTAGAGTTATTTGTCCCTCCCAAATTTATTCTTACTAAATAATAGAATTTTAGTTGAGCACTAAATAATAGAATTTTAGTTGAGCACATGGCTACCCAGCTAGAAACTACATTTTTCAAATTCCTCACAACAAAGTTTCTGAGTGATTATTAGGTTCCTACAATTAGAGTCACTCGTTCAAGATTTGAATGTCAGAAGTGAAGTTGATTCCATTTTCTTTTGGCAACTGACTATTAACCCTGGCTATCAGATTAGAATTTTGCAGAAGAAGGCTCCAGTTTCTAGTTTCCTGAGTATCAGGAAAATCGCCCAGTAGTGGTGACTTTTTCACCCAACCTCTTAATCGCTGGAATGAACACTTAGGCAGCCACTTTTCAGCTTCCTGAGATTCAAAGCTTAGTATGGCTGTGGCCATGGCTCCAGACCTAGACTATTATAACTCCAATAGTGACATCAGAGGCTTAACTAGCCAGTTTTATATTTGCTGGCATCATTCAAGATACCCAGTTTAGAATCTGCTCTTTTTCCCCCTTTCATGGTTCTGTAAACATATCATTCACTGTATTAAATCTTTTCCATCTTAAAATACCTGGGGTTGTTTCTACTTCTTGTACTTTTTCTGAAATTTCTCTCAGTTATGTGTTGGACTTTGAAAATTAATCCTCTAATTAGTTTCTCTCTTTTTCTGAATAGGCTGATATTTAGAGTTAGAGTGTATAAGCTTGCTTCTTATCTGTATCTTCTTCTGTAAGAATTGAGACGTCATTGTTCCCCTCTGTACTAAGCAAAATACCACTAAAGTATATACTTTTCATCTTGCTCTCTTCCATTGTTAACTCCTTTTCCCTTCTTTATATGTATATGTTGGGAGAGGATTATACTTGTTTTATATTTTTACTATCACTTTCCTACTATTTCAGAAAAGATTAATGAAAACTCAGGTGTTCAATCTGCAACGTTAAATTAGAATTTTCTACTGTTGTTAATTACCTGAATATCTTTTTGCTAGGGAATGCATTTGGACTCTGTTATGATGGCATTAGACATTATGTCTTTGAGTGATGGAGAAGGATAACAGTTCTGAGAAAAGAAAATGAAAAAAAGATAAAAATTCTTTGTGGTTTTCTAAGTATTTTGTAGTTCCTACTTTTTTCTATTCACTTTTTTCTTTCCATCTGAGTGGAATAAAAGTTCTGCTCCGTATTTCTGCTTTATGCTTCACTGCTCCAAAATCTGATACAGTTTGAAGATGGGCTCAATAAAACTATAGTTATTGAGTCAGACAGCCTAAAATCCCTTGAAATTCAATGATTCATTCTTTGGAAATACCACTCCTGTCCAAATAAGGAAAGTAAGAATCTGGCTTACTATGAAATAAAAAGAAGGAGCTCACGAAATCTGTATGCATTTTAAGGTTACAAAGATTTTAAGTTGCAGATTTTGTAACAATTTTATAGACACGTTTGTGGGTTTTAAAATTCAAGTTAATGGACAAGTTTTCAAAAGGGGACAGTTTCCCTATATGTCCCTGAAAAGTATAAGGCAGAGAGCCATAGAGGCTCTCTGTGACACCCTGGCTCATTTCTTTTTGCAACCATCTTGTGTTAAGTATTGATAGCAACGTGTGCTTACTATAAATTCCACAGTCTGTGTGCCTGGTACTTGCTAGGGAGTGCACATTCTGGTATGTGTTTCTTATTTGGATGGCAAAACACATGCTTCCTAAATTCTTAATTTTAAGATACTGAATAGCTAAAAATAATTCTGCTCCATTGGTTTCTGTGGACATTGTCAATTTTCAGCTTTAACAGACTAAAACCTCCATTTAACAGACTAAAAATCAAAGAGAGTTAAAATTAAAACACTAAGAAGAATTACATGTCTACAGACAATATTTCAAAAAAGAGGTGGCAAATGAGAGGTTAGAAAAGACAACTGTAATCTGTTCTTAAAAATTAAATAATTTCTTCACATTTTTTACTCCTTTGATCAAAATTATTTTTAAAAAATAAGTCCAATATCACACTAGTCTTTCTGTATAAAAGACAAAGGGTGGAGTGGAAGGAAAAAATATGCATATTTTTAAAATGAAGAATCCGTCATTGACTTCATTATTAAAATATTAGATGCAGAAACAATTTTAAAGAATTCTGTGTTCTCTATTTGATGTATTCCTGAACCAATCATAAGTAGAATTAGCCTAGATCATTGTAAGGAGAACATAGAAAGTTGTAATGACTTCAGTCCCAAAGAAGTCAAATCAGCCTGAAGAAAATATTTAGGAGCTAGAAAACAAAAATTTAACTTTTTTCTCTTCTTCAAGAGTTTAATCCTCCTCTTCCTCATTCTTCTTTTTTTTTTTTCTTTTAAAGTGTTCACATTTTATTAACATTACATTCCCCATATTATCACCACAGAATATAAATTCAGGTCAGATGAGAGAACTTCACAAATGGAATAAAGCTTTCTGTAGCATACCAAAGTTTGTATAAAATGTCTGACTAAATCAGCTTGCTCAAAAATCATTAATCACTTCCATGATAGATAATTTATTTAGTTTAACATTTATGATTCTTAGAAAATAAACATACTATACACACTTTAAACAGTGTTTTCCATTTACCTTTTCATAAGCACTTAAAATACATATTTCTGCTTGAAGATGACATTTAAAAATTATTCTAAAATAGCAGCAGCAAAATAAAGTTCTGCAATAACAAAAAAGCAAAACTAGGATCCATAATTAAGTTATTATCATATTTACAAGTATGATCCTGAAATAAATACTACTTCTAAGCATCTCTGTTATCAGTTTTCATGTTTGGTTTAAACACACACAATTTGTCAGTGTGGGGAGGCTTATAATATTATAATATTATATTCTATGCATTGTTCTGAAAGGGTTCCTCAAGAGCAAACCAGTCCTAAAAACCGAATGCCATAAAGCAAATAGGATTCCTACGTAACGTCAAAAGCATGTGATATTTTGTAGCAGCTAGGAGTATTTCACGATTGGCTTGTTCTCTTCTTTAGAACTAATTTCATGAGGAGAGCTTAAGAAGGTGGACATTTTACCATTATCATGTGCATGTAAAAGTGACATGTTTCTTTTGTGCTAATTTGATTCCCCTGAATGACATAGTTAGTGAGCTAGTCACCAATAATTTCGTGACCAGGCAAATCAAACCTGCAAAAAAAGAAGCCAGTTTCAAATTACCATGTTATTGTCTCACCCACTCAAACAATTTATTTTCAACATAAACATATAACCTCTATATGAGATGTCTGACTAAAGCAAGCACTATCAACAAGACCAAGACTGCATCTCTTCTAAGGTTTAGCTTTTGGCCAGAATTCCTGATACATAGAATAGTCCATACCAAGAGTCATTGTTCCTCCAACAAAGCCTTGGGTTGTCAGGCACATGTGAACCAGGTGAATGGACATTTTAGTATTTTCTCTTCTCTTCAATTTATATAATTCATACACAACGATTGCTGCAAAACCTGCCATTCCAATGGGGACAAATGGTGCCCCTCTGGCTATTCATATAAATTTAGATCCATGATCTTCATTATATGAAGAAAGAGAAACATCTGTGTTGGTAGACAGTGATTGAAGAATCTTTTGAAAACCACAGGACTTCTTTAAGTCATTTAAATTCTCTGGTTCTGTTCTCCAGAAGAGATCACATCTTGGATCACAAATCAAGCCTTGGAAAATTTAAGAAAATTGAAATCTTATCAATCATCTTTTCCAACAACAATGCTATGAGATTAGAAATCAATTACAGGAAAAAAACTGTAAAAATCACAATCACATGGAGGCTGAACAGTGTGCTGCTAAATAACCAAGAGATCACTGAAGACATCAAAGAAGAAATTAAAAAATACATAGAAACAAAATACAATGAAAAGACGATGAACCAAAACCTATGGAATGCAGGGAGAGGACTGGGGCTGTCTGTGTGAACACAACCTGAAGGGACTAGTGTGCCACAGCCAGCAGGGAGGGAGTCCAGGAAAAAGTCTGTAGGTGCCGAAGAGGAAAGAGATGTTTTCTTGCCTCTTTGTTTCCTGGTGAACGAGGAGAGGGGATTAAGAGCGTCACTTAAAGGAGTTCCAGAGACAGGTGCGAGCCACGGTTATCATCACGGACCCCAGAGACGGGCATGAGACACTAAGGCTGCAGCTGCAGCTACCAAGAAGCCTGTGTGCAAGCACAGGTCACTATCCACACCTCCTCTGCTGGGGGTCTGTGCAGCCTGCCACTGCAAGGTCCCGTGATCCAGGTACAATTTCCCCAGGAGAACACACCATGTGCCTCATGCTGGTTCAACATCACACCGGCCTCCACCACCACAGGATGGTCCCGCATTCTGTACCCCTCCCTACCCCAGGCCTGAGTGAGCCATAGCCTCTGAATCAGCTTCTCCTTTAACCCTATCTTGTCTGAGCAAAGAACAGATGCCCTCAGGCGACCTAAACGCAGAGGTGGGGCCAAATCAAAGCTGAACCCCAGGAGCTGTGCGAACAAAGAAAAGAAAGGGAAATTCCTCCCAGCAGGCTGAGGATCAGCAGATTAAATCTCCACAATCAACTTGATGTACCCTGCATCTGTGGAATATCTGAATAGACAATGAATAATACCAAACTGAGGAGGTGGACTTTGGGAGCAATGATATATATATATATAAATTTTTTTTTTCTCGTTTTCTCTTTTTGTGAGTGTGTATGTCTATGCTTCTGTGTGTGATTTTGTCTGTATAGCTTTGCTTTTACCATTTGCCCTAGGGTTCTATCTGTCCTTTTTTTTTAATTTTATTTTTACTATAGTTTTTAGCACTTGTTATCATTGGTGGAGTTGATTTTTGGTTTGGTTGCTCCCTTCTGTCTATCTTTCTTTTCTTTTTAATTTTTTAAATAATTATTTTATTTTAATATTTATTTTATTTTATTTTACTTTCTTTTCTTTTATCTTCTTTATTTCTTTATTTTTTTCTACTTTTATTCTGAGGCATGTGGATTACAGGCTCTTAGTGCTCCAGCCAGACATCAGGGCTGTTCCTCTGAAGTGGGAGAGCCAAGTTCAGGACACTGGTACACAAGAGACCACAAAGTTCCATGTAATATCAAACAGTGAAAATCTCCCAGAGATTTCTATCTCAACGCCAAGACCCAGCTCCACTCAATGACCAGCAAGCTACAGTGCTGGACACCCTATGCCAAACAACTAGCAAGACAGAAGCACAATCCCATCCATTAGCAGAGAGGCTACATAAAATCATAATAGGGCCACAGAAACCGCAAAACACACCACCAGACGTGGACCTGCCCACCAGAAAGACAAGATCCAGACTCATCTACCAGAACACAGGCACTAGGCCCCTCCACCAGGAAGCCTACACAAACCACTGAAACAACCATAGCCACTGGGGACAGGCACCAAAAACAATGGGAACTAAGAACATGCAGCCCACAAAAAGGAGACCTCAAACACAATAAGTTAGGCAAAATGAGAAGACAGAGAAACACACAGCAGATGAAGGAGCAAGGCAAAAACCCACCAGACCTAACAAATGAAGATGAAATAGGCAGACTACCTGAAAAAGAATTCAGAATAATGACAGTAAAGATGATCTAAAATCTTGGAAATAGAATGAAGAAAATACAAGAAATGTTTAACAAGAACCTAGAAGAAATAAAAAGCAAACAAACAGTGAATGAACAACACAATAAAAGAAATTAAAAATTCTCTAGAAGGGATCAATAGCAGAATAACTGAGGCAGAAGAACCAATAAGTGACCTGGAATATAAAATGGTGGAAATAATTATTGCAGAGCAGAATAAAGAAAAAAGAATGAAAAGAATTAAGGACAATCTCAGAGACCTCTGGGACAACATTAAACACACCAACATTCGAATTACAGGGGTCCCAGAAGAAAAAGAGAAAAAGAAAGGGACTGAGAAAATATTTGAAGAGATTAGAGTGGAAAACTGCCCTACTATGGGAAAGGAAAATGTTAATCAAGCCCAGGCAGCACAGAGAGCCCCATACACAATAAATCCAAGGAGACACACACAAAGACACATATAAATAAAACTATCAATAATTAAATAAAAAGAAAAAAATATTAAAAGCAGCAAGGGAAAACAACAAATAACATAAAAGGGAATCCCCATAAGGTTAACAGCTGATCTTTCAGCAGAAACTCTACAAGCCAGAAGGGAGAGGAAGGACATATTTAAACAAAACCTATAACCAAGATTACTCTACCCAGCAAGGATCTCGTTCAGATTTGATGGAGAAATTAAAACCTTTACAGAGAAACAAAAACTAAGAGAATTCAGTACCACAAAACCAGCTTTATAACAAATACTGAAGGAACTTCTCTAGGCAGGCAACACAAGAGAAAGAAAAGACCTAAAATAACAAACCCAAAACAGTTAATAAAATGGTAATAGGAACATAGATATTGATAATTTCCTTAAATGTAAATGGCTTAAATGCTCCAACCAAAAGATAAACTAGCTGAATGGATACAAAAATAAGACCCATATATATGCTGTCTATAGGAGACCCACTTCAGACCTAGGGACACATACAGACTGAAAGTGAGGGGATGGAAAACGATATTCCATGCAAATGGAAATCAAAAGAAAGCTGGAGTTGCAATTCTCCTATCAGACAAAATGGACTTTAAAACAAAGATTATTTCAAGAGACAAAAAAAGACACTACCTAATGATCAGGGGATCAATCCAAGAAGAAGATAAAATAATTGTAAATATTTATGCCCCCAACATAGGAGCACCTCAATATGTAAGGAAAATACTAAAAGCCATAAAAGGGGAAATCCACAGTAACACAATAATAGTAGGGGATTTTAACACCCCACTTTCACCAAAGGACAGTTCATCAAAAATGAAAATAAATAAGGAAACACAAGCTTTAAAAGATACATTAAACAAGATAGACTTAATTGATATTTATACGGCATTCCATCCAAAAACAAAGGAATACACATTCTTCTGAAGTGCTCATGGAACATTCTCCAAGATAGATCACACCTTGGGTCATAAATCAAGCCTTGGTAAATTGAAGAAATTGAAATCATATCAAGTATCTGTTCCGACCACAATGCTATGAGACTAGATATCAATTACAGGAAGAAATCTGTAAAAATTACAAACACATGTTGGCTAAACTATACACTACTTAATAACCAAGGGATCACTGAGGAAATCAAAGAGGAAATCAAAATATACCGAGAAACAAATGAAAATGAAAACACGACCACCAAAAACCTATAGGATGTAGCAAAAGCAGTTCGAAGAGGGAAGTTTATAGCAATACAATCCTACCTTAAGAAACAAGAAACATCAGAAATAAACAACCTAAACTTACATCTTAAGCTATTAGAGAAAGAAGAACAACAAAAAAAACCCCAAAGTTAACAGAAGGAAAGAAATCATAAAGATCAGATCAGAAATAAATGAAAAAGAAATGAAGGAAACGATAGCAAAGATCAATAAAATTAAAAGCTGTTTCTTTGAGAAGATAAACAAAATTGATAAACCATTAGTGAGATTCATGAAGAAAAAAATGAATTAGATAGAATTAGAATAGAATTAGAAATGAAAAAGAAGAAGTAATAACTGACACTGCAGAAACACAAAGGATCGTGAGAAATTACTGCAATCAACTATATGCCAATTAAATGGACAGCCTGGAAGAAATGGACAAATTCCTAGAAGTGCACAACCTTCCAAGACTGAAACAGGATGAAATAGAAAATATGAACAGAACAATCCCAAGCACTGAAATTGAAACTGTGATTAAAATCTTCCAATAAACAAAACCCAGGACCAGATGGCTTCACAGGAGAATTCTATCAAACATTTAGAGAAGAGCTAACACCTATCCTTCTCAAACTCTTCCAAAATATAGCAGAGGGAGGAACACTCCCAAGCCCATGCTACGAGGCCACCATCAACCTGATACCAAAACCAGACAAAGTTGCGAGAAAGAAAGAAAACTACAGGCCAATATCACTGATGAACATAGATGCAAAGATCCTTAACAAAATACTAGCAAACAGAATCCAACAGCACATTAAAGGATCATACACCATAATCAAGGGGGGTTTATCCCAGGAATGCAAGGATGCTTCAATATATGCAAATCAATCAATATGATACACCACAGTAACAAATTGAAGGAGAAAATCCACATGATGATCTCAATAGATGCAGAGAAAGTTTTCGACAGAATTCAACACCCATTTATGATAAAAACCCTCTAGAATGTAGGCATAGAGGGGACTTTCCTCAACATAATAAAGGCCATATATGACAAACACACAGCCAACATCATCCTCAATGGTGAAGAACTGAAACCTTTTCCATTAAGATCAGTAACAAGGAAAGGTTGCCCACTCTCCCCACTATTATTCAACATAGTTTTGGAAGTTTTAGCCACCGCAATCAGAGAAGAAAAAGAAATAAAAGGAATCCAAATCTGAAAACATAACACAAAGTTGTCATTGTTTTCAGATGTCATGATACTATACATAGAGATTCCTAAAGATGCTACCAGAAAACTACTAGAGCTAATCAATGAATTTAGAAAAGTAGCAGGATTAAAAATTAATGCACAGAAATCACTGGCATTCCTGTACACTAATGAAGAAAAAGCTGAAAGTGAAATTAAGAAAACACTGCCCTTTACCATTGCAACCAACAAAAAGAATAAAATATCTAGGAATAAACCTACCTAAGGAAACAAAAGACCTGTATGCAGAAAATTATAAGACATTGATGAAAGAAATTAAAGATGATACAAATAGAGGGAGAGATATATCATGTTTTTTGACTGGAAGAATCAACATTGTGAAAATGACTCTACTACCCAAAGCAATCTACAGATTCAATGCAATCCCTATCAAACTACCACTGGCATTTTTCACAGAACTAGAACAAAAAAATTCACAATTTATATGGAAACACAAAAGAGCCCAAAGAGCCAAAACAATCTTAAGAAAGAAAAACTGAGCCTGAGGAATCATTCTCCCTGACTTCAGACTATACTACAAAGCTACAGGAAACAAGACTCTATGGTACTGGCACAAAAACAGAAATATAGATAAATGGAACAGGATAGAAAGCCCAGAGATAAACCCACGTAAATATGGTCACCTTATCTTTGATAAAAGAGGCAAGAATATACTGTGGAGAAAAGACAGCCTCTTCAATAAGTGGTGCTGCGAAAACTGGACAGCTACATGGGAAAGAATGAAATTAGAACATTTCCTAACATCATACACAAAAATAAACTCAAATGGATTAGAGATCTAAATATAAGGCCAGACACTATAAAACTCTTAAAGGAAAACATAGGCAGAGGACTCTATGACATAAATCACAGCAAGATCCTTTTTGACCTACCTCTTAGAGAAATGAAAATAAAAACAAAAATAAACAAATGGGAACTAATGAAGCTTAAATGCTTTTGCACAGCAAAGGAAACATGAACAAGATGAAAAGACAACCCTCAGAATGGGAGAAAATATTTGCAAATGAAGCAACTGACAAAGGATTAATCTCCAAAATTTACAAGATGTTCATGCAGCTCAATATCAAAAAAAAAAAAAAAACAACCCAATCCAAAAATGGGCAGAAGACCTAAATAGACGTTTCTCCAAAGAAGATATACAGATTGCCAACAAACACATGAAAGGATTCTCAACATCGCTAATCATTAGAGAAATGCAAATGAAAACTATAATGAGATATCGTCTCACACCGGTCAGAATGGCCATCATCAAAAAATCTACAAAAAATATATGCTGGAGAGGGTGTGGAGAAAAGGGAACCCTCTTGCACTGTTGGTGGGAATGTAAATTAATACAGCCACTATGGGGAACAGTATGGAAGTTCCTTAAACAACTGAAAATAAAACTACCATCCAACACAGAAAGCCCCCTACTGGGCATATACCCTGAGAAAACCATAATTCAAAAAGAGACATGTACCAAAATATTCATTGCAGCTCTATTTACAATAGTCAGGACATGGAAGCGACCTAAGTGTCCATCAACAGATGAATGGTAAAGAAGATATGGCACATATATACAGTGGAATATTACTCAGTCATAAAAAGATTCAAAATTGAGTTATTTGTAGTGAGGTGAACAGACATAGATTCTGTTATACAGAGTGAAGTAAGTCAGAAACAGAAAAGTAAATACTATATGCTAACACATATATATATAGAATCTAAAAAAAAAAAATGTCATGAAGAACCTAGGGACAAAATGGGAATAAAGACGCAGACCTACTAGAGAATGGACTTGAGGATATGCAGAGGGGGAAGTGTAAGCTGGGACAAAGTGAGAGAGTGGCATGTACATATATATACTACCAAACGTAAAATAGATAGCTAGTGGGAAGCAGTCACATAGAACAGGGATATCAGCTCGGTGCTTTGTGACCACCTGGAGGGGTCGGATAGTGAGGGTGAGAGGGAGGGAGACACAAGAGGGAAGAGATATGGAGACTTATGTATATGTATAACTGATTCACTTTGTTATAAAGCAGAAACTAATACTGCATTGTAAATCAATTATACTCTAATAAAGATGTAAAAAATATAAACAAAAAAATACAACACAAAAAGCAAAGAATCTCATCACTTCAGGTAAGATTAGATGCAGATAGCAAATAAGTTCTCAGAATTTTAGAATTTCAAATCAGAAATTTTGGCACTTGAGGCAGGATAATGCCAAGTTAATACACATTATAATATTGAAAATTTAAAAGAATTTGTGCCTATAACGCATGGTATGTAGAAATTTATTTTAAAAATCCAACCAAACATCTCTGAATTTCAATTCATTTCTGGAGGTGAAAATCAGTGTCTCCTCAATATGAATGTTTATTTGAAGTGTTTCAAGAAATAAAACAATCTCTGAAAGAAAAAAAAAAAACCATGTGATACAGCAAAAGCAGTTCTAAGAGGGAAGTTTATAGCAATTCAAGCTCATCTCAAGAAAGAAGAAAAATCTGAAATAATCTAATCTTACACCTAAAGCAAGTGGAAAAAGAAGAACAAAGAAAATTGAAAGTTAGTTGAAGGAAGGAAACCATAAAGATCAGAGCAGAAGTAAATGAAATAGAAACAGAAATCAATAGCAAAGATCAGTAAAACTAAAAACTTCTTCTTTAAGAAGATAAACAAAATTGATAAGCTTTTAGCCAGACTCATCAAGAAAAAAAGGGAGAGGAGTCAAATCAGTAAATTTAGAAATGAAAAAGGAGAAGTTACAACAGACACTGCAGAAATACAAAAGATCATTAAGAGACTACTACAATCAATTATATGCCAATAAAATGGACAACCTGGAAGAAATGGACAAATTCATGGAAAGATACAACTTTCCAAGATTGAACCAGGAAGGATTAGAAAATATAAACAGACCAATCACAGGTAATGAAATTGAAACTGTAATTAAACATCTTCCAACAAACAAAAGTCCAGGACCACAGGGCTTCACAGGTGAATTCTATCAAACATTTAGAGAAGAGTTAACACCTATCCTTCTGAAGTTCTTCCAAAAAATTACACAGGGAGGAACCCTCCCAAACTCGTTCTATGAAGCCACAATTACCCTGATACCAAAAGCAGACAAAGATATCACAAAAAAAGAAAATTATAGACCAATATCACTGAAGAACATACACACAAAATTCCTCAACAAAATACTAACACACAGAATCCAACAGCACATTAAAAGAGATCATACACCATGTTCAAGTGGAATTTATCCCAGAGATGCAAGGATTCTTCAATATATGCAAAACAATCCATGTGATACACCATATTAACAAATTAAAAAATAAAAATCATATGATCTTCTTGATACATGCAGAAAAAGCTGACAAAATTCAACACTGATTTATGATAAAAACTCTCCAGAAAGTGGGCATAGAGGGAACCTACCTCAACACAACAGGAGTCATATTTGACAAACCCGAAGGAAACATCATTTTCCATGGTGAAAATCTTAAAGCATTTCCTGTAAGATCAGGAATAACAGAAGGATGTCCACTCTCCCCACTATTATTGAACATTGTATTGGAAGTCCTAGCCACAGAACTAAGAGAAGAAAAAGAAATAAAAGGGCTCCCAATTGAAAAGAAGTAAAACTGTCACTGTTTGAAAATGACATCATACTATACATAGAAATCTTAAAGATGCTATCAGAAAACTACTAGAACTAATCAATAAATTTGGTGATGTTGTGGAATACAAAATTAATGCACAGAAATCTCTTGCATTCCTATACTCTAACAATGAAAGATCAGAAATAGAAATTAAGGAAACAATCCCATTTACCACTGCAACAAAAAGAGTAAACTACCTAGGAATAAACCTACTTATGGAGGTCAAAGACCTGTACTCAGAAAATTATAAAACACTGATAAAATAAATCAAAGATGATATAAACAGATGGAGAGATATACCATACTCCTGGATTGGAAGAATCAATATTGTGAAAATGACTAGACTACCCAAAGAAATCTACAGATTCAATGCAATCCCACTCAAATTACCAATGGCATTTTCACAGAACTAGAACAAGAAATTTTACAATTTGTATGGAAACACAAAAGACCCTGAATAGCAAAAGCAATCTTAAGAAAGAAAAATGGAGCAGGAGGAAGTAGGCTCCCTGACTTCAAACTATACTACTAAGCTACAGTAATCAAGACAGTATTGTACTGGCACAAAAAAAGAAATATAGATCAATGGAACAGGATGGAAAGCCCCAAGATAAACCCACACACATATGGTCACCTTATCTTTGGTGAAAGAGGCAAGAATATACAGTGGAGAAAAGACAGCCTCTTCAATAAGTGGTTCTGGGAAAACAGGACAGCTACATGGAAAATAATGAAATTAGAATACTCCCTAACACCATACACAAAAATAAACTCTAAATGTATTAAAGATCTAAATGTAAGGCCAGAAATTATCAAACTCTTAGAGGAAAACATAGGCAGAACACTCTATGACATAAATCACAGCAAGATCCTTTTTGACCCACCTCCTAGAGAAATGGAGATGAAAACAAAAATAAACAACTGGGACCTAATGAAACTTAAAAGCTTTTGCACAGCAAAGAAAACCATAAACAAGACAAAAGGACAACTCTCAGAATGGGAGAAAATATTTGCAAGTGAAGCAACAGACAAAGGATTAATCTCCAAATATACAAGCAGCTCATGCAGCTCAATATTCAAAAAAAAAAAATCCAATCAAAAAATGGGCAGAAGACCTAAATAGTCATTTCTCCAAAGAAGACATACAGATAGCCAACAAATACATGAAAAGATGCTCAATGTCACTAATCATTAGAGAAATGAAAATCAAAACCAAAATGAGGTATCATCTACACCAGTCAGAATGGCCATCATCAAAAAGTCTAGAAACAATAAATTCTGGAGAGGGTGTGGAGAAAAGTGAACCCTCCTGCACTGTTAGTGGGAATATAAATTGATACAACCACTATGGAGAACAGTATGGCGGTTCCTTAAAATACTAAAAATAGAACTATCATATGACCCAGCAAACCCACTTCTTGGCATATATCTTGAGAAAACTATAATTCAAAAAGAGACATGTACCACAATGTTCATTTTAGCACTATTTACAGTAGCCAGGACATGGAAGCAACCTAATGTCCATCAACAGATGAATGGATAAAGAAGATGTGACATAAGTGTACAATTGAATATTACTCAGCTGTAAAATGGAGTGAAATTGAGTTATTTGTAGTGAGGTGGATGGACCTAGAATCTGTCATATAGACTGAAATAAATCAGAAAGAGAAAAACCAATACCATATGCTAACACATATATATGGAAACTGAAAAAGTGGTACTGATGAACCTAATGGCAGGGCAGGAAAAAAGACCCAGATGTAAAGAATGGGCCTGAGGACACAGAGGGGGAAGGGGAAGCTGGGTTGAAGTGAGAGAATAGCACTGACATATATACGCTACCAAATGTAAAATGGATGTCTAATAGGAAGCTGTTGCATAGCACAAGAAGATCAAATCGATGCTGTGTGATGACTTAGAGGGATGGGATAGGGAGGGTGGGAGGGAGGCTCAAGAGGGAGGGAATATGGGGATATATGTATATATATAGCTTGTACTTTGTTGTACAGCAGAAACTAACACAACATTGTAAAGCAATTACATTCCAATAAAGTTGTGAAAAAATAAAATAAAATGAAATTCCAGAAAAAAATAATTCTCTGGTTCTCAATTTCATTGTGGAAAAGGAAAGATTTTGATGTAATTTATTCCAAAGATTATTTGTGACCCAAACATTTAATGGTGGTTGACAATTTATATACTAGTCCAATTATAGAAGGTCATGTGAAACAACATGTTCTAACATGTTAGTTTTAGACTTGTAATTCTGAAAATGTCTCAAGTAAGATCTCCAGAGAAAACACTGTTGTGTTGGCCAACATCAGAAAAGCTGATCACAGAGCAATTTTGATTTAGTAATGGGTGACTAAAGTATGAGAATTTTTGCAGTTTAATCAGAGCCATGAAAATAATTCTTGAGCGTAGCATTAAGATAAGAGATTTCTCAGTGTGCACAAAGTGTTACACACAAAAGAACAGTGAAAGGAACTAACTGCTAAAAGACTAAGTCCCAATTAAGACCAATTGCAATTTTCTAGTTTAAAAATGACTTTTCCCAACATATTCTATTTTATTACCTTTTAAGATATATTCTCATAGTACAAATCATGATCATTTTTTTGGAGGTAGACTGCTTTGTTTTGAGTGGAATTGAAACATACCTGTTTACTTAATATAACAATCCAATGTAATAAAATATAAAATTTTCCAATTCATTTAAAGAAAAATGTTTATAAATGAGAAAAAGGGATAAAGAGAAATTGATTTATTTAGAAAAAGTTTGATTACATGCTAAATCTTGAATTTTGAAAGAAAAAGATAAATTCATAAGGCATTATTATTCTTAAAGGGCAGTAAACATGACTTCCCACTTCCAAGGCCCAGTGTTGACCACACAATACATATAATGGCTGTGTGATTTTGCCTAGTCAGCCTTCCCAATTATTTCTTTAAAGATATTCATACCTTTATACTTTCATATGCTTTCCTTCCATTCTCACAACCTCAGTCCTAGCTCAAGTTTAGAACAATAATGTTGCCTTTCAATACTCATATTCCTCTAGTTTTCCTTATTCCCTCCATGTGGAACATTACCTCCAAATAAGTTTTCCTTTGATCATGTGGTTTACTGGCTCAAAAACATGCACTGGGTCTCAATAACATATAAGATCCACTATTTTCTAAGTTAAAAATAAATTCTCAGCCTCACTAGATGTTAAAACTGTGATACTTTTTTAAAATAAATATTTTATTTTAGAATAATTTAATTTTTGTTTTAGACACAGAACTTAATTTAATAGAAATTTTGTTTGTAGTCCTTACATTCTCATTTACAGAAATGTTGCAAAGATAGTACGAGTTCCCCTATACTCTTTACTCAGTTTCCCCTAGTGTTAACATTCTACATAATCCTGGTACATTTGTCATAACTAAGAGATTAATAATAGTATGTTATTAACTAAACTAAAGACTTTATTTAGATTTCACTACTTTCCCACTAATGTCTTTCTTCTTTTCCAGGATTTAGTGTAAAAATTTTGGAAATAATACAGACCTAATTGTTTTTTTTTTTTCTAATTCATGAGGAAACAGAAGATAAGATTATTCATGTGAGTTATTTAGGGTCATAAACTAATTAGTGTTAGAACATTAATGTGAACTGGGTCTCCTGATATGTTTTATTTGGTCATTCATTTATTTAATCAGCCAGAAGCAATTTAAAAAATTTTCCAAACTATGGGTCATTTTGGAAATCTAATGTATTAGAAAAAACATCCTTCCAGAAAAGTACACACATGAGTATGCATTGAAAATATATCAGGAAAAGCATAAACACACCAAATTTAAGATTTCCTTAAATGCTATACCATCTCCCAATACCTTAACAACACTACATTTAACTATGTTCTAGTTTGGATTTTTAAATCAGAGTTTACTTAAATTGGTTTCATAGCCAACAAATGTTTAAAAAGTACTTTTCTACTTGGCCCATTTAGCTAAAATGTGAACATCTAAAAAAATTCAGAAAGTACGTTTATCCTTTATTAATTGCAAAATAAACATTGACAACCCAGTCACTTGCATTGGTGCCATTTTTAGTGGAGAAAGAAAAAGGAGGATGTGCACTGGATTTCCCTCTTGCTTTAGATTATGCTCAATTATCTCAGTAACTAATTTTCAGTTTATAGTGATCTAGATAATGTAAAGAATTTAGTTAAACTTGGTGTTATTTGTAAAGATATTATTTATGGCCAATAAAATAGCTGTTTTTGTAATTCATAGAAATTCCTCTTTTGTATGAAATTAATAGATGTCTGCCATATTAGAACTATTGACATGGACCAGATTCATGTCTTTAAATTCTGCACCCTAAGCTAGGTAATTAACATTTTATCATTACTGTCATGGGAAAAGAGAAACACCCTTAATCTAGAGTAAGGAATGTGCCCTAATATAGGACCAGAAATATTTCTACATTTAATCTAGATCCTTATCATATAGACCAAACCTATGCCAAATAGTCAAACCACAAAAAACATCAAAATTGCCAGACCCACTTTTTCATTTCATAACAATGAAATAATAACTAACCATTATTACACAGTAATAATTTATATATTTATATATTGATTCTGACAACCATAAGCAATTAAACTTATAAAAGTGAGCTATTAGGTAAATATATATATATATGACTTTTACTATAAAAATAACTGCAACATTATATTCTGATCCTCATATAGTTCACTATTATGACCTCATAATGCTGGTAAATATATGGAATGATTGACGTGGAATATTCGAAAGTCAAAAAAGTAGACCAGATTTATTTTTAAAAATTAGGAAAGCTTAAGATTTCCAATCCTCAGAATTATATTTTCTGGGGAAAATGCTATTTGCTACAGCAGAGAGACAAAGGAAGAAAGAGTTAAATAAAAATGTCTAAGTAGAATATCTCATTCAATTTTGCTATATGTGACTTTTTTTTTTTTTTTTTTTTTTGTGGTACACGGGCCTCCCACTGTTGTGGCCTCTCCCGTTGCAGAGCACAGGCTCCGGAGGCACAGGCTCAGCAGCCATGGCTCACGGGCCTAGCCGCTCCGTGGCATGTGGGATCTTCCCGGACCAGGGCACAAACCTGTGTCCCCTGCATTGGCAGGCGGACTCTCAACAACTGCACCACCAGGGAAGCCCGATATATGTGACATTTATTGACACTTTTTTTTTTTTTTTTTGCGGTATGTGGGCCTCTCACTGTTGTGGTCTCTCCCGTTGCAGAGCACAGGCTCTGGACACGCAGGCTCAGTGGCCATGGCTCACAGGCCCAGCCGCTCCATGGCATGTGGGATCTTCCCAAACTGGGGCATGAATCCGTGTCCCCTGCATCGGCAGGCGGACTCTCAACCACTGCACCACCAGGGAAGCCCTATTGACACTTTTAAAAGGGTAACATGGATGTTATTCTTTGTAATTAAAAAAATAGAAATATAATTATTGAGTCACAACTTAATATATCCTTTTGGAAACACTATTAAGTCATTTGTCTTTATTAATTTTTTTCTTTTGTAAAATATAGTGTTTACTATTTTTGGTGCTTCTATAAAAAATAGGATGATCAATAAAGTCACTTAAAAGACTGACAGGACAGGAAAATACCAGCTCAAATATTTTTTAAAAATATTGTCACTAGTGCAGATGAGCATGTTGATTTTTTAAAAACAGGAAGTTATAGGTAAACTACTAGACAGAATTTCTTTGGATGTCTTTCCCTATTTTAAGTATCTATAGTAAGAAGAGTAAATATTTACAGTATATCTCACTCTTGTATAGTAATAATATTGACAAAGAAATAGAAGCAGATTTTCTACCTAGTGTTTTAACTAAGTTAGTAACTATTAACTTTTACATGCAAAGAAAAATATACTCAAGTAAGTTAATCTTTCTTCAATTATTCCATGCATATCTCAATATACTAGAAAGATGCATTCCTCTAAATTGTCTATAAAGTAAAATTCTGAATAATATGCCTATATTCACTGTGATTTTTATTATATGCATTAGACACAAAATGTTTTGTGTTTAGACACAAAAGATGGTTTTCTGTTTAATCCGAAGGCCTCTATTTGCCACAGCTGATGTTCAGATCCAGAGTTAGAGATACAGATATGGTTAGAAATATGGAGATGCCAAGCAAATATTTTAGGACAAACATTCTTCTTTTTTATTACCTTGAGTATGAAAAAATCTCTGGGATAGCAAAAATGTAACCTGGACATTTTCATATGTACAGAAATAAGAAAGAAACAGAATCTCCCTTGCTCTGATTCCAGCTTGCTCCCTATTGATCCTTTTATCACTCTTTTGAAGAGGAAATCCTCCCATCAAGGCAAGTCATCTTCAGAAATTATTGTTCCTTATCAACAGTTATTGACCCACAGAGATAGTGTGCCCATGGATAAGAACCCAGGCTCTAGGATAAGGCAGTTATGAATTTGAATTCTGACTCCTACATTGTGTGTTTTTAGCTGTGTGTTCTTGGTGATTTATTTAACCTTTCAAAGACTCAATTTCTTTTCATCTGAAAAATAAAGATAATAACAGTGCTTAACTCACAGGCTTGCTATGAATATTAAATGGGTAATGTGAAAAAAATGTTTACAGAGAAAAAGTAATTCAATGTAAGTTTGCTATCACTATCATTTTAGAGCTAAAAGTTATTTTAGTAATCACCTAGGTAATCTCCTTCATTGTAGAGATGAAGGGACCAAGCCCAGAAACATTATCAGGTTGGCCAAATATTACACAAAAGTTAATATCTTAACCAAGATGAGACTTCAGTTCTCCAGATTGCTAGGCTAGAAATCTATTATACAAAACTCTAGTCTAAAAAATGTATTTTATGGAGTTTTAAACATGATGTTAGTGGTCTAAAGATACCCATAAGTTAAGTATTACAACTTTCTGAGTACCCAGCTTTTTTAGAGATTATATAGAGCTAGCTATATCTGTGGGCAGATTGTGAAGTAAGGATACTGCAGTCATCTTATAAAAATTCCATGTACTACTCCTTAATTTCCTCCTCAAGCCAAACGTCCTACTGCTTCTTAAATATAGAAATAAAATTCAGTCCTTGTTATGGATGTAATGCTTGTGTCCTCCCAAAATTAATTTGTTGAAACCCTACACCTGAATGTGATGATAGGAGGTGGGGCCTTTTGGGAATTAGTTAAAATTGGATGAAGTCATGAAGGTGGACCTCATGGAGTGGAATAGGATTAGTGCCCTTATAAGTGTCATGAGAGCTTGCTTTCTCCCTCTCTTGTCATTATATGAGGATAAAAAGAGAAGTCAGCCATCTGCAAGCTACAAGAGAGCTCTCACAAGAACCTGATCATGCTGATACCATGATTTCTGACTTCCAGCCTCCACAGCATGAAAAATATATTTCTATATTCCTAGTAGAAATTCTTTAAAAGTTAAATAACTCATCTTGCAAAGTCCCTTTCTTTCCTAGATTTTTTATTACATAATTGATATGTTTTTTAAAAAGTTCTCAAAGACAAGGACGTATAAGTAGAATTGAGGCTACAGTTCTAGACAGAGTTTAGCCTTTAGATTTTTTCCCCTTGTTTTAGGCAGAATAACAACCGTACCTCCTGTCCAAAAGCAGGACAGGAAGTAGGGTTCTTTTTTTTAAAAAAAGTCCATGTCCTTATCCCTAGAACCTGTGAATATGTTAGGTTATGGGGCAAAAGTGGATTAAGCTTGCAGATGGAATTAAGGTTGCTAATCACCTGACTTTAAAATAGGGAATTTATCCTGGATTATCCAATGAACTCAATGTAGTTACAAGGGTCCTTAAAAGTAGAAGAGGAAGGAAGGAGAAAAGAGTCAGAAAAACAGATGTGACAATGGAAACAGTGTCAGAGGGATGCAATATTACTGGCTATATGATGGAGGAAGGAAGCCACAAACCAAGGAATGCAGGTGGACTCTAGAAGCTGGGAAAGACAAGAAAACAGGTTATCTCCTAGACCTTCCAGAGAAGAATGCAGCTCTGATGATACCTTGATTTTAGATCAGGGAGACCCATAACAGACTTCTACTCTATAGAACTGTAAGATAATAAATCTCTGTCATTTAAGCCACAAACTTTGTTGTAATTTAATTAACATATATGTTATTACATACTGTAGGGGAGCAAAATTCACCACCCTAAAATAGACATTCAGGACCTCAAAGACTCAGGAAGAAACTTTTACCTTCCCTCTAACTTCCTAAAAGAATAGAAGGACTATTCCAGGAAAGGAGCTATCACCATAGATAACTATAGTATGAACTAGGTATGGTAGACAAGGAGGAACCTAGCAAAATCTATTCATTAAAATTCCTTTCTGTGTCCCATTGTCTCTGTATGGCCTAGCAAACATTTCTTTACCAAACATTTGCTTTTCCATCTCCATGTGAATGGTCTTCCTCCCCTCTGAGGTCTCAAACCAGTACCCCCAACATCCTTTTTTGTCTTTAGCTGAAGATGATATTTAAGCTAAGGGTTTGGACCATTTGGAGAGTTACTTATTTTTCCTGGGTTTCTTCCATGTTATTAAATTTTGTCTGATTTTCTCTTGTTAATCTGACTCATTTCAATTTAATTCTTAGAGCAACAAGAAGAACCTAGAAGGATAGAGGAAAATGTCTCTATCCCTCACATTACCTCTGCTTAAATTAGGATATTTACCATAAAAACAGTCAGTGTTTATCACATGACTAAGACTTAGCCATCAGCAAAATGCCTTTGCTAATAAAAACCTGTAGGAATAAGCTGATTACTAGCTCAGTTCTGAGTCATAGCTCAAAATGCCTTTGTCCACATAACCAAACCCACTGTTTCTTTGGAACTGCCAGATGAGGTCTGTAATCCAACTATCACATATCACTCAACATGGCTAAAGATAAAATATGAGAATCAAGTGCAGAATAAGATAGTCTATTCCTACATGGAACAAACAGGTTGAAATAATGAATGAATGTCTACTGTGTTCCAAATATAAGAGCTTTATAAACATCATATTTAATCCTAACAATAATCTTCTGAAATAGATACCAATTTAAATATGTGGACAATGGGCCCAAAAGAAATTGAGTTCCTAAATTTCAGACAATAAGTTTCAGACTCTGGATTTCAACCTAAGCACTCTGATTCTGGTTCACTTGACCACTACCCTATCCTGCTCCATTGTACATCCTCTGATATGATGAGCTATTTATATAGCATTGGTTAGAAGGTAACTTGGTTTGAACTGAAGAAGGAGCCTCTCACAGTGAATGAAAAATAGGCATTCTGAAAAGTCTAGAAGTAGATCAATTGTAAGATGAGAAAAAAATGCTTAAAGGTTAAGGAAAATTTTATATCAAAGTAGTTAAAGAGTTTTTCTACATTTTTAGTTTGTACTTAGCAAGGAAATACAATAGATTCTGCTCAGGCAAATAATTTGACTCTTCATGCCATTTCAAAATTTGCTGAAAATGTCCTTAGTATAAGCAATTATTTCAGTTTCACAGATCAGCAGCATGATGTTAAGAGACCATTGTTTATAATGTGCATTATTTTAAAATTTGGATGAGTGGGAACAATGATGATTGTAAACATAACATTTATTCAGAGAAAAATGAAAACATCAAACAAGAAAAATTCAAAATTCAATAAACATTTCTTTTTGTCCAGAAATGAAACTAGTAATAAAGTGCCCTGGGTGAAGAAGAAGTGGTCCTTGGGCATTACTGCATTCAACAAGATGACTCATAATAAGTCTAAAAAAATGAATACTATTATATAAAAGTTATGGACTTGGTTTAGAAATCTTTATTCATTATGTCCAAATGAATATTGAGGTAAACAACATCTGATCATTCCAATTCTAGTAACCTTTAGGAAACTCAATTATTTATATCATATGAAATGTAAAGTAGCTTAATTTATGTAATGCCATGTTCATAGGAACATACTTTGTAATAATTAAAAATTAGAAAAACAAAACCTGTGTTCATCAATAGAGGAGTAGATGAATGAACATTAAAATATAGTATAGTCATACACTGAAATGTTGAATAGTAATTAAAATGATGGGCTAGAGCTATCTACGTCTCAACAAGGATAGATCTTAAAACATAAAATTTTAAAAAAGTTGGAGAAATGTTTATACAGTGAAATATCACTTATACAAATTAAAATAAATGAAATTCTATTGTTTATGGATACACATGAGAAAGTTAATGTATAAAACACTAGACTTTGAAACACAACAAATTCATTAGGGTATTTGTCACAATGAAAGGAAGGAAAAATTCCAAAGGAAAAGTCTTATTTATTTTTATTAAACAAGAACTGAAACACATATAAAGTCTTAAGCAAGTGGTGGGATCATGGGTATTATATTATTCCTTTTAAACTTTAGTACTTCAAAATATTTATAAAAGTGTTTTTTTTCAATCAACTATTTAAATATTTCAGGCAAAATGTAATTGGAATGAATTATTCAGAAAATTATTTCAATTTCTCATTATATCCAAATAATCCACTCTCTTACAGTTTGTGATAATTATATAGTCTTGCTAAAAATAAATTGAATATAAACTTCTCTGAAGGAGGCAGGAGGATCAAGATGGCAGAGGTGTAGGATGTGGAATTCACATTCTCCCACAAAAACATTGAAAATACATCTACAAGTGGAACAGATTTACAGAGAACAGTTACTGAACGCTGGCAGAAGACCTCAGGCATCCAAAAAGACAAGAAACCCTCCATGTAATTGGGTAGGACAAAAGGAAAAAGAAAAAGAAAGAATGGGGACAGGGTCTGTGCCCCAGGGAGGGAGCTGTGAAGGAGGAAAGGTTCCTGCACCCTGGAAAATCTCTCCACTTGTGGGGATATCAGCCTGGATGGAAGGGGAGTTTTGGAGCCTAAGAGGAGAGAGCAGCAACAAGTTTGTGGAAGGCAAAATGGAGTTCCCTGCACTCCCCAATCTGAGACACTCCTCTGTCAGTGCAGGTGGGGGCTAGGTGCTGAAGCTCAGGATCCAGAGGTCAGATCCAGGGAGAGGACCAGGGTGAGATGTGCAGAAACAGCTGGAAGAGACCAGGCTATGGCAACTGAGGGTTTAATCTGAAGAAGGCTGGGCCTGCTAGAAAGGCAAATCATCATTATTAGGAGTCACACAAAGACAGGGGTAGGACAACCATAAAAGCTTCTTTCCCTGTGAGCACTCCCAGGCAATTGGACACCACCTACAGGAGCTCTAGGGACAGGTGTGAGTCACTGCCACCATCTTGGGCTCCAGAGGCAGGCACTAGCAACCTCTACCAGACCCGTGAGCTGATGCCAGGCCCTGCACCTGTTGTCCCAGGAGAGTGCATATAGCTTCTGCAACTAGAAAATCTACCTGCAGTCACCAGGACCTGTACCAGCTGTCCCAGAAGGGTATGGATAGCTCCCACCACTAAGAAATCTATGAGCAGGCGCCAGGACCTGCCCCCACTGTCCAAAGCAGGCAAGGGATGCTGTACCTGCACATTCCATATCAAGGGGATAACAGCCAGCACATGCTGAGGAAAGAAGCAGCAAACAACCAAACTAAAAGGAGCAGCCCCTCGATTCTGGAAAAGAGGGTGGAGTAGAGTGACCTAAGCTCATCTCCTCTCATGAAAACACTAAAATCAAAACTAACTAAAAAATATATTTTACATTCAAAGACAAAGAAGAAGCCACAACGAGATGACAGGAGGAGCACTTTCACAACATAATCAAATCCCATACCCACTGGATGGGAGACCCATGAACCGGAAAAATATCATATCACAGAGGTTCTCCCACAAAAATGAGAGTTCCAAGCCCCACATCAGGTTCCCCAGCATGAGGGTGTGGCAGTAGGAGGAGGACTACCCAAAGCATTTGGCTTTGAAGACCAGTGGGGGTGGAGTATAGGAGCACCACAGGACTGGGGGAAACAGAGACTCCACTATTGGAGGGTGAACACAAGTTTTCACGTATACTGGGATCCAGCACAAAACAGTAACTTCATAGGATCCAGAGCTGAATCTACCTATGAGTCTTGGAGGGTCTCCTGGAGAGATGGGGGTTGGCTGTGTGTCACTTGTTGGGGGTAAGGACACTGGAGACAGAAACCCCAGAGAATAGTGATCACTGTGAGCTCCCCAGGAGGTTGCCACTCTGGCATCAAGACTCAGCCCTACCCAACAACCTACAGACTCCAGTGCTGGAATGCCCCAGGCCAAACAACCAGCAGGATAGGAACACAGACCCACCCATCAGCAGACAGGATGCCTGAAGCCATACTGAGCTCATAGCCACCTGTAAACCTGTTTCCTTGACACGGCCCTGCCCACCAGAGGGACAAGACCCAGATCCACAAACCTGAGGGCAGGCACCAGTCCCTCTCAACAGGAAGCCTGCACAAGCCTCAGGGCCAACCTCACCCACCAGAGGGCAGACACGAGAAACAGGAGAAACTATGACTCTCCAGCTAGCAGAAAGGAGACCAAAAGCACAGAAAGTTAGAGAAAATGAAATGGCAGAGAAATATGTTTCAGATGAAAGAACAAGATAAAAATCCACAAGAACAACTAAGTGAAGTGGAAATAGGCATCTACCAGAAAATAATTTGGACTAATGATAGTAAAAATGATGCAGATCTTTGAAAACGAATGGAGGCACAGACCGAGAAGTTACAAGAGATGTTTAACAAAGAGATAGGAGATTTAAAGAACAAACAAACAGATTACCAACTCAATAACTGGAATGAAAAATACACTAGAAGGAATCAATAGCAGAATAACTGAGGCAGAAGAATGAATAAGTGAGCTGGGAGACAGAATGGAGGAAATCACTGCAATGGAACAGAGTAAAGAAAAAAGAATGAAAAGAAATGAGGACAGTCTCAGAGACCTCTGGGACAACATTAAACACACCAACATTCATATTATAAGGGCTTCAGAAGAAGAAAAGAGAAAGAAAGAACTGGAGAAAATATTTGAAGAGATTATAACCAAAAACTTCCCTGACATGGGAAAGGGAACACTCACTCAAGACCAGGAAGTGCAGAGAGTCCCATACAAGATAAATCCAAGGAGGAACATGCAGAGACATATTAATCAAACTGACAAAAATTAAAGACAGAAAAAATAGTAAAAGCAACAAGGAAAAGCAACAAATAACATACAAGGGAAGCCCCATAAGGTTATCTGCTGATTTTTCAGCAGAAACTCAGCAGGCCAGAAGAGAGTGGCATGATATATTTAAGGTGATAAAAGAGAAAAACCTACAATCAATAATACTCTACCCAACAAGGCTCTTGTTCAGCTTCAAAGGAGAAATCAAAACTTTTACAGACAAGCAAAAGCTAAGAGAATTCAGCAAACACACCACCACCACCACCCAAGCCAGCATTACAACAAATCCTAAAGAAACTTCTCTAGGCAGAAAAGAAAAGGGCACATATAGAGACAAGAAAATTACAAATGGAGAAACTTACTGGTAGAGAAAAACATAAAGTAAAGGTAGGAATTCATCCCACCACAAATATGATATCAAAACCAGCAATTATGAGAAGAGGAGAGTACAAATGCAGGATATTGGAAATGCAATGGAAACTAAGAGACCAGCAACCTAAAACAATCTGGTATATATACAGATTGCTATATCAAAACCTCATGGGAACCACCAACTAAAAATCTACAATAAATACACACACACACAAAAAGAAAAAGCAATCCAAACACATCATGAATGATAGACATCAAATCACAAGAGAAGAGAACAAAAGATGAAGGGAAGAAAAAAGACCTTCAAAAAAGAATCCAAAACAATTAACAAAATGGCAATAAGAACATTCATACTGATAATTATCTTAAATGTAAATGGATTAAGTGCTCCAACCAAAAGACATAGACTGGTTGAATGGATAAAAAACAAGACCTGTATATATGCTGTCTACAAGAGACTCACTTCAGATCTTAGGGACACATACAGACTGAAATTGAGGGGATGGAGAAAGGTATTCCATGCAAATGGAAATCAAAAGAAAGCTGGAGTAGCAATACTCATATCAGAAAAAAACAGACTTTGAAATAAAGAATGTAACAATAAAGAAGGACACTATGTAAAGATCAAGGGATCAAACTAAGAAGAAGATATAGCAATTGTAAATACATATACACCCAACATAGGAGCACTTCAATATATAAGGCAAACATTAACAGCCATAAAGGAGGAATGGACAGTAATATGACAGTAGTGGGGGACATTAATAACACAGTCTTATCAATGGACAGGTCATCCAGACAGAAAAAGAATAAGGAAACACAGGATTTAAATGAGACATTAGATCGGATGGACTTATTTGATATTTACAGAACATTCAATCTGAAAGTAGCTGAATACACTTTCTTCTCAAGTGTACATGGAACATTCTCTAGGATAGATCACGTCTTGGGCCACAAATAAAGCCTTGGAAATTTTAAGAAAGAAACTTTCAGAAAACTGAAATCATACCAAGCATCTATGCTGAACATAACTCTATGGGATTAGAAATCAATTGCAGGAGCCCGGGGGAAGATGGCGGAAGAGTAAGACACGGAGATCACCTTCCTCCCCACAGATACATCAGAAATTCATCTACACGTGGAACAACTCCTACAGAACACCTACTGAACGCTGACAGAAGACCTCAGACCCCCCAAAAGGCAAGAAATTCCCCACGTACCTGGGTAGGGCAAAAGAAAAAAGAATAAACAGAGACAAAAGGATAGGGACGGTACCTGCACCAGGGGAGGGAGCTGTGAAGGAGGAATTGTTTCCACACACTAGGAAGCCCCTTCGCGGGCGGAGACTGTGGGAGGCGGAGGGGGAAGCTTCGGAGTAGCGGAGGAGAGCACAGCAACAGGGGTGTGGAGGGCAAAGCGGAGTGATTCCCGCACAGAGGATCGGTGCCGACAGGCACTCACCAGCCCGAGAGGCTGGTCTGCTCGGCTGCCGGGGCGGAGGCTCGGGTATCGGGTTTCAGTCGGAGCGCAGGGAGAGGACTGGGGCTGGCAGCGGGAAGAGAACCTGAAGGGGTTAGTGCACCACGGCTAGCCGGGAGGGAGTCCGCGAAAATGTCTGGAGCTGCCCAAGAGACAAGAGACTTTTTCTTCCTTCTTTGTTTCCTGGTGCGCAAGGAGAGGGGATTAAGAGCGTGGCTTAAAGGAGCTCCGGAGATGGGCGCGAGCCGCGGCTAAAGGCGTGGACCTCACAGACGGGCGTGGGACGCTGGGGCTGCTGCTGCTGCCGCCAGGAGACCTGTGTGCGAGCGCAGGTCACTGTCCACGCCCCCTTTCCGGGGAGCCTGTGCAGCCCGCCATTGCCGAGGTCCCAGGATCCAGGGACAGCTTCCCCGGGAGAGCGCATGGCGCGCCTAGGGCTGTTGCAACGTCACACTGGCCTCAGCCGCTGCAGGCTCGCCCCGCACTCCGTGCCCCTCCCTCCCCTCGGCCTGAGTGAGCCAGAGCCCACAAATCAGCGGCTCCTTTAAACCCGTCCTGTCTGAGCAAAGAACAGACGGCCTCTGGCAACATACACGCAGAGGCGGGGCCAAATACAAAGCTGAGACCCGGGAGCTGTGAAAACAAAGAAGAGACAGGGAAATCTCTCTGTGCAGCCTCAGAAGCAGCAGATTAAAGCTCCACAATCAACTTGATGTACCCTGCATCTGTGGAGTACATGAATAGACAAGGAATCATCCCAAATTGAGGAGGTGGACTTTGAGAACAAGATTTAAGATTTTTCCCCTTTTCCTCTTTTTACAACAAATTATCCCAAATTGAGGAGATGGACTTTGAGAGCAAGATTTACGATTTTTTTCCCCTTGTTCTCTTTTTGTGAATGTGTATGTGTATGATTCTGTGTGAGATTTTCCCTATATAGCTTTGCATCCACCATTTGTCCCAGGGTTCTATCCATCCATTTTTTTTTTAAATAATTACATTTTTATTTTAATAATGCTATTATATTTTATCATACTTTATTCTATTTTACCTTATCTTCTCTCTTTCTCTTCTAACTACCTTCCCTTCCTCCCTCCCTCCATCCTTCCTTTTTTCTTTTTCTTTCTTTCATTCATTCTTTCTTTCTTTCTTTCTTTCTCTCTCTCTCACTTTCTTTCTTCTACTAATTCTTTCTTTCTACTTTTTCTCCTTTTTATTCTGAGACAGGTAGATGAAAGGCTCTTGGTGCTGCAGCCAGGAGTCAGTGCTATACCTCTGAAGTGGGAGAGCTAACTTCAGAACACTGGTCCACAAGACACCTCCCAGCTCCACATAATATCAAGAGGCAAAAATCTCCCAGAGATCTCCATCTAAACACCAACACCCAGCTTCACTCAACAACGAGCAAACTACAGTGCTGGACGCCCTATGCCAAACAACTAGCAAGACAGGAACACAACGCCACCCATTAGCAGAGAGGCTGCCTAAAATCATAAAAAGTACACAGGCACCCCAAAACACACCACAAGACGTGGACCTGTCCACCAGAAAGACAAGATCGAGACTCATCCACCAGAACACAGGCATTAGTCCCCTCCACCAGGAAGTCTACACAACCCACTGAAACAACCTTAGCCACTGGGGAGAGACACCAAAAACAACAGGAACAACGAACCTGCAGCCTGCAAAAAGGAGACCCCAAACACAGTAAGATAAGCAAAATCAGAAAAGAGAAAAACACACAGCAAGTGAAGGAGCAAGATAAAAACCCACCAGACCTAACAAATGAAGAGGTAATAGGCAGTCTACCTGAAAAAGAATTCAGAATAATGATAGTAATGATGATCCAAAATCTTGGAAATAGAATAGACAAAATGCAAGAAACAGTTAACAAGGACCTAGAAGAACTAAAGATGAATCAAGCATCGATTAAAAACACAATAAATGAAATGAAAAATACTCTAGATGGGATCAATAGCAGAATAACTGAGGCAGAAGAACGGATAAGTGAGGTGGAAGATAAAATAGTGGAAATAACTGATGCAGAGCAAAATAAAGAAAAAAGAATGAAAAGAACAGAGGACAGTCTCAGAGACCTCTGGGACAATATTAAACGCACCAACATTCGAATTATAGGGGTTCCAGAAGAAGAAGAGAAAAAGAAAGGTACTGAGAAAATATTTGAAGAGATTACAGCTGAAAACTTACCGAATTTAGGAAAGGAAATAGTTAATCAAGTCCAGGAGGCACAGAGAGTCCCATACAGAACAAATCCAAGGAGAAATATGCCAAGACACATATTAATCAAACTGTCAAAAATTAAACACAAAGAAAACATATTAAAAGCAGCAAGGGAAAAACAACAAATAACACAAAAGGGAAGCCCTATCAGGTTAACAGCTGATCTCTCAGCAGAAACTCTACAAGCCAAAAGGGAGTGGCAGGACATATTTAAAGTGATGGAGAAGAAAAACCTGCAATCAAGTTTACTCTACCCAGATCTCATTCAGATTTGATGGAGAAATTAAAAGGTTTACAGACAAGCAAAAGCTGAGAGAGTTCAGCACCACCAAATCAGCTTTACAACAAATGCTAAAGGAACTTCTCTAGGCAAGAAACACAACAGAAGGAAAAGACCTACAATAACGAACCCAAAACAATTAACGAAATGGGAATAGGAACATACATATCAATAATTACCTTAAATGTAAATGGACTAAATGCTCCCACCAAAAGACACAGAGTGGCTGAATGGATACAAAAACAAGACCCATATATATGCTATCTACAAGACACCCACTTCAGACATAAAGACACATACAGATTGAAAGTAAGGGGATGGAAAAAGATATTCCATGCAAATGGAAATCAAAAGAAAGCTGGAGTAGCAATTCTTATATCAGACAAAATAGACTTTAAAATAAAGACTATTAGAAGAGACAAAGAAGGACACTGCATAATGATCAAGGGATCAATCCAAGAAGAAAATATAACAATTGTAAATATTTATGCACCAAACATAGGAGCACCTCAATACATAAGGCAAATACTAACAGCCATAAAAGGGGAAATCGACAGTAACACACTCATAGTAGGGGACTTCAACACCCCACTTTCACCAATGGAGAAATCATCCAAAATGAAAATAAATAAGGAAACACAAGCTTTAAATGATATATTAAACAAGATGGACTTATTTGATATTTATAGGACATTCCATCCAAAAACAACAGAATACACATTTTTCTCAAGTGCTCACGGAACATTCTCCAGGATAGATCATATCTTGGGTCACAAATCAAGCCTTGGTAAATTTTAGAAAATTGAAATTGTATCAAGTATCTTTTCTGACCACAATGCTATGAAACTAGACATCAATTACAGGAAAAGATCTGTAAAAAATACAAACACAAGGAGGCTAAACAATACACTACTTAATAACGAAGTGATCACTGAAGAAATCAAAGAGGAATAAAAAAATACCTAGAAGCAAATGACAATAGAGACACGAAGACCCAAAACCTATGGGACACAGCAAAAGCAGTTCTAAGGGGGAAGTTTATAGCAATAAAATCCTACCTTAAGAAACAGGAAACATCTCGAGTAAACAACCTGACCCTGCACCTAAAGCAATTAGGGAAAGAAGAACAAAAATAACTCAAAGTTAGCAGAAGGAAAGAAATCATAAAGATCAGATCAGAAATAAATGAAAAAGAAATGAAGGAAATGATAGCAAAGATCAATAAAACTAAAAGATGGTTCTTTGAGAAGATAAACAAAATTGATAAACCATTAGCCAGACTCATCAAGAAAAAAAGGGAGAAGACTCAAATCAATATAATTAGAAATGAAAAAGGAGAAGGAACAACTGACACTGCAGAAATACAAAGGATAATGAGAGATTACTACAAGCAACTCCATGCCAATACAGTGGACAACCTGGAAGAAATGGACAAATTCTTAGAAATACAAAGCCTGCCAAGACTGAATTAGGAAGAAATACAAAATATGAATAGACCAATCACAAGCACTGAAATTGAAACTGTGATTAAAAATCTTCCAACAAACAAAAGCCCAGGACCAGATGGCTTCACAGGCGAATTATCTCAAACATTTAGAGAAGAGCTAACACCTATCCTTCTCAAACTCTTCCAAAATATAGCAGAGGGAGGAACACTCCCAAACTGATTCTATGAGGCAACCATCACCTTGATACCAAAACCAGGCAAGGATATCACAAAGAAAGAAAACTACAGGCCAATATCACTGATGAATATAGATGCAAAAATCCTCAACAAAATACTAGCAAACAGAATCCAACAGCACATTAAAAGGATCATACACCATGATCAAGTGGGGTTTATTCCAGGAATGCAAGGATTCTTCAATATATGCAAATCAATAAACGTGATACACCATATTAACAAACTGAAGGAGAAAAACCATATGATCATCTCAATAGATGCAGAGAAAGCTTTCAACAAAATTCAACTCCAATTTATGATAAAAACCCTGAAGAAAGTAGGCATAGAGAGAACTTTCCTCAACATAATAAAGGACATATATGACAAACCAACAGCCAACATCATCCTCAATGGTGAAAAACTGAAAGCATTTCCACTAAGATCAGGAACAAGGCAAGGTTGCCCAGTCTCACCACTCATATTCAACATAGTTTTGGAAGTTTTAGCCACAACAATCAGAGAAGAAAAGGAAATAAAAGGAATCTAAATTGGAAAAGAAGTAAAGCTGTCACTGTTTGCAGATGACATGACACTATACATAGAGACTCCTAAAGATGTGACCAGAAAACTACTAGAACTAATCCATGAATTTGGTAAAGTTGCAGGATACAAAATTAATGCACAGAAATCTAAGGCATTCCTGTACACTAATGATGAAAAATCTGAAAGTGAAATCAAGAAAACCCTCCCATTTACCATTGCAACAAAAAGAATAAAATATCTAGGAATAAACCTACCTAAGGAGACAAAAGACCTGTATGCAGAAAATTATAAGACACTGATGAAAGAAATTAAAGATGATACAAACAGATGGAGAGATGCTCCATGCTCCTGGATTGGAAGAATCAATATTGTGAAATTGACTCTACTACCCAAAGCAAACTACAGATTCAATGCAATCCCTGTCAAACTACCACTGGCATTTTTCACAGAACTAGAACAAAAAATTTCAAAATTTGTTTGGAAAAACAAAAGACCCTGAATAGCCAAAGCAATCTTGAGAACGAAAAACGGAGCTGGAGGAATCATTCTCCCTGACTTCAGACTATACTACAAAGCTACAGTAATCAAGACAGAGTGGTACTGGCACAAAAACAGAAAGATAGATCAATGGAACAGGATAGAAAGCCCAGAGATAAACCCACACACATATGGTCAACTTATCTTTAGTAAAGGAGGCAGGGATATACAGTGGGGAAAGTACAGCCTCTTCAATAAGTGGTGCTGGGAAAACTGGACAGGGACATGTAAAAGTATGAGATTAGATCATTCCCTAACACCATACACAAAAATAAGTTCAAAATGGATTAAAGACCTAAATGTAAGGCCAGAAATTATCAAACTCTTAGAGGAAAACATAGGCAGAACACTCTATGACATAAATCACAGCAAGATCCTTTTTGACCCACCTCCTAGAGAAATGGAAATAAAAACAAAAATAAACAAATGGGAACTAATGAAACTTCAAAGCTTTTGCACAGCAAAAGAAACCATAATCAAGACCAAAAGACAACCTTCAGAATGGGAGAAAATATTTGCCATTGAAGCAACTGACAAAGGATTAATCTCCAAAATTTATAAGCAGCTCATGCAGCTCAGTAGCAAAAAAACAAACAACCTAATCCAAAAATGGGCAGAAGACTTAAGTAGACATTTCTCCAAAGAAGATATACAGACTGCCAACAAACACATGAAAGAATGCTCAACATCATTAATCATTAGAGAAATGCAAATCAAAACTACAATGAGATATCATCTCCCACTGGTCAGAATGGCCATCATCAGAAAATCTAGAAACAAGAAATGCTGGAGAGGGTGTGGAGAAAAGGGAACACTCTTGCACTGCTGGTGGGAATGTGAATTGGTACAGCCACTATGGAAAACAGTATGGAGGTTCCTTAAAAAACTAAAAATAGAACTACCATATGACCCAGCAATCCCACTACTAGGCATATACCCTGAGAAAACCATAATTCAAAAAGTGACATGTACCAAAATGTTCATTGCAGCTCTATTCACAATAGCCCAGAGATGGAAACAACCTAAGTGTCCATCATCGGATGAATGGATAAAGAAGATGTGGCACATATATACAATGGAATATTACTCAGCCATGAAAAGAAACGAAACTGAGCTATTTGTAATGAGGTGGATAGACCTAGAGTCTGTCATACAGAGTGAAGTAAGTTAGAAAGAGAAAGACAAATACCATATGCTAACACATATATATGGAATTTAAGAAAAAAATATCATGAAGAACCTAGGGGTAAAACAGGAATAAAGACACAGACCTACTTGACAATGGACTTGAGGATATGGGGAGGGGGAAGGATAAGCTCTGACAAAGGGAGAGAGAGGCATGGACATATATACTCTACCAAACTTAATGTAGATAGATAGTGGGAAGCAGCCGCATAGCACAGGGAGTTCAGCTCGGTGCTTTGCGACCACCTGAAGGGGTGGGATATGGAGGGTGGGAGGAAGGGAGATCTAAGAGGGAAGGGATATGCAAACAGATGTATATGTATGACTGATTCACTTTGTTATAAAGCAGAAACTAATAATAAAATTTTTTTTTAAATTAAAAAAAAAGAAATCAATTGCAGAGAAAAACCACTAAAAAACACAAACACATGGAGGCTAAACAATATGCTACTAAATAACCAATGGATCACTAAAGAAGATGAAATTTAAAAATACCTAGAGACAAATAAAAATGAGAACATGATGATCCAAAACATAAGAGATGAAGCAAAAGCAGGTCTAAGAGGGAAGTTTATAGCAATAAAATCTTACCTCAAGAAACAAAAGAATTCTTAAATAAACAACCTAACCTAATATCTAAAGCAACTGTAGAAAGAAGACAAACAAAACCCAAAGTTAGTAGAAGGAAAAGAAGTCATAAAGATCAGAGCAGAAATAAATGAATAGAGATGAAGAAAACAATAGCAAAGATTAATGAAACTAAAAGGTTGTTCTTTGAGAAGATAAAAATATTTATTAACCTTTAGCCATACTCATCAAGAAAAAGAGGAAGAGGACTCAAAGCAATAAAATCAGAAATGATAAAGAAGTTACAACTGACACCACAGAAATACAAAGGATCATAAGAGACTACTAAAAGCAACTATGTGCCAATAAAATGGACAACCTAGAAGAAATGGACACATTTTTAGAAAATACAACCTTCAAATGCTGAACGAGGAAGAAATAGAGAAAATGAACAGACCAATCACAAGTACTAAAATTGAAACTATGATTAAAAATCTTCCAACAAACAAAAGTCCAGGACCAGATGGCTTCACAGGTGAATTCTATCAAACATTTAGAGAACAGTTAACATCTATCCATCTGAAACTCTTCCAAAAAAAGACAGAGGGAAGAGCACTCCCAAATTCATTCTAGTAGGTCACTATAACCCTGATAAACAAAACCAGACGAAGACACCACACACATACAAAAAATAACAGGTCAATATCACTGATGAACATAGGTGCAAAAATTCTCAACAAAATACTAACAAGCTGAATCCAATAATACATTAAAAGGATCATATACAATGATCAAGTGGGACTTATTCCAGTGACGCAAGGATTCTTCAGAATGCACAAATCAATCATTGTGATACATCACATTAACAAACTGAAGAACAAAAACCATATGATCATCTCAATGGATGCAGAAAAAGCTTTTGACAAAATTCAACACTGACTTATGATAAAAGTTCCCCAGAAAGTGAGAAGAGAGGGAACTTACCTCAATGAATAAAGGCTATGTAAGACAAACCCACAGCCAACATCATTCTCATCAGTGAAAAGTTGAAAACATTTCCTCTTAGATTAGGAGCAAGGCAAGGATGCCCAGTGTCACCACTTTTATTCAACATATTTTGGAAGTCCTAGCCATAGCAATCAGAGAAGAAAAAGAAATAAAAGAAAACCAAATTGGAAAAGAAGATGTAAAACTTTCACTGTTTGCAGATGACATGATATTATATATAGAAAATCCTAAAGATTATATCAGAAAACTACTAGAGCTAATCAATGCATTTGGTAAAGTTGCAGAATACAAAATTAATACACAGAAATCACTTGCATTCCTATACACTAACAACAAAATATCAGACAGAGAAATTAAAGAAACAATCCCATTTATCATTCTATAAAAAAAAAGAATAAAATACCTAGGGATAAAGCCATCTAAGGAAACAAAAGACCTCTACTCTGCAAAGTATAAGATGCTGATGAAAGAAATCAGAGATGACACAAACAGATGTTCTTGGATTGGAAGAATCAGTATTGACAAAAGTACTTAGTACTCAAGGCAATCTAGATTCAATTCAATTCCTATCAAATTACGAATGGCATTTTTCATAGAAGGAGAGCCAAAATTTTTTCTTTAAATTTGTATTCAAACACAAAAGACCCCGAATAGGCCAATCAATCTTGAGAAAGAAAAGCAGAGCTGTAGGAATCAGACCTGCTGACTTCATACTATACTACAAAGCAACAGTAATCAAAACAGTAAGGTACTGGAACAAAAACAGAGATATTAATTAATGGAATAGGATAGAAAACCCAGAAATAAACCCACACACCTACTGTCAATTAATCTACAACAAGGGAGGCTAGAATATACAATGGAGAAAAAGACAGTCTGTTCAATAAGTGGCACTGGGAAAACTGGAAAGCTACATATAAAAGAATGAAATGAGGAGGAGTTGAGGAAGATGGTGCAAGAGTAAGACATGGAGATCACTTTCCTCCAAACAGATACATCAGAAATATATCTGCACGTGGAAATGCTCTTATAGAACACCAATTGAATGCTGGCAGAAGACCTCAGACCTCCCAAAAGGCAAGAAACTCCCCACGTACCTGGGTACGGCAAAAGAAAAAAGAATAAGCAGAGACAAAAGAATAGGGATGGGAACTGCACCAGTGGGAGGGAGCTGTAAAGGAGGAAAGGATTTCACACACTAGAAGCCCCTTTGTGGGCAGAGACTGCAGGTGGTGGAGGGGGGAGCTTCAGGGACATGGAGGAGAGCACAGCCACAGGGGTGTGGAGGGCAAAGCAGAGAGATTCCTGCACAGAGGATCAGTGCAGACCAGCACTCACCAGCACGAGAGGCTTGTCTGCTCACCTGCCAGGCAGGGCGGGGGCTGGGAGCTGAGGCTCGGGCATTGGTCGGATCACAGGGAGAGGACTGAGGTTGGCTGCATGAACACAGCCTGAAGGGGTCAGTGCACCACGGCTAGCCAGGAGGGAGTCCGGGAAAATGTCTGGACCTGTACAACAGGCAAGAGACTTTTTCTTCCCTCTTTGTTTCCTGGTGCACGAGGAGAGGGGATTAAGAGTACTGCTTAAAGGAGTTCCAGAGATGGGCACAAGCTGCGGCTATCAACGCGGACCCCAGAGACGGGCATGAGATGCTAAATCCACTGCTGCCACCACCAAGAAGCCTGTGTGTGAGCATAGGTCACTATCCTCACCTCCCATCCTGGGACCCTGTGCAGCCCACCACTGCCAGGGTCCCGGGATCCAGAGACAACTTCCCCAGGAGAATGCATGGTGCACCTCAGGCTAGTGAAACATCCCACTGGCCTCTGCCACCGCAGGCTCGCCCCACACTCTGTGCCCTTCCCTCCCCATGGCCTGAGTGAGCCAGAGCCATCGAATGAGCTGCAACTTTAACCCCGTCCTGTCTGAGTGAAGAATAGATGCCCTCCAGCGACCTACACGCAGAGACGGGGCCAAATCCAAAGCTGAACCCTGGGAGCTGTGCTAACAAAGAAAAGAAAAGGAAATTTCTCCCAGAAGCCTCAGGAGCAGCAGATTAAATCTCCACAATCAACTTGATGTACCCTGCATCTGTGGAATACCTGAACAGACAATGAATCATCCCAAATTGAGGAGGTGGACATTGAGAGCAAGATATATTATTTTTTCCCCTTTACATCTATTTATGAGTGTGTATGTGTATGCTTCTGTGTGAGATTTTGTCTGTAAAGTTTTGCTTTCACTATTTGTCCTAGGGTTCTGTCCAACTGTTTTTTTTTTTTACTTAAAAAATTGTTTTTCTTAATAATTTTTTATTTTTTATTTTAATAACTTTATTTTATTTTATGCTCTTTCTTTTCTTTTTTTCTACATTTTCTCCCTTTTATTCTGAGCTGTGCAGATGAAAGGCTCTTGGTGCTCCAGCCAGGAGTCAGTGAGGTTCCTCTGAGGTGGGAGAGTTAACTTCAGCACACTGGTCCACAAGAGACCTACCAACACCACGTAATATCAAACAGCAAAAATCTCCCAGAGATCTCCATCTCAACAAAAAGACCCAGCTACACTCAGTGACCAGCAAGGTACAGTGCTGGACACCCTATGCCAAACAAATAGCAAGACAGGAACACAACACCACCAATTGGCAGAGAGGCTGCCTAAAATCATAACCAGGCCACAGAAACCCCAAAACACACCACCAGATGTGGACCTCCCCACCAGAAAGACAAGATGCAGCCTCATCCACCAGGACACAGGTACTAGTCCCCTCCACCAGGAAGCCTACACAAACCACTGAGCCAACTTTAGCCACTGGGGACAGACACCAAAAACAATGGGAACTACGTACCTGCAGGCTGCAAAAAGGAGACCCCAAACACAGTAAGATAAGCAAACTGAGAAGACAGAAAAACATACAGCAGAAGAAGGAGCAAGGTAAAAACCCACCAGAGCTAACAAATGAAGAGTAAATAGGCAGACTACCTGAAAAAGAATTCAGAATAATGATAGTAAAAATTATCCAATATCTGGAAATAGAATAGAGAAAATGTAAGAAACATTTAACAAGGACCTAGAAGAACTAAAGAGGAAACAAGCAACAATGAACAACACAATAGATGAAATTAAAAATACTCTAGAAGGGATCAATAGCAGAATAACTGAGGCAGACGAACGGATGAGTGACCTGGAAGATAAAATACTTGAAATAACTACTGCAGAGCAGAATAAAGAAAAAAGAATGAAAAGAACTGAGGACAGTACCAGAGACCTCTGGGACAACATTAAATGCACCAACATTTGAATTATAGGGGTCCCAGAAGAAGAAGAGAAAAAGAAAGGTACTGAGAAAATATTTGAAGAGATTATAGTGGAAAACTTCCCTAATATGAGAAAGGAAATAGTTAATCAAGTCTGGGAAGCATAGAGAGTCCCATACAGGGTAAATCCAACAAGAAACACCCCAAGAAACATATTAATCAAACTATCAAAAGTTAAATACAAGGAAAATATATTAAAAGCAGCAAGGGAAAAACAACAAATAACACACAAGGGAATCACCATAAGGTTAACAGCTGATCTTTCAGCAGAAACTCTGCAAGCCAGAAGGGAGTGGAGGACATATTTACAGTGATGAAGGAGAAAAATCTACAGCCAAGATTACTCTACCCAGCAAGGATCTCATTCAGATTTGATGGAGAAATTAAAACCTTTACAGACAAGTAAAAGCTGAGAGAGTTCAGCACCACCAAGCCAGCTTTACAACAAATGCTAAAGGAACTTCTCTAGGCAAGAAACACAAGAGAAGGAAAAGACCTACAGTAACAAACCCAAAACAATTAAGAAAATGGGAATAGGAACATACATATTGATAATTACCTTAAATGTAAATGGATTAAATGCTCCCACCAAAAGACACAGACTGGCTGAATGGATACAAAAATAAGACCCATATATATACTGTCTACAAGAGACACACTTCAGACCTATGGACACATATGAACTGAAAGTGAGGGGATGGAAAAAGATATTCCATGCAAATGGAAATCAAAAGGAAGCTAGAGTAGCAATTCTCATATCAGAGAAAATAGACTTTAAAATAAAGACTATTACAAGAGACAAAGAAGGACACTACATAATGATCAAGGGATCGATCCAAGAAGAAGATATAACAATTGTAAATATTTATGCACCCAACATAGGAGCACATCAATATATAAGGCAAATACTAACAGCCATAAAAGGGGAAATCCACAGTAACACAATCATAGTAGGGGATTTTAACACCCCGACTAGGTTCACCAAAGGACAGATCATCCAACATGCAAATAACTAAGGAAACACAAGCTTTAAATGATACATTAAAAAAGATGGACTTAATTGATATTTATAGGACATTCCATCCAAAAACAACAGAATACACATTTTTCTCAAGTGCTCATGGAACATTCTCCAGGATAGATCATATCTTGGATCACAAATCAAGACTTGGTAAATTTAAGAAAAGTGAAATTGTATCAAGTATCTTTTCCGACCACAACGCTATGAGACTAGATATCAATTACAGGACAGATCTGTAAAAAATACAAACATATGGAGGCTAAACAATACACTACTTAATAACCAAGTGATCACTGAAGAAAGCAAAGAAGAAATCAAAATATACCTAGAAACAAATGACAATGGAGACAGGATGACCGAAAACGTATGGGATTCAGCAAAAGCAGTTATAAGAGGGAAGTTTATAGCAATACAATCCTACCTTAAGAAACAGGAAACATCTCAAATTAATAACCTAACCTTGAATCTAAAGCAATTAGTGAAAGAAGAACAAAAAAACTCAAAGTTAGCAGAAGGAAAGAAATCATAAAGATCAGATCAGAAATAAATGAAAAAGAAATGAAGGAAACAATAACAAAGATCAATAAAATTAAAAGCTGGTTCTTTGAGAAGATAAACAAAATTGATAAACCATTAGCCAGACTCATCAAGAAAAAAAGGGAGAAGACTCAAATCAATAGAATTAGAAATGAAAAAGGAGAAGTAACAACTGACACTGCAGAAATACAAAAGATCAGGAGAGATTACTACAAGCAACTCTATGCCAATAAAATGGACAACCTGGAAGAAATGGACAAATTCTTAGAAATGCACAACCTGCCAAGACTGAACCAGGAAGAAATAGAAAATATGAATAGGCCAATAACAAGCACTAAAACTGAAACTATGATGAAAAATCTTCCAGCAAACAAAAGCACAGGACCAGACGGCATCACAGGTAAATTCTATGAAACATTTAGGGAAGAACTAACACCTATCCTTCTCAAACTCTTCCAAAATATAGCAGAGGAAGGAACACTCCCAAACTCATTCTACGAAGCCACCATCACCCTGATAACAAAATCAGACAAAGATGTCACAAAGAAATAAAACTACAGGCTAATATCACTGATAAACATAGATGCAAAAATCCTCAACAAAAACCTAGCAAACAGAATCCAACAGCATATTAAAAGGATCATACACCATGATCAAGTAGGGTTTATTCCAGGAATGCAAGGATTTTTCAATATATGAAAATCAATCAACATGATACAGCATATTAACAAATTGAATGATATAAACCATATGATCATCTCAATAGCTGCAGAGAATGCTTTCAACAAAATTCAACACCCATTTATCATAAAAACCCTGCAGAAAGTAGGCATAGAGGGAATTTTCCTCAACATAATAAAGGACATATATGACAAACCCACAGCCAATGTCGTCCTTAATGGTGAAAAAATGAAACCATTCCCACTAAGATCAGGAACAAGACAAGGTTGCCCAGTCTCACCACTCATATTCAACATAGTTTTGGAAGTTTTAGCCACGGCAATCATAGAAGAAAAAGAAATAAAAGGAGTACATACTGGAAAAGAAGAAGTAAAAGTGTCACTGTTTGCAGATGACATGATACTATACATAGAGAATCCTAAAGATGTCACCAGAAAACTACTAGAGCTAATCAATGAATTGGGTAAAGTAGCAGGATACAAACAATGCACAGAAATCTCTGGCATTATTATACACTAATGATGAAAAATATTAAAGTGAAATTAAGAAAACACTCCCATTTACCATTTCCAAAAAAAGAATAAAATATCTAAGTATAAACCTACCTATGGAGACAAAAGACCTGTATGCAGAAAATTATAAGACACTGATGAAAGAAATTAACAATGATACAAATAGAGGGAGAGATATACCATCCTCTTGGATTGGAAGAATCAACATTGTGAAAATGACTCTACTACCCAAAGCAATCTACAGATTCCATGCTATCCCTATAAAATTACCACTGGCATTTTTCACAGAACTAGAGCAAAAAAATTCACAATTTGTATGGAAACAAAAAAGACCCCAAATACCCAAAGCAATCTTGAGAACGAAAAATGGAGGTGGAGGAATCAGGCTTCCTGACTTCAGACTATACTACAAAGCTACAGTATTCAAGACAGTGTGATACTGGCACAAAAACAGAAAGATAGATCAATGGAAGGGGGTATGAAGCCCAGAGGTAAACCCAGGCTCATATGGTCGCCTTATCTTTGATAAAGGAGTCAAGAATATACAGTGGAGAAAAGACAGCCTCTTTAATAAGTGGTGCTGGGAAAACTGGACAGGTACATGTTAAAGTATGAAATTAGAGCACTCCCTAACACCATACACAAAAATAAACTCAAAATGGATTAAAGACCTAAATGTAAGGCAAGACACTATCAAACACTTAGAGGAAAACACAGACAGGACGCTCTATGACATAAATCACAGCAAGATCCTTTTTGACCCACCTCCTAGAGAAATGGAAATAAAAACAAAAATAAACAAATAGGACCAAATGAAAGTTAAAAGTTTTTGCACAGCAAAGGAAACAATAAATAAGACCAAAAGACAACCCTCAGAATGGGAGAAAATATTTGCAAATGAGGCAACTGAGAAAGGATTAATCTTCAAAATTTACAAGCAGCACAATGCAGCTCAATAACAAAAAAACAAACAACCCAATACAAAAATGGTCAGGAGACCTATATAGACATTTCTCCAAAGAAGATATACAGAGTGCCAACAAACACATGAAAGAATGCTTAACATCATTAATCAATAGAGACATGCAAATCAAAACTACAATGAGATATCATCTCACACCTGTCAGAATGGCCATCATCAAAAAATCTAGAAACAATAAATGCTGGAGAGGGTGTGGAGAAAAGGGAACACTCTTGCTCTGTTGGTGGGAATGTGAATTGGTACAGCCACTATGGAGAACAGTATGGAGGTTCCTTAAAAAAATACAAATATAACTACCATACGACCCAGCAATACTACTACTGGGCATATACCCTGAGAAAACCATAATTCAAAATGAGTCATGTACCAAAATGTTCATTGCAGCTCTATCTACAATAGCCAGGACATGGAAGCAACCTAAGTGTCCATCAGCAGATTAATGGATAAAGATTTGTCTCATATATACAATGGAATATTACTCAGCCATAAAAAGAAACGAAATTGAGTTATTTGTAGTGAGCTGGATGGACTTAGAGTGTGTCAAACAGAGTGAAGTAAGTCTGAAAGAGAAAAACAAATACCGTATGATAACACATATATATGGAATTTAAGAAAAAAAAAGTGTCATGAAGAACCTAGGGGTAAGACGGGAATAAAGACACAGACTTACTAAAGAATGGACTTTAGGATATGGGGAGGGGATGGGTAAGCTGTGACGATGTGAGAGAATGGCATGGACATATATACACTACCAAACATAAAATAGATAGCTAGTGGGAAGCAGCCACATAGCACATGGAGATTAGCTCGGTGCTTTGTGACCACCTAGAGGGGTGGTATAGGGAGTGTGGGAGGGAGGGAGATGCAAGAGGGAAGAGATATGGGAACATATTTATATGTATAACTGATTCACTTTGTTATAAAGCAGAAACTAATACACCATTGTAAAGCAATTAAACTCCAATAAAGATGTTAAAAAGAAAAAAAAGAATGAAATTAGAAAACTCCCTAACACCATATATGAAATAAACTCAAAATGGATTAAAGACTTAAATGTAAGGCTTAATACTATAAAACTCTTATATGAGAACATAGAGACAACACTCTTTGGTATGAATCACAGGAAGATGTTTTTTATCCATCTCCTAGAGTAAGGGAAATAAAAACAAAACAAAAAAAATGAGATCTAATGAAACTTAAAAGCTTCTGCAAAGTAAAGGAAACCATCAACAACAGAAAAAGACAACCCAAGAGGGAGAAAATATTTGCAAATGATGTGACTGACAAGGGATTAATCTCCAAAATATACAAACAGCTCATGCAGCTCTAGGTCAAAAAAAAAAAAAAAACCAAGCAACCCAATCAGAAAATGGGCAGAAGATCTAAACAGATAGCTGTCCCAAGAAGACATACAGATGGCCAAGGAGCATATGAAAAGATGCTCAACATCACTAACTATCAGAGAAATGCAAATCGAAACTACAATGAGGTATCATCTCCCAGCAGTCGAATGGCCATCATCAAAAAGCCTACAAACAGTAAATGCTGGAGTGGGTGTGGAGAAAAGGGAACCCTCCTACACTGTTGGTGGGAATGTAAATTGGTACAACTACTATGGAGATAAGTATGGAGGTTCCTTAAAAACTGAAAATAGAACTACCATATGACCCAGCAATCTCACTCCTGGGCATATATCCAGAGAAAACTATAATCCAAAAGGATACAAGCACCCTAATGTTCATTGCAGCACATTTACAATTTACAATTCATGGAAGCAAGTTAAATTTCCATTGATAGAGAAATGGATAAAGACAATGTGGTATATATATACAATGGAATATTATTCAGCCATGAAAAAGAATGAATTAATGCCATTTGCAGTAACATGGATGGACCCAGTGATTCTCATACTAGGTGAAGTAAGTCAGACAGAGAAAGAAAAATATTATATGGTATCACTTGTATGTGGAATCTAATTTAAAAAAAAAAAGATACATCTGCATAGCACAGGGAGATCAGCTTGGTGTTTTGTGACCACCTAGAGGAGTGGGATAGGGAGGGTGGGAGGGAGAGGCAAGAGGGAGTGGATATGGGGATATACGTATACATATAGCTGATTCACTTTGTTATTCAGCAGTAATTAATACAACATTGTAAAGCAATTATACTCCAATAAAGATGTTAAAAAAATATAAAAGTGAACTTATTTACAAAACAGAAGCAGACTTATATATTTTGAAAACAAACTTATGGTTAACAAAGGGGAGATGTGGCACTGGTGGGATAAATCAGGAACTTGGGATGAATACCTGCACACTGCAATATATAAGATGGATAACCAAAAAAGACCTACTGTATAGCACAAGAAACTCTATTCAATATTCTGTGATAACCTATATGAGAAAGGAATCTAAAAAAGAATGATTATATTTATATGTATAGCTGAATCACTTTGCTGTACAACTGAAACTAACACAGCATTGTAAATGAACTATACTTCAATGAAATTAAAATATTAAAATAAAAATTTTTAGAAACCTTTCTGAAGATTTCAAAATAACCAGACAATATTGAACATTTTCAGCATTTAATTCAGGAAAGAAAATTGGAAATTTCAAGCTCTTATGAGCTTAACCTTCAGTTTAACTTCACAAATTCCTATTTGCTCTAAGAAAGTTCAATATTATCTCCTCTTAAATAATGTCAATGAAACATCCACCTGGCATTTCACTTTGAGTATCCTGGGAAAGGGAAGTGTACTCTACACTTGTGGATTCATAAATCACTTGTGCTATGTGGAATAGAACAATTATACATAGCTGAAGTGTCTAGATTGGTGTATATAAAACCAACAGAAAGCACTTGGGCACAAACACATCCAGAATCTGAAAACCAAGTCACACTGAGATCATATACCTAAATTTAGTTTTCTAGAAACTTACCAGGAACCAAAGTACAGTGTTTTTATTGGTATCCCGGATAAAAATGGATGTCAAAGATCATTGAGTCCAATCACTCTTCTGAAGCATGGAAGACAAGTTGAAATAGCAAATGGTTTGGATTCCAGGGTCTCAGTTATTAGCTACATTTCCATCAAGGAAATGGGAATAAGATTACCTGATTTCAAGCACTGGATTGCTGCCTTTCTCACCTCCTAATCTGTTCTCTCTACAACCTTGGAGATCTTTTTAAAGTACAAATCTGGTCAAGTCACTCCTCTGCTTAAAACTCTTAAATGTTTTTCTTTGCTCTTAGGGTTAAGTTGAAATCCCTTAACATGAATTACAGCTTCAGTTGGTCTGACTTCAATCTATCTCTTCATCCTCATTTTAGTCCACTCCTCCTGTTGCTCTAATACTCTCATCAGGTCCTTTTGACCTCAGCACTAGTCTATTGTAATAAACTGTTTATTTGTATACATCTACCATCTGGTAGTCTCCTCCATGAAGGCAAAGATCATATTTATGCTGTTTATTGTTGTAACATTAGTGACTATCATACATAGTGCTTGGAATATAGTATGTACTCTACAAGTATTTGTTGAAAGAATGGAAGGAGGGAGGAACACAGAAACAGATGGAGGAAAAGTGTTATTTTTGAGGATAGACCAAACATAAAAATATTTTTATAAAGTATTATTAGAAATTATAAGATTTGGGACCAGTCAGAGAAAGTATCTTTTATAATCTACCCAGAAGGCAGCTCAATTTGTTCATCTATATCTCCATTTGTGTTTTGGTTGGGGGGAGGTGGGGGGACAGATCGTAACAGAACAAAATATTTCAATGCTCGCAGTGTTTTAAATGATTCAATTCTTCAGACTTTATTGATCACTAAGGATAATTACAAACTCCCACCAATGTGAAAAAGATTATTAAAACTCAGAGACAACACCCAAATGCACAGACTCTGTGTGGCTTGTGGGGTTTCCTTTATTGGTCACATGTAGACAAAGCCAGCTAGAGCAATGACATTTTAGCTCAAGGTATAACTCCTCACATGGTTGACCCATTCTTTACACATCATTTTTTTTAAATGGAGGTTCTACAAATCTACACTCACTTATACAAACAGGAAACATATGTATTAGCTCCACGATGGGAAAAATCATAACCATGGTAGGAGTATATAGGTGAGGTGGTTGATCTTCAGGAGCTTTTCCTTACCCCATTGTCTAGAGAACAAAGTTCAGTGATCTAGAGCACTGATCTTGAGAAGCTTCCTAATTCCATTTAATATGGAAACCATTGTCACATCATATGTATTATGCCCAGAATTGTGTTAGAAAAATTGGGAGAAATTTAAAAGAAGCAAAACGCTTATATAAATACCCTAAAAGTGACATGTAGTTCTTAAGCAAAGTTATCTTGATTTTATATTTGTAATTTCTTCCCCTTTCTCATGTGCTCCTCAGGAATCTGGAAATACTTGTCTTTTATCTAAGAAACCTTAACTTCCCTCTGTATAGATGTGGTATCAAAATCCTCAAAGTGTCACCATTTTGTTTGTTATTATAAATCAACATTTATTTTCTATGTATTTAAAGTTTCTGCTTCTGAGGTTTTTTTGTTAGCCTGGGTTAACATGGTAGTCATGCTAATAAAAATATCCATGGTCACCATTTCTACTTTACAGTTTTACAATGTGATTTCTAAGTCATTTAAATCATGGAACTAATGAAATTGCTTGTACACCAAAGCTTAGCATTAGGCCAATGTCTACCAAGTAGGAGATATTCATACTATTTTCTTAGTATAGAGATATTTATCTTATCAGTACATTTCTTCATTAATTTGATAAATATTTATAGAGTGCTTATTATGTGCTAAACATTTTTTTGTAAGTTTTGGAGATATAATGATGAGCCAAAAAGACTTGGTCTCTGCCCATATGGCACTTAATAGCTAATGCCTGGAGCTTGACATCTACCAGGCACAAAACAAGGATGACTTCAGCTGTCAAAATGTGTAGAGTTGTCAAATATGACCTTTAAGATAAATAGAGTTTGAAGTTTTACTCTGTACCCGGTATATATTTAAGTTTAGAGAGTCCCTATTTATATTCATTATTTAGAAGAATAAAAACAGACAATTATATTTTCTATCTTATTCCTTTGATTTTTATAAACATTGAGAAACATTTTGAAAATGTTAGGATTTCTAGTGTGTTGCTGACCCTTAACATTTACTCTCCTGTATTTTTTTTTTTTTTTTTTGCTGCATTGGGTCTTTGTTGCTGTGCGCTGGCTTTCTCTAGCTGTGGCGAGTGGGGGTTACTCTTCATTCAGGTGCACAGGCTTCTCATTGTGGTGGCTTCTCTTGTTGCGAAGCATGCACTCTAGGCATTCAGGCTTCAGTAGTTGTGGCACGTGGGCTTAGTTGCTCCATAGCATGTGGGATCTTCCTGGACCAGGGGTCGAATCCATGTCCCCTGTACTGGCAGGTGGATTCTTAACCACTGTGCCACCAGAGAAAACCCTGCTCTCCTGTATTTTAAACAGGAATACCTAAGGAGGACAGAGACTGTGGGAAATGACAAATCTCCATTTACCTCTCAGTCAAGTCAGGTTTTCCGTGTACTTTCTTAGGGTGTAAATTAAATTTTATGTCATAATTGCTATCTTTCAGACTGGATGGATCTACTCATATTATCTTAGATAATAACAGGATCAAGAAAAAAATAGAGTCTCACAAATGACAGGCTATTAGTATAATGCAATGCCAAAGACAGGGGGTGAAGGCCAAAGAAAACTTACTGGTAAGTGGTTGGGCTGACATTGATGCGTCGAGGGTGACTTCCCGATTCGAACTTGCTTGCCAGAGTGACATTATTTCCAAACAGACAATATCGTGGCATTCTTACCCCAACAACTCCAGCCAGCACAGAGCCTGAGTGAATGCCTATTCTCATCTAAAAAAGAAAAGGAAAAGGATATATTTATGTTTTCATTTGGTATGTGATTATTTTAATAAGAGGTGCTGCTGAACCATTAAACTCCTAGCTCCTCAAAGATAGGGACTGGGGTCTTGGTCATTTTTGTGAGCCAAATATCTGGACTATTATATCAATAGTATCAATGAACATGGATGGTGTGGAATAAATGAACAAATGGATTAATTATAAGAAAAAACTACCATTAATTTTCTATTGTAACACAATAAATCCAGTTGTGTTACAATTTAAATCAGGTTTTATTTGTACCTAGTATGCTCTAATAAATGGAAAATGTATTATTCTCCCTCCAGTTATTCTAACATAAAACACTATTTTTTTCCTTCATAGCATTAAACACAATTGTAAATTAAATATTTATATTTGTTTATCTGTTCATTTAAAATATTTTTCTCTCTGCTTATTTTAGATCACTTCTATTTCCAAATTTACTAATCTTTTCTTTTGTAATGCCTTATCTTTTGCTAATCACATCCAGTGTATTTTTCTTCTTAGATATAGTGATTTTCCTTTCTCAAAGTTCAATTTGAACTTTTAAAAAAAGTCTTTCAGGTATCAAATTAACTTTTGAATATATGGAATACAATTAAAATAATTGTTTTAATATTTTTATCTGCTAATTCTAACATATGCTCCTGTTCTGTACCAATTTTGATTGACTGAGTTTTCTCATTATTATGGGTCATATTTTTCAGCTTTTCTGAATACCTAGTAAATTTTGGTTGGATGTTAGGTATCATGAATTGACTTTGTTGAGTGCTGGATATTTTTTATATTCTTATAAATATTCTTGAGTTTTGTCCTGGGATGCAGTCAAGATACTTGGAAAGTTTTTTTCATTTTTTCCTTTCAAGTCTTGCTTTTTAAAATTTGTTAGGCAAGTTTTGAGCTGTGTTTCATGTAGGGCTAATTATTCCCCACTAGTGAGGCAAGAACCCTCTGAGTACTATACACAATGCCTATGACTTATGAGGTTTTCCAGTTTTCCTGATGGGTTCTGCCTTTTCTTCCAAGTCTTGTGTGAGTTCAAGGAACTTTTTCTCTAATCCTTTCATGTGTTTTTTCCTGTTGGTCTCAGGTAGTTTTCTCACATACAAACAACAATCCGTAAGTTAAGGAACATATAGGAGGCTCCTTGGAAGATCTCTGGTGGTCTTTTTGCACCTCTCTCCTTAGTGGTACTCTGTCTGTGAATTCTAACTTTTATGCTCTCCATAGACTCTCAGCTTCATCTCTTCAACTTGGGGGAGTTTGCTGGGTTCCTCTTGATTTGTCCTTCCTTGCACTGCAGCCTGAATGTACCTCAAAGGAATACGCCAGGGAAATCATATGTTTCATTTTGTTCTCCGTCTCTCAGGCATCACTGTCTTCCATTGCCTAATGTCCAATGTCATGAAACTGTCCTTTTTTACATTTTGTCCAGATTTTTAATTGTTGAGGGTGGGAGTGTAAACCCAGCCTGTTCTTTCATATTGGCTGGGAGAAGAAATGAGATGTACTTTTTTTAAAGAACACAAACTTTCTTAAAAATTTAGGCCTACTTCTGATGAGAGATTGTCTGTTTGGATTTAAAGACAAAAAAAAAATGTAATTGTTATTGCAAGTTCCTATGCCTGATGCACAGTGAGGCCAAATGAACCAAAACATTGGAGTTGGGGGTAGGGAAAGGTTTATTGCAGAGTGATGCAAGGATATGCATCGCTCATGCTCTAAAAAAAACCTGAGGTCCCTGAAGGGTTTTGGCAAAGCATTTTTAAAGGTCAGGTGAGGGAGGGGGGTTGCAGTGTATGTGATCAGCTCATGGACAATTCTCTGATTGGATGATGGTGAGGTAACAGGGGGGTGTCACAAGGGTTAACATTATCATTCCTTAGTCTCCAAGAGACCTGGGGCTATGTGCTCATGGTCATGAAGTAGTTAACTTCTTCCATTTGGTGGGGAGTTTTCACATCTGTAAAACAACTCAGGGAATGTGCATCAAATACTGTTATCTAGGTACTTCAGAGAGGATCTATGGTAGAGGATATGGGGAAGAGGATATGTCTCAGGAAGGCCTCATAGGATCCTGCTCAGTTACATAATGAAAGGTAGTATTTCTTATAAACAAACATAACACAGTTTTCCCTAAAATTAGCAAAACATTTTGAAAATTTTTATTATATTTCTTTACTTTCTATTTATATTAAATTACCTTGTGCAATATAAGATTGCCTAAAAACACCCAGACCTTAAATATTAAGATTGTCATGTTGGACCTGTGATCTTTTTAAGCAGTAAAAGAGCAGAAATGAGTATCAAACGGACACATTTTACAGCCTCTATATTCTGTGCTTTTAGTCGGAGAAGAAGACTCAATATCCCATCAACTATACTGAAGGCTTATATGGTTCCACCCCTGCCTCTTTCCAAAAGACCTGAGGCTGGGCTTCCCTGGTGGCACAGTGGTTGAGAGTCCACCTGCCGATGCAGGGGACACGGGTTTGTGCCCCGGTCTGGGAGGATCCCACATGCCACGCAGCGGCTAGGCCCGTGAGCCGTGGCTGCTGAGCCTGCGCGTCCGGAGCCTGTGCTCCGCAACGCGAGAGGCCACAACAGTGAGAGGCCCGCATACTGCAAAAAAACAAAACAAAACAAAACAAAACAAAAAGACCTGAGGCTGTTCTTTTTTTTTTTAAACTAAATTGTCATACTAAGAATTATTATAACCTAAAATGCCTGAAGATAAAAATCCTGGTATTCTTGAGAAGGTGGATGGAGAAATGGTTATTTAAAAAAACCCTATCTCTTAGAAGACTACCTTAAAACATACACAAGAATATCAACAAACACAAAAATAGCACAGATTCGCTGTTACTGTCACTATAATGGAACAGGACTCAGAAGAAGTATTTACTCTTGGATATAAGGAGATACCATTGAGAACTTACAAGCTTAATCATCAGACTCCATTTTCTTTTACATTTCTTTCAGCAACTTCTTGAGATTTCGCGGGAGTTGTTACCTTATAAGGAAGTCACTGATTGCCACATTCAGAATCTGCTTCTTGCATCTAGCAGTTACACAAAATAGAGAGCTACTTTTTTTCTTCTTTTTTTAACATCCTTATTGGAGTATAATTGTTTTACAGTGGTGTGTTAGTTTCTGTTTTATAACAAAGTGAATCAGCTATACATATACATATATCCCCATATCCCCTCCCTATTGCGTCTCCCTCCCACCCTCCCTACCCCACCCCTCTCGGTGGTCACAAAGCAGAGTTGATCTCCCTGTGCTATGCAGCTGCTTTCCACTAGCTATCTATTTTACGTTTGGTAGTGGATATATGTCCATGCCACTCTCTCACTTCGTCCCAGCTTACCCTTCCCCCTCCCCATGTCCTCAAGTCCATTCTCTAAGTCTGCGTCTTTATTCCTCTCCTGTCCCTAGGTTCTTCAGAACCTTTTTTTTTTTAGATTCCATATATGTTTTAGCATATGGTATTTATTTTTCTCTCTCTGACTTACTTCACTCTGTAAGACAGACTCTAGGTCCATCCACCTCACTACAAATAATTCAATTTTGTTTCTTTTTATGGCTAATATTCCATTGTATATATGTGCCACATCTTTAGAGAGCTACTTTTAACTGTCAATGAGAGATTTAGATTCATTTTGGCAAGATTAAAATTTATTTAATTGGTTAACCAAGCAGTAACGTTTGCATCCATCTCATCGGTATACTCTAGCTAAAGAGGATTGCTTTGCACTAAACCAGTGGTTGTCAGCTGGGGCCATCTGTGCCCCTCAGTGGACATTTGACAGTGTCTTGAGACATTTTTTATTTTCACAACTGGGATGGAGAGCTATTATTGGCATCTATCCAGTAGAACTAGAGATTGCTAGGACACCTTCCCCATGTGAAAGAATTTTCCATTTCAAAATATCAATAGTGCTGAGGTTGAGAAAACGGCATTAAACAGACCTGTTGCAACTTATAAACATTTAGCAGAGCAACACACACACACACACACACACACACACACACAAATAAATGCTTTAATAAGATCAATGCTTTGGTAAATAACACTAGACCACTTTTTAGAGAAAGTTTATGAAAAAAATTGTTTGTCCTAGGAATTTTTTGAAAAACACAATAACTTTAGGATTTATCTTGAGGTTAGGTCATCTATTACTCAATCTCCCATACCTATATGAAATGTATGAAATAATGCAAAACTCTGGGACATATCAAAATTCCAAGTAATCAAAGGGTTCAGTTATTCTCATAATACTCTACCGATTATTTATTTGCCAAGACACATAAACAACTGCATTTCTAGATAACATGCCTCCTACAGCTCTTAAAAATAGAAGGCTTATATAGTTCAACCTCAGCTAGTCAAAACTCGTCTGATTTAGTAAAGAAGGAATATTAGGGTTGAGAGGGCAACACAGAACCTTTAGTCCAGCTCCCTCATTTTACAAATAAATTGAAGTCAAGAGGAGCACAATGAAAAGAGCAAGTTAGTGTTTGAGCCAGCTGTAGACCATAGATCAGTTGGCTCTGGGTTCAGTAAACTATAAAAAACACCAAAATTAAAAAGGTCCTCGGGCCTCCCTGGTGGCGCAAGTGGTTGAGAGTCCGCCTGCCGATGCAGGGGATGCGGGTTCGTGCCCCGGTCTGGGAGGATCCCATATGCCGCGGAGCGGCTGGGCCTGTGAGCCATGGCCGCTGAGCCTGCGCGTCCGGAGCCTGCGCGTCCGGAGCCTGTGCTCCGCAACGGGGGAGGCCACAACAGTGAGAGGCCCGCATACCGCAAAAAAAAAAAAAAAAAAAAAAAAAAAAAAAAAAAGGTCCTCAGTATGTTTCTACAAGGCCCATCAGACTAAGGCTTACTTTTGGGAAAGCCAGAGGGCTATAGAAAATATAGACTCTACTCTTACAGGGCACACACAAAATCTCACACTCTGGGACCTAGAGCAGAAGCAGTAATTTGAAAGGAGCCTGGATCAGATCCACCTACTGATTTTGGAGACCCTCCAGAGAGGCAGGAGGCAACTGGAGCTTACCCTGGGGATATACACACTGGTGGCAGCACTTTTGGGGCACTCTTTGTATAAGAAGGATGATGGTGCTGGCAAGCAGCATTTTGGAATCCTCCATCTAGCTTATTAGCAATAGGACCCAGCCCTGCCCACTAGCCTGTCTGTACCAAGAGCAGGACACCTCAGGCCAAGCAGCTAGTTGGGCAGGGACACAGGCCTACCCACCAGCAGGCCAGCTGCCTTAAGACCACCTGTGCCCACAGACACCCTGGGACCCAGTCCTGTCTCCAACTGGCAGACAACTATTCCAAGACCACCAGGGCCCTGCAGACAGAGACCACCCTAGACTGAGCTCTGCCCACCAGTAGGCTAACATCAGCTTCAAAATTCTTATGGGACCAGGCCTTACCTCTGCCTACCAGTGAACAGACACCAGTATCAGGACTACCACAGTCCCACAGCTTGCTGTGTCAGGACCCAGCCCACCCAACAGCAGGCTGCACCAGCTCAAAGACCCCTTTGGCCCCAGTCTCATCCACCAGCAGGACAAAACCAGCTCTGGGACAATGTTGGGCCCCACAACCCCCAGGATCCAGCCCCACCCACTAGCAGACTGACACAAGCTTTGGGACACCTCAACTGCAACCATCTGTGTCAGGAATCAGCCCTGCCCATCAGCAGGCTGACAGTAGATCTGGAACCCCCAATTCCACAACTACCAATCGTGGAATCAAGCTCCACATTCCAGTGGGCTGGCAGTAGCCCTGAGGCCCCCCAGAGCCCTGCAGCTAGCCACTTTATGACCTTACCTTTCCTGCCAGTGGCTGATAGCATGTAAACTGACCAGACCAAGGCCTGTCATGCCTATCAGATCACATACAGCAGTCAGCCATCCACAATAGAATGACTTACATAGCCCACATAGGAGGTACCCCTAGAACATAGAGATTTGGTGACCAGAGTGGAGTGCACTGCTAGGAACATAGAAAATCTCCTACACAAGACTACTTCTCCAAGGTGGGGAAATGCAACCAACCTACTAAATACATAGAAATAAAAACAGCAAATTAGGCAAAATGAGGCAGTAGAAGATTGTGATCCAAAGAAAAACACAAGATAAAACCCCAGAAGAACTAAGAGAAGTTGAGATAAGCAACCAACCAGATAAAAAAAGAAAATTACTGGGCCTCCCTGGTGGCGCAGTGGTTGAGAGTCCGCCTGCCAATGCAGGGGATACGGGTTCGTGCCCCGGTCTGGGAGGATCCCATATGCCGCGGAGCGGCTGGGCCCGTGAGCCATGGCTGCTGGGCCTGCGCATCTGGAGCCTGTGCTCCACAACGGGAGAGGCCACAACAGTGAGAGGCCCGCATACCGCAAAAAGAAAAAAAAAAAAAAAAAGAAAATTACTGACCAATATCACTGATGAACATAGATGCAAAAAACAATCAACAAAATATTAGCAAACAGAATTCAAAAAGATGATACACCATAATCAAATGGGATTTATCACAGGCCTGCAAAGATGGTTCAATATCTGTGAATCAATCAATGTGATACACCATATTAAAAAACAAGAAGTGGTGTGATGAATACTGACATACATACACTAATATGTATAAAATGGATAGCTAATAAGAACCTGCTGTATAAAAAAATAAAATTAAAAAAAATCATATGATCATCTCAGGAGATGCAGAAAAAGTTTCTGACAAAATTCAACAACCATTTATGATAAAAAAAAAACTTTCAACAGGGCTTCCCTGGTGGTGCAGTGGTTGAGAGTCCACCTGCCGATGCAGGGGACATGGGTTCGTGCCCCAGTCTGGGAAGATCCCACATGCCATGGAGCAGCTAGGTCCATGAGCTATGGCTGCTGAGCCTGTGCGTCTGGAGCCTGTGCTCTGCAATGGGAGAGGCCACAATAGTGAGAGGCCTGAGTATGGCAAAAAAACCCAAAAAACAAAACAACAACAAAAAAATTCAACAGAGTGGTTATTGAGTGAACATACTTCAATATAATAAGGGCCATATGTGACAAACCCATGGCCAACATTTCACTCAACAGTGAAAAGCTGAAAGTATTTCCTCTAAGATTAAGAGCAAGACAAGTATGCCTACCTGTGCCACTTTTATTCAACAGACTATTAGAAGCCCTAGCCACAGCAATCATACAAGAAAAAGAAATAAAGGATTCCAAATTGGAAAGGAAGAAGTGAAACTGTCACTGTTTGCAGATGACATGATACTATACATAGAAAATCCTAAAGATGCCACCAAAACCTATATATATATAACTCATCAATGGATTCAGTCAAGTTGCAGGAGACAAAATTAAAATACAGAAATTTGTTGCATTTCTATTCTCTAACAACAAAGTATCAGAGAAATTAAGAAAACACTCCCATTTATAATTGCATTAAAAAGAATAAAATAGGGCTTCCCTGGTGGCACAGTGGTTGGGTGTCCACCTGCCGATGCAGGGGACACGGGTTCGTGCCCTGGTCTGGGAGGATCCCACATGCTGCGGAGCAGCTAGGCCCGTGAGCCATGACCAATGAGCCTGCGCATCTGGCGCCTGTGCTCCACAACGGGAGAGGCCACAGCAGTGAGAGACCCGCATACCACACACACACAAAAAAGAATAAAATACCTAGGCATAAATCTAACCAAGGAGGTAAAAGACCCATACTCAGAAAATTAAGACTCTGATAAAAGAAATAGAAGAAGACACAAACAGATGGCAAGATATACCATTTTCATGGATTGGAAGATTGAATATTGTTTAAATGATCATACTACTCAAGGCAATCTACAGATCAATGGAATTCCTATCAAAATATCAATGGCATTTGTGGAAACACCAAAGACTCTGAATATCCAAATTAATCTTGAGAAAGAAGAACATATTACTCAAAGGAATATGAAGGTATCATATTACTGATTTTGAACTGATTTGAACAGTAGTCAAAACAGTACAGTACTGGCAGAAAAGAGACACATAGATCAATGGAACAGAGTAGGGAGCCTAGAAATAAACCCATTCTTCTTTTCAGGCAAGAATATGCAATGAGGAAAAGACAGCCTCTACAATAAATGGTGCTACATGAAAAAGAATCAGACTGGACAACTCTTTCAGATCATGTAGAAAAATCAACTCAAAATGCATTGAAGACTGAATTTAAGAACTAAAACCATAAAATTTCTAGAAGAAAACATAGGCAGTAGGTTCTCTGACATCAGTCTTAGTAACTACTTTTTGAATATGTCTCATCAGGCAAGGGAAGCAAAAGCATGAATAGACAAACAGTACTACATCAAATGAAAAAGATTTGCACAGAAAAGGAAAAGATCGACAAAAGGAAAAAAACACTTACTCAATGGGAGAAGCTATTTGCAAGTGATATATCTAGTAAGGAGTTAATATCCAAAAAACACAAAGACCTCATAAAACTCAACATCAAAACAACAACCCAATTAAAAAAATAGGCAGAGGATCTGAATAAATATTTTCCAAGGAAGACACATAGATGGCCAACCGGCACACGAAAAAGATGCTAATCATCAGGGAAGTGCAAATCAAAACCACAATAATATATCACCTCATACCTGTCCAAATGGCTTTTATCAAAAAGACAGCAAGTAACAATTGTTGGAATGAATGTGGAGAAAAGGGAACACTTGTGCACTGTTGGTGAGAATGTAAAATGGTGCAGCCACTACAGAAAACAGTATGGAGATTTCACAAAAATTTTAAAATAGAACTATCATATGATTCAGAAATTCCACTCCTGGCTATTTATCAAAGAAAATGAAAACATAAATTAGAAAAGATATATGTATCCCAAATATTAATTGCAACATTATTTACAATAGTTAAGATATGGAGCAACCTAAGTATTAATAACCAGATGATGGATAAAGAAGCTATGAGATATATATATATATATATATATAAATATACACACACATATATATATAATAAATATATAATCAGTATATTATATATTTAATTATAATATAAACACATAAAATATATATTTATATGTATTTATATTATATATTATATTATACAATATTATATATTTATATATAAATAAAATACATATATAATAAATAAATAACATGGAATATTACTCAGCCATAAAAAAGAATGAAATTTCACCATGTGTGACAACAAGGATGGACCTAGAGGGTATTATGCTAAGTGAAATAAGACCAACTGAGAAAGACAAACACTGTATGATTTTACTATATGTGGAATCTAAAGAACAAAATATATGAACAAATAGAAAACAGAAAAAAAGTTATAGATATAGAGAGGAGTGTTGTGGGGAGAGGTAAGAAACAGGTGAGGGAGGTTAAGAGGTATAAACTTCCAGTTGCAATATAAGCAAGTCACAGTATAAATATACAGTGTGGGCCTGATTGCTCTAGCTCCATTTTTCTTTCTCAAGATTGCTTTGGCTATTCAGGATCTTTTGTTTCCATACAAATTGTGCAATTTTTTGTTCTAGTTCTGTGAAAAATGTCATTCATAATTTCATAGGGATTGCATTGAATCTGTAGACTGCTTTGGGTAGTACAGTCATTTTCACAATGTTGATTCTTCCATTCCAAGAGCATGGTATATCTCTCCATCTGTTTGTATCATCTTTAATTTCTTTCATCAGTGTCTCATTGTTTTCTGCATACAGGTCTTTTTCCTCCTTAGGTAGGTATATTCCTAAGTATTTTATTCCTTTTGTTGCAAGGGTAAATGGGAATTTTTTCCTTAATTTCTCTTTCAGATATTTCATCATTAGTGTATAGGGATGCTAGAGATTTCTGTGCATTAATTTTGTATCCTGCTACTCTACCAAATTCATTGAACAGCTCTAGTAGTTTTCTGGTAGCACCTTTAGGATTCTCTATGTATAGTGCCATGTCATCTGCAAAGAGTGGCAATTTTACTTCTTGTATTCCAATTTGAATTCATTCTATTTCTTTTTCTTCTCTGATTGCTGGGTCTAAACATATAGTAATCAAGAGAGTATGGTACTGGCAAAAAAAAACAGAAACATAGATCAATGGAAAAGAATAGAAAGCCCAGAGATAAATCCATGCACATATGGTCACCTTATCTTTAATAAAGGAGGCAAAACTACACTACGGACAAAAACCAGCCTCTTCAATAAGTGGTGCTGGGAAAACTGGACAGCTACATGTAAAAGAATGAAATTAGAACACTTCCTAATACCATACACAAAAGTAAACTCTAAATGGATTAAAGACCTAAATGTAAGGCCAGACACTATAAAACTCTTGAAGAAAACATAGGCAGAACACTCTATGACATAAATCACAGCAAGATCCTTTTGGACCCACCTCCTAGAGAAATGGAAATAAAAACAAAAATAAACAAGGGGGACCTAATTAAACTTAAAAACTTTTGCACAGCAAAGGAAACCATAAACAAGACAAAAAGACAACCCTCAGAATGGGAGAAAATATTTGCAAATGAAGCAACTGACAAAGGATTAATCTCCAAAGCTACAAGCAACTCATGCAGCTCAATATAAAAAAAAAACAAACAACCTAAACCAAAAATGGGCAGAAGACCTAAATAGACATTTCTACAAAGAAGATACACAGATTGCCAACAAACACATGAAAGGATGTTCAACATCACTAATCATTAGAGAAATGCAAACCAAAACTACAATGAGGTATCACCCCACATTGGTCAGAATGATCATCATCAAAAAATCTACAACCAATAAATGCTGGAAAGGGTCTGTAGAAAAGAGAACCCTCTTGCACTGTTGGTGGGAATGTAAATTGGTACAGCCAATATGGAGAACAGTATGGAGGTTCCTCAAAAAAGAACTACCATATGATCCAGCAATCCCACTCCTGGGCATATACCCAGAGAAAACCATAATTCAAAAATATATGCACCCCAATGTTCATTGCAGCACTATTTACAATAGCCAGGTCATGGAAGCAACCTAAATGTCCATCAACAGATGAATGGATAAAGAAGATGTGGTACATATATACAATGGAATATTACTCAACCATAAAAGGGAATGAAATAGTGCCATTTGCAGAGATGTGGATAGACCTAGAGACTCTCATTCAGAGTGAAGTAAGTCAGAAAGAGAAAAACAAATACCATATGCTAACCCATATATTTGGAATCTAAAAAAAAAAAGTTCTGAAGAACCTAGGGTCAGGACAAGAATAAATTAACAGATATAGAGAATGGACTTGAGGACATGGGGAGGGGGAAGCTGGAATGAAGTGAGAGAGTAGCATTGACATATGTACTCTATCAAATGTAAAACAGATAGCTAGTGGGAAGCAGCTGCATAGCACAGGGAGATCATCTCGGTGCTTTGAGACCACCTAGAGGTGTGGGATAGGGAGGGTGGAAGGGAGACGCAAGAGGGAGGGGATATAGGGATATATGTGTGCATAGAGCTGATTCACTTTGTTTTACAGCAGAAACTAACACACCATTATAAAGCAATTATACTCCAATAAACATGTTAATATATATATATATATACACACACACACACACACACACACACACACACACACACATACAGTGTGGGGAATATAGTAACTATGTAATATCTTTGTATGGTGACATACAAAGATAGCATTACTGTGGTAATGATTCATAATTAGAAGTACTGTGGTAGTCATTTTGAAATGTATAGAAATATCGAATCACTATGTTGTGTAACAGGAATTTGAGTAGTGTTGTAGATCAATTATACTTAAAAAAAAACTCCTCAGAAACTTAGATCATTTTTTTTTTTGTTTACCAGAGGTGGGAGTTGGGGTAGGGAAAATTGGATGAAAGGGACCAAAGTGTACAAACTTCTAATTATAAGACAAGTAAGTACTAGAGGTGTAAAGTACAGCATGATCAATATAATTAACACTGTTGTATGTTATGAAAGTTGTTAAGAGAATAAGTCATAACTGTTCCCATAACAAGGAAATCTATTTTTCTATTTTTTTTTTAAATTTTGTGTATATGAGATGTTCAATAAACTTACTGTGGGAATCATTTCATGAGGTATGTAAGTCAAATCTTTTTCTGTACCCCTTAAACTTATCTGTGTTGTATGTCAATTATGTCTAAATAAACTGGGGGGGGGAATTTCAAGCTATTGAAAAGTCTTTAATGGTTATAATAGTAAGGAGATTAAAATGTTTATTCACATTATTAGGCAAGATTGAGGAAAATAAATACTTCATCCTTATACCAGTATTAGTTAATATTTATATAAGGATTTATCATAAAATTCTCCTTTCACCAATAAAATCAGATTAATAAAATTTCTTTTTACATTATTTTGTCTTGTCCTTTTATTCATAACTAATATTTCTCTGATAAGAAACAATCAATTAATATTCTAAGTTCTAATTTCAAAAGCTCAGAATTCTTTTTTTTATTAGTTTCTGCTTTATAACAAGGTGAATTAGTCATACATACACATCTGTTCCCATATCCCTTCCCTCTTGCGTCTCCCTCCCTCCCACCCTCCCTATCCAACCCCTCCAGGGGGTCACAAAGCACCGAGCTGATCTCCCTGTGCTCTGCGGCTGCTTCCCACTATCTATCTACCTTACGTTTGGTACTGTATATCTGTCCATGACTCTCTCTCGCTTTGTTACAGCTTACCTTTCCCCCTCCCCATATCCTCAAGTCCATTCTCAAGTAGGTCTGTGTCTTTATTCCTGTTTTATCCCTAGGTTCTTCATGACTTTTTTTTTCTTACATTCCATATATATGTGTTAGCATACGGTATTTGTTTTTCTCTTTCTGACTTACTTCACTCTGTATGAGAGACTCTAGGTCTGTCCACCTCATTATAAATAGCTCAATGTCGTTTCTTTTTATGGATGAGTAATATTCCATTGTATATATGTGCCACATCTTCTTTATCCATTCAGCTGTTGATGGACACTTAGGTTGTTTCCATCTCTGGGCTATTGTGAATAGAGCTGCAATGAACATTTTGGTACACGTCTCTTTTTGAATTATGGTTTTCTCAGGGTATATGCCTAGTAGTGGGATTGCTGGGCCATATGGTAGTTCTATTTTTAGTTTTTTTGAGGAACCTCCGTACTGTTCTCCATAGTGGCTATACCAATTCACATTCCCACCAGCAGTGCAAGAGTGTTCCCTTTTCTCCACACCCTCTCCAGTATTTATTGCTTCTAGATTTCTTGATGATGGCCATTCTGACTGGTGTGAGGTGATATCTCATTGTAGTTTTGATTTGCATTTCTCTAATGATTAATGATGTTGAGCATTCTTTCATGTGTTTGTTGGCACTCTGTATATCTTCTTTGGAGAAATGTCTATTAAGTCTTCTACCCATTTTTGGATTGGGTTGTTTATTTTTTTGCTATTGAGCTGCATGAGCTGCTTATACATTTTGGAGATTAATCCTTTGTCAGTTGCTTCATTTACAAATATTTTCTCCCATTCTGAGAGTTGGCTTTTGTTCTTGTTTTTGGTTTCCTTAGCTGGGCAAAAGATTTGAAGTTTCATTAGTTCCCATTTGTTTATTTTTGTTTTTATTTCCATTTCTCTAGGAGGTGGGTCCAAAAGGATCTTGCTGTGATTTATGTCATAGTGTTCTGCCTATGTTTTCCTCTAAGAGTTTGATAGTTTCTGGCCTTACATTTAGGTCTTTAATCCATTTTGAATTTATTTTTGTGTATGGTGTTAGGGAATGATCTAATCTCATACTTTTACATGTCCCTGTCCAGTTTTCCCAGCACCACTTATTGAAGAGGATGTCCTTTCTCCACTGTACATTCCTGCCTCCTTTATCAAGGATAAGTTGACCATATGTGTGTGGGTTTATCTCTGGGCTTTCTATCCTGTTCCATTGATCTATCTTTCTGTTTCTGTGCCAGTACCACACTGTCTTGATTACTATAACTTTGTAGTATAGTCTGAAGTCAGGAAGCCTGAATCCCCCAGCTCCATTTTTCGTTCTCAAGATTAAAAAGCTCAGAATTCTTAGGAAGAATAAAATCAACTCACATAATCTATAGCTTTTACAATGTTTTCTTTTTTCTCTGATGTGCAAGAAAATGGGGAAACTCTGTGGATATGTGACATTTTTTCTTTTATCAGGGGCCTCAGCCTCCATTCTAATGGTATCAGAACATCATATTCTCAAGTAATATTCCTGGACAAATAGCAGTTAGGGCAAAATGTCTTACTGTGTTTATTTTGATTATTACCAAATTACCAGTCATAGATAAATTTCACTTTATAGAAAATATTTGACAAAAAAATGGTTCTTATCACTGGTATGGTAACATATAATTCCAGAATTTTTTTTTTAATGGGGAGGATATTATCCTACAGAAGATGACTAGGAGAGCATGCCTGGAATTCTATGATGGATAGCAATGAAAACAATATTAGAGACTGCTGGGGGACACAGCAATATGGATCAACTTCACCACTACCTCCTTACAAGGCACTAATTAATGTGTATGTGATTATTTAAGTACTTTTGATACGTGATAAGAGTTATAAATTTGACCCAACCTGTAAGAGTATTAATGTTAAGGCCTATACACTACATCTGAAATTTATCTCAGACAGAAAGCAATGCATTTGATAAATGTGTAAGAAAAAACGATTTTTAAAAATGTGTTTGAGAGGATGGGAGTCAAGATAGCAGACTAGGAAGCTGTGGAGTTCATGTCTCTGCATGTGGAGTTCGTGTCTCGGCACAACTAGTGCAGCTACCAGGCACTGGTGGACACCTGAGGGGATAGGAGGAACCCCCGAGCAACCAGGTAGGATGTGGGGGGCGTGGTGGTAGGGAGGAGGAGAAATGGAAGTGGGACTAGGACTGGCATCACTGAGGGGTGGCTGGGTGAAGGGAGGGGCTCCCACACCTGGAGGGACACACCCATGGTTAAGTGATCAACAAGAATTGAGGAGACCCTTGGGAGAGCTGAGGATCAGAAGGAAACATGGTTAGTGTTTACCCCACTCATTAGGGCCCTGGGGAGCCTGCTGAGGTCCCAAGCCTGATCCTCTGCCCACCAAGACACCCTCCAGTTGTATGGGTCCTGAGGGAGTGGGAGGGAGGGGGAGAAGGTAAAAGCCAGCCTGACAGGACCAGCACCTCTGAGGGGCAGCTGGGGGAAGGGAGGTGCTCTCACACCTGGAGGGGCCCACCCACAGTTAGAGTATCAACAGGGATTGGGGAGAACCTCGGGAGAGTGGAGGATCAGAAGGGACAATGGCCAGCATTTCTGCTGCCTACTTGGGCTCCAGGGAGCCTGCTGAGATCCTGTGCCTAATCCTCCACATTCCAAGGCTCCCTCCAGCCACGCTGAGCCTAAGCCCTGCCTCCACACCCCCACCCAGGGCCTTACCTCTACACACCACACTAAAACCCTCTCTGACCCCCTTCAACTGTGCTGGGCCTAAACCCCACTTGAACACCCCCAACTAGGGTCTTTTCTTTAACTCCACACTCTGAGGCTCCCCTCCCAGGCCTTTCCCAGCTGAGGGAGTCCTGAGCTTAGGCCCCACCCTGCTTTAAACACCACACGTGCCTAAGCTCCACCCCACACAGCAAGGCCTTTTCTGGCCATTTTTTATTTAGGTTGTGGTTCTGTTTTACATTGTTGTTGATTCATTTATATTTTTATTTTTTCTAACAATTTTTTATTCTTCTAATTTTATTTTATTCTTTAGAGTTTCTTATTGTTCTGCTCCTTTTGATGTGTCCCCACCCCCTTTTTTCCTTTTTCTTTTATGGTTCTGTTTTACCCAGTTGCAGTTGTTTCACTTATATTTTTATTTTTCCTAAGATATTTTTAATTTTTGTAACTTTTTTTTTCTTTGTTATTGTCCTGCTTTTTTTTTTTTCTTTGCTGTGCCACACAGCTTGCAAGATCTTGGTTCCCAGGCAGGGGCTTGGGCCTGAGCTCCTGTGGTGGGAGCGCTGAGTCCTAACTGCTGGACTACAGAGAATGTCAGACCCCAAGGAATATTAATTGGAGTGAGATCTCCCGGAGGTCCTCATCTCAGCACTGAGACCCAGTTCTACACAAATGCTTATAAACTCCAGTGCTGGGTACCTCAGGCCAAACAACCAGTAAGACAGGAATACAGCCTTACACATCAAAAAAATAAATAAAAAAGTGAGATGACAAAAAAGTATGTTACAGATGAAGGAGCAAGGTAATACCCTAAAACACCAAATAAAAGAGGAGGAAAGAGGCAACCTACCTGAAAAAGAATTCAGAGCAATGATAGTAAAGACCCAAAATCTCTGAAACAGAATGGAGGCAAGGATTGAGAAAATACAAGAAATGTTTAACAAAGACCTAGAACAACTAAAGAGCAAACAAACATTGATGAACAACAAAAATTGAAATGAAAAATACACTAGAAGGAATCAAAAGTAAAATAACTGAGGCAGAAGAATGAACAAGTGAGCTGGAAGATAGAATGGTGGAAATAACTGCCAATGAGCAGAATAAAGGAAAAAGAACGAAAAGAACTGAGGACAGCCTCAGAGACCTCTGAGACAATATTAATCACACCAATATTCAAATTATAAGGGTCCCAAAAGAAGCAAAAAAAAAAAAAAAGCGTCTGAGAAAATATTTGAAGAGATTATAGTCAAAAGCTTCCCTAACATGGGAAAGGAAATAGTCACCCAAATCCAGGAAGCACAGAGAGCCCAATGCAGGACAAACCCTAGGAGAAACACACCAATACACATATTAATCTAACTAAAAAAAAGTAATTTCAAAGAAAAAACAAAACAGAAAGGGAAAAGCAAAAATAACATACAAGGGAATCCCCATAAGATAATCAGCGGATTTTACAACAGAAACTCTGCAGACCAGAAGGGAGTGGCTGGATATACTTAAAATGATGAATCAGAAAAACCTACAATTAGCATTACTCTACCCAGCAAGGATCTCATTCACACTCAACAGAGAAATCAAACGGTTTACAGACAAGCAAAAGCTGAGAGAATTCAGCATCACCAAACCAGCTTTACAACAAATGCTAAAGGAGCTTCTCTAGGTGGGAGACACAAGAGAAAAAAAGACCCAGAAAAACAAACCCAAAACAATTTAAAAAATGGTAAGAGGGACATACATATTGATAATTACCTTGAATGTAAATGGATTAAATGCTCCAACCAAAAGACACAGACTGACTGAATGGATACAAAAACGAGACCCATATATATGCTGTCTACAAGAGACCCCCTTCAGACCTAGGGACACATACAGACTGAAAGTGAGGGGATGGAAAAAGATATTCCATGCAAATGGAAATCAAAAGAAAGCTGGATAGCAATACTCGTGTCAGATAAAATAGATTTTAAAATAAAGAATGTTACAAGAGACAAGGAAGGGTACTAAAATATGATCAAGGGATCAATCAAAGAAGAAGATATAACAATTATAAATATTTATGTACCCAACATAGGAGCACGTCAATACATAAGGCAAATGCTAAAAACCTTAAAAGGGAAATCAACAGTAACACAATAATAGTAGGGGACTATAACACTCCACTTACACCAATGGACAGATCATCCAAACAGAAAATAAATAATGAGACACAAGTTTAAGGGACATCATAAGCCAGATAAATTTAATTGATATTTATAGGACATTCCACAAGAAAGTGGCAGAATACACTTTATTCTCAAGTGCACACAGAACATTCTCCAGGATGGATCATATCTTGGGTCACAAAGAAGCCTTGGAAAATTTAATAAAATTGAAATTATATTAAGCATCTTTTCTGACCACAATGCTATGAGATTAAAAATCAATTACAGGTTAAAAAAAAACTGTAAAAAACCCAAATACATGCAGGCTAATCAGTGTGCTACTAAATAACAAAGAGATCACCAAAGAAATCAAAGCAGAAATAAAAGATATACCTAGAAACAGATGACAATGAAAACACAATGACCCAAAACCTATGAGATGCAGCAAAAGCAGTTCTAAGAGGGAAGTTTATAGCAACTAAATCTCACCTCAAAAAAACAAGAAAAAGCACAAATAAACAATCTAATGTTACAACTAAAGCAACTATAGAAAGAAGAACAAAGACAACCCAAAGTCAGTAGAAGGAAAGAAATGAAAAATAACAGAGCAGAAAAAAATGAAATACAAATAAAGAAAACAAAAGCCAAGATCAATAAAACTATAAGCTGGTTCTTTCAGAACATAAGCAAAATTGACAAACTTTTAACCAGACTCATCAAGAAGAAAAAGGAGATGATGTAAATCAATAAAATTAGAAATGAAAAAGGAGAAATCATAACTGTTATCACAGAAATACAAAGGATCAAAAGAGACTACTACAAAAAACTATATGCCAATAAAATTGACAACCTGGAAGAAATGGACAAATTCTTAGAAAGGTACAATTTCCCAAGATTGAACCAGGAGGAATTAGAAAATATAAACAGACCTATTACAAGTAATGAAATTGAAACTGTAATTAAAAATCTTCCAACAAACAAAAGTCCAGGACCAGATGACTTCACAGGCAAATTCTATCACACATTTAGTGAAGAGCTAACACCTAAACTTATCAAATTCTTCCAAGAAACTGCAAAGGGAAGAACACTCCCATATACATTCTGTGAAGCCACCATCACCCTGATACAAAAAGCAGAAAAACATACTACAAGAAAATGAGAGTTACAGACCAATATCATTGATGAATATAGACACGAAAATTCTCAACTAAGTACTAGTAAACAGAATCCAACAACACATTAAAAGGATCATACACCATGATCAAGTGGGATTTACCCCAGGGATGCAAGGATTTTTCAATATATGCAAATTAATCAATGTGATACACCACATTAACAAATTATGGAATAAAAACTGTTTGATCACCTCAACAGATGCAGCAAAAGCTTTTGTCAAAATTCAATACCCATTTATGACAAAAACACTCCAGAAAATTGGCATAGAGGGAACCTACCTCAAAATAATAAAGGCCATATATGACAAAACCACAGCAGACATCATGCTCAATGGTGAAAAACTAAAAGCATTTCCACTAAGATCAGGAACAAGACAAAGATGTCCACTCTCACCACTTTTATGCAACATAGTTTTGGAAGTCCTAGCCATGGCAATCAGAGAAGAAAACGAAATAAAAGGAATCCAAGTTGGAAAAGAAGAGGTAAAACTCACTGTTTGCAGTTGACATGATATTATATATAGAAAATCCTAAAGATGCCACCAGAAAACTACTAGAACTAATCAATGAATTTGATAAGGTTGTAGGATACAAAGTTAATGCACAGAAATCTCTTGCATTCTTATACACTAACACTGAAAAATCAGAAACAGAAATTAAGAAAACAATCCATCACAAAAAAAAGAATAAATGCCTAAGAATCAACCTACCTAAGGGGGTAAAAGACTTGTACTTAGAAAACTATAAAACATGGATGAAAGAAATCAAAGATAACACAAGCAGATGGAGAGATATACCATGTTCTTGGATTGGAAGAATCAATATTGGGAAAATGACTACAACATCCAAAGTACTCTACAGATTAAATGCAATGCCTATCAAATTACCAATGGCATTCATCACAGAATTAGAAGAAAAAAATTTACAGTTTATATGGAAACTCAAAGACCCTGAATAGCCAAAGCAATGTTGAGAAAGAAAAATGGAGCTGGAGGAATCAGGCTCCCCAACTTCAAACTATACTACAAACCTACAGTAATCAAGACAGTAGGGTACTGGCACAAAAACAGAACTATAGATCAATGGTACAGGATAGAGAGCTCATGCACATATGGTCACCTTATCTTTGATAAAGGAGGAAAGAATATACAAAGGAGAAAAGCAGCCTCTTCAATAAGTGGTGTTGGAAAAACTGGACAGCTACATGTAAAAGAATGAAATTAGAACACTACCTAATACCATACACAAAAATAAATTCAAAATGGATTAAAGACTTAAATGTAGGGGCTTCCCTGGTGGCACAGTGGTTGAGAGTCTGCCTGCTGATGCAGGGGACATGGGTTTGTGCCCCGGTCTGGGAAGATCCCACATGCCATGGAGCGGCTGGGCCCGTGAGCCATGGCTGCTGAGCCTGCACATCCGGAGCCTGTGCTCTGCAACAGGAGAGGCCACAGCAGCGAGAGGCCCACGTACCGCAAAAAAAAAAAAAAAAAAAAAAAAAAAAAAGACTTAAATGTAAGACTAGACAGTATAAAACTCTTAGAGGAAAACATAGGAAGAATACTCTGACATAAACCACAGCAAGATCTTTTATGACCCACCTCCTAGAGTAATGAAAATAAAAACAAAAATAAACGAATGGGACCTAGTTAAACCTAAAAGCTTTTTCACAGCAAAGGAAACAATAAACAAGACAAAAAGACAACCCTCACAATGGGAGAAAATATTTGCAAATGAAGCAACATACAAGGGATTAATCTCCAAAATATACAAACAGCTCATACAGCTCAATAAAAAAAAAATTAAAATATGGGTGGAAGACCTAAATAGACGTTTCACCAAAGAAGACATACAGATGGCCAAGAGACACATGAAAATATGCTCAACATCACTAATTATTAGAAAAATGCAAGTCAAAACTATTGTGAGGTACCACTTCACACTGGTCAGAGTGGCCATCATCAAAAAATCTACAAACAACAAATGCCAGAGAGGGTGCAGAGAAAAAGGAACCCTCTTGCACTGTTGGTGGGAATGTAAATTGATAGTCATTGTGTAGAAAAGTATGGAAGCTCCTTAAAAAACTCAACATAGAACTCCTATATTTTCCAGCCATCCTATTAGTGGACATATACCCTGAGAAGACCATAGTTCAAAAAGACACGTATACCCCAATGTTCATGGCAGCTTTATTTACAATCGCCAGGACTTGAAAACTACCTAAATGTCCATCAACAGATGAATGGATAAAGAAGATATGGTGCATGTATATAATGGAAGATTCCTCAGCCATAAAAAGAAATGAAACTGGTCATTTGTAGAGATGTGGATGGCCCTAGAGTCTCATACAGAGTGAAGTAAATCAGAAAGAGAAAAACAAATATAGTATATTAACACATATATGTAGAATCTAGAAAAATGGTACAGATGAACCTATTTGCAGGGTAGGAATAGGAATGCAGATGTAGAGAATGGGCATGTGGACACAGAGGGAGAGAGGAAGGGTGGGATGAATTGGGAGATTAGGTGTGACATAAATACACTACCATGTGTAAAATAGATAGCTAGTGGGAACTTGCTGTATAGCAGAGGGAACTCAGCTCAGTGCTTTGTGATGACCTAGATGGATGGGGTGGGGGCAGAGGAGGGAGGTCCAAGAGGGAGGGGACATATGTATACATATAGCTGATTCACTTCATTGTACCACAGAAACTAACACAACATTGTAAAGCAATTATACTCCAATAAAAAATGCGTTTTATTACTAAACATTAATAATTATTATCCTCTTTTGTAATCCATAACTTTTTTTGTTCATATTATAAGACTAAATAGCATAGACAACTTTACCTTCTAAAATAATAGTACATTAACAAAATTAAACTCCTGAGTTATAATGTAGAACTCTTGGCTACATGTTTCAATGAACTGCAGAACTTTAAAATTACTGTTTTGGTCTCCCTTCCAGAGATTTTTATTTAACAGGTCTGGAATGAGGCTTGGGCATTGGGATTTTTAACTCTCTCCAGGGTTTCTAATGTGCATCCAAAGTTGAGAACCACAAGTTTAGAACATTGTTTAAGTTTCACAGATATATTTACAAATTACTAAAACTACAGGAGCCAAGTAGTTTACATAGCTGTACTCTTTCCTAGCAAATGATTTTAGCCAGCATTGTGTACATTCCTCCATGATGTATACAGAGACATATACTACCTTTCAACTTGGGAAAGGAAACACAATATTCCACCCTGCTCCCAGAAGACACAATATTCCTGAATATCTCTTGTAGACTTAAAAAAATAGATATGTATACTTATAATATTAACAAATGTGATAGAATTGTGAATACTCCTCCTTGAGACTTCAGCACATCTGTTTTGGAGTGAGTAGAAACCCAATCTCATTTATAGCATTTTATATAGTCTCACATGCCTAGGGGCACTGGGAACACATAGAGAAACTTCTTCATCTTGAAATGTTGGTCTATAGATTAGCCCTGGCAAAAATGTGGTAGTTGGGATGAAGGGCATTTTAGGCTTATGAATGTTAAATTGGGTCATATGCTTTGGAATCTGACCTATAAATTATCTGTTGTATGATCCTGGGCAAATTACTTCTCTAAAACTCATAATCTATAATGCAGAGAGAATAATAATGTGTACCAGCTTAGGCTAGTACATAATAAGCATTTACTCATATCCAATATAAAACATTATGATTATTAACTTTAACCAGAAAAATAATGGTCAGTTTTATCTATTTTCTTATAGTATAAGCACTAGACACTTTTCTAGTTCATACACCTTATTCCACAGATGTGGGAACTGAAAGACAAAGAATAAATGGCCTGCTAAAAAACACAACCAGGGAGGACTAAAGTCTAAATGGAGACATTATTCTTATGGCTTCTACTGAATTCATCTATGATAACATCTTGGCAGTTTTCTTTTTTAATCCCCTTTTTCCATTGTTGAAGATGAAAGATTCATGATGATAATTTATGTTTATGCAAACCTCCATAAAATCTGCTTAAATGGTTATATAGCATTACCCAAATGACCAGAATAAGGGAAAGTGTTTTCTGAAATTTTTTTTAAAGATTTTGAAAAATAACAGAAAGCTACAATAAAATTCAAATACACACAACATCAAATGTAAATCAAACTGTCTTAACCAAACCTAAAGAGACATGACTACTAAATGTAATATGGTATCCTACGTAGGCTATTGGAACAGAAAAAGGAAATCAGGGGAAAATTGAGGAAATCTGAATATAGACTTTAGTTAATAATAATGTATCTATATTGGTTCATTAATTATAACAATAGTACCATACTCTTATTTGGGGAGAACTGAAAATAGGGTATTCTGGGACTCTCTGTACTAACTTCACAATTATTCTGAAAATATAAAACTGTTATTAAATAAAAAGTTTATTTAAAAAATGTAAATCATATCCCTCCACCAATAAAAAAACATGTTCTCAAATGTTTATCTTTAACAATGTTTATTTTTAAATTCAGACAGTAACAGCTAACTCAAGGATATAGAATAAAAGAATTGAATGCAATAATGTAAAAATATGTAAAGTGTAATGTAATGTGCAAAATAATAATTTACAAATCTTAGAAGAAATCAATCAATCAAACAACTAACCAACCAAAAGACAATAACAACCCTAAATCCTTTATACATACCCTAATCCTGATGTACATTACTGTTGTCACCAACATTTATTCCACGTTGGCATTCCATGGTACTCATGTTCATATTCCTGAGCAGGTTGGCTCCTTAATATCAGCAATAGTTCTTTCAACTAGAGATATGTCTGGAAGATCTGGCCCAATATTAGTTTTAGGGGTAAATTGTGAAAACAAAGTTAACCCCGTAATAAGGTTTAAATATACGTTGGGTTGGGTGAAAAATTCAAACAATGAACAAAACTGAAAATTAAGAAATCATTAAGCAAGATTCATAAATCCCAAAGGGTCCAATGGTAGACTTCAAGGCATCCATAGATCTCCTGAAGTTGCACATGTATGTTGCATCTGTAGTGTTTATCAGCTTTTAAAAGAGTCCATGCATTCCCCAGTATTAGTGAATCATTAATTTAATATCTTTTTCAGTTTCAAATTATTTCTGTATCTTTAACACCTACCACTAAATTTCGCATTTAGTGCACAACCTTAAAAATTTTGTTGAATGAAGGAGCAAGTCAATTGATCAGCAGGATAAAAGAAAGAAAATTCTATGTTGGGCACAAATGTCACATTTTCCTTCCTCTAAATACTTGCAGCACTATATTTTTATCCCTCAAGTCATCTTTGGATACTCATTCATCTTTGTATCCATCATCAATATTTGTACACTAAGATTGAAAAGCAACTTTTAAACAAGGGACCTTGAATTAATGTTTTACACCCAATCCTACTTCTGCTTGTCACATTAATCCAATAATTGATAAAGTAATGTCATCCCAGAACTTATGAAACTGTATCTTTAGATCCTCTGAAATCTGGCTAAAAATGAGAAGAAACTAGTTAATGGCTGCAAAAAGAAAATAAAAAGCTTAGCAAATGAGGCTGAAATCACTCAAACCTCTTCTTTTAGTGCTACTTTAATCCAGCTGTCCCTTTTTGTTTTGATGGCATTCTTTAGTACAAAATAAAAGAATAGTAGATTCTCACTAATCAGTGAGTTCATGGACTAGAATAAGTCCCCTGTATTAGCTCTACTTTTAACCAGGACTTTGAGAAAAAAGCTCTAAACTTTGAAATGAAAAGCTTTGTATTACTTATTTGTAATTAGTGTGCAATTGATCTCATCCAAGCAAACAAAAGAAAGGGTAGGAAACTTTTCTTTTCAAAATTGAACTTGGTAAATGAAGAACCTACACAAAGTAGTCATCAAAGACAAATTCTGTGTATGTTGCGTGTGTACACAAAGTCAGTTTTAAGGAATCTCTTCACACATTAACTCCTAGAAGAGTTAAGTGTGTACTATTTGGTTTGTTTTGACCCCATTCTCTCTGACACATGAAATTCAGAATAAGAAACCTTTAGTTTAACCAAACCAATCTCTTTAATAAAAAATGAATTTCTGATTACTACTTTGTTTTTATTAACATATGACTTTACAAGATATGCAGTTATTTTGATATATTTTATTATGGTACAAAGTCACCCACAGATTCCTAAACACATCAAGCTCCTTTACTCCCCTGGGCCTTTATTGTTGCTGCTTATCTGCTTAGACTGCCTTGTACCACTTCTCTGGGGCAATTTCCATTTTCTTAATAGATTTTTTTTTCTATTTTTTATTTCCATAGAAATGGTTTCCATTTTCTTCACAGCCTAGCCATCATCTCTGCTCCATGCCTGTGTATAAATTCTTCCCTCTGCTTTCCTCAGTTTTCTTTTATCAATAAATTGAAGTATATTTTCTGCCCATTATTTATTGTTTGGGTTACTTGCTTTTTGATATTGAGCTGTATGAGCTTTTTGTATATTTTGGAGATTAATCCTCTGTTGGCTGCATCATTTGCAAATATTATCTCCCATTCTGTAAGTTGCATTTTCATTTTGATTATGGTTTCCTTTGTATGCAAAAGCTTTTAAGTTTATTTAGGTCCCATTTGTTTATTTCTGTTTTTATTTCCATTACTCTAGAAGGTGGATCCAAAACAATATTGCTGCAATTTATGTCAAAGAGTGTTCTGCCTATGTTTTCTGCTAAGAGTTTTATAGTCTCTGGTCTTATATTTAGGTCTTTAATCCATTTTGAGTTTATTTTAGTATATGGTGTTAGAGAATGTTCTAATTTCATCCTTTTACATGTAGCTGTCCAGTTTTCCCAGCACCACTTATTGAAGACACTGTCTTTTCTCCATTGTATATTCTTGCCTCCTTTGTCATAGATTAATTGACCATAGGTGTGTGGGTTCATTTCTGGGATTTCTATCCTGTTCCATTGATCTATATTTCTGTTTTTGCGCCAGTATCATACTGCTTTGATTATTGTAGCTTTATAGTATAGTCAGTAGTAAAGGAGCCTGATTCCTCCTACTCTGTTTTTCTTTCTCAAGATTTATTTGGCTATTCAGCGACTTATGCATTTCCATACAAATTAAAAATAAAATTTGTTATATTTCTGTGAAAAGTGCCATTGGTAATTTGATAGGACTTGCATAGAATCTGTAGATTTCCTTGTGTAGCATGGTTATTTTAACAACATTGATTCTTCCAATCCAAGAACATGGTGTATCTTTCCATCTGCTTGTTTCAGCATCTTATAGTTTTTGGTATACAGGTCTTTTGCCCCTTAGTTATATTTTTCCTAGAAGTCTTATTCTTCTTGATGAGATGGTAAATGGGACTGTTTCCTTAATTTCTCTTAATGATCTTTTGTTGTTAGTGCATGCAACAGATTTCTGTGTATTAATTTTGTATCCTGTGACTTTACCAAATTCATTGATGAGCTCTAATAGTTTTTGGCAGCATCTTTAGGATTTTCTATATATAGTATCATGACATCTGCAAACAGTGACAGTTTTATTTCTTCCTTTCCAATTCAGATTCCTTTTATTTCTTTTACTTCTCTTGGTGTTGTGGCTAGGACTTCCAAATTATGTTGAATAAAATGGATGAGAGTGAACATCTTTGTCTTGTTCCTGATCTTAGAGGAAATGCTTTCAGCTTTTCACTATTGAATAAGATGTTACCTGTGGATTTGTCATATAAGACTTTTATTATATTGAGGTATGTTCCCTCTATGCCCACTTACTGGAGAGTTTTTTTTTTTTATCATCAATGGTGTTGAATTTTGTCAAGAGATTTTTATGCACCTACTGAGATGATCATATGATATTTATTCTTCAACTTGTTAAGGTCATAATGATTGATTTGCAGATACTGAAAAATCCTTGCAGCCCTGGGATAAATCTCACTTGATCATGGTGTATGATCCTTTTAATGTATTTTTGGATTGGTTTGCTAGTATTTTGTTGAGGATTTTTGCATCTATGTTCATCAGTAATATTGCCTTGTAATTTTCATTTTTTGTGGTAAATGTGTATGGTTTTGGTATCTGGGTAATGCTGGCCTCATAGAATGAGTTGGAAGTGTTGCTTCATCTGCAACTTTGTGGAACAGTTTCAGAAGAATAGGTGTTAAATCTTTTCTAAATGTTTGGCAGAATTCACCTGTGAAGCCATCTGGTCCTAGACTTTTGTTTGTTGGAAGTTTGTTAATCACAGGTTCAATTTCTATACGTGTAATTTGTCTGTTCATAGTTTCTATTTCTTCCTGTTTCAGTCTTGGGAGATTGTACCTTTCTAAGAATTTGTTCATTTCTTCAAGTTTGTCCATTTTTTTGGCATATAGTTGCTTGTAGTAGTCTCTTTGGTCCTTTGTATTTCTGTAGTGTTGGCTGTAATGTCTCATTTTTCATTGCTAATTTTATTGATTTGAGTCCTCTCCCTCTTTTTCTTGATGAGTCTGGCTAAAGGTTTATCAATTTTATCTTTTCAAAGAACCAGTTCTTTGTTTCATTGATCTTTTCTATTTTTTTCTTAGTCTCTATTTCACTTATCAGAACCACCCAATCCAAAAATGGGCAAAACTTTTAAACACACATTTCTGCAAAGAAGATATACAGATGGCCAAAAATTACATGAAAAGATTCTCAACATTGCTAATTATTAGAGAAATGCAAATCAAAACTATTATGAGATATTACCTCACACTGGTCAGAATGGCCATCATCAAAAAGTCTACAAACACAAGGGAACCCTACTACACTGTTGGTGGGGATGTAAATATATAAGTTCATTTATATCATTTTTTATATTCCACATATAAGCTATATTGTATGATATTTGTATTTCTCTGGCTTACTGCACTTACTATGATAATCTGTAGGTCCCTCCATGTTGCTGCAAATTATTTCATTCTTTTTTTATGGTTGAGTAATATTTCATTGTATAAGTATACAACATCTTCTTTATCCATTCATCTGTCAGTGGGCATTTAGGTTACTTCTATGTTTTGGCTATTGTAAATAGTGCTTCAATGAACATTGTGGTGCATGTATTTTTTCAAGTTATAATTTTCTGCAGATATATGCCTAGGACTGGGATTGCTGGATCATATAGTAGCTCTATTTTCAGTTTTTTTTTTTTAATGAACCTCCATACTGTTCTCCATAGTAGTCGTACCAATTTATTGATACAATAGAGAATTAGACCCACAGACATAGAAAACAAACTTACGGTTACCAAAAGGGTGAGAGTGAGGGGAGGGATAAGTTAGGAGTTTTGGATTAACCTATACACACTACCATATATAAAATAGACAACAAACAAGTACCTACTGTGTAGCACAAGGAACTATGCTCAGTATTTCATAATAACCTATAAGGGCAAAGAATCTGAAAACAAATATAGATATATGTATAACTGACTAACTTTTCTGTATATCTGAAACTAATACAACATTGTAAATCAACTATACTTAAAAAAAAGCTATAAGGATATGCTGTACAGTGCAGGGAATATAGTCAATATTTTATAACAACTTTAAATAGAGTATAATCTATAAAAAACTTTGGATCACTATGTTTTACACCTGAAATTAATACTGTAAATCAACTATACTGCAGTAAAATTAAATAATAATTTTTTAAAATTTGAAATATCCTCAGATATATAAGGTAAAGAGAAGGATAAGTGGAACACTAAATCCCCAAACCTTTTTTTAGTGCATTTAGCTTCAACTTTCCCCCATACTAAACATTTTAGGAGTTCTGTTATTAAGAGTGGAATGGTGTGTTTCACATTTTAACCCCTTTTCCCTTAGTGTCAGGAAAATATACAATTATTTAAAAAACTAGAAATAATACCAGCAACAAAGGCCATTAGTATTCTAAAACCTGGATATTCAGATATTGATCAAGTTGATTATAAAAACTATGTTATGTTAAAAATTTTTTTGACTAATTTTCCTAATTCCATTGGACAAGATCTGTTTAGAATCCAGGAATATAAAGAATCTTCATTTCATGGCTGCATAAAGAGTGACCTGGAATATAGAGTGATTTGTCTAATATCACATAGTTACCTTGTAGCATTGCTGGAATATCATCTGAGTGAACAGTAATTTCTAGCTTAGAATTAGGGTACCCATTTATATGACATTTCCCTGAATAGTGTGGCTCTGGGCCCCAAATGTGGAGGAAGCTCATCAAATATCATGATGTGTATAATAATGCTGACCATTTTAGATTGACCTGAATGCCATGTTTTTACTCTCTTCTCTGGACCAATGAGATGGTGATTGAGGCAAGGATGGTAACAACTGCCATCAGAATTTGTTCTTTCTCTGCAGTTTCAAAGAACCACCTTTTATACATTATATATTTCAGATTATATTTGAAAACTGAAGCTTGACTGAATAAAGTCAAAACAAAAATTATAGTTGATTTATAGTACTATGTTAGTTTCAGGTGTACAGAAAAGTGATTCAGTTATATAGATATATTTTTTTCAGATTATTTTCCATTATAGGTATTACAAGATACTGGATATAGTTCCCTGTGATATACAGTAAATCCTTGTTGCTTACCTATTTTATGTATGGTAGTTTGTATCTGTTAATCCCATACTCCTAATTTACCTCCCCACTTCCCTTTCCCCTTTGGTAACCATAAGCTTGTTTTCTATGTCTGTTTTGTATATAGATTCATTTGTATTATTTCTCAGATTCCACATATAAGTGATATCATTTATCTTTGTCTGTCTTACTTAACTAAGCATAATATTCTTTAGGCCCATCCATGTTGTTGCAAAGGCAAGAATTCATTCTTTTTTATGGCTGAGTAATATATATATATATATATATATATATATATATATATATATAGAGAGAGAGAGAGAGAGAGAGAGAGAGAGAGAGAGAGAGAGAGAGAGATCACATCTTCTTAAGCTAATTGTCTGCTGATGGGCACTTGGGCTGTTTCCATGTCTTGACTGTTGTAAATAGTGCTGCTATGAAAATTGAGGTGTATGTATCTTTTTGAATGAGAGTTTCTGGATATATGCTCATGAGTGGAATTGCTAGATCATATGGTAGCTCTATTTTTAGTTTTTTAAGAAACCTCCATTCTGTTTTCCATCGTGGCTACAACAATTGACATTCCCACCAACAGTGTAGGTGTTTTCTTCAATTCTTGATCATCTAGATGGCTTTTCACATTTCAGACCACAGTTTAGAGTTATTTCATCAGGAAGCCTTCCATCAGGAAGTTAGGTATCCCTGGTATGAATTTTATTCACTGCATTTACCTTTTCCCAATAATTACTATGCTTTATTATATTTTATTTTTCCATTATCTGTCTCTGTTGCATGATGCGAAGCTCTGGGATAACAAGGATCCATGTCTTATTGTTATATCCCCAGCACCTACCAGAATCTTCCTACATGTAGTAGTGTCTCAATAAATATTGGAGTAAAAAATAAATTTAACCACTTCTTTGAAAACCTCAGAATATAAATTAATATGGCTTTTTTTTTTTTTTTTTTTTTTTCTTTTTGCGGTATGCGGGCCTCTCACTGTTGTGGCCTCTCCCGTTGCGGAGCACAGGCTCCGGATGCGCAGGCCCAGCGGCCATGGCTCACGGGCCCAGCCGCTCCGCGGCATATGGGATCCTCCCAGACCGGGGCACGAACCCGTATCCCCTGCATCGGCAGGCGGACTCTTAACCACTGCGCCACCAGGGAGGCCCTAATATGGCTTTTGAATTAGATATTTGAAATATACTTCATTTTCTTTAACTGTTCTTTTTCATAAAAGGGATATCCTAAAAAAATAAATTTAAGCAAATAATAATTTGCCAGAAACTTGCCTAAAGTATTCCTCCATTCTCTTTCACACTACTTTTTCTGTCACATTAAAACAACCACATAAACAAACAAAACAAGCTAAGTCAGGTTAAGTGAGTATGTCTGAGCAACTTCATCTGCCCCGTGGGAACATCTAAGTGTTGCCTGGGAGAGCTGTGTACCAGGAGCCAGGACACAGCAAAATGTGGACAATAGCTACCTTTTTACTGACACTATCCATTAAAATATTATGATATCTATGTGAATAGGTATGTAGGAGGAAAAACATAGCCTAAAATCACCAAAATTATACCAAATACTTCAATTTTAAAAGTTACTTCAGTTAGGTAAGTGTATTATTAAAATAAAAATCAAGCCATGGTAGAATATCATTTTTTTTAGTATAAAGTAAAACACTTCAATATGCAATTACTTTCTGTCACAATATTAATAAAGATTATGTTCTCACTGAAAGGAGTTAGAAATATTTCAGAGTATTTTGATCCAAATATTGAAAGTGGTAAGATATTAATTTATTTTATGAGATTAAAAGACAGTTGGAGACAGACATTTGCATGTTTAACTAAGTGCCTGACTCTCCAGTGACTATTATGATGGCAGCATGGACTCTGACTTCTTATACCAGATCATTTCAGTCCATTTTTTACATAGTCATGCATGGAGTGTGGAGTACTTTCAGGAGGAAAACCGAAACAAAAGCAAATCTTACCCAGTAAGATTCTCATTTTTTCAGTAGGTAGGCAAAGGCAGACTATGGCTTTCTAGAATTATAAGGACTTTGGATGTGATTCTGAAAGCTATCAAGAGTATGGGACTTGATCATGTCTATTTTGTGGGTTTTTTTTGTGATAACCCTGTATCTTTTCACAGTACCTGGAATGGAAATAGGTGATCAATAAATATACATGTGTTAGATAAAGTAGCAAAACTTAAGTAGTACATTGGCATATTATATTTCTGAGTTAGAATATTAATATAGGCTACAGGATGAAGAATGACTTTAGAGTTATGACTGAGTGAGAAAGACTATAGACTAAACAACTTCTTAGTTGAATTTGAGTGGTAATGTTCATGGAAAGGAGGAGACTTGTTAGAGAGAAATGTAGGTGGTAAATTGATAGGACTTGGTGACAGACTGGATGTAAAAAATTTAAAAAAATAGAGATTTATAAAGGAGGATGCCGCAAACCCTGGATTAATGTGTTGAGTGTTATGGATTGAAATAAGGGCAAAAGAAGAAAGTCCTTTTGGGTGGTACTAAGATGGTAGGATATTGTGAGTTAATTTTGAATGAGAGAGTTAAAAGTGAGTTAAATTTGAGTTGGGAGATATCAGCTTTGAAGTGGTTCTAGAAACCATAGCTGTGTCAGACTTATCAGAGTGTGTAACATGGAGAGAAAAAGAGCTGGGTGAATAATTTTGAATAATATGAATAAAGATTCACAATCAAAGTAAAACCAAGGATCTGAAGCCAGGTCAAGAGTCTGAAATTTTAGAGCAGACAGGTAGGTGTTGTAGGTGAGAGCAAAATGGAGGGACCAAACCAGGGAATAGGAGGTGCATAAGAAGTCAAGTTAAGAAGTTTGAGACAACAAATAAGGAGACCTTAATAGTAAAACAAACCTGTTAGGACAACAGTCAGTCCCTTAGCAGAACTTAAGGGCCTGGAGAAAGAAGAAAGTAGGTAGAAGGACATGCATGTTGTGGTGAGCAAAGTCAGGGGCTTCTCCTAACAATGGGAGACCAAATTCAAGAGATGTCCTGAAAGAAGCAGCCCATCTTGAGAGCTTCTCTGCTCAGAGTGCCCTGAATCAGGCTCACTGAGTCTGGCAAACATAATCTAGCCACTGATATTTTTCCACATCAGCAAGATGAGAATATGCAATGGATGGTATGGCTATCTAAACTAAGTTAGATGACCTTAGTTTCTTGATCTTGGAAGGAAACCACAGACATTCTTAACGTCTTAAGCCTCTGAAGAATTTTCAATCTACTAAACACAGTATTAAGGTCACATTTTTGTTTTGCTCCTTTGCCCAAGTCATTTCAACAGAATTCAACACAAGGAAAAAAAATCCATAAAATAAAAGCAACTTATGTTCAGAAACTGGACTTTGAACACTGCAATCACTTAGGAAATAACCCGTCAATTCCACCTCCTGAATCTCCTTCTAGTTGGCATCTCTTCTCCATTCCTACTGTTCCAACCTTAGCTGGGAATCTCACTCTATTACTTGGACTATCACACTAATTTCCTAACTTGTCTATCTGTCTCTAGCCTAGTTCTTCAATCTTGCAATATGCAGCTGCCAGATGGTACTTTTTAAAACATTTTAAGACATTCACCTCAATAAGGTTTTCCCCAAATAGAATCTCTCAATGACTCCTAACTTCCTACTGAATAATATCCAGGTCTCTTTGTAAACAATTCATAATTCCTAATAGTCTGGCTCTTTGCCAATGTCCCACTTCATCTGACACTCCTCCACCCTTTATAATTTTTTGCTCTTAAAATACCAGATGCCTGTTGTTTTCTAAATTCACTGAATAATTTCACACTTCTGGGCTTTTGCACATGTTATTTCTTCTGTTTGTACTGTCCTCCTTACCTTAAATACTTGACAAACTCGTACTCAATCTATTAATCTTCAATATTCACTTCATATTCCCTCTTAATAAAGATTTCCCTGACGTCTTGCTCTTCTGCCTCCCACACTTCACCAGCCACAGTTTATCATCCCAATCTTCTCTGCTATTTTGGTATCCTGTACATTTCTTTATTTTAGCATGTAATAATAGACTCCTGAATTTCTGCTGAAGAGATGAAAAGGATATATCTTTGGAAATCAAAATAAATCTTTGGAAACCCTAAATTCACTATACCAAAGCATCAGAAAATTTGTCCCAAAAATTTTTATCTAAGAATGGGACAGAATGCAGCCTATGTGGATGTGCAGTTGGTAAACAGCAATGTAAGCTCACTGACTACCTCCCTACATTGCAGCATGGGTGATTTAAATGCATCTCTTGGTGAAAACATATTTTACTCTGTATAACAACTCTGAGCTCACTTGTGAATAGTTGAGACTGTGAGTGCAAGTTTTATGAATACCAAGGACCAATATTATAGCACTTTCTTGTTTATATATTTCCCACTTCATCTAAATCTACATTGCATGACGGGAGGGACTATGTCTGTTTATTTTTCTGTGAGAAATAGTAGATTTTCAATAAACGTTAAATGAATGAACCATATACCTGAAATTCAATTGCAATGTCTAAACAATCAAAAAATGTTCATTCCCTTTTTTCCCTGCTTTTGAGAAGAATGACAGTGTAACATCTTCCTATTTTAAAAATGTATGAATGCTAGAGGAAAAGATTTACTTCATTCAATATTGAATTATTTCACTTATTCATTCACTCACCAAATATTTGTTGATTTCTTAATATATGCTACACATTGTTGTATGTTTTGAGGATACAGGAATATATACGATAGATGAGTACTCTGCTTTTATGGTGTTTTCATTCTTATGGAGACACACAATAAGCAAATAAATAAAAATCCCATACTACCACATACTTATATCTTTTTAAATGCCTCATTGTTCTTTTTTAAACCTGGGAATGATTTAGATATGGGGGCTGAAGTCAGCAAGGAAGAACTTGTGTGTCCTGCCCTTTATTGTTGCCACTACACAATACAAAATTTGAGCTTTGTAATTTCAGATTTTGAAGATTTCTCAAATCCTTGTAGTTTTCCTAACCTATTTGTATAAAAGGCATTGCCAAATGAATAAGATAATTTTTCATTTCTGTGGAATGGAGGTATAACTTTTTAAATGATCAACTTTGCCAGAAAACTGAGAGGTATATTTTTAAAAGTCTTACTTTTGTAATAAAGACCACATCTTAGATGAGAAAACTGAAGGGGAAAAGATATATAGCAATATAGTGAAAACTACTCTGTAGAAGTCAGTAAAATTTAATCAGAGATCATTTTTTTGCAATGATACAAGACAGCCTACTACTGTAAAATCAGTAGGGAAAAAATGACTCCTTCAATGAAAAAATATCTCTTTTTATAAATTTAGAAAATGTCATACCTGCCACAGTTGTCATAATTAATTATGGCACGCTAGGAAGATTGAAAATATCTTGATAGTTTCTCACAACTCTTCTCTCCTGAATAATTTCCTCTCTACATGTCCTTCAAGAACCAGCTTTTGTGAGCTCTTTTTCTTAAATCTTCTCTCAAAACATTTAGTCCTTCCTTCCTCAGTTACCACTGTACTCTATATATTGTTCAACTAATCTATAGATCACATTGCACTTTAATTTTTTTTTATAAACCTTCCTCTTTTCTAGATTGTAACCTTCTTGTGTCCATGTAAATCTTTAATCCCCAGAAGTTACCATTCTGAGCTGAATGGCATACATAATTACAGTCTATTTTCTACATCTGCATAACCAAGCATATTATTGTAAAATGATTTTTAATTTTTAAATTTTATTTATTTTTTTATACAGCAAGTTCTTATTAGTTACCAATTTTATACACATCAGTGTATACATGTCAATTCCAATCGCTCAATTTAGCACAACAACACCACCTCTCTAATGGCTTTCCCCCCTTGGTGTCCATACCTTTGTTCTCTACATCTGTGTCTCAATTACTGCCCTGTAAACTGGTTCATCTGTACCATTTTTCTAGGTTCCACATATATGCCTTAATATACGATATTTGTTTTTCTCTTTCTGACTTACTTCACTCAGCATGACAGTCTCTAGATCCATCCACATCTTAACAAATGACCCAATTTCGTTCCTTTTTATGGCTGAGTAATATTCCATTGTATATGTGTACCACATCTTCTTTATCCATTTGCCTGTTGATGGGCATTTAGGTTGCTTCCATGACCTGGCTATTGTAAATAGTGCTGCAATGAACATTGGGGTACATGTGCCTTTTTGAATTATGGTTTTCTCTGGGTATATGCCCAGAAGTGGGATTGCTGGATCATATGGTAATTCTATTTTTAGTTTTTTTAAGGAACCTCCATACTGTTCTCCATAGTGGTTGTAACAATTTACATTCCCACCAACAGTGCAAGAGGGTTCTCTTTTCTCTGCACCCTCTCCAGCATTTGTTGTTTGTAGATTTTCTAATGATGCCCATTCTAACTGGTGTGAGATAATATCTCATTGTAGGTTTGATTTGCATTTCTCTAATAATTAGTGATGTTGAGCAGCTTTTCATGTGCTTCTTGGCCATCTGTATGTCTTCTTTGGAGAAATGTCTATTTAGGTCTTCTGCCCATTTTTGGATTGGGTTGTTTGCTTTTTCAATATTGAGCTGCACGAGCTGTTTATATATTTTGGAGATTAATCCTCTGTCCATTGATTCATTTGCAAATATTTTTCCCATCCTGAGGGTTGTATTTTCATCTTGTTTATGGTTTCATTTGCTGTGCAAAAGCTTTTAAGTTTCATTAGGTCCCATTTGTTTATTTTTGTTTTTATTTCCATTACTCTAGGAGGTGGGTCAAAAAAGGTCCTCCTGTGATTTATGTCAAAGAGTATTCTTTCTATGTTTTCCTCTAAGAGTTTTATAGTGTCTGGTCTTACATTTAGGTCTCTAGTCCATTTTGAGTTTATTTTTGTGTATGGTGTTAGGGAGTGTTCTAATTTCATTCTTTTACATGTAGCTGTCCAGTTTTCCCAGTACCACTTATTGAAGAGACTGTCTTTTCTCCATTGTATATCCTTGCCTCCTTTGTCATAGATTAGTTGACCATTGGTGCGTGGGTTTATCTCTGGGCTTTCTATCTTGTTCCATTGGTCTATGTTTCTGTTTTTGTGCCAGTACCATATTGTCTTGATTACTGTAGCTTTGTAGTATAGTCTGAAGTCAGGGAGTCTGATTCCTCCAGCTTCATTTTTTTTCCCTCAAGATTGCTTTGGCTATTCATGGTCTTTTTTGTCTCGTTTTTTTTTTTTTTCCCTCAAGATTGCTTTGGCTATTCATGGTCTTTTTTGTCTCCATACAAAATTTAAGATTTTTTTTCTAGTTCCGTAAAAATGCCATTGGTAATTTGCTAGGGATTGCATTGAATCTGTAGATTGCTTTGGGTAGTATAGTCATTTTCACAATATTGATTCTTCCAATCCAAGAACATGGTGTATCTCTCCATCTGTTCATATCATCTTTAATTTCTTTCAATAGTATCTTATAGTTTTCTGCATACAGGTCTTTTGTCTCCCTAGGTAAGTTTATTCCTAGGTACTTTATTCTTTTTGTTGCAATGGTAAATGGGAGTGTTTCCTTAATTTCTCTTTCAGATTTAAAAATTTTTTTTAAAGTCACTTCTTAAATGGCTAAACAACTTTCTTTAATTAAGATTATATATTTTTATTTTCACATTCTTCAATTTTATGTAGATAAAATTAGCTTCATGAGGCACTTATCCATCTTTATTGAACTTGTTCACTATGATGAAACAAAATGTTTAATAAATGTTTAATCTATTATAAGATATTTAAATATCAAATATTATAATTACCTTTCCATACTGCCAACAATATACTTAGGTAATGATGATGATGATAATAATGATGATGAAGCATTTCCTTGAAGGAAAACCAAAATATGTTATCCCTAACAATAAAACACTTAATGGGAATAAACTTAGTGAAAAAAACAATATTGGGAGCAGGAAATTCTTTAAGTTCTGTATTTAGGATTGACAACTTGTCTCACTAGAGAAAGTAAGAAATGAGAGACAATTAGCTTATTTGTGAACAAGGCAAAGGGATAGAGAAATAATTTTTAAGCAAACCTAAGTGATAAGGAAGTCTGAGATCAGATAAAAAGATAGTGGAAAAAAGACTGGAAGAAAATATGGACTAGATTTTTAAATATTAATATCCTTACTTCCCCTGACTCTGCTACAAAATCATGTAGGAATCGTGTAGAAATTTGGTCCCTGAGAGAAAAATAACATAGAAATGGAAAATTCAGATTTGGAAAAATCACAGATAATTACAGTCTAAGATTATTTGCTACACTTTCTTTTAACACTGTAATGCTGTCTGAAATACATATCTTCCAGCAAAGTAATTTATAGGCTACCAAACATGTTTTTGATCAAGCTTGTCAAAAGGACTTATTTTCTAAATCAGTGTTTTTTAAACTGCTGGTCATAATATTTCAGTGACTTGTAAGATTTAGCATTGTTTTATTAATCTTTTGTTTTAATTTTGTGTACATTACATATACAGATAAATATAAACGTGTGCTCTGTGTCAAATGCATAAATGTGTTGTTAAAAAAATGGAAAGCGGGCCTCCCTGGTGGCGCAAGTGGTTGAGAGTCCGCCTGCCGATGCAGGGGATGCGGGTTCGTGCCCCGGTCTGGGAGGATCCCATATGCCGCGGAGCGGCTGGGCCCGTGAGCCATGGCCGCTGGGCCTGCGCATCCGGAGCCTGTGCACCGCAACGGGAGAGGCCACAACAGTGAGAGGCCCACATACCGCAAAAAGAAAAAAAAAAAAAAAAAAAAAAAAAAAAAAAAAAAAATGGAAAGCTATCATGTTAAGGAACATGAGTCAGTTGACTATGTTTATTGGAAACGTTTCAATGCCCTTAGGGAACATTAACTCAAGGTATAAATGAACTAAATGCATGCCTATAACGTTGAGTGAGGGATATAAGCAATATTTTCTGAGGAAGTTAACTCTTTGAACAGTGGCCAAGGCACCTTCTCTTTCCACCTTACCTTAAAGTCTCACCATTAGTACTTTTTTTCAGTTTTATTGAGATATGATTGACACATTGTGTAAGTTTAAGGTGTACAATGTGTTGATTTGATACATTTATAAATGCAAAATTATTACCACCATAATATTAGCTACCGCCTCCATCCCATCATATAGTTACAATTTCTTTTATTGTGATAAGAACATTTAAGATCTACAATTTGCCCTTGGTATTCATGGATCAATCAACTATGGATGAAAAATATTTGGAAAAAAAATTTCAAAACGTTTCAAAAAGTGAAACTTGAATTTGCTGTGTGCCAGCCAAATTTTAAATAGCATATGCATTGTATTAGGTAATATTAATAATCTAGAGATGATTTAAAGTATATGAGAGGACCTGCATATGTTATATGCAAATAATACATCATTTTAATAAGGAACTTGAACATCCACGGATTTTGTATTCAAAGTGGGTCCTAGAACCACTCCCCTGCAGGTACCCAGGAATGACTGTTCTCTCTTAGGAACATTTAAGTATATGATATAGTATTATTAGCTAAATCCACCATGCTATACATTAGATCCCCAACGTTAATTTTATAACTGGAAATCTCTACCCTTTGTGCAATATCTCCCAATTTCCATGAATGCTTCTTTAAGACTATAAAAAGTCAGCTTCAGGATCATTTTAAAGTAATATTTTTTATTAAAATAAGATGCATTTTAAATCCAGTTTATGATATTAACTATTTTGTAAACTGAACCACAGAAAGACTGGCTTTGAGGGAATAAGAGATACAGAACATACATACCATGTCTCCCTAATGAGGGAGCCAAGTAGTTGAATGATAGGGGGACTGGCAATGGGCACTAATTGGGAAAGGAGGAGGAGCTTGGAGAGGGAAACTGGTCCGTAACAGCCAGAAAGAAGGAGTAAAGATGTTGGGCCAGGAGAAGGAAGAATCTTGGCAATGTGATGCCCACACTTGAATACTGGAGGAAATAAGGCAATATCTCTTAGAAATATCATCAGTCCTCTCCTGAGAATGCATTCACCAACTTCTCCTAGAGGAGTATTCCTCTTACTCCTGGAGACTGAAATGTTTGGCTACAAGTAGCATGTAGATTATAACTGTTCAGCCAAGTGAATGATTATGTGCAAGAATAGATAACAATATATTAATCTCCCTTCACCTTATGTGCTCTAGAAAAATAAATCTGAGCTCCTTTTTTATCTGTAAAACAGCAACAAAAAAGGACCAATATCAGTTAATCGTAACTAATATTGTATAGTGCTTTTCTAATGTGCTTTTTAATTAACCATCTTCTGAAGAACATAAAGCAGGTATATTATTACCTTCAGAGAAAACTCAGAGGTGTTATGACCCACACAAGTTCACAAACCTAGCAATTATTTGGGCAAGAACTAAAATCAGAGTCTTTGTACTCCAAATTCTTTACCCTTTGATTACACTTACCTGCATTTCCATTTGAGAGAGAACAAAAGGACCCAAAATTAAAGATACACTCTGCTTACCTCATGGCTCTGCCCTTGGCCTGCTATGACTTTAGAACATACTAAGAATATATTATAAACCTGAGAATATTTTTCTGTCCTTCATTTATTCATTCTCTTTCACAATTGGTTGAAAACTACTGTATTTCATAGAATCTAAGCCTCCATAAATTATAAAATGCTTGGTTCATTTTATGTACCATTAAGAAGGGAAAAAAACATAAGCACTTGAACCATAACATAATGCTTTCATATCTCTTAGAATTTCCTTTAACAATTACTAAAATATTTCTTTTAGACTTATTTAGATACATATTTTTATCATATTTACTCTGTGCACCAATAAAAAGAGAAATATGAGCAAAATAATTTGAATTTATTCTAAAATTTCCTAATTTTCAGACTCTAAGCCTTCTGAGACACTTTTCAAATTGGAGTTATTGTTGTCCATATGTTCCCACCTATGTTATCCTCTGTGACTTCTTAAGAGGTTTCACTTCAACAAGCTTTGATGTCGTAACTTCTGGATTTTACCCGAAGATGAGTAAAAGAATGTTTGCAATCACTAGGACTCATAGTTTTTATTTAAATAATCCTTAAATGGTTTGTAGATTAAACATCTAAGGTTGCATTTGTATATGCATGACACCAGAAATAATAACAACTTTACATATGCACAGACAATAACAACTCCCTTAGCCTGACTGACTTTTGTTATAACACCATTAACTGTAAGACATAATCTAGGTTCACTATTGTTAAATAGGAGGGTAAAATGCATGTTTTAGAATTGATTAAATAAAATATTCTCCTTGTATTGTCTTTTTACTTTCCCTTTAAAAATAATAGGTGAGAGATTTGGATTGGCTTAACCAGTTAGCACAATTCCTTCCAGAGAATCAGCAAAGATAAGATAAATATTCAAAATTAGTTAACCAGAGTGATCAAATATAATAGTTAACATTTATTAAACACTACAAGGTGTCAGATACTATGTTTAATATTATTTCTAATTCTTATAACTTTGCATGAAAGATTTTGTTATACATTTTACAGATCAGGAAACTGAAACTCAGAGAGATTAAGAAATTTGTCCACAACCGAAAGGCAACACATGCCAGAGCCTTAATTCAAACCCCTGCAAGACATTTCACTATTTCATCTATAGCCTTCACTTCTCTCTTAATTTCCTTATGTGCTATTTTCTATCGACACAATATTTCTTTTGGAAACTGATCCTCCTTCCCTTCCCCCAAATTCCTCCATGTCTTTCTCCCTACTTTTATTTTGTTCAGTTTTCCTCACTCATCAAATACTTTATGGTGAACAATAAGATATTCTAATTCTCAGGAGACAAGCTATTAGGAATTCTATTCTTCTTTGTCCATTTCCCTTTTGGAGTTACCCCAGGTGTCAGGTGAGTTACATGTTACCTTTCCATTTTAGTAGCGACACCAAAGGTTAGCTCCTCAGAGTTCTTTATCAGCATAACTGAAGTAGCAATCTCTCTAGCTCTCATAAAGCAGCATTATGTCTACTTCCTCACTGAGAGGGGCTTTCCTTGCTGAAAGTAGGCATGGAAGTAGAAACAGATGCTGTTAAGGAGAATTGGTGAGGGGATGAAATATTTTCTTGATAGATTTTAAATGTCTATGATTAGCCATAAGGAAGTGATAAACTTTCTTGTTGCCAGGTCTTTACTTATGTTGTTTTCTCTACTTGAAATGTTAATATTCCTGTCCTCCTATTATGGTCCAAATTCACTTCTTTCATGGATCCTTCCTCAGATGCTCTGTCAAAAACGATAACTCAGTGTTCTCTTTATACCCTTCTATGGATTTTATCATCATATTATGATATTATATTTACCTTCCTCTGTAGTTGCATATCCTCAGAGCTGAAAGCATGTCTTCTCTAGCTCTAGGGTCCTTTATTGAAATGCTGCCTAACAGACATATAATATAGCCACAAATGTGAGCCACGTGTAAAGTTAAAAAATTTCTAGTAGCCATATTAAAAATAAGAATAGGTGAAAATAATTTAATTATATATTATATTTAACCTACTATATCCAAAATACTGTTATCTCAAGCTGTAATCAAACATAAAATTAATGAGATTTCTTTTAAATTTTATTTTATTTATATTTTTATACAGCAGGTTCATATTAATCATCAGTTTTATAAACAGCAGTGTATACATGTCAATCCCAGTTGCCCAATTCATCACACCATCACCCCTACCCCCGCCCCCACAGCTTTCCCCCCTTGGTGCCCATACGTTTGTTCTCTACAACTGTGTCTCAATTTCTGCCCTGCAAACTGGTTAATCTGTACCATTTTTCTAGGTTCCACATATATGCCTTAATATACAATATTTGTTTTTCTCTTTCTGACTTACTTCACTCTGTATGACAGTCTCTAGATCCATCCACATCTCTACAAATGTCCCAGTTTCATTCCTTTTTATGGCTGAGTAATATTCCACTGTATATATGTACCACATCTTCTTTATCCATTTGCCTGTCGATGGGCGTTTATGTTGCTTCCATGACCTAGCTATTGTAAATAGTGTTGCAATGAATATTGGGGTACATGTGTCTTTTGGAATTGTGGTTTTCTCTGGGTATATGCCCATAAGTGCGATTGCTGGATCATATGGTAATTCTATTTTTAGTTTTTTAAGGAACCTCCATACTGTTCTCCATAGTGGCTGTATCAGTTTACATTCCCACCAGCAGTGTAAGAGTGTTCCCTTCTCTCCGTACCCTCTCCAGCATTTGTTGTTTGTAGATTTTCTGATGAAGCCCATTGTAACTGGTGTGAGGTGATATCTCATTGTAGTTTTGATTTGATTTTCTCTAATAATTAGTGATGTTAAGCAACTTTTCATGTGCTTCTTGGCCATCTGTATGTCTTCTTTGGAGAAATGTTTATTTAGGTCTTCTGCCCATTTTTGGATTGGGTTGTTTGTTTTTTTAAATGTTGAGCTGCATGAGCTGTTTATATATTTTGGAGATTAATTCTTTGTCCATTGATTTATTTGCAAATGTTTTCTCTCATTCTGAGGGTTGTCTTCCATCTTGTTTATGGTCTTCTTTGCTGTGCAAAAGCTTTTAATATCTGTTAGGTCCCATTTGTTTATTTTTGTTATTATTTCCATTACTCTAGGAGGTGGATCAAAATGATCTTGCTGTGATTTATGTCAGAGTGTTCTTCCTGTTTTCCTCTAAGAGTTTTATAATGTCCAGTCTTACATTTAGGTGTCTAATCCATTTTGAGTTTATTTTTGTGTGTGGTGTTAGGGACTGTTCTAATTTCATTCTTTTACATGTAGCTGTGCAGTTTTCCCAGCACCACTTATTGAAGAGACTGCCTGTTCTCCCTTGTATATGCTTGCCTCCTTTGTCATAGATTAGTTGACCATAGGTGCATGGGTTTATCTCTGGGCTTTCTATCTTGCTCCATTGATCTGTGTTTCTATTTTTGTGCCAGTACCATATTTTCTTGATTACTGTAGCTTTGTAGTATAGTCTGAAGTCAGGGAGTCTGATTCCTCCAGCTCCATTTTTTTCGTCAAGACTGCTTTGGCTATTCGGTGTCTTTTGTGTCTCCATACAAATTTTAAGATTTTTTGTTCTAGCTCCATAAAAAATGCCACTGGAAATTTGATAGGGATTGAATTGAATCTGTAGATTGCTTTGGGTAGTATAGTCGTTTTCACAGTATTGATTCTTCCAATCCAAGTACATGGTATATCTCTTCATGTGTTGGTATAATCTTTAATTTCTTTCATCAGTGTCTTATAGTTTTCTGCATACAGATCTTTTGTCTCCCTAGGAAGGTTTATTCCTAGGTATTTTATTCTTTCTGTTTCATTGGTAAATGGGAGTGTTTCTTTAATTTCTCTTTCAGATTTTTCATCATTAGTGTATAAGAATGCAAGAGATTTCTGTGCATTAATTTTGTATCCTGCAAGTTTATCAAATTCATTGATTAGCTCTAGTAGTTTTCTGGTGGTATCTTTAGGATTTTGTTACATATAGTATCATGTCATCTGCAAAGAGTTACAATTTCACTTTTTCTTTTCCAGTTTGCATTCCTTTTATTTCTTTTTCTTCTTTGATTGCCGTGGCTAGGACTTGAAAACTATGTTGAATAATAGCGGTGGGAGTGGACATCCTTGTCTCCTTCCTGATCTTAGAAGAAATGTTTTCAGTTTTTCACCATTGAGAATGATGTTTGATGTGGGTTTGTCACATATGGCCTTTATTATGTTGAGGTAGGTTCCCTCTATGTCCCCTTTCTGGAGAGTTTTTATTCATAAATGGATGTTGAATTTTGTCAAAAGCTTTTCCTGCATCTATTGAGATGATCATATGGTTTTTATCCTTCAGTTTGTTAATATGGTGTATCACATTGATTGATTTGCATATACTGAAGAATCCTTGCATCCCTGGGTAAATCCCACGTGATCATGGTGTATGACCCTTTTAAAATGTTGTTGGATTCTGTTTGCTTGTGTTTTGTTCAGGATTTTTGCATCTATATTCATCAGTGATATTGGTCTGAAAAATTCTTTCTTTGTAGTATCTTTGTCTGGTTTTGGTATGAGGGTGATGGTGGCCTCATAGAATGAGTTTGGGAGTGTCCCTTCCTCTGCAATTTTTTGGAAGAGTTTGAGAAGAATGGGTGTGAGCTCTTCTCTAAATGTTTGATAGAATTCATCTGTGAAGACATCTGGTCCTGGACATTTGTTTGTTGGTAGATTTGTTTGTTTGTTTGTTTGTTTTTTGTTTTGCGGTACGTGGGCCTCACACTGTTGTGGCCTCTCCCGTTGTGGAGCACAGGTTCCGGACATGCAGCCTCAGCGGCCATGGCTCACGGGCCTAGCTGCTCAGTGGGATGTGGGATCTTCCCGGACTGAGGCACGAACCCATGTCCTCTGCATTGGCAGGCAGACTCTCAACCACAGCGCCACCAGGGAAGCCCCTGTTGGAAGGTTTTTATAACAGTTTCAAATTAATTACTTGTGATTGGTCTCTTCATATTTTCTATTTTTTTCTGCTTCAGTCTTGGAAGGTTATACCTTTCTAAGAATTTGTCCATTTCTTCCAGGTTGTCCATTTTATTGGCATAGAGTTGTTCGTAGTAGTCTCTTCTGATGCTTTGTATTTCTGCTGTGTCTATTGTAACTTCTCTTTTTACATTTCTAATTTAATTGATTTGAGTCCTCTCCCTCTTCTTCTTGATAAGTCTGGTTTATCAATTTTGTTTATCTTCTCAAAGAACCAGCTTTTAGTTTTATTGATCTTTGCTATTGGTTTCTTTGTTTCTATTTCATTTATTTCTGCTCTGATCTTTATGATTTCTTTCCTTCTGCTAACTTTGAGTTTTATTTGTTCTTTCTCTAGTTCCTTTAGGTGTAAGTTTAGATTGTTTATTTGAGATTTTTCTTGTTTCTTGAGGTAGGCTTGCATAGCTATAAACTTCCATCTTAAAACTGCTTTTGCTGGATCCCATAGGTTTTGAATTGTGTTTTCATTGTCATTTGTCTCTAGGCATTTTCTAGTTTCTTCTTTGATTTCTTCAGTGATCTCTTGGTTACTTAGTAACGTAGTGTTCAGCCTCCATGTTTTTGTGTTTTTTACACTTTTTTCCCTGTAATTCATTTCAATCTCATAGCATTGTTGTCAGAAAAGATGCTTGATATGATTTCAGTTTTCTTAAATTTACTGAGGCTTGATTTGTGACCCAAGATGTGATCTATCCTGGAGAATAGTCCATGTGCACTTGAGAAGAAATTGTAATCTGCTGTTTTTGCATGGAATGTCCTATAAATATCAATTAAATCTATCCAGTCTATTGTGTCATTTAAAGCTTCTGTTTCCTTTTTTATTTTCATTTTGGATGATCTGTCCATTTGTGTAAGTGGGGTATTAACGTCCCCCACTATTATTGTGTTACTATTTCCTCTTTTATAGCTGTTAGCATTTACCTTATGTATTGAGGTGCTTCTATGTTGGGTGTATATATATATTTATAATTGTTGTATCTTCTTCTTTGATTTCTCCCTTGATCATTATGTAGTGTCCTTCCTTGTCTCTTGTAACATTCTTTATTTTAAAGTCTATTTTATCTGATATGCATATAGCTACTCCAGCTTTCTTTTGATTTCAATTTACATGAAATATCTTTTTCCATCCCCTCACTTTCAGTCTGCATGTGTCCCTAGGTCTGAAGTGGGTCTCTTGTACACAGCCTATATATGGGCCTTGTTTTTGTATCCATTCAGCAAGCCTGTGTCTTTTGGTTGGAGCATTTAAATCATTCACGTTTAAGGTAATTATCGATATGTATGTTCTTATGACTATTTTCTTAATTGTTCTGGGTTTGTTGTTGTAAGTCCTTTTCTTCTCTTTTTTTTCCCACTGAGAGAAGTTCCTTTCGCATTTTTTGTACAGCTGGTTTCCTGGTGCTGAATTCTCTTAACTTTTGCTTGTCTGTAAAGCTTTTGCTTTCTCCATCGAATCTGAATGAGATTCTTGTTGGGTAGAGTAATCTTGGTTGTAGGTTTTTCCCTTTCATCTCTTTAAGTATATCATGCCACTTCCTTCTGGCTTGTAGAGTTTCTGCTGAGAAATCAGCTCTTAACCTTATGGGAGTTACCTTGTATGTTATTTGTTGTTCTTCCTTTGTTGCTTTCAATAATTTTTCTTTGTCTTTAATTTTTGCCAATTTGATTACTATTTGTCTTGGTGTGTTTCTCCTAGTGTTTATCCTGTAGGGGACTCACTGTGCTTCCTGGACTTGGGTGGCTATTTCCTTTCCCATGTTAGGAAAGTTTTTGACTCTAATCTCTGCAAATATTTTCTCTGGTCCTTTCTCTCTCTCTCTTTGCCTTCTGGGACCCCTATAATGTGAATGTTGTTGCATTTAATGTTGTCCCAGAGGTCTCTTAGGCTGTCTTCATTTCTTTTCATTCTTTTTTTTTTCTTTAGTCTGTTCTGCAGCAGTGAATTCCACCATTCTTTCTTCCGGGTCACTTATCCGTTCTTCTGCCTCAGTTATTCTGCTATTGATTCCTTCTAGTGTAGTTTTCTTTTCATTTATTATATTGTTCATCTCTGTTTGTTTGTTCTTTAATTCTTCTAGGTCTTTATTAAACATTTCTTACATCTTCTCTATCTTTGCCTCCATCCTTTTTCCGAGGTCCTAGATCATTTTCACTATCATTATTCTGAATTCTTTTTCTGGAAGGTTGCCTATCTCCACTTCATTTAGTTGTCTTTCTGGGGTTTTATCTTGTTCCTTCACCTGGTACATAGCCCTCTGCCTTTTCATCTTGCCTATCTTTCTGTGAATCTGGTTTTTGTTCCACAGGGTGCAGGATTGTAGTTCTTCTTGCTTCTGCTGTCTGCCCTCTGGTGTATGAAGCTATCTAAGAGGCTTGTGCTGGTTTCCTGATGAGAGGGACTGGTGGTGGGTAGAGCTGTCTGTTGCTCTGGTGGCCAGAGCTCAGTAAAACTTTAATCTGCTTGACTGATTATGATTGTGGCTGGGTTCCCTTCCTGTTGGTTGTTTGGCCTGAGGCAACCCAACACTGGATCCTATCTTTGCTCTTTGTTGTGGCTAGTGGCAGGCTCTGGGAGGGCTCACACCAAGTATTTCCCAGAACTTCTGCTGCCAGTGTCCTTGTCCCCATTGTGAGTCACAGCCACCCCCTGCCTCTGCAGGAGACTCCCCAACACTAGCAGGTAAGTCTGGTTCAGTCTCCTCTGGGGTCACTGCTCCTTCCCCTGGGTCCCACTGCACACACTGCTTTGTGTGTGCTCTCCAAGAGTGGAGTCTCTGTTTCCCCCAGTCCTGTTGAAGTCCTGCAATCAAATCCCACTAGGCTTCAAAGTCTTATTCTCTAGGAATTCCTCCTCCCATTTCTGGACCCCAGGTAGGGAAGCCTGACGTGGGGCTCAGAACCTTCACTCCAGTGGATGAACCTTTGTGGTATAAGTGTTCTCCAGTCTGTGAGTCACCCACCCGGAAGTTATGGGATTAGCTTTTGCTGTGATTGTGTCCCTCCTACCATCTCATTGTGGCTTCTCCTTTGTCTTTGGATGTGGGGTTTCTTTTTTGGTGAGTTCCAGTGTCTTCCTGTCAATGATTGTCCAGCAGCTACTTGTGATCCTGGTGTTCTCAAAAGAGGGAATGGGAGCACATCCTTCTACTCCACCATGTTGGTTCTGCAAAATTCTCTATTGAAATTTTTATATGCCTTATTTCATAGAAAGTGTTTTGAAATCTGGTGTGTATTTTTCATTTACAGCACATCTCATTTTGGAATAGCCATATCTAATGTGCTCATTCGCAACATGTGGCTTGGTGCTACCATATAGAACAGTGCAGCTCAGGAGCTTGTACATGAAGGGGGAGAACTCAATTTTATTGAATGAAAACCAGTGAAATAAAAAGATTGGCAAGGCATTGTTTATAGTGGGAGAAGAAAAGAAAAATAGAAAATATTTATAGAAATTGAGCTTCAAAGACTCAGATATGGTGTTCTTTTAGTAAAAACAGAGAAAGTATTGGAAATAGGAGGATTTGAGGTATCAAAATTAAAGGTGATTAGTTTTGTACCATTGTCAAATTACTCTGAAGAAAGAAATATAGTGCTTTTAACAAAACAGTGGTACTTCTAGCACCACCTACATATAGATATTTAGAAAAATTTTTACGATGGTGATAATGACAACACATACATGTAACCTCTACTCATTTTACAGACACAAGCAATTACTGCAAACATGATAGATTTTACCATTAAATAAAATGTCACAATCAAGTGCACTGAATCCTTTTAGTTCATAATCTAGACAGTTGTTTCATGAATTTGAATAATATTCATTTGTACATAGTGCTTATGGCTAAGTGAAAAAGTGTGAATAAAATTATGACCCTTGAATGTGTAACAAGCTGCTCATTTTTCTTCTGTCAGACTAATAGATTTATCATTTGATAAAAAGAAATGACTAGTATATCTACTTAGTATTACTTACTTAGCAATTACTGTCTTTCACTGAGTGTCATTTGTGTTACTTCATCACAGTTCATATTGTTACTGAAATACATTCAACAAAATCAAATAATAAAGGCAGGAAAAAATAAACAGGCACACAGAATTTCGAATGGATGAATTCTTAATAGGTAAAGAGATATATAAGCTAGTCTGAACTTCAAAGTGCTCTTTTCATGAAGATCCAATTTTGGTTTTGTTTGTTATTTGTCTGTTAACCTAACAGTTTTTCTTAGGCTTTAGTAAGAAGAAAAATTAAATAAAGGTACACATATGTTCTTTTGATCTTTGAAAGGTCCATGTTAATGTCACAGTATCACACTGCCCACTTGCTCCCACCCACGCTAGGATCCTGGAAGCAGTCTTTTGTCCCTTTGTGTACCTCATCTAATCAAATAATAATTTCTGTCAATTCAGATTCATATGTATTTTTGAACCCTTCTCCAACTCCCCTAATACTGCTCCCTTAGTTCAGGCTAGCATCATCTCTTACAGGACTCCCCACAATAACCTCCAAATTGATCTTTCTGTTCCTGAGTTTGTCCCTTCAAATTCATAAGCCACAAATCTACCAGAGTGGTCTTTTCACTGATTGAAAAAAGTCATATTCTTTAACCTGACCACAAAGGGTTCCATGATGTGGTTTCTGTCTCACTTTGTGTCCTTCATTACCCTCCATTTACTCTGTATTAATAATAAGCTGGTGTTTTTCATGATTACTTGTGTGCTGGGTCCTCCTCAATCTTTCATATGTTCTCAATGTACTTATTTTTTCACTTATATGAATGAAAAATGTGGACTGCCATATCTGTAAGCAAAGCATGTTGTAGGTATCAAGCCACCACACCCACCCTGATAGTGAGCCTTGAGAGCATGGATGGAGGATGGAGACAAATGACCTGTCAGCTGCCCAGTCCTCAGACACTGCAGCTTCCCTCAATGATGCACCCTGCGGGGATTCACAATGGGACAGAACAGGATACTGTCCCATCTAGTGTGCTAAGGTGCATATCAAAGGAATGATTTCAATGAGCTCAGACCCTTGCATCTTCCCATACACAGAAAAATGCTAAATTTCTTAACTTGAGATTTTTAAAAATTTAACAGTTATCTTTTGATGTTCCAACTACCTTGTCTTTGATGCAAAAACTCTGATATATCCTGGCTCCTCCCTTGCCTCTTTGGAGCAGTCCCTCAGAAATATTCTCAGAGGCTTCCTCCTGGACTTGAAGTCCTCAGAAAGTATGCCAAGTAAAACACAATTCTCAACTTTTAGGTTGTGCATTTTTTTTCAGTCAACACTTACGTATAATCATGTGTTTGTATGTCTGTTTCTCCCAGTAGTTTGTGAGCCATTGAGGTCAGGATCAGTCATTACTATTATATTTTTAATCTTTAGCTCTTCACATAATATAGCATATGCCAGAATCTTGAATGGAGAATCTAATTCCTAGAATAGTGTACTTCACTATTTTAGGCATTCAGCAAACGTTTGTTAAAGTGAGTTAAATTTATGAACGTGAGCAGAGTCAGATACAAAAATCCAGAGTTTAACATACCATTCTGAAAATAAAAGCTTACCTAGTTTGTAAGTCTCTAGTTTAAGAATCCACCCCAATCATGTTCTAATTTAGAAACTAGGTTAGAAATAAACTAACAAGAAAACCATGGATGTACAATATACATCACTATTAAATTATTAGTATATCTATCTTCCATCCATTACTGCATTAAGTGAAAGAAATACAGTTTGCTATCACTCAGAATTGAAAAGGGTACTGGAAACAAGGAAGTTGAGGAGTGTGTGAGACCCCTTGGAAATTGCCATTTAACATATATGTTCCTGTGTGCTCATGAAAATAAGTGTGTTTTAAAAAAAATATATCAGAACTGTTGACTTGAACAATTTAACCTTATCTTGTACACTTTCCCCATACTTATCCTTTGATCTTACATTTTCTTAGGCTTTTATGAAAGACATCCTTATGAAACGTAATGAGCAGGAAGATTTCTTTGTCATGTCATACAATGAACTTGTTTTAGGAGATGTTTGAAGAGAAACTGAGAACCCATATGAATGAGTGAAAAAAGAGGCTAATAGGACTTCCTTAACATTTGAAAATTGTAACTTGCCATCACAGAATGATGAGGTGGGACATAGGGGCAGAACTCATTTTATGTCCATGGAAAAGCAGCTAATTATATACTTCATCAAAAACCATATTTCAATAGGCACTTATATTGTCAAAAGTGGATAATGAATGACTTCATTTGTCCTTAAACCATTATATTTTAAATCATGCTTCCACTTTAACATTTCCAAAAATGTTGTCTAATTAAATATTTTGGTTTTTTTAAGCTCCTGAGTGTAAATTGCTTTGCATGAAGTTATTTAAAATGCTAATAAAACACTGTTAATAATTAAGGAAAAGAAAAAAAATTACTAGATTTAGGAGAGAGAAAAATGAGTCAAATTCACCCTGAGTTAATAGAATATATTAAAAAGGAAAGGAAGGATTGAATTATTTGGCATAGCTTTACCCCTTTTAAATAGCTCATGGTAATTTTGACCAGAAGTTACTAGAATACAATATTCATATTGAAAATTATTTAGCTCTTGTATTTTTATCTAATGACACCTGTACTTAAAAGACTCTTACGGGCCTCCCTGGTGGCGCAGTGGTTGGGAGTCCGCCTGCCGATGCAGGGGATGCGGGTTCATGCCCCGGTCTGGGAGGATCCCATGTGCCGCGGAGCGGCTGGGCCCGTGAGCCATGGCCGCTGGGCCTGCGCATCCGGAGCCTGTGCTCCGCAACGGGAGAGGCCACGGCAGTGAGAGGCCCGCATACCACAAAAAGAAAAAAAAAAAAAAAAAGAAAAAAAAAAAAAAAAAAGACTCTTACTAAACACCACAACAATTCTTGGGAAATGTATACACACACACACACACACACACACACAAATATGCTCTTTCCCTCTCTTAAAAATAAGTGAGAAGTGTTTTGTATAATTGGTTTTCACCTTCTAAAAAACAGTAATTTATTAGCCATTTTAATACACTGTGTAGTATATCCCTCATTAAATTACATCTCATTTTTAAACAATAAAATCCTATCAAATATTTATTGTAATTACCATTTGTTGCTACATATCACTATTTCAGTGCATTGAGATTTTAATATTAAAATTATTTTTATGATATGGCATGAACATTAATCAGTGTTTATTCCATAGTAACAAAAGCTAATGGATACTTCCTTCTTAACTACTCACCCATCTGTACACAATAGATACCCAATAAATAATTTCTAACCATACATAATTACTATCCTAATATGCAACACAGCTGTTCTCAGAATAAACTATATTTGCAACTATGACCCTTCATGGCCATTGTGACATCTTACACCTGGGTAACACATTCTGTCTCTTGCCAATAAATTCTTCAAGCATTCCTTAAATCCTACTGTGGTTCTGCATTAATTACAGCCATAATGGTATATTTTGGGGCCAGCAAATATGCTTACTATCTAATGTAACTTCAATTTATACCATTTTTATTAGGGCTTTGTTTTCAAGATTGTATATTTTCAATTATTTTGACAGTCATTATCAATATCTGTTAGAGATAATGATGGAAACACATGGTGAGTTTCCATCTATAGCTACAGCATTAAGATTCATGAATAAAAGTAATTTCTCTCTGGCTAAAGGTTCAGGCACAGAACTAATAAAGTAGAAGCCATGAATGAAAGCCACTGAAATCTGGGAGCACCTTGCTCCTAAAAGATGATCAGTATTGAGAGCAGCAGGTCATAGTGGGGGAAAAAAAGCTTTGTGCTAAAATCACCTAGGTTTGATTTCTGGCTTTGCCATATATTACCCTGTGACTGGGGCAAATTACTTCCTTTAACTGAGCCTATTTTAGTTATAAAGTGAGGAAAGCAAGGCATATTTTGGGGGGTTGCTGTGAGAACTAAAATAATTAACATTGACATATGCTCTAACATAATGCTTGGAATGGAGTAGACACTCAACAAAAGGTTAGCACTCCTACTAATAAAACTAATGATGGGGCTTCCCTGGTGGTGCAGTGATTGAGAGTCTGCCTGCCAATGCAGGGGACACGGGTTCGTGCCCCGGTCCGGGAAGTTCCCACATGCCGCGGAGCGGCTGGGCCCGTGAGCCATGGACGCTGAGCCTGCGCGTCTGGAGCCTGTGCTCCACAATGGGAGAGGCCACAAAAGTGAGAGGCCCGCTTACTGCAAAAAAAAAAAAAAAAAAAAAAAAAAAAAAAAACTAATGATGATGTTTTAATGAAAGAATGAAGCTTATTAACAGGGAAGTAAGGTAATAACCAAAATGTATCTCTATATTTTCTCCTTCTAAGTGAAACTCCTCACTCTTCCAGGAAGGACCCAACTCCATTCGGCTGTGACACCTATCCAAACACTGCTGGATGGAGATGGGAAATGAAATAGGAGATAGATGGGCCACTGGGCCGGACAGCTGGTGTCTGTCAAGTGGAGCAAAACTGAAGTTTTGTCCTCAGCCAGACAAGAATGACTCCCGTTTCCCTTCCTCCGTTGATATGGAGGGAATGAACTAGCAGTGGGGAATTTTTTGCAGCAAAAATAGGAGTGAAGTTTTCCCTCTCCTGAGAACAAGGAGAATAAAGGGAACAGTGAACAGGTTAGAGAAGAAACATAACCTGGCCTGAAAGAGTTAACCACTTCTAGTTTTTTGTTTTTTTTAACTGTTACTAATCTGTAGTGTCTGTAACTAGATTTGTACTTCACAAAGCTAATTGATTACTCTTTAACACTATGTGAATTACATCCTACCCTCTCTTGTAGCAAATCACACTTTGTAGCATTTGCATTTCAGAAAAAAAGGTCGCAGGCCAATATGACTGTCTTGAAATAATGCAGGAAGAAGAATGCAAGACCTTCACTACTTTGATCCTTATCATATTACCCCGGACTGCGAGCCCCACGTATAAAATCTTCTCCTATCCCCGAAGGAGAGGGGCACAGTTCTTGAGGCACTAGCTTGCTGTGTCTTCCCTTCTGCCTGGCAGAAAAATAAACCCATCTCTCTCTTCCTCCAAAGCCTCTCTCTGTATTTCTGTTTGGCATCAGTGCGCAGGGAAAACGATATTTCGGTAACAGAAAGAAGAGAGGAAGTTCACCTCTCTGGAACTTGAATAGACACATTGATATGTCAAAGTAAATAAAAGACAAGACTCAAGAATCAATACTGTGACATTTTAAAATTTGCATATACAAACAGACATTATTATGTGGTTTATAGCTAACATCACTGAAATTAAGGTTGGTGGTGGAATAAAGAAATTGTTACTGAGTCCAAGATCATATTTCTTACCTCACAACAGGCCAATGAATTGGGAGACAAGGGATAACAACTTTATTCGGAGAGCAGAGAGTCCCAGAAGATGGCAGACTAATGTCCCAGAGAACCATCTTGCCAGGCTCCGAATGCTAGTTTCTTTTACAGAACAAAGAGGTGTGGAGGTAAAGTAAAAAGGCCATAACTTGTTGCAAATATTTCCTGGTTTCAGCCAGACTCTGGGAGGGGAAGTGTTAATTTCCTCTTTCCTGCAGCCAGGTGGGCTGGGTCAGGTTGTTTCCTGTGACTAAATAAAGGTTTTAGTTTAACAGTCAGACATGGGGGGCAGGGTTCCAGGAGATAGGCCATTATGTATACTTTAAGCTATAGGCAACATCCCTTTAGTGATTAACTTGTAGCAGAAGCAATAGAATACAAAGTATAAAGTAAAAGAAACACATCAAATATGGAGCCAGCTTTGTTATTCCTTATTACAAAATTATCCAGAAAAGGAAGGTTTGTTGTCTGAAGAGATGAGAGAGTTTTCCAAGGGAACTTAGAAGGAAAAGAAAGCATCATAGAAAAAAAAAATGTTTGGGCACCTAGGAAGTAATTAAATGGCACTCTAGTTAGAATTCTCTTTTCAAACTGAGTTGTGCAAATAAATAATCACTGTCTTTCAAATACCAAAAAACGTTTTATGATATAATATACTGGGAAATACTGGGTTAAAAAGTTGAATGAATTTTTTAACCTTGAGACTTTTCAGAATCTTTAAAATGTTTTGTAAATCCTCATGTAGTAGGCACTTCCCAAAGTTACTTTATCACCAAAATTTCATTTCATATGACACCCATGTAACATCACATGAGATAAGTTTTAAGACTGCTATCCTACAAGATCCATTGTAATGTGGAGAAGCCAACAACTATCAAAGGATTAACACTAAAGGTGCTTATTAGAAACAGCCGTGAATCCAGTTGTAGAAGACATACAGCAATATATAGCAAAAGGAAAGGCTATGACTTCGTGTTTTTTTTTTTTTTCCCCCTGTAAGTAGCTCTTTGCAGGAAACCACACTCAGCAGGAAACTCCTTTTCGTGTCAGTTTAAGCAAAGCTACATTGTAACTGCCAACTGCAAATTGGCACTTGTCATTTACCTTTACAACGATTACATTATGAACTGTTGCAACTGCAACTTCAACATCCAGAGATCAGGAATGAGGTACTCTGTGCTCTGGGGAAACTGGCAGAATAGGCCTCCAGATAGTTAGATATTTTCAGGAGAAGATTTTATGAGCCCAATTCTTGTATCTCCTCTTATCTAGAAAGGCACTAAAATCTTACATGGTGACGTCTGCTCTTCGTGAATAGCAGTAACCTCCACGAGACTAGTAGCAACCTTCTGCAAAAAATGTGTGCTTGATTGCATGTACTCCCACTTTAACAAAATCACATATATACTGACCTTCCCCGCTACGTCTATGGAGCAGTTTCTCAGAGTTATCTGAAATGCTGTCTCCTGGGCTGTAATCCTCATTTTGCCCCAAATAAAGCTTAACTCACATCTCCCATATTGCGCATTTCTTTTCAGTCGACATAACTAAAATTTAAATCCGGTACCCCCATGCTCTACTGATCTCTGGCCTTAGAGCACCTTCCAGATCTTTTGATCGCACAATATCTTGTTTAACCTGTTTGTTTTTTTTCTGTAGATCAAAGAAGTAGAAATGAAGAATAAGTAAATAACAAATGACCAGATCTCTTCCCTAGCTTCCCCTTCAGTACTCTCATGAAAAAAAAACTGTGTGAACAAACTGCGAATAAGATAGCGTCTAAATAAAGATGACTATAAATCCAGAAGCCTGCACGCAGTGGGGGATGGTGACAACTATGACCCCCTATCTCAGTGATTAATGGAGATTACTCCCCTTTTTCCCTTTAAAAACTTTCATGGCCAAGCAGAATCTTCAGAGATGGTTTTTGGGGGACACTGAATCCACCATCACCCCAGATTTTGGCATTCTGATTAAAAGCAGCTTTCCTCTATCAACATTTGCCTTTCTCGTGTGTTGATTTTCCAGTAGCAAGCAGTGGGACTTGAGTTTCGTAACACCCCTGCTACCAAACCTTTGTTTTTTTGTTTGTTTGTGTTTGTTTTTTTGTTTGATTGGTTTTGTTTTTTTCCTCCAGCAATTGGAAAATAATCAATTTGAACTGGGATTTTGTGAGATCTTAATATTGATAGATGATCTGTAGATTTAGTGGTGTGTGTGTGTGTCTGTGTGTGCACGTGTGTTATCTTTCCCATGAGAAAAGTTTACAAAAGTGCTAGGGTTGGGGTGGTGGTTCCCAGGAAGGGCTGCATACACCAGCATCCACTTACTTGTTCACTTACCCTTAAACTTTAACAGTACCCTTTTATTAGAATGTCAATATTCTAATATTATTTTATTGGAATATTAGAATTAAAACAGCAGCGCTGTGGATTCTTGTGGCAGTGATATACTTAAACACAATAGCTGATGGTAAGACAGTCAACCAAAGCTTAGAGAGGCTTGGTAGAATTTCCCAGATTCTTAAACTCTTATTTTCTCCAAAGAAAATGAAGAAATAAAAAATATTAAAGTAGTTAATTTTTTTTTTATTTTGATGGTAAGGTGAGTGGTTAAATTATTATGTTAAAACTTCAGAGTATAAAAATTGGAGGCAACTTTTTTTAAAAAAGGTAATTATGATAATAGGGCTCTGCTATTAGGAGTCTAAAAGCCCTTTTCCTATGAAAGGAGAAAATATGCCTAAAAATGACAACTGTCAAAACAATAAACCTGAAACAAACATGAAATGCAAAAGGATCCTGAGATAATACTAGTCAGCTCTATAGAGCAATACACACCTGGCTGTGTATATATGCATGTACATATGCAGAATGGATACACTGTCTCCTGACTATACATACATGAATTGGGACAGAGGGAAACAAAGAAGCTGAGGGAAAAAGAGGAGACACAGCACCTCATTATTCAGCCCTTCTGTGTCTCCACCCTGTTTGTTCTCTTAGGGAGCTAGATGTTCTTTACTCATTTATAGATTCTGAAACACTGAGAGATGAAATTCAGAACCATGGAACATGAACCCAAGAAACCCTATTTTCTAATTTTTTAAACAATTCCGTCTACTCTCTTTTAACTGACCTTGATATTATAACCTTTATTTTTAAAATTCATTGTATATGGCTCCAGGTCATGTTATTTTAATTATATTAATATGCTATATTTTAACTTCTCAGTAAATTAGTTTATCTTTTCAGCCAGTGTTCCAAGCCATGGGTTTTGAAATTAATTTAGGGAGTTATGAACATCATTTTTTTAATTAAAAAGAACAAAGCAGAATAACACAGCATAGTATAGAATAGAAAATATCAGATTGCTTTGTACACAGCAAGGATAAATATTGTTTCATAAATTTTTTGTCTCTGTATGCCTAGTAGAATCATGATATAATTTGTTCTTACTATTGTTCATAAGAAAAAATATTTGAAGTCTAATGTTTTAGGTGATATTTGTGTGTCAAGTTTTCATTTGTGTGTGAAATCAATCATGTTACATGTCCCATGCCTGTCAAATCCTTTGGCTGTTCCACTTTGTAGCTCCTGAGCCCACCTGTGAGTTCAGCCATAGTTGTGGTGGACAGTTCTAGAAGCTCTTAGACTCACTCTGTATTGATAAGTTTTTGCCTCAAGTACATTCATGTTTTTGTCGTTGTTGTTTTCACTTTTTTACCCTGGAGATTTTCTAATCCTGTGGAGTCCACTGGGGTGAGTCAGTGAGAGGGAGTTAATGCCCTTAGGGCAATATTCAACACTTATAGGTCAGAACAAGTGTATAAATATTCTTGCCTGCCTTCTCCTGGACAGAGACATTAAGAGGCATTCTTTATGTCTCCTATGAGAAATCCCAGCAGCATCAAGTCAACATTGCTCAAGGATGTGACCTTGAAAATGTAACTTTACATTGTCCTTTCCTCTTTTTCTCACTCTCCATTATCACTCCTGACCCCTGGTACCACTTTCAAATAAACTACCTATACCCAAGACCTCATCTCAGACTTTTCTTTCAAGGAACTCATGCCATAACATTTACATTTAGACTTAGACTTATCAGGTATTAAGTTTGGGGGATTCCTTAGAAGTCATCTGTTCCTATCATCCAACTTTCATTAACTTTTCTGACAATGAGTCTTCTATTTACCTTTGGAATAACTGTATTTCCAATTAATATACATACTTCTAACAGTTGTACTGATATTTAGCAATAAATATTTCTAAAATTTCTGAAAGGACCATGTACAGTATTCATTAAGTATTTATCACGTAGCTTAATTTTTATGGAAATATTCTAGGAAACTTTACCTCTAACTGCCAATAGTAAGTAGGACTAAGAAAAACATAAAGGACTGAAGATTTATATTTTGTCTGTTTGTTTGCAAATGATGTGTTTCCTTCAAGACATTTTTATAACTTCAGAAGAGTAAAGATAAGGACATTGAAATTATAGAGCTGATTGCCCATTTTAACACAGCAGGTGGAAAAAGTCGAATATCTGTGATGTAGTGAAATGTAGTCATCAATTTCACCTATAACTCAATAGAACCTTCAAGATATTGATCTTAAATAATACACAATATGCCTTTCTTCAAAAATTTTTATAGATGACATCATCACATTATTTTTAAGTGACATTGTATTCCAAAAGGATTGACAAAATACCTACCAGTCAAATGAATTCTCTAAAAGAAATTTATGCTACATAAAGTTAGGAACTCCTCAAAATCCATATGCAAAAAAGTCATGCGAACCATAAATGAAATATTTACTTAAAAATATGGTATTTAAGATAGACAATAATAACACGTGTTGCTGAAGATATATAAATATTGGAAGCCTCAAACATTGCTGGTCAGAAGGTAAAACAGTACAGCTGCTTTGGAAAACATTTAGCAGTTCTTCAAAAAGTTAAACATAGATTTACCTACCATATGAGCCAGCAATTGTATTCCTAGGTATGTAGCCAAGAGAACTGAAAATATGTATTCACACAAAAGCTTGTACGTGAATGTACATAGCAGCAGTATTTATAGTAGGCAAAAAAAAATTAAAAATGGAAAGCGAGAAGTCAATAAATTGAATGAAGAAACAAAATGAAATATTATTAGCTATAAAAATGAATGGAGTACTGGTACATACTACAACATGAATGAACCTTGAAAACATTAGGCTAAGTGAAAGAAGCCAGTCACAAAAGGCCACATACTGTATTCATTCCATTTGTATGAAAAGTCCAGAGTAGACAAATCCACTGAGAGAGAAATATTATAGTTGTAAGAGGCTAGGAGAGAGAAGGGAATGGGAAGTGACTGTTAATGAGTACAGTGTTTTTGTTTTTGTTTTTGTTTTTGAAGTAATAAAAATGTTCTGGAATTAGTAGTGAAAGTTAAGCAACTTTGAATATACTAATTAATTATCTTAAAAACCACTGTATTGTACAATTTAAAGGTGAATTTTATGGTATGTTAATTCAATATCACTTTTTAAAATGTGATAGTGAAGTTCCAGTCTTTCTTATACCATAACAGAAGGATGTGAAATTGTAAGATGTCCCATGGAACACAGACCCCAAATATGCAGTTCTGTCTGCATGTCAGTCTTATTATGAAAGTGGGTGATGAAAACCACGTTCACTCACGTGACTCAGATGATATCCAATATAGCGTAGCCACGTGTAAACATCTAGTGTTAAATGTCCCAGTAATAACAACATAAAAATATTGAATATTTCAATGTTATTAAAAAGATAAGTTTTAAAATTCTTATATGGGAAAGATAAGACCTTGCTGCAATTAGAAAATATAGTACCAATTCAAATTGCAAACAAATACAGAATGACACAACTAGAAATGAAATGAATCATGCAACACTATAAATGGTTGATAAATATTAATGAAATATTTGATTTATGCCAATCACTCCAAAACCAAGGCATTTTCCAGTCGAACAGTGGATGGAGAAAATTTTCTATATTTTATCTTAAAAATACTCAATCAGAAAGGCAGTTTCGTTTTTTTTTTTTTTTTTTTTTTCCCTCCATGTATTTCTTTCTTTTCTCTTGGGAAATATTTTCAAGGTGTCCATGAATTACAAGAACAGCAACATACTTGATGGGTTGTCCTACTTGTCAATCAAGTTAACAGCTATAAAATAAAATAAGTTATTCTGCTAAAATTTAACTTGTAAGGATAAATTTAGCTCTGAAATTTGAACAAATGACTGTTTCTTAAAATTAAACTATGATGCCTGGTTAATTTTGTTTACGTGCCATTGCATGGTAATTAATGTTTCCTCTTTAAGGATACTATCTTAAAGATAGGATAACGTCGCTATGTGAAATATTTGAATGGACTAGCTATTGATACATTTTATACTTTCACTGCAAAAGGTTGACAGTGATAATTCTAAAAATAGTTAATGACAGAAAGGGCTAATTATTCTATCTTTGGTAACTCCGGCGAGTTTTGGAAGTAGTTTCTAGATTCAAGATATTTAAATGTACACATATCAAAAAGAAGAATCTGCCCACTTTCTAGAGCCTTGTCAGCTTAGGCATTAAAGAATGTACAGTAGAACTGGACATGTTCACTTTAATTAAACCTAATTTATACAGACTTTTTTCTGAGGTTTTATTCTCCTTTGGTTAGTCTCATTCACCTAGTCATTTGATTAAATCACTTTTCTATTCCCTTAGGGATTCCCTTCCTGGGATTTGACACAGGACCTTGTTTCCGATCTGTCTGGCTACTGACATGAATAGTACTATGTTACAACCCAGGATCCTGAGCTATGGTTATTAATGCAGACACCCACGATAATTTTCTGATTTATTTTAAAAAAATAAACTTCTTTCTTTTTAATTTAAAATATAAAGTCAATATTATGTTCCCCAAATGCTATCAAAATGGGCTTATTTATAGAATAAAATTACAATAAGTTGCAGTTTGCCACAGCTATTGGGTATCTGGTATCAGGCACATAGTAGTGCCTTGATAAACATTTTAGATGGAAAAGCAATGTATGAAAAAGTGAATAAGAAATAAATAAGTATACATTAGGATATAATTTTCCCTATTCATCAGAATGAATATCCTGCATTAGTGTATCAGTTATAATTTAATTCAAAAATATTAATAAATTGCTTGTATTATAGTGTACAAAGATGAACAAGCCATGGTCCCAGACATGAATGTTCTTACAGTCTAGTTCAAAATACACAGGAATATACATAAATTATTTATTTGAAAGATGTCATATGTTAAATATCAACAGTTAAGTGTGACTAAAGTTATAAATTTCCTAAGGAAGAAGAAAAAAATTTTTATTAAAGAGAATGTGAGTAATGGGGTTGACTTCATAGGGGTTGAGCTGGGCCAAGAAGGATGGATAATATAGGAAAACACACAAATGCAAGACAAATATAATAGACAAAACAAATATAACAGACAAAACAAATGTAACAAACAAAACAAAACAATAACAGCATGGCTAAGGAGGTAGCAATGCACAGAATAGCCATTATTCTGGTATGCTTAATGCCATAATATTATGGTGAAATGTTATTCATTTAATTGGATATAGGTTTGAAAATGTAGCTTGGGGAAAGAGTTAAGGTGCTGATTAGGATTTAGTCCTTATTTTACAGACAATGGAGAGCCAACAGAATGGCTTTGTTGTTGTTTTGTTCATAAACAGAAAAGCAGAATATGGCATAGTTCTAGGGGAAAGCTTTGGAAGAAAATGACAATTTTGTGTCTAATAATGGATATAGCGTTACATAGGTAATGCTATATCATATAGTTGAATGTTGCTAAAAGAGAATAGTCATCCCTCAGTATCTTCAGGGGATTGGTTCCAGGACCCTCCTTGAATACAAAATCCACAGATGCTCAAGTCCCTTATTAAAATGGTGTAGTGTCTGCATATACACTCCGCACATCCTCCCATATACATTAAATCATCCCTAGATTACTTACATTACATAATACAATGTAAATGCTATGTACACAATTGTAAATACATTGCAAATGCTATTTAATTTTTGCTGGTGCACAGCAAATTCAAGTTTTGCTTTTTGAAACTTTCTGGATTATTTTTTCAAATACTTTTCATCCATGGTTGGTTGAATCCATGGGTACCAAGGGTGACTTGTAGATCTTAAGTGTTCTTATCACCAAAGAGGAAATGTTATCTATGTGATGGGATGGAGGTGGTAGCTATGGTGGTAATAATTTTGCACTTTATAACTGTATCAAATCAACATGTTGTACACCTTAAACTTACACAATATGCCAATTATATCTCAATAAAACTGAAAAAAACAAGTACTGATGCTGAGACTTTAAAGTAAGTGGAAAGAGAATGGTGCCTTGGCCACTGATTGAGGAGTTAACTTCTTGAGGAAATATTGCTTATATCCCTCAGTCAGCATATTATAGGCATTCATTTAGTTCACTTACACCTTGAATTAATCTTGTCTAAGGGAATTTAAATGTTTCCATTAAACATAGTCAACTTATTCATGTTCTTTAAAATGATAGGTTTCAAAAAATTTTAATACTACTCATAATGAAAACAGGAGGCAAAGGAGAAAACATTTGAAGAAAGAACCATGTCGAAGAGGGGCGTTGAAGAAAAGTTGAGATCTTTCATACTGATGTCTTCTATCATTTCATTTAATTAGGAAAGTAAAAGTCTATTGAAAATAAAAGTAGCAAGGTTAAGAGACAAATTTAAAGACAGAGAAAAATATTTGCAATAATCACAGTGAGGGATAGTACAATGACATTCTTGAAGATTTTAAGGACCAGTTGAGTTTAAAAGGTATGCACTTTCAATAAATATCTAATTCCTATAATTATGTCATTTTCTCCAGTAATGCTCATTAATCCCAGAGCAATAATTTTCTACTTCGGTAGTCCAGTATGATGGAAATAAAGAGGGGTAAAACTAGAGGGCTATTAGGAACAATGAGTGAGACAGAGACAAAGGGATCCAGGCTAGATAAGGTGTTATGGATTGGATTGTGTCCCCCTCACCCCCAAATTTATATGTTGAAATCCTAATCTCCAGTACCCCAGAATGTAACCTTATTTGGAAAATGCGGTCATTGCAAATGGAATTCATTAAATTAAGATGAGGTCATACTGGAGTAGGATATCCTAATAAAAGGAGAACTTTGGAAGCAGAGATAGACATGCACACAGTGAGAATACCATGTGAAGTTTGGAATTGTGCTGCTACAAGTCAAGGAGCTACCAGAAGTTAGGAGAAGGATCTGGAAGAGATCCTTCCCTAGTGCCTTTGGAGGGACTTCATGGCCTTTCCAATGTCTTGATCTCATATTTCTAGCTTCCAGAACTGTGAGACAAATTTCTGCTGTCTTAAGCCACCCAGTTTGTAGTAGTTTGCTATGGTGGCATAATAATACAGAAGGCAAACATAGTAAAAAAATAAATAATGGACTGAAAACCTAAAAATATGTAAACTTGGAGGTCACAGTGATCAGAGGGAATGATAGAATAAGAAATGACAGAAGAACAAGAGGTTGTGGATTAAGGAAGGATATTTGGAGTTGAGATCCCAGAGTTGGAACAGTTCTAAGCTATGATGAGTTCAGAGGCATAACTCTGTGTGAATTTCTGAAGCGAGTTGTAATAATATGCTAACAATGTAGAACTATCATTTATGTGAGCATCAATTTTTATAATGGTCATAATTTTTCCTTAGAATAGCTTCTTAATAAGTTAACAGTATTTATAACTTGGTATTGGGGCAAAGAATATAAAAATAATCTTACTCTAATTTCTTTGACATATTTGAAGAGGAAGCAAATATAAAAAATAATGAAAAATTGTTCATATCTGAAGACACATCACTACACTCTACGATTTAAAAAAAATATGTTGTTAGAGATGAGGTGAAAGAGCCATGGTGATTCAAAAGAGTACCCATTTATTTGTGTTTTCCCTTTTATAAGTTAACAACTGATCCAGCATAATCATAGAAAATGTTGAAGGTTAAAAGAAGAAATCTACTTGTCAACTTTGACCAAATTCTATAAGATGCTCCCAAATCATAATGAGAGGCTCTAGCAGAAGGAAGACTCAGGACAAGGAGAAATAATTAAGAGTTTTTAAAAGAAGTAAAATGAAATAGTAAAAATGGAATTACTCTGTTAGTAGAGACACGACACTCAGGAGATCAAAATAATTGGAACTTCTGCCACAGATTTGTGCAAAGTTTTCTACTTGTTTTATATAATAACTTCAAAAACGCCCTTTCTAAATGATATTCTTCTATCACAATGAACAGTTGCTGGAAAAACCAAAAACTTCAAAATTCTTTCTGTTTTCTAGGTGGCCTTAACTGCTTCATTAGCTTCCTTAGTAAATTTCAAATGTTGAAATTCCATTGCTAATTACACTGTTACATAATTTTTATACTTGTTTTATGACATGTAGAATAACAGATTTGTCCTCCAAATTTTTTAACTTAAAATCTTCCAATTACCAATTGCTATTCACAACTGAATTTCCTAAGCTCCCATACAATTATCCTTTTGTAAATTATCTCCAGTAAGTTCTGGCTAAAATAGACTATAAGAAAAAAAGGAATATTTTAGCCCCTGTTCAATAAAGCCAATAAAATGTATTTATTATCATAGCTGTATTGCTTTACCAGACAGCAGCAGCAAATCAGAAAACATCTGGAATCTTAAGACAAATACAGTTGGCTTTAGAATCTGGCATTAATTGGCCATCCAAAGTGAGTCATAAAACTGGATAGAAGTATGTTTGTCTAATATAATTTTTCAAATCAAAATACTAATCTACTTGAACACACTAATAACTTTTCCAACTTAAAATAAGGATGTCATTTTGGAGCAAATATTTGAAGACATAAACAACCCTTGAAGCACCAACCTTAAAAGGGAAGCTTTGACATGATTGTTTATGACTGATATAATTGTATGTTTAGACTTCTGATGAAGTGTATATATAAAAAAATATGGTATGACTCTTGCTTCCCTGGGCATGCCTTTTTAATCATGAGCGTTTTCACAAATTAGAACTGATAAAAAAGGAAAAATAATTATAGACAATAATGTTTGGGTATAGCTTGCTATAATAACATAGCTAAATAGTAGAAAGTGATTTCAATATAGCACAGGATGCTCTCTTGCATAGAGTAAGACATCACACTATATCATAACCTCATAATATATATTCTCAATACTGGAATAATGAAGCAGGTCCTCTTTATTTCATTGTATTTTGGTAGCAAAATTACTCATTTCTATCTTGAGTGGTAAAGTTGAAATATGAGCATGGGATACGTTCAGTATTTTCCAAAAGGACATGATTCAAAATATGCAAATTTGGGGAAAAAAGAACATGAGAAAATAAGAGACAAGGAATGGCGACTACTATAAATTTATACAAACACCAGAATTCAATGTACCTACTTGTATACCAGGTAGATGACATGGCAAAAAATTTTGCAAATATAAGAATATTGACTTGTACAGCAAAGGGTCAGAGAGAAGAAATTATATACATGCAAACAAAAGTATAGTAGATATCAATGACATAACAAACAAAATTATCTACTTTCTTCTACCATTTTGTAAAATTTAGTTCGGTTTACTGTGAATGCATGTCTAGAACATCAAATAATTCCTCTGACTAATAAAACAGTTACAGTTTGAGACATTTGGACTTGAATGCAGAAATTTACCAATGTTGAAGAATTATCATGAAGATATTATTTTTCTGAACTAAATGCCAGAATTTAAGTAAATGAAATTCCTTGATCTATTTTCTACATAATGCAGATAAACTAATTCTAATATTTTACATTTCTAGTTATGTTCCTCTGAAAATATTTCAATTGGCATCAATTCTTTCCTATTTAAATTTTACAGTCATGATCTGTGATTCATTAATCAGATATTTGCTCATACTAATTTCTGCCAGTATAGATTTTCTTTTATGACCATTGTTTCTACCAATCTTAATTGTCCTGGCCAAATGCTTTACAGCACATTTGTGTCAAAACGATTTGATGCTCCCATCGATTTTTAGCCAATAAATACTGTCCAGTTTGAGGTTTTGTTTGCTGATTATTCCTTATGAATTGAATACATAGGTGAAAGCTTGTGTTTCCCTCATTTTTAAACTAAATACGTTTTTTAAATTATAGATATCTATATAGAAGGAAGAAAAACAGTCCATGATGACACCACCTGCATTAATTCCTATTGATCTTAAAAACGAATACATAAAGTAATTCATGCACATATTTGGAAAATTTAAACAAACGTAAAACTTCAAGATTAAAAGCAGAAAAAGTCCCTTCTCCTAAATTAACCATTATCAACAGTTTTATGTGCATTAATTCATACCAATATTATTCTGTGTAATTCTTAGGTAGCCCATGGAAAAATGATAAGCACTTTTATGAGACTGAGAGAAAAAGAAGGCTGAGGAGGCCTGCGGGAGGTGGGGAGGGGCAGAGATGGGGGAAACCAACTCAGAAAGGAAGGCAAGCAGAATAGGAGACAGAGAACAACATAGGTGTGTGGAAATACTTGACTGAAGCCTTCTGAGTAACGAGCCTCATGTTTTCGCTTTTCCATGTCTCTACGTTTTCTTAGGGAAGATACCTGCCAAGCATATTAAAATAACTAAACACAGGCTACTGACTACTTGACATAGTTTTCAAATAAACCAACATTTAAAGCAAACAAGCTGAATTGCATCCTGGAGTCTGAAAATCTGGGTGGCCTAGTGAATTTCTGACTGAATGGATTAAAGTGACCAGATGTTTCAGTATTTTTACTCAATGACGACCAAAAAAAAAAAAGAAAAGCAGATTAATGTTTGGCACTCCTGCAGTTCAGTCTGCAACTCAATTATGTAGTTTTGCACATGCGAGAAATTCAAAATTCAATAAATTCTTGCTGGCTGAGTGATCAAATCATTTTACTACATTTTCACTTCCAATCAGTGCTTTGGTTATTGTAAATATACAAAAGATTTTGGATAAGTTAATATACAAAAGGATCAACTGATAGCTTCTGGATAATAATATGTTCTAAAGTGCAGTATATCTTTTGGATTATTTGTTATGGTTTTAAATCTCTGTTTTCCTAGTTTTAGATTATTATATTGCCACAAAAAGCAGATCATATCATCTGTTTCTTAAAAAGAAGTTCATATTACACAAGTTTATATTTCAATATTATTCCCAACTTAACTTTTTCTTCAGATATTTAAAATTTTTATATAACTAACAATTTTGCTTTTTAATATTAAATACAGACATGGTTATCCTCATTATTTCAACATCTCCATGTATAGTTAATGGTCAATACAGTTTGCCTCAAATGAGAATGTCTTCAAGTCATTGCACTGCTATTACATCTGAACATTACCTTCTTTCATATTTGTTTTAAATGATGTATAGTTCAGATGTATTGTGTTAGTTTCAGGTGTACTACATAATGATTTGATATTTGCATATATTATGAAATGATCACCACAATAAGTCTAGTAACCATGCGTCCCCATACAAAGTTATTACATATTCCTTATGCTGTATATTACATCCCCATAGCTTGTTTATTTTATAACTGGAGGTTTTCACCCATTAATCTGCTTCACCTATTTTGCCCGCCTCTTCCCTCTGGCAACAACGCATTTGTTCTCTGTGTCTATGAGTCTGTTTTCATTTTGCTTTGTTTGTTTATTTAGATTTTTAGATTCCACATAAAAGAGAGATCATACAGTATTTTTCTTTCTCTGTCTTACTTATTTCACTTAGCGTAATACTTTCTATATCCATCTATGTTGTCACAAATGGCAAGATATCATTTTTTTATGGCTGAGTAGTGTTCCATTGTGTGTGTGTGTGTCTGTGTGTATACACATACACACATATTCTCTATTGATTCATCTATCAAAGGACAAAGGTAGCTTCCATATTTTGGCTCTTGTAATTAATGCTGCAATGAACATTGGTGTGCACGTATCTTTTCAAATTAGTGTTTTTGTTTGCTTTGGGTAAATACCCAGAAGTAAAATTGCTAGACCAAATGGTAGTTCTAGTTTTAATTTTTTGAGCAACTTCCATACTGTTTTCCATAGTGACTACATGGACTTACAATCCCACCAACAGTGCACAAGGGTTCCCTTTTCTCCACACTTCTTATTTAACACTCCTTATTTGTTGTCTTTTTATGATAGCTTTTCTCTCAGATGTGAGGTGGTATTGATTTGCATCTTTCCCTGATGATTAGTGATGTTGAGCATCTTTTCATGTATCTGTTGGCCATTTGTTGGACATTTCTTTCTTAAGGGCGAGAGAAGAGTAATAACTTTTTCAGGGAAGATTAAAATTATTAGATTAGTCATAAGATTAGAAATCATATGCTATAATTATATTGTGGGAGGCAGTGTCGGGTAATGGTTAGAAGCAAGGACTTTGAAGTCAAACATTTGAATTCCAATTCTGAATCTATTCTTAATTAGTCTTATTTACTTATTTACTCTTATTTGACAATATGTCCCTTAACCTCTCTGAGTCTTGGCTTTCTCATTAGTAAATAGCATAATAACATCTGAGTTATGGTCCATAATGTTGTAAGACTTGCAGATAATATGCAATACATATGTATTTCACAAACATGAAAATGTGCTTAAAACACACATATATAAATGTAAATAGATTAACTATACACATATATGTGTGCATATGGGTTTGTATATATTTACATATAGATCTATATTTTATATATTAGCATAATTTAGCATATATTAGCATTGTGCTTAGCATAATGCCTGGCACATAGTAATCACTTGGTTAAAGGCAACTCTTATCAAGTATTCAGGTAACAGAATTCTACTCTGGCCATTCTGGTGAGTTATTGGCGAGTTTGGTATAAGAAAATACCGAAGCCTTTTTTTCAAGCAGATATATTTATGTTATTATATGATATATATATAACATGTTATTATATGATATATATATAACATATATATAATATGTTATATAATATATAACATATTTTATATATGTTATTATATTATATGTTATCATATTTATGATATATTTCAAGCAGTTCTGCAATTGACTACCTGCACAATCTTGGTCAAATTATGTAAACTTCTGAATCTCAAATTATTTAAATGTAAAATAAGATTAATGAAACTTACTATGCAGGGTTTTGGGGGATGGGAGGATTAAAAGAGATTAAGTGTATAAAATACCGGGCACAAGTCTGACATATAGAAGGTGTTCTAGATATTATTTTTTCAAGATCTCATACATGTTCTTTAACTCTTAGATTTCTTACCTCTTGATCTTTAAAATCTGCACATGTACCTTTCATGGGACTGTTGTGTAGATTAAATGAGATGATATATAAGCTATCAAGCCAACCACTGGCACATAGTTGGTTTTTAGTATTTTTCAAGTCCACTTTCTTAGATATATACAAAATCTATGAAGATACCAAAATAATGTAGGTCTGAATGTACAACCAAAGTATCCTGAATATTCTAAGAAGAATTTAAAGTCTTTGCCAAATCTTTACAAAAACTAACAAAAATCTTTTAATATTAAGACAGTTTTGAGGGAAATCCAAGTAATCTACTTCTATCTGCTAACCAAGTCAGTCATTTATTTATAGGTGTTGCTTCCATAGAGGGTAATTTCTGGTAGAGTCAGAACTATATTCTGTTTGCTTGCCATTACATTCCCAGTACTTCATTATTCATCCAGAAAACAATAAATATTGAAAAATCATTTGTTGAACAAATGAGTAAAAGTCACTCTTAGCAAGTTTCCAGCCAGGATTGTGCAGAATCAGGCTTCATCCGAGTTGAAACAGCAAACCATCTCCAAAGTAACAAGTCTTTTGTCCTCTGGGACATTCAGTGCACAGTCAGGGCCTATGTTTCTATCAACCTGATGTTCCTTCAACATCAACAGGTCTCCCGCTAGGAATGATTTGCATGTATTTCAGACATTGTTGTCAACATTACCATATTTCCCTGAAGAGTGAGGTCTGAATTAATGAGGTTTTACTAAATTTTTTAATGATTGGTTTAACCTTTGAACGAACACATTAAAGTCACATGATAAAGCAGAAGGACTGTTAGAATTAAATCCACATGTAAATTTGATCTTCTAACATTTGCACAAAAAGTGACAATTTCTGATGAAGTAGGAAGCACTACAAATGTGCAGAAATCAATTTAGCCATTAGGATAAGGCTGAAAGCTCATTCCAAATAAGGAATACTATAGTGGTGGCCCAGACAATTACAATATGCCTGACCTGACATCAACACAAAGCTTAACAGATTTTTTAAAGTGCTTGTGATACTAAATTGTTTCTGCCACATTTGCAACTCAGGTTATTAAAGAGTTGCCTTACAATGACTCATATATTTAATTTTAGGAATAAGAAAATACAAAGTGAGGTAATAACAAAGAAAAATTCTGACTAGGGCTTATCAAGTCTCTCCTGCATGTTTAGGATGCATGTACATCTTTGGTACTAAGTGACTCATAACTTCACTTAACTGAAAATTCATTCAATTTTTAAAAGAATCTACTTTTCAAGTCTGTGTATTCTATTTCTGTTTGTACAGAAAAAAAGACTTTAAGAATATACAACGTAATGTAAAACATGGTTGTGGTTTGTTGATAAATTATAGATGGTTCTGACTATCTACTGTGTGTTAGTTTTCAGTGGTCATTTTATTTTTCATAATTTCAGAAAACTAAGAAAGTTACTTTGAAATAATTTTTAAACATTTGTTTGGAGTTATATATGAAATATTGAGACAGAATAACAAACCAAAGACATAAAATCTAGCAGTGTAGTTAGCATATAGATAGCACATTACTGTCTTACCTATTATTCTATCTTGCTATTTTCACATCATTTTAGGTATTATAAGATTCAGGCTGCTAATGTTGGCATATACTCATTTAGCCTTAAAAGAGATTAAGTTAAGCTGGCAGTAAAAAATAAAAGTTCTCTTGTTCAATAATGTCAGACACAATAAAAGATAAAAGATAAAAGATAATGGGTTAAATTACCTCCCAAAATCAGCTGGTGAAATCACATCTTAATATCTTTTTTTTTTTTTTTTTTTTTTTTTTTTTTTTTTTTTTTGCGGTATGCGGGCCTCTCACTGTTGTGGCCTCCCCCGTTGCGGAGCACAGGCTCCGGACGCGCAGGCTCCGGACGCGCAGGCTCAGCGGCCATGGCTCACGGGCCCAGCCGCTCCGCGGCATGTGGGATCCTCCCAGACCGGGGCACGAACCCGTATCCCCTGCATCGGCAGGCGGACTCTCAACCACTTGCGCCACCAGGGAGGCCCTTAATATCTTTTTAGGAGCAAGAATTGGCAGACAAAGATTCTTGTTCTTTACATAAAACTCAGATAATAAAAACCTGAGCTACTTAACTGCTTGGAGGGTTCACATTTCTACAAGCTCATGTGGACCAAGAATGCCACCTGCCATATCAGGAAACAGAGTATGTTGTGACCATCAAGCCAGAGCTGCCTTCCTTACTGCCCCCAACCCCCCTGCTCCCATCCCCACCCAATGGGGAGCCCTGAGGGAACTCAGGATGGAAACAGGCTACCCACCACCAAGCTCTCAGCCACTGCAGCCGTGCCCAACAGTGCACCCCGAGGGGACTCAGGATGAGAAAGGACCTGATACTGGTCCTAGACAGTTAAGATACATATCAAAGGAATAACTTCAATAAGCCCAGACTCTTGCATCTTCCCATACATAGAAAAGTGCTAAGTTAATTAACTTGAGAAGTCTGATTTTCTTTAACTGTGATCTTTTGATATTCCTACTACCTGGTTTTGTTGCAAAACTCCTATATATCCTGGCTCCTCCCTTACTTCTTCAAAGCATTCCCTCAGAGCTATCTAAGTGGCTGCCTCCCAGGCTTGAGTCCCCAGAAAATCTACCAAATAAACATACTTTTCAACTTTTAGGTTGTGCTTTTTTTTTTTCAGTTGACATCACACAAAAGTCAAACAAAAATTAATGTCTTTAATAATATAATTTTTTACCCTCTTCTTAGGATGTTGCACCAGTATTCTTGGGAGGGACCCTCTTGGAGACAGACTAAAATAAATGAAATAGATTATAACTTCTTTAGGAGTATTTACACAATGGTGATATTATTTAATGGAATAACTTTATAAAATATTTAAACATGTCCCCACTAAAGAATGCATTTCTCTTCTGAAAATGTGGAAGTGAGAGGACTGCTGCATAAAATGTGTATTTTACATGAACAGTTTCTTGCATATCAATTTATCTTTTTTTTCCCATTGCTTGGTCTGTTTTTCCTTCACTGTCTTATTATTACTTTTTTTTTTTCATGTAGCAAAAATATGCAAATACCGTTACAAAAGATCTGCTTGGAAAATCTGTTTGGCAGATATCATAAAAATCTCTTCAGCAAGACCAGTGCTTTTAGAAATGTGTGTCTGATAAACTATTTTTTCATAGACTAAAAGTATGATTAAAAGTCTAAATTTAGACTTACATATTATATAAGTGACTATATCATATTTGAAACAGTCATGATAAAGATAAAATAATTTAGCAATGAAATTAATTGACATACACATTGCATATGTAACATTGTGTATTAAATCATTATACCTATATCTTAGTGGTGGAAAGGCATTAAGGGTGCTCTGCCTATTAAAGTATATATTGTTCAATATCTAAAAATAATTAATTAGAATATAAGACACAGTCTTTAAATTCAAAGACTATCCTATGAAAAAATGTAAATATGACACTTTAAAATATGTACCTTCTACATTACAATCCACAATAAACAATAAACAGAGGAAAATAACGGGAGAAAAAACAATGGGGTAAGACGGCTAATATATGCTCCCACTCAATCTAGCTGGTGATTGCAATTTTCAAAGTAACAGTGGAATAACATCCATTCCCCTCCGACACACACATAATTGAATATATTTCTCTGTCTTTCTAATTTAAAAAATTAATCATTTTGAATGGAATATTTTAAAAATAGATTACTTACTTCCATTCTCTTAAAGAGGACACCTAATATAAAGTTAAATTTTCTTGAAGACTAAAGCCATGAAAAGTCTAACTTATTAAATAATGGAATATTCAAAGCAATAGGAAAAATTTGACAATATGAGATTTAACCTGTATTTATTTAATAAGTCTATATAGAGTGTAATTATTAGGAACTCTCAGGTTTGTTTTTAATTCTTCTTTTCTTCACTTGTTAAAATGAAAATACTAGCAATACTTCCTTCATAGAATTAATGTGAAATTTAAAAGAGTTATTACATGGAAAGCACTTGGTACAGTGACTGCCTGGCATATGGTTAAGTGCTTCAATTGACGTTATTGATCAATATTCTGCAGTAGCTAGTTTCAATGCAGTTAAGATGTTTTTATCTTTTCTGTTTAAAGATAATTTCATCTGTGACTTGGGTTGAAAATAGGCATAAATGTAGATTAGTGAGAATGAATCTACTTAGTAAGATGAAACTCGTAAAAAATATACATCACTTTGAAATCTAGTAATGTTACCAAACCAAACTTGGGTCCATTTCCCCAATGTGCAGCAAAGCCAATCTATTGACTCTAGGTTGTGGTGAAGGAAAGTACAGCTTAATTGTAAGGTGCCAAGCAAGGAGAGCATGCAGCTAATGCTCAAAAGACACAGACTCCTCAATGACTTCTGGGGCAGGGTTTTAAAAGACATTGTGAGGGTCCTGGGGTATGTGATCAGCTTGTGCACAATTATCTGACTGGTTGATGTTGAGGTAATAGGGTGATATTTCAGGAATCTCAATTATCAGTTTTCTGGCTCCAACAGGTCTGGGGTCTACGTACTGGTGGTCAGCGTGCACTTAACTTCTTCCACCGGGTGGGGGTTTTAGTATCTGCAAAACAACTCAAGAATATGTCTCAAGATTTTATCAATAGCCCTTGAGGAGGAACTAAATTTCCTTGACTTTATTTGATGGCTAGACTATTATTATTTTGTCTTGCCTGATTGTTTTCCTTTGTTTCTGCATTTTTTCACTTCTCTGACTAAATTTGCTCTTTAGAATTCAGGGAAAGCCTAGGAAACTAAAGCTTTTCTATAAACAAGAGGCAGGGGGTGTGGGGGTGGGGTCTGTCCCTGGGAAGGTCCTGCAGGTGTTGCCAAACCAAACTTGGGTCCCCTTGCTTGCATGCAGTAAAGTCAATCTACTGACACCAGGGTGTGGTGAAGGAAAGTGCAGCTTTATTGCAGGGTACCAAGCAAGTAGTCCAGGGCAGCTAGTTCTCACAACACCTGAACTCGCAGATGGGTTTCAGGGAAACACTTTTAAAGGGCAGGTGAGGGAGAGGAGTCACAAGGTATGTGATCAGCTCACACACGATTCTCTGATTGATCGTGAGGTAACAGGGCAGTTCTACAGGGTTTAAATGATCAATCCTTAAGCTCCAGTAAGCCTGGGGGCTATGTACTCCTGGTCACCAAATAGTTAATGTCTTCCATCTAGTGAGGATTTTGTCATTTGTAAAACAACTCAGGAGATGTGCATAGATATTGTTACCTAGATACTTCAGAGAGGATCTAAAGCAGAGGATATGGGGGAGGGGTCTGTCCCCAGAAGGCCTTATAGGGTCCTGCTTTGTTACATAGGACTCTGCTTGGTTTTAATAAGAGCATATTGTATAATTTGAACAAAGCCCTCTGTAGGTCAGCTCACAAGACAATAAAAAAAAGATTGGGGGAGATGAACATAAGGTGATGTGAGCACTAAATTTGAGAGTGTTTTTCCATTATGGCATCTTCTGACCTCAGAAGTGACTGAGAGGTTGAGAAACTGAGCAGTGCTTTTGACAACGGGGACAAAAATTGGAGTCCAAGGATTGCCAAGGGGAAGGCCTTAATAAAAACCTCTACACTTTGAGACGAGACTGTAACCAGCAACACCACAGGTATAAGTCATTCCAAAAACATCAGGTGAATCAGAAGTAAATTGGCCCTCAGAGAGACTTAAACTCAGTGTTAAATCATCTGATTCCTGATTGCTAGAGCTCCTATCAATCATTCCCACCAGAAGCACACATAAAATTTCCCTACAGGAGGGTAACATCATTCTAGGTCTAAAGTTATTTCTATATTTTTTTATATACAATCTCCAGAACCCAAACAAAAAACATAATAATAAATAGACACACAGGAGACAAGTAACATGACTAAATATTAACTGAAAGAACAGACAGTGTAATAGACCACAGAAGCTCTAGAGAATGAATTTATCAAGCAAAGAGTTTAAATTAATTATGGCTGATATATTCAAGGATATAAATAAAAACAATATAAAAATTTTGTCAGATAAATGGAAATTTAAAAAATAGCTATAGGAATTCCCTGGTGGCACAGTGGTTAGGAATCTGTCTGTCAATGCAGAGGACAGGGGTTTGAGCTCTAGTGTGGGAAGATCCCACATGCTGCGGAACAACTGAACCCATGTGCCACAACTACTGATCCTGTGTTCTAGAGCCCGTGAGCCACAACAATTGAAGCCCACGTGCCTAGAGCCTGTGCTCCACAACAAGAGACACCACCGCAATGAGAAGCCCGTGCACCGCAACAGAGTAGTCCCCACTCACTGCAACTAGAGAAAGCCCACATGCAGCAACGAAGACCCAACACAGCTAAAAATAAATAAATTTATATTTTAAAAAAAGCTATAAACTGCTATAATCAACATTAAGTATTAAGTGGATGGGTTTAACAAATGATTTTCATAACCAGCTGAGGTATTAGTAAGAAGATAGATCTGAAGAGAGTATATAAGACTCAAGCTCTGATAATTAAACAGAGGCAAACTACAGAAGAGAATCTGTTATAATCTTATCTACTGGTAAACTCTTAGTGAAAAAATAATTTAAACATATTCTTTTTTAAAAACACAAACACATTTCTAGTACCGAATAAATTCAGTATACAGTATAGATCTATTAAAAACATATTTGGCCCCAAATTTTACCAGTAGTATTATGAAGTATTTTTGTGTATTATTGCTACAATAAAACAATGGTTTACTAAAACTGGCACTATATGCATTATCTAGGATATGAAAAATAAATTCAAATGTGTCTATTGGATAAACATGAGAAATGAGGGTAACTGAGTTTAGTATCTTAATTGTGAGTTTATATAATGCCTATGTAGTTCTTTCTGACCCCATAGGTTTTTCTCCTTAGATATAAATTCTAGAGGTAGAACATTTCAAATGAGTATACACACTTCAAGATGAAAAGTACTAATTATAATTGTATAAACAAACAACTATCAAAGAATCATAGAGATTAATCAGGTTATCAAATGATTAGATTTTCTTTTTTTCTAAATACAATCTTGGGCTGTAATCTCATGGGGTTAACTATTGCAATATTGACAAAGAGCAAATCCCTTCAAATATTAAAATAACAATATCAGGTTTTCTTTGTAAATAACAACTATTTAAAAATCAATTGCAGAATAATTATTTCATCATCTCAAAAAATCCTATAAGCTAATTAGAAGGCTAAATTGAAGCTTGAGAAGCTAGAATTTAATGTATTACAGTACACATAAATTGTAAATTAATATTCCTGCCTTTGGGCTAGGTAGTTATAAGAAATTCATAGCATTTCCCTGATTTGCAATTGAGATTGTTAACCACATTAGTATTAAAACATGATTACACATTGTTTTTAACTCTATTTTACAATCACTCTATAATTGTCTCTTTATATAAAATGCACTAGTCTTTGAACAAATGAAGATAATTTGAATTTGTATGCCTATTAATGATAGTCAACAAATATATTTTTTTAAACTGATGTCCAAAAGTAAAACTTAGATATTTGGACACATTAACTCAAACTTCTTCAAAACCCTTAAATCATGAAAATGTTACTTGTCTTTCTAATATATATTTAATCACATTCTCTAGTCAGTCCTCAACCCAGCTTATCTTTCCCTAGCAACACTACTTTTTAAAGCATAAAGCACAGGCAGTAATAAACACTTTGTTATTTTACTCAGAGTATTTAAACTACTAGTACAAGTTAAGACTTTAAGCACTAAAAACTCTATTCAAAATACTTCGGTAAGATTATGTTCACAAAATTAAAGAACAACAGAAAATTATACAATTTTCTAGTGAAATCACAATATAAGTACCTCAAACAAAAAGGAGAGAATATAAATCTGAATTTACTTTTCTTGAATTGTCAATTGTTTAAGGTATCCTATAGGGAGGGGAAAAAATAAGCATCTTGCTGGCATTTCCATATACTCAGCCAGTAGAATCAACATTGTATTGATAAAATATTTAAAATCTAGTCACTATTTTTAAAAACAGTCTTAATTAAAGCCTCTTTGGGCTGATTTTTCAAAATTTATTGTATAAATAGACCATATTTCTGTATGTTTTTTAGATCGAACTAGTTAGATCGAACTTTTTAGATAGAACCAGTCTAGAACTAGCCTCTGAGTTTCTTAGACTACTTATAGAAAAATAATTTGCTTGAGTATTTTAAACTAAATAAGTAAAATGCTATATTCTTTGGTAATTTTTATTTATTTAATTTTTTAATTATTAATTTTATTTATTTATTTGTTTGTTTGTTTATTTATTTATTTTGGTGTGTTGGGTCTTCGTTGTTGAGCACAGGCTTTCTCTAGTTGCGGCGAGTGGGGGTTACTATTTGTTGCGGTGTGCAGGCTTCTCATTGCGGTGGCTTCTCTTATTGTGGAGCACAGGCTGTAGAAGCACAGGCGTCAGTAGCTTTGGCACGTGGGCTTAGTACTTGTGGCTCACAGACTCTAGAGCACAGGCTCAGTAGTTGTGGCACACGGTCTTATTTGCTTCATGGCATGTGGGATCTTCCTGGACCAGTCCCGTGCATTGGCAGGCAGATTCTTTTTTTTTTTTTAAATAAATGTATTTTTTATTTATTCATTTTTGGCTGCGTTGGGTCTTCACTGCTGTGCGCGGGCTTTCTCTAGTTGTGGAGAGCAGGGTCTACTTTTCACTGCTATGCACAGGCTTCTCATTGTGGTGGCTTCTCTTGTTGTGGAGCATGGGCTCTAGACGTGCGGGCTTCAGTAGCTGTGGCATGTGGGCTCAGTAGTTGTGGCTTGTGGGCTCTAGGGTGCAGGCTCAGTAGTTGTGGCACACGGGCTTAGTTGCTCCATGGCATGTGGGATCTTCCCAGACCAGGGCTCGAACCCATGTCCCCTGCATTGGCAGGCAGATTCCCAAACACTGTGCCACCAGGTAAGTCTTGGCATGTAGATTCTTAACCATTGAACCACCAGTGAAGTACTCTAGTAATTTTTAAAATTAAAAAATTTAACTTAGTCAATTTTACAGTTAATGATTCAAGGACATTATTGACAATTTGCAAGGAATTATAATTGATAATTCAGGTTCCTGTTTTCCATGATGACAGGTGTCTCATAGGGTTATAAAACCATATAAAGTTAGTAATTTAGTTTTCAAAATTTGAGAGGTTTGGGGGAGTTTTCCTTTGTTTTCAGAAATTATTGCAAGTCAAATAAGTTAAATATTAAAAAGCCTAAAAACTTAGTTTGAAGTAAACAATCAACTGATCACATATCAACTCTACTGTAACAATCAAGCATATTTAATGAAAGATTCTTTCAATAAGTTTAGAAACATTCCCATGGTAACAAGTTAGAAGCCAATTGAAAACCAAAATTATTAAGGTGATTTTATTATTTTGAATTCTCTTTCTGCATTCTTATTAAATCTTTATTGATATTTCCTCTTCTGATTTGATAAAACTAATTAATAAGACAGAGCCAATGTTATATTCCACAAATGAAAATATGGATGAGTACATTGTAAAAAAAACAATTCCCTGGTTTGCTTCTATGGTAATTTAAGTTTGCTTTGACAATGCTGAATCAATATAAACATTATATCTCCTATAAAAGAAAATCCAACATAGAAAAACAATCCCAAATGATAGGTCTGCTCAGCTGGTAGCCTTTAAAATTTAAGAAGTGATATGAATTCCATCTGGAATGTGTATTTTTGCAGTTTGCTTCAGATTTGAGACAGCATTCCTTTTGTTTGTTTTTCCTGGCAGTTGTAGGAGTGTCATTCACACACGAGTAATTCAATAATTATGTCCTAGGGAACTTAAACTTAGATTTTTAAATTTTTTATTGTTCCTTGCTTTCCTGTTTTCACCACTGGTGGGAGTGGCTTGAAAACTCTCTCTCCATTTTTTTAAATTTTCAAATGTAAACATATATGTGCACATTAAATAATAGTAATAAAATTAATAATTTTTCACTATAATCCCTATGTCCACCTTCCCTATTGCATACTCCCTCATCCCATCATTGCTTTACTTTCTCTTACAGAAAGCAACATCTTGAATGTTGTATTAATCATTCCTTACTTTCCACTTTCTCCTTCAATGTAGGTATTTCAAAATAGCACTATTTTTTCAATTTTTCTAGTTTTGAAATTTAACTAAATGGAATAATTCTATAGAATTGCTCTATGACTTGCTTCTTTTGTACTATATTGTTTTTGACATCCATCCATTTGATGTTCAGTTCCTGAAGTAATTCATTTTCCCAGCTGTATGGTATACTGAGGTATAAATGTATCACAGCTTATACATTCTATTATTAAATGGATATTTAAGTTATCTCCAGCTTGAAGCTATTATGAAAGTATTTCTGTGAATAATCTTGTGTGTGACTTCTGCTACACATGCACAACTACTTCCCTGGAGCAAACATTTAGGAGAGGGCTTACTGGGTTGTAAGAAAGGCACAAGTTAAATTTTACTAGTTAATGCCAAGTAAATTGTACCATTTATACTCCCCCCAACTCTGTGAGATTTCTTGCTACTCTGACTCCTCAACAACAGTGTCACTGTCAGACTTTCAAAGTTGTGCCAAACTAGTAGGTGGGAAGACTTTATCATAGTGTTATTAATATATCTAATCTGAATACTGATGAGTTTAACCAATGATATTTTTATTGGTTATATGTATTGCAAAATATTCTCCTAGTTTGTGGTTGACTTTTTATTCTCTTTAGGTGTTCTTTGACAACAGAAAAGTTTTAATTTTAATGTAGTAAAATTTATTCACATTTTCCTTTATGGTTTGAAAGTTTTTGACCTGCTTAGTCTCCAAAAAATTCTTCCCTACTCTAAGTCAAATTTCTAATTATATCATATTGCATGCAAATGTCAAATCATTATGTAGTACACCTGAAACTAACATATTGCATGTGAATTATATTTCAAAAAAATCAATAAATAAAGAACACTGAGTTGTTTTTTAAAATTCCTAATTATAAATTTATATTGATATTCTGTAGCCTATAATATTTACCCACATGGAACTGATTTATGTGCAGACACATGAAGTGCAGTTATATATTTTTTTTACACAGATAACCAATTGGCCCCCAAACATTTATTGAATAGCCCATTATTTCCCCATTGATGAATGTCACCTCTGTCATTTATCAAGTTCTCTTTTTCTCTCAAGTACTGCAGTCTCATTAAGATATGGTTAGTTTTAGGGCCTCCCTGGTGGCGCAGTGGTTGAGAGTCCGCCTGCCGATGCAGGGGATACAGGTTCGTGCCCCAGTCTGGGAGGATCCCATATGCCGCGGAGCGGCTGGGCCCGTGAGCCATGGCTGCTGGGCCTGCGCATCCGGAGCCTGTGCTCCGCAACGGGAGAGGCCACAACAGTGAGAGGCCCGCATACCGCAAAAAAAAAGAAAAAAAAAAAAAGATATGGTTAGTTTTGTTAAAAACTTTTGCACAGCAAAGGAAACCATGGACAAAATGAAGACAACCTACTGAATGGGAGAAAATATTTGCAAGTAATATGATTGATAAGCAGTTAATATATAAAATATATAAACAAAATATATAAACAGCTCATACAACTCAATGTCAAAAAAATAAGCAACCTAATTAAAAAATGTGCAGAAGACCTGAACAGATATTTTTCCAAAGAAGATATACAGATGACCAACAGGCACATGAAAAGATACCCAACATCCCTAGACATGAGAAAAATGCAAGTTAAAACTGCAGTGAGATATTACTTCACACCTGTCAGAATGGCTATCATCAAAAAGACCACAATAACAAATGTTGGAGAGGATGTGGAGAAAAGGGAACTCTTGTATAGTGTTGATGGAAATGTGAATTTGTGTAGTTACTGTGAAAAACAGTTTGGAGCGTCCTCAAAAAACTAAAAATAGAACTAACACATGATCCAGTAATTCCACTCCTGGGTATATAGCTGAAGAAAACAAAAAACCTTATTTGAAAAGATATGTGCATCCCAATGTTCATGGCAGTGTTACTTACAATTGCCAAGATATGGAAGCATTCTAAGTGTCCATCAACAGAAGAATGGATAAAGAAATGTGATATATATATATACTACAGAATACTACTCAGACATAAAAATGAATGAAATTTTGCCATTTGCTACAACATGGATGGACCTGGAGGGTATTATACTTAGTGATATGAGTCAGACAAAGACAAATACTGTATGTTATCACTTATATGTGGAATCTAAAAAAAATAAAACAAACTAATGAATATAACAAAAAAGAAACATAGTCTCAGATATAGAAAATAAACTACTGGTTACCAGTGGGGAGAAGGAAGAAAAGAGGGGCAAGATAGGGGTAGGAGATTAAAAAGTACAAATTACTATGTATAAAATAAATAAGCTATAAGGATATATTTTACAATACAGGGGATATAGCCAATATCTTATAATAACTATAAACTGAGTATAATCTATAAAAATTTTGAATCACCATGTCATACACCTGAAACTAATATAATATTGTAAATCAACTATACCTCAAATATATATATATATATATATATATATATATATATATATATATACCATTATATAAATCACAGATGTATTATGGAATTAAATACAAATGAAGTGAAACACAAAAATTAAATTAAAATGGAATTATTTAAAAATAAAAGAGACTTTAATGTACTTAATGTAAAAAAAAGAGATACTTTTGGATTCCTATGATTTCTCTTTTGTAGGATTCTTTAAGATTACTGTCTGAGAACTTATTAGTGTCTTCTAATAAGTCCAGAAAAAAAATCCTTTTTTTTGCATTCCCTCTATTATCTTCACGTGAAGATAATTCCAACTGAATGTATAATGTCTCCTACATATTTTACATTCTTTTATTCATATTTCCCCAGTTTTAATTCTCTGGACTTATTTACAGGAACTTTCTTCAGCTGTATCTAATCTGCTTCTAAACTCATCCACTGAGAGTTTTTTTGTTTTGGTTTGCTTGATTTTTTGTTTTGTTTTTTTTTTTTGTTTGTTTGTTTGCTTCTTTTGGTATTCTGTTGATTGCTTAGAAATTCTCTGGTTCATTTTCAAACCTAGCTGTTTCAGCCTTGTTTTTTTTTTTTTTTTTAATTGGGGTATAATTGCTTTACAATGTTGTGTTAGTCTCTGCTGTACAATGAAGTGAATCAGCTATATTTATACATATATCCCCTCCCTCTTGGACCTCCCTCCCACTCTCCCACCCGCCCCATCCCACCCATCTAGGTCATCACAGCACACCAAGCTGAGCTCTCTGTGTTATACAGCAGGTTCCCACTAGATATATATTTTACACATGGTAACAAAGCTTCTCTTTTATTTCTTTAATTATTTTAAGCACTGTCATTTTGATTCTGTGTCCAAAATTTTTGATATTTGACAACTCCAGATCTGTTTTTCTCATCTCCTGTTTCTACTGGTTCTTAACTCATAGTACTTTGTTTTCCTGTGTGAGTGTGTGATTTTTTTCCCTTTGTTTTATTTTGTTTTGTTTTTAGTATTAGGCATTCATTTTTCAGAGAACTTTATCTGTGGAAATTCTTTGAAAAGGGAATTGAAGTTGACTTTCTTTTTTTTTTTTTTTGTGGTACATGGGCCTCTCACTGTTGTGGTCTCTCCTGTTGTGGAGCACAGGCTCTGGACGCACTGGCTCAGCAGCCATGGCTCATGGGCCTAGCTGCTCCATGGTATGTGGGATCTTCCTGGACCACGGCATGAACCTGTGTCCCCTGCATTGGCAGGCGGACTCTCAACCACTGTGCCACCAGGGAAGCCCAAAGTTGACTTTCATCATGGAGGGATAGTGTTTCCTATTATCACTGTTAATGACAGAGTACTTAAACTCACCACTCAAATTTTGTTCTATCTATATATATAATGTAATTGACACATTTCTCTCTTTCCTGAGTTCAGTGATATGCTTAGTAACTTTCAAAAAGCTACTATTTCTAAACTATTTAACACTACATTTTAATCAAAAGGGCCACTCAGAGTATCTACTTTGCCATAGTGTCAAACTAGGAATATATTCACATTTTGAGGCTTTTTTTCTGTATTTTTAACCCATGGTTGATGAACTGTTATAAAAAGCCTGCCTTGAATTCAAGGTTACTTCGCCAAATAGAAGATTTTTGGTTTATAAGGATTCATAGTAAAAACATTCCTGGGATCTATCAGGTGCTTGCAGAAATATAGCTAGGTGACCTCATCCATTCTCAGAGGTAGATCCCAGATTGCAAACAGCTATCAGGACCGAAAAGAGTACATTACATGAGGAGCTACATTTTCCACAGTTTCTGATGTTTCCTCAGTCTTGGGCTCCAACCTTCAAGCTCTGACACATAAAAAAATATTTCAGAAGTAACCCTGAGACCTAAGGCTTCATAAGAACACCTGTACACTATCCATAGGAAGTTGTTCAGGTCCTCTAATTTCTTGCTTCTTGTTTCTTGCTCTTTGGATAATCTCTCAGAACTGACTCTCACCACCACTGTTGTTTGGTGTTGGTGAATTGGTCACTGACAACAGGTTCCTTCCTTGGTTTAATCCTTTAGCTCTTTTTTTATTGTCCCCACAGTAATTTGTCTTCCACACAACTTTTCCTATTTTGGGTCATATTCCATTTGTTCATTTCCTGGGTTTATGACTTATCTCTAGTAACCCCTCCTTCTTGAGCAACTGGCTTATCTAGATCTGTAAATTTTAGTATGTAGAATTCAGAAGGGAATTTCTTGCCTCTTCAGTTAAAGGTGCATTACTACTCAAACAAAACTGTTGAGAGGCTTACCTGAATTGGTCTTCCATCAGGTGTCAGCACCTCTTCAGAAAGTTCCATCATCTTCAGGGCCATCAGAGCAATGGGTTTAGCATGGCAGAGGCTTTTTCTGTGGAGCCCTGCAGCAACACAGTATGCATCACCTATTGTTTCCACCTGTAGCAGTCAGACAAATCAAATGCAAATGTATGATAATGAGCCAAAGTAGAAATAGTTATCTGCAATCACAAATGTTGCTGGAAAACATATCATCAAAACATCAATAAATCAAGCAATTAGACAACAGAGTATAATCATAAAAGAGTTTGCAAACAGCCAGAGTCAAATACTAACATGTCTCCTCAGAGCTGTTTGTTCATCAACATTAACACCATAGATGATCACTGAAATCAGAAACAACTAGAATATAAAATAATTATCCCTCAAAAAAATAGAATTGTCACTGTTTTGCCTGGATATTTTCCAAATAATGACTTTTTACAAAGACACTCTCTCATCTCCTTCAAACCTTCAAGTAGACCTTCACTGGAAAGTATATATATATATTTTTTTGCAATTTTTCCCAATTACTCCACACGTTTTAGTGTTTATTTTTATTTTTTTAATTGAAGTATAGCTGATTTACAATGTTGTGTTAGTTTCAGGTGTCACATTTTTTGATATATCTGTAATTTGTTGTCTAGTCTATTCTTATTTACTCTTAATAATTATAACACATAACACTTCTTGAATTCATACTCTCTACCATTAATTGCATCAACTGCTTTACATGCATTATCTTATTTAATCCTCACAAATATCCTAAATGGAAGAAACCAGTATTGGTTATATTTGAGAGATGAGAAATTCATGCACAGAAACCCATCCATAATCTTACGATTAAAGTTAACAGGCACTGTCAAGAGTCTTTCCAGACCATGTCAGCAACCATTCTGAATGGCTATTGTGATTGTTAAATATTTTCAATATTTAACCAGGGTTAAAACTTCCAAAATTCCAAAGCATAGAACATGGTATAAAAGTTAGGCACAACTCATTTCTAGAGGAAAGTTTTCTAATTATCCAAGGTAGATATGGTGATTATGTTCAATAGCTCTAATATTTTAATTAGAGAAAAGTGATGAAATATTGTATTAAATGTCCAATTCCAATATCACTTTTTCTGTGAATCACTCCATGGTCCTTCCATTAGATCTTAGTAGTAAAACTAATCCTTTCTTCTACTCTGTTTCAACAGCACACTTCTATATTATAGCATTCATCATAGATTATAATCAATATGTATCAATATATAATCAATATGTATCCACAGCTACAAAGTGAGCTCTTTAAGAATGGGATCATGTCCTTTTAATGTCTGTACTCATAGTGCTCATGATAGTGTCTTAAATATAGCTATTTAATAAATAACTATCAAATGAATAAATAATCAACCATATTTAACTATGATTACAATAACAGTTATTCTAATCAGTTGCTCATTTATTTTATGAGCACCATGTAGACCGGTGTGCCATGTAGATCTGGGTAGGAAAAAATTGCCTCTAAATTACTGGAGATGCTTCTATCATAAATATAAAAAGAATTACAAAATATTCTATTAGTTAAGATTTAACAGCAATAATTAAATTTCATGTGAATGAATCCTAACACTTTAATATTAAAAAGCTTCTCTGCATTAAATTCTGTGAGCACAAATTTAGGGAATGTGATGACAGCACTTATAAATCTCATGAAACTAGAGATGCCAAAATTATCAATGATTATCTGAATCTTATCAGGAAATATGCATCAAAAATGATTCAAATATACTCAGACCTATCATGAAGTTCCAAATCTTCACTTCAGGATCCGTTATCTGAGGCCAGAAAATGGAAATTAAAATTGTATGGTAAGAACAGAAAGATGATGCAGTGTGAGTCAGCAAAAGTTTTATTCTAAATAGTAAAATATACTTCCACCAAAAAACTCGCACTGAGGAAGAAAACCAGCAAATAGCAAACGTCTGAAATGTGGTCATTTACCATTTCCCCCTAAAAACACAATGCCTTTTGCTAAACTTCAGATTTATCTCATACTTTTGTATTTCTATACAATTAAAACATCTAGAATGTTGTTAGTTATATAATTTGAAACTAACTTCTGCTTTTCAAATATTAGAACACATAGCAGTTAATTATTTGTATAAATTGAACTGCACTCCAGTCACTCTGAACATGCATGTTCCTGGAGCATGATCTTTTCTTGGAGTCTCTATCATCATCAAACTTCTCATCAGTATTACCTCCCCTATCATTTCAGTAAAAATTTATTGAATACCACTAAATGTGTATTTCTAGAATTTGTACCACAGGCATGTATAAAGATTAGTTAGTTATATGTTGTACTTTCTCCTTAGGTATATATAATGTAACAGTATGGAGAAGATGGACCAATATGTTAACAAATGACAAAAAAAAAAATCAAATTAAGAACACAACATAAATATAAGAAATTCACATTAAAATCCATTCATGTAAGATTACATAACATTTAGTTTCCAAATATTTAAATACAGACTAGCTATCAGAAACAATAGGATCAAGAGCTAGGTAAGAAATAGACAGCAAAAAAAACCATAGATTAAGATATGGAATTTTCACAGTTATTCTTAAACACCCAACATAAAAAAAAAATTCTAAAAGATGTTGTTGTCACCATGGCAGGCTAGATTATGCTGCAGTAACAATACAACCTGCAAATTGTAATGCTCTAAAATAGCAAAGGTTTTTTCTGATTCATGTTGCATATTTATGGGGGTTAGGGGATTGGAGTAGAGGAGAGAAACATTGTGCCACATCTATTCACTCCAGGGACAATGCTAATAGAATCTCCTCATTTGAAGCTGGTTGTCATGTCAAAAGAAAAGAAGTTCTGATTATACACTAGCTCTTAAAGCTTCCTCCCAGAAGTGATGTAAATAGTTTTTTCTCATGATTCATTCATCAAAGCAAGTCATGTGACCATGTTTAACATAAAGGAGATGGGAAAATTCAACCAATCTTGTGCTCAGAGAGGGGTTAGAAATATCTGGTGAATAGTACTAATGAGAACATGAATGAATATGTGATCACTTAGAAATTTTCAAATAGCTAGATGTCTGTAAAGTGCAAGTAATACATCCTTGAGATGTTTTTCTTTCCTTGTAGATATATTCAGGACCTTAACCTGAAAATCGTGGATGAAACACCTTAGTAATGCAGCTTTCCATTAAAGCTCTATTCTTTTCTCCTCTCCATCTAAATGTCAGGTCTACACAAATTTAGCAGAATTGAATACATGTGGAAATTTTAGTGGATTCCCTTCAAAATTATGTGAACTTTGCTTCAAAAGGAGCAGGGAAAGTGAAAGCATTATATATCAGTTAAATTTATTTTGAGGCTGTTTCCTTGAGTTAAAACAAAGTTAAACAAGTAGACATTATAAACATACTACAAAAAAACTGTCCAAAAAGTTGTCTATGATCTGAATTCTTTATAATTGTCTCAGTGTTTTTTTAATAGACACCATCTAAAATAGTGAATCTCATTTATTTTCAGTATCTCCAACCTGTTCTTAGATGACATTAGATAAAAATAAAGATGACTAAACTAAACTTGGAGATGGAAAAGATAGAGCTTATGCAAATGTCAGAAAAACCTTACATCCTTCTCTGAACATAAAAGAGGAGGCTTAAATACTAAACATATTATGTAACAACTGTTGTCCCGCATATTATTATACCTGCTTTTATCAAACTTTAAAGAATTCATCTATCTCAGTATATCTTCTCAACACTTTATAATCAAACTCCCTACATTACTCAAGAAATAAAGGTGGTATAAATAAACTTCTTAGAGTTATGCATTCACCCTTTTTATTTACTTTATTTTAGCTTTAGATTCATTGCTTAAAATAATTTATTTATACTTTGTAATACAAGCTCATCCCCATGTTTTCTTCTCCCTCCCCTCCAGATTAATGTTCAAGAATTATCTGGGAAATTTCTTGGAAATTTGGGCACAGTGGGGAGGAAGGAATGTGTATGTTGTAAATAAGGGTGAGGGTGGTACTGGGGCTAGAATTACCCTACAAGAACACTTCACACAACTGGGCAGTATATAATCTCTGCCCCATGAAACTCATGACCACCTCAGTCCTTCCATCCCATAGTCCTGGGACTGTCTTCCTTTGAACTTTGTAGAACTTGTGAAAGGGAGTTTGGGGAGAGGGCATAATAGTAGAGAGTCAGAGAACTCTGACAGTCTACCTTACTGGACAGCCTCCCTCTCTTCATCTGGACACAATCAAGAGGAGAAACAAATTAGAAAGTCTGCTTTTCTAGATTGGTCCAAGATGGTAGAGTGGAAGGACTTGTGCTCATGCCCTCTTGTAAGAACACTGGAATCACAAATAAGTGCTCAACAATCATTGACAGTAAGACACTGGAACTCACCAAAAAAGATACTCCACATCCAAAGACAAAGGAGAAGCTGCAATGAGATGGTAGGAGGGATGCAATCAAAACAAAATCAAATCCCATAACCGCTGGGTGGGTGACTCATAAACTGGAGAACAATTATACCACAGAAGTCCTCCAACTAGAGTGAAGGCTCTGAGCCCCACATGAGGCTTCCCAACCTGGGGGTAGGGCAATGGGAGGAGGAATTCCCAGAGAATCAAACTTTGAAGGCTAGCGGGATTTTATTGCAGTACTTCAAGAGGACTGCAGGAAACAGACACTCCATTCCTGGAGGGCACACACAAAGAAGTGTGCACATCAGGATCCAGGGAGAAGGAGCAGTGATGCCATAGAGACTGAACCAGACCTACCTGCCAGTGTAGGAGGGTCTCCTGAAGAGGCGGGGAGCAGCTGTGGCTCACCACAGGGACAAGGACACTGGCAGCAGAAGTTCTGGGAAGTACTCCTTGGCATGAGACCACCTGTAGTCCACCATTAGCCCCACCAAAGAGCCTGTAGCCTCCGTTACTGGGTTGCCCCAGGCCAAAAAACCCAGCAACAAGGGAACTCAGCCCCATCCACCAGCAGACAAGTGGATTAAAGTTTTACTGAGCTCTATCCACCACAGAAACAACAAGCTATACCCAGCACCAGTTCCTACCATCAAGAAGCTTTCACTAGCCTCATAGAGAGACTCATCCACCAGAAGGCAGACAACAGAAGCAAGAAGAACAATAATCCAGCAGCCTGTGGAATGAAAACCACATTCAAAGAAGGAGAGACAAAATGAAAAGGCAGAGGATTAGGTACCAAATGAAGGAACAAGATAAAACCCCAGAAAAACAACTAAATCAAGTGGAGATAGGCAACTTTTCAGAAAAAAATATTCAGAATAATGATAGTGAAGATGATGCAGGACCTCAGAAAAAGAATGGAAGCAAAGATAAAGAAGATACAAGGAATGTTTAACAAAGACCTAGAAGAATCAAGAACAAACAAACAGAGATGAACAGTACAATAACTGAAATGAAGAACACACTAAAAGGAATCAATAGCAGAATAACTGAGGCAGAAGAACAGAAAAGTGACCTGGAACACAGAATGGTGAAAATCACTGCTGTGGAACAGAATAAAGAAAAAAGAATGAAAAGAAATGAAGACAGACTAAGAGACCTCTGGGACAATATTAAACACAACACATTTGCATTATGAGGGTCCCAGGAGGAGAAGAGAGAGAGATAGGACCCAAGAAAATATTTGAAGAGACTATAGTGGAAAAATTCCATAACATGGGAAAGGAAATAGCCACCCAAAGCCAGGAAGAACAGTGAGTCTCAGGCAGGATAAACCCAAGGAGAAACAGGCCAAGACACATAATAATCAAATTGACAAAAATTAAAGGCAAAGAAAAATTATTAAAAGCAGCAAGGTAAAAATGACAACAAACAAGGGAACTCCCATAAGGTTAACAGCTGATTTCTCAGCAGAAACTCTACAAACAAGAAGGGAGTGACACAATATATTTAAAGTGATGAAAGGGAGAACAGAAAACCAAGATTACTCTACCCAGCAAGGGTCTCATTCAGATTTGATGGAGAAATCAATAGTTTTACAGACAAGCAAAAACTAAGAGAATTCAGAACCACCAAACTAGCTCTACAGCAAATGCTAAAGGAATTTCTCTAAGTGGAAAACACAAGAGAAGAAAAAGACCAACAAAAACAAACCCAAAACAATTAAGAAAATGGTAATAGGAACATACATATTGATAATTACCTTAAATGTAAATGGATTAAATGCTCCAACCAAAAAACACTAGCTCACTGAATGGATACAAAAAAAAAAAAATACCCATATATATGCTGTCTACAAGAGACCCACTTCAGACCTAGGGACACAAAGAGACCAAAAGTGAGGGGATGGAAAAAGATATTCCATGCAAATGGAAATAAAGCTGGAGTAGCAATACTCATATCAGATAAAATAGACTATAAAATAAAGAATGTTCCAAGAGACAAGGAAGGACACAACATGATCAAGGGATCAATCCAAGAAGAATATATAACAATTATAAATATATATGGACCCAGCATAGGAGCACCTCAATACATAAGACAAATGCTAACAGCTATAAAAGAGGAAGTCAACAGTAACACAATAATCGTGGGGGACTTTAACACCTCACTTCTACCAATGGACAGATGATCCAAAATGAAAATAAATAAGGAAACACAAGCTTTAAATAACACATTATACCAGATGGACTTAATTGATATTTATAGGACATCCCACCTGAAAAGAGCAGATTACACTGTCTTCTCAAGTGCACACAAAACATTCTCCAAGATACATCACATCTTGGGTCACAAATCTAGACTCAGTAAATTTAAGAAAACTGAAATCGTATCAAGCATTTTCTCGGACCACAGTGCTATGAGGTTAGAAATAAATTACAATGAAAAAAAGTAAAAAACACAAACATATGGAGGCTAAACAATACATACTAAATAACCAAGATATCACTGAAGAAATCAAAGAGGAATCCAAAACTACCTAGAGAGAAAGGACAACAAAAACATGACAATCCAAAACCTATGGGATGCAGCAAAAGCAGTTCCAAGAGGAAAGTTTATAGCAATACAATCCTACCTCAAGAAACAAGAAAAATCTCAAATACACAACTTAAACTTACACCTAAAGCAATTAGAGAAAGAAGAAAAAAATACACAAAGTTAGCAGAAAGAAAGAAATCATAAAGATCAGATCAGAAATAAATGAAAAAGAAATAAAGGAAACAATAGGAAATATTAATAAAACTAAAAGAAAGTTTGTTGAGAAGATAAACAGAATTGATAAACCTTTAGCCAGACTCATGAGGAAAACAAGGGAGAAGACTCAAATCAACAGAATTAGAAATGAAAAAGGATGAGTAACAAATGACACTGCAGAAATGAAAAGGATCATGAGAGACTGCTACAAACAACTACATGGAAATAAAACGGACAACCTGGAAGAAATGGAAAAGATCTTAGAAAAGCACAACCTTCCAAGACTGAACCAGGAGGAAATAGAAAATATGAACAGAGCAATTGCAAGCACTGAAATTGAAACTGTGATTAAAAATCTTCCAACAAACAAAAGTCCAGGAACAGATGGCTTCACAAGCAAATTCGATCAAACATTTAGAGAAGAGTTAACACCCATCCTTCTCAAACTCTTTCAAAAAGAGGAAGGAACACTCCCAAACTCATTGTACGAGGCCACCAACACCCTGATACCCAAAACAGAAAAAGATACTACAAAAAAAGAAAATTACAGACCAATATCACTGATGAATATAGATGCAAAAATCCTCAACAAAATACTATCAAATAGAATCCAACAACATATTAAAAGGATCATACATCATGAGCAAGTGGCATTTATCTTAGGGATGCAAGGATTCTTCAATATATACAAATCAATCAATGTGATACACCATTTTAACAAACTGAAGAATAAAAACCATATGATTATCTCAATAGATGCATAAAAAGATTTTGACAAAATTCATCACCCATTTATGATAAAAACTCTCCAGAAAGTGGGCATAGAGGGAACCTACCTCAGTATAATAAAGACATTATATGACAAGCCCACAGCCAACATCATTCTCAATGGTGAAAAACTGAAAGCATTTCCTCTAGGATCAAGAACAAGACAAGGATGTCCACTCGCACCACTATCATTCAACAAAGTTTTGGAAGTCCTAGATATGGCAATCAGAGAAGAAAAAGAAATAAAAGGAACACAAATTGGAAAAGAAGAAGTAAAACTGTCACTGTTTGCAGATGACATGTTGCTATATGTAGAAAATCATAAAGATGCCACCAGAAAACTACTAGAGCTAATCAATGAATTTGGTAAAGTTGCAGGGTAGAAAATTAATGCACAGAAATCTCTTACATTCCTATACACTAATGTTGAAAAATCTGAAAGAGAAATTAAGGAAACACTCCCATTTACCATTGAAACAAAAAGAATAAAATACCTAGGAATAAATCTACCTAAGGAGGTAAAATACCTGTATGCAGAAAACTATAAGATACTGATGAAAGAAATCCAAGATGATACACACAAATGAAGGGGCATACCATGTTCTTGGACTGGAAGAATGAATATTGTGAAAATGACCATACTACCCAGAGCAATCTACAGATTCAATTCAATTCCTATCAAATAACCAATGGTATTGTTTAAGGAACTAGAAAAAAATATTAATTTGTATGGAAATATAAAAGACCCGAATAGCCAAAGCAATCTTGAGGGAATAAAACGTAGCTGGAGGAATCCCTGATTTCAGACTATACTACAAAGCTAGTATAGTAGCTTTATACTACGTACAAATCAAGACAATATGGTACTGTCACAAAAACAGAAATATAGATCAATGGAACAGGATAGAAACTCCAGAGATAAACCCACGCACATATGGTCAACTAATCTATGACAAAGGATGCAAGAATATACAATGGAGAAAAGACAGCCTGTTCAATAAGTGGTGTTAGGAAAACTGGACAGCTACATGTAAAAGAATGAAATTAGAACACTCCCTAACACCATACACAAAAACAAACTCAAAATGGTTTAAAGACCTAAATATAAGCCTGGACACTATAAAACTCTTAGAGGAAAACATAGGAAGAACACACTATGACATAAATCACAGCAAGATCTTTATTGATCCTCCTCCTAGAATAATGAAAATATAAACAAAAATAAACAAATGGGACCTAATGAAACTTAAAAGCTTTTGCACAGCAAAGGAACCCATAAACAAGACAAAAAGACAACCCTCAGAATGGGAGAAAATATTTTCAAATGAAGCAACTGACAAAGGATTAATCTCCAAAATATACAAGCAGCTCATGCAGCTCAATATCAAAAAACAAACAACCCAATCAAAAAATGGGCAGAAGACCTAAGTAGACATTTCTCCAAAGAAGACATACAGATGGCCAACAGGCACATGAAAAGGTGCTCAACAAGGCTAATTATTAGAGAGAGGCAAATCAAAACTACAATGAGGTATCACATCCAACCAGTTAGAATGGACATCATCAGAAAATCTACAAACAACAAATGCTGGAGAGGGTGCAGAGAAAAGGGTACCCTCTTTCACTGTTGGTGGGAATGTAAATTGATACAGCCACTATGGAGAACAGTATGGAGGTTCCTTAAAAAACTAAAAATAGAATTACCATATGACCCAGCAATCCTACTACTGGGCATGTACCCAGAGAAAACCATAATTCAAAAGGACACATGGGGCTTCCCTGGTGGTGCAGTGGTTGAGAGTCCACTTGCCGATGCAGGGGACACAGGTGCCCTGGTCTGGGAAGATCCGAGGTGCCACAGAGCGGCTGGGCCCGTGAGCCATGGCCATTGAGCCTGCGCGTCCAGAACACGGCCACAGCAATGAGAGGCCCGTGTACAGCAAAAAAAAAAAAAAAAAAAAGACACATGTATCTCAATGTTCTTTACAGCACTATTTACAATAGCCAGGTCATGAAAGCAACCTAAATGCCCATTGACAAACGAATGAATAAAGAAGATGTGGAACATATATAAAATGGAATATTATTCAGCCATAAAAAGAATGAAATTGGGTCATTTGCAGAGACGTGGATGGACCTAGAGACTGTCATACAGAGTGAAGTAAGTCAGAAAGAGGAAAACAAATATTGTATATTAACACATTTATGTGGAATCTAGAAAAATGGTACACACAAACTGATTTGCAAAGTAGAAATAGAGACACAGGTGGAGAGAACAAGCATATGGACACCAAGTGGGAGAAAGCAGGGGTGGTGGAGGTGGTGGTGGGATGAATTGGGAGATTGGGATTGACATATATACACTAATATGTATAAAGTAGATAACTAATAAGAACCTGCTGTATAAAAAATAAATAAATAAATAAGTAAATAAAATTCAAGAATAAAAAAACAAGAACAAACAAAAAAACAAACCTTTGCCAACTGGATCAGCTAAAAATGGTTTCCCATTTTAATTTTCTTATTTTTGAGTTTGAGGGTCTTCCTTTTTTGTTGGTCATTTGTAATTCTAGTTTTGTACCAACTTTCCAAATTTTTGATTGGCCTTTTTCTAAGAGATTTGTAAGAATTATTTGTATACTAAGGTCTTTTACTGTCATGAGATTTGCATTTTTTTGTCTTGTTTTGTTGGTCTTTTGACTTTGTAATGATACTTTTGTTGCACACATATTTTAGAATTTTTACTGACAAATGTACCAGTTTTTTCCTTTATGGATTCTGGATTTTTATACCATACTTATAAATAATTCCTAAATTATGTTTTACATTTACTCATCTTTTATATTTTTATGAGCCCATTTTATACTAAATGCATTGATTTATCAAAAAAAAAAGAAAGTCTGCTTTTCTAATTGTTCTGCTTTCTGTTTTTGGCCCCTAGAGTCTTTAAAAAAGAAATGGAGGTGGGGAGGAGAGAGAAGAGAGGTGTTGGAATATGATGTAAGCCTGAAAACGAAAAATGTCTTCTTTTTCCCTCCTAGCATTTCACAGAGCACTTGGTCACCTGGGTATGATGAGGTCATTGTGGTTAAGAACACTTGATTTTCAGAAAGGATACCATATTTGTGCTTGCTGTGAGGATTGGGCCACACCTGCCAGCCCAATCACCTGTCTTATATTAGGTTTGATTCCTGAGTGACAGGGAGAGGGGTACAGTAGAAGAGTTTTCTAATGATTGGCAGGCACCCTGAGTCCACAAAACAGTTCTGGAGGTACTTGATAACTAGAAACCAGACAAGAGGATTGTTGGTGGTATGGACATAGATTATCCAAAAGGCTGGCCAGAAAACGGTAGAGTATGGCACAGGCCTTCATGAAAACTTGTAAGTAGCAGAAGACTAGGAAAAACTGTATACTTGGGTAAATTTAGAGACCTTTTACATTTCCCCCTTTATTTCATGCATACTCAGCAGGTCTCTGTTGTTTATATTCCTGTCTTTCCAGGTACTCAGCAGCTGGGTGGGTGAAATAGGCTCCTGGCCAAATAAGAAAATCCAGGTGTCAGTGGTCAAGCAGAAGTGATAGGGCTATGGAACATCCACTGGACCTACTTGAAGATGAACAGTTTGCCACAGACAGCAAGCATGAACCCAGGTTTTTATTGTTGTTGAGGTTGTGTTTCTTGAATATATACTTGCTCTCTTCAAATATGACTCAAGAGTACATATATCAAAAGCAAGTAGGAAGGCCCTGACAAAAACAAATGCTCAAGCAATGTAGATGAAAGCAGCGCAGTCTTTAGCATCACTTTCTTGGCTTAAACAAAGTGATGACCATGGCCATAAAAGCTACATTATTGAAGTTGAGAGCACTGGCAGTCCAGCAGAGCCAAGGTGCAGAAACGCCAGCCCATAAACATCACTGTTGGCCAAGCACAGGTGTAACAATAAGTGGAAGGTAATAAAAATATCCCTGGATCAGGGATAATTTCCAGAAGTAGGAGTTAACCAGACTAGTATCCAAATAGCCTTGAGTGTGTCCCTGGTCTGCCCTTCTGAAAGTAGTCTGATTTCCCTTCACATAGCAGGTGGTATTGTAGGAGTTGGGCCACATTTTTCCCTTAATAAGAACAATCTTGTCAGATCCTGAGAGGCTATGGTCTGAGAACCAGGGGAAAAAGTTACAGGTGATGCCCTGCTCCTGCAGATGAAGGACTCCTGACCATATATTTGGAATGGAAAAAAATGCCACTTGTCCAGAAGCTCTGATCTCATATTCTTTAATAATCACCTTGTTTCTGCAGTAGGAGTTTGCTCAAAAGATTACCTTGAAGTTGTAGATTGTCCTGGGTTATCTGAACTCCTTTATTCCTAATTAATATGAACCTCAGAAAATCTACATTGTGGCCCTTAAGCATGACTGTTGGATGTGGATTGTTGCAAATGTCCACATCCATATTTTTGGTTGATGGATCTTGTACCCTCACCCACGTACCACTGCATTTGTGCAAACTTGGGCTCCAATTGGAGGAAGACCCTGTCAGCCTGAATATTCACTGTCCCTAAATCCAGACTCAAGAAAGTCTCTGAAGATATCACATTCAGGGGCCAGGCCCTTGTCCCCTCCTTCATCTCTACCACTTAATTTTCCTTCACCACCTCCTCTCGTCTCTCCATGGATACTTCATCTCCTCCTCTACTTCCTTCACTTTTTCCTTCTCCAATATTCTCATCTCTCTACCTGCTTTTTATCCATGAATTTCTTTACTTTCCTCATCTCTTCTGCTGTCATTGAGAAGAAGGAACCCTCTTCAGTTGCCACCATTTTAGCCAACCCCCCACACCAGAGTATTTTGTGAGACCTCTACCCCACTGTGAGCCAGAACTCTATAGGGTATTCCTGTCAACATGAATAGTGTGTGGTGGATGGCCTCCTTCCTGAAAGAGGTTGCTCACTGGTACCAAAAGTGCCAGAGGAAATTGAGGCATCACAGACGATGGCTGGGAGGATGGGGTAGCCTGGATATTACTACATCCCTTCCATCCCAACTACAAAGAAACTTGCATCCCTAGTCTCAGTTGCTGAGACTAGACTGAACAATAACCAAAACTGAGCAACAAGAGGCTCCACCTTCCACAAGGGACCAAGAAGCAACATCTACTGCCTTTGAAGCTGGCATATGAGTATTCATTTTTGTCAGACACTATATCAGGAATCTGCCTTAACATTTTTATTCCCCACCTATAAAATGTTATTATTAAAAGCAAAATTATTATTAACCTGTTCTTTTTAGGCTTTGTAAATAATCCTGCAGTCATTCAATATTATAATAGTGTCTCCTTTATAGAGTCCCATTTCATGATGCTAAAGGTTGATATTCTGGAAATAATTTAAAAATATTAAGATTAATATTGCAAAGGATTGAGCTCTGTATTTGTCCTTCTTGTGAAGTTATGAGTAATAAGAACTAAGTTGTGATGAGTCATAAAATAAGCTCATAATATTTATAACTTTCTATGGGTGTTACCTCTCACCATTCAAGGAACTGAAAGTCCTTGATTGGCATTGTCATTAACCTAGACTGATAATTCAGAGAGAAGAGCTTCTGAAAACAAAGGGTCATTTGCTCCTAAAGCCCACTCTTATCTTTACATGTGGGTAGCTATTTTCCCCAATGTAGCTTTAAATTCACAGCTGGCTCATTCTCAGAGACTCTAATTCAGAGAATGGATTGAAACTATGTTTATTTATTACTTTTAAAGTCCCTGAAGACCTCATGGATGCACTCATTATTTTGAAAGAAGCCTCAAAAATAGAAGAAGAAAAACTTCTCCCACCTCACTGAGTACACAGCTCCTTTTGTACTTGTGTCAGACAAAACTGAAAACCTGTCAAAGTTTATCTCAAGATTTAGACCTCACATTTTTTTGTTTTGTTTTGTTTTGTTTGTTTTTTGTTTTTTGCAGTAGGCGGGCCTCTCACTGTTGTGGCCTCTCCTGTTGCGGAGCACAGGCTCCGAACGCGCAGGCTCAGCGGCCATGGCTCACGGGCCTAGCCACTCTGCAAGCAAGTGGGATCTTCCCGGACTGGGGCACGAACCCATTTCCCCTGCATCAGCAGGTGGACTCTCAACCACTGCGCCACCAGGGAAGCCCAGCCCTCACGTTTTATCAAGTTTACTTTCCCTACTTCTGGGTCTATGACTTTCTTACACACATATTTGATGAATATAATTCTATATTACAGTATGTATGGGGGTGTGTGTGCATTTGTGCATGTATGTGTTTATACTCTCCCTCTACTAGCTATATTTAACTTTATATCCCTGAATCCTAGCACAGTATCAGGATGCCCAACAGTTATATCAAATGCTTTAAATTTGTCCAGTTTCTACATTGGAGTGGAAATTGTCCACTAAGCAAGCTTTCTGAATGCAAAATTCAGGACCACCCACATAAGAAACACCTAGACAGTACTTATTAAAAATTAGATCTCTATGCCCCACCTAGATCTAGTAAAAGAAAATCTAAGACCAAGCTATCTGCATTCTAACATGCTTCCAGGTAAATTTTATGATTCTCAAAGTTTGAAGACTTCTGGTGTATGATGTGAGTTAAAAATATACAAAATCCACCCAGATATTCACATTTTTTAAAAAGTGCTAATAAACCTTCAGAATGGAGAAAAGCAGCACTACCCTGAGCTCCAGCCATTGCTATATAAATTTTTCTCTGAATTTTGCATTAATAGTGGGTGCAATAAACTTCTCCAGACATATCCATAATTTTCAGAACTTTATATTAAAAATTCCAGTCAGTCACCATCTCTTCATCCCTGCACATACCCACCAAATGCTGAGAATCATCTGGCACAAGAGGTATTCAATGATCCAAAGTTTGTTGAGTACAATTAAATACATCCAAGTAGGGAGACCTTCAAGATGGTGGAGGAGTAAGATGTGGAGATCACCTTCTTCCCTACAAATACATCATAAATGCATCTACATGTGGAACAACTCCTACAGAACACCTACTGAACATTGGCAGAAGACCTCAGATTTCCCAAAAGGCAAGAAAATCCACACATACCTGGGTAGGGCAAAAGAAAAAAGAAAAAACAGACAAAAGAATAGGGATGGGACCTGCACCTCTGGGATGTAGCTGTGAAGGAGGGAAAGTTTTCACACACTAGGAAGCCCCTTCACTGGCGGAGATGGGGGTGGGTGTGGGGAAAGCTTTGGAGCCACGGAGGAGAGTGCAGCAACTGTGGTGCAGAGGGCAAAGTGGAGAGATTCCCACACAGAGGATTGGTGCTGACCAGCACTCACCAGGCTGAGAGGCTTGTCTGCTCACCTGCCAGGGGGTGTGCTGGGAACTGAGGCTCAGGCTTCAGAGGTCAGATCCCAGGGAGAGGACTGGGGTTGGCAGTGTGAACACAGCCTGAAGGGGGCTAGGGCACCACAGTTAACTGGGAGGGAGTCTGGGAAAAAGTCTGGACCTGCATAAGAGGCAAAGGACCATGATTTCAGGGTGTGCGAGGAGAGGGGATTCCTTCTCTGTCAAACCACAGAAGACAGAGCACCAGCTAAATGAGCTCCAGAGATGGGAGCAAGCTGTGGCTATCAGCTCAGTCTCCAGAGATGAACATGAAATGCTAATGCTGCTGCTGCAGCCACAAATAATCCTGTGTGCAAGCACAGGTCACTATCCACAATCGTGCCCTGGGAGCCTGTGCAACCCACCACTGCCAGGGTCCTGTGATCCAGGGACAACTTCCCTGGGAGAACACACCATGCACCTCAGGCTGTTGCAACTTCACATGGGGCTCTGGACTGCAGGCTCGCCCCGCATTCCAATTATAACTACAGTATCCCTCCTTCCCCCCAGCATGAGTGAGCCAGAGCCCCCTAATCAGCTGCTGATTTAACCCCCTTCTGTCTGGGCAGTGAACAGATGTCTGAGGGTGACCTACAAACAGAAATGGGGCCAAAATGAGAGCTGAACACCAGGAGCTGTGTGAACAAAGAAGAGAAAGGGAAATTACTCCAAGTCTCAGGAGCAGCAGATTAAATCCCCATAATCAACTTGACATATGCTGCATCTGTGGAATACCTGAATATACAAATAATCAAGCCAAAATTGAGGTGGTGTACTTTGGGAGCAACTGTAGACTTGGGGTTTGCTGTATGCGACTGACTTTTTTCTGATTTTCACGTTTATCATAGTATAGTTTTTAGCACTTGTTATCATTGTTGGATTTTTTTATTGGTGTTGCTCTCTTTTTTATTATTCTTTATTTTAACAACTTTTTTCTTTTAATAATTTTATATTAATTAATTAATTAATTTATTTATTTTCTCCATTTTCTTCTGGGCTATGTGGCTGAGAGGGTCTTGGTTCCCTGTCCTGGTGTCAGGCTTGAGCCTCTAAGGTGGGAGAGCTGAGTTCAGGACATTGGACCACCTGAGACCTCCCAGCCCCAAGTAATATCAATTGGCAAGAGCTCTCCCAGAGATCTCTCTCTCAACAGTAAGACCGAGCTCCATCCAATGGTCAGCAAGCTCCAGTGCTGGATGCCCGATGGAAAACAACTAGCAAGACAGGAACACAACCCCACGCATTAACAAAGAGGCTGCCCATAATCATAGTAAGTTCACGGACACCCCAAAACACACCACTTGACAAGACCCTGCTAATAAGAAATACAAGATCCAGCCCCATCCATCAGAACACAGGCACCAGTCCCCTCCAGCAAGATGCCTACACAAGCCACTGAACCAACCTTACCCACTGGGGGAAGATACCAAAACAATGGGAACTATGAACCTGCAGACTGAGAAAAGGAGCCCAAACACAATAAGTTAAGCAAATGAGAAGACAGAGAAATATGCAGCAGATGAAGGAGCAAGGTAAAAACCCACCAAACCAAACAAATGAAGAGGAAATACCCAGTCTACCTGAAAAAGAATTCAGAGTAATGATAGTAAAATTGATACAAAATCTTGGAAAATGGAATGGAGAAAATACAAGAAATCTTTAACAAGGACCTAGAAGAACAAAAGAGCAAACAATGATGAACAGCACAATAAATGAAGTTAAAAATTCTCTAGAAAGAATCAATAGCAGAATAACTGAGGCAGGAGAACGGATAAGTGACCTGGAAGATAAAATAGTGGAAATAACTACCATAGAGCAGATTAAAGAAAAAAGAATGAAAAGAACTGAGGACAGTCTCAGAGACTTCTGGGACAACATTAAATGCACCAACATTCCAATTATAGGGGTCCCAGAAGAAGAAGAGAAAAAGAAAGGGACTGGGAAATTATTTGAAGAGATTATAGTTGAAAACTTCACTAACATGGGAAAGGAAATAGTCAAGTCCAGGAAGTGCAGAGAGTATCATACAGGATAAATCCAAGGAGAAACATGCCAAGATACATATTAATCAAACTATAAAAAATTAAACATACAAAAAAATTCTAAAAGCAGCAAGGAAAAAGCAACAAATAACATACAGGGGAATCCTCAGAAGGTTAACAGATGATCTTTCAGCAGAAACTCACAAGTCAGAAGGGAGTGGAAGGACATATTTAAAATGATGAAAGGGAAAAAGCTAAAAGCAAGATTACTCTACCCAGTGAGGCTCTCATTCAGATTTGATGGAGAAATAAAAACCTTTACAGACAAGCAAAAGTTAAGAGAATTCAGCATCACCAAACCAGCTTTACAACAAATGCTAAAGGAACTTCTATAGGCAAGAAACACAAAAGAAGCAAAACACCTACAATAACAAGCCCAAAACAATTAAGAAAATGGGAATAGGAACACACATATCAATAATTACCTTAAATGTAAATGGATTAAATGCTCCCAACAAAAGACATAGACTGGCTGAATGGATACAAAAACAAGACCCATATATATGCTGTCTACAAGAGACTCACTTCAGACTTAGGGACACATACAGACTGAAAGTGAAGCGACAGAAAAAGATATTCCATGTAAATGGAAATCAAAAGAAAGCTGGAGAAGCGATTCTCATATCAGACAAAATAGACTTTAAAACAAAGATTATTACAAGAGACAAAGAAGGACACTACATAATGATCAAGGTATCAATCCAAGAAGATATAACAATTGTAAATACTTATGCACCCAACATAGGAGCACCTCAATACATAAGCAAATGCTAACAGCCATAAAAGGGGAAATCGACAGTAACACAATCATAGTAGGGGACTTTAACACCCCACTTTCATCAATGGACAGATCATCCCAAATGAAAATAAATAAGGAAACAGAAGCTTTAAATGATACATTAAACAAGATGGACTTAATTGATATTTATAGGACATTCCATGCAAAAACGACAGAATACACTTTCTTCTCAAGTGTTCATGGAACATTCTCCAGGACAGATCATATCTTGGGTCACAAAACAAGCCTCAGTAAAATTAAGAATACTGAATATGTATCAAGTATCTTTTTCAACCACAATGTTATGAGACTAGATATCAATTACAGGAAAGAAACTGTAAAAAATACAAACACATGGAGGCTAAACAATGCATTACTAAATAACCAAGAGATCACTGAAGGAAACAAAGAGGAAATAAAAAAATACCTAGAAACAAATGACAATGTAAACATGATGACCCAAGACATAGGGGATGAAGCCAAAGCAGTTCTGAGAGGGAAGTTTATAGGAATACAATCCTACCTCAAGAAACAAGAAAAATCTCGAATAAACAACTTAATCTTACACCTAAAGCAATTAAAAAAGAAGAACAAAAGAAACCCAAAGTTAGCAGAAGGAAAGAATTCATAATGAACAGATCAGAAATAAATGAAAGAGAAATGAAGGAAACAATAACAAAGACCAATAAAACTAAAAGCTGGTTCTTTGAGAAGATAAAATTGATAAACCATTAGCCAGACTTATCAAGAAAGAAAGGAGGAAGACTCAAATCAACAGAATTAGAAAAGAAGAGGTAGGATCTGAAACTGTAGAAATACAAAGGATCATGAGAGATTACTACAAGCAACTATATGCCAGTAAAATGGAAAACCTGAAAGAAATGGACAATTTTTTAGAAAAGCAAATCCTTCTGAGACTGTACGAGGAAGAAATAGAAAATATAAACAGACCAATTGCAAACAGTGAAATTGAAACTGTGATTTAACATCTTCCCACAAACAAAACTCCAGGACCAGATGGCTTCACAGGTGAATTCTATCAAACATTTAGAGAAGAGCTTACACCTATCATTTTCAAATGCTCCCAAAATATAGCAGAGGGAGGAACACTCCTAATCTCATTCTACGAGGTCACCACCACCCTAATACCAAAACCAGACAAAGATACTAGAAAAAAAGAAAACTACAGGCCAATATCACTGATGAACATAGATACAAAAATCCTCAACAAAATACTAGCAAACAGAATCCAACAGCACATTAAAAGGCTTATACACCATGATCAAGTGAGGCTTACCCCAGGAATGCAGGGATTCTTCAATATATGCAAATCAATCAATGTGGTACACTATATTAACAAATTGAAGAAGAAAAACCATACAATAATCTCAAGAGGTGCAGAAAAAACTTTTGACAAAATTCAACACTGTTTATGATAAAAACTCTCCAGAAAGTAGGCATAGAGGGAACTTACCTCAACATAATAAAGGCCATATATGACAAACCCACAGCCAACATCATTCTCAATGGTGAAAAACTGAATGCATTTCTTCTAAGATCAGGAACAAGACAAGGTTGCCCACTCTCACCACTAATATTTGACATAGTGTTGGAAGTTTTAGCCACAGCCATCAGAGAAGAAAAAGGAATCCAAATCGGAAAAGAAGAAGTAAAAGTGCCAGTGTTTGTTGATGACATGATAGTATATATAGAGAATCCTAAAGATGCTACCAGAAAAATATTAGAGCTAATCAATGAATTTGGTAATGTAGCAGGATACAAAATTAATGCAAGGAGATCTCTTGCCCTCCTATACAGTAATGAGGAAAAATCTGAAAGAGAAATTAAGGAAACACTCCCATTTACCATTGCAATAAAAAGAATAAAATACCTAGGAATAAACCTACCTAAGGAGACAAAAGTCTTGAATGCAGAAAGCTATAAGACACTGATGAAAGAAATCAAGGACAATACAAAGAGATGGAGAGATATATCATGTTCTTCAATTGGAAGAATTAACATTGTGAAAATAACTCTACTACCCAAAGCAATCTACAGATTAATACAATCCCTATAAAACTACCAATGACATTTTTCACAGAGCTAGAACAAAAAAATTCACAATATATATGGAAACACAAAAGATCCTGAATAGCCAAAGCAATCATGAGAAAGAAAAATGGAGCTGGATGAACAAGGTTCCCTCACTTCAGACTACACTACAAAGCTACAGTAATCAAGACAGTATGGTACTGACACAGAAACGGATATATAGATCAATGGAACAGGATAGAAATCCCAGAGATAAACCCACGCACATATGGTCACCTTATCTTTGATAAAGGAAGCAAGAATATACAATGGAGAAAAGACAGCCTCTTCAATACATGGTGCTGGGAAAACTGGACATCTACATGTAAACAATGAAATTAGAACACTTCCTAACACCTAACTCAAAATGGATTAAAGACCTAAATGTAAGGCCAGACACTATTAAACTCTTAGAGGATAACATCTGAAGAACATTCTTTGACATAAATCACAGTGAGATCCTTTTTGACCCACTTCCTAGAGAAATGGAAATGAAAACAAAAATAAACAAATGGGATCTAATGAAAGTTAAAAGCTTTTGCACAGCAAAGGAAACCATAAAAAAGATGAAAAGACAATGCTTAGAATGGGAGAAAATATTTGCAAATGAAGCAACTGACAAAGGATTAATCTCCAAAATATACAAGCAGCTCATGTAGCTCAATATCAAAAAACAAACAACCCAATCAAAAAATGGGCAGAAGACCTAAATAGACATTTCTCCAAAGAAGATATACAGATTGCCAGCAAATACATGAAAGGATGGTTAACATCACTAATCATGAGAGAAATGCAAATCAAAACTGCAATGAGGTATCATCTCACACCAGTCAGAATGGCCATAATAAAAATATCTACAAATAATAAATGCTGGAGGGGGTGTGGAGAAAAGGGAACACTCTTGCACTGTTGGTGGGAATGAAAATTGATACAGCCACTATGGAGAACAGTATGGAGGTTCCTTAAAAAAAGTAGAACTACCATATGACCCAGTAAACCCACTACTGGGCATAAACACTGAGAAAACCATAATTCAAAATGAATTATTTCAGCACTATTTACGATAGCCAGGACATGGAAGCAACCAAAGTGTTCATCGACAGATGAATGGATAAAGAAAGTGTGGCACATATATACAATGGAATATTACTCAGCCATAAAAGGATATGAAATTGAATTATTTATAATGAGCTGGATGGACCTAGTCTGTCATATGGAGTGAAGTAAGTCAGAAAGAGAAAAACAAATACCATATGCTGACACATATATATAGACTCTAAAAAACAAACAAAAAAATTGTTCTGATGAACCTAGGGGCAGAACAGGAATAAAGACAGAGACGTAGAGAATAGACTTGAGGACATGTGGAGGGGGAAGGGCAAGTTGGGAAAAAGTGAGATAGTAAGCATTGACATATATACACTACCAAATGTAAAACAGATAGCTAGTGGGAAGCAGCTGCACAGCACAGGGAGATCATCTCGGTGCTCTGTGACCACCTAGAGGGGTGGGATTGGGAGTGTGGGAGGGAGATGCAAGAGGGCAGAGATATGGTGGTATATGTATACATTTAGTTGATTCTCTTTGTTATACAGCAGAAACTAACACAACACAGTAAAGTAATTATACTCCAATAAAGATGTTAAATAAAACAAAATAAAAATAAAGTTTTACATTAAACAAAGAAAATGCATCTAATTGTATTATTGTGCATAATGGCTTAGCAATTCAAATGAAAAAAAGTTTAACTAAGGACTTACTGATAAAGCTACTTTAAAAAAATCTCGCATTCTTTTAAAAAATCTAATTACACTCATTTTGATTGACATTTCTGACCCAAATAATAATAATACTTCTTTCAAGGATGTCTCTACAGTGCTCAGCTGATAAGTCATATTGAAAAGAGGTCATGGATATAAATAGTACAGTTATTTAGCTTGGGAACTACTCCCAAATGAGGGGAAATAGATTCCAAATGACTGCCTAATAAAGAAAGCTCTTCTTCTGATAAAACTCTCAGTAGATCTATTAATGCAAATTCCAGTTACTGCTCAAGTTCACAATCATGTGGAAAACAATACTGCCAGCCCTTAGGTTGTTTATCACAAGGGTTATTAAATACTGATATATGTGCATAAATATATATATTTTTTTCTGGTCACAATTTTGCTGTAAATCCTCAGGGTAGATATGGCAACTGAAAATTTCTTTCTGCTATAGAGTAGACTGTAAGAACTTCAGTAATATGGTTCTAATATCCTACCTTTATCCACCACTATCATCCTAATTTATTCCATGCTTCAATCAAAATGAATAACTCAATGTTCTTTGCATACTTTCTGTACCTGTCACCATCTTATTTATACTCAAAGTTATTTCTCTATCTGGAATCCATCCATTCACTGTTTATGAAATAATTATTAAGATTCTATTTTTTTAAGAAAAGTTTTCCAGAGATTCCTGATTTACCAGAACTTTAAATATGTCCCCAGAGAATGGTGAATGTCTGCTGTATTTTCAGTACACACATAATAAGTGCTGAATCATGTTAGTTGATGTCACAAAAGTGAATAGCATCAAGACTTACTATAAAGCTACAGTAATCAAGACAGTGTGGTATCAGTAAAAGAACAGACAAATAAATCAGTTAAACAGAATAAATCACCCAGAATTGGACCCCATAAATATAGTCAACTGATATTTGACAAAGGGGCAAAGGTAATACAATGGAGCAAAAATAGTCTTTTTAACAATTGTGCTTAAACAGCTGGTCATCCACATACAAAAAAATGAATCTAGACACAGCTCTTACACCTGACACAAAAATTAACTCAAAATAGAGTGTATGCCTAAATGTAAAATAGAAAACTATAAAACTCCTGGAAGATAACATAAGAGAAAACCTAGATGAACTTGGGTACAGTGATGCTTTTTTTTTTTTTAATAACACCACCAAAGACACAATCTATGAAAGAAACAATTGATAAACTGGACTTTACTAAAATTAAAAATTTCTGCTCTGAGAAAGATATTGTCAAGAGAAGTGGAAGACAAGTCACAGACGGGGAGGAAATATTTGCAAAAATATATCTGATAAAGGACTATTAACTACAATATTTAAGTAAGTCAGCAATAAGGAAACAAACAATCCAATTTAAAAATTAGCCTAAGAGGGCTTCCCTGGTGGAGGAGTTGTTAAGAATCCACCTGCCAATGCAGGGGACACGGGTTCGAGCCCTGGTCCAGTAAGATCCCACATGCTGCAGAGCAATTTAGCCCGTGCGCCACAGCTACTGAGCCTGCACTCTAGAGCCTGTGAGCCACGACTACTGAGCCCACATGCCATGACTACTGAAGTCAGCATGCCTAGAGCCCATGCTCTGCAACAGGGGAGGTCACCACAATGGGAGGCCTGCACAATCCAATGAAGAGTGGACCCTGCTCACCGCAACCAGAGAAAAAGCCCATGTGCAGCAATGAAGACCCAACACGGCCAAAAAAAATAAATAGAATAAAATAATAAAATAAATAAATTAAAAAAAAATTAGCCTAAGACCTTAATATATACCTCACAAAGAAGATATACAAATTGAAAATAAACATATGAAAAGATGGTCCACATTATATGTCATCAGGGAAATGCAAATTAAAACACAGTGAGGTACCACTACAAACCAATTAGAATGGCGAAAACCCAGAACACTGACTGTGTTGCTGGTGAGGATGTGGAGCAACAGGAACTCTCAGTCATGCTGGTGGAAATAAAAGTGGTACACCCTCTTTGGAAGACAGTTTGGCTGTCTCTTACACAGCTAAACAAACTTGTACAGTACAACCTATTCAGCAATCACACTTGCTTGGTAGTTACCCAAAGGAGTTGAAAACATATATCCATGCAAAAATTTACACCTGGAAGCAAGCAAGATATCCTTCAGTAAGTGAATGAATAAACTAACTGGTATATTCAAACAATGGAATATTATTAAAGAAATGACTTATCAAACCATGACAAGACATGGAGGACTCTTAGATACATGTTACTAAGTGAAACAAGCCAATCTGAAAAGGTTACATACCATGTGATCTAAATATATGACATTCTGGAAAAGGCAAAACTATGGAGACAATAAAAAGATCAGCAGTTGCTGGGAGTTGGGGGAGATGAATAGGTGGAGCACAGAGGATTATTAGGGCAGTAAAATATTATGTATGATACTATAATAATGGATATATGTCATTATACATTTGCTCAACTCCATATAATGTACAATACCAAAAGTGAATCTAAGGTAAACTATGGACTTGCTGATTATGATATGTCAATGTAGGTTCATCCTTGGTCACTCATCATTCTAGTGAATGGCGTTGATAATGTAGAAGGCTATGCATGTGTAGGGCAGTGGTATATGGGAAATCTCTCAATTTTATTGTAAAGCTAAAACTAAAAATTAAAGTTTTTTCCTTTTTTAAGTGAATAGTGTGGTCTAATTAGAAAATCAAATGGAAATACTTCATTAAGAATTTGTTTTTTAAAGATAACCTAAACTCTATAAATCCTACTGCCTCAGATTATCTATGTAAATACTAGCTTTTGTCTCCCCAGATTAAGTATGGTTTTAGAAAACAGATTTCCCCCAACCCCTCTTCCATGAGTCAAACTTTTCACATGCTTCCAAGTCTATCTTCATGCCCTATCTTTTCTGAAAGTGTCCCCAGTCCTTCAGTAGGATGTCAACTTTGCCTCTTTTAGGACCCCACTAAAGCTTGTTTTCTACATCTCTTATACTGTAGTCATTCATGTTCATACTTTCTCTAATATCATCCTGTCTAGATTGTTAAGCCATTTAACTTTGAAGGCAAGAACAATGCCTTAGTTATCGTTTTAAATCCAGCAGGGGCTAGCACCTTGCTAGCACAGTAGACATGTAGAGAATTATGACTGAGTCAAATTGTATTATAAACATCTCTAGGAAGAGTTAGGTCAATATAAACAATGTGTGAATTACCTTTCTAGATCATAGTCATTGTTACAGGCCTCCAAAACATTAAATCAATGTTTTGATTCAGTTCAAGGCTACATAATTCCAAAATAAGAACATATCCAGGTGACCAGGTGATTTGCATGGATGATGAAATATAAATACTTCCATTATTAAGTTGACAACATTGACCACTTACTTCAAGATTCCAACATTGACTCCTGTACATGTCTTGCCAGCCCAGGTAATGTTACCACCATTCCTCAACAGAATTATGGCATTAATATCCTTATGTTCTAGTTTTTTCCACCCACCCCTCCCAAATCTAAACCCCACACTACTCTTGAAGTGATTTTTATAAAGCAAATCTACTTGTGTCTCTCTTGTATTCAAAATTCTTCAATGTCTTCACCTTGCTTTTATGATTAAGAACGAAATCACTGAAATAGCTAAAACACTTATAGATTCTACCTCCTACCTACCTCTGTACATTTAGCTTGTCTGACTCTTCTCCATTCCTTAAGTTTCACCAAACTGATCTTCATTTTAGTTGTTCCAATTTCATCATATTCCTTTCTGACTCAGAACCTTTACATATCCTAACTCTACTGCTTAGAATCCTCTCCTCTCATTATTCTTTCTACCTGGTTAACTCCTACTCATATTTAGGTCTCAATTTAAAATCATCTCCTTGGGGTGCCTTCCAACTCCTAAACTATATCGGGTATCTCTATTATATGCTCTCATAACATCATGTAATTTTTCATAGTCATTCTTATTGCAGTTTATAATTACAAATTTTGTGAGTGTTCATTAATCACTGTCTTCCTAATTAGACTATAAACTCCATGAATGCAGGTGTCATTTGTACTTTGCTCACTACTTGGTGTGGTGCCTGACATATGGTAAGTGCTCAGGAAACATTTTTTAAAAATATGAATAGATGAAAGTTGTTGGTCAAGTGTGGACTTCCTTAAGGTCATGCAGTCTTGAGACCATCCAGGGCAGCCTTCTGGAATGGAAAAGCCTGAACAATGTTAAATTTACCACGTATTTATTAGCTTTGTGACCTTAAACAAGCTCTTTAACTTGTTTAAATGAAATAACAAGCCCCCAATGGAATCATTTTCCTCATAACAGCAAGAATAAATTGCAGTTTCAACCTCTCCCAGGAATGTGAACAATCTTAAATTTCCTGATCAGCAAATGTGTGGTAATTTGCATAATATTCTGTCATTCCCAACCCCACAAAAGAAGATGACCTGGCCTTAAACAATTCTTTCTCTTCTTTTTCTAAAAACTTCCTTGTCCCACCCTCTTTCAGCCTATAAAAACTCTCCATTTTGTACAACTCCTTGGAGAGCACTTCTAGTTGCTAGAAGTGATGCAGCCTAATTCATGAATTGTTAAATAAAGCCAATTAGACCTTCAAATTTACTTGGTGAATTTTATTTTTTAAGTCTCATTTTCTTCTGTGAAAGGGAGATGATATCTATTTTACAAGGATGCTGAAAAGATTAAATGGCATAACTTTATACCACTTTAGTGGTCATTATAATTTTAATTAATTATTAGCTGACTATGTAATATTTGTTTAATGCTGATTCCCAATGCTCAATTATAAGCACCTCAGAATATGAACAGTGCCTGTGATGGAATCCTAGTGGAGGTTATAGTTAAGGATGTATGAGTTGATGGAATTGAGATGAAAGTTTATGTTAAAAAATAGTGTATTTGAAAAGGCTTTATGTAAGAAGGTTGTGTCTATTTTGTCTGATTGTATTGTGGGGATGGACATTGTATCTCCCTGGGGAATGGTTCCCCTGGCTGGTATTATAAGACAGGGCATGTAAATTCACTCTTCAGGCAATGTTAATTGAGCATGCTAAAGGGATACAAGAGGTTTACCTAAACCCACACAGTATGAAATGGAAGCTGTGCCTGATATTTGAGGGTTAATAGAAGAAATAGTGGAAGCTTTTGCTCCTGGGGGGAATTAGCTTGAGGTTAACTTGTGTACTTAGAAAGAGGGGCTTTATTAAACTCCTTGTACAGGCTTTCTGAAGGCATGATACATTGAACCCTGAAATTCTAGAACATAAAAATATTTTAATTTCTATTTTAGTCGGAAAAGATTCTCACTGATATAAAGAGACAAATTTTTAAAAAATGTAATGCCTTTTGACATGATTTAGGCAGCAACCCAGTTCTTTGGGGAGTTAAAAGCAACAGTCTTTATCTTGCAAATCTTTATAAAGTGGGAAATGTAAACACAGCCCACAATGACCTAAGACTGAGCCCATTTAACTCAATTAGGTAGAGCCTGAGGTTGGGGTGCGGTGGGGGGCTGGAAGAAGAGGGAAAGAGGCCTTTTTAAAAGTACAAACTGCTGGAAAAATCTCCCTCACCCAAAATCTAATTCATACTCTACATAATTAAGATTATTTGTCAAGGACAAATACAAAATCTTAAAAGTTTTTTCCACAAATAGTAAAAAGCCTTAGCCATCTGAGCTAATAAACTTAACTTATTCCAACTGTTACTTATAAACTAGTGAGGTTTATATTGTTATACTTGATTCATAACTAAAGTTTTAAAATGAAAGCTATGAAATATCGGTTATATCTATCTGTATATAAGTATATACATAAAAAATATGGTATTTTCTACTTTTGGATATTATTACCAAAATTAATTCGTAAAAGAGTTCTATTTAAATTGGCTTAAAAGTAAGCACTTATGAATTAAATATTTCTAAATCTTAAAAGTATAATATAAACTAACCCTAATGTTTTTCAAATTCACGTGATCTAGCCTTAAAAGCAAATTTAAAGTTGTTTTAATTAAAATAGGCATATCTTTACAGTTATCAACATTAAATTTAAAATTTTCTTCCACCTAGGTTTACTATAAGTCAAATAAGTTCACGTTATCTCTGTTACAAAATTCGTCAGCAAGATAAATAGCTTGGGATGATGGCTGACTTTGTCTAATGTATCATGAAGTTTCCATGGGTAATCTAAACAAGATTTTTGGGAACAAGTGATTTAGATAGATATAAATGGGGTAAGACTTCTTAGGTGAACTCTTTTTTTAAAATTTTCATTGGTGTATAGTTGATTTACAATGTTGTGTTAGTTTCAGGTGTACAGCAACATGAATCAGTTATATATATGTACATATATCCACTCTTTTTTAGGTTCTTTTCCCATATAGGCCATTACAGAGTATTGGGTAGAGTTCCCTGTGTTATACTGTAGGTCCTTATTAGTTATCTATTTTATATATAGTAGTGTGTATATGTCGATCCCAATCTCCCAACTTATTCCTCCCCCTCCCTTACCCCTGGTAACAATGTTTGTTTTCTACATATGTAACTCTATTTCTGTTTTGTAGATAAGTTCATTTATACCCTTTTTTTTAGATTCCACATATAAGCAATATCATATGATGTGTGTCTTTCTCTGTCTGACATACATCACTCAGTATGACAATCACTAGGTCCATACATGTTGCTGCAAATGGCATTATTTCATTCTTTTTAATGGTTGAGTAATATTCCATGTTATATATGTACCACATCTTCCCTATCCATTCCTCTGTTGATGGACATTTAGGTTGCTTCCATGTCCTGGTTATTGTAAATAGTGCTGCAATGAACATTGGGGTGCATATATCTTTTCAAATTGTGGTTTTCTCTGGATATATACCTGGGATTGGGATTGCTGGATCATATGGTAGTGAAGTTTTTAAAAATAATTATGTTTTATGGTATGTCTAATTAATATTGTTTCTCCAAATATTTTTGTTAACTTGAAACATTCAAGTTGTGCTAAGTTAAATGCTGGGAATTCATTGAATGTCTATATCATTTCCCAAGAAAGTAAAATAATAAAACATTAATTGCTAAACAAGTCTCTTTACCTACTTTTGTCTTATTACAGAAAAACTAAATATGTTTGGGTTTATTACAAACATGTCTTGTACCACATTTTAAAAAAAAGAAATTACACTATAAGGAAATTCATGTATGCTTCTAGAAATTATGAAATGTATTCATAAGTTTGCCAGTCAAGAAGGACTGGATACCAAACAGTTCACAATTGCTTATTCCTTAGCTTCCACTAGAAATTAAAGTTTCTAAGGGTTAAAAAAATCCTAATTAATATATGTAATTAAAACTACTAAAATTAATAAGAAAAACATCTTTGTATGCAAGGAATTTTTTCTTTTTTCAGTACGCGGGCCTCTCACTGTTGTGGCCTCTCTCGTTGCGGAGCACAGGCTCCGGACGTGCAGGCTCAGCGACCATGGCTCACGGGCCTAGCCGCTCCGCGGCATGTGGGATCTTCCCGGACTGGGGCACGAACCTGTGTCCCCTGCATCGGCAGGCAGACTCTCAACCACTGAGCCACCAGGGAAACCCGCAAGGAAATTTTAAAAAGAGATAAAAGGAATGGAAATATATTTTGATAAGTAAAAAAGAAAATAATTTTGTCCTAAAGAGAGGTTTAAAAAGGAGTGGTGGGGGGCTAGGACAAAAATCTAAATGTAATAAAATAAGTTGTAGAACGTTTGTGGAAAAGGAAACCTAATAAAAGAGTTTTGTGTGTTGTTAGGACTGGTTCAGATTTGAAGAAATTTAATTGAGTAAATTAATTTTAATATTGAAAGTAATCTTGTACAAAACTAAAATTTAGTTTTCTCACTAAGAGAACAAAATTTTCTTGGAATATTGACCTGACTTTGATAACAGATTATAAAGTTTCTTTACCTTTTAAGTAATCTGTTGTAAATTTTACTATTTGCCTTTGAAAGCTTTTATTGCCATGCTGGTTAAGTTAAAAGGTATAGTTTCCTATGATCCTATTTGACCAAGTTTTAATAACCTTTTGGTATCTGTGACAAATTTCCCCATATAAAATTCTAAATGAAGTCCTTTTGAACTCTAGCTAACTTTTTTTTTTTTTTTTTGTGGTATGCAGGCCTCTCACTGTTGTGGCCTCTCCCGTTGTGGAGCACAGGCTCCGGACGCGCAGGCTCAGCGGCCATGGCTCACGGGCCCAGCCGCTCCGCGGCATGTGGGATTCTCCCTGACCGGGGCACAAACCCGTGTCCCCTGCATTGGCAGGCGGACTCGCAACCACTGCGCCACCAGGGAAGCCCCCTCTAGCTAACTTTATTTAAGAGGGCCTTTGAAATATCTCAGAGAGAGATAGTAAACTAATTAGGCTTATTTGGTATGCTAAATTATATGGGAAGCATTGTCAAATGAGTGATGATAAACCTTCTTAGGTTATATTGTATGGGTAAATGTTATTAATGCACATGTTCTAAAATTTTTAGGAAATTCTTAAAATATTATATGTCACAGATATAACCAAATTTCTTTGTCAATTGCACTTAATCAGGTCTTTAACAATGCTATTTCGTCTTTTTTATTTATAGACAATTATTGTTTTACTCTGATATTTTTATTAAAATCCTTCAACATCAAGAAGATTCTTAGGAAGAGATCAAGACGGTGGAGTAAAAGGATGTGGAGTTCACTTCCTCCTACAAATGCATTAAAAATATATCTACATGTGGAACAATTCACACAGAATGCCTACTGAAAGTTGGCAAAAGATCTCATACAACCAAAGCTGCAAGAAAGATCCCCACATAGCAGGATAGGATGAAAGAAAAAAAAAAAAGAAGGAATTGGGACAGGACCTGTGCCCCTGGGAGAGAGCTGGGAAAGAGGAAAAATTCCCTTACCATGGAAACTTCCTTCACCAGTTGGGAGGTGTGCCAGGACAGATAGGGAGCTTCAGAGGCTCAAGAAGAGAGTGCAGCAGTTGGTTTGTGTCAGTCAGGGTAGAGAGAGACTGGCACAGATGGTCCTTGTTGCTTCACTTCCCAGCCCAAGATGTGTGCCTGCTGGTGTGCACAGAGGCTTGGTGCTGGAACAGGCTTCAGCAGAGACACTCAAGGAGAGGACTCAGTTTGGCTGCACAGACATAGCATGAAGGGCCTGAAGTATGATCTGGGCTACAACTGGGATTGCCTACAGGTTGTCCACAACCTTTCTGGCATCAGGAACTGGTTTCGTGGAAGACAATTTTTCCAGGGACGAGAAGGCGGGGATGGTTCAGCCGGTAATGTGAGCGATGGTTCAGGCAGTAATGCAAGCGAGGCGGAATGATGGGGAGCAGCAGATGAAGCTTTGCTCACTCGTCCGCCACTCACCTCCTGCTGTGCAGCCCGGTTCTTAACAGGCCGCAGAGCGGTACCAGTCCACGGCCCAGGGGTTTGGGACCCCTGGCCTACAGGATGGAGATATGCCATAGGAGGCCCTTTATCATTGCATGAAAGGAGGGGCACTGACACACCATAGAATTCTCATTGCTAGCATGCTCGGAGCATCCAGCCACTGTGAGTTTTGGGAGCCTGCAAGCACCTGTGGGTTGCACACACATGGATTCGGGGCTCAAGTCTGAGTCAATTTACCAGTGCTCCTACAGCAGATGTGGTGGTGCATGTCTAACACGTTTTACCACCAGCAGCTTTGTCAGACTAGTGTCTGGGGGACATCTGAGTTGATTACTGGTGCTCCCACAGTGAAGGTGGGTCAAGGGCAGTGTCAACAAATGTGTACTTTGTGCGTGTGCACACCAGGTGGCAGGTGGCATCAGAGAGTAGCATGTATAGTAAGTCAACTATGTACGAATGAGTTACATCCTGAGAGTGTGTTCCTAAGTCCAATTTGTTTGTAAGTTCAACAAAGGTAGCCTAGGTACCCAACTAACACAATCGGCTGTATAGTACTGTACTGTAATAAGTTCATAATACTTTCACACAAATAATACATAAAAAACAAACACAAGAAATAAAGAAAACATTTTTAATCTTACAGTACAGTACCTTGAAAAGTACAGTAGTACTGTACAACAGCTGATGTTCAGGGGCTGGCATCGAATGAACAGGCAAGAAGAGTTACTGACTGGAGGAGGGAAAGGAGGTGGGAAATGGTAGCGCTGAAGGATCATCAGCAATAGGAGATGGAGGGCAAGCTGGAATTCACTCACGCCCGGCACAGGTTCTGGTTCCTTGCTGGATTCAATTCTATCTACCCACTTGAAAAAATGATCCACTGATGTCTGGGTAGTAGCTCTTTTATTCTCATCATGGATGACACGGTAGCACTGGATTGCATTCTGAACAGCTGCTGCAATCTTCGTGTGCCATTCTACATTTGGGTTCTGTGCCTCGAAAACTAACAGTGTCTCCTCAAACAAAGAAAATCCCCTTGCCACTTCCTGCTTCGTGAATCTCTTCAGTTCTTCAGTTACTTCTTTTTCCTCTTGTCTATCTTCGTCCTTTCTCTGGGCCTCCAATTCCATCAGGTTTTCATTAGTAAGCTCCTTGTGTTGCACAGCAAGGAGTTCAATAAAGTCGTCCTCTTGCAGCTCTAGCTCCAGCTTCTTGATGAGGGTCACTAAGTTGCTGAAGACCTCTTTGGACTCCTCATACACCTTCTCAAATCTATGAAAATCATGAACAAACTGGGGCAAAGGTTCTTCCACATTCCATTCATGGTGATGGCAGTAACCTCATGCTAAGCAAAGTCAATGTTTTTTATGGCCTTGTAGATGTTATAGTCCTTCCAAAACTGTCACAAGATTGTTTCTGATTCATCACTCTCCTTTATTGCCTGACAAAAAGAGTGATGTAAATAATATTTCTTGAAAGTCGCTATAACTCCCTGGTCCAGAAGTTGGATGAGCAACGTAGTGTTTGGTGGCAGATGCACTACATTGACATTGGGATGAAAGTCGTCCATGAATGCAGGGTGGCCCAGAGCATTGTCAAGTGGAAAAAAATGTTGAATTGGACATCCTTCTAAAAGCAATATTTCTCTACCTCCAGGATAAAGTGGTGGAAAAGCCAGTCCTGGAAAATATAACCTGTGTAATCCAGGCTTTAGGGTTACTGGTCCACACAACAGGAAGAGAGCCCTTGGCTATGTTTTTATGGGCTTTTGGGTTCTCTAAATGATAAACTAAAAGAGGCTAAAAGAGGCTTCAGCTTCATATTGTTGGAAGCATTGCCACCAAACAAGAGTTAACCTATCCTTTGCTGGCATTAACTTTTCCTCCTTACTGATGTAACTTCAGTCTGGCATCCTCTTCCAGTACAGTCCTGTCTTATCCACATTTAAAATGTGCTTGGGTAAATATGTGCCTTCATCAATAATTTCCCAAAATCTTTCAGGAAATTTCCCGGGCAGCTACTGTATCTGCACTCGCTGTCTCACCACTTACTTTTACATTGTGAAGATTGGCTCTAGTATTGAATGATGAAATCAGCCATGGCTGGCATTAAAAGATGCACCTTCTGATTCTTCTTCGTGTTTCTTCTTCAAGTTTTCATAAAGCCTTTTAGCTTTCTCTTGAATCAGCATTAAGCTGAGTGGGACTTGACACTAATACTGATCCTGCATGCACACACTGAGAAGTTTCTCCATCTTGTCCATTACTTTTCCACACTTCTTCAATATAATTGTTGACATCATTGGCACAGCAGACTTCATATGTTCCATGATCTTGTCCTTGTTCTTTTGAATCATGCCAATGGTTCAATGATTCATGTTATAAGAATGAGCGACGTCTACTGTCTTTTTGCCTCGCTCCTCTCTCTCAATTATTTCCATCATTATAACTTGGTGCTTCTTAGCAGTACTAGCTACATCACCACTGCTTTTATGCTTGCTTCTGGACATCCTGGATTTGAAATAAAGATACTGTACTACTGTACTCTATACAGAACTGTACAGTAAAGTACACAAAAGTACAACCATGTGTAGAGGATGCATGCACATGACAACGTATGACATACACATGAACTAACTTAAGTGATTGGACCTGCGAATGCATGTTCGCATCTTTGAAAGTTCTCAACTTGAAGGTTCATATGTAGGGGACTTAGTATACCAGTGGACAGCTCCTAGGGAGGAATACACAGTGGAATACACATGGAGACTAAACAACATGCTACTAATATACCAATGGGTCAAAAATGAGATCAAAGAGGAGATCAGAAAATGCCTCAAGACAAATGACAATGAAAACACAACCATACAAAATCTATGTAATATATCAAATCAATCCTAAGAGGGAAGTTCATAGCAATACAGAACTTCCTCAACAAACAACCTCACTTACCACCTAAAGGATTATGAGAAGAACAAACAACATGTAAATTCAGCAGAAGGAAGGAAATAATAAAGTCCAGTGAGGAAATAAAATAGAGGTAAAAAACAGAAAAAATCAATTAAAAAGGGATCTGGAATAAAGAATAACAGAAATACACAAAAATAAACTCAAAAATGGGTTAAAGCCTAAATGTAAGGCCAGACACTATAAAACTCTTAGAGGAAAACATTGGCAGAATGCTCTTTGACATAAATTGCTGCAAGATCTTTTTTGACTCACCTCCTAGAGTAATGAAAATAAAAACAAAAATAATCAAATGGGACCTAATTAAATTTAAAAGCTTTTGCACAGCAAAGGAAACCATAAACAAAATGAAAAGGCAACACTCAGAATGGGAGAAAATATTTGCAGATGAAGCCACTGACAAGGGATTAATCTCCAAAATATACAAACAGCTCATACAGCTCAATATCAAAAAAAAAAAAAAACCCAACTCAATCAAAAAATGGGTGGAAGACCTAAATAGACATTTCTCCAAAGAAGACACACAGAATGGCCAACAAACACGTGAAAAGATGCTCAACATCACTAACTATTAGAGAAACGCAAATCAAAACTGCAATGAGGTATCACCTCACACAGGTCAGAATGGCCACCATCAAAAACTCTACAAACAATAAGTGTTGGAAAGGGTGTGGAGAAAAGGGGACCCTCTTGCACTGTTAGTGGGAGTGTAAATTGGTACAGCCAGTATGGAGAACAGTATGGAGGTTCCTCAGAAAACTTAAAATAGAACTACCATATGATCCAGCAATCCCATTCCTGGGCATATACCCAGAGAAAACCATAATTCAAAAAGATATATACACCCCCATGTTCATTGCTGCACTATTTACAATAGCTAGGACATGGAAGCAACCTAAATGTCCATCAACAGAGGAATGGATAAAGAAGATGTGATACATATATACAATGGAATATTACTCAGCCATAAAAGGGAATGAAATAGTGCCATTTGCAGAGATGTGAAAATACTTAGAGACCATCATTCAGAGTGAAGTAAGTCAGAAAAAGCAAATATAGTATAATATTGCATATATGTGGAATCTAGAAAAATGGTACAGATGTAGTTATTTGCAAAGGAAATATAGTCACAGATGTAGAGGACAAACTTATGGATACCAAGAGGGTAAGGGGGGGGATGGGATGAATTGGGAGATTGGGATTGAAATATATACACTACTATGTATAAAATAGATAACTAATAACCTACTGTGTAGCACAGGGAACTCTACTCAGTGCTCTGTGGTGACCTAAATGGGAAGGAAATCTAAAAAATGTGGATATATGTATATGTATAACTGATTCACTTTGCTGTACAGTAGAAACTAACACAACATTGTAAAGCAACTATACTCCAATAAAAATTAAAATAAAATAAAGAAAATCTAAACAAACAAAAAAAAAGTGATCTGGAAAATAGAATAACAGAAATCACCCATTCAGAACAGCAGACAGAAAGACAAGTGAAAAAAATGAAAGCAACATACAAGACCTATAGGTAATACAAAGCTTGCCAATCTAGGGATTGGGATCCCTAGATCTCAATCTAGGGATCCTAGAAGGAGATGAAAGAGAAAATGGACTAAAAAATGACCCAAAGTCCTATGAAGCAACCATCTCCCTTATACCAAAAACAGACAAAGATACTACTAAAAAATAAAATTACAGGCCAATATATTTGATGAATATAGATGAAAAAGTCCTCAACAAAATATTAGCAAACCAAAGATAGTAACATATAAAAAGGATTATATACCATAATCAAGTGGATTCATTGCAGAATCAATAAGGTGGCTAAAAATATGCAAATCAATCAATGTGATACAGCACATCAAGAAAAGACAAAAACCACATGATCGTCTCAATAGATGCAGAAAAAGCGTTTGATAAAATTCAACAACGGTTCATGATAAAAACTCTCACCAAAGTGTGTATAAAGAGAACATATCTCAGCATAATTAAAACCATGTATGACAAACCCACAGCCAAAATAATACTCAACGTTGAAAAGCTGGAAGCCTTCCTGCTAAATTCTGGAACAAAAAAAGGATGACACTCTCACCACTTCCATTCAACATAGTAGTGGAAGTCCTAGCTAGAGAAATCAGAGAGGGAAAAGAAATAAAATGTATCCAAATTGGAAGGGAAGAAGTAAAATTTTCCTTATATGCAGATGACATGACACTCTACAGAGAAAACACTAAAGACTCCACACAAAGATTATTAGAACTGATAAATGAATTCATCAAGGTAGCAGGATACAAGGTTAACATACAGAAATTTGTTGAATTTGTTTACACTACAATGAAATATCAGAAAGAGAGAAAAAAAAAGAAAGAAATCCTGTTTAAAATAAGGTCAGAAAAATAAAATAAAATACCTAGGAATAAAGCTGACCAAGGAGATGAGAGACTGATATGCTGAGAACTATAAAACACTGATAAAGGAATCTGAAGATGATTCAAAGAAGTTGAAAGATATCCTATGCTCTTGGATTGGAAGAATTAATATTTTTTAAATGGTCATCTACCCAAAGAAATCTACAGATTTAATGTGATCCTTACCAAATTACCCATGAGATTTTTCACAGAACTAGAACAAATAATCCTAAAATTTATATGAAACCAGAAAAGAACCAGTATTGCCAAAACAATTCTGAGGAAAAAGAACAAAGCTGGATGAATAACCCTCCCAGACTTCAGACAACACTACAAAGCTACAGTCATCAAAACAGTGTGGTATTGGTACAAAAATAGACATATGGATCAATGGAACAGAATAGAGAGCCCAGAAATAAACCCACTCAATTAATCTTTTACAGAGTCAAGAAAATACAATGGAGAAAACAGTCTCTTCAACATGTGGTGTTGGAAAAGCTGGACAGCTGCATGTAAATCAATGAAGTTAGAACATTCCCTCATACCATACACAAAAATAAACTCAGAATGGCTTAAAAACTTAAATATAACACATGACACCATAAAACTTCTAGGAGAGAACATAGGCAAAACATTCTCTGACATAAATCATAGCAATATTTTCTTAGATTCAGTCTTCCAAGACAAAAGAAATAGATGCAAAAAATAAACAAATGGAACCTAATCAAATTTATAAGCGTTTGCACAGCAAAGGAAACCATAAACAAAACAAAAATATAGCTTTCAGACTGGGAGAAAATATTTACAAATGATGTGACTGACAAGGGCTTAATTTCCAAATACACATATAGCTCATATAGCTAAATATCAAAAAAACAAACAACCCTATCAAACAATAGACAGAAGACCTAAATAGACTTTTCTCCAAAGAAGACATACAGATGGCCTCAACATCGCTACTTATTAGAGAAATGCAAATCAAAACTACAATGAGGTTATCACCTCACACCAGTTAGAATGGACCTCAGCAAAAAGTCTATAAACAATAAATGCTGGATAGAGTGTGGAAAAAGAGAACGCTCTTACACTATTGGTGGGAGTGGAAATTGGTGTTTCTATGGAAAACAGTCTGGAATTTCCTTCAATAACTAAAAATAGAGTTATCATATGATCAAGCAATCCCACTCCTGGACATATGCCCAGAAAAGATAAAAACTCTAATTCAAAAAGATACATGCACCCTAATAACCAAGACATGGAAGCTACCTAAGTGCCCATCAACAGATGAAAGGATAAAGAAAATGTGGTATATATACACAATGGAATATTAATCAGCTATAAAAAAGAATGAAATATTACCATCTGCAACAACATGGATAGACCTAGATATTGTCTTACTGAGAGAAGTAAGTCAGACAGACAAAGACAAATACTATATGATATCACTTGTATGTGGAATCTAAAATAATAATAGAAATGAACTTATTTACAAAACAGAAATTGACTCACAGACATAGAAAACAAACTTACGGTTACCAAAGAGGAAAGGGGGAGTGAGATAAATTAGGAGTATGGGATTAACAGGTATACAGTACTATATGTAAAGTAGATAAACAATAAGGACTTACTGTATAGCACAGGGAACTACATTAAATATCTTGTAATAACCTATAATAGAAAAAAATCTGAAAAAGAATATATATGTGTGTATGTATAAATGAATCATTTTGCTGTACATCTGAAATTAACACAGTATTGTAAGTCAACTATATTTCAAGAAAAAAGAAAGAAAAAAAAACTAAAGAACATTCATTAAAAAGACTTTTTGACAAATATGGGTTTCTGATAACTTTCATATACCAGTGAACTCATTAGAATGTACAGAGTTCTAATGAAAAACCTGATGCCTTCATAAAACTGCTAATAAAAATCAAAATCAATAAGAATTATTTATAGACTGAATGAAGTGATGTCTATGATTATAATTTTATGACATTTTCTATGAAATATTACTGGCTTTTTAATATTTGGTTTATAAAGAAACATTTCCTCTTATACTATGACTTACAGCAATTTGGTAAATTATACCTTTGTAAAGAGAATTGAAAGATTTATCTTTTTTCTCCCTACCTGATCCCTCCACATTTGGGAACTCTTTTTTATTTTTATGGCAATAGAGTTATTTACATAAGTTCACTAAGAATCTGTTCCCCTTGTAACAGAACACAATTGGAAACTTTGGTTATATTACCAAGGCTTTGACTGGAATGTCATATTTGAGAGAGACATGCATAGACTCAGATATGACCAAACCAATCTTAGTTCTTTAAGGAACTAAGATAGATTGACTTCATGGAGCCATAAAGTCCCGAGGAAAAACAGCTTGGTACCTTTCTTACAGGGTTCCTAGCAGCTTTAAGGAAGCTGAATAAGGAAGGTCACTTCCTGGCGTGTGTAAAAACCTCTGGGTATTTGGGGGACTTCAAGAAGAGAAGAATTCACCCAAATCTACAGGTATTACAGGTGAATGTGATGACAATTCCTTGGCATGGCTTCCTGGACTCAAGAAGCATTGAAACGTTCAATCTGGAGATTCCTTATGAAAAGTTCCAGCAAAGCAGATTTAAATGAACCTATATGGTTAATTTCTATTCTTTTTGGACTTATGTAAATAGGCCAATTTTAATGAAACTGAACTTATTTTGAAAACAAATTAGTCTTAATTTGGTTTTCTTTGGTAGAAATTTGGGTGATTTTAGAGAGAAAAAATTGTGTTTCAGCAGAAACTATAATACACAGTTATGAATATTAGATTATAGTTCTGTTAATTGTCTTTGAGGTTTTGTTTTTCCAAATATAAACTGAAGTGGATCTTGAATTCTTCTAGTTTCCTCAAATATCTGGCTACAACTATTCAATCTAATGTTTCCAATTTTTCTCTCACTTTTGACTTGAAATCATTGCAAGCTAAAACTGCCCTCTTCCTGAAGCCTGGTAAACTGAAGCTGAACAACTTGGTATAAACTTAAGAGAGATCACCACAATAGCCTATGTTTAGACAATCTCTTTGTTACTGTATAAGCCACTCAGAAAGTTAACCTGAATGCTAGATGACATCATCAGGGACATTTTAAACTGCAAAAGATACTTTGAGCCTGACATCTAAAAATCTTCTCCACTGGTAGCTCTCAGGACTCAGACACTGGGTTAATAATTTTCTCGAACTATTATCCTTTGTTTTCCTTTTGTATCCATAGAAGTGGTCTTTATTAAATACCTGACTGCTTGCACTGTATAGGCCAAACTTTGAGACCCCATGTGAGTCACTGTCTCCTGAAATGAGTAACTGAACTGACCTATTGTCAGGACCAAGAGATTGGCTCAGTGAGTTATAAAGCAGTCTATCAACTCAATTTCTGAATTCTGAAACTTCTTAAAGGAGGTTTCAAAAGCAGAACTGTAGGGGAGCAAAATGTGCCACCCAAAATGTCTTTTTGACATTTGGATTGTTTTGAGCTGTAAACAATCAAGGCTCAAAAGGCTCAGGAAGAAAGTTTCACCTTCCCTCTAACTGCCTAAAGAAACTAGATAGAGAATCTGTTCCAGGAAGGGAGTTATCACTATAGATAACTATAGTATGAGCTAGGTGTGGTAGAAATGGAGGAACCTAGCAAAAGGACACCTCTCTGTGTCCCATTGTCTCTGCATGGCCTGGCAAACATTTGTTTACCAAACATTTTCTTTTCCATCTCCATGTCAATTGCCTTCCTCCCCCTTGAAGTCTCAAACGACTGCCCCCAAACCCTCTTTTTTCCTTTAGCTGAAATTGTATTTAAAGATTTCAGCCATTTTGGCACGTTACTCAGTTTTCCAGGATCTCTCCCATGTATACATGTTATTAAACTTTTGTTTGATTTTTTTCTTGTTAGTCTGTCTCATGCCAGTTTAATTTTAAACCAGCCAGAAGGACCAACAAGGGTAGAGGAATATTTCTTTTTCCCAGATACTCTTATTTACCATTATGCCCCAATGCCTAGCCTAGTACTTAGAACACAGTAGGTGACAAATACTTATTTGTTGAAGATAAATCAACAAATATATACATAGAATTTAGCATTACACTCACATATATTTTACATTCAACAAATATCAGTCCCTAATATAAGCTCAATTTGTGCCCCCCTTCCTAAAATTTATATGTAGAAACTTAATCCCCAGTGTGATGGTATTTGGATGTGGGACCTTCGGGAGATGATTAAATGATGAAAACACAGCCTTCATGAATAGATTAGTGCCCTTATAAAGGAGACCCCAGAGACCTCCCTCGCCCCTTCTACCATGTGAGGACACAGCAAAAAAATAGCCATCTATGAACCAGGAAGTGGCCCTACACTAGATGCTAAATCTGCTTATGCATTGATGTTGGATTTCCCAGGCTTCCAGAACTGTGAGAAATAGTTTTTGTTGTTTATAAGCCACCCAGTATATGGCATTTTTGTTATAGGAGATTGAATGGACTAAGACACTCCTCTTCTTTCCTCTCACAGCAAATTCCCAAGACACTCTCCGTCCTTTGTCTTCTTTCATATAAATGAATATAGATGGAGTCAACTGCTTGTACTGTTCCTTAATTCACTGCTATTTCCCACAAATATTGTTATTATTTTGAATTATGAATAGCAAAATTTCCCAACAGTAATTTGCTAAGCACATTTTATGTGTAACTGTAACAAAAATATAAGACCAATACCATTGTTCCCATTTTATAGAAGCAGAAGAGGGCTCAGATAGGTTTTGTGACTTTAGTGATGAGGACAGAAAATATGATTTTCAAGCTTGATATCCAATACTCTTTCCCCTACACTTAGCTATCACTGCAGTGTCATGAACAAGGACTTCAACAGCTCTCTCTGGCCTCTCCCTTATGGTCAAAGGACCTCCTTTATCAGAGAGCTAAAATATGCCCTATTGTTTATGAGGCAGTGACACTAGTAATGGAATTTGATAAGTGGAAAAGGAGAGACACAATATTTTCCTTTGATGACAGCAGAAAAAAAAATCTATACAATATCAAAGGAAAATATGAAATTAAAACATATTGTTTTGGACTATCTTAAGAACAGCATTATCGGACTTCCGGGTAAGATGGCGGAATAGTAAGACGTGGAGATCACCTTCCTACCCACGGATACACCAGAAATACAGCTACACGTGGAACAACTCCTACAGAACACCTACTGAACGCTGGCAGAAGACCCCAGACCTCCCAAAAGGCAAGAAACTCCCCACATACCTGGGTAGGGCAAAGCGGAGAGATTCCCGCAGAGAGGAGCGGTGCCGAGCAGCACTCACCAGCCCGAGAGGATTGTCTGCTCCCCCGCCGGGGCGGGCGGTGCTGGAGCTGAGACTCGGGCTTCGGTCAGAGCGCAGGGAGAGGACTGGGGCTGGCGGCGAGAACTCAGCCTGAAGGGGGCGAATGTGCCACAGCTAGCCGGGAGGGAATCCGGGAAAACTCTGGAGCTGCCGAAGAGGCAGGAGACTATTTCTTCCGTCTTGGTTTCCTGGTGCGCGAGGAGAGGGGATTAAGAGCGCCGCGTAAAGGAGCTCCAGAGACGGGCGCGAGTCGCGGCTGAAAGCGCGGAGGCCAGAGACGGGCGTGGGACGCTGGGGCTGCTGCTGCCGCCGCCAAGAAGCCTGTGTGCGAGCACAGGTCACTGTCCACACCGCCCTTCCGGGAGCCTGTGCAGCCTGCCACTGCCGGGGTCCCGGGATCCAGGGGCGGCTTCCCTGGGAGAACGCACAGCACGCCTCGGGCTGGTGCAACGTCACGCCGACCTCTGCCGCTGCAGGCTCGCCCCGCACTCCGTGCCCCTCCCTCCCGCCCGGCCTGAGTGAGCCAGAGTCCCCGAAGAGGCTGCTCCTTTAACCCTGTCCTGTCTGAGTGAAGAACAGACGCCCTCCGGCGACCTACACGCAGAGGCGGGGCCAAATCCAAAGCTGAGACCCAGGAGCTGTGAGAACAAAGAAGAGAAAGGGAAACCTCTCCCAGCAGCCTCAGAAGCAGTGGATTAAAGCTCCACAATCAACTTGATGTACCGTGCATCTGTGGAATACATGAATAGACAACAAATCATCCCAAATTGAGGAGCCAGGAGTCAGTGCTGTGCCTCTGAGGTGGGAGAGCCAACTTCAGGACACTGGTCCACAAGAAACCTCCCAGCTCCACACAATACCAAACTCAACAGCAGCACCCAGCTTCACTCAATGACCAGCAAGCTATAGTGCTGGACACCCTATGCCAAACAACTAGCAAGACAGGAACACAACGCCACCCATCAGCATAGAGGTGGCCTAAAATCATAAAAAGTCCGCAGACACCCCAAAACACACCACCAGACGTGGACCTGCCCACCAGAAAGACAAGATCCAGCCTCATCCACCAGAACACAGGCAGTAGTCCCCTCCACCAAGAAGCCTACACAACCCACTAAACCAACCTTAGCCACTGGGGACAGACACCAAAAACAACGGGAACTACGAACCTGCAGCCTGCAAAAAGGAGACCCCAAACACAGTAACATAAGCAAAATGAGAAGACAGAAAAACACACAGCAGGAGAAGGAGCAAGATAAAAACCCACCAGACCTAACAAATGAAGAGGTAATAGGCAGTCTACCTGAAAAAGAATTCAGAATAATGATGGTAAAGATGATCCAAAACCTTGGAAATAGAATAGACAAAATGCAAGAAACAGTTAATAAGGACCTAGAAGAACTAAAGATGAATCAAGCATCAATTAAAACCACAATAAATGAAATAAAAAATACTCTAGATGGGATCAATAGCAGAATAACTGAGGCAGAAGAACGGATAAGTGAGGTGGAAGATAAAATAGTGGAAATAACTGCTGCACAGCAAAATAAAGAAAAAAGAATGAAAAGAACAGAGGACAGTCTCAGAGACCTCTGGGACAACATTAAACGCACCAACATTCGAATTATAGGGGTTCCAGAAGAAGAAGAGAAAAAGAAAGGGACTGAGAAAATATTTGAAGAGATTATAGTTGAAAACTTCCCTAATATGGGAAAGGAAATAGTTCATCAAGTCCAGGAGGCACAGAGAGTCCCATACAGAATAAATCCAAGGATAAATACGCCAAGACACATATTAATCAAACTGTCAAAAATTAAACACAAAGAAATCATATTAAAAGCAGCAAGGCAAAAACAACAAATAACACACAAGGGAATCCCCATCAGGATAACAGCTGATCTCTCAGCAGAAACTCTACAAGCCAGAAGGGAGTGGCAGGACATACTTAAAGTGATGAAGGAGAAAAACCTGCAACCAAGATTACTCTACCCAGCAAGGATCTCATTCAGATTTGATGGAGAAATTAAAACCTTTACAGACAAGCAAAAGCTGAGAGAGTTCAGCACCACCAAGCCAGCTTTACAACAAATGCTAAAGGAACTTCTCTAGGCACGAAACACAACAGAAGGAAAAGAACTACAATAACGAACCTAAAACAATTAAGAAAATGGGAATAGGAACATACATATCAATAATTACCTTAAATGTAAATGGACTAAATGCTCCCACCAAAAGACACAGACTGGCTGAATGGATACAAAAACAAGACCCATATATATGCTGTCTACAAGAGACCCACTTCAGACCTAGAGACACATACAGACTGAAAGTAAGGGGATGGAATAAGATATTCCATGCAAATGGAAACCAAAAGAAAGCTGGAGTAGCAATTCTCATATCAGACAAAATAGACTTTAAAATAAAGACTACTAGAAGAGACAAAGAAGGACACTACATAATGATCAAGGGATCAATCCAAGAAGAAGATATAACAATTGTAAATATTTATGCACCAAACATAGGAGCACCTCAATACATAAGGGAAATATTAACAGCCATAAAAGGAGAAATCGACAGTAACACAATCATAGTAGGGGACTTTAACACCCCACTTTCACCAATGGACAGGTCATCCAAAATGAAAATAAATAAGGAAACACAAGCTTTAAATGATACATTAAACAAGATGGACTTAATTGATATTTATAAGACATTCCATCCAAAAACAACAGAATACACATTTTTCTCAAGTGCTCAGGCAACATTCTCCAGGATAGATCATATCTTGGGTCACAAATCAAGCCTTGGTAAATTTAAGAAAATTGAAATTGTATCAAGTATCTTTTCTGACAACAATGCTATGAGACTAGATATCAATTACAGGAAAAGAGCTGTAAAAAATACAAACACATGGAGGCTAAACAATACACTAATTAATAACGAAGTGATCACTGAAGAAATCAAAGAGGAAATTAAAAAATACCTAGAAACAAATGACAATGGAGACACGACGACCCAAAACCTATGGGATGCAGCAAAAGCAGTTCTAAGAGGGAAGTTTATAGCAATACAATCCCACCTTAAGAAACAGGAAACATCTCGAATAAACAACCTAACCTTGCACCTAAAGCAATTAGAGAAAGAAGAACAAAAACATCCCAAAGATAGCAGAAGGAAAGAAATCATAAAAATCAGATCAGAAAAAAATGAAAAAGAAATGAAGGAAATGATAGCAAAGATCAATAAAACTAAAAGCTGGTTCTTTGAGAAGATAAACAAAATTGATAAACCATTAGCCAGACTCATCAAGAAAAAAAGGGAGAAGACTCAAATCAACAGAATTAGAAATGAAAAAGTAGAAGTAACAACTGACACTGCAGAAATACAAAAGATCATGAGAGATTACTATAAGCAACTCTATGCCAATAAAATGGACAACCTGGAAGAAATGGACAAATTCTTAGAAATGCACAACCTGACAAGACTGAATCAGGAAGAAATAGAAAATATTAACAGACCAATCACAAGCACTGAAATTGAAACTGTGATCAAAAATCTTCCAACAAACAAAAGCCCAGGACCAGATGGCTTCACAGGCGAATTCTATCAAACATTTAGAGCAGAGCTAACACCTATCCTTCTCAAACTCTTCCAAAATATAACAGAGGGAGGAACACTCCCAAACTCATTCTACGAGGCCACCATCACCTTGATACCAAAACCAGACAATGATGTCACAAAGAAAGAAAACTACAGGCCAATATCACTGATGAACATAGATGCAAAAATCCTCAACAAAATACTAGCAAACAGAATCCAACAGCACATTAAAAGGATCATACACCATGATCAAGTGGGGTTTATTCCAGGAATGCAAGGATTCTTCAATATACGCAAATCAATCAACGTGATACACCATATTAACAAACTGAAGGAGAAAAACCATATGATCATCTCAATAGATGCAGAGAAAGCTTTTGACAAAATTCAACACCGATTTATGATAAAAACCCTGCAGAAAGTAGGCATAGAGGGAAGTTTCCTCAACATGATAAAGGCCATATATGACAAACCCACAGCCAGCATCGTCCTCAATGGTGAAAAATTGAAACCATTTCCACTAAGATCAGGAACAAGACAAGGTTGCCCAATCTCACCACTCTTATTCAACATAGTTTTGGAAGTTTTAGCCACAGCAATCAGAGAAGAAAAGGAAATAAAAGGAATCCAAATGGGAAAAGAAGAAGTAAAGCTGTCACTGTTTGCAGATGACATGATACTATACATAGAGAATCCTAAAGATGCTACCAGAAAACCACTAGAGCTAATCAATGAATTTGGTAAAGTTGCAGGATACAAAATTAATGCACTGAAATCTCTGGCATTCCTGTATACTAATGATGAAAAATCTGAAAGTGAAATCAAGGAAACACTCCCATTTACCATTGCAACAAAAAGAATAAAATATCTAGGAATAAACCTACCTAAGGAGACAAAAGACCTGTATGCAAAAAATTATAAGACACTGATGAAAGAAATTAAAGATGATACAAATAGATGGAGAGATGTACCATGTTCTTGGATTGGAAGAATCAACATTGTGAAAATGACTCTATTACCCAAAGCAATCTACAGATTCAATGCGATCCCTATCAAACTGCCACTGGCATTTTTCACAGAACTAGAACAAAAAATACCACAATTTGTATGGAAACACAAAAGACCCCGAATAGCCAAAGCAATCTTGAGAACGAAAAATGGAGCTGGAGGAATCAGGCTCCCTGACTTCAGACTATACTACAAAGCTACAGTAATCAAGACAGTATGGTACTGGCACAAAAACAGAAAGATAGATCAATGGAACAGGATAGAAAGCCCAGAGATAAACCCACGGATATATGGTCACCTTATCTTTGATAAAGGAGGCAGGAATGTACAGTGGAGAAAGGACAGTCTCTTCAATAAGTGGTGCTGGGAAAACTGGACAGGGACATGTAAAAGTATGAGATTAGATCACTCCCTAACACCATACACAAAAATAAGCTCAAAATGGATTAAAGACCTAAATGTAAGGCCAGACACTATCAAACTCCTAGAGGAAAACATAGGCAGAACACTCTATGACATAAATCACAGCAAGATCCTTTTGGACCCACCTCCTAGAGAAATGGAAATAAAGACAAAAATAAACACATGGGACCTAATGAAACTTAAAAGCTTTTGCACAGCAAAGGAAACCATAAACAAGACCAAAAGACAACCCTCAGAATGGGAGAAAATATTTGCAAATGAAGCAACTGACAAAGGATTAATCTCCAAAATTTATAAGCAGCTCATGCAGCTCAATAGCAAAAAAACAAACAACCCAATCCAAAAATGGGCAGAAGACCTAAATAGACATTTCTCCACAGAAGATATACAGACAGCCAACAAACACATGAAAGGATGCTCAACATCTTTACTCATTAGAGAAATGCAAATCAAAACTACAATGAGATATCATCTCACACCAGTCAGAATGGCCATCATCAAAAAATCTAGAAACAATAAATGCTGGAGAGGGTGTGGAAAAAAGGGAACACTCTTGCACTGCTGGTGGGAATGTGAATTGGTACAGCCACTATGGAGAATGGTATGGAGGTTCCTTAAAAAACTACAAATAGAACTACCATATGACCCAGCAATCCCACTACTGGGCATATACCCTGAGAAAACCATAATTCAAAAAGAGTCATGTACCAAAATGTTCATAGAAGCCCTATTTACAATAGCCCAGAGATGGAAACAACCTAAGTGTCCATCATCGGATGAATGGGTAAAGAAGATGTGGCACATATATACAATGGAATATTACTCAGCCATAAGAAGAAATGAAATTGAGCTATTTGTAATGAGGTGGATGGACCTAGAGTCTGTCATACAGAGTGAAGTAAGTCAGAAAGAGAAAGACAAATACTGTATGCTGACACATATATATGGAATTTAAGAAAAAAAAATGTCATCAAGAACCTAGGAGTAAGACAGGAATAAAGACACAGACCTACTAGAGCATGGACTTGAGGATATGGGGAGGGGGAAGGGTAAGCTGTGACAAAGTGAAAGAGTGGCATGGACATATATACACTACCAAACGTAAGGTAGATAGCTAGTGGGAAGCAGCCGCATAGCACAGGGAGATCAACTCGGTTCTTTGTGACTGCCTGGAGGGGTGGGATAGGGAGGGTGGCAGGGAGACGCAAAAGGGAGGGGATATGGGAACATATGTATATGTATAACTGATTAAATTTGTAAAATAAAAAGAAAAAAAAAATAACAAAGAAGAATAATTTTTAAAAAGATACTTTTAGAGACTAAACTTGTATCGATCCACTTTACTGAGAAGGTAGCTAGAATCTTTTTCATTTACAGTTTTATTTGTAAAGTCCATTTTAATGTTTGGTTTACAATCTAAATGTTTTTAGTCCAAATTCAGAATAACTTTTAAATATAATTGGTTCAGCTTGTATTGCTAGTGAGTTACCTGTATGAAAAATGGGAAAATAAATTGCTGATAAAAACAAAACAAAAACAAAACAAAAAAAAAAACAAAAAAAAAGAACAGCATTATCTTAACAGATAGCTTTCATATACTATAATACAGGTGCGCACACACACACACACACACGCACACACAGCTGGATCAACAGTTTAATAAGAATTTTGCTTCAGCTAATTTCCTGTTTTCCAGCTTATTCAAAGCCATATTAACGATTTTAAAACTTGAAAAAATAATCAAACTGTACAGAGTTACAATCAAATACTTGAATTTAACAACAAGGACCTCATGCTCATAATAAAGGTCTTTGGCTATTAGCTCTTTATACCCTCTGAACAGAATTGTGATATACCATTACTCTCATTTTGTAGAAATTTTCCTGGTGATTGTCAAAGTTATTGAATACAGAATACTGATTTATGAAATATATGTATAGACATTCTAGAGCAATCTTTGGTCATAGATCTGCATCTAATTAGTTAGGAATACTAGCTATCTGATACGTGAATTACTCCAGTGACCAGAGCGTATGGCTTCAGAAAATCTATTTTGTTGTTGGAAACACTGACTTTCAAAGGATCTTCTACTGTGCTAAAATTTTTTTTTAACTTCTGCATACAGATCCTCTTTACCCTCCTGGAGCCAAAAAGAACAAGACTTTATGAAGTCTAACACAAATTTAAAAATAGTGTAGACCTTTTGAATGCTTTGTAAAAGTAATGATAGTTCTATTCTTAACTCTAGGCTAAAATTCAAATTAACAACTATTTGAGAAATGATGGTTAACATTTACACTTACTACCATGGACAAGACATTGTAATAAGCATTTTTACACATATTTCATTTAAAGGCTCAAAAAATATAACTATGAGGTAGATAAAATTAGTTTATCTTACAGATGGTGAAACTGAAGCAGAGGTAAAATAAGTGGTTAAAAGTTGAAAGATAAGAATTCCAAATCATTTATTTAAAATAATTATTTTATATATCAACAGATATGTAAAAAGAGAGACAGTGTGTAATGACACACACTCCATAAAGCCAGTGAAAAAATTTTCACTTGAATCATGAAGTAACATTTATCTTTATAAATATAAGAAACGCTAGCAACATGGGCCAAAGAAAACTTGCAAGAGACTTATATCATAAATTTCCAGACTGTTTTTAGAATTGATATACATTCCTTGGTGTCTTATTCTGTTCAGGCCGCTGTAACAAAATACCATAGACTGGGTGACTTAAAAAACAGAAATTTGTTTCTCACAGTTGTGGAGGCTGGGAAATCCAAGATCAAAGTGCTGGCTAATTTGGTTCACTGGTGAAGGCTCCCTTCCTGGCTCGCATATGACCACCTTATCCCTGTGTTCTCACATGGCAGAAAGAGAGCAAATTCTGGTCACTTTCTCCTTTTATATAGACACGGATCTCACCATGGGGCCCCTTCCTCATTATCTTATTTAAATATAATTAGCCTTCCAAAGACCCCACCTCCAAAAACCATTGTACTGGGGGTTAGGGCTTCAAAAATGAATTTTGTGAGAACACACTCAGTCCATAAAGTGAGTTACTATAAAAATCAAAAACATCAATCTCTTAGCAGTTGCCATCACTCTTTAGAAAATTGAAATCAGGACAGGGGCTAAGATGGCAGAGTAGAAAAACCCTGAAAGACCACATCTCACAAGCCCACTAAATTTACAACAGAACAGCCATTGATGAAAAAGATCAGAACCAACAGAAAATATTTTCTACAACTAAAGTTATAAAGAAAGAACCACAATGAGATAAGCAGAAGGGGCAGAGTCACAATATAAGCAAGTCTCATACTGCTGGATGGATGACTTAGAAACAGGAGAACATGTTCTATTCAGAGGTTCTCTCAAAGGAGTGAGGAGTCTGAAACCCATGTTGGGCTCTCCAGCCTAGGGGTCCTGAACCAGGAAGACAAACCCCAGAACATTTGGCTTTGAAGGCCAGGAGCTTACTTTGGGGAGTCCCAGGGGGCTGTGGGAAATAGAGACTTCACTCTTAAAAGATGCTCGCAAAATCTACTGCACTCCAGGAACCAGGGCAGAGGCAGTAACTTTAAAGGAGTCTGGATAAGACCTACTTGCTGATCTGGAGAATCTCCTGGGGAGGCAGAACGTAAATGTAGCTTACCCTAGGAATATAAACACTGGTAGCAGTCATTGTGGGGACCTTGTTCCACCACATGGATGCTGGTGCTGGCAACTGCCATTTTGGAATCCTCCCCTCTCTTATTAGCCTCATAACCCCAGCTTCACCTCCACCTTATGCCCTGCACGCACCAATACTAGGATGCCTTAGGCCAAGCAACTACTGGGCAGGAAGACAGCACCACCCACTAGCAGATAGGCTGCCTTACCCTGAACCCACAGCCACCCCTTGACACAGCCTTGCCCCCCAGAAGTCCCAGGACCTAGACCCAGGGAACAGGCATGAGATTTGCAACCCCCAGTGTCCTCTAGCCAGAGAACACAGGACACAGCTCCATCCACCACTTGGAAGGACCAGCCCCAGAATCCCAGCCCCACCCACTAGCTACCCAGCTTCAGCCTAGGCAAACAGCCTCACCCACCAGAAGGCAGACATGAGCCACAGGCCAACCATGGCCTCACAGCTGGTGGACCCAGCCCCCCCACCAGCAGAACAGCACCTGCTCTGGGACTAGCTGGGCACTGGCCCTGCCCACTAGCAGGCCAACACAAGCTTCAGGACACCCCAAACACTCCAGATCACAAAGTCAGCTGTATCAGGAACTGGCACCACTCACTATCAGTCCAACTCCAGATGTGGGATTTTTGAGGCTTATAGCCAGACCTCAGGACCCAGCTCTGCCCACCAGTTGTCTGGCACTAGCCCCAGAACCTGGCTTTACCCACCAGTGGGCATACATCAGCCCTGTGGACTCCTGGACCACAACCCAAATCATCAGTGAGCCAGCTCTAGCCCCAGGGGTCCCAGGGTTCTGCAGCCAGCTGCCTCATGACACAGCCTCATCAAACAGCAACCAGAAGGCCCTCACAAGGCGGGGCTGGGCAACCAACCCCACGGGGGGTCAACCAAGTCTACAAGACCCCACATAGTAGTCAGCATACCACAACAGAAGACGTCCCTAGTGGACAACCCTAGAGCATGTAGCCCTAGTTATGAGAGGGGAGGGCACTGTCAGGACATCTTCTACAAAAGGCCATTTCTCCAAGGTTGGGAAACATAACCAACCTACCAGATAGAAAGAAATAAAAGCAGCAATTTAGGCAAAATGAGGAAGCAGAGGAATATTTCCAAAAGATGGAACAAGATAAAACCCCAGAAGAAGAACTAATTGAAGTGGAAATAGGTAATCTATCCAAGAAAGACTTCACTGTAATGATTTTAAAGATGATCAAAGAACACTTGAGAAGAATGGAGGCACAGAAGTGAGAAGTTAGAAGTTTTAAACAAAGAGTCAGAAAATATAAGGAAGAACAAAACAGAGATGAAGAACACAATAACTAAAATAAAAAATACACTAGAAGGAATCAAAAGTAGACTAAATGATACAGAGGAACGGATCAGTGAGCTGGAAGACAGAGTAGTGGAAATCACTGACACTGAACAGAAAAAAGAAAAAAAATGAAAAGAAATAAGGACCATTTAAGAGACCTCTGGGACAACATCACAAGCACTAATATTTGCATTATAGATGTTCCAGAAGGAGAAGAGACCAAGAAAGATGCCGAGAACATATCTGAAGAAATAAGCACTGAAAACTTCCTTAACCTTGGAAGGAAAACAAACATCTAAGTCCAGGAAGCACAGAGATTTCCAAACAGGAATATTAAAAGCAACAATGGAGCAGTTTCCCTGGTGGCACAGTGGTTAAGAATCCACCTGCCAATGCAGGGGACACAGGTGCGAACCCTGGTCCAGGAAGATCCCACATGCCGCAGAGCAACTAAGCCCATGCACCAAAACTACTGAGCCTATGCTCTAGAGCCTGCAAGCCACAACTACTGAGCTCAAGCACCACAACTACTGAAGCCCGCATGCCTAGAGCCTGTGTTCCACAACAAGAGAAGCCACCACAATGAGAAGCCTGCACAACACAATGAAGAGCAACTCCCACTCGATGCAACTAGAGAAAGCCTAAGTGCAGCAATGAAGACCCAACACAGCCAAAAAAATAAATAAAATAAATAAATTTATTTTTTTTAAAGCAGCAATAGAAAAGCAACAAGTTACATACAAGGGAACTCCCATAAAGCTATAAACTGACTTTTCAGCAGAAACTCTGCAGGCCAGAAGCGATGTTTTATATATATATATATATATATATATATAGTTATATATTTAAAGTAATGTTATATTCAAAGTGATGAAAGGGGAAAATCTACAACCAAGAACACTCTATAAGGTAAGGCTCTTGTTCAGATATGATGGAGAGATCAAAAAGTTGTATAGACTAGCAAAAGCTAAAAAAGTTCAGCACCTTTAAGCCATCTTTACAGGAAATGTTAAAGGGACTTCTCTAAGCAAAAAAGAAAAGGCCACAACTAGAAAACTAAAAACAGTGAAAGGAAAAATCTCATTGGTAAAGGCAAACACACAGTAAACGTAGTAAATCATCTGAGCACAAAGCTTGTAGGAAAGCTAATAGACAAAACTAGCAAAATCATCTATACCCACAGTAGGCAGTTAATAAATACAGAAAATAGTCAGGTGTAAAATATGATGTCAAAAACAGTAATCATGAGGGGAGGAGAGTACAATTGCAAGGTTGCCATAAGGCACTTGAAATTAAGAGATCAGCAACTTAAAACAATCATACATATACATATATACCTCATGGTAACCACAAACTAAAAATCTATAAAGATATATACACAAAAAAGAAAAAAAATCCAAACACAACACTAAAGATAGTCATTAAATCACCAGAGGGAATTACAAAAGAAGAAGGAACAAAAAAGAACTGCAAAACAACTTCAAAACAATTAACAAAATGGCAATAAGAATATACATATAAATAATTACTTTAAATGTAAATGATTTAAATGCTCCAATCAGAAGACAGAAACTGGCTGAATGGATACAAAAACAAGACTTGTATATATGCTGCCTACAAGGGACTCAATTCTGATCTGACACACACAGATTAAAAGTAAGGAGATGGAAAAAGGTATTTTTTGCAAATGGAATGAAAAGAAAGCCAGAATAGCAATACTTATGTCAAACAAAATAGACTTTAAAACAAAGACTGTTACAAGAGATAAAGAAGGACATTACATAATGATCAAAGGATCAATCCAAGAAGAAGATATAACAATTGTAAATATATATGCACCCAACATAGAAGCACCCAATATAAAGCAAATATTAACAGAGATAAAGAAAGAAGTAGACAGTTACACAATAATTGTAGGGGACTTCAACATCCCACTTACGTCAATGGACAAATCATCCAGACAGAAAATCAATAAGGAAACACTGACCTAAAATGACAGACTAGAGCAGATGGCTTTAATAAATATATACAGAACATTCCATCCCAAAGCATTAGAATACATGTTCTTTTAAAGTGCACATGGAATATTCTCCAGGATAGAACACATGCTAGGACATAAAACAAGCCTTGGTAAGTTTAAGAAAACTGAACTTATATTAAGCCTCATTTCTAAGCACAACACTATGAGATTATAAATCAACTACAATAAAAAAAGCAAAAAACACAAACACATGGAGGCTAAACAATATACTACTGAACAACAAATGGATCACTGAAGAAATCAAAGAGGAAATAAAAAATACCTGGAAGTAAATGAAAATGAAAACAAAATGATCCAAAATTTATGGGATGCAGCAAAAGCAGCTGTAAGAGGGAAGTTTATACTGATAAAAGCTCACCTCAAGAAATAAGAAAAATCTCAAGAAAGAGTCCAGAAATAAGCCCAGGCACTTATGGTCAACTAATCTATGACAAAAGAGACAAGAATATACAATGGAGAAAAGACAGCATCTTCAAAAAGGGCTGCTGGGAAAATTGGACAAGTACACATAAAACAATGAAATTAGAATAGTTTCTAGTTGTATATGATATACAAAATAAACTCAAAATTCACTAAAGACCTGAAACCATAAAACTAGACAAAAACATTGGCATAACACTCTTTGAAGTAAATCATAGCAATATTTTTTTGGATATGTCTCCTAAGGCAAAGAAAACAAAAGCAAAAATAAATAAATGGGACCTAGTTAAACTAAACAGCTTTGGGAATGATGCCCAGAGTCTCTGAGAACTGAAGGGGCTCTCACTCCTCTTAAAGATTAAATATATAAAGCTTTCTTCATATCAATTCATCAGTGCCCACATGTCTTCCTTCTTTGACTAATCTGTGGAAGGAATGACTTGTATGAGTGGCAACAGGTGGAGCCAGAGCTAACTTTTCAAAGTTTTCTGGGACCCAGCAAATAGGATACGTAAGTAGTTACATTTTATGACTTCATGTGATTATTTCTGAAGTCCTGGGGGGAAAGACAGGGTGACTAACCCTTGCTTCTTCCCGCCGTGCTTCTCCGCAACATCTGACATCACTGTAAGCCAGAGCATCCCTGCTGTGTGCAAAGCACACTTTAAAATTCTAGTGTTTTTAAAAATGTTTCAATATCTCTTTTGTATCTTTTTCTTTATATTAGACTTAGGCCAGGCATTCTACCACATTCACACTTCACCCAGAGAGGATGGGCTTGGCATCCAGGTCCTTGGGCCTGGAAGAACAATGGAAGAAAGAATTCATGCCACTCTGTAATTACTGAAAATTTTAAGTTTAGGATAAATATATATGACTCATCAATGATTGTTGGTCACTGGAACTATGGAAACAAACTAGGGATGAATTCATAGAAGGGGGAAAATAAGAATGGAGAACATAGAGGGATGATGGTTGAGATCATTGGCTCTGTGCGTGGGGGGAAATACTGACATCCTCACCACAAACCATCACAAAAAAACAGATTCTAGAAGGATTTGAGATACCAGATATTAAAAAAAAAGTTATGAATGTCTTAGAACAAAATGTAAGAGACTCTGATTATAGCCTTGTGATATGAAGGAGTTCGTAAGAATAAAAAGATCATAAAATAAAATACCAAGAAATAAGATTCTTCCAAAATAAAAATCTTTTATTTAAAAACCATACACAAGCTCCACTGCATTGGTCCTGGGGGCATAGGAGGGAGGGTGGGGAGATCAGGAGGTGCCCTCAGGGACAGGAGGAGCAGGAGAGGAGAGGAGGGACTTTGCCCCACCCATTTGAGCCAGGAAACTTTCTGGGCTCCGAGGTGAGTTACCCTGCCCTCTGAGACTAGGGGTGGGGGGCACACCTGGGCCCCTTCTTTTCCTTGAGCCTAAGCCTAACCTCCCACAGCCCCCAGGGCATTTTCCAGTCTGTGGGTCCTAAGCATAGGCCACGCCCACTGCCCAAACCTCACCCTTGTTTAGGCCCCACCCTCCACAGCCAAGGCCTTTTCCCTCCTTTTCCTTTCTTTCTTCCTTTTATTCCTTTTCCCATCTCCTCCCTTTTATTATGGTAAAAAAGTACTGATGTACCTTCCAGTTGTTGATTAATCTATATTTTTATTTTTATATTCTTTCTACAATATTTGTTAGTTTCCTAGTCTAATTATACTTTTTTACTTTGTTATTGTTCTGTTATTTTTTTTCCTTTTTTGCCACACCATGTGGCTTCCGGGATCTTGGTTCATGAGCCAGGGGTCGGGCTGAAGCTCCTGTGGTGGGAGCTCTGAATCCAAACCACTGGACTAACAAGAGAACCTCAGACCTCAGGGAATATTCATTGGAATGTCTCATGGAGGTCCTCATCTCAGCACCAAGACTAAGCTCTACCCAACAGCCTACAAACTACAGTGTTAGAAGCCTCTGGCCAAACAACCAGAGAGACAGAAACACAATCCCACTCTTAAAAAAAAATGAGATGACAAAAAAATATGTCACAGATGAAGGAGCAAGGTAAAAACCTACAAGACCAAATAGATGAAGAGGAAATAAGCAATCTACCTGAAAATTAATTCAGTGATGATAGTAAAGATGATCCAGAATCTCGAAAATAGAATGCAGGCACAGCTTGAGAAAATACAAGAAATGTTTAACAAAGATCTAGAAGAACTAAAGAAAAAAGAAACAGAGGTGAACAACACAATAAATGAAATGAAAAATACACTAGAAGGCATCAATAACAGAATAACTGAGGCAGAAGAAAGAATAAGTGAGCTGGAGACAAAATGGTGGAAATAACTGCCGAGGATCAGAATAAAGAAAAAAGAATGAAAAGAATTGAAGACAATCTCAGAGACGTCTGGGACAACACAAAATGCACCAACATTTGAATTCTATGTTTCCAGAAGAAGAGAAAAAGAAAGAGTCTGAGAAAATATTTGAAGACATTATAGTCGAAAACTTCACTAATGTGAGAAAGGAAATAGTCATCCAAGTACAGGAAGTAAAGGGAGTCCCATACAAGATAAACCATAGGAAAAACACACCAAGACACATAATTAATCAAACTACCAAAAATTAAATTTAAAGAAAAAATATTAAATACAGCAAGGGAAAAACAAAAAATAGCTTACAAGGGAAGCCCCATAAAGTTGTCAACTGATTTTTCGGCAGAAACCCTGCAGGCCAGAAGGGAGTGGCAGGATATACTTAAAGTGATGAAAGAGGAAAACCTACAACCAAGATTACTCTACTCAGCAAGGATCTCATTCAGCTTTGATGGAGAAATCAAAAGCTTTTCAGACCAGCAAAGCTAAGAGAATTCAGCACCACCAAACCAGCTTTACAACAATTGTTAAAGAAACTTCTCTAGGAAGGAAACACAAAAGAAGAAAAAGAACCACAAAAACAAAGCCAAACAATTAAGTAAATAGTAATAGAAACATACATATCGATAATAAACTTGAATGTAAATGTATTAAATGCCTCAACCAAAAGACACAGACTGGCTGAATGGATACAAAAACAAGACCCATCTATATGCTGTCTACAAGAGACCCACTTCAGACCTAGTGACACATACAACCTGAAAGTGAAGGGATGGAAAAAGTTATTCCATGCAAATGGAAATAAAAAGAAAGCTGGAGTAGCAATACTCATATTAGATAAAATAGACTTTAAAATAAAGACTGTTACAAAAGATAAGGAGGGACACTACATAATGATCAAAGGATCAATCCCAGAAGAAGATATAACAATTACAAATGTTTATGCACCCAACACAGGAGCACCTCAATACATAAGGCAAATGCTAACACCCATGAAAGGAGAAACTGACAGTAACACAATAATAGTAAGGGACATTAACACCCCACTTTCACCAATGGACAGATCATCCAAACAGAAAATAAATGAGGAAACACAAGCTTTATATGACACAATAGACCAGATAGATTTAATTGATATTTATAGAACATTCCACCCAAAAGTGGCAGAGTATACTTTCTTCTCAAGTGTACATGGAACATTCTCCAGGATAGATCACATCTTGGGTCACAGATCAAGCCTCAGAAAATTTAAGAGAATTGAAATAGTATTAAGCATAATTTCTGACCACAACATTATGATATTGGAAATCAATAACAAGGAAAAAAACTGAAAAAAACAAAAATACATGGAGGCTAAACAGTGCCCTATTAAATAACCAAGAGACCCCTGAAGAAATCAAACAAGAAGTTAAAATATACATAGATAAATGACAACAAAAACACGATGACCCTAAACCTATGGGACACAGCAAAAGAAGTTCTAAGAGGGAAGTTTACAGCAATTCAATCTCACTTCAAGAGGCAAGAAAAATCTCAAATAAACAATCTAACCCTACACTTAAAAAAACTAGAGAAAGAAGAACAAAGAAAACCCAAAGTCAGTAGAAGGAAAGAAATCATAAAGATCAGAGCAGAAATAACTGAAATAGAAATGAAGAAAATAATAGCAAAGATCAATAAAACTAAAAGCTTGTTCTTTGAGAAGATAAGCAAAATTGATAAACCATTAGCCAGACTCATCAAGAAAAAAAGGGAGAGGACGAAATTCAACAAAATTAGAAATGAAAAAGGAGAAATTACAACTGACACTGCAGAAATACAAAGGATTTAAGAGACTACTACAAACGACTATATGACAATAAAATGGAGAACCTGTAAGAAATGGATGAATTCTTGGAAAAGTAAAATTTTCCAAGACTGAACCAGGGAGAATTAGAAAACATAAACAGACCTATCACAAGTAATTAAATTGAAACTGTAATCAAAAATATTCCAACAAAAAAGAGTACAGGACCAGATGGCTTCACAGGCAAATTCTATCAAAATTTAGAGCAGAGCTAACACTGATCCTTCTCAAACTCCTCCAAAAATTGCAAAGTGAGAAACACTCCCAAATTCATTCTATGAAGGCACAATCACCTTGATACAAAAACCAGAAAAAGAAATCAGAAGAAAAGAAAATTAAAGACCAATATCACTGATGAACATAGATGCAAAAATCCAGAACAAAACACTAGCAAACAGAATCCAACAACACATTAAAAGGATCATACACCATGAACAAGTGAAATTTATCCCAGGGATGCATGGATTCTTCAATATACACAAACCAATCAATGTGATACACCACATTAACAAATTAAGGAATAAAAACCATATGATCATCTCAATAGATGCAGAAAAATCTTTTGACAAAATTCAACATCCATTTATGATAAAAAAACTCTCCAGAAAATGGGCATAGAGGGAGCTTAACTCATAATAAAGGCCATATACAACAAACCCAAAGCAAGCATCATACTCAATGGTGAAAAATTGAAAGGATGTCCACTAAGATCAGGAATAAGACAAGGATGTCCACTCCTACCACTCATATTCAACATAGTTTTGGAAGCCCTAGTCATGGCATTCAGAGAAGAAAAAGAAATAAAAGGAATCTAAATTGGAAAAGTAGAAGTAAAACTTTTGTTTGTAGATGATGTGATACTATACATAGAAAATCCTAAAGATGCCACCAGAAAACTGCTAGAACTAATCAATTAATTTGGTAAGGTTGCAGGATACAAGATTAATGCGCAGAAATCTCTGGCATTCCTATACACCAACAATGAAAAATCAGAAAGGGAAATTAAGGAAACACTCCCATTTACCATAGCAACATAAAGAATAAAATGCCTAAGAATAAACCTGCCGAAGGAGGCAAAAAACTTGTACTCAGAAAACTATAAAACACTGATGAAAGAAATCAAAGATGACATAAGCAGATGTAGAAATATACCATGTTCTTGGATTGGAAGAATCAATATTGTGAAAATGACTATACTACCCAAAGCAATCTACAGATTCAATGCAATCCCTATCAAATAATCAATGGCATTTTTCACAGATCTTGAACAAAAAATTTCACAATTTGCATGGAAACACAAAAAACCCAAATAGCCAAAGCAATCTTGATAAAGAAAAATGGAGTTGGAAGGAATCAGGCTCCCTGACTTGAAACTATATCACAAAGCTACAGTAATCAAGATAATATGGTACTGGCACAAAAACAGGAATATATATCAGTGGTACAGGATAGAAAGTGCAGAGAAAAACCCACACACATATGGGCATCTAATTTATGACAAAGGAGGCAAGAACATACAATGGAGAAAAGACAGCCTCTTCAATACATGGTGCTGGGAAAACTGGACAGCTACATGTAAAAGAATGAAATTAGAACAATCCCTAACACCATACACAAAAATAAACTCCAAACCAGTTCTCAAAAAAAGACATAATTCAGGCTTCCCTGGTGGTACAGTGGTTGAGAGCCCGCCTGCTGATGCAGGGGACACGGGTTCATGCCCTGGTCCGGGAAGATCCCACATGCCACAGAGTGGCTGGGCCCGTGAGCCATGGCCACTGAGCCTGCACATCTGGAGCCTGTGCTCCACAACGGGAGAGGCCACAAGAGTGAGAGGTCCGCATACTGCAAAAAAAAAAAAAAAAAAAAAAAAAAAACAAGACATAATTCAAAAATGAAAAGGCAAGCCATATATAGGCAAAAATATTTGCAAAATATGTATCTAACAAAGAAATGTTTTGTGTAAGCATATGAAAAGATGCTCAACATCATTTATCATTAGGGAAATACAAACCAAAACTACAATGAGATATCATTTCATATCCATTAGGATGGTTGCTATCAATGAAACAGAAAATAACAAATGTTGGCAAGAATGTGGAGAAATGGGAATGCTTGTGCATTGCTTATGGGAGTGTAAAATGGTGCAGCTGCTATGCAAAACGTTATGGCAGTTCCTCAAAAACTTATAGAATCACTTATGATTCAGCAGTTCCATTCCTAGATATATACTCAAAACAATTGAAAGCAAGGACTTAAACAGGTATTTGTATACCCATGTTCATAGCGGCATTATTCACAGTAACTGAAAGGAGGAAGCAACACAAGTCTCCATCAACCAATGAATGGATAAACAAAATGTGGCATATACATACAATGGAATATTACTCAGTCTTAAAAAGAAATTCTGATACATGCTACAGCATAGATAAACTTTGAAAACATTATGGTAATTGAAATAAGCCAGACAGAAGGACAACAATTATACGATTCTACTTATATGAGGTACCTAGAATTGGTAAATTCATAGAGAGAAAGTAGAATAGTGGTTACTATGGGCTTGAGGGAGTACTGGGGAACTATTGTTTAATGGGTACAGAGCTTCTGTTTGGGATGATGAAAAAGTTCTAAAGATAATGGTAATGATTGTGCAACAATGTGAATGCACTAAGTGCATTATAAATTGTAAAAATGATAATTTTTATGTTATGTGTATGTTACTACACCTAAAAAAAAGCTTTATGGTAAATGAGAAAATCCAAATACAAAGGACCACGTATTCTGTGATTCCATTTATATGAAATGTCCGGAATTGGCAAATCCATAGATTTTTCATCCAGAAAGTATATTAGTGTTTGCCTGGGTCAGGGGGACATAGGGGCATTGGGAGGAAATACCTAAGGGGTGCATTTCTTGGGGAGATTAAAATATTCTAAAATTGATTGTGCTGTTTTTTGGACATCTGTGGATACCCTAATAGCCCTTGAATTCTACACTGTAATGGGTGAATTGTGTGGTACATGAATTATATATTTAAAAAGTTACTACAAAAATCAATAAATGTAATTCTTTGTATTCAGAAAATAAAGGAGTAAACCCATGCAAAAAAAAAAAAAAAAAAAAAAAAAGCTTTTGCACAGCAAAGGAAACCACTGACAAAATGAAAAGACAACCTATGGAATGGGAGAAAATATCTGCAAATAATGATAAGAGGTTCATATACAAAATATATAAACAGCTCATACAACTCAACAGTAGAAAATAAGACAAAACAAACAAAAAACTACTAAAAAGTGGTCATAAGACCCAAAGAGACATTTTTCCAAAGGAGACATACAAATCATCAACAGGGACATGAAAAGATGCTCAACATTGCTAATCATCAAAGAAAGGCAGATAAAAACCATGGTGAGGTATCACCTCACACCTGCCAGAATGGCTATCATCAAAAAGACCACAAATAACAAATGTTGGTGAGGCTTTGGAGAAAAGGGAAACCTGGTACACTGTTGGCAAGAATGTAAATTGCTGCAGCCACTGTGGAAAACAGTATGTAAGTTCCTCAAAAAACTAAAAGTAGAACTACCACATAATCCAATAATTCCACTCCTAGGTATATAGCAAAAGAAAGCAAAAAAAAAAATAGTTTGAAAATATATGTGCACCCCAATGTTCATGGCACCACTATTTACAATAACCAGTACATAGAAGCAACCTAAGTGTGCATAATCAGATGAATGGATATTGATTATACATATATCTCACAATGGACTACTTACTACTCAGGGACAAAAAAGAATGAAACTTTACCACTTGCAACAACATGGATAAACTTGGAGGGTATTATGCTTAGTGAAAAAGTCAGTCAGATAAAGACAAATGCTGTATGTAATTACTTATAAGTGAAAGCTAAAAAGTTCAACAAACTATTGAATATTACAAAAAAAGAAGCAGACTCACAGATATAGAGAACAAACTAGTGGTTGCCAGTGGGGAGAGGAAATGATAGAGGGACAAGATAGGGATAGGGGATTGAGAGGTACAAACTGCTATGTTTAAAATAAATAATCTACAAGGATATATTGTACAGCACAGGGAATATATTTTAGAATAACTATAAATGGAGCATAACCTTTAAAAATTATGTCACTGTTGCACACTTGAAACTTATATAATATTGTAAATTAACTATACCTCAACTTAAAAAAAAGAAAAAAAGTAAAAAAAAAATTTATAAAGAAAATAATATAAAATGATGCAGAAATGTCAAGGTTAAAAAACTTTATACCAAGCTTCATTTCAAAATTGAAACACTGGGTATTATTAACCACTCTGTAAAATATTTAATAGAAGCCCTATAAATAAAAGAAAGAAAATTGAAAATCAATACAGATGAAAAACAACATCCCAAAACACTTTGTTTGTTAAATTCAGCAAGAAATTCATCAATTTTGATTTCTGCTTGGCAATCCAAATTGCTTTAGCCTTCTAACTGTCTTCAGAATTTGTCACAACACTAAAAGAAAATGTTCTCTGAATACAGAAGGATGTCATATTAGAGTGTAAAAAAATAAACATTTTAGCTTTAGCTTCACAGTGTTGGTCATAGATCTTGCACAATCCAATATTACTTTAAGAAACACTGTTATCTTCATAAATTGCATATTGTAGCTCAGGTTATTCAGATTAAAATGATCTATGAAGGCAGAATATGGATCCATCTTCAAGAATGAGGATCCATGAGGACCCAGTGAAGATGACATAAATAATGCATTTCAGGGAGCTGTCTTTTTTGCCACCTCTTTTTACCTTTCTCCCTACTCTGCCTTCACAGTTTTCTCTAGCATAAGATGTAATTCTAATAACCTGGAAAAATGAACCTAAGGAAATGAGCATTTTATCTATTTCTAATAAGCACTGGCTATACAATATTTATGTATATACAAATACATGGACATATAAGCATATACATATAAAACACACAACCACTCACCATATATGCTCAGATCAGCTATTTGAGAAAGGGTAATTAACATTTATATTTACTACAATGGACTAGACACTGTCGTAAGCATTTTTACATTCATTTAATTTAAAAGCTTAAAAAAATAACTATGAACATAGATTTTTTTTCTTTATTTACAGGTGGTGCAACTGAAGCACAGAGACAAAATAAGTGGTTAAAGGTAGAAAGATGAGAACTCCAAATAATGTACTTAAGATAGCACTGGGATTCCACAATTTTAGCTAAATGGAATGAGAGTGATGCGGAGAAGAATACATTCTCCTCTTTTTCTCTTATCTCCATCCTAAGCACTTGACAAAAGAAAAACTACAAATGAGACAAAAGCATTGTCAGTTAATTTTTAGGGCATTATGGTATTTTGAACTGACAATATAATCCCCCCAGTAGAAAAGTTATCAGAACAAAACACTTATCTTTGACTTTCACCTTCCTTCTAAAGAACATAAATTAGTTTTCTACTCATTAAAATTGTGCTAAAAAAATACTATTCCTGCTCTGCAAATAGGCTCATCTGTACCATTTTTCTAGATTCCACATTTATGCATTAATATACAATATTTGTTTTTCTCTTGCATTAATGTATGGTATTTGTTACTTCCATCCACGTTTCTACAAATGACCCAATTTTGTTCCTTTTAATGGCTGAGTAATATTCCATTGTATACATGTACCATGTTTTCTTTATCCATTACTCTGTTGATGGACATTTAGGTTGCTTACATGCCCTGGCTATTGTAAATAATGCTGCAATGAACATTGGGGTGCATGTGAATTTTTTTTTTTTTTTCTTTTTGCGGTATGTGGGCCTCTCACTGTTGTGGCCTCTCCCGTTGCGGAGCACAGGCTCCGGATGCGCAGGCCCAGCGGCCATGGCTCACGGGCCCAGCCGCTCCGCGGCATATGGGATCCTCCCAGACCGGGGCACGAACCCGTATCCCCTGCATCGGCAGGCGGACTCTTAACCACTGTGCCACCAGGGAGGCCCTGAATTTTTGAATTATGGTTTTCTCAGGGTATATGCCCAGTAGTGGGATTTCTGGGTCATATGGTAGTTCTATTTTTAGCTTTTTAAGGAACCTATTTGTAAGGCAGGAATAGAGATGCAGACTTAGAGAATGGACATGTGGACACAGGGGGTAGGGGGGTTGGGATGAATTGGGAGATTGGGATTGAAATATATGCACTACTACATGTAAAGTAGATAGCTAGTGGGAACCTGCTGTATAAAACAGGGAGCTCAGCTCGGTGCTATGTGGGGACCTAGATGGGTGGGATGGGGATGGGGTGGGAGGGAGGTCCAAGAGGGAGGGGATATATGTATACATATAGCTGATTCACTTTGTTGTACACCAAAAACTAACACAACAGTGTAAAGCAACTATACCCTTATATATATATTACTAATATAATATATATTTTATAATATATATATATATATTACTAATTCCAAAATATTCTGTAGACTTCTATGAGAGTAATACCCTGTTGTCAAATGAGTCAAAAATGTTTATTGAATGAGTGAATAAATGAATTGATTATCTTACTTCAGAAGTTCCTCTTTTCTAGACTTACTAGAAGACACTGTTACCTTATTTCTAATAATATAGCTGCAAAAGTAAATGGCATTGACATTGATGGAAGCCACTAAAAAGAACTAGCATAAATCTTTAGTAGTTTTCAATTTAAAAAGTGTGCACTGACCAATGAAGCAGAAAATATGTAAATCTTAGGGGAAAATGAACCAGTCACTCTTTACTAAATGGAACTGGTATTTATTGCTGGAAAATGGAGTAAAATATATACATATTTATAAAATTCTAAGAATAACCTAATACCTAAGTACTTTAAAGTGCTATTTTATCATAAGGCAAAATGAGGGGGAAAGGAAGCATTTCATTTTGTTTTTTTCTGCAAAATCCTCAATTCACACTGAAAGGATATTCTTGACATTCTACTTCGTTTTCTGAAGCCTGGTTCAAGTCAAGTGAACAGTGGTTTTAGTAACTCCATACTAATCAAATGTCAAGACAAATCAAACTTCTTGAGGCATAGTGTTCTGTAGCCTTGTAACTTTAAATGAGAAACATCTGCTTTCATCTCTTATCAGGGAGGTTAAAGATGGAGATTCAAGTCTGAAAGAGGTCCTTATCAAATTTACAAAATGTAGCATATCAGTTGTGCAAAGCCCAAGTGGTCTTCACCAAGATGTCTGAATCCAAAGAGTTTGCCTGATTCTCAATTTCCTTGTGATATTAACAAGTTCACTCAAAACTGAACTCTGATCACCTTATACATAAACCTTTACATCATGGATATCTACCATCTATTTATATAAATTAAGTGGATACATGATCTTAATGGTTTTTCTAGCCCTTTATTGGTATTGTATTTATGGAGGTTTTGAGCTTATAAAGTCAACAAAGTGCTTCCATTGGTCTTCGAGATTTTCAGAACCCAAGGTGTTCAGCAATTTTCAAATTTTATTCATGCAAAGAGTGCCCCCAAATTCAGTCAATTTATTTTCAAGAGTGGATAGAATGAACCTGATAACTCTGGATTCTCTGTAGGTTTAATTTGTTTTAGAATTTTTTTTTTTTTTGCGGTACACGGGCCTCTCACTGTTGTGGCCTCTCCCGTTGCAGAGCACAGGCTCCGGACGCGCAGGCTCAGTGGCCATGGCTCACAGGCCCAGCCGCGCCGCGGCATCTGGGATCTTCCCGGACCGGGGCACGAACCTGTGTCTCCTGCATCTACAGGCGGATTCTCAACCACTGCGCCACCAGGGAAGCCCTCTGTTTTATAATTTAAAGACTCAGTAGACATCTCTATATTCCTTTGAGGTTGCCATATTTGGTTTCCATTTGACTCTATAGTGGAGGTTGTATGCAGCCTCTGGATCCAAGTCTTTCCTGACCAGGAAAAAGATGCTAGTTCCCATCAAAGTTTGTCCCGATGCCTATCTTCATACTTGTTACCTGGTATCCAGTTCCCATAATCTTTGTGTCCAGTCCCAAGGTCTTGTATTCCCTAAGAGTGAGCCTGGATTTCTGTTCCTTCCTACTTTGCTGGACTCAGCTCTTCCACCTGGACTTACAATACTTGTATTCCCTTGCCAATATGAACTTTGTGTTGTTGGTTTTTGATCTCAACATCAGATTCCCTGATCTAACAAAATTCTGGTCCTGGCATGTCCTGGTTGCCCCATCCTGTCTTTCTACTCTTTCTTCCCAACCCAAGCCTGACACTGATACCCAGCGTTTAACTCTACAAACATTTGTAAACCAGGTTTGGAGTTTGTGATGGGAATGCCTCTCTACTCCCACCCCAAGAGAGGAAAGTATTTTATTACTAACATGATTTAGAGTTTCCTGGCCAAGGTGATTTTAAAAAATATCAACTTTTATTCAGTTTCATTCTTTTTAAATTATACCCCTTATTGCCTGCACTTGGAATCACTGATCCCACTGTTTCCTTGGTACACTACTTCTTCATAAGAGAAATTAAGGGAGAAGATGCTAGCTAGTTTCTGACAAAAAGGGAGTATGGCAAATGGGAGAGTCCCTAACTTTTAAAGATGCAGCTTCTCAGAACTCTGAACTATTTGTGACTCAAGAGATGGAAATGGAACTGGGTTATGTTGTCATAGTGTTTTCCTTATCATTTGACAGTACAACTATAGTTACTGATCATGTAAAATAGTTTTGAAACAGTTTCCACTTTTGCTATTATTTGATCTTTGTCTAGATCTTTTTCCACAGCCTAAACTTGTGGGAAAATTGGAGGTTTTAGAATCAGACAAGTGTTGGTTCAAATTCTGATTCAATAGCAATATTATCTGGATTATTTAACTTCTCTGAAATTTAGTTTATTTATCTGAAAATGGAGATAATGTAACAAGTCCACATGTTAGTCATGGGGTATTAAATGTGATCATATTTTATTCTTTTCTAATAAGCACTGAGTACACTTTATTTATGTACATACAAAAACATACAAAATAATCACATAATACATACACACTCCCATATGTCCAAATCTACCTATCTGAGAAATAATGACAACTAACATGTCCATTTACTACTATACACCAGGTGCTAATCTTAACTTTACAGTTTATAGAACGGGAGGAAAGTTAAGAAAGTGTTACACGTGAAAAGGTGAGAGCTGTAAGGAGTGTATTTAAGATAGCACTGGGAAACTGCAGCCTTGGCTGAGTGCAATAAGAGGAGCATGGAGAAAGATTCATCCTCCTCTTTACTTCTCCTTTATTTCAAACTAAAGAGCTTGGCAAAGACAAAAATATAAAATGAGGCAAAACTCACATTATGTTCCTTCAACATCCAATACTATTATTACTACATTTAGTTATTATTTATTATTATCTATATACAATTAACTTAAAAAGTTAGAGTTACTTGTTCTTTATTTTGTTTATTATCTACCCCCTATAAAACACGAGGAGCAAAATATTATATAATATGTTGACTATTTGCTGAATATTTGCTTTTCTAATTATGAGATCAAAATTATAATCCATGTTTCCTTCAATTTACCTTGTTCTTATTTAGCATTCATACACCTGTAACATCTTAGCAGTCAAGCATTTTTAAAGACTAATTTTCTCAATGCTTGCAATATGCACAGTAAAATATACAGTATCTTCCTTAATCTCCTACTTTATAGGAAGCTTGATTATTTTAGCAGAACCTTCTTATTATGGCCTAATTTAGTTAAATTCTGGCATTATAATTCATCACTGCATCATCTCCCTTATGATAGGAAAACATGAGATAATAAGAAGATGAAGAGAGGGGAAAAAATAAATTTAGAGACTGGAGTCTTGTTGCATGTAACAGACTTTGAATGCCCCCTGTGAGGCCCTCTCTCTAGTTCTCTAGTTCTTTTTTCTTAACATTCAGCTTTACTTGGTTTCCTTTCACTTTTCTAACATAAAACAAAAGTGAGCTATACCTTATTTATCTCTGTGGTATAATTATTCCACCAAAAATTCTACACATACTTTAAATCCAACAAAATACTTATGAATTTTATAAAATCAGCAGATTTATAATCCTTAAAAAATTCTGTCACCTTTGGGATTTTTTCAATAGCAATTAAAATTTTAGCAAATAGTTCTTGGTATAAAATAGCACTGTGTAAATATTCTAGAAAATAAGCTGGAAAGATTACAATAATTAGAAACCTTAAATTAGGCTGGTCAGATTGAGAATTTCTAAATTTTATACCTCCTAATGTAGTTCTCATAATGTATTGATACCTCATTTTATCCTAAACAAGGGTAATATTCTCTTTATTTGTCCTTCCCTCTCTCTGGCCATATCATTACTCTGGCTTCAGCACATATTGTGTTTCCCAGTCTGGATCCCCCAGATTCAACCTCCATAAACCTGAGTAAACATCAAAGCCACCGTATACACCTATCATACCAGATACATATACACACTAGTATTGGAGATACATTAAGAATAACTGGCTCTCTTGATGGCTTCCTTTGCTGTGCAAAATATTTTAAGTTTAATAAGGTCCCATTTGTTTATTTTTTGCTTTTGTTAAAATTACTCTAGGAGATAGATCCCCAAAAATATTTCTGAAATTTCTGTCAAAGAATGTCCTGCCTATGTTTTCCTCTAGGAGTTTTATAGTATCCAGCCTTACATTTAGGTTCTTAATCCACTTTGAGTTAATTTTTGTATATGGTGTTAGAGAATGTTCTAATTTCATTCTTTTAGAAGTAGCTGTCCATTTTTCCCAGCACCACTTATTGAAGAGAATATATTTTCTCCATTGTATATTCTTGCTTCCTCTGTCACAGTTTAATTGACAAAAACTGTGTGAATTTACTTCGGGGCCCTCTATTATGTTCCACTGATCTATGTGTCTGTTTTTGTGCCAGTACCATATGGTTTTGATGACTGTAGCTTTGTAGTATAGTCTGAGGTCAGCTATGGAGTTGTTTCTTCCAGCTCCATTTTTCTTTCTCAAGATTGTTTTGGCTACTTGGGGTCTTTTGTGTTTCCACATAAATTTTAAAATTATGTGTTCTAGTTCTGTAAAAAAATGTCATTGGTGTTTTCATAGGGATTGCATTAAATCTATAGATTGCCTGATGTAGTATGGTCCTTTTAACAATATTGATTCTTCCAATCCAAGAGCACAGTATATCTTTCCATCTGTTTGTGTCATCTTCAATTTCTTTCATCCGTGTCTTATAGTTTTCTGAGTACAGGACTTTTACCTCCTTAGGTAGGCTTATTCCTAGGTATTTTATTCTTTTTGATGCGATAGTAAATGGAACTATTTCTTTAATTTCTCTTTCTGATATTTTATTGTTAGTGTATAGAAATACAACAGATTTCTGTATATTAACTTTGTATCCTGTAACTTTACCAAATTCTTTGATGAGCTCTAGTAGTTTTCTGGTGACATCTTTAGGTTTTTTATTTATAGTATCATGACATCTGCAAACAGTGACAGTTTTACTTCTTCTTTTCCAATTTAGATTCCTTTTATTTTATTTTTGTCTTATGATTGTCATGTCTAGGACTTCCAAAGCTATGTTGAATAAAAGTGGTGAGAGTGGACATCTTTGTCTTGCTTCTGATCTTAGAGGAAATGCTTTTATCTCTTCACCTTTGAGTATAATGTATGATGTTAGCTGTTGGGTTTTCATATATGGCCTTTTTCATGTTAAGGTATGTTCCCTCCATGCCAATCTACTGAACGCAGAAGATATTTGCAAATGATATGACCAATAAGGGGTTAAAATCCAACACATATAAACAGCTTATAAAACTCAACATAAAAAATACAAACAACCTGATTAAAAATGGTCAGAAGAATTGAATAGACATTTTTCCAAAGAGGAAATGCAGATGAGCAACAGGCACATGAAAAGATGCTCAATATTGCTAATCATAAGAGAAATGCAAATCAAAACCACAACAAGATATCACCTCACACAGGTCAGAATGGGTATCATCAAAAAGAAAACAAATAACAAATGTTAGCGAGGATGTGGAGAAAAGGGAACCCTCTTACACTGTTGGTGGGAAGGTAAATTGGTGCAGCCACTGTGCAGGTAAATTGGTACAGCAGTAACTAATTTTGAGGTTGCTCAAAAAACAAAATACAGAACTACCAAATGATCCAGCAATTCCACTCCTGGGTATATATCAAAAAGAAACAAAAAGAGTAATTCAAAAAGATTCTTGCACCTCAAAGTTGCTAGCAACATTATTTACAATTGCCAAGGAATGGAAGCAACCTAAGCGTCCATCAACAGATGAATGGATAAAGATGTGGTATATGTAGACAACAGAATACTACTCAGCTATAAAAAGAATGAAATTTTGCCATTTGTAGCAACATGGATGGACTTAGATAACATTATGCTAAGTGAAATAAGTCAGACAGAGAAAGACAAATACTGTATGATATCACTTATATATGGAATCTAAAAAATACAACAAACTAGTGAATAAAACAAAAAAGAGGCAGATATCATAGATATAGAGAACAAACTAGTGGTTACCAATGGGGAGAGTGAATGGAGGAGGGGCAAAATTAGGATGGTAAAATCATATTTATGAAACTTTTGAAAACTGTAAAGCACTATAGGATTTAAAGAATCATACATTCAATTAAAAAAACAAATTAAAAAAAACACCTGGCTCTGGTATCATTTTACTTTATAATTTATTGCTAACATTTCACAAGAAAGTTCAGTTTAAAAGAATCTGTGAACCAAACTGTTTTGTTTACTTTTCAATATATATATGAAATATGGAAAGCAGTCTTGAGTACCTGAGAATGATTACATCCATTCTGCAATTTAAAACTTGCTGATAATTATATGAACCTTATCAGTTTAATAAAATATAGGAAAATTTGAAGTCATTCAGTATATTCCCACAGATTTCCTTTTTCTGTGAGGTGTCCTAGCTTATCTCCACAGAAGGAAGACTTGATGTCTGTGAAATGAACTGTATTTTTAAAACTTGAAATTGTTCTTGTACCCTCAAAAGATATCACATTTCTTCTTTTCTCAAAACCAAACTGATACTTATATTTAAATCAGGGATTTCCATGTTTTACCAGAAAAGAATCTATTTTTCATGCTCATTTAGTTGCACAGACTTAGAGCCACAAAAACATATGACTACTTTAGCTGAAGGAAAGTAACACTGCAAATCAATGATTTAGAAGGAAGTGATTGTGGTTGCAGAGCTTGGTGTAATAGTGCCCAAAGTCTGGAGAATTCCCTGGTGGTCCAGTGGTTAAGACTCCATGCTATCACTGTCATGCAGGTTCAATCCCTGGTCAGGGAACTATGATCCCGCAAGCAGGGTGGCCAAAAAAAAATAGTGTCCAAAGTCTGAAGGAAAAAGAGTGCTGGAAATTCAGGACAATCTGCTCTCTCTTCTGGAATTGACAGTGATAGACTCATCATGTCTCTGGTTTAGGATCAGACATTTGGCTGCCTCTGCCATAAATTACTTAAAATAAACTATAAGGAAGTTAAATATAATTTATAAAAACTCTTATTTTGTATAACAAAGCAAATCCCTCATACATATGTCACACTGAGTGTTTACCACTCAGAAGAGGCTTTCTAAAATATTTAACATTGGTTGTATATCATACATAATGGAACTAGTGAATATCTTTCCATAAAGGAGATACACCTTAATGAAAACACCCTCTGGATCATAATATGAAACTAAATTGTGAAACAGATTCTTTATGAATCTGTTTATGTGTGGATCATACTATGAAAGAAGTAGAAGTCTAGATGATTAGTAAAGAAGAAAAAAATCTAAAATTCACTAGTTTGTTTGTACTAAAAGTAATTGCTGTCCTCCATATTAAAAAAAAAAGCCATTCACCCTGACATTTTGCAATCCATGTGAAATTTTATGTAAAGTTACAGTTATTCATTACATAGACATGAAGCTGAATCACTCAAAATATTGCTATAATTTTAATAAGAAATTAATAAGGAGCTCGCCAAATTAGACTAACAAATGGTGACTTGTATACATTTTCAAAACTCTTCCATTAAGTAGCTTGGAAAATTAAGGTGCTTACACTAAAAACCATTGGTTATTTGGACAATAGCTGGAATATTTACATGTATTCTTTCAGAATTAGAGGGACCTCAATTAATTGACAGTGAAGAGCAAGATACCGATTAACCATGATTTAACTCACAATGCAATGCATGTTTTAACATAAATTGCTGTTTCCTTTTAACTGCCAATATAAAACTTTTACTTTATATCATAATCCTACTCTTTAGGAAAAACTAATTATATGGTTAAAAGTTGCCTAGATTTCAGCAAGTTTATTTATTTATTTTTGATAATAATGAATTTAGAGTACTAGTTCTATAGAATTTTTCCTTACTGAGCAATATCATGATTCACAGTTAGCTATGTCAATAGTATAAATCAACTCATAATGAAAGTTTACTCATAGAGCAGAAATACTTGTATTCTGTATAAATATTGATACTTCTAAATTAAAATTATCCACCATTTACTATCAAGTTTTAAAAGAGAAATAGATTGTATGCTTGTAATTTAATGAAGATGACAATTTACTACTAAAAATTATTTATATATAAGTAACTAAACCCCATTACCTTATAAATATCCAAAAATCCACATTGGTGGTCAAATCTTGTGTACAGTTCATTCAGCATGCTGATTACTTGCATGGGGGTACACTGGGCACATATGGCTGTGAAGCCAACAATGTCTGAAAAGAGCATGGTGACATCATCAAACTTTCTGGCTTGCACTTGCTGCCCTTGCCACAATTGCTGGGCTACATCACCAGGGAAAATAGAATATAGAAGATCCACTGTTTTTTTTTTCTCTTCTTCTAGGGCCTGGTGAGTTCTTTCTAAAGTTGCTTTTAATTTATCCATCCTCTTCTTCAAGCCATCTTGGGCCTTTGCCTGCTCACCAACCAAAATTACATCTCTGGTAGCATCATGGATAGGGATGTCTGAGAGATGCAGCCCTCGTCCCATGAGTTCATCCAACTTGTCCACACATGGAGAACCCAAGAATAAAATAGAATTTGATTCTGAGACATGGATCATTTGTCCTTTAACTTCCATCACCTGCAAAATTAACACAGAATTTTGATCAGCACTATTCACATAGTAGGTTCACAAAACTTAATTTATTGTCTGATGGAGAGGAAGAACAAGAAATTAGCTCTATTGAATTTCTGCATTCATATAGGCAAATTTAAATGTGATTTATAGCCAATATAAGTTATGATTCTAAATAGAAACATTTGTTATTGTTTCCCACTTGGTCACTTTCTTAACACAATGATCAAATGGAAAGGAAGGAAGATCAATGAGAAATGAAACAGGAAAACATTTTCATTCAAAATGAAATTGCACCCAGGTACATCATGAAACTGGTTCATGAGCCAGTTCAAAAACTTTCAACCTGCTTAGTTAGAGTAGAATTAGGATAAATCCATCTGTCAATATAACTGCCTTTAACTGTCATTAAAATAATACTCAGAAGAGTATATACTCAGGAGACTAAATGAACACAAATAATTGTTTACCCTTATGTAAGTCATTTTTCACCAGTTGTAGTCCTATGAAAATATATTAGATTTTGCACTGACTAGATTAGTTGACAATTCATTTGTTCTTAAAAATAAAAAATTAAACTAGATGTCATTAAGCCAGTATTACCAGAAAGTAACAATCAACTAGCATGTTCAATATAAGCTAAAAATAGCCCTCCAAGTTGGGACAGTATTAAAGGAATTCAGTTAATAAGATAAAGAATCTGAAGATGTAGTAATTTAAATCTATCCCTCCTTTCTGTACTATTTGGAGAATTTGAGAACTGATGTTTAATGAAAAACTTCATGAACACTGGTTTATGCTATTTTAGCTTGGTTCCCCAAGGAACACTCAGAGGGGATAAGCACCAGTAGGGAAGGAAGGAAGACTTAGGATATGGTTATGCAAATATAGTTATTTGGGTTAGGATAAGATATTTCAGCACATCTGGAGAGGAAGTTAATTGTAATTACCTAGAGAGAACAGCCTATAAGTAGACCAACTGAGACTGTGCATCAGTTTTATTTATGTCACTTTCCCCCAACTACATGGAATGTGTTCAATACATTTATTTTCTTTTGTTCTTCATAGCATGAAGTAGTTAGGCTAGTTGATGAAATTGGAGGCATAGAACAAATATGGTGTAAAACTAAAGAGATTTGGATTTGTAAGCCTGCAAATGTTTTACTTTGTTCCCCCTGCACCATTTACCAAGATCTAGTCTACATAAGGAAATAAAATTGAATCCTTGCTTCATGTTATATTTTTAATGAAATGAAATGTTTGCTTTTTTATATAAAGATTCTGCTAGTGTTCAGCATTTTTTACATAATACTCTCATTTATTCATTGAAGTGTTTATTGAGTGTTTGCTATTTACTAGTACTGCTCTGGATGATAAGCATAAAAAGATAAAACAAGGTTCCTCTTTTCAAAGTTATCACAGTATGGAAGGGAGGGCCAAATCTATATAGCCCATAGAATAGAATGAAGAAGACCCTTCAATTCCCAATTTAAGGTGGGCTCTCAAAAGACCACAGGCTATAGTTTGAATACAAAGAAAGTAATTGTCCTAAAAAGTATTTCCAGATTATTACATACATGCCTGATATGCTTTTTGGGGGAAGGGGTTTGCTAATGATATATACTTGTTAGAATATTATAAGTGTAATAAAGAAGATACACATAATGTACAACCTCATAGTTTAAAAATTAGTACTTTAATTTTTTTTCTTATGATTTAAGGTAAAAGCAAACCTCTGATATTCGTAGATTTAGACCTCTATCTGGTCTCTCCCTTTTTTTCCTCAGATTTTTTTCTAATTATTTTCTTTTTCTTCTACATCTTACTTTCTTCTCCCTTCTCCTCTTTGTTCTTTGGACTTACTCTTTTTTTTTTTTTTTTTCCAGTATGGTATCTTCATTCAGTCTTTATCTCTCCTGCTTGCCTGGCTTTCTTTCTCATCACTGGTTTCCTTCATCTTCCTCACTGGTGTTTCCTTTTTCTTTTTCTTTCTCTTTTTTCCCTATGTATTAATCTCCACATTTATGACCACAAATGGACTTTTTCTTTTACACCTTTGCTTTCACCTCCCTTTTTATTTTTAGTATGAAGTCAGTATATGTATACAGGCATAAACAATATTATACATTATTTGCTATGTGTAATGAATAAGAGTGTTTTTCTTTAATTTACAAAGAAGCTGAATGCAATATATTATATTCCACCTCAAAAAAAAACATAAATATATTCTTGATTTATATATGGCATTAGTTCATTTTTTGAAGTCTCTGAATCAGCAGAGCCTGAGAGAATAAAATAATCAATTACTTCTTACATTACAGAAAAAAATTCATGAAAGAGAAACCATAATATACATAGTACATAACTTAATTTTAGAATATTTTTCATCAATGAATTTTTTCCTTATTTATAATTGGGCAAATATCACTGGAGCATTTGTGTCTCTGTCATAAATGCAGGTCTAGCCTAATTGGAAAATAATATAAATTAGTTTTCTTGAATTGTTTTTGCTTTATTATAATTATAAATTCAGATATTCAACATGATTGCATTTACTGATTTAGCAGTATGCACAACTATTACAGGAACTACGTATTTTTATGTAGAGGAGACAAATTTGTGAAAAACTACATTAAATTAAAACATGCCCCTAAGGTTTTATTGCATTCTAAATTATATTAAAATTTTAATAAAATAGCATAAAACATGATGAAAATAAACTGTCTTTAAATCTACCAGATTTCATAAATTGGTAAGCATAATACAGGGGAATGGGCTAAAAAATAGAATGGAGCTGACAGAAGATAGAATCAGTGAGGATAGTTCCATAGAATTTACTCAATCTGAACAAAGAAAATAGACTGAAAAAAATAAACAGAGCTTCAGGGACCTGTAGCACAATAACAAGAAATCCAACATTCATATCATGGGAGTCCTAGAAGCATTTGAAGTAATAATGGCTGAAAGTGTCTCAAATCTGATAGAAGATATAAATGCTCAGAATCAAAAAGCTATGTGAATCTCTAGTAGGATAAAACCAAAGAAATCCATTTCAAGACATATAATTAAATTTTGAAAACTAAATTCAAAGAAAATATCTTGAAAACAGTCACAGAGAAAAGAAGCATTACTTATAGGGAACACTAATTTGAATGGCAGTTGATTTCTCATCTGAAACTATGGAGGTCAGAAGAAAGTAGTACATTTTTTCAGATATTGAAAGAAAAGAAGTGTAAATTGTGAATTCTATGTCTGGGGAAACTACTCTTCAAGAATGAAGGGGGAATAAAGACATCTGCAAATGAAGGAAAGCTAAAAGTCTTTGCCCTAACAGAACAGCTAAAGAAAGATCTTAAAATTGAATGAAGTAAGAGAAATAATGTTCTAAGGAGCATCAAGAAGGGAAAAAAGAAAAGGATGGAAAGACTAAAAATACTGGTAAATACAATAGATTATCCTTCTCCTCATAAGTTGTCTAAATCACATGTGATGATTGCAAAAAAATTATAACACGAATGATTCTCATTACAAGTGTCCTCCTTATAAGAGAAAAGCAGAGGGAGATTATACACACACACAAGAAGACAGTGTGAAAACAGAGACAAAGATTGGAGTGATGCAATCACAAACCAAGAAATGCCAAGGCATGTCAGTAGCCACCAGAAGCTAGAAGGGTCAAAAAACCTATTCTCCTCCAGATACTGTGGAAAGAGCAAGGAGCTGTCCACACTTTGATTTTAGATTCTGACCTCTAGGGCTGTGAAAGAATAAATTTCTGTTGTTTTACACTACCCAGTTTGTGGTTATTTGTTACAGTAGCCACAGGAAACTGATACAGATCAGAACAACAAAATCACCAAATAAGATCTAATTTACAGATAGAGGGTGATCCACCCAACAGCAGAAGACTACATGTTTTTCAAAGAACCTGTGTAACATACAATAAGATTGACCATATTGTAGGCCATGAAAAAAACACTACAACAAATTTTTAAAATTCAAATTATATGGAATATGTTCTCTGACCACATGGAATAAAACTAGAAATAAAGACATATTCATAATAGCCAAACATTGGAAACAATCTAGACATATTTCAGTGGTGAATGGTTAAACCAAATATGAGATACTATTCAGCAATACAAAGAAATCATCTACTGATTTAGGCAAAATATTAGGTAAACTTGTAGGGAATTATGTTAAATGAAAAATTGCTAGAGGAGGAACCAAGATGGCAGTGTAGAAGAACGTGCTCTCACTCTCTCTTGTGAGAACATCAGAATCAAAATTAGGTGCTGGACAATCATCGACAGGAAGACACTGGAACCTACCCAAAAAGATTCCCCACAACCAAAGACAAAGGAGAAGCCATAATGAGATGGTAAGAGGGGCACAATCACAGTAAAATCAAATCCCATAACTGCTCGGTGGGTGACTCACAGACTGGAGAACACTTATATCACAGAACTGCACCACTGGAATGAAGGTTCTGAGCACCAGGTCAGGCTTCCCAACCTGGACGTCCGGCAACAGGAGGAGGAATTCCTAGAGAATCAGACTTTGAAGCCAAGTGGGAATTGATGGCAGGAATTCGAAAGGACTGGGGGAAAAAGAGACTCCACTCTTGGAGGGCACACACAAATTAGTCTGTGCACCGGGACCCAGGGGAAGGAGCAGTGACCCCAGGGGAGACAGAATCAGACCTACCTGCTAGTGTTGGAGAGCCTCCTGCAGAGGTGGGTGGTGGCTGTGCCTCACGGTGGGGCTACGGACCCTGGCAGCAGAAGTTCTGGGAAGTACTCCTTGGTGTGAGCCCTCCCAGAGTCTGCCATTAGCCCCATCAAAGAGGCAAGTAGGCTCCAGTGTTAGGTTGCTCAGGCAAAACAACCAACAGGGAGGGAACCCAGCACCACCCATCAACAGTCAAGTGGATTAAAGTTTTAATGAGCTCTGCCCACCAGAGCAACAGTCAGCTCTACCCACCACCAGTCCCTCCCATCAGGAAACTTACACAAGTCTCTTAGATAGCCTCATTCATCAGAGGGCAGATAGCAGAAGAAAGAAGAACTATAATCCTGCAGCCTGCGGAACAAAAACTAGATTCACAGAAAGATAGACAAGATGAAAAGGCAGAGGGCTATGTACTAGGTGAAGGAACAAGATAAAACCACAGAAAAACAACTAAATGGAGTGGAGATAGGCAAACTTCCAGAAACAGAATTCAGAATAATGATAGTGAAGATGATCCAGGACCTCGGAAAAAGAATGGAGACAAAGATTGAGAAGATGCAAGAAATGTTTAACAAAGATCGAGAAGAATTAAAGAACAAACAAACTTAGATGAACAATACAATAACTGAAATGAAAACTACACTAGAAGGAATCAATAGCAGAATAATTGAGGGAGAAGAACAGATAAGTGACCAGGAAGACAGAAGGGTGGAATTCAGTGCTGTGGAACAGAATAAAGAAAAAAGAATGAAAAGAAATGAAAACAGCCTAAGAGCCCTCGGGGACAACATTAAACACAACAACATTCACATTATAGGGGTCCCAGAAGGAAGAGAGAGAGAGAAAGGACCAGAGAAAATATTTGAAGAGATTAGAGTCGAAAACTTCCCTAACATGGGAAAGGAAATAGACACCTAAGTCCAGGAAGTGCAGCGAGTCCCGTACAGGATAAACCCAAGGAGAAACACACCGAGACACATAGTAATCAAACTGGCAAAAATTAAAGACAAAGAAAAATTATTGAAAGCAGCAAGGGAAAAATGAAAAGTAACATACAAGGGAACTCCCATAAGGTTACCAGCTGATTTCTCAGCAGAAACTCTACAAGCCAGAAGGGAGTGGCACGGTATACATAAAGTGATGAAAGGGAAGAACCTACAACCAAGATTACTCTACCTGGCAAAGATCTCATTCAGCTTTGATGGAAACATCAAAAGCTTTACAGAAAAGCAAAAGCTAAGAGAATTAAGCACCACCAAACCAGCTTTACAACAAATGCTAAAGGAACTTCTCTCGGTGGGAAACACAAGAGAAGAAAAAGATCGACAAACACAAATCCAAGACAATTAGGAAAATGGTCAAAGGAACATACATATCGATAATTACCTTAAACGTGAATGGATTAAATGCTCCAACCAAAAGACAAAGGCTTGCTGAATGGATACAAAAATGAGACCCATATATATGCTGTCTACAAGAGACCCACTTCAGACCTAGGGACACATATAGAGGGGATGGAAAAAGATATTCCATGCAAATGCAAATCAAAAGAAAGCTAGAGTAGCAATACTCATATCAGATAAAATAGACTTTAAAATACAGAATGTTATAAGAGACAAGGAAGGACACTACATAATGATCAAGGGATCAATCCAAGAAGAAGGTATAACAATTTTAAATATATATGCAACCAACATAGGAGCACCTCAATACATAAGGCAACTGCTAACATCTATAAAAGAGGAAATTGACAGTAACACAATAATAGTGGGGGACTTTAACACCTCACTTACACCAATGGACAGATCATCCAAAATGAAAATAAATACTGAAACAGAAGCTTTAAATGCCACAATAGACCAGATAGATTTAATTGATATTTATAGGATATTCCATCTAAAATCAGCAGATTACACTTTCTTCTCAAGTGCGCATGGAACATTCTCCAGAATAGATCACATCTTGGGTCACAAATCAAGACTCAGTAAATGTAACAAAATTGAAGTCATATCAAGCATCTTTTCTGAGCACAATGCTATGAGATTAGAAATGAATTACAGGGGGAAGAAATGTAAAAAACACAAACACATGGAGGCTAAAAAATATGTTACTAAACAAACAAGAGATCACTGAATAAATCAAAGAGGAAATCAAAAAATACCTAGAGACAAATGACAATGTAAACACGATGATCCAAAACCTATGGGATGAAGCAAAAGCAGTTCTAAGACAGAAGTATATAGCTATAAAAGTCTACCTGAAGAAACAAGAAAAATCTCAAACAATCTAAACTTACACCTAAAGGAAGTAGAGAAAGAACAAACAAAACCCAAAGTTAGCAGAAGGAAAGAAATCATAAAGATCAGAGAAGAAATAAATGAAATAGAAACAAAGAAAACAATAGCAGAGATCAATAAAACTAAAAGCTGGTTCTTTGAGAAGATAAACAAAATTGATAAACCATTAGCCAGACTTATTAAGAAAAAGAGGGTGAGGACTGAAATCAATAAAATTAGAAATGAAAAAGGAGAAGTTACAACAGACACCGCAGAAATACAACGCATCCTAAAAGACTACTACAAGCAACTCTATGCCAATAAAATGCAGAACCTGGAAGAAATGGACAAATTCTTAGAAAGGTATAACCTTCCAAGACTGAACCAGGAAGAAAGAGAAAATATGAACAGACCAATCACAAGTAATGAAATTGAAACTGTGATTAAAAATCTTCCAACAAACAAAAGTCCAGGACCAGATGGCATCAGAGGTGAATTCTACCAAACATTTAGAGAAGAGTTAACACCCATCATTCTCAAACTCTTCCAAAAAATTGCAGAGGAAGGAACACTCCCAAACTCATTCTACGAGGCCACCATCACCCTGATACAAAAACCAGATAAAGATACAAAAAAAAGAAAATTACAGACCAATATCACTGATGAACATAGATGCAAAAATCCTCAACAATATACTAGCAAACAGAAACCAACAACACATTAAAAGGATCATACACCATGATCAAGTGGGATTTATCCCAGGGATGCAAGGATTCTTCAATATACACAAATCAATCAATGTGATACACCCTATTAACAAAATTGAAGAAAAAAAACATATGATCATCTCAATAGATGGAGAAAAAGCTTTTGACAAAATTCAACACCTATTTATGATAAAAACTCTCCAGAAAATGGGCATAGAGGGAAACTACCTCAACATAATAAAGGTCATATACAAGAAACCCACAGCAAACATCATTCTCAATGGTGAAAAACTGAACATATTTCCATCTAAGATCAGGAATGAGACAAGGATGTCCACTCTCTCCACTATAATTCAACATAGTTTTGGAAGTCCTAGCCACGGCAATCAGAGAAGAAAAATAAATAAAAGGAATACAAACTGGGAAAGAAGAAGTAAAAGTGTCACTGTTTGCAGATGACATAATACTATACATAGAGAATCGTAAAGATGCCACCAGAAAACTAGAGCTAGCTAATCAATGAATTTGTTAAGTTGCAGGATACAAAATTAATGCACAGAAATCTCTTGCATTCCTGTACACTAATGATGAAAAATCTGAAAGAGAAATTATGGAAACACTCTCATTTACCATTTTAACAAAAAGAATAAAATACCTAGGAATAAACCTACTTAGGGAGACAAAAGTCCTGTATGCAGAAAACAATAAGACACTGATAAAAATAATTAAAGATGATACCAACAGATGGAGAGATATACCATGTTCTTGGATTGGAAGAAGCAATATTGTGAAAATGACTATACTACCCAAAACAATCTAAAGATTCAATGCAATCTCTATCAAATTACAAATGGCATTTTTTATGGAACTAGAACAAAAAATCTTAAAATTTGTTTGGAGCTGCAAAAGGCCCCAGATAACCAAAGCAGTTTTTTGGGGGAAAAAAAAACAGAGCCGGAGGAATCAGACTACTTGATGTCAGACTATACTACAAAGCTACAGTAATCAAGACAATATGGTACTGACACAAAAACTGAAACATAGATCAATGGAACAAGATAGAAAGCCCAGAGATAAACACACGCACCTACTGTCAACTAATATATGACAACGGAGGCAAAGATATACAATAGAGAAAAGACAGTCTCTTCAATGAGTGGTGCTGGGAAAACTGGACAGCTACATGTAAAAGAATGAAATTAGAACACTCCCTAACACCATACACAAAAACAAAACTCAAAATGAATTTGAGACCTTAATATAAGACCAGACAGTATAAAACTCTTAGAGGAAAACATAGGAAGAACAATCTTTGAAATAAATCACAGCAATATCTTTTTTGATCCACCTCTGAGAATAATGGAAATAAAAACAAAAATACACAAATGAAACCTAATGAAACTTCAAAGTTTTTACACAGCAGAGGAAACCATAAACAAGATGAAAAGACAACACTCAGAATGGGAGAAAATAGTTGCAAATCAATCAATGGACAATGGATTAATCTCCAAAATATATAAACAGCTCATGCAGCTCAATATTAAAAAAAAAAAAAAAAAACACCCCAATCCAAAAATGTGCAGAAGACGTAAATTGGCAAAATGTCTCAGACACACATTATCAGAATTTGTCTTTGTAAACTTCCCCATGAACTGAACAATGTGTAAGAATTCCTTGTCAAGATAATAGCATTCAGCTGAAGCAACATGTCCTGCAGGCTGTCTATTATACTGGAAAATGTAATAGTTCTTGGAATATGGCAAGGGAAGTATTCCAAGATGAGTGAAGGAAAAGCTTAAAGCCCCAGAGAGAAAGAAGGGCATAGCACATTTGGGGCACTTAAGAAGGTCCAGTATGATTACAACAGAGAACGAAAAGGGAATGACCAGGGTCTAGTCAGGTCAAGACCACACAACTGAGTTATGATCACTGGAATGTGAACCTAGCCCTTGTGATTCTCCAGTCCTCTCTCTACTCTTTCCCCTACTACCATGAAGGCCACGTGTCAAAGATGATGAAATCAGAAGGAACCTGTGTTCCAAAGTCTCTTTTGCAACAGGGCTGCTCAGAAGACAGCTAACCTGCCCCAGATCTATCATGTGAGCAAGAAATAAATTTTTACATAGTTAATGGACTGGGATTTGAAGATTATTATAGCAGCTAGCATTATTAACCTTGACGAATATACCAGATCTTGTAAAAGATCAGTTTCAGCCATCTCTTTTCACATGCTTGAGGTGTGCTCTAGGCTTACACCTACTTCATGCTAGGACTTAGGTGAAAAGAATCAACCATGATTCTTTCTTATCCAACCCGATTATATTCACTATCATTCTAATTAATATCATTCCCATTTAAAGTGCTATGCTATCAGTGAATTAAAGAAGAGTCCTGAGATTAATACAGAGTTGAATCTGTAAGTGTGAATCTAAAGCTTTGCTTAAAGACCTGGTTGGTTTGATACTTATCCAATATGAATCATCATGAATTAGAACTTCACATCAATTTTTTATCCTACTGAAACTCTATTGCATGTGTATCTTGTATTCCAGTAAGATGTTGTCAAAGCCTTTTAAGTGTACTGTAAATAATTTAAATGGTTTCTTATATGCAAATGTTCACAAACAGTATAGAAATTAATACATTTATTTGGGGGTATTGAGGGAATACTCCTTCAAAAAATGAAAGTCTTCAGGGCAAATTATGCATTAGAGACTTCATTCCTTTTTTGATGTTTATTTTCAATTTTAAATATAGCCTCTGATTTAATTTTACAGTAACCCACTTAATTTGAGCAAGTATAAGAATGGAGACTGAAAAAAGTTAAGTGATGTGTCCAAGGTCTATGGCTAAGGAAACATAGAGATGGGACTAGAACATGGGTGGTCTCACCTTAGGTATGTCCTTTTCCTACATCTTTCATTCTTACCAAAAATGGACTCCTAAAAACTGCACATGTGTACATGTGTTATGGGAAACCCTCAGGAAATTCTTATATATCAGGCCCAAGAATCTCTGCACTGTCATGTAATGTTTGCTTGAATGTTTTCCTACTCTTGGGAATTAGATGGCATGACCAAACTTGACTCCACACCTTTAAAATGGAAATAATAAATAAACCTACCTAATAGTATTGCTATTTGGATACATACTGATTAATATTTACAAAGTACTCAGAATAGTCAATGGTAAATAATAAACATGTATATGTTAAATAAAACTGCTTGGCTTGTGGTTGCTATGAGTAGTTTTAGAATGCTTTAGCTCATCATCTACTATTGCCTTACAGACAATTAATGTTTAATTACAATGAATTACAGGCTGTATTAGTTTTCTAGGGCTACTATAATAAATTAATGCAGAATGAATGCTTTGAACAACAGAAATTTATTACCTTAGTTCTGGAAACAAGAAGCCCAAGATCAAAGTTTTGGTGGGGCCATGAATACCTCTCTCCTAGCTTCTGGCTTGTGGCAGCATAATATTCACATGGTACTCTCCCTGTGTACATGACAGTCTCTGTGTCCAAATTTTCAGACTTTATAAGGACACCAGTAAGAAGGTGTCTGAGACGGTGGAGTAGAAAGACCCTGAGCACAACTCCTCTCATGAGCTCACCAAAATCACTACTATCTGCAGAATGACCATCGCTTAAAAAGACTGGAACCTGCCAGAAAAGATCTTCTACAACTAAAGACATAAAGGAGGAACCATAATGAGACGAGTAGGAGGGGTCGACTTGAGATATAATCAAATCCTATATCCCAAGGTGGGCAGCCCACAACGTGGAGAATGATTATATTGTACAGGTGCTCCCACAGGAGTGAGAGTTCTGAGCCCCACATCAGACCCCCCAGACAAGGGGTGTTGCACCAGGAAGATGATCCCCCAGAGCATTTGCTGTGAATTCCAATGGGGCTTAATTTCGAGAGCCCCAAAGGAAATAGAGACTTCACTCTCAAAGGGAACAATCAAAATCTCATGCACAGCAGAACTCTGGGCAAAAACAATAATTTAATCAGAGCCTGGGCCAGATATACCTTCTGGTCTTGGAGAGTCTCCTGGATAAGTGGTGGGGGGGGAGGCTCACCTGAGGGACATAGACACTGTGGCAGCCATATTTGGGAACATTTTACCACATGAACACTACTGCTGGTGGGTGCCATTGTGGTTCATTAACGCCAAGACCTGGCCCCACCCAAAACCCTGTTGGCATCACTGCTGGGACACCTCAGCCCAAACAACTAACTGGGCAGGGACACAGCCCCACTCATCAGCAGAAAGGCTCCTAAAGATTTCCTGAGCACATAGCTACCTCTAGACATGCCCCTAGGTATGGTGCTGCCCACCAGAGGATCAAGACACATCTCCACCCACTAGTGGGAAAACACTGGCACTTCCTTCCAGGAAGCTTGTACTAGCCACTAGACCAGTCTCACCCACCAGGGGGCAGACACGACATGCAAGAAAACTATGATCTCACAGCCTGTGAAACCAGCCCACTCACAGCAGGCCAGACACTCCCCTGGGACCAGTGCACTAACAGGCCAATGCAAGTTTTGGGACACCCCGCACCCAATACCAAACTGTGTCAGGAACCATCACCCACCAGCACAAATGATCTAAAATGAGCTCTGTGATCCCTGACTCTAGGAACTGGCTCTGCCTGCCAGTAATCTGACACTAGCCCCAGGACTTGGCTTCACCTACTAGTGGGCAAGCAACAACCACAGAATCTTCAGGACCCTGACTCAGCCCACAAGGGAGATAGCACCAGCCCTAGGACCCCATACAGTTCTGCAGTGAGCCACCTCATGATGAGGCCCCATTAAACAGCACCCAGCAGCATACACACAAACTAGGACCTGGGAAACAACCAGGCCAGAGGGCCAACCAAAACTACCGGACGCCCCACATACTCAGCCCACTGCAACAGAAATACCCACAAAGCCCTCTTAAGGGAAATCCCTAGAACATATAGCTTAGTGAAAACAAGGGAGTGCACTGTTGGGACATATAGGACATCTCCTACAGAAGGCCATGTTTGCAAGTTTGGGAAAGGCAACTAACCTATCACATACATAAAAATAGTAACTTAGAAAAAAGGTGAGGAAGCAGAGGAGCACGTTTCAGATGAAGGAAAAAGATAACCCCCCAGAAGAACAGCTAAGTAAAATGGCGATAGGCAATATACCTGAGAAAGAGTTCAGAGTAATGATCATAAAGATGATCAAAGAACTTGGGAGAAGAATCGATGCACAGAGTGAGAAGTTAGAAGATTTTAACAAAGAGTTAGAAAATATAAAGAAGATCCAAACAGAGGTGAAGATTATGATAACTGAAATGAAAAATACAGTAGAAGGAATCAAAATTAGGCTAAATGATACAGAGGAGGAGAACAGTGAGCTGGAAGAAAAAATAGTGAAAATCACTGCCACTGAACAGAAAAACAGAAAAAAGAATGAAAAGAAATGAGAACAGTTTAAGAGACCTCTAGGACAACATCAAGCACACTAACATGGCATTATAGGACTCCCAGAAGGAGAAGAGAGAGAGAAAGGGACTGAGAACATATCTGAGAAACAATAGTTGAAAACTTCCAAAACCTGGGAAAGGAAACGGTCACCCAAGTCCAGGAAGTGCAAAGAGTCTGATAGAGGATGAATCCAAAGAAGACACCAAGACGAACTGTAATTAAAATAACAAAAAATAAAGAAAGAGAATATTAAAATCATCAAGGTAAAAGAAATAAGTAATATAAAAAGGTACTCCCATAATGTCATCAGCTGATTTTTCAGCAGAAACTCGGCAGGCCAGAAGGGAGTGACATAATATAGTTAAACTGAGGAAAGGGAAAAACCGACAACAAGGAAGACTTTACCAAGCAAGGCTCTCATTCAGATTTCATGAGAAATCAATAACTTTACAGACAAGCAAAAATTGAAAGACTTGAGCACCAGCAAACCACATTTACAACAAATGAAAAACAAAATTTTCTAGGCGAAAAAGAAAAGTCCACAAATAGAAGGAAGAAAATGATGAGATGAAAAAAGCTCACTGGTAAAGGCAAATATACAGTAAAGACAAGACATCACCCCACATAAAACTAGGAGAAAGGGCAAAATAAAAAAGTAATAAAATCATTTATATCCACAATAAGTAGTTAAGGGATACAGAAAACAATTATCTGTAAAATCTAATTCAAAATCACCTAAATCATCAAAGTCATCAAAAACAGTAAGTGTGAGGGGAGGACACTAAAAATGCAAGGTTTTTAAAGTGCATTTAAAGTTAAGAGAAAGCAAATTAAAACAATCATGTTTATATGTAGACTGCTATACAAAGACCTCATTGTAACTGCAAACCAAAAATGTAGAATACATATACACACAAAAAAGAAAAAGCAACCCAAACTTGACAGTAAAGACAGTCATCACACCAGAAGAGAATATAACAAAAGAAGGGGAAAAAATAAACCTACAAAAACAAATCCAAAACTATTAATAAAATGACAATAAAAACATACATGTTGATACATAACTTAAATGTAAGCCAACTAAATGCTCCAACCAAAAGACAGAGAATAGCTAAATGGATACAAAAAAAAAAAAAAAAGACCTGCATATATGCTACCTAGACGGGAGTCACTTCAGATCTAGGGACACATACAGACTGAAAGGGAGAGGGTGGAAAAAGGCATTCCATGCAAATTGAAACCAATGAAAGCCAAAGTAGCAATACATATATCAGACAAAATAAACTTTAAAATAAAGACTATTACAAAAGACAATGAAGGACACTACATAATGATCAAGGGATCATCCAAAAAAAGTATAAGAGTTGTAAATATGTATTCACCCAACTTAGGAGCACCTCAATACATAAGGCAAATGCTAACAGCTATAAAAGGGGAAATTGACAGTAACAGAATAATATTAGGCAACTTTAACACCCTACTTACACCAATGGACAAATCATCCAAACAGAAAATAAATGAGGAAACACAAGCTTTAAGGGACATATTAGACCAGATGGACTTAATTGATATAGGACATTCCATCCTAAAACAACAGAATATATTTTTTTCTCATGTGCACAAGGAACATTCTCCAGGATAGATCACATCTTGGGTCACAAATCAAGCTTTGGTAAAATTCAGAAAATTGAAATTGTATCAAGCTTCCTTTCTGACCACAACAGTATGAGATTAGATATCAATTACAGGAAAAAAACTGTAAAAAATACAAACATATGGAGGCTAAAAAATACACTACTAAATAACCAAGAGATCACTGAAGAAATTAAAGAGGAAATCAAAATATACCCAGAAATGAATGACAATGAAAACATGATGACCCAAAACCTATGGGATTCAGCAAAAGTAATTCTAAAAGGGAAGTTAATAGCGATACAATCCTACCTCAAGAAACAAGAAAAATCTCAAATAAACAACCTAAACTTATACCTAAAGCAATTAAAGAAAGAAGAACAAAAAAGCCCAAAGTCAGCAGAAGGAAAGAAATCATAAAGATTAGATCAGAAATAAATGAAACAGAAATGAAGAAAACAATAGTAAAGATCAATAAAAGTAAAAGCTGTTTTTTTTTGAGAAGATAAACAAATGTATAAACCATTAGCCAGACTCATCAGGATAAAAAGGGAGAAGACTAAAATCAACAGAATTAAAAATGAAAAAGGAGAAGTAACAACTGACACTGCAGAAATACAAAGGATCATGAGACATTACTACAAGCAACCATATGACAATAAAATGGACAACCTGGAAGAAATGGACAAATTCTTAGAAAAGCACAACCTTCTGAGACTGAACCAGGAAGAAATAGAAAATATAAAGAGACCAATCACAAGAACTGAAATTGAAACTGTGATTAAAACCTTCCAACAAACAAAAGCCCAGGACCAGATGGCTTCACAGGTAAATTCTATCAAATATTTAGAGAAGAGAAAACACCTATCCTTCTCAAACTCTTCAAAGATATAGCAGAGGGAGGAACACTCCCAAACTCATTCTACGAGGCCACCATCACCCTGACACCAAAACCAGACAATGATGTCACAAAGAAAGAAAACTACAGGCCAATATCACTGATGAACATAGATGCAAAAACCCACAATAAAATACTAGCAAACAGAATCCAATGGCACATTAAAAGGATCATACACCATGATCAAGTGAGGTCTATCCTAGGAATGCAGGCTTCTTCAATACATGCAAATCAATCAATGTGATACACCATTTTAACAAATTAAATGTTAAAAACCATTTAAGGATAAAAACCATATGATAATCTCAATAGATACAGAAAAAGCTTTTGACAAATTTCAACACACATTTATGATAAACACTCTCCAGAAAGTGGGCAAAGAGGAAATATACCTCAACACAATAAAGGCCATATATGACAAACCCACAGCCAACATCATTCTTAATGTGAAAAACTGAAACCATTTTCTCTAAGATCAGGAAAAAGACAAGGGTGCCCACTCTCACCACTGTTACTCAACTTAGTTGTGGAAGTTTTAGCCATGGCAAACAGAGAAGAAAAAGAAATAAAAAGAATCCAAACTGGAAAAGAAGAAGTAATACTGTCACTGTTTGCACATGACCTGATACTATACATAGAAAATCCTAAAGATGCCACCAGAAAACTACTAAATCTCATCAATGAATTTGGTAAAGTAGTAGGATACAAAATTAATGCACGGAAATCTCTTGCATTCCTATACTTTAACAACAAAAATCAGAAAGAGAAATAAAGGAAACATTTGCATTTACCCTTGCAACAAAAAGAATAAAATACCTAGGAATAAACCTACCTAAGGAGGCAAAAGAACTGTATGCAGCAGAGTATAAGACACTGATGAAAGAAATCAAAGACAATACAAACAGATGGGGAGGTATACCATGTTCTTGGATTGGAAGAATCAACATTTTGAAAATGACTTTACTACCCAAAGCAATCTACAGAATCAATGCAATCCCTATCAAATTACCAATGGCATTTTTCACAGAATTAGAGCAAAAAATTTACAATTAGTATGGAAACACAAAAGACTCCGAAAAGCCAAAGCAATCTTGAGAAAGAAAAAAGGAGCTGGAGGAGTCAGGCTCCCTGACTTCAGACTATACTATAAACCTACAGTAATTAAGACAGTATGGTACTGGTACAAACACAGAAATATAGATCAGTGGAACAGAATATAAAACCTAGAGATAAACCCATGCACTTATGGTAACCTAATTTATGACAAAGGATGCAAGAATATACAATGGAGAAAAGACAGTCTCTGCAAGAAATGGTGCTGGGAAAAATGGACAGCTGCATGTAAAAGAATGAAATTAGAATACGACCTTACACCATACACAAAAGTAAAATTGAAATGGATTAAGAACCTAAGTGTAAAGCCAGACATTATAAAACTCTTAGAGGAAAACATAGGCAGAAAACTCTTTGACATAAGTCGCAGCAAGATCTTTTTCAACCCATCTCCTAGAGGAATGGAAATAAAAACAAAAATAAACAAATGGGACCTAATAAAACTTAAAAGCTTTTGCACAGCAAAGGAAACCATAAACAAGATGAAAAGACGACCCTCAGAATGTGAGATAATATTTTCATGTGAAGCAACTGACAAAGGATTAATCTGCAAAATATACAAGCTGCTCATGCAGCTCAATATCAAAAAACAAACAACCCAATCCAAAAATAGGCAGAAGACCGAAATAGACATTTCTCCAAAGAAGACATACAGATTTCCAACAAACACATGAAATGATACTTAACATCACTAATCATTAGAGAAATGCAAATCAAAACCACAATGAGGTATCACCTCACACTTGGCCAGAATGGCCATCATCAAAAAATCTAGGAACAATAAATGCTGGAGAGGGTGTGGAATAAAGGGAACCCTCCTGCACTGTTGGTGGGAATGTAAATTGATATAGCCACTGTGAAGAACAGTATGTAGATTCCTTAAGAAACTAAAACTAGAACTACCATATGACCCAGCAATCCCAATACTGGGCATATACCCAGAGAAAACCATAATTCAAAAAGATACATGTACCACAGTTTTTATTGCAGCACTATTTATAATAGCCAGGACATGTAAGCAACCTAAATGTCCATTGACAGATGAATGGATAAAGAAGATGTGGCACATATATACAATGGAATATTACTCAGCCTTAAAAAGGAATGAAAGTGAGTTATTTGTAGTGAGGTGGATGGATCTAGAGTCTGTCATACAGAGTGAAGTAAATCAGAATAAGAAAAACAAATATTGTATGCTAATGCATATATGTGGTATCTAGAAAAATGGTACTGATGAACCTAGTGGTAGGGTAGGTATAAAGATGCAGACGTAGAGAACAGACTTGAGGACACGGGGGTGGGGAAGGTGAGGCTGGGACATAATTTGAGTAGCATTGACATATATATATATACTACTAAATGTAAAATAGATAGCTAGTGGGAAGCTGCTGCATAGAACAGGGAGATCAGCTCAGTGATTTGTGATGACCTAGAGGGGTGGGATATGGAGGGTGGGAGGGAGGTTCAGTTGGAGGGGATATATGTATACATATAGCTGATTCATTTTGTTGGACAGCAGAAACTAACATAACATTGTAAAGCAGTTATACTCCAATAAAGATGTATTTAAAAAAGGGAATCAATACAGGAAGAAGATATAACAATTGTAAATATAAATGCACCCAAATGCCACACATAAATATATAAGGCAAACATTAATAGACTAAAAGGAGAAATTGACATTAATGCAATAATAGTAGGGGACTTTAACACCCCATTTTCCAGTTTGGGGTATCATCTTCAGTTTCTTTCATCAGTGTTTCATAGTTCTCAGAGTGTAGGTTTTTCACCTCCTTAGTTAGGTTTATTCCTAAGTATTTTTATGTGATTTTAAACAGGATTATTATTATTTTTTTACTTTCTCTTTCTGACATCATTATTATTCGTGTATAGAAATCAACAGATTTCTGTACATTAATCTTGTATCCCCCAACTTTGTGGAATTTATTTATTAGTTCTAAAAATTTTGGGGTAGAGACTTTAGGCCTTTTATATAAAGTATCAGATCATCTGAAATAGTGACAGTTTTACCTCTTCCCTTTCAATTTGGATGCCTTATATTTCTTTTGTGTGTGTGATTTCTCTGGCTAGAAATCCCAATACTATGTTAAATAGAAGCAGCAAGAGTGGGCCTCTTTGTCTTCTTCCTGACAGACAAATGGGAGGTAGGCAACCCACAAAGGGAAGGATAATTACAAATGCAGAGGTTTTACCTAAGGAGCAAGGTTTCTGCGTCCTACAATGGGCTCCCCAGGCCAGGAGTCTCACACTGGGAAGATGAGTCCCCAGAAAGTTTGGCTTTGAAGGTGAGTGGCACCTACGTTCAGGAAAGCCAGAGGACCATGGGAAATAGAAGCTCCACTCTTAAAGGGCACACACAAAATCTCTCACACACTGGGACCTAGGGTAGAAGCAGTAATTTGACAGGAGCCTGGATCAGATCCACCTGCTGAGGGTTAGAGAGTGTCCCAGAGAGTCAGGAGGCAACTGAAGCTCACCCTGGGCACACAGACACTGGCAGAAGCCAGTTTTGGGACCTTGTTTACCATAAAGTCTCTGGTGCTGGCAAGTACCATTTTCAAATCAAACCTCTAGCTTATTGTCCCTAAAGCCCAGCTGCCTATCAGAATGTCTGCTCCAGTACTGGGACACCTCAGGCCAAGCAACTAGCTGATGGGGAATCAACACCACTGAACAGCAGGCCAGTTACGTTAAGACTCCTTGAGCCCACAGCTTTCTCTAAACACAGCCCTGTCCACCAGAGGACTCAGGACACAGCACCTGCACACCAGTGCACTGGGAATACATCTGGGACACCAGGGCCCTGCAGACAGAGAGCCTGCACACGAGTGGGTAGGCACCAGCCCAAGAACCTGGAGGGCCCTGGTCCTGCCCAACAGCAGGCCAACACACCAACTCCAGGATACCCAAGATCCTGCAGCCAGAGACCCGCAGGACTAGTTACCTCCACCAGGGAGCCAGCACTAGCCTAAGAACATGGCCTCATCCACTAGTGGGCTGGCACCAGCATGGTATCCCCTGAGCTCCAGCCCACCCACCAGCAGGCTAGCACCAGCCATGAGAACACTTCGGCCATGACCCCATCAACAAGCAGACAAATACCAAGTCTGGGACATCTTGAAAAACTCAGGCAGCCACCCAGGAATCTAGCCTCACACACCAGTGGGCTGACACAAGCTTCAGGAAACCACAGAACCAGCAGCCAGCTATGTCATGAACCAGCCCCACCTACAAGTGAGCTGACACCAGCTCTGCCACTCCCAGGGCCCTGTAGCCAGAAACCAAGAAACACGGATCCACAAACTAGTGAGCTGGCACTACACCCAGGACCGCTTGAGTCTTAGCCCTGCTGACAAGCAGGCCAACAACGGCTCTAGAATACATCTCCCATTCCAGGCCATGGCCTAGTCCACCAGCAGGCCAACACCAGATCTGAGACAACTTGGACGTTTCCGTTAGTGGCTTCAATATTCAGCCCCACTCACCAATGAGCTTTGGGACAACCCAGAACCTGCAGCAACCTGTGTCAGGAACCAAAATGACCACCAGCAGTCTGATAATAGATTTGGGACCCCAGGCCCCACAACCACCCACCTCAGAATTGGGTTCAGCCACCATTGGCCAGCCCAGGCCCCTGGACCACTCAGGGATATGCAGCCAGCCACCTTGTAACCTGGCCCGTCCTACCAGTGTCTGGCACCCTCCGCACAAGGCAGGAGCTGGCAACCAACCAGAGCAGAGGCCAGCAACACCTACCAGACCACCCACAGTAGTCAGCCTGCCACAACAGAAGGACCCATATAGCCTACAGAGGGGAACTCCTAAAGCATATAGCCCTGGTGACTAGAGGAGACTGTGTTGCTAGAATGAATAGAAAATATACAAAAGGCCACCTCTCCAAGGTTGGGAAATGTAACCACCTTATCAAATACATAGATATGAAACGGCAAATTAGTCAAAATGAGGTAACAGATAAATATGTTCCAAATGAGGGAACAAGATAAAACCCCAGAAGAAGAACTAACTGAAGTACAGATAAGTGACTTATCCTATAAAGAGTTTAAGGTAATAAACATAAAGATTTTCAAAGAACTCAGGAGAAGATTGAATAACTGAGTGAGAAAACTTTTAACAAAAAGTTAGAAAATGTAAGGAAAAACCAAAGATGAAGAGTATAATAATTGAAATTTTTTTTTAAAAAAAGAAAAACTAGAAGAAAACAACAGTAGATTAGATGATACTGAGGAACAGATCAGTGAGCTAGAAAAGAGTAACGGAAATCACTGAAGTTAAACAGAAACATGAAAAAAAGAATTTTTAAAAATGAGGACAGTTTAAGAAACCTCTAAGACAATACCAAATGTACTAACATTCACATAATAGGGGTCCCAGAAGGAGAAGAGAGAAAGGGGCAGAAAACATATTTGAAGACATAATAGCTGAAAACTTCCCTAACCTAGAAAATGCCTTCATATTATCACCATTAGAGAAAAAAAGTGTGTTGTCTACCAAGGAACTCCTACGAAAATATGCTTATTTGAATGTTTGGTCATTTATTGAAAATCCTACCTTATTGCTATAATACACCCTGCTTAAATGGGACACTTGTACAATATAAATTATCTATTCCATTTGTTTTTATGGAAGGAAAAAGTATAACATTTTATGGAAGGAAAATTATATTTTGAGCTAGTTAGAATTCCAAGAAGTCAAAGTCTTCTAGGCCAAACGTATTTTACAAAGAACTACCATTTTCTGGACAAAAACGTGCTACTAAAAGATGAGACTTATAAGAGGGTACAGAGAATCCTTAATCTTAAAACTTTCTATAATTTTCTGAATTATAAATAAAGGCCACTCACAGGACCTCCTCTTCCCAGGCGTAGAGGCTGGCACATAAACTATCCAGCTAAAACACTTTTTAGTTAACTCATATATGTAGGGTATTGTGTCAAGCCTTCAGGAAACTTTAAAAAGTTCCATTTTGCAGAGACTTGTACCTTACAAATTTAGTTGAATATAAAGGATATATATATGTACATATATACATTAAATATATATATTATATATAATATGTAAATATACAAATGTATAGTTCAGTCTATACAAGTCAACACATGCTAACTGAAAAATAAATTCTAGAAAAAGGAGCTTTACAGAGTTTCAGAGGAGTTAGCAATTAATGGTTCATAGTTTTAGTTGTTGCATTTCCAAGTGAGTAAATAGCTATTATGGTAATTAAACTGGGTGTATTCTGAGGCATAAAGTAGAAAAACATGGGTCACAGGATGTAAGTAATACCTCTCCCCAGCTCCAAAAGTGCAGTTCAAAGCTTTTTCTTATTTTCATGGAAAGACATTTTATTTTAAATATAGCAGTGTGTACATGTAAACCTCAAACTCCCAATCTCTTCCGCCCCCCAACACTTCCCCCTGGTAACCATAAGTTCGTTCTCTGTCTCTGAGTCTGTTTCTGTTTTGTAAATAAGTTTATGTGCATCTTTTTTTCTTTTTTTAGATTCCACATGTGAGTGTGGAACATTTATATTTCCCTGTCTGACTTACTTCACTTAGTATGATAATCTCCAGGTCCATCCATGTTGCTGCAAATGGCATTATTTCATTCTTTTTAATGGCTAATATTTTATTGTATATATGTGCCCCATCTTCTTTATCCATTCATCTGTTGATGGACATTTAGGTTGCTTTCACGTCTTGGCTATTGTAAATAGTGCTGCAATGAACATTGGGGTGCATGTATCCTTTTGAATTATGGTTTTCCCTGAATATATGTTCAGTATTGGGATTACTGGAATATATGGTAGCTCTACTTTTAGTTTTCTTAAGGAACCTCCACAATGTTCTCCATAGTGTCTGTACCAATTTACATTCCCACAGACAGTGTAGGAGGATTCCCTTTTCTCCATACCCTCTCCAATATTTATTGTTTGCAGATTTTTTGATGATGGCCATTCTGACTGCTGTGAGGTGGTATCTCATTGTAGTTTTGATTTGCATTTCTCTAATAATTAGCAATGCTGAGCATTTTTTCATGTGCCTCGGGCATCTGCAGGTCTTCTTTAGAAAAATGTCTCTCTAGGTCTTCTGCCCACTTTTTTTTTGACTCTGTTGTTGTTGTTTTTTTATTGATATCGAGCAACATGAACAACTTGAAAATTTTGGAGACTAATCTGTTGTTGGTTACATCATTTGCAAATATTTTCTCCCATTCTGTGTGTTGTCTTTTCATTTTGTTTATGTTTTCCTTTGTTGTGCATTTGAATTTAATTAGGTCTCATTTGTTTATTTCAGTTTTTACTTCCATTATTCTGGGAGATGGATCAAAAAATATATTGCCTCAATTTATGTCAAAGAGTATTCTGCCTATATTGTCCTCTAAGAGTTTTATAGTATCTGGTCATACATTTAGGTCTTTAATCCATTTTGAGTTTATTTTTGTGTGCAGTGTAAAGGAATGTTCTAATTTCATTTTTTTTAATGTAGCTGTCCAGTTTTCCCAGCATCATTTATTGAAGAGGCTGTTTTTCCTCCATTTTAAAGTCTTGCCTTGCTTGTTGTAGATTAATTGCCCATAGGTGAGTGGTTTATTTCTGGGCTTTCTATTCTGTTCCATTGATCTGTATTTCTGTTTTTGTGCCAGTACCATACTGCTTTGATGACTGTAGCTTTGTAGTATAATCAGAAGACAGGGAGCCCGAATTCTCCCACTCTATTTTTCTTTCTCAAGATTGCCTTGGTTAATTAGGGTATTTTGTGTCTCCATACAAGTTTTAAAATTTTTTCTTCTAGTTCTATGAAAAATGTCATTAGTAATTTGATAGGGAGTGCATTTAATCTGTAGATTGCCTTGGATAGTATAGTCATTTTGACAATATTGATTCAATTCAAGAACATGGTATATCTTTCCAATTCTTTCTATTATCTTCGATTTCTTTCATTAACATCTTATAGTTTTCAGAGTACAGGTCTTTTATCTCTTTAGGTAGCTACTTTCCTAGGTATTTTATTATTTTTTATGTGATGTTAGTGTATAGAAATGTAATAGATTTCTGTGTATTATCTTTGTATCCTGCAACTTTATCAAATTCATTGATGAACTCTACTAGATTTCTGGTAGCATCTTTAGAATTTTCTATGTATAGTGTCATGTTATCTGCAAACAATGACAGTTATACTTCTTTTCCAATCTGGATTACTTTTATGTTTTTTTCTTCTATGATTGTAGTGGCTAGGACTTCCAAGACCAAGTTGAATAAAAGTGGTGAGAGTGGACATACCTGTCTTCTTGATCTTAGAGGACATGTTTTCAGTTTTTCACCATTGAGAATGATGTTGGCTGTGGGTTTGTCATATATGGCCTTTATTGTGTTGAGGTAGCTTCCCTCTATGCCCACTTTCTGGAGAGTTTTTATCATAAATGGGAGTTGAATTTTGTCAAAGGCTTTTTTCTTCACCTATTGAAATGATCGTATGGTTTTTATTCTTCAATTTGTTGATTTGATGTATCAAACTGATTAATTTGCAGATATTGTGAAATCCTTTCATCCCTGGGATAAATACCACTTGATCAAGGTGTATGATCCTTTTAATGTATTGTTGGATTCAGATTGCTAGTATCTTGTGGAGGATTTTTCTGTCTATTTTCATCAGTGATATTAGCCTATACTTTTCTTTTCCTGTGGTATCTTTATCTGGTTTTGGTATCAGGGTGATGGTGGCCTCAAAGAATGTGTTTGGGAGTATTCCTTCTTCTGCAAGTTTTTGGAATAGTTTGAGAAGGATAAGTGTTAACTCTTCCCTGAATGTTTGATAGAATACTCATGTGAATCTACCTGGTCCTGGACTTTTGCTTTTTGGGAGTTTTTAAATCAGTTTCAATTTCAGTACTTGTTATTGGTCTGTTCATATTTTCTATTTCCTCCTGGTTCAGATTTGGGAGATTGTACCTTTCTAAGAATTTGTCCATTTCTTCCAGGGTTTCCTTTTCTTTTTTAGCATAAAATTGCTTGTAATAGTCTCATATGAGCCTTTGTATTTCTGTGGTGTCCATTGTAACTTCTCCTTTTTCATTTCTAATTTTATTGATTTGAGCCCTCTCCCTTTTTCTCTTGTTGAGTCTGGCTAAAGGTTTGTCCATTTTGTTTACTTCTTCAAAGCACCAGGTTTTAGTTTCATTGATCTTTTCTATTATTTTCTTCATATCTACTTCATTTATTTCTGCTCTGATTTTATTATTTCTTTCCTTCTGTTAACTTTGTGTTTTGTTTGGTCTTTCTCTAGTTGCTTTAGGTGTAAAGTTAGGTTGTTAATTTGTGATTTTTCTTGTTTCCTGAGGTAAGATTGTATTGCTATAAAATTCCCTCTTAGAACTACTTTTGCTGAGTACCATAGGTTTTGGATCATCACACTTTCATTTTCATTTGTCTCTCAGTGATACATTGTTTGTTTAGTAGCATACTGTTTAGCCTCCATGTGTTTGTGTTTTTTAGGTTTTTTTTCTTGTAGTTGACTTCTAACCTCATAGTGTTGTGGTAGGAAAAGATGCTTGATATGATTTCAATTTTCTTAAATTTACTGGGGCTCATTTTGTGACCTAGCATGTGGTCAATCCTGGAGAATGTTTCATGTGCACTTCAGAAGAATCTGTATTCTGCTGCTTTTGGATGGAATGCCCTATAAATATTAATTAAGTCCATCTGGTCTAATGTGTCATTTAAGGCTTGTGTTTCCCTGTTCATTTTCTGTCTGGATGATCTGTCCACTGATGAAAGTGGCGTGGTAAAGTTCCCCACTATTATTGTATTACTGTCGACTTCTCCTTGTATGGCTGTTAATATTTGCCTTATATATTGGGGTGCTTCTATGTTGGTGCACATATATATTTATAATTGTTATATTTTCTCCTTGGATTGATCCCCTGTGTCCTTCCTTGTTTCTTATAGCAGTCTTTATAATAAAGTCTATTTTTTTCTGACATGAATATTGCTATTCTAGCTTCCTTTTGATTTCCATTTGCATGGAATACGTTTTTCCATCCCTTCACTTTCAGTCTGTATGTGTCCCTAGACCTGAAGTCTGTCTCTTGTAGACACTATATACACAGGTCTTATTTTTGTGTCCATTCAGGCAGTCTATGTCTTTTGGTTGGAGCATTAATCCTTTGACATTTAATTATCAATATGTATGTTTTTATTGCCATTTGGTTAATTGTTTTGGATTTGTTTTTGTAGGGTTTTTTTTTCCTGTCCTCTCTTGTTCTCTTCTCCTGTGAATTAGTCACTAACGTTAGTGTTGTGTTTGGATTCCTTTTTCTGTTTTGTGTGTGTATCTATTGTTGATTTTCAATTTGCAGTTACCATGAGGTTTTGATATAGCAGTCTGTATATATAAACAAGAATGTTTTTAGTTGCCAGTCTTTTAATTTCCAGTGCATTTCCAATATCCTGCATTTGTGGTCTCTTCTTACAGTTGCTGGTTTTGATATATTTGTGTGTGGATGGTTTCCTACCTTTACTGTATATTTTCCTTTACCAGTGAGCTTTTCCATTTGTAATTTTCCTGTTTCTAGTTGTGGCCTTTTCTTTTCCACTCAGAGAAGTTCCTTTAACATTTGTTACAAAGCTGTTCTGATGGTGCTGAAATCTCTTAGCTTTTGCTTGTCTGTAAAGCCTTTGATTTCTCCATCAAATCTGAATGAGTGCCTTGCTGGCTAGAATAGTCTTGTGTGTAGGTTCTTCCCTTTCATCACTTTAAATACATTGTGCCACTCCCTTTTGGCCTGCAGAGTTCCTGCTGAGAAGTCAGTTGATAACCTTATGGAAGTTCCTTTGTATGTTATAATTAATATGTGACTTGGCATGTTCTAATTGGATTTATCCTGCATGGGATTCTCTATGCTTCCTGGAATTGGGTGACTGTTTCCTTTCACATGATAGGGAAGTTTTCAGATATTATCACTTCAAATATTTTTCTCAGGTCTTTTCTCCTCTCTTTTCCTTCTGGAACCCCTACATTGTGAATGTTGATGCATTTAATGTTGTCCCAGAAGTCTATTAGACTGTCTTGATTTCTTTTCAGTATTTTATTATTATTATTATTATTCTGTTCCATGGCAGTGATTTGCACCATTCTGTCTTTCAGGTCACTTATCCATTCTTCTGCCTCAGTTATTCTGTTATCGATTTCTCCTTATGTATTTTTCTTTTATTGTGTTGTTCATCTCTGTTTGTTTGTTCTTTACTTCTTCTAGATCTTTGTTAAACATTTCTTGCATCTTTTCAATCCTTGCCTCCATTCTTTAACTGAGATCTTGGATCATCTTCACTAACATTTTCTGAATTCTTTTTCCAATACGTTGCCTATCTCCACTTCACTTAGTTGTTTTGCTGGGGTGTTATCTTGTTCCTTCATCTGAGACATATTCCTCTGCCATCTCATTTTGTGTAACTTTCTGTGATTGAGGTTTCTGTTCCACAGGTTGCAAGATTATAGTTCTTCTTGTTTCTGCTGTCTGCCTTCTGGTGGATGAGGCTGTCTTAGAGGCTTGTACAGGTCTTCTGATGGTAGGGGCTGGTTCCAGACTACTGATGGTTGGAGCTGGTTCTTCTTCCTCTGATGGGTAGGGCTGTGCTCAGGAAGACTTTTTTGCAGCTTGTTTGCTGATGTGTGGGGCTGTGTTCCCATGCTGTTGGTTGCTTGGTCTGAGGCATCCCAGCACTGGAACCTACAGGCTGTATGGTGGGGCTAATTGTGGCCTCTGTGTGGGGTCATGCTAATGATTACTCCCCAAATCTGCTGCTTCCAGTGTCTTTTTCCCCACCATGAGACACAGCCTCCCCCTGCTGCTGTAGATCTTATAATACTAGCAGGTATATCTGTCCCAGTCTCTTATGAGGTCACTGCTTTTTGTCCCCTGGCCTCCTGGTGCACTTGTGACATTGTGTGCACTCTCCAGGATTGGAGTTTCTGCTTCCCCCAGTCCTGTGGAATTCCTGCAATCAAACCCCGCTGACTTTTAAATTCTCTGGGGGCTCCTTCTCCCAGTTCCAGATTCCCAGGCCTGGAAGTGTAACATGGGTCTCAGGAATTTCCCTCCTGTGGCAGAACTTCTGTGATATAATTATTTTCCAGTTTGCATGTCTCCCACCTGGTGGATATGGGATTTGATTTTATCACAATTGCTCCCCTCCTACCATCTCTTTGTGGCTTCCTATTTTCCTTTGGATGTAAGGTATCTTTTTTGGTTGGTTCCAGCTTTTTTTGTTGATTTTTTTCAGCAGTTGTTGTGATTTTGATATTTACATAAGAAGGGGTGAATTCACATCCTTCTACTCTGCCATCTTGAACTAATCTCCTCCCAGTTTAAATTTTGATCAAATATGTACAGCTATGTTTAGAATAACTTTTTTTATTAAAGGAAAAGGTACCTCCAATTAATGACTATCATTGGAGAAACCTGATGTAAACCAAATCTATATAACAATATCAGTAAAAGCGGAACTAGTAATCAACTTAAAATAACCATACTATTGGAGAAAATTTAGGAAAAAGTCATAGGCAGGAAAACTTGGTATACAGATGAGGAGACTCTATAGTTTTTATTTTATTTAATTAAGTTATTTATTTTTTAATTTTTTTTGTGGTACGTGGGCCTCTCACTGTCGTGGCCTCTCCAGCCACGGAGCACAGGCTCCGGACATGCATGCTCAGCGGCCGTGGATCACGGGCCCAGCCACTCCACGGCATGTGGGATCCTCCCGGACCGGGGCACGAACCCACATCCCCTGAATCGGCAGGCGGACCCTCAACCACTGCGCCACCAGGGAAGCCCTATTTTTATTTATAATAGAAGTATAATTGGCTTACAGTATTATAGTAGTTTCAGTTGTATAACATAGTTATTCAATATTTTTATAGACTAAATAATAATCACTACAATAAGTCTTGTTATTATCTGTTAGCATACAAAAATATTATAATATTATTGACTAAGCTCCCTATGTTGCACATTACATCCCTGTAACTCATTCATTTTATAACTGGAAGTTTGTACCTCTTAATCCCCTTTGCTCATTTTGTCTGTCCTCCCACCCTGTCTCCAAGGCAACAGTTTGTTCTCTGTGTCCATGGGTCTGTTTCTGTTTTGTTATGTTTGTTCATTCATTTTGTTTTTTAGACTCCACATACGAGTGAAATCATTCAGTATTTGTCCTTTTCTTTCTGATTTATTTCACTTAGCATGATAACCTCTAGGTCAAGCTATGTTGTTGTAAATGGCAAGATTTCATTATTTTATGGCTGAGTAATCTAGATAGATAGATAGAGATAATAGATAGAGAGAGAGAGAGAGAGAGATGATAGATAGATAAAGAGAGATATATAGATATACCAGATCTTTATTCATTCATCTGTTGATGGACACTTAGGTTGCTTCTGTATGTTGGTTATCATAAATAATGCTGCAATGAATGTAGAGGTGCATATATATTTTTGAATTACTGTTTTTGTTTACCTTGGAAAATATCCAAAATTGGAATTGCAGGATTGTATGGTTATTCTGTTTTTAATTTTTGAAGAACCTCATTCTTCTTTCCATAGCAGTTATGTCAACTGGCATTCCCACCAACAAGGCATGAAGTTTCCTTTTTCTCCACATCCCTGCCATTCTAACAGGTATGAGGTAATATCTTATTGTCATTTTGATTCACACTTCCTTTATGATTATTAATGTTGAACATCTTTTCATGTGCCTGTTGGCTATCTATATGTCTTCCTGGAAAAAATATATATCCAGGTCTTCCTCCCATTTTTTAATCACTTTTTTAAATATTAAATTACATGAGTTCTTACATATTTTGGATCTTAACTAACCTCTTATCAGATATATGGTTTGCCACTATTCTTGCCCTATTCAGTGAGCTGTTTTTCGTTTTGTGGATAGTTTCCTTTGCTGTGCAAAACTAAAAATTAAAAAGGTTTGATGTAAAGTCTTTAACCGTGGTCATTTTTAAGTCTTTTGTCATTTACAGACAGTTCTGGGTGTACTCTGATGCTTTTGCAAATATGTTCCTATAAAAGGGTTTCATCTTCAAGGAATTCATGGAAAAGGCTCTGATAAGTACAGGTTTCTGGTAACTGACTATACTGCTGAAATGAATGATTAAGCATTTTCAGAACTCTAATGGAAAACTGATGAATTCATAAAACTGCTAACAAAAGATCAAGATGAAAAAAACTAATTACATGGGACTCAGTGAACTGATGCAGATGATTATAATTTTTGTGACTTTCTGTTTGAATAATAAAAAAAACAGGTTTTATGTAGTCCCATTTGTTTACTTTTGCTTGTTTCTCTTGCCTTAGGAGACAGATCCAAAATTTTTTTTTGCTAAGACTGATGACAAACAGTTTACTTCCTATGTTTTCTTATAGGAGTTTGATGTTGCCAGTTTCAACATTTGAGTCTTTAATCCATTTTTAGTTTATTTTTGTATATTGTGTGTGAGAGTAGTTCAGTTTAATTCTTTTTCATGTAGCTGTCCAGATTACCAACACTATTTATTGAAGAGGCTGGTTTTCCCCATTGTATAGTTTTCCCTTGTTTGTTATAGATTAATTGATCATATAAGTGTGGGTTTATGTCTGAACATTAATGTATTCTGTCCCACTAACCTATGCACTTGTTTCTGAGGCAGTACCATATTGTTTTGATGACTATAGCCTTGTAGTATTGTTTGAAATCAAGGAGCATGACACCTCTAGGTTTGTTATTCTTCCTCAAGAATGTGTTTTGATTAATTGGGGTCTTTTGTGGGTTCATACAAATTTTAAAATTATTAGTTGTACTTCTATGAAAAATGTCATTGGAATTTTGATAGGGATTGTATTGTAGATTGTTTCGGGTAGTATGGTTATTTTAAAAATATTAATTTTTCCAGTGCTAGCATGGTATATATTTCCATTTGTTTGTGTGTTCCTCAGTTTCTTTCATCAGTGTCTTATAGCTTTCTGAGTACAAGTCTTTTACCTCCTTGGCTAGATTTATTCATAGGTATTTTATCCCTTTTGATATTGTTAGTGTTTAGAAATGCAACCAAGTTCTGCATATTAATTTTGTATCCTGCAACTTGACTGAATTCATTTATTGGTCTAATAGCTTTTTGGTGACATCTTCAAGATTTTGTATATACAGTATCATATCTGCAGACAGTGACAGTTTTACATCTTGCTTTCAAATTTGAATTTCTTTTATTTCTTTTTCTTGTCTGATTGCTGTGGCTAAAACTGCCAATACTGAGTTGAATAAAAGTGGTGAGAACATTCATCCTTGTCTTCTTCCTGATCTTAGAGAAAATGGTTTCAACATTTTACCCTTGAGTATGATACTGGGTGTAGCTATGTCATATATGGCCTTTACTATGTTGAGATATGTTCCATCCATACAACTTTGTTGAGAGTTTTGATGTTGAATTTTGTCAAAAGCTTTTTCTACAACTATTGAGATGACCATGTAATTTTTATCCTTTGTTGTGTTAATGTGGTGTATTACACTGGTTGATTTTTGTATTCTGAACCACCCTTGTATCTCACTTGTTCATGGTGTATGATCATTTTAATATTTTGTTTAATTTGACTTGCTGATATTTTGTGGACTATTTTTGCATCTATTTTCAGCTGTGATATTGGCCTGTACTTTTCTATTTTTTGTGGTGTCTTTCTCTGGTTTTGGTATCAGGGTTATATTTGCCTCATAGAATGAGTTCAGATGTGTTCCTTCTTCTTCTTCAGGTTTTGAATTCTTTGGTAATTGTTGATTCTTCTTTAAATATTTTATAGAATTTACCTGTGAAGCCATCTGGTCCTGAACTTTTGTTTGTTAGGAGTTTTTTTTTTAAGTTTTGATTAAATTTCATTAGTTGTAATTGGCCTTTTCATATTATCTATTTCTTACTGTTTCAGTCTTGGGAGATTGTACTTTTCTAAGAATTTGTCCATTTCTTCTAGGCTGTTCATTTTATTAGCATATAGTTTGTAGTAATCTGTTATGATACTTTGTATTTCTGTGGTGTCGGTTGTAACTTCTTCTCTTTCATTTATAATTTTACTTATTTGGACCCCTTCTCTCTCCTTTTAATTTGATGAGTCTGGGTAAAAGTTTAAAATTTTTATCTTTTAAAAAAACCAGGTCTTAGTTTCATTGGTATGTTTTACTGGTTTTCAGACTCTATTTCATTTATTACACCTGTGATCTTTATAATTTTTTTTACTACTACTAACTTTTAGATTTGTTTATCCTTTTCTAGATACTTTAAGCATAAAGTTAGATAGTTCATTCACAATTTTTTGTTTTGGTTCATAAGGTAGGCTTGTATTGTTATAAACCTCTTCTGAGAACTACTTTTGTTAGGTCCTGAACATTTCAAAACACTGTGTTTCCATTTTCATTTGTCTCAAGGTATTGATTTCTTCTATGATTTCTTCAGTGATCAATAAGTTGTTCAACAGTAGATTACTTACCTTCCACGTTTGTGGTTTTTTGCAGTTTTTTCTTGTGTTGACTTCCAATCTCACAATGTTATATTTGGAAAAGAAACTTGGTCTGATTTCAATCTCCAAAAATTCGTTGAGGCTTCTTTTGTGGCCTAGCATGTGATGTATCCTGGAGTATGTTCCATGTGCATTTAAAAAGAATGTATATTCTGCTGCTTTTGATGGAATGTTCCATATATGTCTATTAAGTTCATCTGACCTAAAATGTAATTTAAGGCCAGTGTTTCCTTGTTGATTTTCTTTCTGGATGATCTGTCCATTGATGTATTTGGCTTATTAAAGTTCCCTTCTACTTTTATGTTACTATCAGTTTCTTTATGTCTATTAATATTTGCTTTATGTATTTAAGTACTCCTATGTTGGGTCCACACATATATTTATAATGTTTATGTCTTCTTCTTGGATTGATCCTTGATGATTATGAAATGTCCTTCTTGTCTCTTGTTTAAAGTCTTTTTTTTTTCTAATTATTGCTAACTTGGCATTCTTTTCATTTCCATTTGCATGGAATACCTTTCTTCATACTCTCACTTTCAGTCTCTGCGTGTCTTTAAATATGAAGTGAGTCTCCTCTTGTCAGCATATAGATAAGTGTTGTTTTCTTTATCCATTGAGCCACTCCATGTCTTTTTATTGTAGCATTTAGTCCATTTACATTTAAGGTAATTATTAACAGGTATGAACTTATTGCCACTTTTTATTGTTTATGGCTTGTTTTTGTAGCTCTTTTATGTTCCTTCCTTTTTCATTTGCTCTCCTCCCTTGTGATTTGATAACTACCTTTAGTTTTATGCTTGTATTTCTTCTATATTCTGTGTGTGGTTCTATCATAGATTTTTGGTTTGTGGCTACCATGAGGTTTATAAGTAGCTATATATATAGAGAGAGAGACCTCTTGAGTTCTAACACATTTTCCCAGCCCTGAATATTTACTCCCCTCACCTCTAAATTTACTGTTTTGGACATCATATTTTACTTCTTTTTGTTTTGTGTATCCCTTAACTACTTACCTTTGATAGAAATGATTTTACTACTTTTGGCTTTTAACCTTCCTACTAGCTTGATTTGTAGTTGATTTGCTACTTTTAGTATACATTTGCCTTTTCCAATGTGACTTTTCCTTTTGTAATTTTTATACTTTAAGTTATTGTCTTTTCTTTTCTACTTAGAGAAGTCTCTTTAACATTTCTTGTAAAGCAAGCTTAGTGTTGCTGAACACTTTTAGCTTTTGCTTATCTGTAAAACTCTTTACCTCTCCTTCAAATATGAATGATAGCCTTACTAAGTAGAGTATGCTTGACTGTAGGTTTTTTGCTTTCATCCCTATAAATATATCATTCCATTTCCTTCTGATCTACAAAGTTTCTTATGGGAGTTCTCTTGTACATAATTAGTAACTTTTCCCTTGCTGCTTTTAATATTCTGTCTTTAACATTTGCCATTTAAATTACAATGTCTCTTGGTGTGGATCTCTTTTGCATGATTTTATTTGGGACTCTCTGTGACTTCTGGACTTGGATTTCTGTTTTCTTTTTCAGGATATGTGTTCTGTCATTTTCTCTTTTCCCTCCGGAACCCTTATAATGCAAATATTATACACTTTATGTTTTCCCAGAGGTCTCAAGCTGTCCTAATGTTTTTAAATTCATATTTTTTCTTTCAGCTTGGGTGATTTCTACTACTCTGTCTTCCAGTTTGCTTATCTGTTTCTCTGTATAATCTAATCTATCTTTGATTACATCTAGCATTTTTTAAAATTTCAGTTATTGTATTTTGCAACTCTGGTTCTTCTTTGTATTTTCTAAATTTTTACTAAACTTTTCATAGTTTTCACCCATTTTTCTGCTGAGTTCATTGAGCATATGTATGATAGTTACCCTGAACTCTTAATCAGGCAGATTGCTTATCTCCACTTCAGTTAGTTCTTCTTATGGCTTTTATCTTGTTCCTTCATTTAGAATATATCCCTTTATCACCTCATTTTGCCTAATTCTCTCTGCTTATTTGTATATATTAGGTTGCTTGATTATGTTTAGATTTTAGCAGAGTTGCCTTATGTAGGAGACATCCTATGGAGCCTAGAAGCACACTCCCCTCTAGTCACCAGAGCTATACAATCTAAGAGTGCCCCTTATGTGGGCTGAGTGGGCTCTTCTGTTATGGTGGGGTTGCTGACTGTGGGTATGCTGGTAAATAGGGCTGGTCTCTGGCTCAGCTGGCTGCCAGGTCCTGCCTCGTGTGGAGGCTTCTGGCCCCTGGAAATAATATATCTTGCAACCTTGATAAAGTTGTTTATTAGATATAATATTTTTGTGGATTCCTTAGAATTTTTCTATAGAGAAAATCATATCATCCAAGGATAGAGGTAGTTATACTTCTTCTTATCTTTTTTCTTTTTTTGAATTTTATTTTATTTATTTTTTATGCAGCAGGTTCTTATTAGTTATGTATTTTATACATAGTATATATATATATATATATATATATATATGTCAATTCCAATCTCCCCATTCATCCCACCACCACTTACCTACCCCCCCCACTTTCCCCCCTTGGTGTCCATACGTTTTTTCTCTACATCTGTGTCTCTATTTCTGCCCTGCAAACTGGTTCATCTGTACCATTTTTCCAGGTTCCACACTTATGCATTAATATATGATATTTGGTTTTCTCTTTCTGACTTACTTCACTTTGTTTGACAGTCTCTAGGTCTATCCATGGCTATACAAATGACCCAATTTCATTCCTTTTTATGGCTGAGTAATATTCCATTGTATATATGTACCACATCTTCTTTATCCATTCGTCTGTCGATGGACATTTAGGTTGCTTCCATGACCTGCCTATTGTAAATAGTGCTGCAGTGATTCTTCTCTTCTAATATAAATGCCTTTTGAATCTTTTTTTTAGATAATTGCCCTGTACTTCTAATACAATGTTGAACTAAAGCTAGAGCAGACATGCTTGTCTTGTTCCTGAAATTAGGGGAAAGTATGGCAGTCTTTCACCATTAGTTATAATGTCAGCTGTGGGTTTTTGCAAGATTTCTTTTAGCAGGTTGAAGAAGTTGCCTTTCTCTTGCTAGTTTACTGAATATTTTTATCATGAATGGATGTTGGCTTGTCAAGTGCTTTTTCTGCATTTATAAAAATGATCATGAGGTTTTTTCTTTTATTCCATTAATAAGATGTATTACATTGACTGATTTTCAAATGTTAAACAAAATTTGCATTCCTGGGATGAATTTTACTTGGTCATGGTGTATATCCATTTTTATATGCTGATACATTCCATTTACTAGTATTTTGTTAAAGATTCTGCATCTATATTCATTAGGAATATTGGTTTATGGTTTTATTTTCTTGTGTTGTCTTTGTCTGGTTTTGGTATCAAGGTAATAACAACAACCTCATAGAACATTTCAGAAATTTCCTCCCCTCTTCCATTTTTTTCAGAATAGCTTGTGAGGTTTTGTATTAATTCTTCTTTAAATGTTTGATAGGATTCTTCAGTGAAGTTTGGGCATTGCTTTGTTTTACTGTCTTTTTATAAAACTAATATGATAACAGAAAGAACCACAGAAATGAAATCTTTTTTTCTTGATTCTACTATTAAGAAGCTATATGACTTTTGAAATTCTCATTCTCCAAGTATGTAACTTAGAGGTAAAGCCATTTGTTCTACCTATTTTTAAGGATTATTTTGAAGATGAAGTGAAATGATGGGTGTAAAATCTTTCTGTAGCCAGAAGATGCCATTCCACTATACCTTATTATGTTTATTATTTTTTGCCTCTACTATGAAAAATTCTATCTGCAGACAGATAAAATTTCCATTAGTTGTCTGAAAAGCAAGCCTGTCACTTTAATCTCTGTGCCTGGGGCAAGTATCATGGCATCTGCTGTGTACACTGTCCTGAAATTAGTACCTGTGGCAATGTGTTACCAGCTCCTTTTATTTCCTATTATTCTTTCTTCTAAACTATATACTGCCAAAAGTAGAAGTCAGAGCTCTGCCAATATCCCTACTTGCCAACTGAATTATCTTTATGAGAAAATCATCTGTCTCTTGGATGTTCTTTTCACTTAAACTGAATGGGAAAGACTAATTCCCATAGTCCCTTTCACTGTTAAGAAAACAAAGTCAATCTCCAAATAACTGGTGTGTTTCTCCTGAAATAGACTATTTTCCACCTAGAGAATTACCTAACTTAGCTACCTATCTGTCTTACATATCTACCTATATGTCTAAACCTAGCAGTAACTGAACTAATGTATTGATTTCTCTAACCTTAAGAATAAAGTTAGTCCCCTATTTACACATAACTACATAAAATCAGCCACCATTCCTTCTCATATCCTACTCTCCTAACCTCCAACCAACCTCATCCTTTCCCTAGCTCTTTGTCTATTTTAGGTCTCATTGTCTCTTCCAAAGAATTCATAGTTTCTGGAGATTGCATGCTTTAAGAAGAAGAAGAAAGAAAAACATCTATGACAGAAAGACTAAACTTCTGGTTGCTGAAGCCAAGATAAGCAATGCCAATCAACCTGAATGGCACTGTGTCACTTTGTGACACATTTTCCTTATATTGTCTATAGCCTTTACTTCAATGTTTCTCCTTGTCTACATCTTCAACCATTAGAAATTAGATTGAGGAAAATAAGAAATCTCTTCTTAAAATACAAATAATTGAAGAGTTATGGCTACCAGTGACTCACACCTCAGTAAAATTTAATACAGTTAAATTTATTTCCTTCCAAGAGCTACTTGAATTCTATCATTTATATTAAAGAAATGAATAATTTTATTTGGCAAGAAACAAAAAGTAGATAAAGCTCATTTGGAATGAGAAGCAATTTGTAGAGTTGAAAAGATTTGGCTGGATACAATAGCAAAGGACTTAGGGTACCACAATAGTAACAATTATCACATATAGTATGTTCTAGGCACATTTCCAAGCGAGTTATTCCATTTAATCCTCTTGGCAATCCTATGAAACAGTTGTCACTGTTATCTTTATTTTATACACGAGAAAATTGAGACTAAGGGAGATAACAAAACTTGTCTAAGGGCATATCAACAAGAGGTAGAGTCAGGATTTAAACTGAGGTCTTTCTGAACTCAGAATCAGAATTCTAGGATGACTGGTCACCTAAACACTAAAGACCAAAAGTACTAGGACTTATAAGATAGATAAAGATGAAATGCAGACAGGTGGTACCATTCCTCACACAAGCTTCACTGGCATCAAACAGCTAGCAAAATCATTATGCTGCCCCTACACCCCACACATATTTCTTGAGGTCAAATTTTTAGATAGGTACAATCCCAACCCAACTTATGTAGATAATAGGCTTTTTAAAGTAACCTAGGGATTTAACAAGTTATCATGTCATCTGAGTAGGCAATTGTTATCTAAATTGCAAAAAGCTGATTTTAATATTTATTTATTTATTTATATGTTTTTGGGCTGCGTTGGGTCTTCATTGCTGCACGCTGGCTATGGCGAGGGGGGCCTACTCATCATTGTGGTGTGTGGACTTACTGTGGTGGCTTCTCTTGTTGCAGAACATGGGCTCTAGGTATGCGGGCTTCAGCAGCTGTGGCACATGGGCTCAGCAGTTGTGGCTTATGGGCTGTAGAAGGTAGGCTCAGTAGTTGTGGTTCATGGGCTTAGTTGCTCCACGACATGTGGGATCTTCCTGGACCAGGGCTCGAACCCATGTCCCCGGCATTGGCAGGCGGATTCCTAACCACTGTGCCACCAGAGAAGCCCCCTATAAAGCTGATTTTAAAAATGATCTATTAGAACAACAACTACTTAATAGTTGAGGATTCCTGGACAACATATTAGTTATGTTATAGTAAGTTATAAAATCTAAAGAATCTAAACTAAAATGAACTGTGGCTTCATCACCATTTTTTAGGGAATGTAGTTTATTGTTATTATAACTTGATCTAATACTGAAATTATGTAAATTTAACCAAATTCAGAATAAAATGAAAGGTAAGAATGCAGTAATTGTGAATGTGCTTACATCTAAAATTAGATTGTCATACACCTAATTGTGAACCAAAGTTATTCTGAATTGATAGCTTAAAATCTGAATTAAGTCTTATCTTAAGGCTTTTGGGGGGAATGAATATTTAAACTTCCCTAAAGAATAGTAATTTATAACCAACAGATAAAATAGATATTGTCTCACATTTAACTTGAGCTGGCCATCATGCTTAATTTATGTATCTGCTTTACTGAATCTCATACATATATTATCCCTAACCTGTTAAGAAATAAATTACAAGAAAGGACGTCGTGAAAAGCTCTTGAATTTTGTGTAACTCTATGAAAAAGCTCTTGAATTTTGTGTAACTCTATGAAAAAATAGCTTTCCCTATTGTGAAAACTGAAGGAAGCAGTATCTTACTCAAAGAGTGAAGAAATACCTTAAAACTTTTGTTTGCATTTTAGAGAATACACAGAGAAAGATAATTGCTTCTTCCCTTACACAGTTAATGCTTTATTATGCAGTTTTACTAGAGTGACTAGAGACTCGGTACCAATTCTTTCCTTGGCCATAAGCAGGGAATTAAGGTAGGAAATTCTCTGGGTTCTTTTCTGAGTGTTTGGATTTAAGAGAAGGGAGGCATGGAAGGGGCTCTGTAAACTGTCCTGATAAAACAGATCTCTGGCTGAACTTTAAGATATATCAGGACAAGAAACCTGAGCAGGATAAATATTTCTTTGTTTTCATGATTTTATACTTTCTCTCTTTTATTTAGATTCCTATAGAAGACTTTTTTTGAAAAATGCTGTACTTTGTAAACTAAGGAGAAGAGGGATTTTCCAACCTTGAGGCATTTGTGGATCATCTAATCAGGTACTGAGGGGAATGTGTCTGACGCTGACTATATCCAAAGATAAAGTCTCTCCCTGCCTGGGCCTCAAAGATAAAATTGTAATTAAAGAGATCTGTAATAAGATGAAAACAGGGGGAAGTGAAAGATGACATTAGACTTAAATCCTTTTTACCCAGGATTTTTTTTTAACTCTTAAGTCGATTATCACATATATGTGACTTATTTCCCTTGGTAGAATGCAAAATACTTGAAGAAATAACCTTTGTCTCATTCACCTTGGTTTCCTCCACAATACTGATTAAAGTACCTTATACACAGTAAATGCTCAGTACATATGTGTTAAGGCTTATAATATTTGTTTATTATATTATACAGAAGTAATATGTGTGGTGCAAAAAGACCTGGATCAGGAAAATCTAGTTCTGGGTCTGGCACTGTTAAACGTATCTGGGCCTTAATTGTCTCAAATTAAAAATTTGAATTGGATTATCTCTAATTCAACTTCAAGCTCTAAAATGAAAGAGAGAAGGAGAGACAGAGGAAGGAGGGAGGGAGGGAAGGAGGAAGGAAGGAAGGAAGGAAGGAAGGAAGGAAGGAAAGATGGAAAGAAGGAAGGAAGGGAAGGGAGAATGTGTGCTTCTCCTATCAGAGAAAATTCAATCACAGAAAATTCCCAAGGAAGTGCATTTGTCATTTAATGACTTCAATACAGGGTTTCAGAGAATGTGGAAGTCACTGTTACTGTTTAATTTCTAAAGATAAATTTTGATGAATTTAAAAGGATTTAGAGAAAATTAAATTTTCTATGCCTAGTTAGGTGCAAGAGAATGTGGATGAACTATTGAACATTACCAATTTCCAATGTTATTCTGCAAGTTGGTCTTGCTATGTTGAGTTACCACATCTGTACCTTTTCTTTTATTTGGCATGTGGAAATAATGAAATTTCTCTCTTTGTTTGCTAAAGCCTAAGCATCCATCTAGCTCCTAGTCTTTGTCATTTGTAAGGTGAAGAGCCAAATTAGTCAATTAAAATGCACAGTCCGTGGTGTGTACTTCCCGAGTTTGGTAAGCATCTTTATGACCATTTCTTTGAACTCTTCATCAGGTAAATTACTTTCCTCTCTTTCATTATGATTTTTTTCTGGGGTTTTAATTTGTTCTTTCATTTTGAACATATTCCCCCTTTTCCTCATTTCCCTCGACTTCAGGTTTTAGATTCTATGACTTGTGTGAAACAGCTACCTCTCCTGGTCTAAAGGAGTCACCTTCTGTGGAAAAATTCCCTGTGTAGAATTCTTATGTCTGTTGGCTTTGGCAGGCCAGATGAAGCTGGAGTGGTCTGGGCAAGGGATGGTCCCTGGGGAGCACTGTGCCTGAGGCTGCCTTGGTGGAGTAACTAAAACTGAATTGGGTCCAGGACTGGGGAGTGCTCACCTGAGGCTGCCTTGGAGGGAAGTTGGGGTTGAATCAGGCATGGGCTGGGGAAAGTTCCTGGGAGAAATGTGCCTGAGACCTCCTTAGAGGGATGGATGAAGCTGGAGGATTCCAGGCCAAGGGAGTCCCTGGGGAGCACTGTGCTCAAGGCAGTCTTGGCAGGGTGGCTGAAGCTGGATCAGGCCAGGCTCAGGGCAATCCCTGGTGAGTGTTGCACTCAAACCTGCCTTGGAAGAATGCCTGGGGCTGGAGCTGGAGCAGCATGGTCTGGGAGGAGGCCTGGGAGGACTCAGATAAAGAGGCTTGCTGGCACCTCTGATCCCAGAGAGTGCTCCAGCACTTTTCTGCTCATTTGACAGAAGCTCTAGGATTAGTAAATGAAGTTTTTTTTTCCATACAGTCTATGTGCCCTGTAAACTGCTGTTTTTTCTTCTGTGTCCCATGTTGGGTGGGTCTGTGCTTGGGCCCCTCAGTTATATCCCTGCCTACTGCAGGTCACAGCACCAGAGCAGGGGTTGATTCCCATGGATATCATGTCTCCATCTTTTCTATTTATTTCTATGTGGTCCTTCTATGTGCTGTAGCTGTTCAATCAGCCCTGGGCTCTCTTTCAGGTGGAACTGCTCTACATGTAGGAGTAGATTCAGTGTGTCCATGGGATGAGGTGAACTCAGGGCCTTTCTGTGCCACCATCTTGCCCTTCCCTCCTCTTCTCTTCTCATAATGATACCAGTCATATTGGACTGGGGCTCATCCTAATGACCTCATTTTAACTTTATTACATCTGCAAAGACCCTATTTCTAAATAAGGTCATGTTCACATGGAAAATGAAACTGAAATTTCTGGGACTCAACAAATGTTCATTAAGAAAAAGGATGGCAAGCTAACAGTATTTCCATTTGCTTCAGTCCGGATAATGTCAAAGACATAATGTACTCTGATTTTAAAAGGCATTTAACATAGTCATTATGAATTAAACAAAGAGATAGGGCGATATTAGTTGGTTTAGGTGAATTCAGAACTGATTAGCCAAATAAATCCCAACAATTTTGTATATTATCATCTTTGATGGGGTGATCTACAGTGCTTTCCTGCAGAATGCTGTAATACATGCTCCGAAATTCTATATTCTTGTCAAAACTTTATATTAAAGTGTATTTATCTAACTTGCACAAGATTCAAAAACATAGGGGTTCATAATGTAGAAAATAAGAATGAAAATTTAAGCACCTCTACAGATGATTACGCTAGACAAAATTAAATTTAAATTAATTGGATTGAACAAGGGTATATGTAAAATCTTCTTCATAGGTTCAAAAAGTCACCTGCACAATCACAAGATAGGGCAGACTCAAAACAGTAGTAAATCTATGGGTTTTAAAGTTTATATATACCAATAATATAATGTAATTAACAGTGGCAAAAATCCAAAAATACTAATACAGTCATAAGTGGCACTAATAGACCTATTTACAGAATCCAGAAAAAGGTAAGAACATATACACACAGGTTAGGCTACTTATTAATTGCATTAGCCACATTTTGAGGTTGAAATGTTCCAAGAAGAACATGATGAATAGGTGAAATGACTGGAATTTTAAGTTTAGAGAATAAAGCTTAGGTAAAGAGGTGACACCTTTAAATATCTGAAAGATGGTCATATAAAAGAGTAGTAAGACTGGGGCTTCCCTGGTGGCGTAGTGGTTGAGAGTCTGCCTGCCGATGCAGGGGACACGGGTTTGTGCCCCAGTCCGGGAAGATCCCACATGCCGCAGAGTGGCTGGGCCCATGAGCCATGGCCACTGAGCCTCTGTGTCCGGAGCCTGTGCTCCACAGAGGGAGAGGCCACAGCAGTGAGAGGCCCGCGTACCACAAAAAAAAAAAAAAAAAAAAAAAAGAGAGAGAGAGTAATAAGACTAAATTTAAAGTAATGCAGTTGAAAAAATGACAAGTGTATAAAAATCAGAGGCAGATCTCAACAACATATATAGGTAAAAATATCTGACAATAAGTACTATTCAAAAGTGTAATGGCTGCTGTGTGAACTCTGGATGTGATCATGCTGTCTGAATGACCAGTTTAAGTCTCAACTCCTCTGAATGGCACACACACATAAAAAAAGCCTTTCTTGGTACAGTCTTTACTGATGGTGAAATTTCATATCATGTCAAACTATTCATAATTCTCTAAATTGTCTGTGATCTCTCCATGTCTGTGTCTTTGCATATTGCCTCCTCTACTTGGCATGCCTTTCACTGTTCATGTTCAAAGCATGGCTCAAATTTTATTTCTCAAAATGACTTTTCCAGCTTCCACTACATGTCAAGTACCCTACTCTAGGGTTCTTATACCTTGAACATATACACTTATTTTATCCTTTATTACAGGGTACTGTTGTAGTCTGTTTACTTCACTTTTCTTTCTCTCCCATTAGATCGTGGGCTTCCAGGGAGAGGGAAGGGATGTCTTGATCTTATCTATCCATTATGTCCAGCACAATGTCTGCTAATTAACAGGTAATAAAAAATATTTGCTGAATAAATTTTGTGGAGTACTTTCCCCTGCTGAGTAGAATGCTGTGTTGGAAAATCTTTAAGGGATTTTTAAAATCCAATAGAATGTAGCTTTTGTATATAAAATAGGATTGAATACAGAAACCAGGTAGTCCAGGAATTTATTACTACAGACATAGTATGTGTAAGAGTTGAGGAATAAAATCAGCAAACAGGGGCTTCCCTGGTGGCATAGTGGTTAACAATCCACCTGCCAATGCAGGGGACATGGGTTCGACCCCTGGTCCAGGAAGATCCCACATGCCACGGAGCGACTAAGCCTGTGTGTCAGAACTACGGAACCTGGACTCTAGAACCCACAAGCCACAACTACTGAAGCCCATACACCTAGAACCTGTGCTCCACAGCAAGAGAAACTCACACTTTCCACAACTAGAGAAAGCCTGTGAGCAGCAATGAAGACCAAATGCAGCCAAAAATAAAAAAATAATAATAATTAAATAAATAAATAATAAAATCAGCAAACATACAGAGGCCTGATATTAATTAAATAGTAGTCTAACTATTTATGCAAAAATAAAATATTTGGATCTTCCCTCCCTTTGCCTATCCCTATTATTGTCAAAAACCTCACAGCAGGGTAGTTGTGAATGGTTATATACTGCATAGGGATAGGCAAAGGGAGGGAAGATACAACTAATATATCTATAACTGAATCAATCTGCTGTACACCTGAAACATTGTAACTCAACTATACTTCAATTCTAATAAATAAATAAATAAATAAATAAATAAATAATAAATAGGGCTCTATGGCCTTGTGACAATCCAAAAAAATAAAAAGAATCACAGAAGACATTCTATTACAAATAGAAATGTGACTCTTTCTTATCCAATTAACTATTGACCCTTTCCAGGTAAAAGTAATAAAAAAAACTCCAGTTAACATGCATTTAAAGTGAATAGTCAGTCTGATATGAGTACCTTCCACCTATGAAGAATTGGTTAATATCACAAAGATACGAATTAACATGGAATATTTATAATAATGTCAAAAAGGTAATTCATCATTCCTTAGATAAAGTTATTTTCACAGGAAAAAGGAAAATTTCTCCAATGGAGAAAAAGTAGAGCCCCTTCAGAACAGCCACTGGAATATAAGTTTAATACAGATTGAAAGATGATGAGCAAGCAAAGAATAAACATGTACTGACAACTGAGTTAAAGCCTTGCTTCAGAGACTACCACAATCCATGAAAGATAAACATGACTATGGTCAAATATAAATAAGATGTAAAATTACGGATTTGTGAAAAATTTAATAATTGCCACTCTAATTCAAGGCTTTAATCAAATAATCTTGGAAGTATGTGTCCATATATGTAAAGAACTATGCAATGTAACAAATTGAATCATGCCTTTGCCAGTCTCAATGCTCTCAAATATTCTCTCCATCAGGCTTTCCTACAAACCCTACCCAACTAATTTCTTATAAATACCATTTTCACAACACTACCCACTTCTCAATAACTTGTTACGGTTTTCTGACATTAACTGCATTAAACCTAAATCTCCTGGTGGAGTTCTGAGCCCAAAGTCAGTCTCCCCAGTCTGGGGGCCTGACATTGTGAGGAGGAGCCCCCAGAGTATTTGTCTTTGAAGATCAGTGGGCTTTGATTGCAGGAATTCCACAGGACTGCAGGAAACAGAAACTCCACTCTTGAACGGTGCACACAAGGTCTCTTGTGCCCCAGGATCCAGGAGGAAAAGCATTGACTTCATAGAAGCCTGGGCCAGGCTTACCTGCTTGTCTTAGAGGGTTTCCTGGGGAGGCAGGGGGTGGCTGTGGTTCACTGTGGGGACAAGGACATGGTCGTGGAGGTTCTGGGGAGTATTCATTGGCATAAGCTGTCCTAGAGGCCACCATTTTGATACCAAGACCTGGTCCAACAAAATAGCCTGTAGGCTCCCATGCTGGGGTGTCTCAGGCCAAACAACCAATAGGGAGGGAACACGGATCCACCCCTCAGGAGACAGGCTGCTTAAAGTCTTCCTGAGCTCACAACCACCTATAAACATACACCTTGACATGGCCCTGCCCACAAAAGAGACATAACCCAGCTCCACACACCAGTGGGCAGACACCAGTCCCTGCTACCAGGAAGCCTACATAAGCCTCTTAGACCAGTCTCACCCACCATGGAGCAGACTCCAGAAGCAAAAGAAACTACAATCTGGCAGAGAGTGGGACCACAAATGCAAAAAGTTAGACAAATGAGATGGCAGATGAATATGTTCCAGACGAAGGAACAAGATAAAATCCTAGAAGAATGACTAAGTGAAGTGGAGATAGGCAATCGACCTGAAAAAGAATTCAGAGTAATGAAGGTAAAGATGATCCAAGATCTCAGAAAAAGAATGGAAGTATAGACCAAGAGGATACAAGAAATGTTTAACAAAGAGCAAGATGATATAAAGAACAGACAGAGTTGAACAATATGGTAACTGAAATGAAAAATTCACTAGAAGGAATCAAGAGCAAAATAAATGAAACAGAAGAACGGATAAGAGAGCTGGAGGACAGAATGGTGGAAATCAAAGCTGTGGAACAGAATACAGAATAAAGAATGAAAACAAATGAGGAAAGTTTAAGACACTTCTGGGACTACATTAAACACACAAACATTCACATTATAGGGGTCCCAGAAGGAGACATGAGAGAGAAAGGGCCTGAGAAAATATTTGAAGAGATAATAGCTGAAAACTTCCCTAACATGGAAAAGGAAACAGTCACCCAAGTCCAGGAAATGCAAAGAGTCCCATACAGGATAAACCCAAGGAGAAACATGCCAAGACACACATTAATCAAATTGACAAAAATTAAAGACAAAAAAAATATTAAAAGCAACACTGAATGGCAACAAATAAGATATAAGGGAATCCCCATAAGATAATCAGTGGATTTTTCAGCCCAAAATCTGCAGGCCAGAAGGCAGTGCCATGATATATTTAAAGTGATGAAAGGGAAGCACCTACAACAAGAATACTCTACCAAGAAAGGCTGTCATTCAGATTTGATGGAGAAATCAAAAGCTTTACAGACAAGCAAAAGCTAAAAGAATTCAACACCACCAGACCATCTTTGCAACAAATACTAAAGGAATTTCTCTAGGTTGAAAAGAAAAGGCCACAACTAGAAAGAAGAAAATTATGAATGGGAAAGCTCACTAGTTAAGGCAAAGATAGAGTAAAGGTAGGAAATCTATGCATACAAATATGACATCAAACCCAGCAATCATGAGAAGAGGAAAGTACAAATTCAGAATATTGGAAACACATTGTAAATTAAGACCAGCAACATAAAACAATTGTGTTTCTAGACAGACTGCTATATCAAAACCTCATGGTAACCAAAACCTGAAAATCTATAATAGATACATAAAAAAGGAAAAGGAGTGCAAACACAAGACTAAAGTGAGTTGTCAAGTCGCAAGAGAAGAGAACAAAAGGGGAAGGGAAGAAAAAAGACCTACAAAAAAACCAAAACAATTAAAAACATGGCAGTAAAAGAAACATATCAATAGTTACCTTAAACACAAACAGATTAAATGCTCAAACCAAAAGACATAGATTGGCTGACTGGATACAAAACAACACCTGTATATATTCTGTCTACAAGAAACCACTTCAGATCTAGAGACACATACAGACTGAAAGTAAGGGGATGGAAAATGGAAATAAAAAGAAAGCTAGAGTAGCAATAAACATATCAGACAAAATAGACTTTAAAATGAAGACAGTTACAAGAGACTGGAAGGACACTAAATAATGATCAAGAGATCAATCAAAGAAAAAGATATAATAATTGTAAATATATATGCACCGAACATAGGAGCACCTCAATATGTAAGGCAAATACTAACAGCCATACAAGGAGAAATTGACAGTAACACAATAACAGTAGGGGGTTTTAACACACCACTTTCGTCAATGAACAGATCATCCACACAGAAAATCAACGAGGAAACACAGGCCTTAAATGACACATTAGACCAGATGAACTTAATGTATATTTATAGAGCATTCCATTCAAAAGCAGCAGAAATACACATCCTTCTGTAGTGCACATGGAACATTCTCCAGGATTGATCACTTGCTGGGCCACAAAGCAAGCCTTGGTAAATTTAAGAAAACTGAAATCATATGAAGTATCTTTTCCAACAACAGTGCTATGAGACTGGAAATCAACTACAAAAAAATGTAAAAGCAAAAACATGTGGAGGCTAAATATGCTACTAAGCAACCAATGGATCACTGAAGAAATCAAAAAATAGCTAGAGGAAAATGAAAAAGAAAGTACGATGATCCAAAACCTCTGGTACACAGCAAAAGCAGTTCTAAGAGGGAAGTTTATAGCAAAATATTCTTATCTCAGGAAACAAGAAAAATCACAAATAAACAATCTAACCTTACACCTAGAGCAACTAGAGAAAGAACAAACAAAACCTAAACTTAGTAGAAGGAAAGAAATCATAAAGATCAGAGCAGAAACAAATGAAATAGAGATGAAGAAAACAATAGAGAAGATCAATGAAACTAAAAGGTGGTTCTCTGAAAAGATAAATGAAATTGATAAAACTTTAACCAGACTCAACAAGAAAAAAATGGAGATGGCTTAAATCAATAAAATTAGAAATAAAAAAGAATTTACAACTGACACCACAGAAATACAAAGGATAATAAAAAAAAAATACTGCAAGCAACTATATGCCAATAAAATGAACAACCTGGAAGAAATGGAAAAATTCTTAGAAAGGTACAGTTTCCTAAAACTGAAACAGGAAGAAATAGAAAATATGAACAGACCAATCACAAGCACTGAAATTGAAACTGTGATTTAAAAACTCCCAAAAAACAAAAGTCCAGGACCAGATGGCTTCACAGGTGAGTTCTTCAAACATTTAGATAAATGTTAACACCTACCCTTCTGAAGTTATTCCAAAAACTTGCAGAGGAAGCAACACTAAAACTGATTCTATGAAGCCACCATCACTCTGATACCAAAACCAGACAAAGATACCACAAGAAAAGTATAGGCTAATATCACTGATGAATATAGACAAAAAATCCTGAACAAAATACTAGCAAGCCAAATCCAACAATACATAAAAAGGATCATACACCATAATCAAGTAGGAATTATCCAAGGAATGCAAGCCTTTTTCAATATAAGCAAATTAATCACCACATTAACAAGTTGTGATACACCACATTAACAAGTTGAAGAATAAATATCATATGATCACCTCAGTAGATTCAGAAAAAGCTTTTGACAAAATCCAACACCCATCTATGATAAAAACTCTCTAGAAAGTGGGCAGAGAGGGAACATACCTCAATATAATAAAGGCCATATATGAAAAACCAACAGCTAACAACATATTCAACGGTGAAAAGCTGAAAGCATTTCCTTTAAGATCAAGAACAAGACAAGTATATCCACTCTTGCCACTTTCATTCAACGTAGTTTTGGAAGTCCTACATGTGACAATCACAGAAGAAAAAGAAATAAAAGGAATGCAAATAGGAAAAGAAGAAGTAAAACTGCCACTGTTTGCAGACAACATGATACTACACATAGAAAACCCTAAAAGTGCTACCAGAAAACTACTAGAGCTCAACAATGAATTCAGTAAAGTTACAGGATACAAAGTTAATATACAGAAATCTGTTACATTCCTATACACTAACAATGAAAGAGCAGAAAAAGAAATTAAGGAAACAATCCCATTTACCATCACATCAAAAAGAAAATACCTAGGAATAAACCTACGTAAGGAGGCAAAAGACCTGTACTCTGAAAACTACCACATGCTGATGAAAGAAATCAAAGATGACACAAACAAATGGAAAGATATACCATGTTCTTGGATTGGAAGAATCAATGTTGTCAAAATGACTATACTACCCAAGGTAATCTACAAATTCAGTGTAATCACTATCAAATTACCAATGGCATTTTTTGCAGATCTAGAGCAACAAGAACAAAAAATTCTAAAGTTTGTGTGGAAACACAAAGACACCAAATAGTCCAATTAATGTTGAGAAAGTAAAAGCTGGAGAAAATATTTTTCCTGATTTCAGACTATACTATAAAGCTACAGTAATCAAAACAGTATGACACTGGCACAAAGACAGACTTATAGATGAATGGAACAGGATAGAAAGCCCAGAAATAAACCCATACACCTATGGTAAATTAATGGAGAAAAGACTGTCTCTTCAATAAACAGTACTGGGAAAACTGGACAGCCACATGTAAAAGAATGAAATTAGAACATTCTCTAACACCATGCACAAAAACAAGCTCAAAATGGATTAAAAATCTTAATGTAAGACTGGATACTATAAAACTTTTAGTGGAAATCATAGGCAGAACACACTTTGACAAAAATTGCAGCAAGATCTTTTTTGTTCCACCTCCTACAGTAATGAATATAAATGCACTGTGGTGACCTGGAAGTCCAAAAGGGAGGGGGTACATGCATATGCATGGCTGATTCATTTTGCTGTACAGTAGAAACCAACACAACATAGTAAAGCAACTATACTCCAATAATAATTAATTTTTTAAAAAAGCCACACTGGGTCCTAAAGCCTAAAAGAAAAACCAAAAAACAAAAGAAAAAAAAACACAAAAACAAAAACAAATGGAACCTAATTAAATTTAAAAGCTTTTGCACTGCAAAGGAAACCATAAACAAAATGAGTAGTCAACCTACAGAAGGGGAGAAAAAAATTGCCAGCAATGTGACTGACAAGGATTATTCTCCAAAATATACAAACACTCATGCAGCTCAATATCAAAAAAACAAACAACCCAATCAAAAATGTGCAAAAGATCTGCATAGACATTTCTTCAAAGAAGACATACAGATGGCCAAAAAGCACATGAAAAGATGCTCAACATTGCTAATTATTAGAGAATGTAAAGCAAAAATACAGTGAGGTGTCACTTCACACTAGTCAGAATGGCCATCTTCAAATAGTCTACAAACAATAAATGGTGGAGAGGGTTTGGAGAAATGGAAACCTCGTACACTGTTGGTGGGAATGTAAATTGATAAGCCACTATAGAGAACAGTATGGAGGTTCCTTAAAAAACTAAAAGTAGAACTACCATACGACCCAGCAATCCCACTACTAGGCATATATCCAGAGAAAACCACCCTATGTTCATTGCAGCATTATTTACAACAGCCAAGACATGGAAGCAACCTAAATGTTCATTGACAGAGACATGGATAAAGAAGATGCTGTAGATATATACAATGGAATCCTATTCAGCCATAAAAAATAATGAAATAATGTCATCTGTAGCAACATGGATGGACCTAGAGATTCTCAAACTAAGTGAAGTAAGTCAGAAAGAGAAAGACAAATACCATATGATATCACTTCTATGTGGAATCTAAAATATGATGCAAAGGAACTTATTTACAAAACAGAAACAGACTCAGAGATGGAAAACAAACCTATGGTTACCAAAGGGTAAAGTGGGGAGGGAGGAATAAATTAGAAGGTTGGAGTTAACATATACACACTACTATATATAAAATAGTTAATCAGCAAGGACCTTCTGTATAGCACAGGCAACTCTACTCAATACTCTATAATAACTTATATGGGAAAAGAACCTGAAGAAGAATAGATATATGTATATGTATAACTAAATCACTTCACTGTACACCTGAAACTAACACTACATTGTAAATCAACAATACTCCAATATTAAATAAAAAATTTTTTAAAACCCCTAAATCTCCTCTCTTAAATTTTAAAGTCCTTTGTAATTTATACTTGCCTACCAGCTATTTGATTCACCACACTCCTTAACATGTACTCTGCATTTTGTTTTCATCTTTTTATTGTTCAGCCATACACTCCATGCTTATATCTATGGTTCTTCCAGAACTTTGCTCATGATGGTTTCCCACGACAGTAACAATAATAATGGCTTCACAAAGTTTTTCATGTCCCAATCCCCAGAACCTCTCAACATGTTACCTTACATGGCAAAAGGGACTTTGCAGATATAACTAAGTTAAGGATCTTAAAATGGGGAGGTTATCTGGATTATCCAATTGGGCTCAATATAATTGAAGACTCCTTATATGAAGCAATCAGAAGTATTGAAGATTCAGTAAAAGGACACAAGCCAAGGAAAACAAGCAATCTCTAGGAGCTAGAAAAGTCAAGAAAACAGATTCTATCCTGAACCCTACAGAGGGAATACAGCTAGGTCAATACCTTAATTTTAGCTCTGTAAGACTCATTGCAGACTTATGACCTCCAGAAATGTAAGATAATACTTTGTGTTGTTTTAAGACACTGTTTGTGATAATTTGTTACAAATAGCAGTCAGAAACAATACACCTTCCAATACCACCATCAATAAATAATCATTTTCAATACTATTTTCTCTACAAAGCCTTCTCTGACCTTTCCCTCTTATGGATATGTCCTATATCAAGGGTTTAATATAAGTGTATCATATTTTTTAGTGTATTATCTTGAATAAACTCTAAACCTCTAAGAGAACGGACTATCAGAGTTAATGCTTCACATACTCAACTGCAGTAATGAGTATAACGCATGCTTGATGGTTTTGTCACATTTGTATTTATTCAGGAAACATTCACTGAGAGTATGATTCATACAAAGTAATCTGCCAGTACCTGTGAAATTTAGAAGAACAACTACTGTCCTTTTCCTCTAGAACAACATCTTGGGAGTGGTAAAACATATACTTGACTAACTAAAGGAAAATCCAGAGCAAGCTAAGTAAAATTACAGAGTTGAGAATGAAAAGTTTTAGGAATTTAGACATGGAAGATTTAATTTTGTCGGGGGATTCAAAAATAATCTCATGGAGATATACTGCCCTGCTTATCTTTAGCATGCCTATGTTCAATGTCCTTCCTTCCCTCTATTTCCCTGATAAAAATCATCTTCCTCATGACACTTTTTGGTACTTTTATTTGGTTTGAGTATTGCCCCAGAGAGAAAAGGATAGGGCTATACAACCTGTTACTCTGAAATGGCTCTGATTCATCTTCTCTCTCTCTTTTTACTCTCTCTTTCCATTGTCACAGCCTAACGTCTATATTTACATTAACATTACTAACTACAATTTTCATTAGCTTGTTCCCTTGTCTGTTTTATTAGAGATAATATTATTCCCTCACCTTAGTCCCTTCACTGAGCCATGAATGAAAAGTTTAATTTTATTTCAAAATTACACTATTTTTATTTTAAAAATTTTTATTAGAGTATAGTTGATTTACAATGTTGCACTAGTTTCTGCTGTACAGAAAAGTGTATCAGTTATACATATACATATGTCCTCTCTTTTTTAGATTCTTTTCCCACATAGGTCATTACAGAGTATTGAGAATTCCCTGTGCTATACAGTAGGTTTTTGTTGATTAACTATTTTATATATAGTAGTGGGTATATGTTAATTCCAACCTCCTAATTTATTCCTCCCTCCACACCTTTCCTCTTTAGTAACAATAAGTTTGTTTTCTACATCTGTTACTCTATTTCTGTTGTGTAAATAAGTTCAATTGTACATTTTTTAGACTCCACACAAAAGTGATATCATATGATATTTGTCTTTCTCTGTCTGACTTACTTCACTTAGTATGACAGTCTCTAAGTTCATCCATGTTGCTGCAAATAGCATTATTTTTTTCCTTTTAATGGCCAAATAATATTCCATTGTATATATGTACCACATCTTCTTTATCCATTCCTCTACTGATGGACATTTGGGTTGCTTCCAATTGTCAGTATTTTCAGATGACATGATATTATACATAGAAAATCCTAAAGATGCTACCAGAAGACTACTAGAGCTCATCAATAAATTTAGTAAAGTTGCAGGATACAAAGTTAATATACAGAAATCTCTTGCATTCCTATAAACTAACAACAAAAGTTTCGGAAGAGGAATTAAGGAGATAATTCCATTTACCGTCACATCAAAAAGAATAAAATGCCTAGGAATAAACCTACCTAAGGAGGCAAAAGACTTGTGCTCAGAAAACTATAAGATACTGATGAATGAAAAGTTTTAAAAGCACTCACAGAATACAGACTTCCTTATTAAGATACTGTGTCTTTAAGGTGGATCTGTATGCTGCCATATCAATTAACCTAATTTAAAAAATTGATCTATTATTCAATTAGACTGCATGCTGATAAAAAGAGATTTGACTAATTTTGTAGCATCATTCAAACATTTTTCCTCAAAATGTACTAAGTGTTTCATACAATAGGGGTTTAATTGTCAAAAATTTTTGGAAAGAGTAGATTAAACAATTATAAATTCCTTTACTGTAGGACTTCCCAGAGCCTTTGCTACACTAAAGTGTATTCACATGGTGATTATAAGGATGCAAAATTTCAAAAAAGTTGCTTTACCACAGAATCCTGGTTTTATTATTGTTGTTTGTTAGTTTGTTAGTTTTGTATGTTTTGATTACACTCATATAAACAATTCTGGAAATGACAGTTTGGGAAATGCCAATACAGTGGAAAGGAAATAGTAACGGAAGCTTTGAAATCTTAGTTTTAGTACTAGATCTTCCATTAAGCAGCTGTGTGACTAAAGTTTATGTGGACTGTAATCATTTCCCCATTTATAACGGAAGGGACAAATTAGATCACCTCTGAGGTTTCTTCCAGCTTTAAGCTTCTATGATTCTATTTTCCTTAAAGGAATCTAGTTGTACAGTGGTTTGGATCGTGTTCAGACAATGGACAACTAATACTTTTCACTTCCAATTACACTTGATTCTATAAAAAGCATCTCCTGTTTAAATGTTGGAAGTCTCATAATAACTTTACATACATCTAAGGCACAGTTACATATGGGGTTAACTGCATGTAAGCATTACACACTTCATAAACATTCAAAGTATAAATGAATTACAAATGATCTAATTATTTGGTCATAAAACTGGAGGAGTCCACAAAAGATGGCCATACCTTAGTCAATCTCTGACTTCACAAATTACAATGCTTATTGTTTTTGTTTTTTTTCACTTAAAGTCCATTAAGATTCAGAATGAATATACAATTTGTTGCTCAATTTCACAAAACTAAGGACTATTAAGTCTGCCTTATAATGTAGTATTCTTATTAAAATGTATTACATCTAAAGAGGAATAAGACTACATATACCCATTTAATCCATTTCTCATCTAAAGAAATAAAATGTTGCCAATATGGCTGAAGTCCCTTAGGTCTCCTCTCTCAGGCAACATTCTTCTTCTTTTTCTCAGGGGTAATCCACAGTACTTTGCAACAGTAAATAAAACAAAGAAATAAACAAGGAAAGCTCTAAAGTAAATGTAATTGCAACCAATTCTACAGAATTGTCCAGAATAATTTCAAACATATCAATTGTATTGATTTAAATATTCTCTACATAAACACGTTTTGTTTTACAGGATTTCTGAAATGCTAATCACTAATAAGGGGGTGTGTTATATATTGTTATATAATTTATGTGGAAATGAGTAAGGAATGATACAAACGTCATCACAACATACTAGAAGGGCATCTGTCAGAAGCTCCTTCATAACATCCCAGACTTTGCATAGATCTATCAATGGCAAGGCCTCTAGCATAAGGCACTTTCTCCCTTCTGGAAATTTTTGCCAGGCACAATTTGCCAGTATCTCTCTCTCCCTCTGACTCTTTTCCCCTCCTTCCCTCCTTCCTTCCCTCCCTTCCTGTCTTGCTTCCTTTCTTTCATTCTTATTTCTTCATTTCTCTCTCTTTTTTTTTTTTTTTGGCTAAAAGAAAATAAAAATTAGCTCAGCTTTTCACACTCCATTTCAGTACATAATATCTGGAGGTGGGACGTTTATAGATGCATTACCACAATCTAAGTAGCCAAAGCATTTATTCAAGGTTATTACATAATTTGTGGAGATGCAAAAAGGAAGACATAGTGAGTGAGATAGAACTTGCATTGTTTAAAATGGAATTTTACATGAATAAATTTAGTCAGATGATTGCCAGCTGTGACTTGACTTTTCCTTAATAGCTCTAATTTCTAAAATGCTCTTGTAAGAATTTAACAAAGACATGATTTATAACAAGAAACTTAAAACAGGGTGGGGGTGGGGGGAGAAAAAAAGTGTTTGAACAATCACTAAATTACTGTTTCCCAATGTCTAGGTTAAAATAAAATATGTGTTATAAGATTTAAAATAACTAGTAAAAACAGACACAAAGTATTCCCCCAGGACTTTATAAATCTAATCTACAAAGGAAACTATCTGGACGTAGGGCTGAGCATGGATGTTCACTCTCATTTAACAGTATCTGCAATTTTACCACTATTATTTCACAGAAAATTATACGTGTCAAAAATATACATTGTGATTTACCCCCAAAGGAATAACTTTTGTCTGTAGAGAAAAAAAGGCCATATGATTGTTAATGAAAGAACATAAGAAAACAATTGACTTACATGATGACTACTGATGAGGTACTAAGATTTTATCATTTCTGACTCCCAAGCTATAAAACTGACCCATGCTATAAGTCCCACAGTTCTGCATTCAGTTATTCAGATTCTCATCAGAGAAACATATGAATTCTGAATATTTGAGGGTCATCATTTAGTTAAGTGGCAGACTTTTCAATATCTCTACATCATCTTTTCTGTGTATACAAGCCTGTTTGGATAAAGAAAAATGATATTTGCCTTTGATATTAAATATTTTTGTTACCCAGAGAAAGCATATTATTACTGAAATAGATTAAAGTGACAGTATCTAACCATTTATATTTGTTCTGTTCTGTGCCAGTGATAGCATCTTTTAAGTCCCACAACACTTAGAACAAAGCCTGCATTTCATCCTGGAAACCTGATGATTTGACATTCATCATTCGTTTTTTTAAACTGAGGTAAGTTGATGTAAAATACTATATGTTTCAGGCATACAACATAGCAATTCACAATTTTTAAAGGTTATACTCCACTTATAGTTATTGTAAAAAAAATGGCTATATTCCCTTGTTGATAGTATGTCCTTGTAGCTTATTTATTTTGTACATAGTAGTTTGTACCTCTTAATCCCCTATCCTTATTTGGCCCTCTTCCTTCCCTCTCCCCACTGGTACCCACCAGTTTGTTCTCTATATCTGTGAGTGTGTTTCTTTTTTGCTATATTCACTAGTTTGTGTTATTTTTTTAAATTCCACACATAAGTGATATCATACAGTATTTGTCTTTCTCTGCCTGACTTATTTCACTTAGCATAATAGCCTCCAAGTCCATACATTTTGTTGCAAATGGCAAAATTCATTCTTTTTTATAGGTGATTAATATACCATTGTCTATATATACCCCATCATCTTTATACATTCACCTGGTGATAAACATTTAGGTTGCTTCTATATCTTGGTAATTGTAAAAAATGCTGCTATGAACATTGAGTACATGAACCATTTTGAATTAGTGTTTCTTTTTTTTTTTTTTTCAGCTATACACCCAGGAATGAAATTGCTGGGTCATATGGTAGTTCTATGTTTAGTTTTTTGAGCAACCTTCATAGTGTTTTCCACAGAGGCTGCACCAATTTACCTTCCACCAACTGTGTATAAGGGTTCCCTTTTCTCCATATCCTTGTCAGCATCTGTTATTTGTGTTCTTTTTGATACTAGCCATTCTGGCAGGTATGAGGGCATATGTCATTGTAGTTTTGATTTGCATTTCTCTGATGATAAACAATGTTGACCATCTTTTCATGTGTGTGTTGGCCATCTTTAGGTCTTATTTGGAAAAAATGTCTATTCAGTTATTCTACCCATTTTTTAATCAGGTTTTTTGTCTTTTTGATGTTGAGCTGTATGGGCTGCTTTTATATGTTGGATATTAACCCCTTATCAATCATATCATTTGCAAATATTTTCTCCAATTCAGTGGGTTGTCTTTTCATTTTGTCAATGGTTTTCTTTGCTGTGCAAAAGCTTTTAAGTTTAATTAGGTCCCATTTGTTTATTACTCCTTTGTTTTCTTTGCTTTAAGAGATGGATCCAAAAAAATATTGCTACAATTTATGTCAAAGAGTGCCCTGATTATGTTTTCATCTAGAGGTTTTATTATTTCTTACATTTAGGTCTTCAGTACATTCTGAGTTTATTTATGTATATGGTATTAGAAAATATTCTAATTTCATTCTTTTACATGTGGCTGTCCAGTTTTCCCAGTACTACTTATTGAGAGATTGTCTTTTATTCATTGTATATTCTTGCCTTCCTTATTTTAGATTAATTGACCATAAGTATGTGGGTTTATTTCCAGGCTCTCTATTCTGTTCCATTGGTCTATGTGTCTGTTTCTGTGCCAGTACCATACTATTTTGATTACTGTAGCTTTGCAGTACAGTGTGGTCAGGAAGCATGATTTTTCCAGCTCTGTTCCTTTTTTCCAAGATTGTTTTGGCTATTCAGGGTCTCCTGTGTTTCCATACAAATTTTAAAATTATTTGTTCTACTTTTGTGAAAATACCATTGGTGTTTTGATAGGAATTGCACTGAATCTGTAGATTGCCTTGGATAGTATGGTCATTTTAACAATATTAATTCTTCCAGTCCGCGAACATGGAATATCTTTCCATCTGTTGTGTCTTCTATTTCTTTCATCAGTGTCTTATAGTTTTCAGAGTACAGGTCTTTTACCTCATTAGGTAGGTTTATTTTCAGGTATTTTATTCTTTTCGAAGCAATTGTAAATGGGATTTTTTTTTTTACTTTTTCTTTTTGATAGTTCATTGTTAGTGTATATAAATGCAACAGATTTCTGTGTATTAATTTTGTATCCTGCAAATTTACCGAATTCATCAATGAGATCTACAAGTGTTTTTGGAGCTGTCTTTAGGATTTTCTATGCATAGTATCATAACATCTACAATCAATGACAGTTTTACTTCTTCCTTTCCAATTTGGAAATTTGGTTGACAGGACTGAGTCACAAGACAACTTACTATTGAACCCTGGGGAACCTCAGAGCTAGTGCTGGCTCACTGGTGGGCAGTAAGCATCCAGGAGACCCCAGGGCTGCTGCCCACCCACTGGTAGTTGAAACCAGGTTCTGGAGTAAGTGTCAGCCTACTGGTGGCCAGACCCAGGTCCTGGGGTCTGCTTGCAGAGCTGGTGTCTGATTCCTGACACAGTTGGTTGTGGGTTTTGGGATGTTCTCAAGCTTGTGTCGACCTGCTAGTGGGAGGGGCCTGGGCCCAGCTGGTCCAAGGGCAGGATCTGGTTTGCTAGTAGGTGAGCTGGGTCCTCAGGCTGCAGGGCTGTGTTCTTATCACTGGTGTCTGCCCCCTTGGTGGGTAGGCTAGTCCTGAGGCTAGAACATGCTCCCTGCAGGGCAGGGTCAGGGTCCAGAGGATTCTGGGGCTGGTGCTTGCCAACTCATGGGTGGAATTGGGTCCCTGGGTTTCTGGCTGGAGACACCTTGGGGTCCTGGGTCTAGTGCTTGTGCACTGGTGTTTGGGGCCAGGTCCTGGGCCTTCTGGTGGGCCAGGCTGTGTCCAGGGGTGGCTGTGGGATCAGGGGTCCTAAGGCAGCCTATCTGCTGGTTGGTGGAGCTGTGTCCATGCCCAATTAGTTGCTTGGCATGAAGCTTCCTAGCACTGATGCCTACAGGCTGTTGAGCCAGGGCAGGGCTAGTTACTGGGGCTAATATGCTAGAGGGAGGATTCCAAAATGGTGCTTGATAGCACCAGTGTCCATGTGGTAGAACCAGCTCCCCAAAATTGGCTGCCACCAGTGTCTATGTTCCCAGGGTGAGCTGCAGTTGCCTCTTGTCTCTCCAGGAGATTCTCCAAGATCAGCAGTTAGGTCTGACCCAGAATCTTTTCAAATTACTGTTTCTGCCTCAGGTCCCAGAGCATGTGAGATTTTCTGTGCACATTTTAGGAGTGAAGTCTCTATTCCCTACAGCCTTCTGGGACTCCTGAAAGTAAGACCTGCTGGTCTTCAAAGCCAAATGCTCTGGGGGCTCATCTTCCCAGGGCAGGACCCCCAGGCCGGGGAGTTGGATGTGGGGCTTGGACCTCTCACTTTTGTGGGAGAACCTCTGAATTGAAATTATTCTCCAGTTTGTGGGTTGCCGCCTTAAAGTATGGGACTTGACTATATCTCAACTCTGCCCCACCTACCCATCTTGTTGTGGTTCCTTCTGTATATCTCTAGTTGTAGAAAATCTTTTCTGGTGGGCTCCAGTCTTTTTCACTTAGGGTTGTTCTGCAAATAATTCTGATTTTGGTGTGCCTGTGAGAGGAGGTGAGCTCAAGATTTTTTTACTCTGCCATCTTAGCCAATCTCTCCCACCTTTCACTTTTTGACTATCTTTCAGTCTCAACTCAGCCAACAAGTAAGGCAACTTCATTTATCTCCACATGTATAATTTATACTGAGGATATTTTCATAATGTGTTATGTATATCCATGAAAATACACTTATTCATTCATTCACAAATATTTATTGTGCACCTAGTATGTCACAAAGATTGTACTAGACCCTGGGGATTAAGTTGTGAGTAAAACAACATGAGTTCTGTCTCCATGGACATGTTACTGTTATGTGTTTAGAAGAGCTTAATGATACTATGACAGCTATAATAGGCAATTTTACTAATCAAAGTTCAAGGAAGTCTTTCCTGAACACATGATTATTAAATTTAGAACTAAAAGACTAATGGGAGCTAACCAGGTGAAGATTTGAGAGAATATTTCAAGCAGAGAGAACAGCATATACAATTGCTCTGATAAACAGAAGAGAAAAAGAAAGGGAGTTGGGGAGGGGTGGATATGCTAGGAACAAGTCACATCCAATGTCTAGGTGGACAGAGATAAGCATGCAAAGCAAACTAAGAAGGAGCAGGAACATATTTGGAAAGAGAAAACAAGATAGTAACAAAAACCAAAGGAAGAAAGTGTTTCAAGGCACAGAGAGTTTTTAATAGTTAATGTTACTGAACAGAGAAGTATGATGAAGACTGAAAAATGTCCATGGAGATTATTAGTGTTAGTGAAAAATTATAGTGCTAGTTATGACTATATATAACCTTATTAAAAAGAAATAAAGAAATCCATGACAGATTATCTTGTCTTAGCCCTTGATTAGTACTCAGTTGGTTCTTACCAAATGAGGGTTTAAAATTTAAACAATGTCATCGGGTTTTTAACTAGAAATTCAGTCTTTTCAAAAGAGGTGACTCAAATCCTGGCTAAGTCAGTGACTCAACTGCTTTCTTTTTCCTTTGCTATTTTTAAGACAAAGATATCTTCAGAAAGTTTACTCCACAGATAATAGATTAAAATACTTTGTATTAATTGGAAGGACCCCTGGAGAAGAAATTAAACTATGTCCTTCAGAGCAATATATGGCATCAGCTCAAAACACCATGATTTGAGTCAGTTGTTCAAAATGTTTACTTCATTTTGCAATTATGATAATAATATTTACAAGGGTACTGTGTTTTACAAAGTAATATTGTAATAAAACAAAGATAGCTGAATTCTCTGACTTTTTTATACAGTGAACATGTCAGAAAGCAATTAATGTGTAGGCAAAATTTGTATTCTGCTGTTGCAGAGGAAGAAGTAAATTTATCTATTCATACTTTGTTAACTAAGGAACACCAAATAATTGATGTGTTCTGTTGGGAGACGGAAACAGTCACACCTATGAGAAAATGGAATGTTCTGACCATGGCCATGATATTACTGTTTAGGTAAGTGAAAGGGAAAAGTGGATTCTTGAATATTAAGCTTTCAAGTGGCAGAACTATCATTTCCAATACTATACATTCATTTAAACTAAAATTTCAATTATTTTCAAATTATCCTCTGTTCTCAGAAATCCATGCCATTATTACCTTCTATCAATAGCTCTAGAGTAGGAGTCAATAAACACTAGTCCCCGTTTCAACATCAAACCACATAATTCCATTTTTCCAGTAATAAAATGGGGAAGTACCATCATTCTATTTACATTAGAAATGCTATGTAGTTTATATAAAGTGGAGGTACTTCGTAAAAAAATTTAAATCTCTATACAAATGTAACTTATTACAGTCATCACATGTAGTATACACTGAGCCAACTACATAAATATATTTTGAAAAATGGTCATACTTATAAAATATTATTGCCCACATATTGTGTGCTGATTGTATGTTTCTTCAAATAGAAGAACTTCTAAGAGCATGTCAGCTTCATTTACACATACTCACCTATTCTCTAGACAGAATTACTAGAGGGGGAAAAATACTAACCACTTTTATGTGGCAGGGACTGCTAGGTCTCATGCTGTAATCCTTCTTCCCTTTCTCCCTCATAAGAAAGCCATTCTTGTTAACTGGGCATAATGTCATTCAGAAGAGATAATATTTTATAGCCTCTCCTACAGCCAAGTGTGGCTCTTAAGCTAAATAGTGGTCAATGGGATGTAAGTTGAAATATCATGTTGAATGTATCCTTAGAGTAAAAGCATTCTTAAAGTAAAGGATATCTATTTCTTCCATCCCTTTCCTCCTTCCTGTTAGTTGGAATATGTATATGATGCTGGGCCTCAAGCAGAATCCTGGGCCATGAAGAAGAGCCTAGATGCTGAGGGAGATGAAATAAACAAACAAAAAGGTGTCTGAACTCCTCACACACAAATGCCAACTCTAGACTGCCTACCTCTTTATTTCACATGAAGGAAAAATAAACTTTTGTTATTTTTAGTCTTCCATTACTCAAAGACACACTTCATCTTATCTGCAGACGATATATATATATATATATATATATATATATATATATATATATATATATATATATATATATATATATACATATATATATATATATATATATACATACACACACACATATATATATGGTGTGGGGTGTTATCTATATTTATATGTACAACTACTTATAAACACACATATGTATATATATAAATATTTATACATATATGTACACATACATTTATACACACTTAATTTGATGTAAAACAAAAACAAAAGACTGTGAATATTTAACATTTTAGCAGAACAGACACTTCAAACGTGGAATGCCCCAAAAGGCCTACAGTATTACCCTCTCCAATATAATCTCTACATTGCCAATAAAAGTCATTAGAAATTCTAGTTCTAAATCTGGTCTTATGACATCCCATCTTAAAATCCTCCAATGGCTCTCTATTTCCTTCAAGATAAAGCCCAAATGACAGCCAGACATATAGGTCCTTCCTAAGAGAGTCCCTTTAGTCCTCTCCCACATGTATCCTGTACTCCAGCCTCACCTTGTCTCTCTACCTTTGCACAGATAGGGATCTTTCTCTTCTACTTGAAATGCCTCACCCCAGTCCCTCAAATGTATTCTGCTGATGGCTAACTATCCTCCAAAGTAAGCTTACATCTTATATCTTTTGGGTGTCTTTCCTTGACACTCTTCCATATTCATTCTCCTGTTGCTCTTGCTGAGTTAGTTCCTTCATGCTCCCTTAGGACTTTGTGCATGCATTTATTCTTTCAACAAGAAACTAAGTCTCTACTGAGTAGCAGGCACCATATATCTCTATTATAACCATCAAATATATTGTAATCTTTAAAAATCTGTTACCCACAGTCCTAGAGAACATAGATAGTATATTTTCTAATTTCTTTCATCCTTAATGCACTGTACAGATATTCAGTAATTGATTAACCAATTAATTATTGGGAGTCTGCATTACCTACAGTTCAACTAGATGACTCATCGAGCACCCTGTTGTCATAGTTCTTTGACTTCATTTATTTCACTGACCTTCCTCTCTCCACTTACATGGTATCAATTTAGATAGTATCATCCAGAGACAAAGATATTTTAAATCTCAAAATCTGAAATCTGTCTTACTTATCCATAAAACTTCACCAACTGACTCTCAACCACTAAACCTACATTTAAGTGTCCAGTCCCTTGACTTCATGCTTTTCTCCAGCCACCAACTTCCCACCTGCTTCTCTTCCTTTCTTACCCAGCTTGGACCTCATGACAATCTTTTCAATTACTCTCATTTGTACTATTAATTCCCTCATTATTCTCATCTATATGTTGTGTCACATCTACCCAATCATTACACCTGGTTCAAATTAATTATTTGTTTACAATGCTGGGTGTTATGCTGAGAAGAAAAGGTAGTCTGTGACAGAGATATGCACTTTTAGGTTAAGTAGCAAGCATTAAAACTAAAGCAGGACATTTCTCCTCTCTAAGATATTCTAAGATATCTACATTGAGTAAAAGTCATAGAATTAGATCTCTCAAGTCAGAAGTAATTCCAGCTTTATATTACCATTATTCCACTAAAGATTGTCAACTGCTGCAATTCATAATGTCATCTTTATCTTTGTCCAGTAGGGCCAGAGTCCTACCTAGTTCTTTATCAGTCTCTGAAGATTATTACCACAGTGATTCTGGATAAATCACTTTAAAAGTTGCCTGAGAAGGTCTCTCCTTGAAGGGATAAATGAATAAATAAATAATCACCTGTGCCTAGCTAGTGTGTCCTGAGCATAAGTTGTCTGAAAAAGTCTTTTAAAGATGCTGAGAACTAAAACTGATTCTGAATGAGCAACCTATTTTTCTTTCACAGGCTTTCAATGAGAAATTCATCATCACATGCTGTCAGCAAAGTAGCACAATTGTTTTTATTTCCTTTGCCTTTTGCTTTCTTTTAAGGGCTGTACCTTTTTCTATAACCAACAAGTGTTTTTAGCACAATCAGTATAATGATTTAGTAATTATCATCATTTCTCGTTGCTGGGTAGAATGGTTACAGCAATTGCTTGCTTGTCCCATAAGAATAGTTAGAAAAGTTCATTTCCTTGGTGTTATATTCTCATTGATTATTGGAAAAGCAATTGATTTCCTTTCCAATTTGGCATCATGATATATCCTCTGACTCTGGCCTATTCTCTACTTTAGAACAACCAATTCTTTAAGATTTATCAAAGACAGGTAGGGCCTCCCTGGTGGCGCAGTGGTTGAGAGTCCGCCTGCCGATGCAGGGGATACGGGTTCGTGCCCCGGTCTGGGAGGATCCCATATGCCGCGGAGCGGCTGGGCCTGTGAGCCATGGCCGCTGGGCCTGCGCATCCGGAGCCTGTGCTCCGCAACGGGAGAGGCCACAACAGTGAGAGGCCCACATACTGCAAAAAAAAAAAAAAAAAAAAAAAAAAAAAGACAGGTAAAGCTATAGATAGTAAAAAATGGCTATTCAAAACAGTAAGAAAAGCTGTCTTCAAAGGTACAAGTTATAAGGTTATACTTTAATCCAGTACTCTATTTTTAAAACAATCTCCAAAACTTTCCATCAGATAAAAAGAAATTATGTGTAATGCACTGTATCTCTTCTTCACATAATACATATAAATTAAATGAAACTGTATTCCATGAATGTCTTTTTATTGCCATACTTCTGGGTTTGCATTTTCTGTCTCATTCTTTTTGATAATTTAAAGTCATTTAACAATATTCCCAGGATAAAATGTAATTTAACTCCTGCCTCTCAGAAGGTAATTACATTATACATTTCATGGACAGTTAGACACAGTATTTTTAGTATCTTTATGTTTTGTTTTCTCCAGGATGAGTTTCCATGTGTTCAAAAAGACCCAGAGAGATGAAAAGGCCCCAAAAGAAGGACAAGTCAGTCAGAAAGTCAAATGACAGAAAATAAATTACTTAGTTATAACAGATTCTCATAAACTTCTAAAGAGGTATAGATAGAATCTTGGCTTCCTAGTCTTGGATCTGCCTAAATCCAACCCATATGGCAAGCTCCAACTTCTCAAGTCTCAAGCATTTAAAAATCTATTTCTACTGTCTCACAGCCCACTTCTGCAACAAGGAAAAATCCAGTACTGACACATTTATTACAGGACCTTTGAAACCTGAAGAAATTTTAGACCAAAGATGAAACATATGATTTTATTTTACACAAGTGCTAATATTTTTTTAAAAATTGTAATCTCTTCACATGTCTGCAAACCTATTATACTTCTTGGCTCCTGCTGTCCAATAAAATTCCAGTCACTTCACAGTATCAGTAAATAACATCTTGTACATGTGATTTTACATATTTGCTGGAAAGCATCAAAAGAAACAGAAGGCTGTATTACAGCTAAAGTTTCTTCAGTGTGACAAAGAATATTAATTTTTGCCATTATGCAATTTATTATCTTCAGAGGTTCTTTAATGAAGATTTTAAAATTTCCAATAGAAAAGCAGTTACCAAAAAATACAAACTTGCAGAAACTTTCATACTAAAAGCATATCTTACATAAATAAAAATCTCTTAGACCCTCATTGCTATTAGATACATCTCCAGTTGTGTGCCACTATTGTTTCCCTTGTATAGTATACTCTACGCATTGTCACCTAATTCATTAACTTCACCTGCCACAGACTGCCTCTTCTATTTGTAATCATCCCAATTAAGTAATAATAAATTGTCACCTGACCTCCATTGCCATTAAATCTACCACTGTATATTTTTCCTGTCTTTATGGACAAAATCTACGAATTCATCATCTATGCCCCACAAATCTACTCCATTACAACTCAACTTCCCACTAAATGTTTCTCTAGTCTTAAATGAATTTGTGACTGCATAGCTAGCAACCTATCCTAGCTAAACCCAATAACTTCTCCTTTATCATGCTTCTCAATCTTTCTACTTAATAACAATACCAAATAGGACACTGGCAATACAACTTTTTCTGGTTCTGCTGATGCTCTTAAGAATGTTGGTTTTGGCTCTTTGGCTCTTTTTCACTCTTTCCATCTAAAGTTTCTGTTCTTTAAAAGGCTTCACTACTCACTCTTTAAGAAGTTCAAGATTCTAATTTCCTCCATAAGTGATATTCATGACCTTAACGTCCCACAGTTCTGCACTTTATTTCTTGCTGGGCACAGAATAGCACCACTTGGATACTATGCTATCCACTCAGTTTTTACAGAACATTTTATCTAGCTACATCACCTGTAACACCACCTAACAGTTAACTGCAGTCTTCACAGTTCTATGTACTGCATAAACGTTGTATAAAACACCATTTGAAGAACACTGGACTTCTGATCAAGATGGTTATTTAAGTTTAAGCCTAGAAAAACCACTGAAGTTCCATCATATAGCAGAGTTGGACAAAATATAAAAAGAGAACGTTATAATTAAAGAACATTTGGGTGGTTTCCAGGTTTGGGCAGTTACCAACAAAGCTACTAGAAACATTCCTGTGCAAATGTTTTTATGAACATTGCACTCATTTCCTTTGGGTATATTCCCAGTAATGAAATTGTTAGGTCATATGATAGAGGTATGTTTAACATTGTTAGTGATCACCAAACAATTTTGCAAAGTGGTTGCACCAAATACATTTCCACCAGCAAGGTATGACAGTTCTGTGTGCTCCTCATCCTTGCTGACATTCAGTATTGTTAATCTTTCTAATAAGACTCATACTCATTTGTATGCCATTGTGGTTTTAATTTACATTTCCCTGATGACAATGCTAAGTATTTTTTCCTATACTTTTTGTCCATTTGCAAAAATGTTTGAGCAGGACTTCTGTCCATATTTTGAGTTGTTTTTTTTTTATTGAGATACATGAATTCTTTATATATAAGTTCTTTGTCAGATGCATTTATTACCTGTCTATGGATGTCCTTTTTACTTTCTGTCCTTTGATGAGAAAAGATTTTAATTTTAATGAAATTCAATTTAAATTGATTTTTGTTATTGTTAGTGCTTACTGTTCCCTATTTAAGAAATTTTTACCTTCCTTAACATTATAAAGATGTTTTGTCATTTGTTCTAGAAATTTTACAATTTTAGCTTTTATATTTATGTTTATGATACACATTGAATTTTTGTTTATATATGAGATGAATGTCAAGATTCATTTTTTTCCCACATAAATATCCAGTCACTGCAATACCATTTTATTTAAAGTTCTTGTACTTATTAAATTGCTCTAGTGTCTTTATCAGGAATCCAATATATTTTTGGGGCTATTTCTGAACTCTAAATTCTGTTTCTTTGGTCTATTTATTTATAATGCTTTTGCCAGATTGTACAAACTACTGCCACTTTATAATGTCTTGAGTCTGGCATGTTCTCCAACTTTGCTCTTTTTCTTTGCTCTTGGCTATTCCAGGCATTCTGCATTTTCATAAAATTTTAGAATCATCTTCTACAAAAAGTAGCTGAATTTTGATTGGGATGCATTGAATCTATAGATCAATTTGAGGAGACTGGCACCTACTTATTTATTGTTATTTATTTTCACTTTTCAATGGTTTCCTGGTAACATATAGACTTGTCCATGGTGACACAGTAAATAACAACTAAAAATTTAGGTATATTTTCCCAATACTAATTCTATCTCTCTGGGCTGTTAATATATTTGCAGTCAGCATCCAAGCTACATCAAATTAAACTTTTATAATCATTTCTTGCTTTCAGAATTGTCAACTAAATACTGAAATTACAGAATTTGTTTTCTTTTTTAATTTTTATGAATTGGGCTTTCCCAAGCATACTCACTTATCAAATCCTTCTTTCCAGGAAATACCAGGAAAAATATTTAAGGGAAGCTTTAAGGTGATTTTTTTCTTTTTGGTATCTCAAGTATACAAACCAAAACCAAATACATAATCTTTAAAGATCATTCCTGATGTTTTCTGTAGGACCAGGAAACTAGCATCACACATATGACATATGTATGTTGGCTAAAAGCCTTTTGGCTCAACTCAAAACTTACAAACTGTCACAGAATAAAAAACAAAGTGTTTGGTGTTTAAAAAAAAAAAAACCTTCTTCAATATCTGGAGGAAGAAAGATTCCAACAAATTTTCTTTGTTTTGTTATTTGTATCACATAATATCCCTAGGCTCTAAGCCAAGTGTAAGTGACATCTATACTGAAATACAAAATTGTAAATTACAACATGAGATATATACTTTAAAAATATATGGTGGTGACTTAAAGTTTCCACTCTTGGAAGTTTCCACTCTTCCCTGACAACAAGCAAAATGCTGAACAAAATGCAAAATCAACAACTCTTCTTAGATCCATAAGAGACATGACATCACAGGGCCAAATTGCTGCTACCAAAATTCCAGAGACAGGTAAATACAACAGAATGACAACAAACTAGAGCAGAAACTCATAGATAGAAACCTCCACAAGAACCAGTGTCAGGGTAGGAAAATCTGAACTGTCCTTGACAAATTGCTAGAGACTCAATGCATTCAAGCCTGAGAGATTAAAAACTATGGTGGGGGGGGGGCTGATTCAGTCATGGGCAGGGGGCACACCTTTGGGTGTTTTACCTCCTGAAGCTCTACTAGGTTCTCACAGTGAATATCAGGGGAAAATTCCCTGGTGCTTTCAGTTGGGAAGATGAAAAAGAACCATTTTGAAATACACCAGAACATTCTGTTCTTAACAAGGCTGACCCACAGGAGAAACTGTTTTACCTTAGCCTAGCCAGCTGAGGTTTTATCACAGCCTAACTGACCTGTGGGGAAGGAAAATACCCAACTTGAGACAGCTCTATCCTTCAATGTGGAAAAAGAGAATATTCAATTCTGGTGCACTTGAACTATCCTGTGCCCCCTAAGGGGAAAGTGGGGGAGACAGAAACTGAGACTTGTGAAGTTCACAATCCAGAGGCACAGGCTCACTAAAAGACAGACATAATCATAAGAAGATAGAATGCTTCCTCTCGCATATACCTTGCCATCACATTGCTAAAGGTCTATTTACAGTGGTTCCTTTTACCCAGTATATCATATCTAGCTTTCAAGAAAAAATTGCAAGGCATACTAAAAGGCAAAAAACATGGTTTGAAGATGCAAAGCAAGAATTAGAACCTGATTCAGATATGGCAGGGATTTTGTAATCATCAAGCAAAGAATTTTATAAAACTATGATAAATATGCTAAGAGTGCTAGTGGATAAAGTAGATGTCATGCAAGACCATATGGTCAATGTAAGAAGAGATAGAAATTCCAAGGAAGAATGAAAAAGAAGTGCTAGATCAACAACACTGTGACATAACTGAAGAATGCCTTTGATGGCCTTATTAATAGCTTTATCCAAGAGCTGAGGGGGAACTACAAACAGTGTAAAATACATGTAATGGAATACCAGAAGGGGAAGAGAGAGATAAAGGAACAGAAGAAATATTGAAACAAAAATGACTGAGAATTTACATCAAGCCACAGATGCAGGAAGCTTAGAAAACACCAAAAGGATAAATGCCAAACAAACAAACAAAAAACCACCTAGCCATATCATATTCAAACTATAGAAAAACAAAGATTAAAGAAAAAAATCCTGAAAGAAGCCAGTGGAGCAAAAACTTTTTATCTATAAAGAAGCAAAAATAAAAATTATATCTGACTTCTCTTGAAACCATGCAAGAAAGAAGAAAGTGGAATAAAATCTTTAAAGCATTGAGAGGAAAAAGATCCACTAACCTAGGATTCCGTGCCCTGAAAAATTATCCTTCAAAAGTGAAGGAAAAATAAAGACTTTCTCTCAGACAAAAACTGAGGGAACTTGTAACGAGTAGATCTGCCCTGTAAGAAATATTAAAAGAAAACCTTTAGAGAGAAGACAAATAATATAGGTCACAAAATTTGGAGAAGGAATAAGTAAACGTCAAATAGAAATTTTAAGTTTCTTATTCTTAATTGCTCTATCAGGTAACACTTTGTTCAAAATAATAACAGCAAAAATGTATACAATTTTGTATACTTATGTATAGGTGAAATAAATAATAGCAATGATGCAAGGGATGAGAGGAAAAAATTAGGAATTAGGAATATTTTGTTATTATAAAGTATTCATACTACCTTGAAGTAATATAGTGTTATTTGAAAATGGACTTTAGTTTACTGCAAAAGCATATTGTAGACTCTAGAGCAACCACTAAAAAAGTTTAAAAATAAATATAACTGATACACTAAGAAAGAAAGAATAATGGAATCCCACATAAAATGCTCAGTTAAAACCACAAAAGGCAGAGAAAGACTGGAAGAAAAAAATGAAGAAAGAACAAGGGCAACAAATAGAAGACAGTAATAGGTATAGTAGGTATTAATCCAACCATATCAACAATCATTTTGAACATCAGTGTACTAATTAAAATGCACTAATTAAAAGAGAAAGATTGTCAGAATAGATAAAAAACAAAACCTAACAACATGTTATCTACAAGAAGCTGACTTTCAATATAAGGAGACACATAGATTAAAAGTAAAGGAATGCAGAAACACATACCATGTTAACACTAATCAAAAGAAAGCAGGAATACCTATATTGACTTCAGACAGAAGATTTTATAGCAAGCAAAATTACCAGAGATAAAGAGGGGCATTACATGGTGATTAAGGGATCAATTCTCTAAGAAGACATAGCAGTAGTTAACATGTATGCACCTATCAACAGAGTGTCAAAATACATGAGGCAAAAACTGATAGAACTGCACAGAGAAATACATGAATCCACTATTATAGTTGGAGATTTCAACATCCCTCTATTAGAAATGGATTGATCCAGCAAGCAGGATTAGTGGGGCATAGTTGAACTCAATAACACTATCAATCAACTAGATATAATTGACATCAATAGATTGCTTCATCCAACAACAGCAGTATACATATTTTTCTCAAGCTCTCATGGAACATTCACATTCTGAGCAATAAAACACATCTTAACAAATTTAAAAGAATGGAAACCCTATGATGTCAGCTCTCAGACCACTATGAAATTAAACTAGAAATCAATTTCCAAATCAAATCAATTAGGAAATCTCCAAAAGCTTGAAGACCCAACAAAACACTTCTAAATAACACATGAGACAAATAAAACTCAAGAGAAATTTTATAATATTTTGAACTAAATGAATATGAAAACACAACTTATCCAAATTTGTCAGATGCAATGAAAGCAGTGCATAAAGGAGATGTATAGAATTGAATACAGTGTATATCTTAGAAAGGAAGAAATATCTAAAATCAATTAGCTAAGGAAGAAAGATCTAAAATCAATTAGCTAAGCTTCTACTTTAGGATACATAAAAAGGAGTATATTAAATCCAGAGTAAGCAGAAAAGAAAAAAACTAGAGAAAAAATTTAAATAAATAATTTTAAAAAAATGAAATTGACAAGAGGAAATCCACAGAGAAAATCAACAAAACCAAATTATGGTTCTTTGAAAAGATCAATAAAACAGATAATCCTCTAGCCAGGCTGGCCAAGAAAAAATAAGAGAGCATACAAATTACTTATATCAGAAATGAAAAAGGAAACATCTCTACAGATTCCATGGACATTAAAAGGATAATACAGGAATACTATGAAAAATTCTGTGTGCACACACTTGACAATACATTTGATAACTGGTCCATTTGATAATGGACCAGTTCCTTAAAAGACACAAATCAAACTAGAAGAAATACACAATCTGAATAGACCTATATCTATTAAACATATAATGAATGATCTTCCGAAACAGAAAGCACCAAGCCCAGATGGGTCACTGGTGAATCTACCAAACATTTAAGGAATAAAGTATACCAATTCTCTACACTCTTTCCGAAGACAGAAGTAGAGAGAATACTTTCTAACTCATTCTACAAAGCTGCAGTTCACTAACACCTTAATACTAGAAGTATACAAAGACATTACAAGAAAACTGTAGACCAGTATCTCTTATGATCATACATGCAAAAAATCCTCAACAAAATATTAGTAAATTAAATACAACAATGTATAATAAGAATTACACACTACAACCAAGTAGAATTTATACCAGGTGTGCAAGGCTGGTTCAACATTTGAAAATTAATTAATGCATCACATTAAAAGGCTATATACAAAGGAAAAAAATCACATACTCATATCAATAGATGCAGAAAAAACATTTGAAAAAATCCAATATCCATTCATGATAAAACTCTCAGTAAATGAGAAATGGAGAGGAATTTCCTCAACTTGACAAAGAATATCTACAAAAACCTTACAGATAACATCATACTCATGACAAACTAAAAGCTTTCCTACTGAGATCAGGAACAAGGCAAGTATATCTCCTATCACCACTCCTTTTCAACATTGTACTGGAAGTCCTAGCTACTGAAGTAAGAGAGAAAAAAGAAAGAAAAATTATACAGATTAGAAAGGAAGAAATAAAACTATCTTTGTTCACAGATGAAAAGATTTTCTATGTAGAAAATATGAAAGAATTGACCAAAAAACTGGAACTAATAAGGAATTATAGCAAAGTGGCAGGATACAAGGTTAATACACAAAAGCGAATCCCTTTCTATATACAAGCAATAAACAAGCGTAATTTGAAATTAAAAACACAATACCATTTACACTGGCACTTAGGTGTAAAAAATGAAACACTTATGTGTAAATATAACAAAATATATACAAGAATATATATATGTATATATAGTAGTTAGATTTATGAAGAAAACTAAAGAACTCTGACAAAAAACATCAAAGGAGAACTAAATAAATGGAGAGATATTCCATGTTTATGGACAGGATGAATCGATATTGTCAAGATGTCAGTTCTTCCCAACTTGATCTATAGATTCAATGCATTCCCAATCAAAATTCCAGCAAGTTATTGGTGAATGCTGATAAACTGATTCTAAAGTTTATGTGGAGAGGCAAAAGACCCAAATAGTCAATACAATATTGAAGGAGATAGAAAACTTTGGAGGATTGACACTACTGAACTTCAAGTCTTAATATAAAGTTACAGTAATCAAGACAATGTGGTATTAGAAAAAAACAACAAACAAATAAACAAACCAAAAAACCAGACAAACAGATAAATGGAACAGAACAGAGAGCTCATAAATAGGCCTCCATAAATATAGTCAACTGGTCTTTGACAAAGGTGCAAAGGCAATACAATAAGGAAAAGATAGCTTTTTCAACAAATGGGTTGGAACACATGGACAAGAAAAAAAAGAATCTAGACACAGTTCTTACAGCCTTCACAAAAATTTACTCAAAATGGATCATAAAGCTAAATGTAAAATGCAAAACTATAAAACTCCTAGAAGATAAGATCAGAAAAAATCTAGATGACCATGGGTTTGGCAATGACTTTTTAGATACTTACATCAAAGACATGATACATGAAATAAAAAATTGATAAGCTGGACTTTATTAAAATTAAAACTTCTACTCCACAAAAGACACTGTCAAGTCTGGGAGAAAACAGCAATGAAAGACATATCTGATAAAGGGCTGTTATCCAAAATACACAAAGAATTCAACCATAAGACTACAAATAACCCAATTAAAGAATGGGCCAAGACCCTAAGAGACGTCTCAACAATGAAGCATACAAGTAGCAAAAGATGATCCATATCATATGTCATCAAGGAAATGCAAATTGAAACTACAATGAGATTACCATACACCTATTAGAATAGCTTAAATTCAGAACACTGACATTCAAAATGCTGGTGAGGATGCTGTGAAACAGGAATTCTCATTCACTGCTGGTGGGAATGCAAAATGGTACTGTCTCTTTGGAAGACAATTTGCTGGTTTCTTACATAAATTAAACATAGTCTTAACACACCATTGATCCAGCAATCACACTCTTTGGTATGTACCCAAAGGAGTTGAAAACTTATGTTCACACAAAAGGCTGCACACAGATGTTTACAGCAGCTTCATTCACAATTGGCAAAATGTAGAAGTAACCAAGATGTCCTACTGCAGGTGAATGGATAATAAACTGTGATACATCCAGACAATTGAAAGTTATTTTGTACCAAAAAGATACGATTATAAAGTCATAAGAAGACAAAGAGAAACCTTAAAGGCATATAACTAAGTGAAGGAAATCTATCAGAAAAGGCTACATACTGAACGATTCCAACTGCATGACATTCTGGAAAAGGCAAAACTATGGAAACAGTAAAAAGAGTAGTTGTTGCCGGGGGTTGGGGGAGTTTGGAGGGAGGGATGAATAAGTAGAGCACAGAGGACTTTTAGTGCAGTGAAACTACTCTGTATGATACCATATCTGTAGATTTATGTCATTATGAATTTGTCAAAACTTATAGAATGTACATCAAGTGAACCCTAATTAATACTATGAACGTGGGATAATGATGTGTCAGTGTAGGTTCATCAGTTATAACAAATGTATCTCTTTGATGAGTGATGCTGATAATGGGGGAGACTATGCTGGTGTTGAGGCAGGGAGTATAAGGCAAATTGAAGTACCTTCCACTTGATTGTCCTTTGAACTTAAAACTCCTCTAAGAAAAATAATGTCTTTCATAAAGAAACATATCAAGCCACATATTTAATATTATAGCACTTTGCTTTATGTAAGTTATACACAACAAAAATAGAAATTAAAATATATCATGGAATATGTATGTAATAAAAACTTTGTAATGAAGCCCCCAATCTAGATTTTTTTCAAGAAGAAGATATGAAGAAATATCATTAAAGAGTGAGTCCATGTCTTGGTGACAGGGACCTAAAATATCTGACTTTGCCTCCAGCCAGAATTGATGTAGGTCCCTGCTCTGTCACCAGGTTTTATGACCCCAGAGAGAGCAAAGGTCACCCCTGCCCTCCCGCCTCTGCAGGAGTCCCTTCAAGACTAGCAGCCACATGGAGGACAGGGTCTTGGTGATCCGGCCGGGTGTCAAGCCTCTGCATCTAATGTGGGAGAGCTGCGTTCAGGACACTGGTCCACCAGAAACCTCCCAGCTCCACATAATATCAAATGAGGAAAGTTCTCCAGGAGATCTCCATATGAATGCTAACATTCACTTCACTCAACAGCCAGCAAGTTACAGTGCTGGACAACCTATGCCAAGCAACTAGTAAGACAGAAACACAACACCACCAATTAGCAGGAAGGCTGCCTAAAATCATAATAAGGTCACAGACATGCCAAAACATGCCACAGGACATGGTCCTGCCCACACTAAAGCACAGTCCAGCCTCATCCACCAGAACACAGGCACCAGTCACCACCACAAGGAAACCTACACAACCCACTGAAACAAACTTACCCACTGAGGGCAGATAAAAAAAACAATGGGAACTAGGAACCTGCAGTCTGCAAAAAGGAGACTCCAAACACAGTAAGTTAAGCAAAATGAGAAGACAGAGAAACACACGGTAGAAGAAGGAGCAAGTCAAAAACCCACTAAACCAAACAAATGAAGAGGAAATAGGCAGTCTACCTGAAAAGGAATTCAGAGTGATGATAAGAAAGATGATCCAAATTCTTGGAAATAGAATGGAGAAAATACAAGAAATGTTTAAAAAGGACTTAGAAGAACTAAAGAGCAAATAAACAAAGATGAACTACACAATAACTAAAACAAAAAACTCTCTGGAAGCAATCAATAGCAGAATAATAGAGGCAGAGGAATGGATACATGACCTGGAAGACAAAATAGTGGGAATAACTACTACAGAGCAGAATAAAGAAAAAAGAATGAAAAGAAGTGAGGACAGTCTCAGAGAACTCTGGGACAACATTAAACACATGAACATTTGAATTAAAAGGGTCCCAGTTAAAGAAGAGAAAAAGAAAGGGACTGAGAGAATATTTGAATAGATTATAGTTGAAAACTTCCCTAAAAAGAGAAAGGAAATAGTCAGTCAGTCCAGGAAGCACAGAGAATCTCATACAGGATAAATCCAAGGAGAAACATGCCAAGACATGTATTAATCAAACTATCAAAAATTAAATACAATGAAAAAGTATTAAAGGCAGCAAGGGAAAAGCAACAAATAACATACAAGGGAATCCCCATAAGGATAACAACTGATCTTTCAGCAGAAAATCTGCAAGCCAGAAGGGATTGGCAGGACATATTTAATGTGATGAAAGGAAAAAAAACTACAACCAAGATTACTCTACCCAGAAAGGATCTCATTCAGACTTGACAGAGAAATTAAAACATTTATAGACAAGCAAAATCTAAGAGAATTCAGCACCACAAAATGAGCATTACAACAAATGTTAAAAGAACTTCTATAGGCAGGAAACACAAGAGAAGGAAAAGACCTACAAAAATAAACCCAAACTAATTAAGAAAATGGTAATACGAACATACATATCTATAACTACCTTAAATGTAAATGTATTAAATGCTCCAGCCAAAAGACATAGACTGGCTGAATGGATACAGAAACAAGACGTGTATATATGCTGTCTACAAGAGACCCATTTCAGACCTAAGGACACATACAGACTGAAAGTGAGGGGATGGAAAAACATAGTCCATGCAAATGGAAATAAAAGAAAGCTGGAGTAGCAATTCTCATATCAGAAAAAATAGACTTTAAAAAAAAGACTATTACAAGAGACAAAGAAGGACACTCCATAATGATCAATGGTCAATTCAAGAAGATATAGCAAATGTAAATATTTATGCACCCAATATAGAAACACATCAATATATAAGGCAAATACTAAACACCATAAAAGGGGAAATCAAGAGTAACACAATCATACTAGGTGACGTTAATACCCCACTCTCACCAATGGACAGATCATCCAAAATGAAAATAACTAAGGAAACACAAGCTTTAAATGATACATTAAACAAGATGGACTTAATTGATATTTATAGGACATTCCATCCAAAAACAACAGAATACACTTTCTTCTCAACTGCTCATGGAATATTATGCAGGATAGATCATATCTTGGTTCACAAATCAAGCCATGGTAAATTTAAGATAATTGAAATCTTATCAAGTATCTTTTCTGAACACAACACTATGAGACTAGATATCAATTAAAGGAAAAAAAATCTGTAAAATCTACAAATGCATGGAGGCTATACAATACACTACTAAATAACCAGGAGATCACGGAAGAAATCAAAGAGGAAATCAAAAAACACGTAGAAACAAAAGACAATGAAAATACAATGACCCAAAACTTATGGGATGCAGCAAAAGCAGTTCAAAGGGGGAAGTTAATAGCAATAAAATCCTACCTCAAGAAATAAGAAACATCTCAAATAAACAACCTAACCTTACACCTAAAGCAATTAGAGAAAGAAGAACCAAAAACACAGAAACTTAGAGGAAGGAAAGAAATCGTAAAGATCAGATCAGAAATAAATGAAAAAGAAATGAAGGAAACAATAGCAAAGACCAACAGAACTAAAAGATTGTTCTTTGAGAAGATAAGCACAATTGATAAACCATTAGCCAGACTCATCAAGAAAAAAAGGGAGAAGACTCAAATCAATAGAATTAGAAAGGAAAAAGGAGAAGTAACAACTGACACTGCAGAAATACAAAGGGTCATGAGAGATTACAAAAAGCAATGATACGTCAATAAAATGGACAACCTGGAAGAAATGAACAAATTCTTAGAAAAATGTAACCTTCTGAGACTGAACCAGGAGGAAATAGAAAATATAAACAGACCAATCACAAGCACTGAACTTAAAACTGTGATTAAAAATTTTCAACAAACAAAAGCCCAGGACCAGATGGCTTCACAGGCGAATTCTATCAAACACTTAAAGAGTTAACACTTATCCTTCTCAAACTCTTCCAAAATATATCAGAGGGAGGAACACTTCCAAACTCATTCTATGAGGCCACCATCACCCTGATACCAAAACCAGACAAAGACGTCACAAAAAAATAAAACTACAGGCCAATATCACTGATGAACATAGATGCAAAAATCCCCAACAAAATGCTAGAAAATAGAATCCAACAGCACATTAAAAGGATCATTCACCATAAACAAGTGGGGTTTATCCAGGAATGCAAGGATTCTTCAAAATACACAAATCAATCAGTGTGATAAACCATATTAACAAATTGAAGGAGAAAAACCATATGATCACCTCAAGAGATGCAGAAAAGCCTTTCGACAAAATTCAACACCCATTTATGATAAAAACCCTCCAGAAAGTAGGAATAGAGGGAACTTACCTCAACATAGTAAAGGCTATATATGAGAAACCCACAGCCAACATCACTCTAAATGGTGAAAAACTGAAACCATTTCCTCTAAGATCAGGAAAAAGACAAGGTTGTCCACTCTCACCATTATTATTGAATACAGTTATGGAAGTTTTAGCCACAGCAATCAGAGATGGAAAAGAAATAAAAGGAATCCAAATCACAAAAGAAGAAGTAAAGCTGTCATTTTTTGCAGATGACATGATACTATACATAGAGAATCCTAAAGATGCTAGCAGAAAACTTCTAGAGCTAATCAATCAATTTGGTAAAGTAGCAGGATACAAACTTAATGCACAGAAATATATGGCATTCTTATACACCAATGATGAAAAATCAGAAAGAGAAATTAAGGAAACACTCCCATTTACCATTGCAAGAAAAACAATAAAGTACCTAGGAATAAACCTACATAAGGAGACAAAAGACATGTATGCCGAAAACTATAAGACACTGATGAAAGAAATTAAAGATGACACAAATAGATGGAGAGATATAACATGTTCTTGGATTGGAGGAATCAATATTGTGAAAATGACTATACTACCCAAAGCAATCTACAAATTCAATGCAATCCCTATCAAACTACCAATGGCATTTTTCATAGAACTAGAACAACAAATTTTAAATTTTGTATGGAAATACAAAACACCCTGAATAGCCAAAGCAATTTTGAGAAAGAAAAACAGAGCTGGAGGAATCGGGCTCCCTGACTTCAGATTATACTACAAAGCTACAGTAATAAAGACAGTTTGGTACTGGCACAAAAACAGAATTATAGATCAATGGAACAGTATAGAAAGCCCAGAGATAAACCCACACACCTATGGTCACCTTATTTTTGATAAAGGAGGTAAGAGTATACAGTGGAGAAAAGACAGCCTCTTCAATAAATGGTGCTGGGAAAACTGGACAGCTACGTGTAAAAGAATGAAATTAGAACACTCCCTAACACCATACACAAAAGTAAACTCAAAATGGATTAAAGACGTAAATGTAAGACCAGACACTATAAAAACCTTAGAGTAAAATATAGGCAGAACAGTCTATGACATAAATCACAGCAAGATCCTTTTGGAACCATCTCCTAGAGAAATGGAAATAAAAACAAAAATAAACAAATGGGACCTAATGCAACTTAAAAGCTTTTGCACAGCAAAGGAAACCATAAACAAGATGAAAAGACAGCCCTCAGAATGAGAGAAAATATTTGTAAATGAAGCCACTGACAAAGGATAATCTCCAAAATTTACAAGCAGCTCATGCAGCTCAATATCAGAAAAACAAACAACTCAATCCAAAAATGGGCAGAAGATCTAAATAGACATTTCTCCAAAGAAGATATACAGATTGCCAACAAACACATGAAAGGAAGCTCAACATCACAAATTATTAGAAAAATGCAAATCAAAACTGCAATGAGGTATCATCTCATACTGGTCAGAATGGCCATCATCCAACTATCTACAAACAATAAATGCTGAAGAGGGTGTGGAGAAAAGGGAACCCTGTTGCACTGTTGGTGAGATGTAAATTGATACAGTTAATATGGAGAACAGTGCAGAGGTTCCTTGAAAAACTAAAAATAGAACTAAAATACGAATCAGTACTCCCACTATTGGGCATATATCCTGAGTAAACCATAATTCAAAAAGAGTCGTGTACCACTATGTTCATTGCAGCTCTATTTAAAATAGCCAGGAGATGGAAGCAACCTAAGTGTCCATCGACAGATGAATGGATAAAGAAGATGTGGCACATATATACAATATCTTTTTATGGCTGAATATTATTCAACCATAAAAAGGAACAAAATTGAGTTATTTGTAGTAAGGTGGATGGACCTAGATTCTGTCCTACAGAGTGAAGTAAGTCAGAAAGAGAAAAACAAATACTGTATGCTAACAAATATATATGGAATCTAAACAAGAAAAAGAAAAAATTGGTTCTGAAGAACCTAGGGGCAAGAATAAAGATGGAGACGTAGAGTGTGGACTTGAGGACACGGGGAGGGGTAAGGTTAAGCTGGGACGAAGAGAGTGGCATTGACATATATACACTACCAAACGTAAAACAGATCTCTAGGGGGAAGCAGCCGCATAGTACAGGGAGATCAGCTCGTGCTTTGTGACCACCTAGAGGGGTGGGATAAGGGGGATGGGAGGGAGATGTAATAGGGAGGAGATATGGGAATATATGTATATGTATAGCTGATTCTCTTTTTTATAAAGCAGAAACTAATGCACCATTGTAAAGCAATTATAATGCAATAAAAATGCTGAAAAAAATAAATATCATTAGAAAATATACAAACAAAAAACATTTAACTACACAATGACAATATAATGAATCTATACAATGAAAAGCTGACTCATTCAAAATGCATTTTTAAATTAAACTTCACTGCATTTCCGAAAAGAGTTTGAATGAAACAATATAACCTAGAAGAATATATTTTTAAATATAAAAGTGGAAATGTCCTGCATGTGGAAAATTTAGTAGTAGCCCAAAGCCTGCTGTTTCATGGAGCAATAAATAGAAGAATTGTAGATGAATTTCATGTATTATAAATTAATCCAGACAATTAAAGGACTTGTGCTTTGTCTACATAATACCAAATTAATAGTTACAGAGAGATATTTCAAGTAACCAGTTGTTTAATCTATCTTGTGTTAAAAATATTTTCCTCCCCATAGAATTGAAATAAAGTATTTGTAGCCAATTCCATAAATACAGAATAATGAGCACTTCCAGGAAAACCTTCTGATAATCTGATAGACCTTCACCCCATAAAATTAACTGTGTACCAGATTTTTCATATTAGTAATTCAGGGGGTTCATGGAGCTCCTGAAATACATCTGTATGTCCAAATTAAGAACCAATGATATATGTAGTCAATCAATGCATGATATCCGGTAACTAATGTAATGTTTTGACAAAAACCAAGCATAATCATCTATTAATCTATTAGCCATAATTGCATGGCTCAATTTAGCAAAGATAGTAATAATAAAATATTTATGTTCAAATAAACATGTAATATCTATCTTAAATCAGAAGAACTCTGGTGTTTCTAAGACTAAGCTTCTTTTTTTGAATAATTTCTGAAAACATCTGCTATATCTCCAGATTTTCTGTATTCTTCCACAGCACATTTTAAGAAAAGGTATGAAATTTATTTTCATCACCAATAAAAAACAAATTCATTGTTTATTCTTACCCTTAATCGAAACACCATGCAAGTAATACCTTCCCAAAAAGCTACTGTAATTCTTCTAAAGGAGACAGCTGGAAATTTTAACATTAATGAAAATAAATAAATACTCCTAGTGCTATGGAATTTAGGGACTTTTCAACCAAAAATTTGCACTTTCAAGATCAAACAGAAGGAACAGCTAAACAAAAAGAGCACATCCTCTCTTTTCCTTGGATATCCTAGGTCTAGAGCTTTCATACTTAAAATATGGTCCTCAGACCTCCAGGAATTTTAGAAATCATGTCAAGGAATCCATAACATCAAAACTGTTTTCAAAAATAATATCAAGAATGACTTGTGTTTTTCACTGTGTTGACATTTTCACAAACATTGCAAGGGCAATGATGGATAAAACTGCTGTCACCTTAACACAGATCTAGGAAGTGGCCCCAAACTGTACCAGGTGTCCAGGACTGTCAGTTTTCCCTTATAGTCATGAAAGCATTTACATATATATTTCTTATGAATCTATGACCTGCAAAGACTGTTCAAATATAAAACTAACACAACTTCTAACATGTGTCCAATGACTTATTCTGTCCTAAAACTCCAATATCATTCTTTAGAGTGTAAACTATCAAAGGAGAAAAAAATAAATTTTAATTTATTGTATAATATTAAATAGATGCGGCCAAAGTCCCAAGCACAAGAGTACTAAATAAATATTATTTAATAATTATGACATTCATTGAAATTATAAAAAAATTTCCATTTCCAACTTCTGAAGCTTTTCACACCCAGAGTCAGTTCATTCTTTTCTCTAATGCTGTCTGACCATATCCAATTTTCTCAGTTCACTTGCACTGCCTCACTATCTTGATTCAATCTAACTTTGGCCCTTAGTGAACTGTCTCTAGAGAAACAATAATATGGAATTTCTCTGTATTACATTTCAGCTTACATGACCTATTATGGCATTATATTGCACTGAAACATAAAGTCAAGGCCACCAGTAACACTTTAGGATTTCCCTTGGAGGCCAGTATATTTCTCTTTACACCAAAGTATTTTTTTCCTATAGCTTTCTCAAAATCAATTTGGATTTAACCAGAACGAAACTTCCTTTACAGACAAAACCATGAAACCTTGGTCAGGGTTCATTTTAAACTATCATATTTCTCAGGCCATGGTGGAATTTGTAGCTAACTACCCAAAGGCAAGAGAGGTTTTTATGACTTGGCTAGCTAGTTTGAAATTGCTAGATACCACTCAAATGAAGATTTGTGACTTTTCTGACTTATTTTTAGAGAAGTTTTAGGTTCACAGTAAAATTGAGTGGAAGATACAGAGATTTTCCACATACCTCCTGCCCCACTGATGCATAGCATCCCTTATTAACATCTCCTACCAAAATGATACATTTGTTATAACTGATGAATCTACATTGACACATAATTACTCAAGTCCATAGTTTACATTACAATTCACTCTTGGTGTTGTACATTCTATAGCTTTTGACAAATGCATAATGACATGTACCCACGATTATCGTTTCATACAGAGTATTTTCACTTCCCTAAAAATTCTCTGAGCTCTACCTATTTATCACTCCCTCCATCCCCCACTCCCAGCTCCTGGCAACCACTGCTTTTCTGTCTCCATAATTTTGTCTTTTCCAAATGTCATATAGTTGGAATCTTACAGTATGTAGCCTTTTCAGATAGGTTTCTTTCACTTAGTAGTATGCATTTAATATTTCTCCAAGTCTTGTCATGGCTTGATAGCTCACTTCTTTTTATTGCTGAATAACATTCCATTGCCTGGGTGTACCTCAGTTTATCCATTCACCTGCAGAAGAACATCTTGATTGCTTCTACATTTCACCAATTACGAAGGAAGCTGCTATAAACATCTGTGTGCAGGCTTATGTGTGAATATAAGTTTCAACTCCTTTGGGTAAATACCAAGGAGTGTGATTGCTGGATCAATGGTGTGTTAAAATTATGTTTCGTTTATGTAAGAAACCATCAAAGTGTCTTCCAAAGAGACAGTACCATTTTACATTCCCACCAGCAATAAATGAGAATAGAATTTTTTTAAATAAAAATTCTGATTATCTATTGTTATCTAAATAACAAAGGAGATAAAGAAATTGCAAAGGGCAGGGAAGATACTAGAAAATGACAAAGGGCTTTCTATGAAGTGTATTACTTCTCTTCTAAATTACCATCAAACTGGAGTATGGTCACAATTGGGTAAAACAGTCTATAATTTCTCGCAAGCCTTTTTGTAAGGATACTCACAATACGGTACACCGTAATTCCCAGTTAATAATGTAGAGATGATATAGATAATATGGAACATTTTCTTAGAGGATAAGAAGCATTTTTCTAATCCAGCTCTAAGCCCTTTTTTATATTACAAACTGCGACTAAATAATGGAATCTAAAGTAACCAGAATTATTTTCTTCTTCACTAGACAGAAAACTATCAAGTAACTATCAAGTTACCCACAGCTATCAGAGTTTAAACCTAAGGTTATTTCTAAGCAATCAAACTTAGTTGATACTGAACAAAAAGCCAGAACTACATTTAAAAAGCTAAACAAACTATCCTCCACTTGACCTACACCATCCTCAGAGCAAAGCAGTAGTAACTTTTTCACAATGTAGAGTGGAACTCTTCAGGACTTTACCTGTATCTCATCCAAAATGGAGATGAGTAATATCCTGAAAGTGTTTACCACAAAATTTTCACTGCTTTCCTTACCTCCAATGACAATGGAAGTGTTTAAATTACTATAATATTATCTGAATATTCCATCATGTAGACTAAATAAATGTTTAAAATGTGTAACCATTGATTATTTTGTTAGTAAACATGTTTATCCCAGTAACTCAGAAGTTTTCATGAACACCTTTGGAGAAGTTTGTCATAATTGTTAATTGAGAAGCACTTTAAAAATCAATTTCAGAATGTTTCAAATTCTTACATAAATTACTTTTGATATGAAGGAGGTTTTTTAGTTGTTTTATAATGTATAACAAATATTTACCCATCTGTTGTCCTAATATGTTTCAAGCACTGAGGCAGGTGTTCAAGGTAAATTAATATAAAATTTATTTTCTATACTTATGACCAAGCCTATCTTTTATATAAGCACCAAATCTACTAAAAATTTAGTATATTCAATATGAGAATGAACTCTCAAATATAGATATGAGAAACCATCAGATTGCTATGACATATCCCCTTGACAAAAAAACATGTATGATGCCAATTGATTTGGAAAGAAAGTGCAATTATCTAATTTTCTAGGTGACTCTGACTCCTTAAATGGTCCCTGCATTAAAAAAAATAATAATAAGATGCGTAAGCAATACTATTTTGGATTTCAGAAGCCTAGCTTACTACGTGTCTCAGGTGCCCTAACTGAATTATATAGTGAAATAATTTTATATCCTGATATCAGAAAAGACAGGAAATGATACATAAAGCCTAACCATCTTATAAGGCACTGGCTAGAAAAAGAGTTGCTATTACTGCATAAAGTAGTTCATTAGGAGTCAGAAAACATGGAAAGATATGACCAATGGCTCATTTACTCTAATGCTGAAACACCCTACTAGAAAAATAGACCTGTATAAAATGATTTCTAATGGAAAGCTGACTCATAACTTTATCTGGCAAAGCATTAATTAATATGGCAATCACTCTGATGTCAGACTTAGTGTCTTAGTCAGCTCAGGCTGCCATAACAAAACACCATAGACTGGGTGGCTTAAACAATAGAAATTTATTTTCTCATAGTTCTGGAGGTTGGAAGTTTGAGATCAGGGTGCCAACCTGGCCACGTGTGGGTTAAGGCTCTTTTTCTGTCCTGCAGGCAGCTGTATTCTTGCTGTGTGGTTTATATGGCAGAGAGAGAGCTCTGGTGTCTTGTTTCTAGTTCTTGTAAGTGCACTAGCTCTGTAACTCTAAACTCTACTCTTATCACTTCATTTAACCATAATCACCTCCTTAAAGACCCAATCTCTAATACAGTCACATGGGGTGTTAGGACTTCAATACATTAATTCAGGGTGTGGGACATAATTAATTATAACATTGCACATAGAGAAATAAGATCAAGCAGACATCACTGGAAAAATGAAGTCCAAATAAGCTAAAACCCATTTGTTTGGGACTGTTCCAGCTACAGCTAAGACATACAAATGGTTATCTTTATGCAAATAAGTTTATCCACACAATTTCAAGAAGGTGTAATTTGGATATCAAATCCTTTTGTCAGGCTTCTACAATTGAAAATTACACAATACAATAATAAGGGAACATTTATAAGCATTATAACAGAAATCTATGCATTAGTATTATGACAACGACCTAAGTATTAGTTCATGTACAGTAGTATGCACCAAAAATGCAATAAAAATAATTAAAGCATGAAAACTAAAAACATCATCAAAGAGACATTAGGCAAATAACACCAGGTTCCCTTGTTAAAATCTCAGGAGAGGAAAGAGACATACACACTATCAAGTAAATTATCTATCACTTAGACTTTTCCTTACAAGGCGCACACTAAACACATTGAAGAGCTCAATTGTTTCTCAAATTAATCTAAAATTTCAGTATAATTCTAACAAAGATTCAAGTTAACTATTTTAAAGAATGTCATAAACTCCTACTCAAATTTATATGGAATACCAGAGATCCACAAATAATTATTTTATTTAAACACATATAAGACATAAATAGAACAATAATATTGATGTAAATGTGAAAAACACACAAAATACTACACATTTTATAAGGATACACCTATATATAAAAGAGAAAACAAACCATGGAATGTGGAGTAGGGGAGTATGAGCCTGTGATAAAGAACCAAAAGAAAAATGAAAACAAGGTCCTGGCATAGAGTGATGATGGTCAAGTGTTATAAACAGAGGATGCAAGGAATATCATTAACTCAATTCTCCCATTTAGAGCAATTTGAAAAAAAAAAAAAAACTAGGAGGAGACCTTCAAGATGGTGGAAGAGTAAGACATGGAGATCACCTTCCTCCCCACAAATACATCAGAAATACATCTACATGTGGAACAACTCCTAATGAACACATACTGGATGCTGGCAGAAGACCTCAGACCTTCCAAAAGGCAAGAAACTCCACACATACATACATACATACACATACATATACACATACATACATAAGGCAAAAGAAAAAAGAAAAAAACAGAGACAACAGGATAGGGATGCGACCTGCACCGCTGGGAGGGAGCTGTGAAGGAGGAAAAGTTTAGACATACTAGGAAGCCCCTTCACTGGCAGAGACGGTGGGGGGTGGGGGGAGGGGAAGCTTTGGAGCCACAGTGAAAACCACAGCAACAGGGGTGCAGAGGGCAAAGCGGAGAGATTCCCACACAGAGGACTAATGCCGACCAGCACTCACCAGCCTGAGAGGCTTCTCTGTTCACCTGCCAGGGCAGGTGGGAGCAGTGAACTGAGGCTCCAGCTTCGGAGTTCAGATCCCAGCGAGAGGACTGGGATTGGCTGCGTGAACACAGCCTGAAAGGGGCTAGTGCACCACAGCTAGCTGGGAGGCAGTCCGGGAAAATGTCTGGAACTGCCTAAGAGGCAAGAGACCATTGTTTCAGGGTGCGTGAGGAGACGGGATTCAGAGCACGGCCTAAACGAGCTCCAGAGACGGGAGCAAGCTGCGGCTATCAGTGCAGACCACAGAGATGGGCATGAGATGCTAAGGCTGCTGCTACAGCCACCAAGAAACCTGTGTGCAAGCACAGGTCACTATCCACACCTCCCCTCCCGGGAGGCTGTGCAGCCTGCCACTTCCAGGGTCCCATGATCCAGGAATAACTTCCACGGGAGAACACATGGTAAGCCTCAGGCTAATGCAATATCGTGTTGGCCTCTGCCGCCGCAGGCTCACCCAGCGTTCTGTACCTCTCCCTCCCCCCGGCCTGAGTGAGCCAGAGGCCCCGAATCAGCTGATCCTTCAACCCCAGCCTGTATGAGCGAAAAACAGATGCCCTCAGGTGACCTAAACACAGAGGTGGGGCCAAATCCAAAGCTGAACCCCAGGAGCTGTGCGAACAAAGAAGAGAAAGGGAAATCTTTCCCAGCAGCCTCAGGAGCAGCAGATTAAATCTCCACAATCAACTTGATGTATCCTGCCTCTGTGGAATACCTGAATAGATAATGAATCATCTCAAATTGAGGAGGTGGACTTTGGGAGAAAAGATATATATTTTTTTTTTCCTTTTTCTCTTTTGCTGAGTATGTATGTGTATGCTTCTCTCTGTGATTTTGTCTGTATAGCTCTGCTTTTACCATTTGTCCTAGGGTTCAGTCTGTCAGGGGATTTTTTGTTTATTTTTTGTTTTGTTTTTTTGTTTTTTTAGTACAGTATTTAGAGCTTGTTCTCATTTGTGTATTTGTTTTTTGGTTTGGTTGCTCTCTTATTTCTTTCTTTCTTTCTTTTTATATTACTTTTTAATTTATTTTAATAATTATTTTTATTACAATAACTTTATTTTATTTTTCTTTCTTTCATTCCTTCTTTCTTTCTTTTGTTCTCCCTTTTATCCTGAGCCATGTGGATGACAGGGTGTTGTTGCTTCAGCCCAGTGTCAGGCCTGTGCCTCTGAGGGGGGAGAGCCAAGTTCAGGACATTGGTCCACCAGAGACCTCCCAGCTTCAGGTAATACCAAACAGTTAAAATCTCTCAGAGATTTCAATCTCGATGGCAAGACCCAGCTCCACTGAACAACCAGCAAGCTACAGTGCTAGACAACCTATGCCAAACAACTAGCAAGGCAGTAACACAACCCCACCACCCACTAGCAGAATGGCTGCCTAAAATCATAATAAGGTCACAAACCCAAAAAACACACCATAGGACATGGAACTGCCCACCAGAAAGACAAGATTTGGCCTCATACACCAGAACACATGAATTAGTCCCCTCCACCAGGAAGCACACATGACGCACTGAACCAACCTAAGCCATGGAGGGCAGACACCAAAAAACAACAGGAAGTATGAACTTACACCCTGCAAAAAGGAGACTCCAAACACAGTAAGCTAAGCAAAATGAGAAGACAGAGAAACACACAGCAGATGAAGGAGCAACGTAAAAACAGACCAGAACAAAAAAATGAAGAGGAAATAGGCAGTCTACCTGAAAAAGAATTCAGAGTAATGATGGTAAAGATGATCCCATATCTTGGAACTACAATGGAGAAAATAAAAGAAATGTTTAAGAAGGACCCAGAAGAACTAAAGAGCAAACAAACAATGATGAACAACACAATAAATGAAATTAAAAATTCTCTAGGAGGAATCAATAGCAGAACAGATAAGTGACCTGGAAGATAAAATAGTGGAAATAACTACCACAGAACAGAATAAAGAAAAAAGAATGAAAAGAATTGAGAACAGTCTCAGAGACCACTGGGAAAACATTAAATACACCAACATTTGCATTATATGGGTCCAGAAGAAGAGAAGAAAAAGGAAGTGACTGAGAAAATATTTGAAGAGATTATATTTGAAAATATCCCTAATATGTGAAATGAAATAGTTAATCAAGTCCAAGAAGCCCAGAGAGTCCCATACAGGATAAATAAAAGGAGAAACACTCCAAGACACATATTAATCAAACTATCAAAAATTAAATACAAAGAAAAAATATTAAAAGCAGCAAGGGAAAAAAGCCAAATAACATACAACGGAATCCCCATAAGGTTAACAGCTGATCTTTCACCAGAAACTCTACAGGCCAAAAGAGAGTGTAAGGACATATTTACTGTGATGAAAGGAAAAAACCTACAACAAAGATTACTCTACCCAGCAAGGATCTCATTCAGATTCAATGGAGAAATTAAAACCTTTACAGACAAGCAAAAGCTGAGAGAATTCAGCACCACAAAACCAGCTTTAAAACAAATGCTAAAGGAACTTCTCTAGGCAGGAAACACAAGAGAAGGAAAAGAACTACAATAACAAACCTAAAACAGTTTAATAAAATGTAATAGGAACATACATACTGATAATTACCTTAATTGTAAATGAATTAAATGTTCCAACCAAAAAAACATAGACTGGATGAATAGATACAAAAACAAGACCCATATATATGCTTTGTACAAGAGACCCACTTCAGACCTAGGGACACAAACAGACTGAAAGTGAAGGAATGGAAAAAGATATTCCATGCAAATGGAAATCAAAAGAAAGCTGGAGCAACAATTCTCATATCAGACAAAATTGACTTTAAAATAAAGACTATTACAAGAGACAAAGAAGGACACTCCATAATGATCAAGGGATCATTCCAAGAAGAAAAAATAATACTTGCAGATATTTATGTACCCAACATAAAAGCACCACAATACATAAGGCAAATGCTAACAGCCATAAAAGGGGAAATCGACAGTAACACAATCATAGTAGGGTAATTTAACACACCACTTTCAGCAATGGACAGACTGTACAACGTGAAAATAATTAAGGAAACAAAAGCTTTAAATGATACATTAAACAAGATGGACTTAATTGATATTTATAAAACATTCCATTGAAAAAACAACACAATACACCTTCTGCTCAAGAGATCATGAAACACTTCCCAGGATACATCATATCTTGGGTCACAAATCAAGCGACAGTAAAGTTAAGAAAATTGAAAACGTATCAAGTAACTTTTCAAACCAAAATGTTATGAGACTAGATATCAATTATAGGATAATATCTAAAAAAAAACACAAATGCATGGAGGCTAAACAATACACTACTAAATAACCAAGAGATCACTGAAGAAAGAAAAAAGGAAATCAAAAAATACCTAGAGGGCTTCCCTGGTGGTGAAGTGGTTGAGAGTCTGCCTGCCAATGCATGGGACACAGGTTCGTGCCGTGGTCCGGGAAGAACCCAGATGCCGTGGAGTGGCTGGGCCCATGAGCCATAGCCACTGAGCCTGCACGTCTGGAGCCTGTGTTCCGCAACGGGAGAGGCCACAACAGTGAGAGGCCCGCGTACCGCAAAAAAACAAAACAAAACAAAAAAACACGATGACCCAAAACCTATGGGATGCAGCAAAAGTAGTTCAAAGACGGAAGTTTATAGCAATACAATCCTACCTCAAGAACCAGGAAAAATCTTAAATAAACAACCTTATCATACACCTAAAGCTTTAGAGAAAGAAGAACATAAAAAAACCCAAAGTTAGCAGAAGGAAAGAAATCATAAAGATCAGATCAGAAATGAAGGAAACAATAGCAAAAATCAATAAAACTGAAAGCTGGTTCTTTGAGAAGATAAAAAAAATTGATAAACCATTAGCCAGACTCATCAAGAAAAAAAGGGAGAAGACTCAAATCAATACAATTAGAAATGAAAAAGGAGAAGTAACACCTGACACTGCTGACATAGAAAGGATCATGAGAGATTACTACAAGCAACTATATGCCAACAAAATGGACAAACTGGAAGAAATGGACAAATTCTTAGAAAAGCACAACCTTCTGAGACTGAACCAGGAAGAAATAGAGAATATAAACAGAACAGTCAACAGCACTGAAATTGAAACTGTGATTATAACTTTCTGACAAACAAAAGCCGAGGACCAGATGGCTTCACAGGCAAATTCTATCAAATATTTAGAGAAGAGCTAACACCTATCCTTTTCAAACTCTTCCAAAATATAGCAGAGGGAGGAACACTCCCAAACTCATTCTACAAGGCCACCATCATGCTGACACCAAAACCAGTCAAAGTTGTCACAAAAAAAGAAAACTACAGGCCAATATCACTGATGAACATAGATGCAAAAATTCTCAACAAAATACTAGCAAGCAGAGTCCAACAGCACATTAAAGGATCATAAACCACGATCAAGTGGGGTTTATGCCAGGAATGCAAGGATTCTTCAATATATGCAAATCAATCAATGTGATACACCATATTAACAAATTAAAGAATAAAAACCATATGATCTATACAACAGAATATTACTAAGCCATAAAAAGGAATGAAATTGGGTTATTTGTTGAGACGTGAATGGATCTAGAGACTGTCATACAGAGTGAAGTATGTCAGAAAGAGAAAAACAAATATCGTATATTAACACATATATGTGGAACCTAGAAAAATCGTACAGATGAACTGGTTTGCAGAGCAGAAATTGAGACAAAAATGTAGAAAACAAACTTATGGACACCAAGGGGGAAAGTGATGGGTGGGTGGGGGTGGGGGTGTGATGAGTTGGGCGATTGGGATCGACATATATACACTGATGTGTATAAAATTGATAACTAATAAGAACCTGTGTATAAAAAATAAATAAAATAAAACTCAAAAAAACCCACTATATGATCATGTCAATACATGCAGAAAAAGCTTTCAACAAAATTCAACATCCATTTAAGATAAAAACCCTCCAGAAGCAGGCATAGAAGGAACTTAATAAAGGCCATATATGACAAATCCACAGCCAACATCATTCTCAATGGGGAAAACTGAAACCATTTCCACTAAGATCAGGAAGAAGACTAGGTTGCCAACTCTCACCACTATCACTTAACATTGTTTTGTAAGTTTTAGCCGCAGGAATCAGAGAAGAAAAGGAAATAAAAGGAATCCAAATCAGAAAAGAAGAAGTAAAGCTGTCAATGTTTGCAGATGACATGATGCTGTACATAGAGAATCCTAAATATGGTAAAAGAAAACTGCTAGAGCTAATCAATGAATATGGTAACGTAGCAGGATGTAAAATTAATGCACAGAAATCTCTTGCATTCCTTTGCACTAATGATGAAAAATCTGAAAGAGAAATTAAGGAAAAACTCCCATTTACCCTTGCAAGTAAAAGTATAAAATACCTAGGAATAAACCTACCTAAGGAGACAAAAGACGTGTATGCAGAAAATTATAAGACACTAATGAAAGAAATTAAAGATGATACAAACAGCTGGAGAGATATACCATGTTCTTGGATAGGAAGAATCAACACTGTGAAAATGACTATTCTACTTAAAGCAATCTACAGATTGAATGCAATCCCTATCAAACTAACAATGGTATTTTTCACAGAAAAAGAACAAAAAATTTCAAAATTTGTATGGAAACACAAAAGACCCCTAATAGCCAAAGTAATCTTGAGAAAGAAAAATGAAGCTGGAGGAATCAGGTTTCCTGACTTCAGACTATCTTACAAAGCTACAGTAAACAAGACAGTATGGTACTGGCACAGAAAAAGAAATATAGATCAATGGAACTGGATAGAAAGCACTGAGAGAAACCCACGTACATATTGTCCCCTTATTTTTGATAAAGGAGGCAAGAATATACAATGGAGAAAAGACAGCCTCTTCAATAAGTGGTGCTGGGAAAACAAGACAGCTACATGTTGAAGATGAAATTAGGGGCTTCCCTGGTGGCGCAGTGGTTGGGAGTCCGCCTGCTGATGCAGGAGATGCGGGTTTGTGCCCCGGTCTGGTAGGGTCCCACATGACGCAGACTGGCTGGGCCCGTGAGCCATGGCCGCTGGGCCTGAGCATCCAGAGGCTGTGCTCTGCAGTGGGAGAGGCCACAGCAGTTAGAGGTCCACGAACCACAAAAGAAAAAAAAAAGAATGAAATTAGAACACTCCCTAACACCATACACAAAAATAAAGTCAAAATGGATTAAAGACCTAAATGTAAGGCCAGACACTATACAACTCTTAGAGGAAAACATAGGCAGAATACTCTATGGCATAAATCACAGCAAGATCCTTTTTGACCCACCTGCTAGAGAAATGGAAATAAAAACAAAAATAAACAAATGGGAGCTAATGAAACTTAAAAGGTTTTGCACAGCAAAGGAAATCATAAATAAGACAAAAAGACAACCCTCAGAATGGGAGAAAATATTTTCAAATTAAGCAACTGACAAAGGATTAATCTCCAAAATTTATAAGCAGCTCATGCATCTCAATATCAAAAAAACAAACAACCCAATCCAAAAATGGTCAGAAGACCTAAACAGACTTTTCTCCAAAGAAGATATACAGATTACCAACAAACACATGAAAAGAAGTTCAACATTACTAATCATTAGAGTAATGCAAATCAAAACTACAATGAGGCATCACCTCACACCAGTCAGAATTTAAAAATCTACAAACCACAAATGCTGCAGAGGGTGTGGAGAAGAGGGAACCCTCTTGCACTGTTGGTGGTAATGTAAATTGATACAGCCCCTATGGAGAACACTATGGAGGTTGCTTAAACAATTAAAAATAGAGCTACCATATGATCCAGCAATCCCACTACTGGGTATATACACTGAGAAAACCATAATTCAAAAATTGTCATGTACCACAATGTTCATTTCAGCTCTGTTTACAATAGTTAGGACATGGAAGCAACCTAAGTATCCATCGACAGATGAATGGATAAAGAAGATGTGGCACATATATACAATGGAATATTAGCCATAAAAAGAAACGAAATTGAGTTATTTGTAGTGAGGTGGATGGACTTAAGAGTCTGTCATGTAGAGTGAAGTAAGTCAGAAAGAGAAAAACAAATAACGTATGCTAACACATATATATGGAATCTAAAAAAAAGGAAAAAAAAGATTAAGAAGAACCTACGGGCAGGATGGGAATAAAGATGCAGACCTAGTAGAGAATGGACTTGAGGACATGGTGAGGGTTAAGGGTAAGCCGGGAAGAACTGAGAGAGTGGCATGGACTTTTATGTACTACCAATTGTAAAATAGATAGCTAGTGGGAAGTAGTCGCATAGCACAGGGAGATCAGCTGGGTGCTTTGTTACCACCTAGAGGGGTGGGATAGGGAGGGTGGGAGGGAGGGAGATACAAGAGAGAATAGATAAGGGTATATATTTATATGTATAGCTGATTAACTTTGTTATAAAGCAGAAAGTAACACACCACTGTAAAACAATTATACTCCAATAAAGATGTTAAAAAATAAATAAATGTCAACAAAGATGAAAATAAAAATCATCCATAATGTAAAAAAAAAGTAAGTAAAATCAGTAGTTTTTTTGATAAGAGAACACTTTTAACAGCATTTCTTATTGACCTCCAGCATATAAATCAGTTCACTATGCACTAAGACAACCAGTGCTAAACTAGAAGTCCTTTCGTAATCACACTATATTTGAAGAAAACAAAAACAAAAATTTAAAAATCAGGCTTAGGTCAGAGCTACCATAGAGATACATCAGTGAAAGATGTGTGATCATGTCCAAACAAAATGGCTGGAGGATAAAGAATTATTTTTGTAACTGCTATACATATTACACTGCAAAAATTACTAAAATGTAAAAGAAGAATATAGGGGCAGGGAAACAAGGAAAGGTTTCAGCTGTATACTGAATGAATAACTATTGGCTAGTAATAGTAGAAAGAAAGGGACAATTTTCTAATTACATTACAGAAAATGCATCAAAGAACACAACTTTTATTATATAGAAATTACTAAAGCTCCATGATAAATTTCATATATCATTGTTTTTAATAAAACTTTTTATTTTGAGATGATTGTAGATTAATATTCAGTTGTAAAAAATAATAGAGATCTCATATATCCTTTACCCAGTTTCCCCAGTGATAACATTTTGCAAAATTACAGTGCAATATCACAAAACAAATACTGACATGGATACAATCCACCACCAATCTTGCACTAAAGATCTCCCCACTTGCATTCAATGATGTGTGTATTTAGTTCTATGCAATTTTATCACATGTATAGGTTTGTGTATCCACCACCAGTCAAGATGAAGAATAGTTCCATCCTCACAAGGGTTCCTTGTGTGGCCCCTTTATAACCATATTTGGCGCTGCTTGCCCCTCCCCTATCCTTAAACCAAGGCAACTATTAAGCTATTCATTTTTTTTCTCACTTCAAAAATTCATATAAATAGAATCATGCAGCATTTTATCTTTTGGGGTTGTCATTTTCACTCAGCATAATTCTTTGAAGGTTCATCCAAGTTTTGCACTTATCAACAGTGTCATCCTTTTTATTCCATGATATGGATAGACCACAGGTTGTTTAACCTTTTGCCCATTAAAGGACACCTAGTTTGTTTCCAGTTTTTAGCTACTATGAATAAATTCTCTATTAAAATTCCTGTATAGGGCTTCCCTGGTGGCACAGTGGTTGAGAGTCCGCATGCCGATGCAGGGGACATGAATTCATGCCTCAGTCTAGGAAGATACCACATGCTGTGGAGCGGCTGGACCTGTGAGCCATGGCCGCTGAGCCTGCATGTCCGGAGCCTGTGCTCTGCAACGGGAGAGGCCACAACAGTGAGAGGCCCGTATATCACAAAAAAAAAAAAAAAGAAGAAGAAGAAGAAAAGAAAAAGAAAAAAGAAAAAATGCCTGTATAGGTGTTTGTATGAGGATAATTCTTTGTTTCTCTGGGATAATATTCAAGAGTGCAAATGCTGGGTCATCTGGCACAATTATTACTGATATTGGGAAGGCATATTGGTAAAACTTCTTTGAAATAAAATTAACAATATGTATTAAGAACCTTAAATATATCCATACCCTTGAGTCACCAAGTTTACTAAGATAATAAACAGAAAGACAGGCATGGATCCATGTATAAAACTTGTTCACCAAAAAAATAATAAAAATGGAAATATCTTCAACTCCATCAATAAGAGAATGATTAAATAAATTACAGTGTATTCTTATGATAAAAATCAATACAGATGGGATCAGCACTGTGAGCAGCATGAGGGGCGGAACCACAGACACTCCAGGATCCTGACGAGTTGTGGCAGGAAAGGGGAGGATGGGGGCAACAGCTGCTACTTCTAGATGCCAGGAAATGCAGCTGGACCTGGATCCAAAGCAGTCTCTCCATATCAACCAAGAGTGGAGGACAATGCCCGGCAGGAGGACTGAGCAGAGTGCAGAAGGCTGGACACCCTGTGCATTTGGATTGGAGAATTTAACTCATTTACAGGTAAGCCGTGTGGCTGACAGGGTCTTGGTGTTCTGACCGGTGTCAGGCCAGAGCATCTGAGGTGGGAGAGCCGAATTCAGCATCTTGGACCAACAGGGACCTACCAGACCCACGTAATATCAATCGGTGAGAACTCTCCCAGAGATCTCCATCTCAACATTAAGACCCATCTACACTCAAGGACAAACAAGCTCCAGTGTTGGACATCCCATGCCAAACAACCAGAAAGACAGGAACACAACCACACCCATTAGCAGAGAGGTTGCCTAAAATCATAATAAGTTCACAGACACCCAAAAACATAGAGGACATAGTCCTGTCAGACATACAGACAAGATGCAGCCTCATCCACCAGAACACAGGCACCACTCTCCTCCCCCAGGAAGCCCACAAAACCCACGGAACCAATCATATTCACTGGGGGCAGACACCAAAAACAATGGGAATTGCAAACCTGCAGGCTGTGAAAAGGAGACCCCAAACACAGTAAGTTAAGCAAAATGAGTAGACAGAGAAATACACAGCAGATGAAGGAGCAAAGTAAAAACCATGAGACCAAACAAATGAAGAGGAAATAGGCAGTCTACCTGAAAAAGAAGTCACAGTAATGATAGTAAAGATGATCCAAAATCTCAAAAATAGAATGAAGAAAATACAAGAAATGTTTAACAAGGACCTAGAAGAACTAAAGAGCAAACAAACAATGATGAACAACACAATATATGAAATTAAAAACTCTCCAGAAGGAATCAATGGCAGAAAAACTGAGGAAGAAGAACGGATAAATGATCTGGAAGATAAAACAGTGGAAATAACTACCAGAGAGCAGAATAAAGAAAAAAGAATGAAGAGAAATGATGACATTCTCAGAGACCTCTGGACAACATTAAATGCACCAACATTCTAATTATAGGGGTCCCAGAGAAGAAGAGATAAAGAAAGGGGCTGAGAAAATATTTGAAGATATTATACTTGAAAACTTCCCTAATATGGGAAAGGAAATAGTCAAGTCCAGGAAACACAGAGAGTCCCAGATGGGAGAGATACAAAGAGAAACACACCAAGACACATATTAATCAAACAGTCAAAAATTAAGTACAAAGAAAAAATATTAAAAGCAGCAAGGAAAAAGCAACAAACAACATACAAGGGATTCCCCTTAAGGTTAACAGCTGATCTTTCACCAGAAACTCTGCAAGCCAGAAGGGAGTGGCAGGACATATTTAAAATGATGAAAGGGAAAAACCTACAACCAAGATTACTCTACCCAGCAAGGATCTCATTCAGATTTTTTTTTTTTTTTGTGGTATGCGGGCCTCTCACTGTTGTGGCCTCTCCCGTTGCGGAGCACAGGCTCCGGATGCGCAGGCCCAGCGGCCATGGCTCACGGGCCCAGCCGCTCCGCAGCATATGGGATCCTCCCAGACCGGGGCACGAACCCGTATCCCCTGCATCGGCAGGCGGACTCTCAACCACTGCGCCACCAGGGAGGCCCTCTCATTCAGATTTGATGGAGAAATTAAAACCTTTACAGACAAGCAAAAGCTAAGGGAATTCAGCACCAACAAACCAGCTTTAAAACAAATACTAAAGGAACTTCTCTATGCCAGAAACACAAGAGAAGGAAAAGACCCACAATAACAAACACAAAACAATTAAGAAAATGGTAATAGGAACATACATATGGATAATTACTTAATGTCAATGGTTAAATGCCAACCAAAAAACATAGACTAGCTGAATGGATACAAAAACAAGACCCATATATGTGCTGTCTACAAGAGACCCAATTCAGACCTAAGGACACATACAGGTTGAAAGTGAGGAGATGGAAAAAGATTTTCCATGCAAATGGAAATTAAAGGAAATCTGGAGTAGCAATTCTCATAACAGACAAAATAGACGTTAAAGACTATTAAAAGAGACAAAGAAGGACACTACATAGTGATCAATGGCTCAATGCAGGAAGAAGATATAACTATTGTAAATAATTATGCACCCAGCATAGGAGCCCCTCAATACATAAGACAAATGCTAACAACCATAAAGGGGAAATCAACAGTAACACAATCATAGTAGGAGACTTTAACAACTCACTTTCAGCAATGGACAGATCATCCAAAATGAAACTAAATACGAAAACACAAGCTTTAAATGACACATTAAAGAGGATGGACTTAATTGATATTTACAGGACATTCCAACCAAAAACAACAGAATACACTCTCTTCTCAAGTGCTCATGCAACATTCTCCAGGCTAAATCAAGATATGATTTGGGTCACAAATCATGTCTTGGTAAATTTAAGAAACTTGAAATCATATCAAATATCTTTTCTGACCACAATGTAATGACACTATATATCAATTACAGGAAAAAAATCTAAAAAATACAAAGACGTGGAGCCTAAACAATATGCTACTAAATAACCAAGAGATCACTGAAGAAATGAAAGAGTAAATGAAAAAATACCTAGAAGCAAATGACAATCAAAACACGACAACCTAAAACCTATGGATGGAGCAAAAGCAGTTCTAAGAGGGAAGTTTATGGCAATACAATCTTACTTTTAGAAACAGGAAACATCTCAAATACACAACCTAACCTTACATGTAAAGCCATTAGAGAAATAACAACAAATAACAAATAACACCAAAGTTAGAAGAAGGAAAGAAATCATAAAGATCAGGTCAGAAATAAATGAAAAAACAATAGCAAAGATCAATAAAACTAAAAGCTGGTTATTTGAGAAGATAAAAAAGATTCATAAACCATTTGCCGGACTCATCAAGAGAAAAAGGGAAAAACTTAAATCATCAGTAGTAGAAATGAAAAGGGAGAAGTAACAACTTACACTGCAGAAGTACAAAGGGTTGTGAGAGATTACTACAAGCAACTATATGGCAATAAAATGGACAACCTGGAAGAAATGGACAAATTCTTAGAAAGGCACAACATTCTGAGAGTGAACCAGGAAGAAGTAGAAAATATAAAAAGACCAATCACAAGCACTGAAATTGAGACTGTGATTAAGAATCTTCCAACAAACAAAAGCCCAGGACCAGATGGCTTCACAGGCAAATTCTATCAAACATTTAGAGAACAGTGAACACCTATCCTTCTCAAACTCTTCCAAAATATATCAGAAGGAGGAACACTTTCAAACTCATCCTATGAGGCCACCGTAACCCTGATACCAAACCAGACAAAGATGTCACACAAAAAAAGAAAACTACAGGACAATATCACTGATGAACACAGAAACAAAAATCCTCAACAGAATACTAGCAAACAGAATTCAACAGCACATTAAAAGTATCACACACCATGACCCAGTGGGGCTTATCCCAGCAATGCAAAGATTCTTCAATATATGCAAATCAATGGGATATACCATATTAACAAATTGAAGGATAAAAAACATACTGTAAGCTCAATAGATGAAGAAAAAGCTTTCAACAAAATTAAACACCCATTTATGATAAAAACCCTCCAGAAAGTAGGCATAGAGGGAACTTACCTCAACATAATAAAGGCCATATATGACAATCCCACAGCCAACATCGTTCTCAATGGTGAAAAACTGAAAACATTTCCACCAAGGTCAGGAACAAGACAAGACTGCCCACTCTCACCACTATTATTCAACATAGTTTTTGAAGTTTTAGCCATGGCAATCAGAGAATAAAAAGAAAAAAAAACAAGGAATCCAAATCGGAAAAGAAGAAGTATAACTGTCATTGTTTGCAGATAACATGACACATTACATACAGAATCATAAAGAGGCTACCAGAAAACTACTAGAGCTAATCAATGAATTTGGAAAAGTAGCAGGATACAAAATTAATGCACAGAAATCTCTTGCATTCTATACACGAATGATGAAAAATCTGAAAGAGAAATTAAGGAAACACTTCCATTTACCACTGCAACAAAAAGAATATAGTACTTACGGATAAAATTACCTAATGAGACAAAAGACCTGTATGCAGAAAAGTATAAGACACTGATGAAAGAAATTAAAGATGATACAAACATATTGAGAGATATACCATGTTCTTGGATGGCAAGAATCAACACTGTGAAAATGACAATATTATCTAAAAAAATCTACAGATTCAATGCAATCCCTATCAAACTACCAATGGTATTATTCACAGAACTAGAACAAAAAAAAATCATAATTTGTATGAAAGCACAAAAGACCCTGAATAGTCAAAGCAATGTTGAGAAAGAAAAACGGAGTTGGAGGAATCAGGCTCCCTAACTTCAGACTATACTACAAAGCTACAATAATGAAGACAGTACGGTACTGGCACAAAAACAGAAAATATAGATCAATTGAAGGGGATAGAAAACCCAGAGATAAACACATGCACATATGGTCACCTTATCTTTGATAAAGGAGGCAAGAATATACAAAGGAGAAAAGACAGCCACTTCAATAAGTGGTGAAGGGACAACTGGATGGCTACATGAAAAAGAATGAAATTGGGACATTCCCTAACACCATACTCAAAAATAAACTCATAATGGATTAAAGGGCTTCCCTGGTGGCGCAGTGGTTGAGAGCCCGCCTGCCAATGCAGGGGACACGGGTTTGTGCCCCAGACCAGAAAGATCCCACATGCCACAGAGGGGCTGGGCCCGTGAGCCATGGCCACTGAGCCTGCGCATCCGGAGCCTGTGCTCTGCAACAGGAGACATCACAAAAGTGAGAGGCCCGCGTACCGCAAAAAAAAAAAAAAAAAAAAAAAAAAATTAAAGACCTAAATGTAAGGCCAGACAATATCAAACTCTTAGAGGAAAACATAGGCAGAACACTGTTTCATATAAATCACAGCAAGATCCTTTTTTACCCACCTCCTAGAGAAATGGTAATAAAAACAAAAATAAACAAATGGGACCTAATGAAACCCAAAACTTTTGCACAGCAAAGGAAACCATAAAGAAGACGAAAGGCCAATCCTCAGAATGGAAGAAAATATTTGCAAATGAAACAACTGACAAAGGATTAATCTCCAAAATTTATAAGCAGCTCATGCAGCTCAATATCAAAAAAAACAAAAAGCAAATCCATAAATGGGCAGAAGACCTAAATAGACATTTCTCCAAAGAAAATATACAGATTATCAACAAACACATTAAAGGAAGTTCAACATCACTAATCATTAGAGAAATGTAAATGAAAACTACAGTGAGGTATCACCTCACACAAGTCAGAACGGCCAACATCAAAAAATCTACAAACAATAAATGCTGGAGAAGGTGTGGAGAAAAGGGAACCCTCTTACACTGTTGATGGGAATGTAAGTTGATACAGTCACTATGGAGAACAATATGGAAGTTCATTAAGCAATGAAAAATAGAACTACCACACATCCCAGTAATCCCATACTGGGCATATAACCTGAGAAAACTATAATTCAAAAAGAGTCATATACCACAATGTTCCTTGTAGCACTATTTACAATAGCCAGGTCATGGAAGCAACCTAGGTGTTCATCGACAGATGAATGGATAAAGAAGATGTGGCACATATATACAATGGAATATTACTTAGTCATAAAAAGAAATGAAATTGAGTTATTTGTAGTGAGGTGGATGGACCTAGAGTCTGTCATACAGAGTGAAGTAAGTCGGAAAGTGAAAAACAAATATCATATCCTAACACATATATATGGAATCTAAAAAAAAAAAAACGGTTCTGATGAACCTAGGGGCAGGACAGGAATAAAGATGTAGATGTAGAGAATGGACTTGAGGACATGGAGAGGGGGAAGGGTAGGCTGAGACAAAGTGAGAGAGTGGCATTGACATATATACACTACCAAATATAAAATAGATAACTAGTGGGAATCAGCCGCATAGCACAGGGAGATCAGCTCATCCTTTGTGACCATCTAGAAGAGTGGGATAGGGAGAGTGGAAAGGAGATGCCAGATGGAGGGGATATGGGTATATATGTATACGTATAGCTGGTTCACTTCGTTATACAGCAGCAACTAACAGAACAATGTAAAGCAGTTATACTCCAATAAAGATGTTTAAAAAATAAATAAAATGAAATAAAATTGTACACTCTCAAAAAAAATACAATTCAATAATAGGGAGACAAAAACCACAATTAAAAATCAACAAAAGGGCTTCCCTGGTGGCGCAGTGGTTGAGAGTCCGCCTGCCGATGCAGGGGACACGGGTTTGTGCCCCAGTCTGGGAAGATCCCACATGCCACAGAGCGGCTAGGCCAATGAGCCATGGCTGCTGAGCCTGCATGTCCGGAGCCTGTGCTCCGCAACGGGAGAGGCCACAACAGTGAGAGGCCCGCGTACCACAAAAACAAAAACAAAATGAACAAAATATTTGACTAAACATACAACAACAACAAAATATACTAGCTAATAAGCACAAGAAAAGATGCTTAACATCATTAATCATTGGGGAAATGTACATTAAACGCCCATCACTCAGCACCCACTAGGATGCTTATGATCAAAAAGAGTGACAGTATGAAGAGCTGGTGAGGATGTGAAGAAACTTAAACCCCCATACATTGCTGTTCAAATGTGAAATGACACATCCTCTTTGCTAAGCAGTGTAGCAATTTCTTTAGAAAGTTAAACATATACTTATCACATGACATAGTAATTCCTAGGAATTGTCCCAAGAGAATGTAAATGTATGGAAGAAAAACTTTTGCACACATTTCAACAGTATTCATAATAGCCAAAATGTGAAAACAATCCAGTGCACATCAACTAATAAATGGGTAAACAAAGTGTTGTATATCTATGCAATGGAATACTGTTCAGTACCAAAGAAGACAAATTGTTCATACATGCTACGACATGAATAAACCTCAAAAACATTATGCCAGACAAAAAAGACTACATATTTGTATGATACATTTACTAGAAATGATATCTTCTAGAGATGAAAGTAGACCAGTGGTTGCCTGGGGTTGGGAGTTAGAGCAGGGATTGACTGCAAATGGGCATAGGATACTTTTGGGTGATAAAATGGTCTAAAACTGAATTGTTGTGATAGTTGCACAATTATGTACCTTTACTAAGAATAATTGCACTTACTTATAAAAAATGTTAATATAAATAAAGAGAACACCATTAAAAATTGGGAGGTAGACAACACACTCAAAATAGCTCTTCAGATTTTAATTTACTGAATCTGAAAGCTACCAGCTTAAAAAAAAATGATTCTAAGTTAAATACAAAAGGAACAATTAAAGAAAGATTCTGAACAAGTTTTAACGAAAGGGGCTAATTTCCCACTCATCAGAACCTACACTAGAACTAAATAATGTCTGATCTACAGTAGGGGCACTTTCTTTTGTAAGTTCAGAGTTGCAGTCTTTCCTGCTAACAAAAATAAAAACATGGCAAAATTTACACTTTAAACATGAGGATTACTGTAAGGAATATATTATTGACCATGTAATCATCTACCTTGTCCTTTAAATATATAGAGTACAGTAACTGTATAGTAACATAACACTTACTCTACAGTAATTTTAACATTACAGGCATTAAAAAAATCAAGAAAGAAAGCCAGCATGAACCTCAGTAATATCTGCATCAGAATCTCAATTTGGAAGCAGTGAGATCAAGATGACAGAGTAAGAGGATGTGGAGTTCACCTCTCCCCACAAACACATCAACAGTAAATATATATGTGGACCAATTCTCACTGAAAACTAACTGGAAACTAGCAGAAAGACTCCTGTTCAACCAAGACTGTAAGCAAGAAACATGTAATTGGGTAGGAAGGGAAGAATAGCAATTGGGTTGGAACCTGTGTCCTTGAGAGGGGACTCAGAGGAAAAGGCAATTACTTGAACAGACACTCAGGTGAGTAGCCTGGGGAGTGAGCAGGCAGAGCCACAGACTGGATGCTCCAGTCCTGGGGCCTATGCGGAGAAGACACACTCCCTTGTATAGGTGGAGGTCTACTGCAACAAATAGAAGGGTAGGGAAAAGACTGGACTCTGCTCCTGAAAAGTGAACATATGCTGGCTAGCCCCAGAGGCAGGTCAGAGACAGGTCTGCTCTGGTAGCTGCTGGGGATCCTGTAACTGCCTCTCAGCATGCCCCAGCATGAGTCAAGTGAACACCCAGCCCCGCTTACTGCATGCCATGGCATGGCACTGCATCTAGAGTGGGAAGGACCAGAGAAGACTTGACCATGGGACACAGAGGCAACCCAGTCCTAGGGGGAGCTCAGGTGGGGCAGAGGTGGCCATTTTGGCACTGACTCAAGCAGCACCTCAGAAGCAGCCCAGGTATCTGATGGCCTCCACTCAACAGCTAACCTTCCAGCACACACCAGGAATCTACCCAGGACCCCATCAGCCCAGGAGAGAAGCTTCACACCGCATGGGGGTGGTGGATGCAGAGGACAATGACCACCTGTGAGTGACAAAGGGGGCTTGCAGCAGAGGCTGCATCTCAGTAGAGCTGTAGACACCTACACATGCTGCACATCAGACCTCTGCCCCTAGACCCTACTACTTCAGTTCCTCTGAGGCAAAAGTCCCTGGGCAGAGAGAGGGAAAAAATACACACTTAAAAGGAAAAGAGCCAGCTCAAGGTCAACCCTCAGGGTTTCTGCTCCAGGAACTTGAGATCAGACCCCCACCTATGACAGGGCAGTGATGGCCACTGAGCAGATAAGAAGTCCCACCTCACGCCCAGTGCTGGCTCTATCCCCTCTACCTAGATCCCCATACACTGCCAAGGTGATAGCTACCAGCGCACACTGAGGAAAGATGTAGTTGTTGTCCATGTCAAGTCCAGCCCTCCCATCAAAGGCCTTGGGCACACAGTCTGCATAGAGATGATTCCACATAAGAAAATCCCTAAATCCCTTCAAGACTGAAATAGGTAACTGTTTCAACTAAATTCATAGAAGTAGAGAAAGTTAACTAAAATGAAAAGGCAGAGAAACTACTCTCAATTGAAAGAGCAAGAGAAAACCATTGAAAAAATAAATAATGAAACAGAAATAAACAATTCACCAGATAAAAAATTCAAAACATTGGTAATAAAAATGTTAACTGTATTAAGGAGAAGAAATTTTCTAAACAAGGAACTAGGAAATATAAAATGAACCAATCAGAAATGAATAATACAATAGCTGAAATCAAAAACACACTAAAAGAATGAATAGCAGACTAATTGATACAGAAGCACACATAAGTGATCTGGAAAATAGAATAATAGAAATCACCCAATGAGAAGAGCAGAGAGAAAAACTAATCCAAAAAAACAAAATCAATTTAAGAGATCTTTAAAATAACATTAAGCATTCCAAAATTTGCATTACAGATGTCCAGAAAAGGAAAAGAGGGAGAAGGGGATTGAAAATGTGTTTGAAGAAATTATGGCTGAAAACTTCCCAAACCTAAAGAAGGAAACAGACCTCCAGACACAGGAATCACAGAGAGTTCCAAACATGCTGAACCCAAAGAGACCTACACCAAGACATATCATAATGAAAACAGCAAAAGTTAAAGATAGAGAATACCAAAGACAGCAAGAGAAAAACAAAGAATTATATACAATGAAACCCTCATAAGTCTATCAGCTAATTTCTCTGCAGAAATTTTAAAGACCATAAGGTGTAGCAGGATATATTCAAAGTCCTGAAGGGGAAAAATCTGCAACCTGGGATACTCTACCCAACAAGATTATCATTTAGAATAGGAGAAATTGAAAATAAAAAATAAAAAACTTCTTATAAAAGCAAAAACTAAAAGAATTCATCAATACTAAACTTACCCTAAAAAAAAGTTGAAAGGTATTCCCTAAATGGAAAAGAAAGAATCTATAGGAAAGGGAAAATCCCACTAAGAAAGACAAATACACTGTAAAAATTTAAGATCAACAAATTAAATAAGCCAGTATTTAGATTAAAAGACAAAAAATTGTAAAAACAACTATAACTACAATGAGCAGTTAAGGGATAAGCATGAAGGTGTAAAATGTGACATCAAAAACACAAAATTGGGGGAAGGGAATAAAAAAATGTAGATTTTTTAAAATGTGTTTGAGCTTCAATGACTATCAGTTTAAAACAAGTAAATATAATTATTGGTCAATATATGTGAATCTCATGATAACAACAAATTAAAAACCTACAATTACATATACCAAAATCAAAAAGAAACACAAGCATGTTGCTAAAAAAAATAATCAAACCACAAGGGAAGAAACAAACAGAAGAAATGAACAAGGAAGAACTACAAAAACAACCAAAAAACAAATAGTAAAATAGCAATAATTACGTACTATCAATAATTACTTTATGTATCAATGGATTAAAACCTCCATTCAAAAGACACAGGGTGGCTGACTGGATTGAAAATAAGACCCTTCAATATACTGCCTATAATAGACACTTCAGGGTGAAAGACACACACTGAACTAAAAGTGAAGGGATGGAAAAAGTTATTTCATGTAAATGGAAATGACAAGGAAGCAGGGATGGCAATACTCATATCAGACAAAATAGTCTTAAAACAAGGGCTATAATAAAAGACAAAGAAGTGCGTTATATAATGATAATGGGATTGATGCAAGAAGAGGATATTACACTCATTAACATATGTGCACCCAATACAGGAACACCTAAATACAGAAAGCAAATACTAACAGTCATAAAAAGGAGAAATTGACAATAATACAATAAGAGTAGGGGACTTTAACACCCCACTGACATCAATAGACAGATCATCCAGATGGAAAATCAATAAGGAAAAAGTGTTCTTAAATGACACACTAGACCATTTGGACTTTATAACTATAGGACATTACATCCAAAAACAGCAGAATACACACTCTTTTCAAGTGAACATGGAATGTTCTCCAGGATAGATCACAAGCTAGGCCACAAAACCAGTCTCAACAAATTTAAGAATAGAAATTATATCAAGTAATTTTTTCTCACCATAAAGGTATGAAACTAGAAATCAACTACAGGAAGAAAGATGGGAAAAACACAAACATGTAGAGATTAAACAACATATAACTAAAAAGCTACTAGGTCAATGAAGAAATCTAAGAAGTAAAAAGATAGCTCAAGACAAAGGACAATGGAAACACAACACTTCAAAACCTATGGGAATAATTCAGGAAAAAGACAAGGATGCCCACTCTGACCACTTCTATTTAACACAGTATCAGTAGTCCTAGTGACACAATCAGACAAGGAAAAGAAATAAAAAGAATGCAAATTAGAAGGTAAAAAATTAAAACTGTCCCTATTTGCATATGATATGATTCTTTACCTAGAACACCCTTAAGACTCCACCTAAAAACTATTAGAACTAATAAACTCAGCAAAGTTACAGGATACAAGAGCAACATACCGAAATCTGTTGCATTATATACACTAACAATGAAAGATCAGAAAGAGAAAGTAAAAAAAAAAAAAAAAATCCCACTAAAAATTGCAGCAAAAAGAATAAAATAGCTAGGAATAAACTTAACCAAGGAGCTGACCAACTTATAGTCTGAGAACTATAAAACATTAATGAAGGAAACGAAGATGATACAAAGAAGTGGAACAATATCCCATGCTCTTGGATTAGAAGAATTAATGTTGTTAAAATGACCATACTACCCAAAGCAATCTACAGATTTAACATAATCCCTATCAAAATACCTATGATATTTTCACAGAATTAGAACAAATGATTCTAAAATTCATGTGGAACCAAAAAAGACCCCAAATTTCCAAGGCAATCTTGAGAAATAAAGAACAGACCTGGAGATATCACCCTCCCAGGCTTCAGATTATACTACAAAGCTACAGTAGTCAAAACAGCATACTACTAGCATAAAAACGGACACATAGATCAACTGAATAGAATAGAGAGCCCAGAAATAAACCCACACTATGACAGTCAATTAATCTATGACAAAGGAGGTAAGAATATACAATGGAGAAAAGACAGACTCTTTAACAAGTTGGTGTTGAAAACACATGTAAAACAATGACATTAGAACATTTCCTCATACCATATACAAAAATAAACTCCAAAAATGAATTAAAGACCTAAATGTGAGGCTGGAAACCATAAAACTCCTAGAGGAAAACATATGCAGATCACTGACATATATCGAGCAATATTTTTCTGTATCTGTTCCCTAAGACCAAAGAAATAAAAGCAAAAATAAACAAATGGGGCCTAATAAAACTTAAAATTTTTTGTACAGCAAAGGAAACCATCAACAAAATGAAAATACGACCTACGGAATTAGAAGGAAATATTTGCAAATTATATGACCATCAAGGGTTAATATCTAAAATATATAGACAGCTCATACATCCCAGTATCTAAAAAACAAAGAGCCCAATGAAAAAATGGGCAGAAAACCTGAAAAGACATTTTTTCTGAGAAGACATACAGATGGCCAATGGGACATGAAAAGGTGCTCAACCTCACTACTTATTAGAGAAATGCAAATCAAAACGACAGCAAGGGGCTTCCCTGGTGGCGCAGTGGTTGAAAGTCCGCTTGCCGATGCAGGGGACATGGGTTCGTGCCCCAGTCCGAGAAGATCCCACATGCCGCGGAGCGGCTAGGCCTGTGAGCCATGGCCGCTGAGCCTGCGTGTCAGAGCAAAAAAAAAAAAAAAAAAAAAAGAATGACAGCAAGATATCACCTCAAACCTATCAGAATGGCTATCATCAAAAAGTCTACAAATAACAAATGTTGGAGAGGATGTGGGGAAAAGGGAACCATTGTAAACCATTGGTGGTAATGTAAATTGGTGCAACCACTATGGAAAATAGTCTGGAGGTTGCTCAGAAAACTAAAAATAGAATTATCATATGATCCACAATTCCACTCTTGGGTATATAAAACTGAAAACACTAATTTGAACAGATACATGCACCCCAATGTTCATAGCAACACAATTTACAATAGCTAAGATATGGAAGCAGCTCAAGTGCTCATGAATAGAAGAATGGATAAAGAAGATATATACAGTGGAATATTACTCAGCGATTTAAAGATAAAATAAAATTCTGCCATTTGCAGCAATGTGGATGGACCTAGAGAATATTATGCTTAGTGAAATAAGTCAGACAAAGAAAGACAAATACTATATATCTCTTATATGTGGAGTCTAAAAAATACTACAAACAAATGTATATGCAAATGAAAATAGACTCACACAGAAGGAAAAGAAACTAGTGGTTACCAAATGGGAGAGGGAAAGGGGAGGGGCAAATTAGGGGTACAGGATTAAAAGATACAAACTACTATGTATAAAATAGATAAGCAGCAAGGATATATTTTATAGCACAGGGAATTATAGCCATTATCTTATAATAACTTTTAATGGTGTATAATTGTAAAAATACTGAATCACTATGCTGTACACCTAAAACCAATATAATACTGTAAATCAACTATACTTCAATTAAAAAAAATCTCAATCTGTTTAACCTACTTTAAAAGGTAGTTTATGGTCAGGAGAAATTCTAGAGAAAAATAAACATAAAAATTAAAATTAAATATCTCATTTATAATTATAAGACCAAAGAAAACTCCAGATAATTTTGATTGAAGTTATTGTACATCTATGTTTTATAGTCCTCATTTATAGAAAAAGTCCTAGTGTCATTTTGTCCACCACTAAAATATTGTTCAGTATTTGAAATTCTCTAATAGAATATTATGATCTGAACAGAGAAAGAATGCTCACGTTTTCCCAAATTAAATTAATTTTAAGTTGAAATCAAATAATGTATTCTTAACAACTGGATGAAATTTCTCTCTCAACAGAATCATCATGGATTGGTAAGATTAATAAATATATTTTAAACTTTTCAATCACCATGTCAGAAAAATAATGGGCACCTCTAGAAAAGATAAAGGAGCATTTTGGAAACTGATTTGACCACAGGAAATCAGAGGTTAATTCTTCCTTTAGTCTTTTAAAATTATCTCCTGATATTTGTTTTGCAGCTTCTAATTAATAAGGCAAGTGTGATGATATTTCTGGGGATTGAAAAAGAAATGTGTTGTTGTTATTATGCTTTTCCTAAGTTCTAACCTTGAGAACAAAAGTGAAGATGAATAGCATGCCATTACTGTATCGTAGGGATGATGTATTTCAAATGCTGGACTCCTTACACAATGTTCTTTGAAACATTGCTACTAAGGAAAAAAATTTTTAAAGGAACTCATATTATTTATTGATTCTCAAATCCGTTGCTGTTTCAGGTTTTGCCTAAGCTAACCAGTCCATTTTATTTTGGAAGCCACTGACACAACAAAGTGCTGTAACAAGTGAACATAAAGTATATTAATAGACAGAGGTAATAATAACTTGATTCCAAACTTTAGTGAATTTGAAAAAGAGACTAGGAGTTTTAAAACAATGATAGCCTATAAATAAAAAAGCAGATTCAAACAAAGCTCCTACAGGATTTGTGACAAATGGTCTTCTAGTCATTATTAAGAAGACAAACCCAAGTCATATTTTGTGAAGATGTTAGGTAGAGTTGATATTTCTCTAAAATTATTCAACCTACTGATTTCCAGTACTAAGTTCCATAAGGCAAGAAGAGAGGAGAATGGATAGGAGGAATGTGACAAGGGGAAAGGAACAATAATAATAATAATAATAATAGTGGTAGAAGTAACAATAATGAGCATTTATTCAACACTTAACCCTGAAGCCAAAGATATAATAAGAATTTTACATGGATTATGTCATTTAATCTTCATAAATAACTTTCCGAGGTAGGCAGCCTAATTTGTCAGAGAATTATTCTAACTTAGTCTTGATAATAGGATGAGCTTTTCATGGTTGAAAAATCAGATTCCCCTTTGCCTCTCTTTGAAAATGCATCAGATGCCTCTCAGTGATATTTTTGCTTCCGGTAACAAACACTTATGTCTTTATAACTCATTACTGCAGAATCGAGATGTAAATTCTTTGAAACTAGGATGATGGCTACCTCACCAAATTACTTAAAAGAGTGTTCTACCTCTAGTTATATAGTTAACACTAACTGACAACACAAAATGACAAAGATCATGGTTTAGCAAAAGCATTACAGTTCACTCTGCAAATGATTTACCATCATTCAGCTGTATGATTAGCTCTTGTTTTTGTTGTTTTTCTTTTTGATGGCAGGGGTGGTAGTCCATTGGTATTAAGTGCAGAGCTAAAATAGTTAAATTATAATGAAAGCCTTCACTGTAGACTAAAGAATAAATATCTTACATTATTGAAAATTAGAACTTTCTTATCAAAGTCCAATACAAAATTAGAAACTTCAGATAACAAGGAGTTATTAACAAGACCAGCAATTATGGGAAAAATAATGAATATCAAGGCCAAATTTATCAACAGGATCATAATTTTTAACCCTGATTTTCTTCTTTCTATGTTTTAGGAAACTGTAAATTTGGAATTTGGAATATAATAATTCAAAAATATTACTCATCTGGTTAAGATTCCATGCCATAACTTTATTGATCATAATTTTATTTGGGCTAACTGTAGCCTCCCAAATGTCCCATTCTGGCAAACCCAGGTGAATAAGCAGAAATGCACAGAGAATGAGAGGATTTCCATCCCTATTCTAACTAAAAATCCTGCCTGTTGTTTTATTTTTAAACTGCCACTAACATGTTTAAATTATAATTGCATCTTCTCAATGAGCATAGTTCCTTATTACTGGAACTGGCAGGGGGCCTTGACATCTGAGTCATCATTTCACTGTGTCTATTTCTTACTGTGGTATACAAATTAAATAGACATACAAGATGAAATATGGGGGGGGGGGGAATCTGAAGCAGTAACTTTAAATTGAATTAATTGTCAAATCTACAAAATATATAAAGCAATAAACATTGGTAATAATATATTCTACTTCAGGCACATTTTCAATAATATTACCTTCAATTCTAAGGCCAAAAATGCTTCAAACACTCCTAGCCAAATATTGTACTTCTATAAATCAAAACCAATAGCTTTAATATTCCCTAAATTTAAAAGATAGAATAATTCCAGTGTCTTCTCTCAAGAAGTGAACATGTTCTAAAGAAATGCCTCTTTTTCAACACTAAAATTTAATTAGAAGAGAAGTCTTGAGATACTCACTTGATACATTATTCTGCATATTAAGAAAATAATAGGATGTAAACCAGATGTTCCTAGATTATGAAATTTAGAACATAACATATTCAAAATGTAGCTAGCTTTTTACCTATATTTATGCAATATTTAAGAATAAGGCAAGCAATCCCCACAATGTTGAAATCAGTCTTACTATTTCTCTCATAGTTTGACTTCAAACAGTGGAAATAGTCATGGGTTTACGGTATACAGTTTTTAGTGAGTTTTATCATTTTTGTAATTACTATGGCTAGTATTAATAAATGTCTTCTTTTTATATGATGAAATAAATTAATGAAAGAGGGAGACACTATGCAAAATGGCTGGGAATAAGGCCAAATCTTTTTACATATATCCAGGGACCAGTAATTTTCTAAATGACACTCTAGGTTCTCTTGCCTAAATAATGACAAGTACTGCCATCATGTAATTTACTAAAATAATTATGTAATCTCCTAGTTTCCATCATCCATATCAAGTCCATAGCCACTTACCTTGTCTTTATTCTCAGTGCCAGAAGCCTCAGGCTTGGTCCTAATCACAAATGGTGTGGACAGTCGCAGCAGAACCCTTTCAAAGGTGGCATTAACCTTTGGAGAAACAATCTCGAAGCAGTCCTCAAACCTGAGCACTTTGTGAGTGTCACATCGGAGTTGCTTCCTTAGGCCTTCCCCCAGCTGAAGGACTGTCATGTGGGGGTCAAACATCAAATGGAAAGGGAAGGCTCTGCAGAAGGTGTTGATGCTAATTCTGAGGTCCGCAGGAACTTGGGAGGTTCCCTGTGGAAGGTTCTTCGTGATATTAGTATTTTCACATTGTTTGATAAGGAAAGTAAGATCACTACAATTGCCTGGGTTTGAAACATCAGAGCACAGTTTCTCATTTGCAACCTGGTCCACTTCTACATCCAGCTGATAGATTTTCTTTCCTGCAGCCTTAATCATTCCAAACATTGCAAACCCCACAATGTGGTGAGGGTGGAAGTAGTGGAGTATAAGATTACCTTCAGGGAGCTCTTTGCATAGGAATGATGGTGACTCCAGAGTGGCCTGTTTTGCAAAAGAAGTTCTAAAGTGTTCCAACAAAGCATCAAAGCCATTAAAAAAGTCCTGCAACGTGCCACCTACAGCTCGAAGGACTCTCTCATTCTCATCAAAGCATATATTAAAGAACTCCTCACCAAATCTTTCTTGAATTTCCTCAAACTTCAAACCTAGAGGTAAATGGAAGCAAATGTTAATAAAGTATAATACAAATAATTGAATTCACAGCTTTTTTAATGCTTACCAGAAGAGGCAGCTAGTGAGAGAAGCAAGATAGGTATTTCCCTTGGGTACACAGGTATTTCCCTTGGGTACACAAGTTTCCCAAATAGGTTAAGTCATTCATTTTGAGTTAAAGAAAGTAAATTTCAGTTCATTTTCTGGATGCTTCTAAGATGTTAATGAGCATAAACTTTTTTGTTGTTGTTTTTAAATAGACTTTATTAGTGCAATTTTAGATTCATAGCAAAACTGAGCAGAATATAAAGATATTTTCCATGTACCCCCTACCCCCCCACACACACACACAACACTCTCCCCTGGCAACTATTGATATTGTGCACTACAGTGGTACATTTGTTACAATCAATGATCCTACACTGACATAACATTATCACCCAAAGTTCATAGTTTACATTAGGGTTCACTCTTGGTGTTGTATATACTTGAGTTTTGACAAATGTATAGTAACATGTGCCCACCATTATAGTATCATACAGAGTAGTTTTGCTGCACTAAAAATCCTCTGTGTGCCACCTATTCATTCCTCCCTCCCCTCAAACCCTGGAGCATGAAGTTTTTAATGCTGCTAACTAGCTGTTCTCTTTTCTTTTCAATACTATACTCCGTTTGCTGTAATTATCATGAATAATATATTTTCCTTAACAATTTCCCTCATCGTTAAAGAATTTTAAGAGGCTATTATAAAGTTGTTTATTATGTCCATTCAATATTACTATTTTACTTATCACAATTCACTTGTAGTAGGAAATATAACCAGAGAGGGAATCTATGGTACATGAGCAGAGAAAGGCATCAGGTTATCTTGCATAAACAGAAGTGCTTAAATTAGTAATCTCCGAGAAAATCATGCAGGTCAGCTAGACCCCAGGAAGTGAGAGACAAAACAAGGAATTAAAACTGTGGAATGATTTGCATTCATTCTTTCACTCACAAAAATGAGAGCAGACAAAACTAGAGTAGGAATCTGACCAGACAGAGTTAAAAGTCTTTAAGTTTTCTCGGTTCATACTTATTCCCAGATGCTATGGCAAAAGGAAAGCTACCTTATAATAATGGTTATAATAAATAAATAAATAAATAAATAAATAAATAAATAAATAAACAAACAAACACACACAATGCATTATATAGTAATTAGAAGCAGAATCACACATAATGTAGTTAGATCTACCCTTGAGGAAGAGTACAGCACAGATAAAAGAGTTGAGTCTATATCCTAAAGAAAGCTTCTATGTAGAGTCACCCTAGTGCTTCTCCTCTGACTTTGGCTGAAATCAGTACATGTAGTTTACATATTCATATTTTATTTCATTATCTATCTCACCTTATAAGGAGGTCCTGAAAATCAGAAAGGAAAAGACAGGTCACTTTGTTAGTGTCCTGTTAGAATGCAAAGTAGTCTAGGCTGTCTATGGCTTAGTTTGCTGTTTCTACTTTATTATTCCCTATGAGTTCTCCCCATCCAGAAGTGAGGGGATAAAACAGAGTCAATAATATTGTTTTAATATAGAGTCCAAACACATCAAATATTTTTTGAGAATTTACCATAGAGTCTAAATATTGTGGAAGCCAAGTTAAGAAGTCAGTTTGACAAAGAAGTTCTTAAAATCCATGTGAAATGAGAAGTAGAAAATTTAAGTGAAAATCAGTCCCGTTATTAAGAAGCATTTCACATTAATTTTAGTTTCATTGATCTGATATTCAAGAGAAGCTGAGAAAGTCACCTACTAAGATAAAAACATCACTACTCATCTCACATTGTAATGTTACAAGATTGAACTTCAACATATGTTGCATTCACTAATAATAATGCCAGCCAGAATTGATTATAATAGCAGTTTTCTAACTAGTTCCCTGGTGTGAAAGAGAGAAAACAAGATAGATGATATCCACTGCAATTTGGCTACTGTTGCAACTGCTCCATTAAAACTGCTTTTGTAGTTCATCAACTCTTCCTCCTAAATTGCTCTTCTCTCTTGGATTTTAAACCATTCTCTCCTGGTTTAATTACTAGCTATCTGAAAAGCCCTTCACTAAAACTTCTTCTTATACAAAATCCTTACATCACCATCACTATACTGTAACTAAAATTTTCTAATACATACAAATTAAACTTATGTCCCTTCAATGGCAATATTCTTTGCTGCTATTAATTTTTAATTATGAAATTCTTATTAAAAACTAAGTTCAGAATAAATAAAAATTCCTATAATCTGACTATATTTGCTGAACAACAGAATTCCACGTGCCACTGAAAATATTCCATGGATTGCTTCTATACTTTGAAGAGTTGTGTCTTAAAGGACTTAGGGTCTTTATGCACAGCTGAGAAAAAGAGAATTTCTTCTAACTTGCATTTTTCATAACATTAAAAATGCCCTCACAGTTATTAAGAACACAGATATAATACAGTAAGCTTATGTCTTATTTCCAAATGTCATAATCCCAAAGAATCATCCAGAAAATAACAAGTAAATAAATTCACCAGAGGAAACAAAATTAAAACTACTAGTGAGTACAGCAGTCTATCAACTAGAAATCCTTGCTGCTTTAAAAAGCACTTCTGCACCTAAGATACAATGGTTATTAAGTCTCAAATGATAATGCTAAAGCCTATCAGGGTGCTAAAGTGACTTGTATCAATAAAGAAAAACTAAATTATTTTTAATATTATATGCAAATACTATACATGGCAATTCTATATACACCACAGCATTCAAGTAACTAATAAATATTTTTGGTCTCACAATTGTTAAACTGTGCAAGCTGAGAAAAGAAAAAAATTCTTAGAGCTTGAAAAATTAGAACTAGGGAATGATCACTTCAACTTCTGCAAATATGCTATGAATCAATACCCAAGACTTCCACTTTAAACATCTCAAAAAATTAGAAAGCACAGAGAAAGTAGTTTAGCTCAGTCTCACTCCCAAGGTTCCACTTATAATTGATGCAAACCCCCTACTTCCAGTAAATCACTTGAAACATAGAAACAATGCTCATCTGCTCTTATCACAAGAAGCTTGACATTGGGGTATATAAAAATACATTTCTTAAAGAGGCAAAACTTACAATAAAACTGATTTCATTAGCAGGTAAATTAAGGGAGTTTTAAATTACTATTAATTCATCCCTTCAAAAAAATAAATAGCCTAAATTCTGACATCCTTTAAGTGAAAATGAAATAGTGTGTTCATTCATGACATGAATCTTTTGTCCCTTATCCAACTTCACACTGTGCACCTCTTGAGGGCATATATGTCTGCATACCTATCACTAGCATAATGCCTGGCACATGGAGACTAAGTATTCATTCATAGAAACTAAGCATTCATCTAGAATCAAGCTTTTAAAGCTACAGTTGTGTCACATCAAAGGATACCAAGACAACTAGACACATCCTTTTCTCTCATGGGCCCCCACAGATAATTAAATTACAAATGATTGGGCTATAACAGAGGCATACATGAGCTATGACAGTATGGAAAAAAGAATGGCTGACTTTCTCCTCAGGGAGATAAAGTTTGAAAGATAATTTGAAGAAAAAGTAGGTGTTCAAAAAGCCAACAAGGAAGGAAGGAACACTCTAACAGATGGACAGTAATGAAATATGAATGAAGCAGGGAGGTGAAAGAGCCCAGCAGAGTCAGGGGAGAGCAAGTAGTAAGTGTATAATGGCTGTGGAGCAGGGGTGGTGGGATTAGCTGCTGATTAATCAGCAATGTAGAAGTTGGACCTAAGTGTGACAAGACCAGAGTCAAAGATAGCAGCCAAAGAGATGCTGCACTGTCTCTATAAGGTTATATTCATTGAATTAGGTAGTTCCAGTAAGAATGGAGAAATTAGTGCCAAGCAGTGTGCCAAACATTTTCGTATACTACTTTAACATTTTTAAAATTCCTACCAAGTGGATATTTTTAATTGCACCCATTTTAAAGGTGAGGAATGTTAAGAAATTTGCCCATGTTCACCCAATTGTAGGTAGCAGAGCCAGGTCTCAAAGTAAAGTCTGTCTAATACTAGATCTTGTGTAATAAATATTGTGTGATAATGTGCACAGTATTAAATGAGTAAAACATCTGCATGGGGGAAAAATGCATGTCTTGCCCATTGAAATATCATCAATGCCTAACATTCTGCCTGACATTTATGGGTGCTCAATAAATAATAGCTGGATGTCAGGTGAATTAATGCATCACTGAAGTCAATAGAAAGGAGCTACAAGGAGCAGTTAATGGCTATCAAATGCCACAGAGAGGTCAAGGAAGAAAACTTTAAATTGGATTGGTCAGAACTTCGGGGACCTTTGACAAAGCAATTTCAGTGGGGAGGTGGAGGCAAAAGACTGAGTATAATGGGTTGAGGAGGGTGGGACAAATGAAGAAACAGAATATTAGTTTTCAGCTGTATCAATAATATTATTGGAAGGCTAAAATGACTTATTTTATAAAAATTTTTTTAAAAACATCTGGTCTCCATGCTTTGAAAGGGAAATGTTCATTGAGAACTGAGTGAATAGAGAAAGGTATGACACGAAAGGTAGAGCACTGACTGGGGTCCTGGATCCTCTGGGGGAAGATTTATAAATAAAAGAGGGAAATTTGTGTCTTTCTAAGTCCAGAGACCATCCTTATCACCCAGCAAATATATCAGTCTCCACTAACATGGGAAAATACCAAAGCAGAAGGTATTTCTTCAAGTTGCTTAAACTTCAACCAAGGAGCTGAATACCTACCAACTTATTACTTCTGTGAATTGTGGACCTCCATAATTACTTTTTGATTAATTACTTAGGTTTCCTCAACCTAATATCTAAGTAGTATAACTCAATCACAACAGTATCTCAAGTCCAAAATATTTCAACATTTTAAGTAAATAATTAATCCTTTTAGACAAACAATTATTTTTCCAGCTTTATTGAGATATAACATGGTATAAGTTTAAGGTACACAATGTGTCAATTTGATACACTTAAATATTGCAAAATGACTAGCACCGTACCATTAGTTTACACCTCCATCACTTCACATAATTGCCATTTCTTTTTTTGTGGTGAGAACACTCAAAATCTGCTCTTAACTTTCAAAGTATAATGCACAATTGTTAACTATAATCACAAGACAGTGCATTAGATCTCCAGAAATTAGTAATCTTCTAACTGGAAGTTAGAACATTTCCCTATTTCCCCCAGCCCCAGGTAACCACCATTCTACTCTCTATGAGTTTGGCTTTTTCAGATTCCACATATAAGTGACAGCATACAGTATTTGTCAAGAAAAAATTATTTTATCTAGCAAGACAATAAGATGTTTCTCAACTATGTTTGAAACCCAGATGACACTTTTATAAGAATATAATTCTAGTGCCATGCCAATCTACAAATAAATAAAGTCAGTCTCTGCATCCAGAGATTTAAGGGTAAATATTACATATGTCTAAATAATAACAAAGAAGAAAGGCTGCAAAGAAATCCCACTGCCCAAATGGTTTTATTTTTTCCAGTACGGGGGCCTCTCACTGTTGTGGTCTCTCCCGTTGCGGAGCACAGGCCAAATCGTAATTTTAAGGGAAACTGTTTTGAATCTGAGCTATCAATATAGTCTCATTTGCATCTTCGTGAGGTGAGACAAAACGTTTGTAGTGAAAGTACTTTAGTTAAATAAGTAAAACTTTTGGTATAATAGTAAAAAGAAAGAGTCTTATCAATTTTGCTCTTAATCTATGAAGGGTTAAACTGCAACTTTCTACCATTTTAGAGGCATTTAATTCTCCTCCTTTTATTGCATATGTGGTATCCTGTCCCTCTCCAAAAAAGAACACAGAATAAGTCATATATTTATTTTTAAGTGTAGGTGAACTAAATTAAATTTTCCTTAATATTTTAAAATTTTTATTATATAATTAAAAATAGCAGGACACATATTCAGATTTTAAAAACAGGGTTTTAACATCTTTGAGCTAACAAAGAATTTGCTAAGCATAGCATTAGAGGAAACCCTCTAACATATTTAAGATTAATTCTTGAATACCCAAAGGAATATTTATTATTATAAGTGTAGTAAGTGCTTCAGGCACAAAAATATTTGTGATGGTTAAGTTTACAGTTTGTAATTTTGAGACTATGCTAAGGTATGCTTTAAAATATACACAGGATAAAAAATAAATTAAATAAAATAATACAGTAAACATAGGGCAAAAATTTTAAGTTACAATCATGGCATAATGGAGATGATGCCAAATCCTGAGTACTAGGAGTACTTTTTCACCCAAAAACTATATCTAAAAAACAGAGCATCATAAAAGTACACTCCAACAGTATCAGTTAGTACTCCTTGCTTTCAAATAGCAAAGAACATCTTTGTGCCTTTCTTGTAAAATACCAGATATCCCCTTGTATTATAAATATTTGGCTATGATCCTTCTGTTGACCATAAACAGATTTAGTAGGACAACTCATGAAATGTATGATCTCTAGAAACAGTGTGATCTAGAAAGAGAAAAAGAAACCAATGGAGGAAGGACTATAACTAAAACAATAATAGAATTTTCCCTGAACTGTAGAAAAGCTTGAATCAACTGATAGAAAAGGCACAAGCTCCAGTCAAGACTGGTAAGAAAACACACACACACATACACACACGCAAAAACCTAAGCACATCTGGTTATTCCTGAAATACAAGAGATAAAATCTTTTAAGTTGCAGGAAAGAACAAGTAATTTTCAAAAAACTTTAAAAAAATGTTCTTCTTATTTGCAATTCTGTAAACTAGATGATGGTGGAATAATATATGTGGAATACTGAGATAATTTAAATCTAAGAATTCATTACCCAGGCAAGATATCTGGCAGATTCAGAAACAATATGACTCAGTGAAACACCTGAGGAAAATAATTGAGAAAACACTTTAACTAAACAACAAATGATACAGAGGAGTCCTGGTAAGAGAAAATGGGGAAAGTAAAAACATCAAGGAGCAATGAACCTTGCAAAACACACACACACAGGTGTGTGTGTGTGTGTGTGTGTGTATGTGTCAATGACAGATTTTTTTGCAAATTTGTAATATAAATGTAAATAAAAATTACTGAAATAGAGAGAAAGGGAAACTATTGACACCTGCAAGGTAAATTTTATTGATAATCTGGAACTAAACAATCTCAGCAAAACCCAAGATTTAGGAGGCTAGGGAGAAACAGTGGGGAGGGGGAAAGGAGAAAATGTTCTAACAGCACTTTAAAGGTCTCTTCCAAGTGGGATATGATAATTAGAGAAAAAATACATTCTTAGTAAGGAAATAAGTGATACTTTGTTTTAAAATAATGAAAAAACACATGGACCTAATTTTAGTAACAAGAAAGGGAAGCTAAGCAATAATGAAATGGGAAAGTGGAAGAGAACTTTCAAACTACAAAGGTTAAAAAATTTTATATTCAACATGATCAAAATAACAAAAATAAGAAAAAGAGAAAACAATGTAAAATGAATAATTATCATAAAGCAAGATGGAAGAAAGAAAATCAGTAAATTATGCATTTCATTAAGTGTAAACAAATAAATACCATCAAATGTCAGAAATTCTCACCCCATATATAAGAATTGCATATCTAAAAAACAACTTATAAAAGGTGATTTTTTAAAAAAAAGTTTGAAAATAAATGTTAGGAAAAAATTTCTAAGAAACTACAAGAAGAAAAAAAGCAAGGAAGGAGTAGTATTAATATCAAATAAGGTGGAATTAAGGTTAAAAGTGCTAATCAGGATAGAGAGACATTATATTTTAAAAAATCACAATTTACAAAGAAGACCTAAGAGACATGAACCTGCAACATTGTAGCTAAATATATAAAGTATTAGGAATTAGAAATTGATGGCTAATGAGTAAGGGATTTCTTTATGGAGTGATAAAAAATGTTCTAAAATTGATCATAGTGATAGTTGCACAACTTTACCAACATTCTAAAAACATTGAGGTATGCACTTTAAATGGGTAAATTGTATGGTATGTGAATTATGTTTCCATATACCTGTTACACATCTTAAAAGCTAATAAAAATCTAATTTTACTCTAATGAAAAAACTTTAGACAATTATAGAGGAAATTATAGTAGGATTATAATGGGAATCTTTAATATATCTCTCTCAGAATCAGATGGATCTGAAAGACAAAAAAAAACAAAGTCATAGAGAAATTAAATAAAAATAAATACAACAAAACAATCAACAAAAGAAAAATATAATAAAAATAAAATGTCATTAGTAAATATTAATGTGCTTTTTTCAGAATCAAAATATCAAACATTAAAAAAGTAGTCATAAATTAAATAAATCTCAACAACAATAAAAATTAAAAATTCAGAGGAAAAATGAAATTAAAATAAATAAAATTTAATAACAAAGGCAATAAATGTACACATGTGTGTATGTATATACACATGCATGCATGTTTATAGTATATGAAGATATTACAAAAATTGCTCAAGTACTTAGCCACAAAATTTCCATAATATGTTTTTAAGGAAAGATTTTGCAGATCACATTTTCTAATAATAATACAAATAATAATAACGGTACAGCTACATGTAAAAGAATGAAATTAGAACACTCCCTAACACCATACACAAAAATAAACTCAAAATGGATTAAAGACCTAAATGTAAAGCCAGACACTATAAAACTCTTAGAGGAAAACATAGGAAGAACACTCTATGACATAAATCACAGCAAGATCCTTTTTGACTCACCTTCTAGAGAAATGGAAATAAAAACAAAAATAAACAAATGGGACCTAATGAAACTTAAAAGGTTTTGCACAACAAAGGAAACCATAAACAAGATGAAAAGACAACCCTCAGAATGGGAGAAAATATTTGCAAATGAAGCCACTGACAAAGGATTAGTCTCCAAAATTTATAAGCAGCTGATGCAGCTCAATATCAAAAAAAACCAACCCAGTCCAAAAATAGGCAGAAGACCTAAATAGACATTTCTCCAAAGAAGATATACAGATATCCAACAAACACATGAACGATTGCTCAACATCATTAATCATTAGAGAAATGCAAATCAAAACCACAATTAGGTATCACCTCACACCAGTCAGAATGGCCATCATCAAAAGATCTACAAACAATAAATGCTGGAGAGAATGTGGAGAAAAGGGAACCCTCTTGCACTGTTGGTGGGAATGTAAATTGATACAGCCACTATGTAGAACAATATGGAGGTTCCTTAAAAAACTAAAAATAAAACTACCATATGACCCAGCAATCCCACTACTGGGCATATACTCTGAGAAAACTATAATTCCAAAAGAGTCATGTACGACAATGTTCACTGCAGCTCTATTTACAATAGCCAGGACATGGAAGCAATCTAAATGTCCATTGGCAGATGAATGGATAAAGAAGATGTGGCACATATGTACAATGGAATATTACTCAGTCATAAAAATAAATGAAATCGAGTTATTTGTAGTGAGGTGGATGAACCTAGAGTCTGTCATACAGAGTGAAGTAAGTCAGAAAGAGAAAAACAAATACCGTATGCTAACACATATATATGGAGTCTAAAAAAAAAAAAAGGGGTTCTGAAGGACCTAGGGGCAGGACAGGAATAAAGACGCAGGTGTAGAGAATGGACTTGAGGACACGGGGGAGGGAGAAGGGTAAGCTGAGATGAAGTGAGAGAGTGGCATGGACTTATATATACTACCAAATGTCAAATAGATAGCTAGTAGAAAGCAGCCACATAGCACAGGGAGATCAGCTCAGTGCTTTGTGACCACCTAAAGGGGTGGGATAGGGAGGGTGGGAGGGAGACACAACAGGGAGGAGATATGGGGTTATATGTATATGGATAGCTGATTCACTTTTTTATAAAGCAAAAACTAACACACCATTGTAAAGCAATTATACTCCAATAAAGATGTTAAAAAATAATAATAATAAACACATATGTGAGAAAAAGGTAACCAAAAATTTTATCCATTTAGAAGTTAAACAGTACCCTTCCTTGTATTAAAAAGAAAACATTGAAATTATAACTTCTAGAAATCAATGAAAAGGAAACTAATTCATTCAAAATCTTATGAGGCACAAGAAAAAACTGTATTCAAACGAAAATATATGTCATAAATACTTTCAGCAACAAAAAATAAGTAAATAAAAACTTTCAATTAAGAAAATTAAGTTAAGTTTAAAATTAAACTATAAAAGCTGAAATTAGTAGATTAGAACTAAATTAGGAGTGCGAAAGAAGACATAGTATATATTAAGGAGAAATAGAGGAATCAAAATAGAACCATACAACGTTCTGCCAACAAATGTGTAAATGTAATATTAATGGATAATTTTTCATGAAAACATAAATGACAAAAAATGATCCAAGAAGAAATGGGTTTTGGATAGCCTTTAAGAAAATTGGTAATTCCAAAGTGATTTAAATATTTCCAGGCCATAGCAAACAATTAAAACTACTCAATTGTTTTTATTAAGCCCACATAACTTTAATGCCAAAACTTGATACAGTATACTAAGACCATTTTCTCTTATGAATATTTGCTAAAATAGTAGCAAATGGAGTCTAGCAATTTATAAAAAAGTAATACTTCATGACCAAGTACTGTTCATGTCAGAAAAGAAAAAGTAGTTCAATAGTAGAAAATCTATCTGCGTAAACTATGACGTTTATAAAATTAAATGAGAAAATAATATTGTTTTATCAGTAGATTCTGAAAAGTCTGAAATTGAACAGCTTTAGTAAAAATTTTGAGCAAAACAGGGATATAGAGAAGCTGCTCAAACATAATAAATTCTGCTCTTCAAAAACCAGAAGCAAAGCTTATTCTAAATGGTAAAATACTAAGAACATTTCAACTAAAATCAGAAATTAGGCAAATAAGCTTGTTATCACCATTGTTATTCAATATTATCTTGGAGGTTCTAGCAGATGCTATGAGATATAAGGAACAATAAAATTATCTCTTTTTGCTAATGAAGATTGTACACTTAGAAGACCTACAAAGTCTTTTAATTTCAAGGCTCTTTCTTGCCATTTTTTTGGTGCACAAATCACAACATTATTTTATAGAAAAAAATACCTACTAGAATTAATAAGAAAACATTGTAAATAACTGAATATAAAATAAACATAGAAAGAATCAATAGCTTTTCTCTATATTAGCAGTGAGGATCAAGAAGTAGAAATGGGGAAATATTCTATTCAAAGTAGCAATGAAAATTATAAAATCATAGGAATACACTAATAAGAAAGGCATAGAACTTATATTAAGAAAACTATTAAATCTTAACACAGAAAACAGAAACTGAACAAATGGAAAAATGTTCCAAATTTCAAGATGCAAAGACCTTACATTATAAAAATATCAATTCTCCCCAAATTAATGAGTTTAATGCATTTCTAATTATAGTCTCAACATGTTTTCTTATTAATACAGTAATTTTAAGATTCATATGGGAGAATAAATTCTTAGAATAGCCCCAAAATTCATGAATAAGAAGACTACTGAGTAAGAACCAGATATTGGAATAAATGAAATACACTGTATTTAAAATTTTTATTTCTATAGAAACAAATGAAGAGGTTATTAGGTCAGAATAGAGAATTCAGAATCAAATCTGTGTATATAATTTTTAATGTACCACAAAATAGTATTTTAATTCAATGGGGAAAGAATGGTTTATTTAATACATGGCACTAGCCATCTGGAAAACAATAAAATTAAATCCCATCTCACAACACACACACAAAAAAAATCAAATTCAAGGACAATTAAAAGTTTATAATGTAAAAGACAAAACAATAAATATTTTAGAAGAAAATCTAGGGGACTTTATGTATGCCTTAACCAAAACTGGCAAACAAACATACAAAAAGACATAAAGACATATTTGATTTTGTATGATAAAAAGCTAAGTTAAAACTGTCAGCATAATATACAGAATACAATTTTATTTTAGTAAAAATATAAGTATGCATGTGTGCATGTTCATGTGTGTGAGTGTGTGAGTGTGTGTGTGGTGCTTCTCCCCTGACATTCTGCTAGCCTCTCTATCTTAAATACAACTAATTTGTTTCAGACCACCACTATCAACCATCTAGAATTATTTCAACAGCTTCCTAATTACTCTGCTTTCTAATCTCTCTGCAATCCATTCAATATGCGTCTTTTCAATATCATAAATCTTATCATATAATTCCTCTACTTAAAGCCCTCCAATGTTTATCCTTTGCCCTCAGAATAAAGTCCAAACTCAGCAGGGCTTGATCCAGCCCTTACTTACAGACCCAACCTCATCTCTCCCAATTTCCTCACTTCACATCTCTGTATAAGCCAATATGACCTACTTGAAGTTTCCTGAACATGCTCAATAATGTCTCTCTGACAGGTTTCTGTCCATGCTACTTTGGTGCTTCATTTTGTTCTGTTTTGTGTTTTAATAGAATTCCATTCTCCTGCCTACCCCACTTAGGTAGTTATGTGCTTACACTCATCTTGCAGATCCTTACACCTAAATTCCTCCAGAATACTTTCCTTGACACTCAAAGACTAAGATGGATGCTTCTACTTCTTCAGTTTCCAAAGCACTTTGTGAATACCCTCATTCTAGCATTTATCACACAACAGTTGCTGGCTTGTCCACCCCCTCAATCAGACTTAATCTCTTTGAAAACAAAGGTTATATCCTCTTCACCATTCATTCAACTATTATTTTTTAAAAATGAGAATACCAGCTCTGTATCAGTCTCAGTGCTGAGCACTAGGGAAACTATCATGATCAGAATAGATGTGGGTCTTACCCTTATTGAGCTATGTGAAAGATAGTCTAATCCAGTAGTTGTACACATAATCCAACAACTGTACATAGAAACCACATGATGATAGGTGTTAGAATGATAAGTTGCAGAATGATATGAGAGCATATAACAGGGACCTAATGTAATCTACTGGGTCAAAGAAAGCTTCCTTTAAAAAGTGACACATATGAAAGATAAGTAAAAGTCAACTAGGCAGCCAAGAAGGAGGAAAGAAAGGCCATTCCACACCAAAGGAACATGTATGCAAAAGTCCTGGAAGATAAACTAAAATGAAGCTTTTGAGAATCTAAATGAAGACCACTATTGTAATCCTAATCCCTGGCACAGTGCCTGTTTGTAGTAAATTTTTTGAATGGATAGATAAAAAATCAATCAATTAATGAATGAACAAATAAATACAGCTGTGTATGACTGACCACATGTCTGTATAATATATATATATCATATACAATGTATATATTATATAATACTTGCACTGGATATATCAATAGATGCTTGTATGGGTGCATATGTATAGTTTTTCCATTGCTGTTTTTCACGCCCTTCAATATTCACTGGCAGGTCTTTTTACACAGGTGGGCTAGTTATGCTAAAAGACTAATTTAGTAGGTGTGAATGCTTGCTATTTGACAAATTCTTGTTCCTTTGCCAACAAATAGCCACAGGTGAGAACTAAGAAATGGACAGACTCAAGGCAGCACAGGTATAATCAGGCAGCTTTATCAGGGCTCTGTGCTATGCCTGCTATCAGAAGCTGCCCACCTGTCAGGTGACTAAGGGCTCATCACATTTCCCAGTCTTCCTTCCCCAGCACCCTGACATGTTGCTGTGTAAGACACTAAGCCTAGAGCCCCACAGCAGTGTGGTACATTCAAAGAACACACAAAGATGAGCTAATTAAAAAGAGGAACCGCAGGAGCACCTGCCTCAGCCTTGTACTCACTTGGCCCCTGCTTCTGAAATGCAATCTGCCACATTGTGAAAATGTGTCAATGTCTCACAGGCTTCGGAATCTCCCTACAGAGATGTACTCGCATCATGTCTAATGCCTGCACTTTTTAGCAGTCTTTTACATGTTGGGTAAGAATTTAAGGAAGAGAATTACTATGCAAATGCATGGATTCCTGTTTCTGCTGATGATAACTGGCCCAGTTTAAATTGGAGGCCACAAAAGTGGCAGAAGAAGAGCATAATTTCCAGAAGGAAGGCTCCTCAGAGGGTTTACTCAGAGCTGTTAATCACTGCTAATGCCTCTTTAATTGTTATGCTTTTTACAATCACTAAATTGTGATCCACCCTCCTCAACTGCTCCAACCCAGTTTTGGAAGCTATGCCTCTATCCAATTTGTACAGAGAGGATTAACTTTTGAAATAGAAGTTGTGTTGTTGTAAATAAATAAAATTGATGGGAATCTGAATTTTTTTTACAACTTCAAACTGGTTTTCAATATCATATTTGATTTATTTGCCCCGCTCGAATCACAGTTTTCATAACCAATTCCCTTTTGATCACACATATAAGATATTGGGCTGAATAAGAAAGTAATTTAAAGCTGTGAAAAAAAGTATCAATGGCATACATAGGGACTGAACCCCTAACCACTACTTCTTTTGCCTCATAGGTGAGGTCACCCTAGGAATGGTTGAAGCTAGCACCCGAAGCAGAGCAACTGTTCATATGTGTTATTATCTTAAAGTGAATCTGACAGGAGCACTAAGCTATGTTTGTCATACCACACCTGAAGATATTCCACAAATAGAACACAAGGGAAAGCCTGAGATATGCAATAATTAACAAAAATGGTAATCTTTTAAAATTGGGAGAGAAGACAACATATACCTGAGTTCTTCCAATATTGTAATGGAAACTACAATATTTTTGGTTTCATGGCTTATTTGATAAAAAGTTATGCTCTTATGAATTCTTTCACTATTTTTTTGGCCACGCTACATAGCATGCAGGATTTTAGTTCCCTGACCATGATGGAACCCATGCCTGCTGCAGTGAAAGTGCGGAGTCCTAACCTCTGGACTGCCTCTTTCACTTTTGTAATACAGTTCATTTTTCTGTCCCTTCTCAATTTTTGTACATACCCACACATATATTACAGTTGAATTAATAATATAATGATGTACACAAAACATTTGTGATTTTTTTCTTTTTGTGTAATATTTCATCTCTAGTGGATGCTGGGAGTGTGTGAAGCTCTCAGCTCTAGGCTGAGTCTTGCTCTGGTCACTGCATTTAGCTGAAGACAGCTGCTTGGCCCAATGGCAGGATTCAGGTCCCAGGGCAGCCTGAATCCAAAGGTTAGTTTGGGAGGTGGTGAGCTGTAATACAAAGGCAAGACATCCTTGCCTCAGTGGGGGGCAATTCTGGAGAGATCAGCTGAGACATTTGTTGTGACTGCACCTAGGCATAGCAGTTCAACTTCTCTCTCATTTTACTTTCTTCACATCCTTACAGGGCAATAGTCTGATAAAACTGCTAAGCTGCAAACACGGGCTTTCTTTCATGAAAAAGGATGGCTCAGACTGTGGAGTTATTAACCACAAAGGACTATTCTCAGGCCTTGAAACCTACTGTGGTTTGCCTGGTTGGGTCATTAATCCTGAGAGCACTATGCAGTAGCATTCCTGAGAACAGATCCTGTTTCCTGGGGAAACAGAGCTATGATAACATTATAAACATGTTCTCATGCTGTAGCATAATCTTTCCACATAGTTCTCAATGAAACAGCTGTTTAATGTTCTTGTAAGCAGATTATCACATTTTAATTGACTATTTCCTTATAGTTGGACTATTGGTTGTTGCCAATATTTTGTCAGTATAAAGAGCATTCAGAGAACAGGATCAAGCCACTTTTGATGTTTCTTCTTGTTGTTTTAAACTATTTTTTTAAAAAAAATCTGAAGTGTGGGTTATTATTAAGATAAAGATATGAAGGTTTTCAGTCTATCGATACTAAGGATTTATAGATCATAGCATTGCAAACATAAGTCCAATAGCAAAATATAACACCAGGGTATTAAGGAATTGGGACAAATTATTTTATATATTATTATTTCTTTAACCCAAGGCTCAGAATAGGATGCTTGAGAGGCCCAAAGAGAAAAAGAGAACAGAATGGTCTATAATTAACTTCTGCAGCTAATTATAACATACTTGGCTGAGTAAATCTGAATCTACACAATGCTAGCACCCAGTATACAATAAATATTTGTTGAATACATGTATGTATGAGTGAATAAATAAATATTCAGGTTACTTTAAATTTTAATTGAAATTCAAGAAAGCTCATTAATGTAGAAATGTAGAAAATGTATGTAATGTAGAAAATATGGACAGGATACTGAGAAGCCCTTAGCTTTAAGTTCTTAAGTTGTTCCCATTCCAAAGCAAAAGTGATGGTGTTGGTAACAGTAGTAGCATATGTGGTATGCAGAAGATAGCAGAGGGACTAAGATGGAAGAGTTAAGGAGGAATAAAATACAGTTATAACGAGTAAAGGTACTCAGAGTCAACCAGAAAACAGTAAGCAAAGTTTGTTATTGTACAAGGACACATGCCACAAATTCATGGAAAGAAGTGCCAGAGACTGGAAGATATTAATGGAAATTCACATTTTAAATTTGGGGCAGATGAGGAACGAGGGCATGGGATATCTCGTGAGATGCACTGGCAATCCTATAGACATATCATAAGATTTATCCCCAATTCTCGTCTCTTAAAATGCATCAACAAGAATCATTTCTCAAATCAGGCTGTCTCTTCAATGATTCGTGAGCACACCTTGCTCATTCCAACATGTGTCCTGTCACTCACAGTGCCTCTCCCAGAATCCCCAAAAGAGAGCATCCCTCACTGAACTGGCATAAACAAGGGGACAAAGATGAGAGGAATCCACTTCTTAGGAAGGAGAGGGAGGAAAAAATACATCACAGTAGGATGCAAAGAATACCAAAAAACAGAAGCAGGAGAAAGGAAACTGCACCAAAGGCTTAGTTTATTTTTATAGAGATATTAATAGGTAAGCCTGGGGCTAACTTACCCAAAAGAGATATAAAACAAAAATGTCTGAATTTAGAGCTTTTCTTTTTCCCATAAACCTTTATCACTTCCCCACCACTCTTTAAGTCCTAAAGAAAACAAAAGGTTATATGGGAGATCTTTCTTAACATCTGAAAGCAAACAAAAACACATTATCCAAAAGGTCAACCACATCCAGCACTTGACAGGAAAAAGATATTACAAAGTTGTAAGATCTTGAACTCACACTCAGTGATAAACACCACACACTTTTCAAAGCACTTCTTTTAGTACACTGCAGAAAAGAGTCATAATTAAAAGTCAAAAAACATGCTGACTTTTCTTTTCTTAGGCCATTCCCAAGCCTTGCCAGAATATTGCTGCTATTTCCTTTTTAGCTTCCAGAAGAATGTCAAAGGTCAACATAGTTTGTTTTGTCTATCCAACTAACAGTGAAATGGTTGGCTTGGTGGCCTAGAAGGTAAATACACATTTGAGATTTTGTTAGCCTTGCGACCATGTTAACCTTGCTCTAAGTGCAAATCTTATGATGTAGACAATCTTCTTTTTAAACAGTGAGCCAAATTTAAACTCCCCTGTCTGCAGAACCTATACTACAGTAACTCTTACTACTAATATCCCTGTTTCACAAATCAGAACTACCCAAGGACTTATATAAATGAGCTAAGAAAGAAGACACATGAAGTCAAGTTCCCATGTGGCAATACTAAGATTTGCTCTATCTCACAAATCCCTCTGATTTGCTTAACATTTCTACTAAGGTGAAAGCAGGGACATTGGTTTGTGAATACTACTGTTACTTGATGTTTGCCTCCCACTGGTAATTAGATTCATCCCATCATTTAATTAAAAATTTTGTCACCACAAAATCAAGATTGTGAGGTTCATAACAGCATGAAAGTGTGTATGTGAGTGAGTGTAGGGCTTGAGGGGGTGGGGGGAGGGAAGTTAAGGAGACCTTAGACATAAGTAAGACCTGAGATGACATCTACGTGCCTCATATGTTTGCTTATGGTCACAATAAGTTTGAAATTTGAGTATAATTCACTTAAATCCCATTATTTCTATATAACAATTAAGGTTTTGAAGAATTAAATAGATATGTATCAAAAATGAACACCATTTAAAAAAATACTTTGTCTATTCCAACAAGAGGGGAAGTGAATATCTAGTATGTGCTGGATGCTCTGACCTGTTATTAATTTTAAAATCTGGGCTGTGGTACTAATTTTAACCATATATAGTTGTAGTCACAGGGTTTTCCATCATCTTCTAAATAGTTTTCTTTCAGCTCCTATTAGCTCATTTTAAAAAACTAAACAGCTACTTGATGTGATATCTTGCTTCAGATGAAGATTCTATTTAACTAATTGTACAAACAGTTATATAGAGATGCAGAAAGCACTGTTAATAAATATAGAAACACTTTTATAGCACATTGCAATATTATCTAATGACTGATGACAGACTGTGAATATTAATTTACTCTGGGTACTTAAAATGTCAGGGAAGCAATAAAAAAGAAAATCAGAGTCGATAGAAAAGATTATATCAATGATGTCATAACATCTTTGTTATGACAAAAATGTCATAACATAACAGTAAGAGGATTACAAGCAGAAAGGAACAAGTCCTAGTATAGACACCACTCACTGTAGTATCAAAAAATAAAATAGATAACTTGAGCAGTAGAATTAGTCGGCAGTTTTATCACTAAGTCAGGTTATAAGGCCACAAAACTTGAGGAAAATAATATCCATAGATGAGCTCCAATTTGGACACTGATTACATAGAATTTGATGTTTTCATTGATGATATTAGGAACAGCAAAATATACTTAAGTATAAAAATAGACTACAAAAGCACTTAAACTCATTTATGTTTGTTATTTTAGTTTAGTTTTGGATTTTTTTTAATTGGTACTAAAACCAAATAGAAATAGAAGGTCCCTTTGGATCAATGATCTATTTTAAATATAATTTTATTCAATAGTTTTTAGAAATGTTTTATTTTGATATAATTTTAAACTTAGAGGAAAGTTGCAAGATTAGTTCAAAAGCTTCCATATTCTTTTACCAAGATTCACCAATTTGTTAAAAATTTACCCCATTTGCTTTATTATGCACGCTCTCTCTCTCTCACGTGCACACACATACACACACACACACCATTTAAGAGTAAGTAGCAGACACCATGCCCCTTTACCACTAAATACTTCACTGTGTATTCCCTTAGAACAAGAATGCTCCCTTACAAAAACACAGTAAAATCATAAAGATGAGGACATTTAACACTGGTACAATACTATTACTTAAAACACAGTCCAAATTCAAGTTTTCCTTACTGTCCCAACAATATTCTTTTTTTTTTTTTTTTTTTTTTTTTTGCTGTACGCGGGCCTCTCACTGCTGTGGCCTCTCCCGTTGCGGAGCACAGGCTCTGGACACACAGGCTCCGCGGCCATGGCTCGCGGGCCCAGCCGCTCCGCGGCATGTGGGATCTTCCAGGATCGGGGCACGAACCCGTGTCCCCTGCATCGGCAGGCGGACTCTCAACCACTGCGCCACCAGGGAAGCCCCCCAACAATATTCTTTACAGCTACTTTTTTTTTTTCTAGTCCAGGATCCAATAAAGGATCATATATTGCATTTGTTTCTCTTGTGTCTTTTGTTTTCCCTCCTCTAGAATAATTCCTCAGTCTTTCTTTGTCTTTCAAACAATATTTCTCAGATACCTACCCTTCCAGACACTCTTCCTTGTTGGTGTGGTTACAAAAGATTGAACATGGCACCTAACCACTTGGTACCTACAGTCAAGTCGAAGAGAAAGATATATAGACCAATAGGAAGCACATCATGAAAGTATAAGCTGGAGTCTCCCCATTTTTATCAGCTCAAAACCATTGCTTTCTTTATCTTTTTTCTGTCTCCCATTTGGGAACAGGAAAATAATTCTATAGTCAGAATCATCATTGGTAAAAGTTATTTATAAAATAACTTTTAATTCAAGGAGTTATCTGAAGTAATATAGAGTACTATACAACAGTATGCAGTAAAATCGTATACATACACAAACATGCACACCGAGGTTTGTGCGGGAGGGGAGTGTTTTTTCTTTTTTTTAAGAAATAAGCATGTTTCTTCTAAATGGAAGATGTGTTACAATTTCCATTTATTTTCAGAAATAGAGAAAAATTGGACATGGTGAAAAGAACTGTGCTCCCTTTCTGAAGTTGGAGAAGCTATATTCAAATCTAACCTCAGTCATTTATTAGCTAAGTGATCTTAGGAAAGTCACTTAAAATCTGGGCCTTAATCACTTCATCTGTAAAATCAGATAACAATAGTTAACTATAGACTTTAACGAGTAACAAAAGAACATATGTGAACATTTTTCATAAAAATAAAGCACTGTAATATACATATATACATGTATATATGCATGTACACATATATATGTGTCTATAGATGTAGTGATGTATATAGGTGGATGTGTGTATGTACATGCACGTGAGGACAGACGGAGAATGACAGTGAGAGAAAGCTTAAGGATGTATTTGATTTGAATTTCTTTCCTGACAGTGTCCTCCCTCTCACCACTTAGAAGAGTATTGAATCCCAAATTTCTCAGTTTGAGCGTGGGCCTCCCACTTCTCTTGGGATGGCTGTCTTCCAGTGGCCACATACAAGCAGCATTCCATTCTGTCCACTAAGTACAGAAGTTCTATTCCTCCTGTCATGTGGCCTTTCCATGAGCTTCTAAACTGACAGTGTTAAGAGGGCAGAGATTATGCCTGGGATTATCCCTTTCCCTTATTCACTGTCAAGTCTCTAGAATCAACACAGTCCTGGGTACACAGAGGGTACCCAACAAATATTTGTGGAATGATGAACACCAGCTGAGACCTTTTCCAGCCCAAAATACTATGACACAGCATCACTGGCTCCTTCTAGAGATAGTTGCTACTCAAACAACAGCGGGGAAACCAGAACTTACATCAACCTCCTCCATATTAGGATAAATGATGTTTAAAAAGAAAAAGTTCATTCCTGGAACTCTGAATCAGCATAAACACTATAGTCATGGACAAATCCTATTAGAATTGTGTAAATGAATTTAAATGATTAGCATTAACGTATTAATTATTTAAGCCCTTCCCCACTCTCTTTTACATTCCATTGCCTTATTTTTCTTCATAGCACATCACTCTAAAGTTATAATTTTTGTTATTTGTGGGGTTTTTTTGTTGTTGTCTGCCTCTCCACTTTCTGTTTCTCTCCCTGCTATCACCAGCACCTAGAACAATAACTGAAAAAAGTAGCTACTCAATAAATATTTGTATTGATGGAACAAAGTACTTGAAAATTGTTTCTTTAATGAGGTAAACATTTTCTATATTATTATATACACACATCACTGGATTAATAAACCTTTTCCTGTAGTCAGTACAACAATAAACTTTAGCTCAGCTAAAGCCCTGGTGATGATTTAAAACAAACTAAGGAAGTTTATAGATTTGCAACAAGGTAGAGTCTCTTGATTACTAATTTTGTCATCTAAAAAATTAAGCTTAAATATAGTACAAAAGTAGAAAACTAATGACAAATTAAAGGAAGCAAACTTCTAAATGCTTGTCAGATTTGCATCTTCCTTTTTATTAATATGAAGGATTGGGTATCCAAATAATGAAAAAGAAAGGGTATGAAAACAAAAACAGAGGTAAATGAAAAACAGTCCTAAATACTAAAAAAAGTGAATGAAGAGGAGAAAGAGGTGTCAGAATGTTGTAGGAAGTACAAAGAATCAGGAAAAACAGAGCAAAAAGTAGAAAAAAGATAGCAATCAGAGGTATTTTCAGTCAAAATTTTTTTGTGCACTAATCACTCAGTGGAGTAACTCACAAAAATCAGGCTCATTTGTCACCACTATGGTTGATCTCTGGCTGAAATCCCTCTTGATCTCTTGTTTTATGAAAGCTCACAGACAAGTAAAAACTTCCCTTTCCCAGAGTAGCTTCAAACTCACTCTATTGCCCACTCTATTTATATTTCCCCACCTAGGTTACATTTGTCCTCTGGTGATTAATGGGATTTCTGGTCCAAGTAGTGGTGGAGAGAAAAATGTTACTAAAGCCAGCATTTTACTAAAACTATGTGTGACCCACTCTTTCTGACATTCGCTGAAGAACAACCTACCATACATTTGTGCAAAGTTAATGACATAGGACGAAGAAAGTGAGGGACTGACCCAGAACTAGTATGCCCACTTATGCAAAGACAGGAGAAAATCAGAAAAAAATATGATGTCATAAATGTGTGGTACAGACAGTGGCAGTCTAAGCCAGCATTCCTCAGCATTAAGGAGATTTGGCAAAGAGATAAAGAGATGGGGGGCGTGGGGGGAAGGCATCACTAGAGCACATGGCATCTAGCAGGAGGCATTAAACCTGCAGCCAGAAGACAAAGGGCAATGAGTGGAAGCAGGGCTCCAGTTCCTGTTTAGAGATCAGAAGCAGAACTAAAAGTCCTGAAAAGAAACAGAATAAGTGAAAAGAACTGAGTGGTGTACAAGGAAGCAACCCCCTCTCAGAAATAAGACAGAGAGATAAACCCAGATTCCAGAACCTCTAGTACCAGAAAGTATAACTTGGTACTAAATTCTCTAAGAATTAAACTAGAGCTTACTAGGCATCCTTGCCGAAGAGCAGGGTTAGCCTTGGAGTTAAGGTGTCAAGTTATGGCTGCATGCCAGAACTATCAGGGGAGGTTTATTTTCTTCCAGTTTTATTGAGATATAATTGACACACAGCACTGTATAAGCTTAAGGTGTACAGCATAATAATTTGACTTACATACATCATGAAATGATTATCACAATGTTTAGTGAACATCCATTATCTCACATAGATACAAAATTAAAGATACAGAGCAAAGAAATTTTTCCTTGTGATGAGAATTCTTTCATGTATAACATATAGCAGTGTTAATTATAATGATCATGTTGTACATTACATCCCTAGTACTTATTTATCTTATAACTAGAAATATGTACATTTTTACCATCTTCATCCAACTCACTCTCCTACAACCCCCCGCCTCTGGTCTGATCCACAAATCTGATCTTTTTTTCCTATGAGTTTGTTTGATTTAGAAGTATAATTGACCTACAACACTATGTTAGTTTCTATTATGCAAGATAGTGATTCAATATTTCTATACATTTCGAAATGATCACTGAAATAAATCTAGCTATGATATGTCACCATACATAGGAAATACATAGTTATTAACTATATTCCCCATACTGTATATTTCATACCTATGACACATCTATTTTGTAACTAGAAGTTTGTACCTCTCAATCTCCCTCATCTATTTCTTTCCTCCTCACACCATCTCTTGCAACCATCTGTGAGTTCTCTGTATCTATAACTCTGTTTTTATTTTATGTTTGTTTGTTTTGTTTTTCAGATTCCACATATAAGTGATATCATACATTATTTATCTTTCTCTGTCAGACTCATTTCACTTAGCACAATACCCCTAGGCCCATCTGTGTTATTGGAAATGGCAAGATTTCATTCTTCTTTATGGCTGAGTAATATTCCACTGTGTGTGTGTGTGTGTGTGTGTGTGTGTGTGTGTGTGTGTATCTTGCATCTTTATTCATCTATTGATGGACAATACTATTGTGGAGAACACTTCAATAAATATAGGGGTGCATATAGATTTTTTATATATTTTTAAGTACTGTTTTTTTTTTTCCTTTGGATATATTGCTGGATCATACAGTAGTTCTGTTTTTAATTTTTTGAGGACTCTCCATACTCTTTTCCATAGTGGCCACAAGAGTTTACATTCCCACCAACAGAGAACAAGGGTTCCCTTTCCTCCACATCCTCACCAACAATTGTTATTTGTTGTCTATTTGAGAATAGCCATTTTGACAGGTGTGAGGTGATAGCTCATTGTTGTTTGGATTTGCATTTCCCTGATGATAGTGATGTTGAGCATCTTTTCATGTGCCAGTTGGCCATCTATATGTCTTCTTTGGAAAAATGCCTATATATATCCTCTGCCCATTTTTAATGTTTGTTTGATGTTGAATTGTATAAGTTCTTTGCATATTTTGGATTTTAACCCCTTATCAGATATATCATTTGCAAAGATCTTTTCCCATTCAGTATGTGGCTTTTTTGCTTTGTTAATAGTTTCCTTTGCTGTGAAAATGCTTTTTGCTTGATGTAGCCCCATTTATTTATTTATTTATGCTTTTGTTTCCCTTGCCTAAGGAGACATATCCAAAAAAATATTAAGACTGATGTCAAAGCACATACTGCCTATGTTTTCTTCTCAAAGTTTTATGTTTTCAAGCCTTAAATTTTAGTCTTTACTCCATTATGAGTTGACTTGTGTGCACAGTATGAGAGAGTAGTCCAGTTTGATTTTTTGAACATAGTTGTCCAGTTTTCCCAACACCATTTATTGAAGAGGCTGTCTTTTTCTCATTGTATATTTTTGCCTCCTTTGTCATAGATTAATTGCTCATGTAAGTGTGGGTGTATTTCTGGGCTGTCTATTATGTTCCATTTATCTATGTATCTGTTTTGTGCAAGTGCCATACTGTTTTGATGACTGTAGCTTTGTAGTATAGTTTGAAATCAGGGTGAATGATACCTGTAGCTCTGTTCTTCTTTCTCAAGTTTGCTTTGGCTATTCTGGGTCTTTTGTGTTGTTATACAAAAGTTTTAGTTATTTGTTTCCATTTGCATGGAATACCTTTTGCTATACTCTTGCATTCAGTGTGTCCTTTAGCTCTGAAATGAGTCTCTTATAGGCAGCATATTGATAGGCCTTGTTTTTTTATCCATTCAGCCACTCTGTTTTTTAATTGTATCATTTATTCCATTTACATTTGAAATAGTATTGATAGGTATGTTGTTACTGCATTTGTTTAATCGTTTTGGGGTTGTTTTTTATAGTTATTTTTCCTTTCTTTCTTCTTCTTTTGTTCACTTCCCTTGTGATTTGATGACTATCTTTAATATTATGTTTGGATACCTTTCTCCTTTTTGTGTGTATTTATTATAGATTTTTGGCTTGTGGTTACCATGAGATAGATACATAGAAAAACAGAAAGACAGATAGATAGATAGATACATAGATAGATAGGGATAGATGATAGATAGGTAGATAGATAAACAGATAGATAGATGATAGATGATAAATAGATGATAGAGATAGATAGATAGATAGATAGATAGATAGATAGACAGACAGATAGATAGGGATAGATAGATAGATAGATAGTTGATAGATGATAGATAGATAATTCTAGGTTGTTGATCTCTTAAGTCCATTTTAACAACCCTGCATTTTTACTCTCCATTACCACATTTACTGTTTTGGACAGCATATTTTACATCATTTCATTTTGTTTATCCCTTAACCACTTATTGTGGATATAGATGATTTTACTCCTTTTGTCTTTTAACCTTCTTACTAGCTTTATACATGGTTGATTTACTACCTTTATGTATATTTGCCTTTACCAATTAGATTTGTCCTTTTGTAATTTTCATGTTTCTAGTTGTGGCCTTTTCTTTTCCTTTTTTTGTTTGTTTGACTGTTTGTTTTTTCTGGCACACAGAATTTTAATAACCCTTGTAATACCCCACACACCTTCTTAGAAAATGCCAAGTATGTTAACAAAACTCCTAACTGTACAGGAAGATAATAATATTTGGCTTCTTCATGTGGCCACATCCCTTTATTACTGGACGGTGACACTGGTCAGAGTGCCACCCAGTTACTAGTGTGGGAAATCCCCATCTGTGACAATAAATATATAAATTCTGCTCGCTGTAACACCTGGTTTGTGTAGGTTCCATTTGCCCTATTGGTCACAAATGAGCTGTGATACCATTTCTGACCCCAAATAAATAAAGTCCATTAACAAGTTGCAGCATGATGAGAAGGCCTCATGTAGAGAACTTAGGTCCCTTTTTCTGGGTATTATCTGCAGTCGCCTGAATCAGAAGCCAATGAAGGGGTTCATCCAGAGCAGCAAGAGGGAGCCTCCCAAAGACTGACTTCATCCCTTCCCACTGCGGCCTCTGCTCCCACTCAGGCTTCTTACTCTTCAGCCTCTCAACCTCCATTTCATCATTGCATACGGAGTGGATCTGAGTGCCAAACATCACTGCAGTGAAACTGAAAAACATCAGACCCTCAAGGCACCGGAAGATCAAAAGAATTACAGTGACTACAGATGAACAATCATTGAATTCAGTCCACTGCCCTTGGATGCAGGGGATGAACTGCAGCCCTCAGAGTACAAACGTGTGCATGAATGCCAGCACGGAGTACATAGTGAAGAGCACAAAAAAATCTCTGATTCTTTTCTCCAACACAATTGTTCAGCCATGGCAGGGATGATCCATTTTCCAAATACATATTTTGCAAATACTGCAGTTGTGGGTGTGCTCAGGCTTGATACAGCAGCATTTGGGGTACTTGTAGATCACTTCTTCTGCAAACTCTTCAGTTTGCAGGCTTCAGCTGCAAACTCTCCATGTATTCTTTAATAGCATTTCCTTTAGGTACTGCTCCAGGGCCGGTGAGCATGGTCCTCAGGTAAGACGACAAGGCAAGCATCACCAGGCAGATAAAAACGACCCTGTTGACCACAGAGTACCAGAAGTCTTTGGAAGGCAGCAGCACAACTAACATCACCAGGAAGTCCAAGTACATGATCAGAAGCCACATCATGATGGTGCATATCATGCCACTGCTGTCACGGATGAACTAGAGGAGGATGAAAAGTCATAGTTGTCATTTTCAGTCAGGAGAGGATGATGCTTGACATCCCAGAGCCAGTGTCCTGATGATGGCATGGTTTTCCTCACAATTTATTTCTAAACATTTATTGAACATTTTGTGCCTTTTCTTCAGGATCTTAAGGTGCATACTGTCCCATGTGATAGAATGCGAGGCCCAGGTGGGGTCGCATGGCACCTTGACTCCTCCTGGCCTGTGGCAGCAGCAACATCAACTGCAGCAGCAGAGGCAGGGACACATTGTACAGCAGCGCTCATGTTCAGGCCAGAACCGCCCACAGCTCCGCTCAGCTGGATCCCACGGGCTAGTGAGAGGAAGGCTGCCACTGAGCGCACATGAGAGCCAGAGCCCAGCCTGGAGTGCTGGCCTTTTTTTTTTTATGTAGAGAAGTCCTTTTAACATTTCTTGTAAGGCTGATTTGATGGTGCTGAATTATTTTAGCTTTTGCTTATCTGTAAAACATTTGATCTCTCCATCAAATCTGAATGAAAGCCTTTACAGGTAGAGTATTCTTGGTTGAAGTTGTTTCTCTTTTATCCCTTTGAATATATCAAGTCACTCCTTTCTGGCCTGCAGAGTTTTTGTTGAAAAGTCAGATGATTTCCTTATGAGAGTTTCCTTACACCTAACATTTTGCTTTTCCCTTGATGCTTTTAATATTCTCTCATTATCTTTAATTTTTACTATTTTAATTACAATGTGCCTTGGTGTGTTCCAAAAAGGAACACACCAAGACACATTGTAATTAAAATGTTCTTTTTGCCTAACTTGCTGTAACCCTTTTTGGGTTGATCCAGTTTGGGATACTCTGTGCTTCCTGGGCCTGGATATTTCCTTTCTCAGGTTAAGGAAGTTTTCAGCCATTATGTCTTCAAATATGTTCTCTGACCCTTTCCCTCTCTCTTCTCTTTATGGGACCCCTATAATGCAAATAGTACTATTGATGTAGTCCCAGAAATCTCTCAAACTTCCTTATTTCTTTGTATTCGTTTTTCTGTTCAGCTTCAGTGATTTCTACTACTCTGTCTTCCAGCTTGCTGATCTGTCCCTCTGTATCATCTAATCTAGTCTTTATTCCTTCTAGTGTATTTTTTATTTCAGTTATTGTATTCTGCAGCTCTGCTTGGTTCTTTATATTTTCTAACTTTGTTATAAACTTCTAACTTCTCACTCTGTTCATCCAATCTTCTCCAGAATTCTTTGAGCATCTTTACAATCATTACCTTGAAATCTTTATCAGATAGATTGCTTATCTTCACTTCACTTAGTTCCTCTTCTGAGGTTTTATCTTATTCTTTCATTTGGAACATACTCTCTCTCTCTCTATTGCCTTATTTTGCCTAAATTGCTGTCCTTATTTCTGTGCATTTGGTAGGTTGTTACATTTCCTGACCTTGAAGAGTGACCTTTTGTAGGAGAAGTCCTATGCATTCCAGCAGTGCACTCCTTTCTGGTCACCAGAGCTATAGGTTCTAGGGTATCCCCTATGTTGGCTGCATAGGTCCTTCTGTTGTAGCAGGCTGACTACTATGGGCAAGTCTGGTAGGCATGGCTAGCCTCCAGTTGGGTTGTTTGTCAGGCCCTGCCTTGTACAGAGGCTGCTGGCCACTGGCAGGTGAGGCTGGGTCACAAGGCGACTGGCCGCAGAGCCCCAGGTGGTCCCAGGGCTGGTGCTGGTCAACTGGTGGGCTGAGCCACATCTGGCAAGAGTGGTCGTGGGGACAGGGTTCCAAGATATAATGTCAGCCTGCTGATGTGTGGGGCTGATTCCTGACACAGTTGACTGTAGGGTTCATGGAGCCCAAAGCTGGTGTCAGCCCGCTGGTGATTGATTACTTTAGGGTTAGTGTCAGTGCACTGGTATGCAGGGGCAGGTCTTGGGCCCTTTAGTGGACAGGTCCAGGTCCCAGGGTGGCTGTGGGTGCAGGGAGCCTGGGGCTGAATTCCTGTCAAGGTAGCTACTTAGCTTGAGGGTCCCAGTACTGGCACTGACAGGCTAGTGGGCAAGGCCAGTTCCCAGTGCTAATAATCTATAGGAAGGATTCCAAAATGGCACTTGCCAGCACCACTGTCTTCATGGTAGAATAAGCTCCCCAAAATGGCTGTTGTCAATATGTCCCCAGGGTAAGTTCCAGTTTCCTCTTGCATCTTCAGGAGGCTCCCCAAGATCAGCAGGTGTGTCTGACCCAGGCTCCTTTCAAATAACTGCTTCTGCCCTGAGTCGCAGAGCATGTGAGATTTTGTGTGCACCATTTAAGAGTGGAGTCTCTATTTCCCACAACCTTGTGTGTCTCCTTAAAGTAAGCCCAGCTGGCCTTCAAAGCCAAACATTCTGAGACTTGTCTTCCTGGTACAGGACCCTCAAGACTGGGGGAGTCCAATGTAGGGCTTGGACCCCTCAGTCTTTGGGAAGAAACTTTACAATTGTAATTATCCTCCCATTTGTGGGTCATCCACTAGGGGGTATGGGTCTTGTCTATACTGCATCTTAGCCCCTCCTGCCCATCATGTTGTGGTTCCTTCTTTACTTCTTTAATTGTAAAAGATCTTTTCTACTAGTCTTCTGGTCTTTCTTATCAATAGTGCTCATTAAATGGTTGTAATTTTGGTGTGCCCATGGTAGGAGGAGAGCTCAGGATCTCGGGCATTTCCCCTGGGGAACTTATCTTTAAAATACAACTTTTCAGTCCCCATTCTAGATATGATGAATCAGAATATTTGGATATAGTGTCTACGATAATTTTTTTTTAATTTCTCCAGATGATCCTACTGTATAATCACTAGTGGAATCTACTCTTCTAGAATCTGGAGTAGAGACAATTACTTCTGGGATTAGAATTCAAAGCAATAATGCAAAAAATATCTCTCTAGGAAGGGCAAAAGCATAAATTCATAAATGTTAAAATAAATATACATATATTAAGAGTTGGATTTTCCTCCTATTTTCCTCATCTAGCTCTGGAAAATTTTCAATTCTGACCAGTATGTATGAGTCAGGAATTATTTCAGCATCCTTGCTTATAAATATCACACGTGTTTTTTTCTTCAACTGGATGCTATATGTGTTCCATTGGTTTCTTTTCACATCTATTAACAACACTCCCCTTACATCAAATAATTCTATCTCATACCATCAATGATTCATCTCTTCTGTGGGGACTCACAGCTGGTTCTTCTGACTCCTCTTTTCTACATGGGAAGTGAAGCTCAATCCTTCATATCTCCAACCATTCTCTATCTATCTCCCAACAATCTACTCCAACCAAGTCTGGACCACAACAATGGGGAATAAGAATATAGAAGCTGCCCACAAATGCTACAATAAAATTCACATGTATCACAGGGAAAATTTCTGACTAATATTTCCAAATCTACATCTCCTTTCTTCACAAAGGAAAATTATCATTTCTTATTGTAAAGTTAAGATCAGACTTGGTTGAAAAGCAGGATAGGTCAGGAATTGGAAGTTTCAGCTCAATCATACTACATTTGAAATGAATATCTTACCTCAGTTTAACTACCTATCATTATGGGTAACAGAAATAGGGGAAGAGAACTCCAAAACACCTATAAAAATCATCCACAATACATAATCATAGCTCCCCAAATGGAAAATAAAACATATGAGAATCTTTAACAGAACAGGCTCATAAAAAGCAAATACAAAGATTCATATTTTTGTTTTTGAAAATAGACTGACTGTGAGATAATAAAGGGAATACATCATATAACAACAAGCCTTAATTTGAGTAACATCTTTATTCTGACTCATAAAGTTCTGTTCATCAAATTAATTTAAATAAATGGTGATAGAAATGCTGTTAAAACACTTAAAATTGACTGAACACCTAAACTCAAGGTTAATAAGAATGAAAACTCATCTACAATAAAACCTAGGATATTTGAATTTAACTCTAATCTTACTTAAAATTTTCATTAATTTTCAAGATAATTAACTAGTTATTAAAATTTATAGTCCAGTCAAAGTTAGAGATTTGTAGCAAAGAGCAATAAAATCAGAGAATATAAAGGACGAAAAAACAAAGAAAAAGTAGACCTAAGATAAAAATAATTAATTTAATGAATAAAAGGCATAAAATAAAAAGGGAAAAGAGAGGGGAGGAGAGAAGGTGGTGTGTTCATTTGCGCTAAAAGATTCAAAAGGAGTGAACACAAACATATGGTATTTAAAGTTAAAAAGTAAATATGCCAAAGCACTATGAATTTGTTCCAAGAGATGGTTAAAAAAAAACGACCTATGAGCTTCACATAGGAAGTGGTATGGGCCCACAATCATCTTTCTCACATAGTAAGGAAAGAATAAACTTCTTGCTAACTGAGAGAAAAACCAAAAATTATTCTTTTGTAATAGAAGCAGTAGAGAGGTCAATAAGTATTGCAGCAGACTCTTACATCACAGCCTCATAGCCTTCCTGCCTTCCTCACAAGACCATGTAAAAGGGCTGACCTAACTGTGCTTTCATTTCTTCTAAGTCACAGATAATTTTTCCATGTTAGGAATTTTGCAGATATTAAGTGGAAATTATACTGTTTCCTGAGAAAAGAGCAATGGGAGATTGTTTAAGAGGCTTACAAAACCTGCTTATGAAAATGAACTGAGCAAAAGGAGGTTTCATTAAGCGAGTTTGACTCACTGGCCATTGATAGTGTTGAAAGGAATTCAAACTACATTAATCTGAAGATGAGGGGAGCATAAGCATATTAACAAAGACTGATATTTTGAACATCTTCAGTAAATAGGATGTCATATCACTTAGAAGTTACACCTAAATACATAAAATATTTCATTTTCCACTATATAACAGTGGCTGACTCCATTCCAGGGGGTTATTTTTAGCAAATCAAAGAGAAATATTCTGCCTGTTAGCACCATGGATAATTTCTGGTATGATTTTTAATCATACTAGAAATAATTTTTTAAACAGTTTCTAAATCAGTCATAAAATCTTGGAAAAGCACTCATAATGACAAAACAGAAAAACAAAATTCTTAACTATAGTTTGTATATGTTGAAATTATAAGGAGATAGCAGGTGCTGTTTTTGTTTATTAAAACTTCAAGGGAAAAGGCACATCTATTAGAATGACTAAAATCAAAACAATCTGACAAACCAGTTTCTGGAGAGAATGAGGAATAAGTGATAACAGCCATTTTGGAAGACACTTTGGTAGTTTCCTACAAAGCTAAACAAAGTGCAGCAATCACACTCCTAGGTGCTTACCTAACTGATTCAAAAACATGTCTACATAAAAACCTGCAGGTGTATGTTTATAGCAGTTTTATCCATAATCAGCAAAAACAGAAGCAACCAGCTGTCTTTCAATAGGTGAATGGATAAGCAAACTGTAGTATATTATTATGATGGAATACTATTCAGAGAGAAAAAAGGAATGAGCTATCAAACCACACAAAGATATGTACTAAACCTAAACGTACACTGCTAAGCAAAAAAACAAACAAACAAAAAAACAGAAAAAATGTGAAAAACCTACATGCTATTATAATTCCATTTATATAACATTCTGGAAAAGGCAAAGCTATAGCGTGGCAAACAGATTAGTATTTTCTAGGGATTTGTTGGGGGGAAAGAGGTAGGGTTAAAAAGGAGAAGTACAGAGGAATTTTAAGGCAGTAAAAGTATTTAATATAATATTATAATGGTGAATACATGACACTATGCATTTATCAAACTCAGAATTATATGGCACAAAAAGTGAACTTTACAGTATGCAAATTTTAAATATATATATATATATATATATATATACAAAATTTTATATATATTTGTATATAAATATATTTATATATATACATATGTATATACCAGAAATGGAATGTAAGATCCCAGAATGGAATGAAAAAAGGAATTAGCTATCAAGTCACACAAAGAATATAACTGTATTACAAACTTTATTACAAGTGCAAAAAAAAACTTCACTGAAGGTAGTAGAGTAGAAAGGTGTTGACCTAAATAACCTTGGAAATGAGTGGAGTCTGTAAAACTTCATATGTAAATCCATACTCTGAAATTGCACACAAACACTGTACTCTAGTTGATAAAAATCATTTCCCATAGGAGCATGTAATAACAATTCTGAAACAACTATACTCCTACACTGCAATTGAACAATTATGTAGATCAATGGCTAAGCAGAACAAAGTTTCTCACTGCTGGAGTAGGAGGTTACAGTAAGCAAGGGGGAAAGGTTAGAATGATCCATATGATAATGGGTTAGAGTTGAAGACATCAGTATGAACTCATATTTAGCATAATACAGAAATACAGAAATATTTATAGACAGGCATATATATATATATATATATATATATATATATAGCAGTTAATATACACATATATATTTCCTTGCTCTGTCAACTGAGAGAGCCTAGAAGCAGCAACACCCCAATGGCAATGAGTACACCGAGTACCCAGATTTTGGTTTCCAACACCATTTTCCAACAAAAGGAATCAGGACTCTTTTGAGACTCCTTTAGGAAATGACTTTGAGAAATGACTGAGGCAGAAAATATACAAGATGAGTCTGGAGCATCTTATAACACAAGATAGTAGGGAAGTGCTCAAAACACACACCCAATAATGATGGAGATATGTCAAAGTACACAGCAGACATCTGAAAGCAAACTGACTAGTACTCTTCAAAACCATCAAGGTCATCAAATACAAGGAAAGACTGAAAAACTGTCACAGCCAAGAGGAGTCTAAGGAGACCTAACAATTAAATGTAATATAGCCTGAGTGGGATGCTGGAACAGAAAAAGGACAGGTAACAACTAAAGATATCTAAATAAAGCTTGAAATTTAGTTAATAATAATGTATCAATACTGGTTCATTAATTGGGATCAAAGTACCATATTAATGTAAGCTGTCAATAATAGGGGAAATAGGTGTGGAATGTATGAGAACCTTCTATACTATCTTCACACCTTTTCTGTAAATATGAAACTATACTATAATTAAAAGTTTATTTTTTTAAACTTAAAGGGAAAAGAAAAGTAAAAACCTACCTACTAAAAAATTCAGAAAAGAGAACAACAGGCAGTCTGAAGAATTTAGGATATGAAAGGTTGCTCTCCCACATAAAGAAGAGGTCCAGGACAGAAAGCTGCTAGTGATAGGGCAATAACACATTAGATAAAAACAAAGAAGATCAAAAAAATAAGAAAGAAAAATGACTGCCATGTTTTATCAGTAAAGAAGAGAAGCTTAGTGTGGAGAAATTTAGTGGGATAAATGGGAAAAGGCTTGTCATAAGATTCAGAAGAAAATGCTCCCAAGAGAAAAAAATATCTAGGGGAGTAAAGAAAGCCCTCTATATTTCTTCTCAATATACTTGTATCTTCTAAAGCTGGTCTGCATAATTTAAGGATCAGTTTTTATTTAAATGTTTTATAATTTTACACATATTGGAGGCAGTGAGACACTCAACAGTCTCATTCTTTTTCAGGCCTACCTACTACATCTAATCATTTCAGAAAAAAGTATTCAAGCAGAGAGCAAAAAACATAAGTTATTTTTAATTTACATAGAATCACTACTCAATTCTCTACTAGGAATTATTAAATTCCTAAGTTTTAAAATAATTTTATAATTATTAAATTCCTAAATTTAATAATGCCTAAATTATTAAATTCCTAAATGAGATACTCTGACAATATTCCTAAGCTTAACCATTAAAAACAAAATCAATGGCATTGTAAATATAGCTTTTTGCAAGGTTTGTGCTAGGCCAATGACATCTAATGTATTAAATTAAGCCACCAAATCAGCTTGAAATCTTGTGGCCAACAGAACTGGCATAGGGTTTACTACAGCATAACTATGAAACCATGTTTGTGTCATGAGCCAAACACTGTCACCCTTAACTTGCACTGTCAACACCTGAAATCTGAAAAAAAAATCTAACCTGTAAATGATTCAAATTACAAGGAAACTGCATTCTCCTTAATACCAATGATAAATAACCAAACTTTTTTGATACTATCCTTATGCAAGCAAGTATCCCTAGTACACTTTCAGGTAGTCATGAACTAAGTAAAATGCAATACAATGACAACTTTCATAATTCAGAGAACTATAAAGACTTATGTAATTAGCATTGGAGGTGTGATGTAAAGTCAATCTTAGTCCAATGACCCTTGAAGGCAGCATGAAGCAGGGAAAGGTTTGGAATCAGACTGACCTGGGTTTAAATCCTGCTTTTGTGGCTTGTCAGCACTGACAAAGGAACTTAACAAGTTAATGTCTCAAAATATGTTTCCTCATCTATAAAAGGGAGAATATTGACCTCCCAGTTCTGATGCAAACATTATTTTGTGAATATTCAATAATACGAGCAAACACTTCAGCATTTGTTATTTATCAGGCTGCTGTAAGTACTTTATATAAATTAACTTATTTAATCTTCCTAACAACTCTAGAAGGTATGTAATTATATTATCCCCATTTTACAAATGAGAAATATCTAGTATGGAAAGATTAGGTAACTTATTCCAGTTCATACAGCGAGTAAGTATGTTTTCATAACTAAGTAATCTGGCTCTAGTTTTTGCTCTAAATTACTACATTATAATATCATTATTAAATCAGTTAATAAATCAGTTCCCTTCCAGCCACCCTAACTCCAATTCATCTCATTAAAATATTGACACTATTTACTTTTTATTTACTTTTAATTTACTTTTAATGAAAGAGAAAATTGATCCGTTACCAAGTTACAGTAATAAGAACTATATTGAACTATGTTCAATATCCTATGATAAACCATAATGGAAAAGAATATTAAAAAAAGAATATATGTATATTTATAACTGAATCACTTTGCTGTACAGTAGTAATTAACACAACATTGTAACTCAACTATACTTCAATAAAAAAATAAATAAATCACCATTCGTCTCCCCCAAAAAAGAACTATATAGGCAGAATTTATTTATTGCTATCAATATTAATTCATCTATAAAAATAAGTGGGTTTTGTACCAACTAGTTCTCCAATATGCTAAATATGTTAAATATATTCTAATTCACTAAACAATTACACGTTTTAGAGTTATTCTAAGGAAACCCTCAGGTAATCTTAACCCTAAAGTGAGGCTAGCTAACTCTTCACAGTTTTATGGCCAATTACAAGGCTGTCAAGTGCACATTCAAAATCACAATAAAACCAGAAAAGTACATACAAGTCAACATGTAGGCAATAAACTATTGCTTATATAAAAACAAGTGGCAACAAAAAGTTCCATACCAGCTAATGATTCTGGAATCAGTGGCACTTTATAGGTAGCTCAGATTTCACAGTATTTCAGAGTCTACCACAAAAATATTGTGAGGTATATGCACCAAAGGTCATCCACTCCATTCTCCTCACTAGCATTTTCCCAACAAATAATCCCATGAAAACATTACTCTGACACTGACTTTAAATGTTGACTTTTTGGAGAAAATAAAGCCCCAGTCTAACAGAAGACCTTTAAAACAGAAAAAAAAAAAAACTTTAATGAATATTCTTTCATAATTCATGTCCTTCACCAATTATTTTGAGAGAAAATGCACTTCAGCAAAGTCAGTATAAAACTATACTTTGTTAATACTTGGTAAATAACTGACACTTATTAAAATAGTAAACCTCTGTTTGCTATAATTCATCAGTAGATTAATTACCTTAGATCTCTCATTTCTATATGATTTCTGTCCTACTGTGGAATGACTTTATCCTACACCATCTATATCTTATGGCTTTTGATGAAACACCCACAACCCCTTTAACAGTATCGAAACCTGTTAAAACTGAAATCCTCATAATCCTCACTTATTTTAAATTGTATTATGCAAAGGGAGCTAAGCAATATATCATCCTTCACCCTTAAGTCTCCCTATTCAGTTCTGTCTTCCTTTCCCCAACATTACCTAAATCCAAGATACAGGATCAGGTGGCAACACTTCAGCAGAAAACACAGTATACACCCTTTAATACTTTAGCATAGATGCTTCATTGTACCAATCAACAGTTACAATTTCCAAGAAAATACTCAATGCTGTACCTCATAAGACTATAAACACATTTTTTTACTTAATTGGAGCTAAAAATGAGCTTTGCAGATTATGCCTGGAAAAGGCTTACATTTTTCAAACAACTAAAATTAGAAGATCATTTTGGTATGCAAAAGATGTACTAAATAAAGCAGTACGTTTAACACTAAAAGCCTCCAGTAGGGAGGGCATTGTTCACAACTATCTCTCTTTGTATATTCTTTTTTCCACAGTTTAAAAACCTCCTTAGAGTACTGTACTGCATTATCACAGTGAATGCCAGAGCACCAAAATAAGGAATAATCTGTACTTAATATCCCTAATTTGTAAATAATGAGACAATATAACAACTGGTTTCTAAGCCAACAAAAGAAAATCAATGACAAAAATGTTGATGTCTAGAAATAGTTCTTTACCATGACTACAGAGGGCATAAACCACTCTGTAATGTGCACATGTTTCCAGGGAGTCCTAAGGAAGAGGCAATGGAACAAATGCATGACAGAAGCATGACTGGTCTTCTGCAACAAGCTTTCTCCTTCTCTTCAGGTTTCTCTTTTTATTCCATGCCAACCACTTAACTCAAACTTCAACCTGAAGAGCTGGTAAACGATCAAACTACCTAGCGTTTATACTAAGTAGATAGAGATGGTCATTTTGAAAGGAGAAAAATTTGTTACTGTGATCATATTTTCTGACCTATGACTTTAAATATTTTTTGATGATAGGTGAAATATAAATAACATTCAGATGAGTGAACAAACACAATTCTAGTCTTTACTATAGCCTTGTAATATCTTAAGAAGGTAAGAGAAATATGTATCCCTCAAATCCAATCCACCAATACTCTAACCACACCACCCAAAGCTGGTAAATATAAATCACAGAGTTGGAAAACTGCCATCTGGCATCCACAGAGAGGGCTTCCAGGCATCAACATTTTCCTTAAACTCGTTGAAACTCTATTTCTCCATGCCAAACTCCCCAACTCAGAACAGGTCCTCTTTCTTTACGGTGTTTTTCTTTTCAGAGTTAATCAATTTTTGCATTTGCATAAATGATTGCACAGAAGACTTTAAATGTAATTCTTTGTAAAAGGTGAGATCTAAGCAAACCAAGATTAATCATACTTCAGTGACTTGTTAAAAATAAAAATAAAGCTTACATTGAATATGACTAGTAAAGGTGTCATCTTTGTCCTCAGTCTATATTTCAAGAATTATGATAGGACATAAGTTAAGAGAACAGCTACGTCCTAGGCACATAATCACCTGTTGGATACATGCCAGCATCTTGTGAACAGGAGGCAGTCATTTACAAGATTGTGCTTTTTACATTTTGAGAACAACCCATCATTACTTACAGGGAAAAAAAATTAGACCTAATATCTGTTTTCCAGAAAACTTTAATATTTATGGAAATCTAAACCCTGTTATACAGTCCCCTTCTAAATTATAAGTACTTATTTAAAAACTACTCTTTCCCTAATACCATCAGGTATCATACTGCCTGCTGTTCTTTTCACTCACTCACTTAATCTATCAACTAAGCTATACTGGGCCAACAGTATCATCTGGTGTTTACTATATCAAATTGTCTGACCTAGAGTTTCTTGTAGGAATTGTGTACACTTATTTTCAAGTCACAGTTCAGAAAAAGTCTTTAGTACTTCTTACTTATTCATCATCTTGTACACCTCTTACTCCCTCTAACTCAGCAATTCTCAAAGTAGGCAGCATAAGGAAAGGAAAGGAAAGGAGATGTGAGGGACAGGGAATCATTTAGAAAATTAGTAATTAAAGAGAAGTTTTTCAATATATTAAAAATCCCTTGGCCAAGATTCTGATACATCCCTCTTAGTAGAACATCATCTCACCTCACCCTTTCAAAAATCACAATGCATCAAAAGAAATAGATATAACTTATGAGAGAGTCCTGGGAAATACAAAATCAGAAAACTATAAACAGTTCTTGGGTAATGCCCAACCCCACCCCACCTTTACTCTCACTCCTTATCTTCTCCAATAATGTTGACTTATGTAGTATGACATCCATGCAGTTGTACGAAGACTGAGGTAAGTACATCTTTTCACTGCCCATTATTGTCTTAGACAAACCACTTACATCTATATGCCTCCCCTCACAAAAGGTCCATGTTCTTATTATAATATTTTATGCTTAAAAAAGTTACCTAGGAAGAAAATGTAGTCAATGTCTAGCTGGAGTCCCAGCTTGAGTGTTAAAGCCAGGTCTGCCTCTGGGAGTCAGATATGTTTAGAAAAATCTGGTAAACTCATGCATTGAGGTCACCTGGAATCTGTTTGTAGGAGGGACTCAGGTGTCTCCAGGGAAAGTACTTACCCTAAAGGGAAAGAAAGGGAAACAAGTTTTTCCTAGTCTCCAAAATCTGATTCTGAGAGAGGTGATTCTGAGTTTTGTATGGAGTCAGTCACTAAGATTTGCTGTTCCCCACCACCACTCCCCAGAACTCCATGGATTTCTGTCTGAGTTCTGAGACAAAAAGATGATTCCAAAAAAATTGAAAGAGGTATCTTTCCCAAAAAAACTATGTAAGACATTAGAGCAAAAAATATTCCTGCTATGGTATCTACTTTGTGTATAATACAATGTATCTCTCACACACCAAGAACTTCAGATAATAAGATAGGACATCTCATTTATGGTACTTTATAGCTGCATGATTCAGTGCAGTTTATAACAGTATCCCTTACCATGTTGGGAACATCTAAAAACAGCCCTTTGTCAGAAATACTAGAATTTTCAAGGTAGACATCCCCCTATAAACAGGGCACAGAGACTTCCATAGATGACCTACCTCACTGCCTTTGTAGAGTTCACTATGAGTACATGTGAGCCACCCTGCAGCCCCAACCAGGCATTCCAGAAATAGTAGAATAAATAATAATAATAAAGCATGGACTTTGAGAAAAGAGGAAGATCTCCAATTTTAACTGACAGTAAGAGCCAGAGAAATATGGATTACAGGAAACTAATATTACTCATATATGAATATTTAGAAAAGTTTGCCTGTAATGTAATGTTTTCCAATCTCCAAGTAAATGGCATGTATGTAATTTCCATTTAAACGTCATCAGAAGTATTGAAACTAAGTCACTTGAAGACAAGGTCTTGGTCTCAATTCACCATAGTCTCCAAATCTCTCTTTCGTAGAAAATGAAACATTTACTCTTTTTTTACTTTTCCCCCTTCCCCTTACTCATTCTCTCTCAACCTTATAAATATATAGTTACTATACCGAGTACGTTAGCAGTACACTGAAGAATTCCTGAGACATCTTCCATGTCTTCTTTGTTGGAATGGTCTGCATAGGAGCATCTGTTAGAAATATTGTAGAAATTCTTTTCTACATCCCTATAACTAAGAAGAAAACAAAATTAGTATATGGAGAAATTTTTAAAAGACTGCAAATGCACTCATATACATACACAAAAGCATGTATTTATGCTCTTAGCAAGATGACATTTTCAAACAACTGAAGCTTTAAGACATAATTTCTGGCATAACCCATCACTAACATCAGAATAAGCAATGTGGACCTGGAACTGGAAGCAATCATTAACAAGAAAGCAATGTGTGAAAAAAATAAATGATGAGAACCAGAAAATACATCAGTTTGTATAGCTAATGTTTCTTTATTTGAGTGCTTCATAACTACTGGTAATTTGTTTCTATAATGAATTTGCCTAGAAAAAGAATAATTAACAGTGCTAATTTGGTGTGTTGGCACTAACTGTGTTGAAAGTAAACACATCTTAACTTCTATTACAGTCAAGAAATTAGCATGGATAACAAATAAGCAAATAAAGCGTTTGGTGTCTGACAGAATTTGAATCATGGTCTTACCTTTTTCTATCTGTGAGACTTTGGGCAAGTAATCTAATCTCTGTTAGTCTAACTTTCCTCCCTCATGAAATGGAGATACCTCCTAGAGGTCTTACGAGGACTTAAAGATAAAATGCCTGTGTTGATAGGGGCTTCCCTGGTGGCGCAGTGGTTAAGAGTCCGCCTGCTGATGCAGGGTACACGGGTTCGTGCCCCGATCTGGGAAGATCCCACATGCCGCAGAGCGGCTGGGCCCGTGAGCCATGGCCGCTGAGCCTGTGCTCCACAGCGGGAGAGGCCACAGCAGTGAGAGGCCCGTGTACTGTAAAAAAAAAAAAAAAAAAAAAAAAAAAAGCCTGTGTTGACTGAAACTTTTCCAGTTTCCTCTGAATTAGAGCTAAGGCACCAAAGCTGCAGAAAATAAGGGTCAAACGCTCCCATGTTTCAAAAGAGTAGCCAAGAAGACCAGACATCGCCTTCAGAACTTAAGAAGTGACTAAATAGTCACTGCCACTGTCACCTCACCACCAGCATACATAAGCCAAGGAATAGGAAAAATTTGAAAGAAAATAATCAGAAGAATGAGTTATTGGCCTAGGAGGAGAATACTGTTGTTATCTCCCACCCCACCCCACCCCACACACAAACACAAGTAAAACAGAGAAGGGGAATATTCTCTACAGAGGACCAGTTGGTGAAAGAGGGATCTACTCTGATAGAGACTGAGGTTTAGGTATCTCATTCCTCTGTGAATATCTGCTGAGGTGGTGGAATTCCTGATCATCCCTCTATACCTGACTGAATGGAAGAAGATTCCAGGGAGTGTTATTAACAGGGAAAATAAATAGAGCCAAATTGGAACTGGCCTACAGTCCTACCATTTGGCAAGGCAAAAACTATGGGTTTCCCATGGGAAAATTCATATTTAGTGATATGCAGATATCATTAAAGAATGGTGAGCTGGGGGTGTCCCATCCTATTGCTTTCCCGATCTAGAGGCTGCAGCCAGGGGCAGGGCTTACACTAGCAAGACTGTGGAGTGAAATCCACAGAGCCAGGAGCTGAGGCATCTGAAGCAGTAAAGGCAGAGCCTGTACATGCACCTTGCTGAGGGCATCACAGCAAAGAGAGAATGATTACAACCACCAGTGAAGTAAACGATGCTTCTACTATTTCCCATTTTATCCATGCCTGATATAACACATCAGAAGAGAAAGGAACCAGAAAGGATTGGCCTAAAGTAGAGGAGTCAATAATACATGATATCGCCTCTACATTGCATTCCAAGTTCCCCAGGACAATGTGTAACCCAGGCAGAGAGGGACAGAGAATAAGATTGGATATGAGATTGAAGATTTGAATTGGTCTGGAGTGGACTTTATACTCCTTGAAAGTACTTGGAATACAGTGCAATCTGCCCAACCTATTATCAAAGAGGGCTCATCATAGCATGTTTGAAATGACTGGGGAGAAAAAAGTAAAAGGGTTTCATGTTTGTAAGATTAGACTCCAATAAACCAGTTAAGCAAAATGCTTACTACAGTTTCTAGAATTCAGGAATCACTCAATAAAAGGTGGAATGGAGAGCACAGTCATTAAACACAGACAAATACAGGTTTATTTTTAAACCAAGCTCCACCATTTTAATCAGAGTGATCTTAAACAAAATATTTTTTCTCACAGTCTCAATCTCCTCATCTGTAAAAATGAGCTTAATACAGTGATCCTATGAAATAGATTGTTAGTATTAAATAAAATAACAGATATGAAGTGCCCAGTATATTACCTCAAAAACAGAGAGCAATCAACAGATATTAGATTTTATCTAACTTGTTTTTATTCAGTAAGATAGATATTATATGTAAATATATCTGAAAAAAGCTACATCACTTTTTAGATAAAATAATTTACAGCCACAAAATCTGACCATGACAGCATAAGTAATATCACTAAAACTTGTTTCCCAGAATAAGCAGGGTTAACCCACTCCTAATTTCACTTCTAATGTTCTATTGAAATTATTCTAGTTTAATCCTTATTCAACTGTCAAAATAAAAAGAGAACAGAGGTTGGCTGTATAAAACAAACATAGAGCTCACAGTGATAAATGGAGTAATAATATACCTTTAGATGATTACAGGAAATGGTGTCCCAGACCAATATGAGGTTGGCAGCAGTCTTACCTGTGACATTAGCACAACGATGCTTATTCTGGCAAAAATTATAAAGTGAATGGTATGATACTGAATACATATTCTTCTATACTTTGATGTTTAAAATATATAATGAATGAAAATTACATCTCAGAAAGATGATCATGTTATTTTCTAATCATAGTTTTAAAGAAATCTCTGCTTTGTCTTCCCTACCATAGCAATCTGTTTTTGTGAGCTAAAGACCAGTAGGAGTGGTGTAGTATAAACATGAGTGAGAGCAGTTAGATTAGGCACTCTGGAGGAAGAAATTTAGATTAAAAAACATCCAAATTCTCTGTAAGAAGAAAGCTGTAGCTGGAACATGAACTGGGCATATTTAACTCCTGATGCTAAACAAATGATTGCAGAGGTTTTTTGTTTGTTTGTTTGTTTGTTTGTATTTTTTTGCAGTACGCGGGCCTCTCACTATTGTGGCCTCTCCCGTTGCGGAGCACAGGCTCTGGACGCGCAGGGTCAGCGGCCATGGCTCACGGGTCCAGCCGCTCCGTGGCATGTGGGATCTTCCCAGACCGGGGCACGAACCCATGTTCCCTGCATTGGCAGGTGGACTCTCAACCACTGCGCCACCAGGGAAGCCCAATTGCAGAGTTTTAAAGGCTCAAGGAGGAGAGGTAAATGATACAGCAAGAGGATAAAGGAAAAGACAATCAACAAAAATTAAGGTGCAAAAGAGTCAGATACAATAGTGGTAGTTATAATTCAACAAACATACTGATTACCTATGTATACCAAGCTGATTATATGCCTTACCACATTATTATCATTAATATTTCATTTAAACATCACCCCACCGTGCTATTATTCCCATGTTTAAAAATGAGAAAACGGAGACTCAGGGAGGTTAAGTAATCTGCCCATGATCATTCAAAGGCACAACCTGACTTTAAATCTAGTAAACCTGGTACGTCTACTTCCAAAGCACATTTTCGCAGTCCCTTTCTCTGTACTACACAACAAAGCTGCACAGAGAGAAGGGCACAAGATAATGACAAGAATGACATCAGAAAAAATTGTCACCATAAACCAGATTTTCCTCAATCCTGAGTTCCTTTTGATTCCTAAGGTAAACACTGCCTGTCTCCTACTTACCACTTTTGCTTCTCACTATTCTTCCCACCCCACACTGCCCCAAAAGCTAGTCCCTTCCCTAGAAGCTTCAGTTAAAGAAAGGATAACATAAAGATGAACAGTCAGGGCCCTCTTTTCTCATTTTAGATTGAGGGAAGAAGACTGCATATGCAGAGTTTACACAGCAATCAAAATTTACCACAAAGTCAATCTGACACACTGTAGCAGAACATTAAGCATAAATGGAAAACTATGCAAATAAATGAGTATAATTTATGCCACAAAAAGAAGGATTTTGGGGCTTCCCTGGTGGCACAGTGGTTGAGAGTCCGTCTGCCGATGCAGGGGACACGGGTTCATGCCCCGGTCCGGGAAGATCCCACATGCCGCGGAGCAGCTGGGCCCGTGAGCCATGGCCGCTGACCCTGCGCGTCCGGAGCCTGTGCTCCACAACGGGAGAGGCCACAACAGTGAGAGGTCCGCGTACCACAAAAAAAAAAAACCAACCCCCCCCCAAAAAAAGAAGGATTTTGGATACTAGAGCTATAGATTTTAGAACTATAATGGACCCTAGGGATTACTCATTTTACAACCTCTTCTGAAGCATAATTTACTTTTTTATCCACTATATACATACCTCTGTGTACATACCTCTGGGCACAATGTATTCATTTATTCACACTCCTCCCTCCACCCCCAAAAAACTGTTAGTTCCTCCTATGTACCAAGCATTTACAAAGACACAATAATATAAGAGTAAATAAGATAAATAACCAAATAAGAAAATAAACAAGATAATATAAGCTAATGATAAGTACTATGAAGAGAGATAATAGAGACTAATGTAGTAGAAAATCACTGCGGTTGGAGATTGAGGTAGGGGATTGAGGATTACTTTAGGTGGGTGTCATACCTTCCTGAGGATATGACATTTAAACAAAGACTTAACTGTATAAAAGAATAATCCATGCAAACATCTGGGGACAGAGAATTCCAGGTATATGAAATAGTATGTGCAAAAGCTTTGAGGCTAAGCAAGCTTTGGTGTAGTTGAGAAACCAACAGAAGGCTGGAGCGGCTGGAGTGGAGTGAAAAGTGGGGAGTGGAATAGGATGAACTCAGAGAGGTAAGCAGAGGCCAGATCACAGGAATTGCTCAGATTTTATTCTATCACAGTAAGTTATTATATGGTTTTAAACAGGGATTTCATAGCATGATCCCTGGACCAGTAGAATCAGCAGTATCTGGGAACTCTTTAGAAATGCCAATTCTTGAGCCACACCCAGACATACATGATCAGAAACTACAGGAGTAGAAGCCAGAAAACTAGATTGGAATCTCTATGTGAGAGACCATGGTGACAGTGGAGATGAAGAGATGAAGATTTAGCACATGAATAAATTATTTAAGCACTTATTTTCCCAGCTTAAATGATCTCTATGAATAAATAAATGAACAAGTGAATGGATAGGTTAAGGAACAGAATAAATGTTTAAAGATAAAGTTGCTGAAGTACAAGAGAGGCTATCTTACTTCCTAACAAGAGGCTCCATCGGCTACTCCCTCCCATTCCTCCATCTGTCTGATCCTTTGAACAGCTGCTCACTTCATTCAAGTCTAGGTCTTGGAGACTAAAAAAAGCCTCAGAGAGTTTCTATGGGCTACTGGTATAAAAATTAATTAAGGAGCAAGACTATACAATCCTGGAGCTCTGATAAATAATGCAGATCCAAAGACAAGAGTATCAAAACAGAGGAAAGGGGAGATGGGAAGGTTAGCGGTTGGAGGCTGAATTATGAAATTAAAAAGAAAAAGGCTAGCTCCTACTCTCTGTTACCCATTCTGATTCATTATCCAACCCAAGACACCTAAAAGCTGAATTATTTCAAGACAAGCTTTAGGCAAAGCGCAATTTCAGAGATTAGGAAAAGCACCTCTTTCCCACCCTCACCTCCCCAGAAACATGTAAAATAAACTTTCCAGCACTTGCTTGCAATTGCCTGAAATCCCTTTAACTGTAAGAAACACATTCCTTTTCACAGTTAGAGATAAAATTGTGTTTTCTTAAGAGGAACAACACATATGAGTGAATACATTTTAATCCAAGTGTTAGTGATCATAGATGCTCTCCTTTTTCAGTATTGAAAAAAGAAATTGAAAGCAGAAAGATGGACTCTAAAGGGCAAAGAGGACACTGGACAGGGAAACCATGGCCCTTTTTATCTTCATCAGCATGAGCACAGAAAAAGACAGTGAGCAAAGGTACTTCAAATCCTCAGAAGGTAGCCAACACCCAAGCAAAAATATGCTACTAGGTCTTAGAACCAGTAGGACATTAAGACACCTCTTTATATGAAAGTCCTATACCCTGTCTGTTCTTTAAATAGTGTCTGCAATAAACAGAACTAGGGAAAGACCATTTAGGCAATGAACAAAGAAATGCCACAGGCTATGTCTACAGAGATTGAGAGGAGAGTTGAGGCAGTTATTTAGATGAAAGAGAACTCCATCCTACTAATGGAAAAAATAATTTTCTGCTGATTATAGTAATACAGTTTAGTTATCTAGTTTGATCATATTTATAAGATTCCCACTCTGACTTGCCATGAAGACATAATTTAGTTCACAAATAAGACTATTTCAGCAGTCATTATTTGATTTCAAAACAGAGAAGGCATTCATAATTCCAGAAATAATTTGCATTTCATTACTGGTATTGTCATTAAAATCTTAAAAATAATGATGATAATAAATATGAGTAAACAAGCATGTGGTGCTTACCACATACCAGGAATTATTCTAAATACATTGACTAGTTTAATCCAAACACCATATTTGAAAGCAGCAAATCCAATGAGAGTGATTAAGTTTTATTTTAGAGTATGTGGGAAGAGATTAACTTGACATTATCTCTCTTAAAATAAACCATTTAAAACTACAAATAGCCTCAACTTAAAAACCATCTCATGAGTTTAAATAATATGTTTTTTCTAGTACTGTACTCTTGAGGATTGATATGACAAAGTTTCAGGGCAATTCCCTTTGAAATGACAGTTAACATAATCATCAAGCACTTAAAATATATGGCATTCTACTCAGTACTGAGATTATTTTTCCACTAAGTTTTCTTCCCTTTTGTTTTATTTAAAAAAAAATCACACTACATCCTAATAGCCAAAAATATGTTCTTGATCTCCATGGTAATGACTATTACCCACAAATGTTAAATGATTCCCCATAGCATTTCAAGAGGTACCAGGATTTGAAACTTGGCTCCTCATAAGTTCTTAAACTTCTACAAAGATAAATAGCTGTAGTACATTGTACATTTAATTTAAATAGCTAGACTGCATCAGAAAGTGAATTTAGGCTTTTGTATTTGCCAACTGCTTTCTGCCGTAGCCAATCAAGGATATACCTTACACTTATTTGGAGCTTCCTGTTTACAAAATACTTTCATTAAAATTACCTCATTTAATAATGACATATAATCCTTGATTTAGTTGTTACCATAATCATCACCCTTTAAAAGAGATAAAGTTACTTTAAAGTTCTATGTCCTGGTGAGGCCTTGAATTCCTGTCTTTTGACCTCAAATCTTCTTACTTTTCATCATACCACAACCATTTCAGGAAATGGGGAATAAATAAAGGAAATATGTAACATGTGACTCTAACTAAACAAATACTTCTCACTGAACTGTGTTAAGCTTGTAGTGAATTTGATTAAACTTTACTGAAGGACCCTAAAATCTCATTTAAAGCCTCTTGGCTGTTACCAATAAACCTTATGATATTACTAAGGCAAAATATGAGATTCAGTGGATGAGAATGAGAGGGTAAGAGCACAAGAAGGAAGAAAAAGGAAAGCACTAGCAAAAGGGATTTTACTTAAAAGGATTCAACACAAATAAACTAAAGGAAATCACTCCATGGGGCTCCTATGAGCTCCCACTTCACACTGAGATCATAATCATTATGCAGTAAGGTTGACTTGGTTGCCCACATGTTCAACAGCTATGTTTGAGTAACTCTTTTTTTAAAATTGGAGTATAGTTGATTTACAATGTTGTGTTAATTTCTGCTGTACAGCAAAGTGATTCAGTTATACATATCTACATTCTTTTTATATATATTCTTTTCCATTATGGTTTATCATAGGATATTGACTATAGTTCCCTGTGCTATACAGTAGGACCTTGTTGTTTATCCATTCTATATATAATAGCTTGCATCTGCTAACCCCAATCTCCCACTCCATCCCTCCCCCAACCCTTTCCCCCACCTCTTGGCAACAACAGGTCTGTTCTCTATGTAGTAATTATCTTTAATTTTTCCCCAATAATAGCCAAAATCCATTTTTACTTACCCAGTAAATTGGTGCTCATAATACTGCAATGTCCTCTTGAGAGTTTGCTGTATCATCTGGGGCTACAGAATAATAATAATATATTATCAGCAAATCAGTGTCATTCCCATTCTGAGTATCATAAGCAGATATGTAGCATCTGATTCATCTCCCAAGAGTTTTTGTTTTACAATATAAACCCATCATGAATTCTGCCATGTATTTTCCCCACAGGAATTAATAATATGAGGCACTCAGCAATTACCCAGAATTTCCCAATTTCAAATATGATAGCATTTCTTAGCCATATGTTCCCCAATGCTTTTGTACTAGCTATTAAGTTCAACAATATACTCACTGGCTGCCTACAATAAACCTAGACATTGGGGGCAGTGGAGAGGGGTGTACTAAAGAAGATGAGTAATGCCCAGGTCAAGCCTGACTTCCTCAAGTGATTTCAAGCAAGGGTTCTAGAGTGTCTGAGAGGGGCCACAGTGTTTGGGGCAAGAAATGGGATCTGCAGAAAATGCCTAAGCAGCTCATGACTGAATTTTATAATCCTCTCCTCTCCATGACAGCTAAAGACATAGTTTCTTAATCCCAGAGCAAGAATTATTCTAGGCTTATTTAGGCAACAGAGCCTCATCTTGGAGTCTCAGACCTAGGGAGGCATGAAAGTGACTCAAAGATCTTAAAACACAGAGTTCGTTAACAAATTATAATAAGAACCAAATTCTCAGTGGCAAGGGTGTGAATTTTTTAAATAATAAAAACTTCTAATCAAGTAGGGGAAAAAGCTTATTAAAACATTGATCTATTATAGCCATGGATAAATTTTGGGGGGTTATAATGACTCTGACACAGACCCTTCAAGATGTGAGAGCAGCATGGTAGTTTGGTAATCTTGTGGGCTGTCACTAATTAACCACACAAACCTAGATAAATCTAAAAAGGTAATCTGCAGAAAGCATCTAGCACAATGCTGCTACCTAAGAAGCAGTTAATAAATATCAGTTTATTTCCCATCCCTAATCCTTCAAAGATATTGTCTTAAAGATATGTAATTTAAAGGAGACTACAGAGATTGTTGTCAGGGTTCACTTGAACCTCTTCCATGTTTACCTCTCTATGAAAAATGTCCAGGATAGATGTAAAAACCTCCCTACCTAATACTTTCAACATCCTCCTTGGTAGCAAATGGCTATTTTAAAGCTTGAGGAAACTGAGCTTCAATTAAATCAAGGGCATCCACTGAGAACTATTCTACACTACCATTTAGGAGAACATCTTCACTGAGCAAATCTAAGAGCTCAGATATATTCTTCACTTTAGCCAAGCCATTTCAGAAATTAATTTTAGGAGAAATCACCCTCCAAGTGTTCAAAGAAAGAGATACAGGGCAACTTCTTTCAACAGCTGTTTTTCCTTTATACTAGGTTAAAAAGATGAACATGAGGCCTCAAACTGGTACAGATGTTTCTGTTCATAAGAATAGAATCAAAGTAGAATAGCATGCCTAGGAAAGGAAGATCATTCCTGACCCATGAAGCAATGAGTCTGCTGAAAAATCTGAAGAGGGTGAAGCAGACACAGCAGACCTAACACACATGAAAAGTATGCTTTAAAAATCAAATCCATGGCCAACCTAAATCAAGTCATTATCAGTCACTGGCTCAGTACCCCTGGGATCTGAGCCTTCTGAACTGCTTTGGCAGTTTCTGAGCCAAGATAACTTTCTCTTTGGCAACATGCCCTAAAAGCAGTGAAAACCCACAGAGGGATTATCCTTCCAATAACCTCTGGTGACAAAATATGGAACAGAAAGCAGGAACTAGAGTGCATAGGGTCAGTTAAGACCAGAATGACCTCCTTTGTACCAAAGGACATTTTATTTTCCTGTACCAGGAATTTCCCAGTCATTAAAAAAAGCAAATGTTTGTGAAAGGAGTTAAGCCATTTAAAGAACTGACTTTTTTTCTTTTCTGAAGCAATTACTTTTACTCCCCAGCAGGAATTATATTTATAGTTTCCAAATACATTAAATGGAAAATGTTCTCTGGGCACATTCAACAAATCTTCAACTTCATAAAGATTTATATATTTCCTACTGCTTGCCAAATCCAGTGGGCACATTCTGGTGGTCTGAACTGTAAGTATAGAGGCTGACTGCAGAGTATCCCCTGATCTTCAGAAAGCCAAGGCTGACTTCAATACAGACCTGACTCCTCACCATGGACTATCACCATGGATTCACTCCAATCTTCTTCAGAGTTTGCCTGATTCTGAGACATCTTCACATAATCTGAGCCTCTCTGACATGAATAAAAAGCACAAAGTGAAGACCTGCACATGGGCCAAAGCCTTCTGAAGGGGTGACTTCTGCCTTGAGGGTTGTAGGGTACATTCACTAAATGTCAGTGTACACCAGTGATGCAAGTCAGTGTAGATTAGTGGGAAAAGCAAGGGCTCTGAAGACCTGCAGATCTTCTCTCTTTTTCTTTAAGAATGCAACTCCATACCAGTTCCGTCCAACCTTCAACAGGCCAAAATCCCATCCCTCTTATCTGTATCTATCCTTTTCTTTAAGAAGGAGTTTGGAAAGATGATTTAGAAAAGAGGATTTAAGATCAAACTGAGTTCAAAATCCAACTCTTACTCACGAACTAGACGACCTTGGGCAGTTTACTTAAGGTATCTGAAATGATTTCTTATGTGTACATTATTTTTATGGGAGTTAATTGAAATAATTAAATCGAAGTCACTAGTACATAGTAGGTGCATAATAAATGATAGTTATGACTATGTTCACTGGGTTCCTACCCTCAAGAGTCTCAAAATCTAGTGGAGTACAAAGTTTATGTTAGAACACCCACCCCACAAGTACAATGTTTCAAGATCCTCATCAGCTAAAAAAATCAATAGACTTACCACTAATACTAATAATGAGAAGATGGTGCCTATTCCAGTTGAGGAGAAAATAGGAAAATGGTAGCTGAATTTATAAATATTTTCAATGAAATCTTCAGATCAGTCCAGAGAGACGGTGACAAAAGCAGAAATCTCAGAAGATTGAGAATAGACCTAAATCCAGGCCTATAAGTGGGAAGGACATCGATGCACCATAGCTAAGATGAAGACTTCAAGCATTATGCTTTATAACTAATTGGAAACAACCCATGAACCTCCTTCTTATGACATAAAGAATGTGCAACAGGAGAGCTGGATGATGTAATATGTTTATAGCCATATGCTACAGGATCTGAAAGACAAGGGTTGGGATGGAGACAAAATCCACTGTCCCTATCATACAAAAGAAAATCAAAGAAGTCTGTAATATTTTCTCTCCTTCCCCCAAACTAAGATAGAGATAGTGGCTTCCTACTGTCTCTACTCAACAGAAAGAAGCAATGGACAGGAAGACAGCTGGAAAGAGAAAGCAGCCATCTGTGTCCTGCACATGTATTGTCTAGGGCTCAAAGAGGAAGTACCCAAAGCTTCCATTATGTGGCAACAAGAAGCCATCTTCATCTCTAGTCTCATTAACAGCTTCACTCTACTTAGCAGTGACTGACCCCCCACAGACTAAATGTTATGCTCATGAAAAGTCATGGGATCCAAACAGCCAGCCATGAAATAATCCAAAAAGAGCCAGAGAAATGATCCCGGAGTAGTGGGAGGAAGCAGTTCTCAGCAACTGGCCCTTCAAGCTCAGACAGCCCTGCAGAGGCTCCCACACAGTCCCTGCTCTAGATATCTGCACCAGACGGTATGGGGATCAGGCAGGAGTCAGGGAGTCAAGATGTGTATGTGCGTGTGTGTGTGTGTGTGTCTAGCACATGAAATGCAGTTGTCATCGTACAAAGTACACATACATCTCAATTCTACAGAGATGAAGTTGTGGCTCTGACTCATTAAGTAAGTAGCCCAAGATCATATAGCTCTTAAGTGAATCAGTCACTGCAAGCCAGTACTGGCTTCAAAGTGTGCAATCTTTCTACTAGATGCTTTGAGGGTCCCTCTCACCTTTACTATTCTGTGATCCTATATATTTTTTAAATATATACAGCCTTCATCATGCCAAAAACAAACAAACAAAAACCCACAGATAATTTAAAAACAAATAAACTTCTCATTTCTGCTTTATAACACAAAACCGCAAGCTACAGAATTAATGGAAAGAATAGGTCTGCCTTTAAAGAAACATCCATAAATAGCCATGTCATTTTATTTATTTAAGTATGAAAAAATTATATTTCAATGTCAGAAACTAAATAATATGGATATATATTTAATTACTATTGCTCTAGGTCAGTGATTTTCAACTCTGCCTACAAATTAAAATCCCCTGGGGAGCTTTTAAAAAATACCAATGACTGAGTGCCACCCCCAAACTTTCCAATACAACTGGTGGACCCATTTGCTTTTAATGTTAGTCAGGGTTGAAAACCTTTCATGTAAGATATAAACATGATGATCAAGACCAATACTCTATAAAAGTTACCTGAATAAGTCAGCATTAATGAGAGTAGTTTCTTTACTCAAATATCAAAAGAAGAAAGCTTCTGAAAGATGTTCACACATAACTGCTAAATCAACACAGTTCCACTAATAGCTCATTGTTAAATATGATTTGTTAGGTAAACAGAGAACTATATTGCTTGAAGCATTTCCAAGTAATTCACTCCCAGGCACTTATGTCAGTATTCAATTTTGTACCGACACATACATAACAATGCAACAATTAATACGATTGTTGCATTTAATCTATGCAAGACACTACTTTAAGCCCATCACATATATTAACTCCTTTGATCTTCACATTAACATTATGAGGTAGGTTATTATTTTACAGATTAGAAAACTGAGACACAGAAAGTTTAAGCTGTCCTATGTCAAACAGGTAAAAAGAGACAAAGCCAGGGTTGAAACTCAGGCAGTCTGTTCCAGAATCCAAGCACTTAATCTCCAACCTGTACTGCACATAATTTTTAACACCCTGTATTTGGTTCAGCACTTTACATTTCATGTTTTTAATGCATATTATCCCAATCGAGCTTTGCATCAATCCAATGAAATAGTTAGATTGATATTATCACCATTTGACTAAAAAATAATCAAAGTTAGAGAGATTAGAAGCCCTCCTTTACAAAAAGAGCATCTTTTCCCCTAGGAAACTTTCATATTAAGAAAGCATTTTTTTAGCATCAACATAAAAATGAAGAATCACATGGTTTCAAATTAATTGTTTGCTTCTTGACAACACACTTAATGTTCTTTAAACATATGTACACAAACAAGACCATAAGCAAAAATCATGAATATCTTGTCTTAGATACACTTTCACTTTCCCATCCTTAGCTTTCCTTCACCCTCTTCCCTACCCTCTGAGTGTCCAGTTTAGTTACATTGCATTCTGATAGGACAAATCCCCACCACCATCATCTAAACTCCCAGAATAGGTCTCAAAAAATCATCATTGCATATTCTCTTTCCTTCCTTCATCAAAATTTGAAATCCTCTTAGTACCCTGACCCCAGATGGTACTCAGGAGGAATCCTACTTAAAAAACTTGATCCTCAATCCTTACTAAGGTAAATGATGGTATAAATGGGCTTTCCTACTTTATATAAGATGGTCTGAACCACTAAAGGTGGAATTTTGATAAATAGGAGGGTCAGTGAGAGATAAATTAGGGAGCAAGGAACCTTTTCATCACCCTCCAAATCACAATCCAAAGATCTCTACTTTCTTCATAACATAAGAGCATTTTGCTTATAAGGATATGATATGCCAAATTTCTTCACTTAAACTGATCAAAATTATAATGTTAGATACCCTATCTTTATGGGTAGGCCTGTAGACACCAATGGATCAAATTATATGATTGGTATTTTTTAAAAAATTAGTCAAAATAATGTCATGTCAAATAACCATCATAGGTACTTCTGAAAGACATGTAATTGTAGTAATTGTCAGTCTTGCTAAAGATCCAGGCATAATATGAATTTTCCCAGCCTTTGACTAAACTTACTATATATAAGCCAAAAAGGAAAAAAAAAAAAAAAACACTGCAAATTAAATATAGAACTTTGAGTCAGGACCTCTGTATTTCAAGCCCAGCTGTGCTACTGACCTTTCTATAAAATTAGCCAAAATCTCTTCACCTGGGAGTAAAAAACCTTGGGAAAAAAATGCCTCCATTTTCCCATCTAAAAAACACATATAAGAAGTTCATAGTTCTCAGGGTCATTTGAAGTAAAGCATTGCAAAGTTAGCACTTGTAAACAGAGGGTCAGAATGTACCAGAGATTAAACCACTTTTCAGGAAACTTGGAATATCATCTGTGAACTACACCAGTAATTTCCTAAACAAAATTGGTAGTCCAGACAATTAACTACAGAAAGCAAAAATGATAAGTATGCTAAAAGAAAAAAATAAAAGTTGGAGATACATTATAATATATAGCTCTATACATACTGCTTGAAAATCTGCATGATTTCGTCCAATCTCCACTTTTATTCTCCTTGTGAACATAGGTACACATTTGAGTGACCTCATGAAAGCTTAGGGTGAAGGCTGACATTATGCTAATTGACCCACAACGGGATTCAAACTGATAACCTTGGCCTTATTAGAAGTAAGTTCTAGAGTTGGAAAGATGGTGGAGGAAGAGTCAAGAAAAAAGATCCCTTTGGTTCCAGAAAATCTCCTGAAAAAGAGGAAGGCTTATCAAGCCCTGAAAGCCACCCAGGCAAAGCAGGTGCTTTTGCAAAGGAAGGAGCAGAGAAAAGGAAAAGAGATCAAGTTTAAGCAACTAGAACGGTTCCTACATGATTCCTGGCGGCAACTACGTGACAGGGTGCGACTCAGATGACTAGAAGTAAAACCTCACGGCTTGGAAGTGCCAGATAAACATTCCTTGGCCTTTGTTTTATGCATCGAAAGGATTAATGGGGTGAGTTTACTGGTGCAGAGGACCATTGCAAGACTTCGCCTGAATAAGATGTTCAGTGGTGTCTTTAGGCAAATAACTCCTCAAACCATAAAAACACTTCGTATAGTGGAAACTTATGTGACCTGGGGATTTCCAAATTTGAAGTAAGTTTGGGAACTCATCTTGAAACGTGGACAAGCCAAGGTCAAGAATAAAATCATCCCTTTGACAGACAACACTGAGACTGAGGAGCACCTGGGGAAGTTTTGTGTCATTTGCTTGGAAGACCTCATTCACGAAATTGCCTTCCCGGGGAAGAATTTTCAGGTGATCTTAGGGTTCTTGCACCCTTTCCAACTCTCAGTGGCCCTTCACGCTACCAAGAATAGAGGGGGCTTCCTCAAGGAAGTGGGCTCACCTGGCTATCGAGGTGAACGCATCAATCAGCTCATCCGGCAGCTGAACTAAACCCAGCATATCGGAAAGCACAGTGCATTGGAAGCATGTGTTCTTGTTTTATGGAATTGTTACTCAGTATCTTCAAGCAAGATTATTTTCTGCTGTATCTTCAGAAACTGGAGGGGAAAGGTCAGGGAAAAGATGGTGATGTTCAGGGCAGGCACTTTTTATCCCACTTCAGTTCCAAGAAAAAGTTCCTGTGTGTTTTCTGCAAAGACCGCCATCCACCTCTGAAACCAGCAAAGGACTTGTGCCATGGAAGAGGGAGTCCTGTTTTATCACACCTATCCTGGGATTTAATGTTGGTGAACGAATGGTGAACCCACACATGAATACAAGACAGTAGTGGACCAGGCCCAGGGGCATATTGAACCTGGGGTATCCAAGGGCCTTGTTTTGGAAAGAACTTGAAATACAATTAGAAAGAAGTGCACAAAAGCAATGTTCGGTTGTCTGCTGTGAAAAAAAAAAAAAAAAAAGTAAGTTCTAATTAGCAGAGCACAGTGTTCATTACCATTTAATTATTGATTTTAAACGGAATATATTTAACATATACTCAACGTGATAATTAAGTCTTTCTATACAAAATATCTTTCCTTTCCAAATATATTCTCCTTTGTTATTTTTTAATGCCCTTCCAAAAGAGCGATTGAATTTCAATTTGACAAGACCTAACACCATCAATACTGATTAATCTGAAGACATATATTCTTTGAACTGAAACAGATTCAAAGGGCTATTTATTAGTTCTTCTCCACCTCAGGCAAGAGCACATTTAAATAATCCAAGAATTTCTGTTTTCAACGAACACCAGAAAATAATACCACCACCTTCAGTTTGTATAACACTTCACAGTTTACGAATCACTTTCTTTTCCTTCATCTCATTATATATTCACAACAACATTGTAAGTCTCAGATATAATTATCCACATTTTACAGATGAAAATGCTGAGATTCAGAAAGGTTAAGGTGTTTTGCCTCAGCTACATGCTGGAAAGAGATGTCAACTAGACAAGAACTTAGGTCTCCTATGCTATTTCTTCCACAAGCTGCTGCCTCCATTGGTAATTTATCTCACTTTGGTGACCATTAGTAAGTTATTCCACGTACCTAACTGAAATCCCTTATTTCCTTTTATTTTTTTCTGTAATGCATATGAAAACAATGTTGAAAATTGTTTCCCCAAATTTGTAAATGTTGTTATTTAAATAGTTCTGGTAGGATCATTAACTTCTTAATAGGGAAACTTCAGGAGAAACACTTTCCTGGTCACCATCTTGGCCAACTTGGCTGTCCGAATAAAAATCCTGACTATGAGACAAGATGATACCACATCTAGGCACCTCAGGAAAATTGATATTGCTTTATTGCAGACCTTTGGAGAAACATGACTTCAGTCCTAAACCCTTAAAACAAACAGGACCTCACAGATGGCACAGGGCTGACTCAGTCTACAAAGTGAAATAAGAGTAAGCTTTCTGGATTCAATGCTCTAATAGAAGTTGAGTGCTAAGTATCAAACAATTGGCCCAACATGTTACATGCCCCAACTCATTTAATCCTCACAAAAATCCTGTAAGAGAGGAAGAAGTCTTACCCCAATTTTATAAATGTGAAAATTGAACCCAGAGAAGTTAAAAAAAACTTGCCCGAAGTCACTTAGGTAGTAAGTATCTAAGTCTATTGTGTCTGATCTATATCTGACTGCCTCCAAAAGCCAAGCTTTTAATCTTCTCCTCTAAATTAAAATACATGTTCTATATTTACCAAGGCAGAAAATGTTACAGTTGAATGGGATAATTATGTCTTAGCTAGACTGTATAATTTTGGATACAGCATTTATTTTTCTGAACCGCTATTACCTATACTATAAAATAGAGGAATTCCTAGCATAACTGTTTCTCAGGGTTGGTGTAAGCACCAAATGAAATAAAACTATGAAGTAGTATACAAATATGTGTTATACGTTAATTCTATGCAAAAATCTGTTGATGAGGAGCTAGTCAAAAAATTATTAAATTGAACTAAACTGACTATGTCTAACACCTAGGACTGTTGCGAGGCATGCCTCATAGCCCAAAGATGCCAATTATATGCTGCCAAGCTAATTAGTGCCATTTCAAGTCAGGTTTAGCAATGACCTTCATGTCAGGAAATAATTTCTAGCCTTTTAAAATATCTTTGCAGCCTCCACTTGAGCATTTCCAAAGAATTCCCTATTGTTTCCAGTACCTAGAAGTTACAGTGAGGTGTTTCCCAACAAGAGCCTGGAAATTAGAGAAATGATATTTCTGTTTGACAGTTAAGTTATAAAATTAACTCATAAAACAGGAAATGTTTTGTTAACTCTAAATGCTTAAACAATAATTTGTAAATGTGTGACTGGGAATTACCTTCAAATACTAGCCATGGTATAGCTCCAGACAAAGTAGGCTACTGAGCAATAGAAAGTGGGTGAAATTAGAGAGGGCAACCCATAGGAAAGGGAAGGGAGGCAAATAGTTTATGAAACATTACCTCTAATACTGTTCAAGAGCAGACTGGTCCTCTATCACGTTGAGATAAATTATTCTTAAGGTAGGGAAAATTCTTCAACCATCTTAATGAAAATGAGAGTCTCATGAATGAATATGGAGTATCAGGTCTCATTGTCACGGCCTTCCCTACAAACAGATAGACCCTTAAACTGGATTAAAGAATTTGGCATGAAATTCATTTTGCTCTGGCTCTCCATGGATTAAAGCAAACTTTTGGTTATGACTTGGCTCCTCATGTAGCCTGAATAAGTAAGAAAAGTGCTGACCATGCAGACTTTGAGTACTAAGCTTCATTTCACAGTTATTGCTCACTTTGAAAAAGTAAACTGTCATTCAGACGCCAACAAAAGTGCCATGGGCATTTTGTTTAGCCTGTCAGTGGCTAAGAGTCTGATTATTTCAGGACTCAGACAAGCCCAAGTCCTTGGAGTTTAAAAGTTTCAGATGCTGAAATATGCCGAAACCATCAAAATACTACCCAGGGATTGTCCTGCACAGCTCTACTGCTTCAACCTCTCTTGGAAGATAAAACTCAACAAGGGTCTAAATATAATCAGATCTAGTGTTGACTATAATCTGATGATCAAAACAGATATGAAATCTGCTTACTAGGCAGATGTTTGGCAGATAATGACTGCCATGTCATCAATGTTTATGATGAACTACATTCCTAAGCTAGAGGTATAGAATAATCACACTTCTTTCTGGAAAAAAATATGCAAGTCAAAGAATACTAATACTGCATGACATGAAAAGTCTTATTTTTTTCATTTAACTCTACCTGAGCACATTTTTTAACCTAGGTATCACTCCACTGTATAATATCTATTATATTGCTTCCTCATTCTTTCTAGTAAATTATTTAATTACAGCATAATTATGTATGATCTGTGAAGAGAAATGTATACCCTTACGAACATAACTATTTCTATGATAATCATGACTTCCTTCATATTCAGAAATCATATGACTAGTAATGTCTTTGCTGTTCCCAGACTCTGCAGCATAAGTTAAGCTGTTGGCAGTGAGGATGGCTTTTGTCACTCTGTTCATAGCTGCCTCACCCATGGGAGCCTGGAGCATACAAACAGACAGTGGACAGGCAAACTAGGTCAGCCTAGAGACAGAGCCCTGATGAAGAAAGAACACTTTGTCATTTCTAACACAGGTCTATGTTATATGAACTCACAGCACAGTCAGGAACTAAACAATTGGTGACAGAAGGTAAGGTTCAAGAAAACCAACAGGAAATTGCTATCAGCCACCACTTGCAAGTCACAAAGTATGAAACATATGGGAAGCAAAATAGGAAATAGGGAATCTATGTGAACAATATTGTATATTGCTAAATTGCTTTATTGAACAATTCATGGACATGTTGAAAGACACATCATGGTGAAAAGAGCTTAGGACCTGAAACAGGAAAACCAGGCACTAAAATAGGTGATTACAAGCTCTTGACTTTAGGCAAGTTACTGTTCCCCACTGAGCTTTGGTTTCCCCATCCTTAAATTGGACCTCCTTACTTCATACATTTCCTGAGTGAATTAGGGTGATGAAATGAGTATTATAAAACATGCTTTGTAAGCTCTAAATAGAGATCACTTATTTCTTGTGGTTTTTCTGTATGGAAAGTATAGGTTAGCACATCATTCTCTCATAGTCCTGAAGTGGGGGAAATCAAGAAGGAAAAAAGTGGTGTCACTAATGTTTTGTGTTTTTAGATGTTAAAAAATACATCTGGTGAAAGCCCCTGGTTTTTCAAAATTCTCTTCAAATCTGCTCACACTAAAAACTAACTAATCAAAATAAGCCATTTAACACAAAATTGGTTATAATAATGTGAATTGGTATAGAGGTCATTGTAGAAGACCTCCAGCAAAGAACATTAAACTTGCTCACATTAGAACCAAATTTTTATCTATGTAGTACTTCTTAGCCATTTTTTTTGTCTTAACTACCTAACAGAAGATTAGGGGGAAAGGGGCAGAGAGTAAAATGATGTAAGAACAGTTGCCTACAGAAGAGGGGAAATGTTTCTGGCACAGTATTTTTTTTCTCGAATTCTTTCTAGAATACTACAAGAGTTTTAAATATCTTGCTCTGGCATTCAGCTATACAAATATCAAATGTTGACCCACACAAATCATGTACACACATTCACACCAAACAACAGAGAGTTTTAATGATATGATGCTTAGGAACAAGGTATTAATTAGATATCATTCATTATTTTTCAGTCTTAAAAAATCATTTTAATTTCCTTGCATGCATAAGGGCTCTTAATTGGAATTTCCAAGGCAAATTCATTGCAGGGGCATCCACAATTGGCATAATACATATTAATCCATAAATTATTCATTTAAGTAACAAGTCTCTGTAATCTCTAGGCATTATAAAATATAAGGACAACATAAGCCCTATTTAGTCCCATGGGTCTTCTTTTAAATGAACCCTGAAGTAGCAGTAATAGTTCTTAAAAGTAACAGAAAATAGTTTATGATATAAAATTAATAAGTATAATGCCACATAATCAAAGGTGCTATAGATTATTATTTGTTTTTATCCATATACCTACATCATTCATACAGACCAAAAATATTAAATAATTTACTGTGTCTACGGAGATCTTCATATGGCTTTGTAAGAAGTGCCCAGACATACACATTTCCATATAGTCGTCAATATATGTCACAGCATTGTGGAGCCAGACACCAAATTTGATTTTAGGAGCACCAAGAGAGCTATCCCCATCCTATCCATCCCCTCAAGGCTCCCTCCAAAACTTACTTTTCACTCCTGCAAAGGCGCTTAAAATAAAAAGAAGTACTTTTCAATTAATAATTTAACATAAGGTATGTAAAATGCACATAGTCCAATTTATCTGGTGGGAGAGACTCATAGCAGATTTTTGTGGCAAGGGGTTTTGCTATATAGGAATCAAGAGAGATAGAGATAGAGATAGAGAAAGAGATAGAGATAGATAGAGATAGAGATAGAGATGGGGAGGGGGGAGAGAGTGATTGAGAATAAGGACTACCAAAAGTAAATACTTTACAATTTTTTCTCAAACTTAATTCATAATATATCAGAGTTTACACAAATATAAAATGCCAAGGCAGAAACTGTGATATGCTTGACATTGATATGACTTTGCTTTTGTTTCTACTAGTTACTCTGGAAGAGCAAAATAATAAACTTTGTTACTTTAGGTTTTTAAGATGTTTCTAGACAGGCATATCTTGATTTGACTTATAGATCACATAAAGTGGCTGAATACCTTATCTAATGGCTAAAAATTGTTGTTCTGATCTTATTTTTGGACTTATATTTTATAGTTTTATAACTGTAACATTTTCATTGACCTGTATTTGAAAGTGTATTCTTTGAAAAATGAATGTGTATTCTTTGAAAAATTATGTCTCTTGGGGTAACTTGTAGTAAAATGCTTTTTCCAACTACATATCCAAAGGAATTGTTCATTTCAGTACAGTTATCATTAATGCCATTGGTTAATATATCCCATTGCTATAATCAAAATAACTGGGTATCTATGTTAACTATGTATTTGAGACTGAGATATTTCTCAGTAGTCAAGAATGCTAAGTTAATGGTGGAAAATTACATTTACAACTTAAAGTAGTATTTTATTTCCTCCATCCTCCCCCACTCCCATCTCAAGAATGCAGCTGAATAAGGAGACAACTGCTTAAGTCCTTAAAGAACCAGCAGGCAGCAGCCTCACACACCACAATTCTCACAGTTAGCCCCTTGCAAGCTGTGGAAGAAGTTCACCCATTCTCTTTCAATAGGAAAGTTAGGTTTGTACTTTGCAAGCACACTTTTGGAGAAAGAACAATTCAGAACAAAAGGAAAGATTGGTTTTCTTTGAAATGTGTTTATAATGGCAATGAGTTAACATAAGAGGGGGAAAAAAAGGAGGCTTTGTAGCTTGCAACTGATGTCATGTCTACAAAGTGTTTATTGGTCTTTATATCAGGAGGAAACAATAAATCGTTCTTCACCAGCAACCACACTAGAAATTTCCTCATATCTGCCTGAAGTTTCAAATGGAATTACAGTAATATGTAGCTAAAATTTATTCTTTCCCTCAGTCTGTTCCATTACAACATAATCGTCTCATCATTATCACTGCTTACAATAATAAATGCCTTTGGAGGCAGATTCTTTGTTAAGGAGGCAAAAGACGTTTTCATTACTGTGGCAATTTTTTTAAAAAGACACAATTAGAGTAAGCATACCTACTCCAGATTTCTACTGAATTAAATTTTTAAATTCAGAATCAGACAGAGTCATTTCTTTTCTGATCTATGTAATCAATAATAGATCGATAGATAAACATATAGATTTCAAAAATGCTATTAAAGTAAACTCAGGTTTATATCTGTCAATATATGATAAAAGTACAATTTGTAAGAGTCTCTGCATTCTTTCCTTTCTGAAAACAAATAAATTCCTTAAGTTAGAAACCACATATTTGTAAGACAACATTCAAAAATCAAATTATCTCCCATATGCAAATTAAACCAATCACACAAGGAAAAACTGAAATTGGAAGACAGGCTCAGAGTAACCCTGCACTGAGAATTTGGTCAACAGGCATTAAAAGAGATATATTTTTCTTTTGTTGAAATCTACAGAAACTTACTAAATTGAGATGACAGGCTTCTCACTAGTGCAGCAACACGTATTCCCTAAATTTGCTGTTGGGGTAATATGAATTTTTCTTCCAAAACTTCTTGCTTTCCCTTGGGAAAACTTTATACAAAAAAGAGATTGGAAGAAAGGTAAAATCTTTCTTAAATTTTATCCCTGAAATGTTTGCAACAGAATCACAAGAAAAAAATGGTAAGGGGGGAGAGGGGGGCAGTGGGGAGCGCACATTATAAGTATTTTCTATAATTGAGACATATCAAATTCCTGGCACAGAAAAGGCCAACAACAAATATCTGTTTAATAAACTAATGTTAATTTTTTTAAATATATATATTTAGACCATGTAGAAAAAAATTTATTCTTACTTGCTAATATATAATGTAAATTGACTAGTGTAGCATATTACAAGAGTATTTAAGGAAAATTCAGTAAAATACTAGATAAAAATCCAATAAAATACTTTTTATTTTTTAACCCTGCAGATGACTAGAGCCATTTTGTGCTCCATAGATCTTATGTTTTGGCTCAGGACACAATAAAGTCAAGCATGTATAGATGGTGTATAGTAAATATATGATGAAGGAATAAAGGATAATAGGATATAATAATTATTTACATTTGTATAAAATGTTTTGTCTACTTTGTTGTTCCTGCTACTGATTTTATTTTTCTAAAATGCATTTTTATTTATCATCCTACTTCTTTCTTATTTGTGTAGTATAGTTAGTATAGTTGTGTAGTATAGTTAGAATAAATATCTTTATATTCACTCTAAATTTAATCATTTAACAAATACTTACTGATCAACTACCACATGGCAGGCACTAGTAGACTTGGGATTTGGAAGTATATAAAAATAGACAAAAATCCTTGCTTGCTGAAATTGTGTAAAATTCCCCCAGGAATGAAAGGGGAGAGGGCCAAGAAGAGCCGTTTGATTGTGTAAGTCTTGTTTGACCTTATTTTGTCTTCCACACCACCTTTCAACTGTATAAAATATATTCAGTATAACAACAAAGTAGAGTCCTATTTACTTGGCTCCTAATACTTCAAGAATTCCTTCCTTTAGTGACCTTTTCATCAACGTCAAAAAGAGGTCCAACGCTAAACAAAGTCATATCAGACACAGAGATGGTAAGAATATAGGTTATATACATAAAATATGTATCTCAAATTACCTTTAAAACTAAAAGAGAACAAGCTAGTACAAGCATAAATCAATTTACAAAGTCTTATCTTTAGAAGAATAAGAGTAAATCTGAAGTTTTCAAAAAGTGATTTACATTGGAATATACCAAAAAATGTACACTTCGTGGTTTAAATACAAAATTTCTGAAGAATGAATTGCTAACATATCAGACCTCATTTGACACCCTATGGTCAGTGTAGCTGCCACAGCTAAGGTATACCTAGAGAACTGCAATTTAAATTTGACAAAATTACTGACCAATGAGTTATAGTGATAAAATAAAGATAAGATCGTGATATTACAGGTGTAACTTACAGGTGTAAATAAAACTAAGATCTGATAGCTGTCTTTGCACTATACTCCTACTATGCCATATTGTATTCCCCTTGGGTACAGAGAAATAAGTATCCTTACTTTTGGCAAAGGAGCTACAGAATGGCTCTAAATCAACTCTATCCTTTCCCAAAGCCTATTTATCTCATCCATCTACAGCTTTTTTGACTATTCTGTTATCTTCAAACATGAATTTCCATTTCTTTAATAAACTTTGATTTGGCCTCACAGGCCCTGCTGATTACCTCTCTTTACTTGTATTGCCAAATGTCTTGGAAGACAAATTTATGCCCATGATATCCTTTGTTTACTCATCATATATTCTCTCTTTAAATCTCATTAAACAGGTTTCCTTCTCAGTTGCACGACTGACATCACTTCTGAAGGCCACCAGAAACCTCATTCGTACTGGGTTTGAAAGTACCAGTCTTAAATTCACATCATTTTTCAAATATCAACCATTACAACACTTGCTTCCAGCTGCTCTCTAGTCACCTCCCACCACATAACCAAACAAAAAAGCATCCTAGCACCTATATTCTTCTGATTCCCTTTTCTATACTGCTTTTCAATTCTCTACTGTTCTTATTTTTCCTCTCTTTCAATAAGACAGCTTGTCAATTTTCAAGATATTTGTTATTACCTCCATGAACTGTCACCCAAACTCCAATGCTAAATCTTTAATGGTCTATTTATTGAGTCTTCTGCCTACAATATGACAGGCACTGTGCTGAGGCTGGTGAACCAATAACACCAAGCTCACAAAGAACTCACAGTCCAGAGCCAACCATTTGCACCTAAATTGAAAAAATCCAAATCCAAGGTTATCATTATATTCCTTCCAAATGCCACCTTCCCATTGCTGATTTTTGCACTTTTATTAATGCCATCACAATTCTCAAACACACTATTGTAGGCAGGGTTCCCTGGGAAGCAGACTCTGACAAGATTAGAATGCAGAAAGCTTATTAAGGGGTACTCTGGAGATCAATACCCATGAAAGAGGAAGAAGTTGGACTGTGATTCTATCTCAGTGGAGACCACCACTGACCCTACGTGGAGTTCTACCTTCAAAGTTGGCTGAATTAGGTCAAAAGGGGCAAGTCTTCATATCCATATGCTGATTAGTCACTGGAATGGGGAATGACGTTGGGCAAGGCATCTCTTTTCAGTCCAGGCAATACATATAGGAGACTGAGAGCTGAGGGTCACTGTCAGCAGCACTCCTAGCATCTAGGGAAGTTAGTCCATCATTACTAAAGTAGGGGCATCTAGGCAGTACATCACAATGTCCACCACACTCAGAGGGGGTGAAATATACAAATATGGTGGAAGAAATAGAGTTTGGAGCTAAACAGACCAAGATTCTAATCTTATTCTCCATCAGTAAGTAATTAACTGTGATCACAGGCAAGTCACTCAACTTCTCTCAATCTCTCATAAGACTATTTTGAAAATCCAATAATACATATTATGAAAACACTTAATGCTGGATCCCCAGTAGTTGCCTAACACATGTTAATTCTTCTTCTTCTACCCTGTATGTTTTTTTTTTTTAACTATGCTCTTTCTTTTCTAGGTACTAAGACTTCTTTCAAAATGACATTTATTCAGTCAATAAAGAGGTACTGAGAACCTGCTTTTAGCCAGGACTATTCTAGGCACTACAAAGACCACTATGAACAACTCAGACAAGGTTCCTGCCCTTGCACAGCTTAAATTACAGTGAGGGAAGACAATACATAAGTGAGTAAGTAACTAAAAAGATAACTTCTGATAGTGAGTGCTGGTTGAAATAAACAATGATGTTAAAGAGCATGGTTGATGGGAGAGAGCTACTGTCTGATGAGGTGACACTGAGTTGAAATCTGAAAGCCAAGAAAAGGCCAATCATGTGAAGGACTGGACTGAGGGGGTATTTCTGACACAGTGGATATAGAATACAAGTCCTGAGGCAAGATAATACTTTCCTGGAATGTTCAAGGAGTGTACTATAGAACCGTAAGTGTAGATTACAGTTCATGAGGTGAGGTCAGATAGGTAGTCTCTTGGTACTTGTAGACCATAGTAAGGCATCACTCCTGCATTACTGTTGTGAGTATGAAAATAGAATAAAATGTGTAGAGCATTTAGTACAGTGTCCAGCACATGGTAAATCAGCAGTTATTATTACTAGCATCATCATCTTCATTACAGTTTCAACTGATCTTTTACATATAGACCCTTCCTTTGTCCATATGTCCTCCATAAGTCCATATGCCAAATAAGGAAAGGTTGGGATAGGATGAAAAAGAAGGGCAAAAATAGCTGTCATACACATTATTTGGTAATTTTTAAAAAGCAGTTTTACATTTTTTAAATCCAAATCAATCATATCAAATTTCTGTCTGAATGCCCCACTTCTTGTGTGTGTTTAATGCATATTGAGTGCATGCTAGTGAATCAATAAGTACTCATTTGCTAAATAAATGCTGTCTGAATGAATGAATGTGAGGGGTAAGGGAATGAGTGAATAAACAAGTGACCAGTAAGAATACATTTATTTTTAAGATTTCTGGGAAGGAATTTTGGGGAGATTTCATAACTCTGAAATGTGTACCCAAGATAGTTAAAAAATATTTCCCATAAAAAGCAGGAGAATGCTGAGCAACAACCATAAAGAAGGAAATTTCTATAAGTTTTGGAAAAGATGTGGCTGGAGGTAACTCAAGTTACCAGGAGATGTGATTTACAATATACAGGTCAGTAAGATGCTGATAAGAAGCAGTTAATGAAAGCCACCAAAATTAATAGATAATTTACTGTATTCCAATTAGTGTGTACACATTATACTTTTAATCTTCATAATCCTATAAATTATTACCTTCATTTTATAAATAAGAAAATGAGGTTTATAGAGGATTATCCAAGAATTCACAATATAATGACCAGGGTTAGTGTCTGACTCTAAAACTTGTTCTTTTCCCAGAATGTAGAGAGTGAAGGAATCTGAAACAATGCCTTAGTCCTCAAGCAATCAGCATAGCAGCATGACGAAGCAACTAATAACAGACACATTGTCTTCAGTTCACTATTCACATTTTACTACATATTTACCCTTGAGTGAGAAATTAGTCTTATTACATATGATTTCAGAGATGGGAAACAGAGCCAGAAAAGTTATTTCCCCAAAGTAAAATTAAAATAAAAAACAGAAGGTAGCATTAATTGCATTGTAGCCTCTGTCCACCAGTGCCCTTCTCCCCACCCATCCTGCACACACACATACACTAACAGGCATTTTTCAAGAAAAAACTAGACAAGCACATTAACCAAACTATACACAGAACTCTAAAAGTTAAAAAAACAAAACAAAACCTTTTTTTTTCAAATCATGCCTAATTTGCCTCCCATTGCCTGAGACTCCCTGGTGGAAGAAGAGAAACTCAGCACGCATATTAACTCTTTCAGACCGCAAGGACCATTTAGTTCCTTAGTGCTCCTATGTAGAGGAAATTTCATATTGTAAAGCATTTGATTATCTAAAACACTCCACTTACATGGTAACTAGCCTTATCATGATGATCATTTTGAAATGTATAGAAATATCGAAACACTAAGAAACAAACAAGTACTAGGGATGTAATGTACAATGTGATAAATATAATTAGCACTGCTGTGTGTTACATATAAAAGTTGTTAAGAGAGCAAATCCTAAGAGCTCTCATCACAAGGAAAAATTATTTTTTTCTATTTCTTTAATTTTGTATCCATATGAGATGATGGATGTTCACTAAACTTATTGTGGTAATAATTTCATGATGTATATAAGTTAAATCATTATGTTGCACACCTTAAACTTATACAGTGCTGTATGTCCATTATATCTCAAAACAACTGGAGGGAAAAATAATGAAAAAATCAATCAATCACTCCAGTTACCAGGATGTCCACACATCTATAGCACAGTGACAATTGACTCATAATGATAACACTGAGGCACTGAAACACACAGGAGAGTCTTTGGGACTATCAAAGATTGATTAACAAAATGAAAATTGTTTAACTCTTAAGGGTACTTTATTGAACTTCATCTACTCACAAATTGATACTGCATATGTTTTATTTAGACTGATTCACTGGAACTAATTTTTCCCTTTTCAGATTAAAAAAAAACAATCTGCTATGTTCTCCAATACATTAGGAAATGTTTTGGTAGCCACCCATTACTCTAAATCCCATAGGCTCTCATACTCAAGAAGCAATGTACCAAGTCTGAGCCATGGAAACTTTATTGTGTAACAACTAGGGCCCATAAATAATGCATTGAATGATGTAATTGAATGTTCTTATTTTTCAAGTATTAGTTCTAACTTTTAAAACATAATGTATATAGTAATCAAGAAGCTAGATCTGAGTTTCTCAAAGACCAACTAGTTACCAGTCATCAGTCTGGTAGACGGGGACCTGCAGTACCAATCCTCTATTCTATGAGAAAGAATAGTGAAAGAACAGGACCCAGATATATATTAAATAAGCTTAACATCAGATCTCTGTCCAATACAAGAAGGCTAGAAATGCCTTTGAGTATTACAATCTGCCCCATTTGACATTCACTCTCATTATTTCCCAAGACATAACCCTAACCCTCCTCCATTAAATTGCCCCCTAACAGCTCAAACTCAATCTGACATATAGGCCTTTTAATATACAATAAATATTTTCACCATTTTATACCTCTACAAGTCATACTCATCCTCTCCGTTTAGGCTACAAATTCATCATCTCCAACCTCAGCTGGGCCCTCAAAAAATAGCCAATAATATGTTCCAAGTCATACTAATCCTCTCAGTTTAGACTACAAATTCGTTATTGTCACCCTCAGCTCGACCCTCAAAAAATACCCAATAGTACATTAACCTGTTCCTGTTCAGTTTTCTCCCCCATTCCTTAAATCAATAATTTCTAACTTTACCACTTTTCTCAAGGACTCTAACCCTCCAGTAACATCATTATGTCTATAATGATATCTGAAGGATAGATATGTGGATGTGCTGGTTTGTAGAGATTTTTAATACAATGTTTGGTAACACAAGGTTTCCTATACACTGAAATAATAATGAACAGAAAAACATGGTAGAGATACTGTCTCTGTATAGTATAAAAACATTTATAAGTGGCAGCACATGTACTCCCCCAAATAGATACTATGTCTATGGGCATGTTCTGATAATCATAATAACCAAAGTTAAAGATAACTGGCAAAGAATCTAATGATTATTGTGAAGCTCCAATAAAATACCCAATAAGGGAGTTTTTTTAAAATCTTAAAGCATTCTAAAACAAATGCTTTAAATATCTTTACACTTATTTGCGTCTGAAAAAAATCTACAAACAAAACAGTTACAATAATCAACTAAAATATGACAGCACAAAATCACTGTAGCCTACAGAGCATTACCAGATACACCACAATCTATACAAGAATTTATGCAATCATTTATTCATTATCTTAACAAACATTTATTGAGTGCCTTTATAAATCACACTTTCTGCTAGGCATGGGCATGCATAGATCCCTGTCTTCAGGAGGCAGAATAAACCAAAATCACCTGTCAACACAATAAGTCCCACTATTCAGGTCTGAGCAATAACTTAGTATTCTATCGGGAAGAGATGCAGCAACAGAAAGCAGGACAGATGTGTCTGGGTATGTGCGTATCTGTGTTTGTGTGTGCACCAAACTAATCAGGAAAGCCATGCTCTCCCAATATTAAGTTGAAGGGTCCATGCATGAAGAAGCAGAGGTGTAAAGCAGCAAGGAATGGAAGCATTTTTTTAGAACATTTTAAGTTCCTCCACTGGGCACAGCAGACTCACACATCACAAATATAGTACGGTGAATGGAAAAGGAGTCAAGTGGATTCAAGGACTTGAAACTAGGGTAACCTCAGGACTTCCACACAGACAGCCTCCTCTCATAATAGGTTGGTTCTAGAGTTCTCTGCAAATGCAAATTTCTTCAAATGTAGGATCACCATTTATTTGGAGACTACAACTAGACCCCTACCCACCTTAGCCACTGAATGAGAGAAAGACTAATTGGCTAAGGATGTAGAGTTTAGCAACCATTGTTATATTTGTCATATTTTGGAAGGGTTTGAGAAGTGGTTCTATAATCTGATATCTGAACCTCCTATTGCTTCCTTTCTAGGCAAAAAAATTCTTCTCCATCTAGATGTTTCTTTCTCTCTTCACCTTTTTAAAAAATTTTTCATTGGCACGTGAACAAGTCATTGTTTCAAAATGAACCACTTGATGGCACATTTGTGAAATGTCATGTCAATCTTACTCTAAAAAACACAGATATGGATAATAATGTCAGATTGACCATCACAACAGCCCTTCTTCTCCCTTCTCTATCAGCCCCAACATTTTTGAATAGCTGTTTCTTTATTTTGAGTAAAGAGGCCACAGGACACATATAGCAATGACTTGTAACCTACTAAACATAAACTTAGGGGAGAATACTCAGGAAAAATGGGAAGAGTCCACAAATAATTAAAACTACAAATGATTAAACCTCAAATATTTTCCAACACAGAGCTAACAAAATTATTTTGAACACAAAGGATATAGCAATAAGGTGTGTCTCCAAGATACCTCCTCTATTCTGTTCCTATTAAGACAATAATTGCCTGGGATACAATCATTCCAAAGGAGCCACTTCCAGGATAATTCTGTCCAAAAAATGAGTCTACAGCACTCACTGAGCCTAGATCAATGATCCTGGAGGTTTGGAATTCAGTAACCTTTAAGAACAACTTCGGTGGGCCTAGCAATCACCTGGATTTTTGTTTAAAATACAGAGTCCTGGCCTCTTTCTAGAGTTATTAAACTAGACCCTCTGAACACAACCATACAAAAATCTATGGGATGCAGCAAAAGCAATTCTTACAGGGAAGTTCATAACAATACAGTCCTACCTCAAAAAACAAGAAAAATCTCAAATAAACAACATAACTTACTACCTAAAAGAATTCAAAAAAAAACAAACAAACAAAGCCTAAAGTCAGCAGAAGAAAGGAAATAATAAAGATCAGAGAGGAAATAAATAAAATGGAGATTAAAAAAATAGAAAAAAATCAATAAACCAAGAGCTGGTTCTTTGAAAGTGTAAACAAAAATGACAAACCTCTGGCCAGGCTGACCAAGAAGAAAAGAGACAGGACCCAAATAAACAAAATAAGAAATGAAAAAGGAGAAATAACAACCAATACCACAGAAATACAAATAACCATAAGAGAATATTATGAACAATTATATGCCAACAAATTTGAACACCTAGAAGAAATGGAAAAGTTTCTAGAAGCATACAGCCTAACAAAATTGAATCAAGAAGAAATAGATAATTTAAACAGACCAATCACTAGAAGTGAAATAGAATCTGTAATAATAATAATTTTAAAAACTCCTTATAAACAAAAGTTCAGGACCAGATGGCTTCACAGGTGAATTCTATGAAACACACAAAGAAGAACTTATACCAATCCTTCTCAAACTCTTCCAAAACATTGAAGAGGAGGGAACACTCCCAAAGATATTCTATGAAGCCACCATCACCCTGATACCAAAACCAGACAAAGACACTACCAAAAAAGAAAATTACAGGTCAATATCTTTGATGAATATAGATGAAAAAATTCTCAACAAAATATTAGCAACCCAAATCAAACAACATATAAACGACCATACACCACAACCAACTTGGATTCATCCCAGGTTCACAAGGTTGGTTCAACATACACAAATCAGTTAATGTGATACACCACATCAACAAAAGAAAAGACAAAAACCACATGATCATCTCAATAGATACAGAAAAAGCATTTGATAAAATTCAACATCTATTCATGATAAAAACTCTCACCAAAGTGGGTACAGAGGGAACATATCTCATCATAATAAAACCCCATATGACAAACCCACAGCTAAAATAATACTCAACATTGAAAAGCTGGAAGCCTTCCTGCTAAATTCTGGAACAAAACAAGGATGATACTCTCACCACTTCTATTCAACATAGTAGTGGAAGTCCTAGACAGAGCAATCAGACAGGGAAAAGGAATAAAATGTATCCAAATTTGAAGGGAAGAGGTAAAATTGTCATTATATGCAGATGATATGATACACTATATAGAAAACCATAAAGACTCCACACAAACACTAAAACTGACAAATGAATTCAGCAAGGTAGCAGGATACAAGACTAACATACAAAAATCGGCTGCATTCCTTTACACTAACAATGAAATATTGGAAAAAGAATGTAAAAAAAATCTATTTTAAGACTTGCATCCAAAAAATCAAATACTTAGGAATAAACCTGATCAAGGAGGTGAAAGACTTGCTGAGAACTATAAAACATTAATAAAAGAAACTGAAGATGATTCAAAGAAATGGAAAGATATGCTCTTGGATGCTCTTGGGTTAGAAGAATTACTATTATTAAAATGGTCATACTATACAAAGCAATCTACAGAGTTAATGTGATCCTTATCAAATTACCCATGACATTCTGTACAGAACTAGAACAAATAATCCTAAAATTTATATGGAACCATAAAAAACCCAGCATTGTCAAAACAATCCTGAGGAAAAGAAAACGAAGCTAGAGGCATAACCCTCCCAGACTTCAGACAGTACTACTAAGCTACAGAAATCAAAACAGTGTATTATTGGCACAAAAACAGACATATGGATCAATGGAAGTGAATAGAGAGCCCAGAAATAAACCCACACACCTACGGTCAATTAATCTTCAACAAAGGAGGCAAGAATATACAATGGGAAAAATTCAGTCTCTTCAGCAAGTGGTGTTGGGAAAGTTAGCTTCATGTAAATAAATGAAGTTAGAACACACCCTCACACCCTATACAAAAATAAACTCAAAATGGCTTAAAGACTTAAAAATAAGACATGACACCATACAACTCCTAGAAGAGAACATAGGCAAAACATTTTCTGACATAAATAGTACCAATGTTTTCTTAGGTGAGTCTCCCAAGGCAATAGAAATAAAAGCAAAAAAAAAAACCTAAATGGGACCTAATCAAACTTACAAGCTTTTGCACAGAAAAGGAAACCATAAACAAAACAAAAAGACAATCTACAGAATGGGAGAAAGTATTTGCAAAAGATGCAACCAACAAGAGATTAATTTCCATAATATACAAACAGCTCATACAACTCAACAACTAAAAAAACAAATAACCCAATCAAAAAATGGGCAGAAGACCTAAACAGTCATTTCTCCAAAGAAGACATACAGATGGCCAACAGGCACATGAAAAGATGCTCAACATAGCTACTTATTAGAGAAATGCAAATCAGAACTACAATGAGATAACACCTCACAGCAGTCAGAATGGCCATCAGTAAAAATGTCTACAAATAACAAATGCTGGAGAGGGTGTGGAGAAAAGGCAACCTTCCTACACTGTCGGTAGGAATGTAAGTTGGTGCAGCCACTATGGAAAACACTATAGAGTTTCTTCAAAAAATTAAAAATAGAGTTGCCATATGATCCAGCATTCCCACTCTCAGGCATATACCCAGACAAAACTATAATTTAAAAAAAAAAAAACTATAATTCAAAAAGATACATGCACCCTTATGTTCACAGCAGCACTATTCACAATAGCCAGGACATGGAAACAACCTAACTGTCCATCAGCAGATGAATAGATAAAGAAGTTGTGGTACATATATACAATGGAATACTACTCAGCCATAAAAAAGAATGAAATGGTGTCATTTGCAGCAACATGGATGGACCTAGAGATTATCATACTAAGTGAAGTAAGTCAGAAAGAGAAAGACAAATACCATATGATATCACTTATATGTGGAATCTAAAGTATGACACAAAGGAACTTATCTACAAAACAGAAGTTGACTCACAGACATAGAGAACAGACGTGTGGTTACCAAGGAGGAGGGAGGGTGAGGGAGGGATGGAGGGGGAGTTTGGGGTTAGCAGATGCAAACTAGTATATATAGAATGGATAAATAACAAGGTCCTACTGTATAGTACAGTGAACTATGCTAGGAACCTACATTCTAATGATTTCCTTTAGGTATTTCTTATGTTCACTGAAGTTTGATAACCACTAGATCAGATGAAGAACTGTTTAATATGCATCAAATAAAGCCTGTACAGGAAGTGATTTCTCACTCTTCTATTTATAAGAATGTTCAGTCTTTCTCAGTTCCCCACAACAGCCACAACAAATCTCCAGCCTTCAAAGAGACTTCCAGCTCCCCTACTTCCTAAATTACTCTAAGCTGGAATTTTCAACTTTATGAGATGCTCATAATTCTATATATTCAGATCCTGTCCTGAAGTGATATTTGAGGAGCAAGATTTTTTCATTCCATCTCCCAGCAGTGCATTTTTGGCGACAGTTCCCACTTGCTGACAAACATTTCTCACCTGAGAGAGAACTGTACAGAAAATATAAGCAGACTTATACTGGAGATGGGAGGAGAGTTGTTACATTTACCTAACTTCTTAAAATATAAAGAGGCCACTCAAGGAGTTCCAGGAGAAGGATACTTTTCCACCTGCTCTCTTTTTAACACAACTTTATTCTGAAGTTTTGCTTCAGATGACAGGTGTAAGTAAAATTCAAACAGGTTTGCATACTTGGAAGTATCTCTCACAGGCTGGCTATGAAATCTAAATATTTTGTTTGATTGAACCAAATATAACACAGAAAAAAATCAAACAAAAAAAGAAATAATATAATTGGATAATTAAATAAGAACATCCATTCATTTATTCTGAGCATTTTATTGAAAATCCATTAAGTATCAGGTACCAAGCTAAATACAAGATAAACATAAGAGTATCAAGATTAGAGTAAGAAATTAAATAGAGGAACTTTGAATTTTGACCTAATCACTGATTCATGCATCAAATAAGGGTCTGCAAAGAAAACCTAGTCAGCCCTTGTAAACATTCTCCCTACTTATGCCACTTAATTTTTTTTCTTCCTAGATGTGTGTGAAATTCACAGTTAACAATATCTATATCTAGAGATCATCCACTTATTTTACTATCATATTCAATAAAACATGTAAGTTTTTAAACTTTTACCTTCAGCTCCTTATGATAGAGGCAACAAGATAAAACAAAAGTGAATGAAAACAGCAATGACAATATAGAAGGGAAAAACACATAATAGCACTCAGGTACTCTTCCCACACATCTCAGAAAACTTCAAGGTAGATAAATTATATACTAAAAAGGAATATATAATAACATCACCTCTACCTACAGACTAATAATCACTGATGTCATTTCCCATAGTCAAAATTTATCTTTAAAATGAAGGGCTAACAATTGAGCTTGTAGCCAAAGAAGAATAGAGTGCAGTACACAAAATGTAGAAGTCATTAGCTGGATAATTCATTTTTTAATTAAATTTTTTTTTTAAATAATTTTTATTGGAGTATAGTACTGTATAGCAAAGTGAATCAGCTATACATATACATACATCCCCTCTCTTTTGGATTTTCCTCCTGTTTAGGTCACCCCAGAGAATCGAGTAGAGCTCTGCGTGCTATAGTGTAGGTTCTCATTAGTTATCTATTTTATATGTACTATCAATAATGTTTATATGTCAATCTCAATCTCCCAATTTCCCTCACCCCCCCTTTCTCCCTTGGTATCCATACATTTGTTCTCTACATCTGTGTCTCTACTTTTTTTTTTTTAACATCTTTATTGGAGTATAATTGCTTTACAATGGTGTGTTAGTGTCTGCTTTATAACAAAGTGAATCAATTATACATATACATATGTTCCCATATCTCTTCCCTCTTGCGTCTCCCTCCCTCCCACCCTCCCTATCCCACCCCTCTAGGTGGTTCTTGCATCTAACAGCATAAACGTTTGAACACTTGTACAAATTAGTTTGAACACAATGGATGGGGAACTCTTGAAATTCTCAGGCAAGTGAAATAAGCAGTTTCTCTTTCACCTAATTTTTTTCCTAATTTAAAAGTAAAAAAAAAAAAAAAAAGTAAAAGTAACTTGTTGTGAAATAGTCATATTCTACCAAATATATATGTTCTAGTATTTTTATAGGATTTATAGTTGTGGTACTCATACTGCCACATAACATTCAGCAGTTTGATAGAAATGTTTGAATCTGCAATGATTACATATACTTGTGTACACACATGAGGCATAGCCAGGGAGCCAAAAAGGGAGTCCAGTTTTAATTTTTTTTAATTGATTGACTGGACAATGCCAACAAAATTAACTCCTTATCAATTTTTTTTAGGTACATGACATCAGTTAACCTATGAACTCTTTTAATAAGGTTACTAGCAAGTAAATTACTGAGAAAAAATGAAAAATTTTAGATCATTTGGAGGCATTCAAATTTGATTGAAGTTAAAGGATCTCAACTTGAAACTATCATTTATTGAGTTCAAGAAATTTTACAAGGAATATTACTCCTCTTTCACAACAAATTATAAAGTAGTCATTATTCCTACTTCACAAAATAGAAAACTAAGTCTCTGAGGAGGAAGGAGTTGGCTTTCCCAGGGCCTTACATATAGCAAGGGGCTCAGCAGGGAGTTATTCAATTTTTCGGTCAAACTTCAAATCTTTGTTCTTTCAATTCTGCCGTGTTGTTTCTGATGACTAGGGATGAGGTATAAAAAGCAATAGATGGCCATTAAATTCTGATTTCAGATGATAGTATCTAATTTCTACAAAAGTGAAAACACTGAACTACTAGAATACATTTTGTTTGATTTTTAATTTCAATGAATCTATTGCTAAGAACTTTATTACCCATATTGAGCCCCAAATGTTTAAAACTTCAATTAAAACACATAAATTTATCGAATATCTAACCTCAAAACTATGTTATATATTTTTCATTATTTACATGTTAGTTACACTCACAATTCCTAAGGTTTTATTTAAGGCTTTACACACCAGAAAGTTCATTTTACTTAATAGTAGGAGAGGCTAACTATGTATTTTTTATGTCCTTTCACTTTTTCATAGGCATGTATCAATACAATTTCCTTTCCAAAAATAATGAAAGAGGTTTTGGATGTTTGCTACTTGAATTCAAGCTTCCCTTCCTTTTTCTTTCCTCACTGTTCTTTGTTTCTTGGACTATTCCCTATGTAAGTAGCTTTCCTCCCTTTATATGTCATCCTTCCAGTGCTGTTACTTTTCTTCCTGCCATTCTGCTCTCTATAGCTTCTGAGGTCTTCAAAGCCATCTGTAATGTTATAACAGCTAGTAGTTCTCTGATAAGAAACCTAGGAAAGCCTTGCCCCTGGGTTGGTCTCCTAGAATATCTCCACTGACAGGCTGACTTTAGCAAACCCAAAACCAATGTCAAAATGAGAGGGGTCTAAGCAACTCTCATTTATAAACATAAAATGGAAATAAACGAGACCCTAAACTCACCCTTGATGTAAAATACCCAACTGTTTTTCCATATGTGTTCCCAAGTAAATTATTTCAAAATAAATAATGTAATAAGTGATATAGGCATCTTCAGCCAGGTCTTTAGGATTATTTTTATTTTTATGGCTGCACTCCAGAGATTCATAGTGAACAAAACTAACCAAAGTCGATGATAAATAAAACTTCCCCTGGACATCTCTTCAACAATTGGAGTTCTTATATTTTACTTCAATACAGTTTCCTTAGAATAAAGTCTATAATTAAAGAAGTTCCATGAGGTCAAAAAACGGGAAAGTTTTGTTTGGCATTTGTATCACCAGTGCTTTGCACAAAACTTGCTACACTGCAGATCCTCAAATATTTTTTAACAACTAGGTGGAATAAATAGTACTTTGATGCCCCTACTTAAAAAAGTAATTTACTTTCCTCAGTTTTAAAACTCATAGTAATATGTCTTTGCTTTTTATTTCATATGCCATTGTGACAGTTTATTGAAAGCTTGACAATACAATATGTCTTTGTAGACTGTCAGAACAGGAAGGGACCCTAAATATAATAACTTACAGATGAGTAGGATCCTAGACAGTAAAATTAATATGCACAGTGATATACAAGTATTTAGTTGTCCAAGGCACAATGAATGAGAACGTGGTATCCTGAATTCCAGAATTTTTTCAATTTTATGAATTCAATTTACTTTTATTATTAAAATAGTATGAAAGTATTATAATCTTTATAGCCAACATCAATGCACTTAAAAGTAACTCTTAAAATATCAAAAAACGGAGTTTGAATATTCCATTGATCAAATTACTAGCTGAATTACTTGGCAATATCCTAGTATTTATTAAATTCACTTCCATTTCCCTACTTGCAAATTATCCTGTACAAAAAAACAAATAAATCTCCAGTGATTGAGACAATATTCCACGATGAGACCACTAAGAACACAGGAACTTCCACAGCAATGCAAGAAGGTTTGCAATACTCAGAACAACTAGAAATTTCTATCTAAGAATGCTCTGGTAATAGCTGTTCTCAGAGGTTTTTGGAGTTTTGTTTTAAGTTGTTTAGCTCTAATGAAAGGACATTAGATAGCACATACATGTTTTCAGAGAAGTTTAGAATGCTGACAGTGTAGGAGAACGAATCTACTGGAACTTTTTGAAGCAGTGTTCTAGGTTGCCAAACAAAAGAAAATGGGGGTGGAGAACACAGAAATAAGCCGCTGCTTTGAAATATACTCTCTGTTTTCCTTGTGTTACCAATTCTATTGCTGACATGATGGTTAGCCAATGAGAATTTGTTTATACATGCCTTATGAAGTTGGAATTGTTTACACTATATTCACATGTATGTTTTCAGCATAACAGCTGAAAGACCTTTTTCAAAATAGAAAAGAGGACTTCCTTGGTGGTGCAGTGGATAAGACTCTGCTTTCCCAATGCAGGGGGCCTGGGTTCAATCCCTGGTCAGGGAACTAGATCCCACATTCATGTCACAACTGAGAGTTTGCATGCCACAACTAAGGAGCTGGCAAGCCGCAACTAAGAAGGCTGCCTGCTGCAACTAAGACCTGGCGCAACCAAATAAATAAATAAAATTTAAAAAAAGTAACAAAATAGAAAAGAATTATAGCATGGAAAGTATATACAGCTGTTGCATATTTTTGATTATTGCAATTATTTTCAATTTCAAACTTCTTATCCTGTACACCATTATCTGATTACATGCTTTTTATCCAGCAAAGAGTCAGAGTCATTCAAATTTTACCTTTATAAAAGGTAAAAATCAGAGACTATTTCCTACCTCTTATTTTGGCAGTAAATACTTGAGTTCAGTTTATTTTATCTACTTCTCACATAAGTTGCTGAGAATCGTCTTATGTTAAAGTGGCATTACTAGAGGCAGTGCCACAACTTTTTTTAGAAATTTGTAAATTCTGATTCTTAGGTAAAAAGAAAACTCCAGGATTATAAAAAACAATTCCCATGAAAAACTAATAATTATCTTTAGTAAAATCATCATATTAGATATGAATCTGTTATACTGAAGAATTAGTATATTGCACAAACGTTGCTTTGGGTACTGATATAAAACTACAGATGCACAGGATTCCTGGACTCCTTTTATAAAGGCTTATGTTCAACAATTTGCAACATCAAATAGTTCCTAAGATTATGCTTCCTGGTAAATATTTGCATTAAGAATAGCAAACAGTAGCTAACCCATTCTGAGTTTTGTTTCCTAGGTTATCAATGAAAGAAGTGGTTAAAGGTAAATTGAAGGAGAAATGCACAAAAAAGGAAGATGATGGAAGAGTAGTTTCACTGCTAAAAGCTCATACTCCACTAATGCAATGGCCCAGGATATTTGTAGGATTGCCTGGTACCAGTTCCCAGTCTTTCTGGATCCCATTCTTTCTCAGGTCCCTACTACCATAAACTATAAGAGTACTTTCAAAAGGGAGACTCAAGAGTAGGCAAACAAGATCAATGTTCCAATTCATTTTGGAAACTTTAAAGAAGTAAAATTCTCAGAGATGGGTAGGTAAAAGTGCTGTCAATAGTTGAAGTCTTTGTAACCAATCAAGGTGAGAATAAAAGGTGGATGGTGGTTTGACACTGAGTCTCTTTCGGATTCTGTGTGCAATGGAGTGAATTCCTTCAAAACAAAGCTTATACAGTCAAAGACTGAAACAGCGGTCTGGCATTACTGCAAAGAGTAAAAGTCAAGAGTAGCTGAAATGCCTAAGCAGGAATGAGGCAGAAGTGCTCTGGAAAGATGCCTAGAACCAGGGGGAGTCTGGAGTACACCTGGAACTGCTGATACAGACATCCCTAAATGAGCACAAGTTTAGAGAGACCTAGGAAGGCATTTATTCATTCAACAGATATTTATGAAGGGCCTAATAAAAGGAAACCATGAAAAAATGAGGGAGAAAGCACTAAAGAATCCAAGGAAAAGAGAGTGAAGGATGAGGTAGGGGTGCAAGAAATATCAGAGAGAATTAGAAAACCAGACACTAGGGTTACTCACAGAAGAAGGCTGAGCCAATAAATGCCTAGTGACTAAGAAAAAAAGTATATGAAGTAGTGAGAAAACAAGAGATAAGAGGTTTCTTCATCAGAAGACAACTCAAAAAAGTATCTGACAACCAGTTCCCAAAGATTTGAAGAAAGGAATGCAACACAGAATGCAGTTAGCCTGCAGAATTCAAATATGTCAGAGAAGGTCATGCTAAGAGCAAGAGAGTGTGGGAAAAGAGAGGAAGAGTTTCCTGGAAGGGAGTAGGAGTTCCTTTGGGATACTGGAGACCATTGATGAAAGACATGGAAATGGGAACTGCGGAACACAGTGCCTGGGAAAGTTTGGGGGAAAGAAAACAGGTGGGCATGAAGGAGGACCTAGGGCCGTCAGGGTGACCACGACGAAGGAGGGTTCAAGGCTGGAGGTGGGCAGACAGACCTCTGAATCAGGAGACCCCAGAGGAGTGAAGTCTTCCTCCTTTCCCGTACTCCAGTGCCCCCTTCCACCAGAGCCCAAGGTGCGGGTCTTGCCCAGGCCTTTGGGAACCGTAGGCCGGGCGGAGCAAGGCCCGGCCGCCCCCCAGCGGTGGGGCTCTTCGCACACGCCCGGGCTAGCGTGGCGCCAACTTGCCCGATCCCCTTCCTCTCTCCTGCGCAGCGGCCCTCCTTCCTCTCCCCGCTCACCGAGGGCGCCGTCAGGCGGCTGATGCTCTCGCCCAGAGAGTCCAGGTTGACCCGCCTCCGGCGCTGCGCTCTCCTGGCCCCAGCCGTGGCGGCGGTGGCGGCGGCGGGTGCCGGGGTCGGGGCGGCGGCGGCCGCCGCGCTGGGCTCGGGCGGCCCGGGCGGGCTCCGGCTGCCGTTCCAGCAGAGCCTAGACAAGGGGCACTCCCCCTCCTCCTCGGGGCTCGTCTCCAGGTAGTCGGAGCCCAGGGAGCTGAAGGACTCCGACGAAATCTTCCTTCGAGACATGCTGCTGGCGGCTCTGCGGCGGCCGAAGCGGCGGCGGGGTGGACGCGGGTGGCGGCGGCGGCTGCGTTAGGAGCGTTGGGGGCCCTGGGCGCTGCTGCCGTGCTCGGCTGGGAGTGAGTCCCCGGAGCCGCGGACCCTCCAGAGCCGACTGCTCATGGCGGGAACTTGGGGCGCCGCGGCACCCAGGGCCCGCGTTTGGCGGTGGCTGCCGCCTCTGCTGCTGCTAGCGCGACGCCACCTCAGCGCCCGCCTCGGCGCATCGCGGTGGCCGGTCTGCCGCTCGCGGAGAGGCTGCGAGTGTGTGACCGGGGGCTGCAGGGGGGGGAGGCTGCGGCCCGCACGGTCGCGGAGGCAAAGGCTTCTGCCGCCTGCGCGCCTATCTCGCCCCCCTTCCCCTAGCTCCTCCCGCCTCTCTCCCATTGCTGCCCGCCTACTTCCTTCTCCCTTTAAGCACCCCCTCCTCCGTGGTCTCTCTCTCTCTGCCGGCATCATGTGTCGCCATCATACTCATTGGGAGTCTGCCTGGCTTGTCGCCACGTTTCAGGAGCAACAAGGACACTTCGTCGCCGTCCTCTGAGCGCCACCCCAGCTCCCACCGTCCCCTCCTCCTCCGAGGAGCGCACGTTGACATGGATCAGACCAAAGGGCCCCAAATCCAAATACCCTACCCCTCGTCCACGGAAGAGGCAGCTGAAGAGCAGACTGCCCCTGGTGGGCGCTGGAAGGGAGAGGGGCGCGGGGCCGGGGACAGAAGACCACCCTCTGGAGCCACTTCGGGGAAGCCTCAGAGCGTTGAAGTGGGGGTTTAGGGTCCATAATTGACCTTTCCTTCCGAGTTTATTTAGGAATTTCTGAGGCCAAGGGGAAAGGCCGAGCATTCCAGTCCGCCCATTCCGGAGGAGTCGCTTACAAGGGAAAGGAAGGGTCAACATGCTAGCACCCATCCTGCTGGAGCAGCTTGCGAGGACGAGTGTTCTCCGCCTCGGTCGAGGCTGCGTGGGCTCGTAGCGAGCCCAGAGCCTGAAGGCAGTGAATGAGGACAGCGTCTCTTCAGGGGAGAGCCCTGTTGCTGAACATGAGCCGGTCTGGGCGCGCCGGGGTCCTGGCTCCCGCCGCCTCTGCACTGGTGCTGGACAGCTCCGCTTGCCACCTGCAGCCGCGTTTGCAGGCGTTGCAGACCCAGAGACAGTTCTTCTGCAGACTCCACTACCTAGGACCCGGGGAGTGATCCCCTGTCCTTCATTCTCCCGGCTCTTTGCACCAAATATGCGATCTGTTTGCACTAGGCTACAAACGCTGCTCGGAAAGCTAAGGGGAGTGGAAGAAAGGCTTTTCAAAGCCCAAGAACAGCCTTGCAAGTTTGTGGTGGAACTGCTTCATTCCAAAGCTTGCCTCTTGGCAAACCAACAGCCACTCTTAGTACCTGTCCCCACCGCGCTTGCTTTAGCTCCAGGAAAGCCTCGGATTTGTTCTGACATTGAGATGGAGGCAAATAAGGGTCCCTGGCTGTGATATCCCTGCAGCAAAGCAGATGAGAAGGCTCCCCACCCCTTCTCCGGAAAGAAAAGTTCAGGGCTTTAGCTCCTCAGAAATACAGAAGCAAAATCAGTTTTTCTTTTAAAGGTTCTTCTAAGGTAAAGGGAGATAGGTTTCTGGATTGTATTTATTTTAAATTTAACAGACAAAGCAAAAAACCTTTGCTGTACCACAACCCCAACTTGCTTTTAACTCTAAATCTTCCCAATTGTTTTTGAGGACCCAAATAAATATAAATGCTGTTTGAAGATTCCATTTACATTTTGGGAAAATGCACTCAAATTGCTTCAGAGATATGCCTTAATCTCAGATTTGAAATAGGTATTAAAGATATGAAAAGTGTATATTATCACTCACATACTCCCCTTCAAATACACATATATACTCTTTCTCAGCCCGCTGAGTATATGGCTAACTGCATAGTTTCTCCTCTTAGCAGAGGAAATACAGGCCTCTTTTTAAAAATAATAATAATAATAGTTGATATTTGTAGTTATTTTGATTTTGTGGTGTATCTACTGTTGATTTCACCATTACTTCACTTAATTCTATACACATGTGTATCCACTGGAAATTAGACACAAATTATATTATTTATCAGAAAGGATACTCATCAATTCTGCTAAAAGGTTTCACTGGCCTTTCTTTTTTTTCTCCTAAAAATTTTTTTTGCAAATTACATTATTCCAACATTGGGAAAACTGTTTAATATTCTTTTTGTGCAGTATCAATCATAGCATATTAAATTGGAATTTTTAGTTCTCTTCTTTAGTAATAATGATATAACTGTCAAGTTCTTTAGAGTCATACAATTTTAGAGCTTCTATTCAGGATACTAAATAGCCTATGCCCTTCGCATCCTTTTAATAACTACTGCAGCACACACTCAACACAAAAGTTCTTTTTTGGTAGTGGCGAATAACCTTTGCATTGAACTTAAAACCAATATTCATTCAAACTTTTGTCTCAAAATCAAAATGACTGAGTGCAAAGCAATGAGTATCATTTGTTTCCAAAATTTATAAGAGGTCCAGTGGTCTTCCTGTTTACACTGGCAGTTTATTGCCAGAAAGAATTCTGGACCTATGGGACATTTTTGCTTTGTGTGAACAATTTGAATCAGACTCCTTATAGGATCTAGCCAGATGAAGTGGTCTTACAATTTTCTGTGTAAGGTGATCATGATTTTCCCACTGATTTTCAAACTGTAAGTAAATGGAGGCCTAGATATAGACAGTGTATCATCTGCATTACTTTAAAGGGTTTCCTTTATATTTCTGTACAGGAGCAAGGTTCAAATGTTCTCAGTACAAAGAATGCTGTGTTCTATATTTGAATTAACATCTTTAGAAGAGAGCATAACCTATGCTCCATGAAACAAAAAATTTAAAGCCTTAGAGCTAGTAAAAGGAATCCAGATACTCTAGGAAAAGTGTAGTCCACTGAAAATGAAAGATTTGTGCTCTGATTTTAGGGAAAAAAAATCTTGCGTAGACTCATGCTCACAAATCTGGTCCTGCTGGATACATTGTGTTTCAACAAATTCCTTAAAGTGTAGTCTCCTATTGGAAAAGGAAAATGCAGGGATGTACTTCCTTTGTTTGTGAAGTCAGTGAGAGCATTTGAGGCCTCACTTCAGATTGATCAAGCATTGGGAGGGACTCTTTAAGAAAGAAAATTCCTCATCTTAATTTAGATGGTGACTATTTCTCCTTTAATCATAAAAAAATAATTGTTGTGTATATCTTACCTTCATACACAGCTTTGCTATTTTATAAACTCCTTTCACTTACATTGTCTCGTTTAATTTGATTTTCTCTCTGTCCAGAGAAGTAAAGAAAAATCACCTCTGTCAAGTTCAAAAAAGAACTGCCATCAGTCCTTACTCCCCAGATTCTTTGCACTTCAGAACTTCAAACTCTTTCCTAATTTCTTTTCATCCATCTAAGTCTTGGGCAAGAAAACCTGCAACATCCATCTGCATAAGTGTTCCATGGAACAGAGCTCTTGCTTGATATCAGAAGACAGAGGAACTCACTCCCTGTAGTCAATCTTTACATAAATCTGGTAACTCACAGGAACTATACATGTAATATTAAAGCAAGTTCTTCAAAGAAATATAGTAGCTGGTGAATTCTTAACTAGGACAAGTTTTTCTGTATCCCTAACTTAGAAAATTACACACACACATACACTCCACACCTGCAGGTTAACCCTATGTATGTACATGTTCCCTGAATGAGATCTGTCTACCTCTCCCACTTTCTCATAATCTCTTTTTTATAAGAGGTCAAACATACTTTCTCAGCGAAAGATTGTGAACAAATAAGAGCAGAGATATCATGTGTCATAGTCTTGCATAATTTTATAAGTAAAACTAAATATTAAGGAAAATATCAAAATGAGAAGAACCATCTGCTTTGTTCATATATAAAGAGATACGTGGAAGACAGTGCAACCCACCATCCTATGGTTATATTTCATCATAACACCATCAAGAAGTACTTCTTGCTCAAAACAAGAAGAAGGGTGGAGGGGAGGAAATAAGGTCAATGCAACACTTAGTAGATTTGTACCAGAAAGATAATTATGAGTTATAAGTGGGGTGGCTGCCTCATTTTGATGCCACCATATCCAAGAAAGAAAGAAAAAGGGAAAGTAATCATTGCCTATTGGTGCCTCAGACAGACAACACTCTCCTCCTTAAGTGGCTTAAATGGCTTTGCACTCTCAATCATGCACTGCAGAAATTTATCCTCCTCTGAGGAGAGACCCTATAAGTCAATGTCTCCTACAATCTACAGCCTTTTTGTCTTCAGAATCATTAGCTCTCTACAACCTTTATTTAAGTTGGGATTCTTTTTCAGGTACTAACTGCAAACTATATTGGAAGATTATTGTGTCTTTCTCTACATATTTTTATAAATCACAGAATTGTCCTTACATATCTAATAAGAGCAATATTTTGTGCTAAGTGTTTCAACTGTGGTCCTCTGTGTAACTTAATAATTTTCCTAAATACTTCTTTGCACATTATACCTAAACATTTTACCTTTCAAATTATTTCCAAACCTTTGCCTTCCAAATCTATTTAAGTAAAGGTGAATTATCATTTGTTGAGAACCTACTATGGACCAGGGTCTTTTTATTTGTTGCTTCATTTAATCTTTACAATGCCACAATGGGAAGTATTTTCCCAGTTTTACAAATATGAAAATTTTACACAGAGTTTAAATATTTTCCTCAGGGTCATGGAACTGATAAATATTAGTCAGAATTCCAGTCCTGACTCATAAGCCTATGTATTTCCATTGAGCCCTGTTTCCTGCCTTCCTCTTGTAATTGACCTCAAATGTCCTAAAGACACAGAGAAAAACAAATCTGATGAATTAAAATCACAATGTAAGTGGTTTATTGCATTACAAATAAATATTACACATTGGAATTATTCCCTGGAACATAATGTCATGGAAAAGCACTGATCTGTGCAGAAGCTCTACTGTCTAGTAGCTGTTCTGCTAATAACTCATCAAATGACCCAAAAGGAAGTTGCTTAACCACTCTGGGTTACAGATCCCTCATCTCTAAATTAAAAGGGTTGAGTAAAATCTTCAGAGTATCATCAATCCCCAAGTTTTTATAATTTTTTTTCTATTTGTGGAGTTACTCATTTTCTTTTCAGATATGTCTTGTGCCTAGAAAAATTTCCCTTCACATATTATAAGGTCAGTTCCTCTTTTCCCTCCCTATCACATCCTTTCTGAGAATGTAATAGCTCTGCAAATACCTTCTTTAACTGTCTAAGATCTTCTCCTTATATGAAACTGCCATGAACATGGTCCACAGAATTAAATGGATAAAAAAGAAAAATTTCAACTCAATTTTATTTGGTTAGATGTTCACCATCTCTCTGTCTTTTCATAACCTAATTCTTCTGTCTGCTTTATTATATTATAAAAATGAATCATATCTTCCTGTCTGCAACTTATTGAGCTTGACAGCTAACAATAATTAGTATGAATTATCAATGAGTGTCTTTATATAACCTTGTTAATGTTAATAGACATTTACTTAAATATGTTCAATTTGTCATGAGTATGCTATCTGTTATGTAATCATTATTTTAAATTAATGAATCTATTTTAATCCAATTTTAATATAAATACTAGAATTCTTAAAAGCATTAGCATTAAGAATGAAATGTTATGCCCTTGTCACTAGATATAAAATAAACATTAGTAAAATGTTACTGATAATTATTAAATGACAATGTACTTAAATCCCTTAAAGTAATTAATAGGAAAATTTTTTCTGTTTAAAATTAAGAAACAAATCACAATTTACACTCACTTATGTGATAATCATTTCTGGAAAGCATTTCAGAGTGGATATTGAAATGACTGACCTCGCTAATGAATAGATTATTTCAAGCCTAAAAAAAAAGTTAGTGTTAAAATAATTCTAAAATATTTCTCCACCAAAAGATATGAAATTTTAAAATAAAACATGTTTACTCATTTCTGACAGTTCTCCTTTTAATGAGCAATATGAGCATTAATTCTTCTTTTGGTATACAAAAATGGACAGGCGTCTGTACCACCATAGTGAACTAAAAGAAAAATGTTCCATTTTTCTAATTCACGTGGGGCCTTATTATGGTCACCTAAGTAGAGGAATTCTTGTTTCCAGATAAACAGCATGTAACAGCATAGACAGTCATTCCAAAGCCTGTGCACCAAGACCTCACAAGTGACTCTGTGTTTCCCTCCAGGTTATGTGGACATAAGCTGGACTTATCTTTGCCCAATCCAATGTCTTGGCACTTCTATCTCAGAGAAAATCCAAATTTTCTTGGTTTTTAGGTTTTCTAAGTAATTTTAAACAGCATCCTAAGCCAAAAGAAATACTTAACAATTCAGTGTATAAGGTAGTTGTACCCAAACAAGTTAATCAGGATTTATGTCATAATAACTTAGTAGCATTTAAAAATACATCTATCTATAAAGTGAATTTTTTTAATTTCATTCTTAAATAATTGTAGTTATTTAATTAATTATTTTGCAGTTGGGCACTATACAGCTTCTCAAACCTTGAGATGAGATTGAACATTGCCACCTCATTTCCTGTTCCACACTGAACAGGAGCTTCAATAAACCTAGCTTTGCAAGTGTATGAATTGGCTGAAACAATGTAGCACAATCAACTGTTAAAACATAACCTACCTCAAGCTAACAGTTTTCTTGGTTTTCTAAAGATGTTGAATTGTGCTTTCTTTCCCTCAAAATTTTAAAATATCCTTCTTCATTCCTGTGCATTCATTACATTGTCCCAGGCACAGTCTTTGTACACAGTTTGGAAACTACAACTTTGGTTGTTCAGCTATTCCAAAGTTCTCAAGTCTTTTATCTTTATTACAGACTCTGAGTAAATAGACAATAAGAGCTTACAAATGTAAAATGAAAATTATGCATTTTAATGTCATTTTCTGTTATAATAAATTTGTGCACAGAATACTACCTAAAGTGTAATTTATGTGTATTACGTTATTCTATAATTTAAATCTGTATAATGTTTTAACTCATTAATCATCTATGAACTAAGCTTTGAATGCATAATAAGAAACAAAATAATTTGAAAAGACACAAAATATTTGCTTTTGATATTTCTTATACATATAATCTTTTACCAAGGGTTGTATTTGCTGAGAGTATAGAAATCAATATTATTCCATGCAAAATTTTTAAAGATTTTAAAATATTTGTTTCTTTTAAAAACTGACCTTGGGGAATTCCCTGGTGGTCTAGTGGTTAGGACTCGGTGCTTCCACTGCAGGGGCCACAGGTTCAATCTCTGTTCGGGGAACTAAGATCCCGCAAGCCACACCGTGAGGCCAAAAAACCAAAATCAAAACCAAAACCAAACAAACAAAAGCTGACCCTGAAATCTTGATAACTATTCTTTGTTTGAAAAGAACAGGAAAGACAAAGGTAGGGTTCATTATTCCCTATAACTTCTTCTGTATAGCAAAGGAAAGAAGGAACTTCATTTCATTTTGTTGATGGAGAAACAAAGACATCCAAGATTAAGGGAACGGTCCATGGTCCAATGGCACGTAGTTAATTACAGGTAGAGCTCTTAGAATGTCAAAATCTCATTCCATAGTTCTACTGTAGAAGACTGTACCTAAAAACGACAATCCTTTGGGAGGGAAAAAAATGTCTAGCTCATTATTTGTAAAGAATATCATTTGAGTTGTTTTCTTGGGTAGTAAGAATAGATTTGCATTAATCCAATTACACATGACCACCATGGCTAAGTTAATTCATCCATATCCATTCATTACAACACATATTTGAGTAACTAAAAGTTTAGTATTAAAACCAAGCACAGCAGATATTATAAAGGTATTATTCCTACTTTTGGAAAATTTACACTCTAATAAGCCTAAGGAAAAGTTAAATAACACCAAAAAATAAATGGCCATACAATATAGAACCAGATTAGATGTCATATGGAAAACAAGTTATAATATTTTAAAAGAAAAATAAAGGTGAACTCTATTTCTTATGAAGGGAACGGGACTTGAATTGGCCTTTGAAGAATGTGTAAAATTTGAATAGATGAATATGAATGAATTGGACATGGAGGAGAGAGTAACTTGTGTTTGGAAACACTGTGTATGGCATCCAAATTGGATCAGAGAATAAATACAGAGGAATTATGAGAAGTAGAATAAGAAAATAAAGACCAGATTGAACAAGGCCTTACAATGGACTTTCTCTGGCAGGCACTGAAAAAAATTATTTTAACTTTTTTACCTGGCAAGTGGCTTGAAGAGAGTGTTATATAGGTCAAGAAAATCTACTTAGATAAAATTCATCTATACGGTCTATTATTCCCAAGAACATAAACCAGCAGGGCAGACTGCCTCAGTTGTCCAAGAAATCTGTTCCATACCATTAAAACTAAGGTATATGGCCACTTCATGATTTCCTTCTCTACACACACACACATACACACACACACACACACACACAACCATTTTCTCTATCATTCAAATTGGGGGCACACTTGCTATATATTATGCTTATGATATTTTCCAAGAATATAATCCAAGTCAGTCATTTGAATATAATCCAAATATATCACCTCCCTATTTCAGCTTCCTATTGTCTAAAGTGGTCAATTTTCAAAGCATATTAGTCATTAAACTGGTAGGAGGAAAGATACCTTCTATAGAAACTTTTTAAAATTGAACTCCCAATAGATTCAATAAATGCCACTCTGTGTTTGGACCAGTGGTGTGTCTTGTACTTAACAAACAGACCCCTAAATTCTTCATTTGGTGCCCTAAGACAGTCACTTTGTTGACTCAGTGAAGAAGATTCTAAAACAGATTGGTCAAGAAAAAATCATCCCACCTTGACTCATACCAAATATATTGTGCTCTTACATTCAATCTAATACATTTCCTTTTTCTATCAGAGAAAGATTTTAATTTGCTACCTTTGCTTCCAACAACTGAAAGAGAAAGTTCATCCATGAAAATTGAGAAGATTGGCCTTCAGGAATTTCTTGTTAGTTAGTGGACCAGAGCAAATATACGCTTTGAAAATATTGTCAGCTAGGTCCAGGAGATATTAAGGCCAAGGGAGAGATTAGAAAGAGAGAGATGGTTGTAGGATATTCAGGGGAGATATCATGTGGTCAGAAATAAATACAATACTAGAACAAAGACTGCTCAACAGGAATGAGGATGCAGTATTTGAAATGAACAGGCTGGAATGATACTGAAGCATACAAGACAAGTTTGCCAACTGAACACAGCATGAAGAATGAAAATTTTAACGAATGGGATCTTTGTTTAGAGATAACACAACTGAAAGTGCTTACTAATTGTGTATGAGAAAACAAATGAAAAAATGGTTTTGAAATCGTCATCTCCAAAATTTCCCATACTCACTGTACATTTTTATGAGGTAGTGGCCACAATTTTCAACTTTAAGAGTACCTCAAAAAATTCTTCAAATAATTTGATAAGAGTGTAAATACAAATGCCCCATTAAAATATAACAATTAAATAGTTCTAGTATGTTTTTTAAAAAGATAACTAAAGTATTTTGAAATCAAAGTGGCATTAAAGTCACCAAAGGAAAATACTCAACTTACTCTCAATCCATAGTTCTTCTCATTTGCTCCTTCATTTCTCTTAGTTTGCATGATGCTTGTATTTTCAGGAGGTTATTTAACAAACCATAATAAAATTAATTGTCTCCAGACTGATGAGGTCATAGATTATCAGTGTTCTTGATTTCCAATTATTTTAAAAGAATTTTTTCCTCAGCTGTTCCATGCTCTCTTTGAAGTCCTATTTCAAAAATGCACACCTTTGCTTTTTGCTGTTCGCTTTTTGTTGGTAGTTTTCCATTAGCAAAAAACCCAGTACCTTATTACTATTATTCAAATGACATAATTTCTGGGCAATCTGACTAGATTTTTTAAAGACAAATATTAATCACTAAAAAATAGGATAAATGTATAAAATAGATTATGATATCTTTCATATACTTGGGAATTAAGTAAACATGAACATTGCCAAAACTTGACTGTCACTCAAATTCATTGGAATACAGCAATCAATACCAAATTGATAATCTATCAACTTGTGGCAAGTTCCAATGTTTTAAAACAAAGCTATACATTCTTTTCGCAAATAAAAAAAATATTTCCCCCAAGTTATTGGTACCTGGTTCCTAAGATACAAAACAGATATATTTCTGTTGAGTAAATTGACAATTTGGAGCAAGTTATTGGTACTTTCATACTTGAATGAATGCATATACAAACAAGGAAAGATTTCACATCTATCATTAGTTATGAGAAATTTAAATTGTATAGATAAAGGTTTTTTACATGTTCTCTTCTTTATCCCTTCATTTATTTATACTGAAGAGGAAAAAATAGAAAATGCTTTCTTAAGGGTAACGAAATCATTCTTCTTTCTATTAGACAGTATTTGATGATTTATTTTATTTTTGTTATTTTGTGTAAAGCAATTGCTTATTAAAACAAGAATACATATCACAGATGGAATTAGTTTGCTTTTCTTCAGCATGGTAATTACCTCTGCTATGATTATTATCTAAAGACTTAGAGACAATGGCTTCATGCTGAAAACAAAAAGAATGTCTGGTTTTATTAAGAAAAATAATAGAACAAACATATATACATTAATTCATTCCTTCAACCAAAAAGCATTTATTCAGCAGTATTTTGTGCAAGCACAGTAATAGGTATTGTGAAGAGAAAGGAGCATAAAACATAGTCTTTTTCTTCAAGGACCAGCAATAGAGTTTAAAAAAATACCTTGGGAGAAACAAACACACAAACTGATATAGATTTTTAAATGATAAGTTTAATAATAGAGATACATATGGGGTACAGAGAGACACCAAATACAAACTTAGAAAAAGGGAAGCTTTGAAATGTCTTCTTGGAGGTAAAGATGCCTAAGCTGAGTTTTAAAAATAAATAGAACTTTGAAGACCGAGGAGTTAAGGACAAGGTATTCCAGGCAGCGGATTAGCTAGAGTAAAGGCACAAAATTGAGAAACAACAGATATGCACCAAGAAACACGAGTAGTTCAGAATTGCTAAAGTGTGGAGTTAAAGCAAGGCCCAGCAGAATAAAGCAAGACAGGTCCCAGATCACAGAGATATTTCATGGAGGAGTCATGTTGGCATATTGGAAAGATCACGTGACTATGTAAAGAACAAACTTGAAGAGCCAAAACTCTTAAAAGAGGAAAACAGTTAGGAGGCTGTTTGAGTAACCAAAAAAAAAAAGGTATGAGGGATTTAACTAGAGCTGTAGAAGCAGTTGGATGCTGTGTGTAAATCCCAACAATTCTATGTACCTTTGCACAAGGCCCTGATCTCCCTATGCTTCAATTTCTTTATCTGTAAAGCTGGCATAATAATGCTTACAAGAATTATACAATATCATCCCATTTTGCAAATGAGGAAACTGATAGCTGGATTAAAGATTAATTAGAGGGGACACTTCAGACAAGTATATAAAAGTTAAGTTAGCAGGGCTTGGTAACGGATTTAATATGGGAACTGAGAGAGGAGTGAGATTTAAGAATGGCCTCATGTTTCAGTTTTGGAGACTATCAACTGATATTGAGAACACAAGAAGAGGAAATGGTTTGGTGAAAAAGATAAGGTCTATTTCTTATAATTGAAATTGAAATAGATCCAGATGAAAATATCTAGCAAGAAGTTAGATATATGGATCTTGAACACAGGAGAGAAAGCTGGGTAAGAGATGCAGATGTGGAAATCATCAGCATTTAGGAATTCATCAAAACCATAAGAATAAAGGAGAAGAACAAGAGAATAATGAGGCTGAACAATGATCCCCCCCCAAAGATCTCTACACCTTAATCCCTGAAATTTATATGTTACCATATATGGTAAAAAAATAATTTGTAGATGTGAATAAGATAAGGAATTTGAGATGGGGAGATTATCTTGGATTATCTGGGTAGACCCAATGTAATCACAGGGTCCTTAAAAGAAGAATGCAGGAGGAACCAGCATTAGAGAAAGAGGTGAAGTTATAACATAATCATAGATTTGAGTGATGTACTCTGAAGATGGATAAAGAGGCCATAAGCCAAAGAATACAGGTTGCCACTAGAAGCTGGAAAAGATAAGAAATGTATTCTCAGAATCTCCAGAAGGAACCAGCCCTTGTGGCACTTTGACTTTACTCCAGTGAAACTGATTTTGAACTCTGACCTCCAGAACTGTAAGAGCATAAATTTGTGTTGTTTTCAGCCACTAAGTTTGTGGTAATTTGTTATATCAACAATAGGAAACCAATGCACATAGAAAATATAGTGAAAATGAAAACAGGCAAAAATACTTGAGCAGCACCAAATTCTAAGGACAGCTCTCAGAGGAGAAAGAGAAAGGGCAGACAAGGACCAGGAAGAATTAGGAGACTTTTATGTCAAAGAATTTTAAGAATGGAGGACTAAATAGGTAAACATGGCAGAATAGTCTACTAAAAACTATTTAAAATGGACAATATTTTGGTAGTAAGAAGTCTTTGGGAAGCTTAGAACAATTTCAGCAGACTTAGAAACTAGTTTTCAATGAATTGAGCAAAATGAAAAGGAGGAAATGGAGATAGCAAGTACTGATTATTTTACATTTTACCCCTATTTTATATGGAGATAATATAAATGTAAAATATAAATATCAATTTTGATAATAAAAAATAAAGTTCCTGGGTATCCAGTCAAATACTATAGAATAGCATCAGAGTTTGAACATGTGCAAAATAAGAATCTGTAGAAGAGGGAAAAAAAATAACAAAGCCCTATGGTATAGACAGGTGCATAGAAAGAGACATTAAGACAACTGTAACAACAACAAAAAATTGGTAAGGAGTAAGACCTTCAGATACCCAAACTTAACCATGAAAGAAAATGAGGAAAGAGATAAATGCCTTGAAAATATTAATACTAGTAAACATCACTGGAGTAAAGCAAAAAGTACTGGAGCAAAATCAGGGGACTGTAGTCTGGTTTAACCAGCTAGATTGATAGTTGAAGGAAAGTGGAAAATAGCTTTGGGTATATACGTAAGGTTTTGTTTATAGCTTTATTCTCTGGGTTTTTTAAGTGATGAGAATATCAAGATTTATTAAGCAAAGAAAAAATAGTCAAATATGGAAGCTTAAAAAAGAGATAGCAAATAATCATAAGAATAGCCTGAAGAATTAGTGGAAAAAGTACTAATAGACTAACTGTAACAAAGACAGTTTTCAGATTAAAATCTTGAAGGAGGAGGAAGAGAGATTAAAAGTAATGAATTTTGTTTTGAAAAAATAAACATCAATATATAATTCAGCCACTTGAAAAATTAGTCTGATGCTCTGTCAATGATTTGTCAAGACCCTAGCACCCATGTCTACCAGAAGAAGCACTATAGGAGGAATATCTGGCACAGGGTGCACATTTTCTCTCACATCTTTTGACTTCCATAATGTTAGTATTTCCTTCTGTATTTCATGCCAGGGTATTTTCCAAGCCATTGTAAAACATTCTACTCCTTGAAAAAAAGTTCCATAATATAACTTAAATTTCATAGAGAATTTAAAATATGAGTCAGTCCTCAAATTTATGTCTCACTACTCTATCCATGAAAACTGTATTTTGGCTCTGAAAATCTCTTGAAAATATAAAGGGTCCCAATATATCATTACCATTTACAACACATAGCAACAGAGAGAAAAATAAGCATTTTTATACAAAAGATGATAGACATAATGAATTTATTTGTAATATAAATGTGTGACATAACCTCACTGAAAGTGGTAGGAGAAAAAAAATTTCCTAAGTCACTTAGGAAAATGATGCTTTGACTAAAGACAAAAAGAAACTAAAAAAACTGTACGTAAGCACAGTATGCTAGTTAGTAAATTTCGTTCTTATAGGAGTACCAGTTAACAACTCTGAAGCTACTTTATATGTTTACTAGGATTGAAAAATAAGAGAGTAAATGCTAAGCAAATAGGACCTAGGTCTCTTACTATCAGAGAAATTAACTACAAATAAGCAAGGGAGAAGTCTAGGGTAAACCCTGTGGTACTTGTTTAGAGACATCTGTATGAACTCATGTTTAGGAGAGATGATAGATAGATGATTGATAGATAGATAGATAGATAGGTGTTTATATATTTTTAGTGTAAATACACATGTCCTAGCTCTGTCCTTAGCGAAAACATAGAGGCAATGGCATCCCAGTAGCAATAAGCACACCCAGTACTCAGATCATGATATTCTAAATTTAAGTTTCCAATAAAGGAACTAGAGAGCCTTATAGAAATGGCTGACTCTAGAGCTAGTTCAGGGAAAATACAAGATGAGTTTAGAGGATCTTCTAGTGCCAGGAAGTAAAGAAGAACTAAAAAGAAAAGTAAATAAACAAATAGGGGTATGTATGTCAAAAGAACACTGGAGCCAACCTAAAAGAGTTTTCAGTGGTCAGAGCTGGAAGAATTTGAAGGCTAAATAATGTATTGCTAAACTACAACCCAAAGTATAAAGTAAATATTCACGAGTTCATACTGATATAAATTATTGAATAAATAAATAAATAAATAAATAAAAGATATGTCTTTCTTACAAAAAAATTCCAAATAATGTATGTAGATATTCCCTCCTCCATCTTTAACCTCCATCCTTTCTTCACCCCCACCACAGGAACACATGTGTTGAGTATGGAATGAACTTAATGACACAGTTCCAAAGAATAAAATATGAATAGGGAAAAACTTAATGACACAGTTCCAAAGAATAGAATATGAATAGGGAAAAATAGTAATCTCAACATGGAGAAATCTGACAGATACAAATATCACCAGTGATGTCATGTAGATATCATTTATCTCTGACATCATGTGAAGAGAAGGGCACTTTACCTATGTGGTGTTTGTCCCCCCAAACCATAACACCAGTCTAATCATGTGAAAAGCATCAGACAACCCAAATTGAGGGATGTTCTACAAAATATGTGACCAGGAATCTTCAATACTATCAAGATCATGAAAAACAAGAAAAGACTAAGAAATTGACACAGACCTCGGGAAACTAAGAATACCTGAATACTAAATGCAATGTGGTATCCTGGACTGGCTCCTGGAACAGAAAAACACATTAGTGGAAAAACTGGTGAAATACAAATAAAATCTGAAGTTTAGTTGGTGGTAACATACTAATGTTAATTTCTTAGTTTTAACAAATACACTATGGTAATTAACTTGTTAACCTTAAAAGAATCTGGGTGATGGGTATATGAGATCTTTGTATCATCTTCATAACTTCTCTGTAAATCTAAAATTATTCCAAAATAAAATGTTCATTTTTAATTAAACTTGGTTGGCCAGTTTTAAAATGCATAATTTAACATTTGAGATCATTAAATGTAACCACAGTGATGAGTGATTTTTTAAATGCCAAGATCTAAATATCCGTCATATCTATGACCAATAAAAGTTCACTAAAATGTTTAAATGACCTATGGTAACAATAAAATCTATGTTCTCCTTTTAGTAGGCATTTTGTTCATACTATTATGAGAAGGTCTAGAGAAAGCCCCCTTTTCCAGCTATAATTAAAAAGGGATTTCAAACTGGAATATCTCATTTATAAGTGATTCTGGGTAAGGGCAAAGTATGAAGGTTTTTGTTTGTTTGTTTGTTTGTTTGTTTTTGCGGTACGCGGGCCTCTCACTGTTGTGGCCTCTCCCGTTGCGGAGCACAGGTTCCAGATGCGCAGGCTCAGCAGCCATGGCTCACGGGTCCAGCCGCTCAGCGGCATGTGGGATCCTCCCAGACCGGGGCATGAACCCGTGTCCCTTGCATCGGCAGGCCGACTCTCAACCACTGCACCACCAGGTAAGACCATGAAGGGTATTTTTAATATAAGGGTACACTTCAGGTTGAAATGTCTTCTATAGATAGATGTGATTACTCTAACAGAGCATGACCATCATTTTAGGATACCATAAGAATGAGGCCAAGAAGAGGTTCTGAGCTATGATAGTTCAAACATTCCACCACCATGTAAATATTTTGTAAAGTTTAAGCTAACTATTAATTAGACTTCACACACCTAAATGCATCACATACCTGAGGTCTCACCTTGCTCCTACCTGCACTTTTAATAACTTGCACCTCTCTTTCTTAACTGCTCAATACTTTGTTTTTCCTCTCCAGCATTTCTCTTTTCACTCTTGACCTCCCAAATTTTCTCACCATGCCCTCTAAGGTATTGGTAGTATTGTTAATAATTGAGTTAGGTGCAAGTCTTCACAATGAAGTAGTAGCATTTACATCCACTAGCATGGCTAAAATTAAGGCTGGCTATACTAAATGTTGTCCAGTACGTGGAGCAACTGGAAACTTCCTATATTATTGTTGAGATTATAAAATGGTATAACTACTTTGGAAAACTATTTGGCAATTTCTTCTAAAGTTAAAAATACACCTACACTAGAACTCAACAATTCTATTTTTAGGTATATATCTAAAAGAAACGAAGGCTTATGACTGCAAAAAAATGTATACAAGAATGTTCATAGCATCTTTATTCATGATAATAAAATACTGTTAGCAACTGAAGTGATCATCAATAGTAGAATGGAAGAGCAATTTGTGGGATATTTATACAATAAAATACTATTCACAATTAAAAAATCTTAGTATTGATACACCCAGCAACATGGATAAACTTCAAAAATGCTATGCTGAGTGAAACAAGACATACATGAAAGCACATTCCATTTATATGATGTTCAAGAAGAGACAAAACTAATCTATAGTGATAGAAATCAGAATGGAGATAGGGGGTGCTCAGGCAAATTGACTTGGACTAAAGGGGTGTGACGCGACTCTCTAGGGTGATTAAAATATTTTATATCTTGACTTGGATATCAGGTACATAATTAATTTATTTGTCAGAACTTGTCAAACTAAAAAATTATCTTTGAATTTATAAAAACTTGATTAGAAAAGTATTCATGTCTGTCTTGTTAACTTATATATGCTTAGTACCTATAATTAATTTATACTTGATACATAATAAATAATATTTTAATATATAGTATAATACCTAGATCAGAGACAGTGCTCAATGAATAGTTGATTAATGAATCATTGTCAAAATAATTTGACTTTCATCAATATTTGGCACATAAGATCAGATCCCAAATCATTTGGATATATTCTCCTTCCAACCCAGTAAATTCCTTCAGTTCCATCTGAGATTGTTTCTATCTCAATTCTATCCCAGCCTTACCATTCACAGTGTTGGGAGGAGGTATAGGAAGTGTAAAAAACATACTTAGCATGTTAGTCATCTGGTGAAAATGTGTGACAGATGGAAAGGGAGACAGAAAAAGAAGGAGGAGGAGTGGGAAGGAGAAGAAAGAGGAGAAGGGATGGGGAAAAAAACCAAAGGCTAGGAAGAGGTATTTTGTCCTAAGAAATGCTATAGAAAGTTTCTTTAAAATTATCATTTTATGTTATACATGCAGATGCATAATCAGTCACTATAGTAATTCAGAATACCTATGTACTAAATGCAAAAACTCAGACTCACTATTTGGCAACAAAAAATTATATACCTCCATTGAAATTAAGATTATTTGGGAATAAAAATACTTCTCCAACAGTTGTTTTAAAAATATTTCAGTTGCTAGTTAAAGTCTATAAGTTTTACATTGTTACAAACTCATTTCCCCTCTCATAACAGCAGCAACAACAGCAAAAATAAAATTAGGTAACTACTTACTCTGATAGGCCACAAAGGTAACTGTCTACTATAACTTAGCCCCATCTTGTGGTAGTCTAGGAAACTGTGGCTAAAGTCTCTCACTGTCTTACTGTGTTTTTGAAACTATAGGCATAAATGATACTATCTCTAGCAATGTTTAAGTCAAAGGAAAATGGGCTAAAGTAAAGATGTGACCAATGAGTGAATGGTTTCCTACTTCTTAGCTATACCAATAAAAACACTCAAAGGTGTTTGTGAACTTCTTTAGATTCCAAGAAAAAAAAAAAACATTTCTGTCAGTATATGGTTTTCATAGAAGACCTGTGCTAAATAAAGGAAATCTTCATGTAACTTCTGGATCAGCAAACCAAAAGCAAAGAAGCTCAAAAGGCATTTTGGGGAACTAGACAGGAAAAGTTAAGCCCTTCAAAAAGAACAGAATGATGTTGTTCTACCAGCTCTACAAACATTATAATTTTGGAACAAATGAGAGTTTACAAAGCTATTAAGGAATGCATTTTAGCAAAGATTCATGCTGATCAGTGACATTCAGCTAAAAGATGAAGTTGGAATTCACTTCTTTGATTTCCATTTTTTACCTTCAAAATTATGTGGAAAAATGCAAATTTTTACTGTCTTTTGGCAATAAAAGCACTGCAGTTTTTGGAAGTGCCATTTAGAAGTGTCTTTAGCCTGAACTTTCAATGCTAAATGAAACTTGTTGTATGCAATCCAAAATTGAATTTCTTTCTAACTTAGATAGTTAACCATAGCATCGTTCTGTATATCATGATTACTCATATATAATTATCAAAATGAAAATTACTTAGACATAACTGAACTTGATTGAATTATAATTCAATTAGTAATTCACAAAAAAATTTTATTTGGACTCTGTCAGGTGTCCTGCATATTTAATTTTGAAGATAATTGTGAATTATGAACACACTTCAAGTAATATTGCCCAGTACTTGATTTACTGCATTGATGGTATAATATCTAACAGTCCAAGAATCCCTTTCATATGCTACCAATGAACTTTAAAAGGAAGGATATGTTACTAATATAAATGACAAAACATGGGAGAAGGAGATATACACTCTCTTGATGTAATAAAAGAAGCTCTTAGAATATCATATCCAATTCCTTTGTAGGTTGGGAAATAATTTCACATTGAGATAAAAGTATATTTAGTCATACATTTTCACAGATATTTTATTTTTATTCCTAACTGATAGTAAGTTCCCATATAAATGTACTAAGATCCATATTTTAAGAAGTACCCAGAGATCAGAACATGAGGATGTAGTAGGAGGATATGGTGCTCACTTCCCCACAAAAGCACATTAAAAATACATGTAGGAGAGACCTTTAAGGTGGCGAAGGAGTAAGACGTGGAGATCACCTTCCTCCCAACAAATACATCAGAAATACATCTACACGTGGAACAGGTCTTACAGAACATATACTGAACACAGGCAGAAGACCTCAGACTTCCCAAAAGGCAAGAAACTCCCCATGTACCTGGGTAGGGCAAAAGTAAAAAGAATAAACAGAGACAAAGAATAGGGATGGGACCTGCACCAGTGGGAGGGAGCTGTGAGGGAGGACAAGTTTCCAAACACTAGGAAGCCCCTTCACTGGCAGAGAGACAGTGGTGGTGGGGAAGAAGCTTCGGAGCCATGGAGGAGATCGCAGCAATACGGGTGCAGAGGGCAAGGCGGAGAGATTCCTACACAGAATATCAGTGCCAACCATCACTCACCATCCTGAGAGGCTTGTCTGCTCACCCGCCAGGGCAGGTGGGGGCTGGTGGCTGAGGATCCGGCTTCGGAGGTTGAATCCCAGGGAGGGGACTGGGGTTGGCTGTGTGAACACAGCCTGAGAGGGACTAGTGCACCACAGCTAGCCAGGAGGGAGTCCAGGGAAAAGTCTGGAACTGCCTAAGAGGCAAGAGAGCATTGTTTCAGGGTGCACGAGGAGAGGGGATTCAGAGCCCCGCCTAAAGGAGCTCCAGAGACCGGCATGAGCTGTGGCTATCAGTGCAGACACCTGAGACGGACATGAAAAGCTAAGGTTGCTGCTGCAGCCAACAGGAAGCCTGTGTGCAAGCACAGGTGACTTCCACACCTCTACTCCTGGAAGCCTGTGCAGCCGGCCACTGCCAGTGTACCATGATCCAGGCACAACTTCCCCGGAAGAACACACAGTGCTCCTCAGGCAGTTGCAACTTCACGCCGGCCTCTGCCACCACAGGGTCATCCTGCATTCCATACCCCTCCCTCCCCACAGCCTGAGTGAGCCAGAGCCCCCTAATCAGCTGTTACTTTAATCCTGTCCTGGGCGAAAAACAGACACCTTCAGAAGCGGGGCTAAATCCAAAGCTGAACCCTAGGAGCTGTGGGAACAAAGAAGAAAAAGGGAAATCTCTCCCAGCAGCCTTAGGAGCAGCAGATTAAACAATCAACTTGATGTGCCCTGCATCTCTGGAATACCTGAATAGACAATGAGTCATCCTAAAATTGAGGTGGTGGACTTTGGGAGCAACTGTAGACTTGGTGTTTGCTTTCTATATCTAATTTGTTTCTGGTCTTATGTTTATCTTAGTTTAGTATTTAGAGTTTATTATCATTGGTAGTTTTCTTTAATGATTTGGTTACTCTCTTCCTTTTATATATATATATTTATTTTCCTTTTATTCTTTTTGTGAGTGTCTATGTATATGCTTTTTTGGGTGACTTTCTCTGTATAGCTTTGCTCTTACCATTTGTCCTAGGGTTTCATCTGTCTGTTTTTATTTCTTGCATAGTTTTTAGTGCTTGTTATCATTGGAAGATTTGTTTTTTGGTTTGTTTGCTCTCTTCTTTCTTTCTTTCTTTTTAATTAAAAATTTTTATCCTTAATAATTTATTTTTATTTTTTAATTTAATAACATTATTTTATTTTTGTTTTCTTTCTTTCTTTCTTTTTTCCTTTCTTTTCTTCTGAGCCATGTAGCTGACAGGGACTCCGTCTTCTGACCACTTGTCAGGCCTGTGCCTCAGAGGTGGGAGAGCCGAGTTCAGGACATTGGTCCACCAGAGACGTCCCAGCTCCATGTACTATCAAATGGGGAAGGCTCTCTGAGACATCTCCATCTCAACTAGAAGACCCAACCCCACTCAATGAACAGCAAGTTGTAGTGCAGGACACCATTTGCCAAACAATTAACAAGACAGGAACCCAACCACACTCATTAGCAGAGAGGCTGCCTAAAATAATAATAAGGTCACAGACAGCCAAACCCCAGCACCAGACACGGTCCTGCCCACCAGAAAGACAAGAGCCAGCCTCATTCACCAGAAAACAGGCACCAGTCCCCTCCACCAGAAAGCTTACAAACCCACTAAACCAACTTTAGCCACTGGAGGAAGACACCAAAAACAACAGGAACTTTGAACCTGAAGCCTGCAAAAAGGAGACCGAAAACACAGAAAGTTAAGCAAAATGAGAAGACAGAGAAACACACAGAAGATGAAGGAGCAAGGCAAAAGCCCAAGAGATCAAACAAATGAAGGGGAAATAGGCAGTCTACTTGAAAAAGTATTCAGAGTAATGGTAGTAAAGATGATTCCAAAATATTGGAAATAGAATGGAGAAAATACAAGAAATGTTTAACAAGGATGTGGAAGAACTAAAGAGCAAACAAGCAATGATGAACAACACAATAAATGAAAATAAAAATTCTCTAAAAGGAATCAATAGCAGAAAAACTGAGGCAGAACAATGGATAAGTGACATGGGAAATAAAATAGTGGAAATAACTACCAAAGAGCAGAATAAAGAAAAAAAAAGATAACAATTGAGCAGAGTCTCAGAGACCTCTGGGACAACATTAAATGCAACGACATTCGAATTATAGGGGTCCCAGAAGAAGAAGAGAAAAAGAAACGGACTGAGAAAATATTTGAAGAGACTATAGTGGACAACTTCCCTAATATGGGAAAGGAAAGAGTCAATCATGTCCAGGAAGCACGAAGAGTCCTATACAGGAAAAATCCAAAGAGAAACACAGGAAGACATATACTTAATCCTATCAAAAATTAAATACAAAGAAAAAATATTAAAAACAGCCAGGGAAAAATAATATACAAGGGAATCCCCATAAGGTTAATGGCTGATCTTTCAGCAGAAACTCTTCAAGCCAGAAGGGAGTGGCAGGACATATTTAAAGTGATGAAAGGGAAAAACCTACAACCAAGATTACTCTACCCAGCAAGGATCTCATTCAGATTCGATGGAAAAATTAAAACCTTTCCAGACAAGCAAAAGCTAAGAGAATTCAATACCACCAAACCTGCTATTCAAGAAATCCTAAAGGAACTTCTCTAATCAGGAAACACAAGAGAAGGAAAAGACCTACAATAACAAGCTCAAAACAATTTAAAAAATATGGTAATAGGAACATACATATCAATAACTACCTTAAATGTAAATAGATTAAATGCTCCAACCAAAAGACATAGACCGGCTGAATGGATACAAAAACAAGACCCATATATATGATGTATACAAGACACCCACTTCAGACCTAAGGACACACACAGACTGAAAGTGAAGGGTTGGAAAAAGATGTTCCTTGCAAATGGAAAACAAAAGAAAGCTGGAGTAGCAATTCTAATATCAGGAAAATAGACATTAAGACAAAGACTACTACAAAAGACAAAGAAGGGCACTACATAATGATCAAGGGATCAATCCAAGAAGAAGATATAATAATTGTAAATATTTATGCACCCAACATAGGAGCACCTCAATACATAAGGCAAATGCTAACAGCCATAAAAGGGGAAATTGACAGTAACACAATCATAGTAGGGGACTTTAACACCCTACTTTCACCAATGGACATATCATACAAAATGAAATTAAATAAGGAAACACAAGCTTTACATGGCACATTAAACAACATGGACTTCATTGATATTTATAGGACATTCCATCCAAAATAACAGAATACACTTTCTTCTCAAGTGCTCATGGAATATTCTCCAGTATAAATCACATCTTGGGTCAGAAATCAAGTCTTCAAAAATTTAAGAAAATTGGAATTGTATCAAGTATATTTTCTGACCACCATGCTATGAGATTAGATATCAATTATAGGGAAAAAAATACAAACATACAGAGGTTAAACAATACACTACTAAATAACTAAGGTATTACTAAAGAAATAAAAGAGGAAATCAAAAAAAAATCTAGAAACAAATGACAATGAAAACACGATGACCCAAAACCTATGAGATGCAGAAAAAGCAGTTCTAAGAGGGAATTTTATACCAATACAATCCTACATCAAGAAACAAGAAACATCTCAAATAAACAACCTAATCTTACACGTAAAGAAATTAGAGAGAAAAGAACAAAAAAACCCAAAGTTAGCTGAAGGTAAGAAATCATAAAGATCAGATCAGAAATAAATGAAAAAGAAATGAAGGAAATGATAACAAAAATCAATAAAACTAAAAGATGGTTCTTTGAGAAGATAAACAAAATTGATAAACCATGAGCCACACTCATCAAGAAAAAAGGGGAGAAGACTCAAATCAAAAGAATTAGAAATGAAAAAGGAGAAGTAACAACTGACACTGCAGAAATACAAAGCATCATGAGAGATTACAACAAGCAACTATATGCCAATAAAATGGGGAACCTGGAGGAAATGGACAAATTCTTAGAGAAGCACAACCTTCCAAGACTGAAGGAGGAAGAAATAGAAAATATAAACCAACCAATCACAAGCACTGAAATTAAGAGTGTGATAAATGTTTTCCGACAAACAAAAGCACAGGACCAAAATCCTCAACAGAATACTAGCAAACAGAATCCAACAGCACATAAAAAGGATCATACTCCATGAACAAGTGGAGTTTATCCCAGTAATGCAAGGATTCTTCAATATATGCAAATCAATCAATGTGATACACCATATTAACAAATTGAAGAAGAAAAACCATGTGATCATCTCAATGGATGAAGAAAAAGCTTTTGACAAACTTAAACACCCATTTATGATAAAAACCCTCCAAAAAGTAGGCACAGAGGGAACATACCTCAATATAATAAAGGCTATATATGACAAACCCACAGCCACGTTCGTTCTCAATGGTGCAAAACTGAAAACATTTCATCTATGATAAGGAACAAGACAAGGTTGTCCACTCTCACCACTATTATTCAACAGTGTTTTGGAAGTTTTAGCCACAGCAATCAGAGAAGAAAAAGAAAGAAAATTAATCCAATTTGGAAAAGAAGAAAAGATGTCACTGTTTGCAGATGACATGATGCTATACATAGAGAATCCTAAAGATGCTACCAGAAAACTACTAGAGCTAATCAACGAATTTAGTGAAGTAGCAGGACAGAAAATTAATGCACAGAAATCTCTGGCATTCCTATACACTAATGATGAAAAATCTGAAAGTGAAATTAAGGAAACACTCCCATTTACCATTGCAACAAAAAGAATAAATTATCTAGGAGTAAACCTAACTAAGAAGACAAAAGACCTGTATGCAGAAAACTATGACACTGATGAAAGAAATTAAAGATGATACAAATAGATGGAGAGATATACCATGTTCTTGGATTGGAAGTATCAGCACTGTGAAACTGACTCTACTACCCAAAGCAATCTACAGATTCAATGCAATCCCTATCAAACCACCACTGGCATTTTTCACAGAGCTGGAGCAAAACATTTCACAATTTGTATGGAAACACAAAAGACCCCAAATAGCCAAAACAATGTTGAGAAAGAAAAACGGAGCTGGAACAGTCAGGCTCCCTGACTTCAGACTAAACTACAAAGCTACAGTAATCAAGGCAGTATGGTACTGGCACAAAAACAGAAATATAGATCAATGGAACAGGATAGAAAGCCCAGAGATAACCCCATGCACATATGGTCACCTTATGTTTGATAAAGGAGGCAAGAATATACAGTGGACAATAGCCTCTTCAATAAGTGGTGCTGGGAAAACTGGACAGCAGCATGTAAAAGAATGAAATCAGAACACTGCACAACACCATAAACAAAAATAAGGTCAAAATGGATTAAAGAGCTAAATATAAAGCCAGACACTATAAAACTCTTAGAGGAAAACATAAGCAGAACACTCTATGACATAAATCAGTGCAAGGTCCTTTTTGACCCATCTCCTAGAGAAATGGAAATAAAAAACAAAAATAAACAAATGTGACCTAATGATACTTAAAAGCTTTTGCACAGCAAATGAAAACATAAACAAGACAAAAAGAAAAACCCTCAGAATGGGAGAAAATATTTGCAAATGAAGCCACTGAAAAAGGATTAATCTCCAAAATTTACAAGCTGCTCATACAGCTCAATATCAAAAAAAAAAAAACCCAATCAAAAAATGGGCAGAAGACCTAAACAGGTATTTCTCCAAAGAAGATATACAGATTGTCAACAAACACATGAAAAGATGCCATCATCACTAGTCATTAGAGAAATGCAACTCAAAACTACAATGAGGTATCACCTCACACCAGTCAGAATAGCCATCATCAAAAAATCTACAAACAGTAAATGCTGGAGAGGTTGTGGATAAGAGGGAACCCTCTTGCGCTGTTGGTGGGAATGTAAATTATTATAGCCACTAGGGAAAACAGTATGGAAGTTTCTTAAAAAACCAAAAAATAGAACTACCATACAACCCAGCAATCCCACTACTGGGCATATACCCTGAGAAAACCATAGTTCAAAATGCGTCATGAACCACAATGTTCATTGCAGCTCTATTTACACTAACCAGCACATGGAAGTAACTGAAGTGTCCATCAACAGATGAATGGATAAAGAAGATGTGGCACATATATACAATGGAATATTACTCAGCCATAAAAGGAAACAAAATTGAGTTATTTTAGTGAGATGGATCGACATTGAGTCTGTCATGCAGAGTGAAGTAAGTGAGAAAGAGAAAAACAAATACTGTATGCTAACACATATATATGGAATCGAAAAAAAAAAGTTCTGAAAAACCTATGGGAAGGACAGGAATAAAGGCGCAGGCATAGCGAATGGACTTGAGGACATGCAGAGGGGGAAGGGTAAGCTGGGACGAAGTGAGAGTGTGGCATGGACATAAATACACTAACCAAATGTAAAACAGATAGCTAGTGGGAAGCAGCCACATAACACAGGGAGGTCACGTTGGTGCTTTGTGACCACCCAGAGGGATGGAATAGGGAGGATGTGAGGGAGATGCAAGAGGGAGGAGATATGGGGATATATGTATATGTATAGCTGATTCACTTTGTTATAAAGCAGAAAGGTACACACCATTTTAAAGCAATTATACTCCATAAAGATGTTTAAAAAATAAATTCATGTGGAATAATTCTCATATAAAACTAAATGGAGCAAACAAAAGCTTCAAGAAAGATTTTCACATAACCTAATAGAATGGGAAACAAAAAGCATAGAATCAGGACCTCCACCCCTGTGAAGGATCTGAAGGGAAGAGAAGATCCACACAGGTTGACGCTTGCCCTGGGGAGTAAGCAGGTCAAGCCACAGTATAGTTGTCCTCATCTTATGTTCCTACGTAGAGGAGATAAGCCCCCTTGGCTGCTGGGAGGAATGTTGGGACACATAGATGGGTTTTAGTGGCCTAGACTCTACTCATGAAGAGTCCATAGGTACTGGTTTGCCAACAAAGAGTGGAAAGAGCTCTGCATTGGCAGTTGCCCCTTTGCCATGCTCCCTGATCCAAGCAGGGAAAACACCCCAGCTCTGCTCATTCCACACAACAGCTTGGTTCAGGATCTGGACCAGCAAGGCCCTGGGAAAGGGCTTGGCCTAGCTACACAAAGACAGTGTGGGAGCCTGGGCTGTGGTCCAGGTGGGGCAGCAGTGGACATTGACAGTGTTTACGGAAGCCATGCCATTGGAACCACCCTGATCAGTGTGCCTTGTCCCAGCTCTCAGCGAACACTCGGGCCCCACCCACTCCACACCACAGCTTGACACTTGATTTGGGGAAGACAGGTCCTGGAGGAAGACTCAACCTGAAGATGAAGAGGAGGCTTAGTGGCCTGGGGTGTGGTCCAGCTGGGGCAGTGGCAGCCAGTGGCAGCACTAGCTTAATCAGTGCCACAGGGGCAGCCCAGATCTCTGGTGGCAGCATGGTCACTTTAGATCCTGCAGCCACTATACCTGCACAGTCTAGCAAGCACTCCAGCTCCACCCACTACCTGCCACAGCCTCGCACTAGATATGGGAGGACCACAACAAATAAGAGGATGCAACCTTGGTCTGCATCTGAGCAGACCCACAGATGTCTACAGAGGTAGCGCATCAGACCTTTGTGAGTGCATGGGCCTTGTTTTGCTTTTTTTCTTTTTTCTTGTTAACATCTTTATTGGAGTATAATTGCTTTACAATGGTGTGTTAGTTTCTGTTTATAACAAAGTGAATCAGTTATACATGTACATATGTCCCCATATCTCTTCCCTCGAGTCTCCCTTCCTCTCACCCTCTCTATCCCACCCCTCTAGGTGGTCACAAAGCACCGAGCTGATCTCCCTGTGTTATGCAGCTGATTCCCACTAGCTATCTATTTTACGTTGGGTAAAAGCTCCAGACATTTTCCCGGACTGCCTCCTGGATAGCTGTGGCACAGCAGCCCCTCTGGCTGTGTTCACGCAGCCAACCCCTGTCCTCTCCCTGGGGTCTGACCTCTGAAGCCCATACCTCAGCTCCAAGACCCCGCCCACCCCAGCAGGTGAGCAGACAAGCCTCTCAGGCTGGTGCGTTCTTGTTGGCACTGATCCTCTGTGTGGGAATCTCTCCGCTTTGCCCTCTGCACCCCTGTTGCTGCACTCTCCTCCATGGCTCTGAAGTTTCCCCCTCCACCACCTCAGTCTCCACCTGGGAAGGGGCTTCCTAGTGTGTGGAAACCTTTCCTCCTTCACAGCTCCCTCCCAATGGTGCAGGTCCCGTCCCTATTCTTTTGTCTCTGTTTTTTCTTTTTCTTTTGCCCTACCCAGATACGTGTGGAGTTTCTTGCCTTTTGGGAGGTCTGAGGTCTTCTGCCAGCATTCAGTAGGTGTTCTGTAGGAGTTGTTTCACATGTAGATGTATTTCTGATATATTTGTGGGGAGGAAGGTGATCTTCACATCTTACTCTTCCGACATCTTGAAGCTCCTCTGCAAATGGTATCTTTAGTGGAACATATAATTGGATTTTCCCAAGCCTTGGGCTCCTAAAAATGCATCAAGCATCCACTGCATAGAAGTCTGATTTTCTCCTATTGTAATTCACTTTCCAGTCCTTGCAGATTGGCTCTATTAAGTCACTCTTCTGACGCTCAGCAAGGGTGCTCAACACTCCAGTCTGCAGCTCATTTCCCACCTTAAGTGGGAAGATCAGACCCCCTCACTTTCTTCAGCACTTTCCTACTTTGGGGCAGGGCACACACTCAAGAGGAACAGAGGCTGCTTGAGCCTGACCCTCAAGCCTTCTGCTCCAACAACTGGGGAGGAGATCATGCTTCTGATATTGTGTGGTAACAGCCACTGAGCAGAAAAGAAGTCATGCCTCACACCCTGCACAAAGTTTAGATCCTCCAACACCATTATCAAGGTGACAGCTCCCAGCACACCCTGAGGAAAGATTTGACTAGCCATCACATCAAAACCACTCTCACACCAAAGACATTGGACACCCAGAGTCCACGCAGGGATGTTCTGACATAAAACACTCCTTCAAGACCATAGAAGGTAACTATTTCTTCTAAATTCATAGAGACAGAGAAATTAAGTAAAATGTAAAGGCAGAGAGACTACTCCTAATTTAAAGAACAAGAAATATCCCTTAAAAAAACAAATGATGAAGTAGAGTTCACCAATCTACCAGACTCTGAGTTCAAAAATGTGGTAATAAAAACACTAACTTAATCAAGAAAAGTTATTGATAGAAAAGCAGATCACTGTAACAATGAACTAGAAACTATAAAGATGAGCTGATCAAAAATAGACAATTCAATTGCTGAAACATAATCCAATCTAGAAGCAATAAATCACAGACTAAATGACACAGAAGAAGGAATAAGTGATCTGGAAGATAGAATAATGGAAATCACCCAATTAGAACAGCAGCCAGAAAGACAAATGAAAAAATAAATGAAGGCAACATGTGAGATCTACGGGATACTATAAAACGTGCCAACCTAGGCATAATAAGTGTTCCAGAATGAGAAAAGAGCGAGGGGGATCTAAAATGTATTTGAAGAAAACTTCCTAAACCTAAAGAAGGAAACAGATACAATAAGCCCCTACATACAAACGAGTTCCATTCTGAGAGCACATTTGTAAGTCCAATTTGTTCATAAGTCCAACAAAGTTAGCATGGGTACCCAACTAACACAATCGCCTGTATAGTACTGTACTGTAATAGGTTTACAATACTTTTCACACAAATAATACATAAAAAACAAACACAAAAAATAAAAAAAACATTTTTAATCTTACAGTACAGTACCTTGAAAAGTGCATTAGTACAGTACAACAGCTGGTATTCAGGTGTTGGCATCAAGTGAACAGGCAAGAAGAGTTACTGATTGGGGGAGGGAGAGGAGGTGGGAGATAATAGAGGTGAAGTATCATCAGCAATAGAAAATGGAGGGCAAGCTGCAATTTCACTTACACCTGACATTGATGGAACACATGTTGGCATCTTTGAAAGTTCACAACTTGAAAGTTCATATGTAGGGGACTTATTGTATCTAGGTACAGGAAGAACAGAAGGTCCCAAATAAGATAAATCCAAGCAGACCTACAACAAAACACATCATAATTAAAATAGCAAAAAATAAAGATAGAGAATTCTAAAGACAGCAAGAGAAAAACAAGAGTCACAGTCACATACAAAGATCCTCCATAAGGCTATCAGAAGATTTCTCTGTGGAAACTTTGCAGTCCAGAAGGGAGTGGCATGATATATTCAAAGTACTGAAAGAGAAAAATCTACAACCTAGGATACTCTACCCAGCAATATTATCATTTAGAATAGAAAAGGTGAGAATTTATCAGACAAGAAAAGCTAAAAGAATTCACCAATACTAATCTTACCCTAAAAGAAATATTGGAAGGTCTTCTCTAAATGTAAAATAAGTAAGAATCTATAGAAAATGGAAAATCCCACTAGGAAAGACAAATATATAGTAAGGATTGAAGATCACTTAAATAAGCCAGTACATAGATTAAAAAAAAAAAAAAGTTGTAAAAGCAAAGATCATTACACTAAACAGAAAAGGGATAAGCCCGAAGTTGTAAAATATGACATCAAAAATGCAAAAGGTGGGGGAGGGGAGTAGGAAAAATAGATCCTTTAGAATGTGTTTGAATTTAAATGACTATCAGTTTAAAGCAAGTATCATTATGGACCAACATGCATGAACAACATGGTAACCACAAATCAAAAACATACCATAGAGTCACAAGAGCCAATGACACAATAGACCAGTTGGACTTACTTGATATCTGCAAGACACTACATCCAAAAAAAGCAGAATACACATTCTATTCAAGTGTGCATAGGATGTTCTCCAGGATAGACCACATACTAGCTCACAAAACAAGCCTCAATAATTTAAGAGGGTAGAAAATATATGAAGCGTTTTTTCTACCACAACTATATGAAACTGTACTGAAAGAAAAAAGGGAAAAGAACAAACACATGGAGATTAGACAACATGCTACTAAAAAGTCATTAGGCCAATGATGAAATCAGAGGAAATCAGAAAATATCTCAAGAAAAACATCAATGAAAACACTACTTTACAAAATCTACGGGATGTAGAAAAAGAAGTTCTAAGAAGGAAGTTCATAGCAATAGAGGCCTTCCTCAAGAAACAAGAAAAACTCAAACAACCTGACCTACCACCTAAAAGAATTAGAAGAACAAACAAAGCCCAAAGTCAGCAGAAGGAAAGAAATAATAAATATCAGAGAGGAAATAAAGTAGAGATTTTTAAAAATAGAAAAGATCAATGAAACCAAGAGTTGGTTTTTTGAAAAGATAAACAAAATTGACAAACATCTGGCCAGGCTCACCAAGAAGAAATGAGAGAAGACCCAAACGAACAAAATAAGAATCAAAAGAGGAGAAATAACAACTAATACCACAGATATACAAAAAATTATAAGAGAATACAATGAACAGTCCTATGCCAACAAATTGGGCAACTTATAAGAAATGGACAAATTTCTACAAACATGCAGTCTGCCAAGACTGAGTCAAGAGGAACAGACAATCTGAACAGATTGATTACTAAAAGTGAAATTGAATCTGTAATTTAAAAAACTCCCTGCAAACAAAATTTCAGGACCACACAGCTTCACAGAGGAATTCTTCCAAACATACATAGAAGAATATATTCTTCTCAAACTATTCCAAAAAAATCAAAAAGCAAGGAACACTCCCAAATTCACTCCATGAGGCCACCATTATCCTTATATTAAAATCAGACAAAGACACTACAAAAAAAGAAAATTACAGGCCAATATCTTTGATGAATATAGATGCAAAAATCATCAACATAATACTAGCAAACTGAATCCAACAATGCATAAAAAGGATCACACACCATGATCAAATTGAATTTATTCCAGGGTCACAAGGATGGTTCAACATATGCAAATCAATCAATATGATTCACCATGTTAACAAAAGGAAAGACAAAAAACACATGATCATCTCAATAGATGCAAAAAAAGCATTTGACAAAATTCAACATCCATTCATAATAAAAACTTTCATCAAGGTTGGTATAGAGGGAACATAACTCACCATAGTAAAGGCCATTTACAACAAACCCACAGCCAACATAATACTTAAAAGCTGAAAGCCTTCTCACTAAATTTAGGAAGAAGACAAGGATGTCCACTCTCACTGCTTCTATTTAAGATAGTATTGAAAGTCCTAGCCACAGCAATCACACAAGTAAAAGAAGGTATCCAAACAGGAAGAGAAATGGTAAAACTGTCACGTTTTTTGCAGATGACATAATACGCTATATAGAGAACCTTAAAATCTCCATGCCAAAACTATTAGAACTAATAAATGAATTCAGCAAAGTTACAGGATACAAGATTAATATACAGAAATGTGTTGTGTTTCTATACACTAATAATGAAATATCAGAAAGGAAATTAAAAAAAAAATCCCGTTTAAAATCACACACAGAAAAAAAATACCTAGGAATAAATTTAACCAAGGAGGTGAAAGACCTATATGCTGAAAACTATAAAACATTGATAAAGAAAATTGAAGATGATTCAAAGAAATGGAAAGATATCCCATGCATTTGGATTAGATTGGAAGAATCAATATTATTAAAATAGTCAAACTACACAAAGCAATTTTCGGATTTAATTCAATCCCTATCAAAATACCCAGAACAATTTTCACAGAACTAGGACAAATAATCCTGAAATTTATATGAAACCCCAAATTGCCAAAGCAATCCTGAGAAAAAAGAACAAAGCTGGAAGTAACCCTCCCACACTTCAGACTATACTACCAAGCTACAGTAATCAAAACAGGGTGGTATTAGCACAAAAAACATACACATAAATCGATGGAACAGACTACAGAGCCCAGAAATAAACCCACATACCTATGGCCAATTAATCTACAACAAAGGAAGCAAGCATATATCATGGATGAAAGACAGTCCCTTCAAGAAGTGGTGCTGGGAAAGCTGGACAGCTTCATGTAAAACAGTAAAATTAGAACATTTCCTCACACCATATACAAAAATAAACTGAAAATAGTTTAAAGATATAAATTTAAGATGTGACACCGTAAAAATCCTAGAAGAGAACATAGGCACAGCACTCTTTGACATAAATTGTAGCAATATTTTTTTAGATCAGTTTTCTAAGGGAAAATAAATAAAAGCAAAAATAAACAAGTGGGACCTATTCAAATTTAAAAGCTTTTGCACAGCCAAGGAAACCATCAACAAAACAAAAAGACAACCTATAGAATGCGAGAAAATATTTACAAATGCTGCAACTGACAAGGGTTAATATACAAAATATCCAAATAACTCAATATCCAAATAACTCCAAATAACCAAATAACTTTGGTTACCAAGTAACCAAACAACCCAATCAAAAAAAGGGGCAAAAGATCTGAATAGATATTTTTCTATAGAAGACATATAGTTGGCTAACAACACATGAAAAAAAATGCTCTACACTGTTTACATCAGGTAAGTGCAAATCAAAACCACAGTGAGATAGCACCTCACACCAGTCAGAATGGCTATCATCAAAAAGTCTACAAATAATAAATGCTGGAGAAAGTGTGGAGAAAAGGGAAGACTCCTACACTGTTGGTTGGAATGTAAATTGGTGGAGCAGTTTGGAAAACAGAATAGAGGTTTCTTAAAAAACTAAAAACAGAACTACCATTATGATCCAGCAATTCCATTCCTGAGTATATATCCAACAAAAGGTTCTCGAAAATGTAAATGAAGACAAATCAGTGGCTATTTATAGCAAACCATAAGCTGATGTCATGTAATTAATTGTATACAGTAGTGAAGAGATGCTTTTGTAGCTGAACAACGTTCTAAGCTAGTTGCTGCCAAAGTCAGGGGCGACCATATCACACCCTCCCATCTGGCACATACAAAATTACACTCAGCTCCTTGTCCACATTATACATCCTTACATTCTTGCAGATGTGACAGATCAACAGTGAAACAAACATCACCAGTAGATTGATCTAGCTACTTGTTTACAGCAATGAAACTCACTTGACAGAAAACACAGGAGCAGTGCAGCAGATTATAGGGAAGCTTCCCAGTCCCAGGCATGAGGTTGGTAAATCTTCTTTGCTTATGTGCTTGCCTTTTTTTCTGGAAGACCCTTAAACTTGCATCTGTTCCCTTCCCAAGAATGTAACACCTACATACCAACTTACTAGTTAAACAATCACACACGACTATTAGGAAACTAAGTACTCTTCTGTCAGTTCACATGGAGCACTTTATTAATGTCACACTTGGGTCAGGTTTATTAAGCAGACACACTAAATAAGAACTCTGGCATACAGCAACTATAGGCTCTGCCAGGCCCATGGTTTACCTTTGAAGAATAAGATTCAGTGTTCATAGTCAACCACAAGTGATAATACTACTTTGAGGGCCATATTAAATGCATCAGTAATCTTGGCATCAAGATACTCATACTATGAGCTCTAGACCTTGTTCTTTCACTGTCACCCATTCAAGCATGAAGTCAAACTGATAAAACATAGATGAAAACAGCCATTTTATGTGAGGTTACAACTATCTTTATTCATTTCTTTCTAAAGATAAGGAGCTTGTGGTACTAGACACTGATGGTAATTACCAGAATAAGGACTAAGGCTGCCTCGGCCACCGTTCAAATTTTTCATCCCAGCCTCTTCCCATACCATCACTATATAAAAGACACAAAATAAAAGCTTTTAAAAAGCCACTAAAATGACCAAGGAACCAAATCATACTAACCTTTTGACTGTTTCAAATTTCTAAGGCACTGGCCTAAGGAAGTCCATGAGATCAAAGCTGAAAATGAACAACAGCAATGAGAAGCAGTATGTGTGGTAAAAACAAACAAACAAGCAAACAAAAAACCCCAAATAGTGAGCAGATCTAGGTCAACAGAGCTTGGTTTGAGTATGAAAGTAGAAAGTTTTGCACATTTAAAAATTTCTGGTCATCAATGCATGAGAATGATTATCTTCTAAAAATCTAGGTTTTCACACAATAGATCTATTCCCTATTTTATATACATGACAGAACTTCACCTTTCCAGCTAATAAGTATGTTTTTTTTTCTATACCAATCTGCTTCCTGCTTTGTTCACAGCAAATTATTCCCATTTTTCCAGCAATTAATTGTACGGTTTGGTTAACTGATCCTTCCTCAGCCTGGATATCTTTCTCCTAATTGTTAATGTTCCTTTTAAATTGTGATTTGGTATTTAGTAAAATTTTATTTTCAACTGCAGAAAAACAAAATAACAATAACATCTATCAATTTGAGCCTCTTTTTGGTTCCTGGACCCAATTCCCAACACATCAACAAACAATTCTTGGACACCAGCAGAGTGTCTGAGAATTCAGCTCAATTCTGACATTATCTACCCAGAGATAGCATTAGATTCCAGAGGTCAGGGATTCAACACTGCAAGATTAAATTCAGATGCCAGTCGCATGTCCAGGTTGTTACCTATATTTCTGATTGGCTATACATCAGAGGTTCCAATTACCCCTTCCTTGGGTTCAATTAATTTGCTAGAGCAACTCACAGAACTCAGAGCAATATTTTACTTACTAGATTAAAAATTTATTGCCAAACGATATAATTCAGGAACAGCCAGATGAAAGAGATGCACAGGGCAAGGTGTTGGGAAAGGGTGCAGAGCTTCCATACTCTTTCCAGGCACTTCACCATCTCAGCACCTCCAACCTCGAGGCTTTCCAAACCCTGTCCTTTTGGGGTTTTATGGAGACCTCTTATTTAGGCATGATTGGTGAAATCATTGGCCATTGGCAATTGATTCAATCTCCACTCCTTCTCCGTTCCCCCAAGGTCAGAGGGGTGGGACTGAAAAGTCCAGCCCTTTAATCACAGAGTTGGTTCTCCTGGCAACCACCCCTCTTCCTTAGGTGGGGACCCAAAGTCATCTCATTAACATAACAAAGGACACATTTATTGATTTTTAAAATCATCTTTATTGAGTATAATTGCTTTACAATGGTGTGTTAGTTTCTGCTTATAAAAAGTGAATCAGCTCTACATATTCATATACACCATAGCTAACACTGGCTGCCACTGCCACAACTGGACCACACCCCAGGCCACTAAGCCTCCTCTGCATCTTCAGATTGAGTCTTCCTCCAGGACCTTTCTGCCCCAAATCTACCGTCAAGCTGTGGTGTGGAGTGGGTGGGGCCCGAGTGTTCGCTGAGAGCTGGGACAAGGCACACTGATCAGGGTGGTTCCAATGGCATGGCCTCAGCAAACACTGTCAATGTCCACTGCTGCCCCACCTGGACCACAGCCCAGGCTCCCACACTGTCTTTGTGTAGCTAGGCCAAGCCCTTTCCCAGGGCCTTGCTGGTCCAGATCCTGAACCAAGCTGTTGTGTGGAATGAGCAGAGCTGGGGTGTTTTCCCTGCTTGGATCAGGGAGCATGGCAAAGTGGCAACTGCCAATGCAGAGCTCTTTCCACTCTTTGTTGGCAAACCAGTACCTATGGACTCTTCATGAGTAGAGTCTAGGCCACTAAAACCCATCTATGTGTCCCAACATTCCTCCCAGCAGCCAAGGGGGCTTATCTCCTCTGCATAGGAACATAGGATGAGGACAGTTATACTGTGGCTTGACCTGCTTACCCCCAGTGCAAGGGTCAAACTGTGTGGATCTTCTCTTCCTTTCAGATCCTTCACAGGGGTGGAGGTCCTGATTCTATGCTTTTTGTTTCCCATTCTACTGGGTTATGTGAAAATCTTTCTTGCAGCTTTTGTTTGCTCCATTTAGTTTTATATGAGAACTGTTCCACATGAGTTAATTTTTTAAAAATATCTTTATGGAGTATAAATGTTTACAATGGGGTGTAAGTTTCTGCTTTATAACAAAGTGAATCAGCTATACATATACCCCATATCTCCTCCCTTTTACATCTCCCTCACATCCTCCTTATCAAACCCCACTAGGTGGTCACAAAGCACCCAGCTGATGTCCCTGTGCTATGTGGCTGCTTCCCACCAGCTATCTATTTTACATTTGATAGTATTTATAAGTCCATGCCACTCTCTCACTTTGTCCCAGCTTACACTTCCCCCTCCCTGTGTCCACAAGTCCATTCTCTAGGCCTTCATCTTTATTGCTGTCCTGCCCCTAGGTTCTTCGGAACACTTTTTTTTTTTTTTTTTTTAGATTCCATACATATGTGTTAGCATATGGTATTTGTTTTCCTCTTTCTGACTAACTTCACTCTGTATGACAGACTCTATGTCCACCCACCTCACTACAATAACTCCATTTTGGTTTTTTTATGGCTGAGTGTTATTCCATTGTATATGTGTGCCACATCTTCTTTATCCATTCACCTGTTGATGGACACTTAGGTTGCTTTGATCTCCTGGCTATTGTAAATAGAGCTGAAATGAACATTTTGGGACATGACTCCTTTTGAATTATGGTTTTCATAGGGTATATTCCCAGTAGTGGGGTTGCTGGGTCTTATGGTAGTTCTATTTTTATTTTTTTAAGGAATCTCCATAGTGACTGTATCAATTTACATTCCCACTAACAGTGCAAGAGGGTTCCCTTTTCTCTTCACCCTCTCCAGCATTTATTGTTTGCAGACATTTTGATGATGACCATTCTGAATTGTGTGAGGTGATACCTCTTTGTAGGTTTTTTTTTTTTTTTTTTTTCGGTACGCGGGCCTCTCACTGCCTTGGCCTCTCCCATTGTGGAGCACAGGCTCTGGATGCACAGGCCCAGTGGCCATGGCCCACGGGCCCAGCCGCTCCACGGCACGTGGGATCCTCCTGGACCAGGGCACGAACCCGTGTCCCCTGCATCAGCAGGCGGACTCCCAACCACTGCGCCATGAGGGAAGCCCCCCTCCTTGTAGTTTTGAGTTGCATTTCTCTAATGATTAGTGATGATTAGCATCCTTTCCATTTGCTCTAATTTCATTATTTTACATGTAGCTGTCCAGTTTTCCCAGCACCACTTATTGAAGAAGTTGTCTTTTCTCCACTATAAATTCTTGCCACTTTTACCAAAAATAAGGGGACCATAAGCGCTTGGGTTTATCTCTGGGCTTTCTTTCCTGTTCCATTGATCTATATATTGTCTAAAGCTTTTTCTGCATCTATTGAGATGATCATATGGTTTTTCTCCTTCAATTTGTTAATATGGTGTATCACGTTGACTGATTTGCATATATTGAAGAATCCTTGCATTTCTGGAATAAACCACACTTGATCATGATGTACAAAACTTTTAATGTGCTGTTCGATTGTGTTGACTAGTATTTTGTAGAGGATTTTTGCATCTATGTTCATCAGTGATATTGGCCTGTAGTTTTATTTCTTTGTGACATCTTTGTCTGGTTTTGGTATCAGGATGATGGTGACCTCGTAGAATGAGTCTGGGAGTGTTCCTCGCTCTGCTCTATTTTGGAAGAGTTTGAGAAGGATAGGTGTTAGCTCTTCTCTAAATGTTTGACGGAATTCTCCTGTGAAGCCATTTGGTCCCAGGCTTTTTTTTTTTTAACATCTTTATTGAAGTATAGTTGCTTTACAATGGTGTGTTAGTTTCTGTTTATAAGAAAGTGAATCAGTTATACATATACATATGTTCCCATATGTCTTCCCTCTTTCGTCTCCCTCCCTCCCAACCTCCCACTCCCACCCTTCTGGGTGATCACAAACCACCGAGCAGATCTCCCTATGCTATGCGGCTGCTTCCCACTAGCTATCTATTTTACATTTGGTAGTGTATATATGTCCATGCCAATCTCTCCCTTTGTCACAGCTTAACTATCGCCCTCCCCATAGCCTCAAGTCCATTCTCTAGTAGGTCTGTGTCTTTATTCCCGTCTTATCCTTAGGTTCTTCATGACCTTTTTTTTTTAAAATTATTCCATATATATGTGTTAGCATATGGTATTTGTGTTTCTCTTTCTGACTTACTTCACTCTGTATGACAGACTCTAGGTCCATCCACCTCACTACAAATAACTCAATTTCGTTTCTTTCTATGGCTGAGTAATATTCCATTGTATATATGTGCCACATCTTCTTTATCCATTCATCTGATGATGGACACCTAAGTTGCTTCCATGTCCTGGCTATTGTAAATAGAGCTGCAATGAACAGTTTGGTACATAACTTTTTTTAAAAAGTCTTTATTGAAGTATATTTGCTTTACAATTGTGTGTTAGTTTCTGCTTTATAACAAAGTGAATCAGTTATACATATACATATGTTCCCATATCTCTTCCCTCTTGAGTCTCCCTCCATCCCACCCTCCCTATCCCACCCCTCTAGGTGGTCACAAAACACCGAGCTGATCTCCCTGTGCTATGCGGCTGATTCCCACTAGCTATCTATTTTACGTTTGGTAGTGTATATATGTCCATGCCACTCTCTCACTTTGTCACAGCTTACCCTTCCCCATCTTAATATCCTCAAGTCCATTCTCTAGTAGGGCTGTGTCTTTATTCTCATCTTACCCCTAGGTTCTTCATGAACATTTTTTTTCTTAGATTCCATATATATGTGTTAGCATACTGTATTTGTTTTTCTCTTTCTGACTTACTTCACTCTATATGACACACTCTAGGTCCATCAACCTCACTACAAATAAATCAATTTCATTTCTTCTTATGGCAGCCTAATATTCCATTGTATGTATGTGCCAATCTTCTTTATCCATTCATCAGATGATGGACACTTACGTTGCTTCCATGTCCTGACTATTGTAAATAGAGCTGCAATGAACATTTTGGTACATGACTCTTTTTGAATTATGGTTTTCTAAGTGTATATGCCCAGAAGTGGGATTGCTGGGTCGTATGGTAATTCAATTTTTTAAGTTTTTTAAGGAACCTCCATACTGTTTTACATATTGGCTGTGTGAATTTACATTCCCACCAACAGTGCAAGAATGTTCCTTTTTCTCCACAACCTCTCCAGCATTTATTGCTTCTAGATTTTTTGATGATGGCCATTCTGACCAGTGTGAGATGATATCTTAATGTAATTTTGATTTGCATTTCTCTAATGATTAATGATATTGAGAATTCTTTGATGTGTTTGTTGCCAATCTGTATATCTTCTTTGGAGAAACGTCTATTTAGCTCTTCTGCCCATTTTTGGATTGGGTTGTTTGTTTTTTTGTTATTGAGCTACATGTGCTACTTGTAAATGTTTGAGATTAATCCTTTGTCAGTTGCTTCATTTGCAAATATTTTCTCTCATTCTGAGGGTTGTCTTTTGGTCTTGTTTATAGTTTCCTTTACTGTGCAAAAGATTTTAAGTTTCATTAGGTCCCATTTGTTTATTTTTTTAAATTTCCATTTCTCTAGGAGGTGGGTCAAAAAGGATATTGCTGTTATTTATGTCATAGAGTGTTCTGCCTATGTTTTCCTCTAAGAGTCTTATTGTGTCTGGCTTTACATTTAGGTCTTTAATCCATTTTGAGTTTATTTTTGTGTATGGTGTCAGGGAGTGTTCTAATTTCATACTTTTACATGCACCTGTCCAGTTTTCCCAGCACCACTTATTGAAGAGGCTGTCTTTTCTCCAGTGTATATTCTTGCTTCCTTTGCCACAGATAAGATGACCATATGTGCATGGGATTTTTCTCTGGGCTTTCTAGCCTGTTCCATTGATCTATATTTGTGTTTTTGTGCCAGTACCATACTGCCTTGCTTACTGTAGCTTTGTAGTATAGTCTGAATTCAGGGAGCCTGATTCCTCCAGATCCATTTTTCGTTTTCAAGATTGCTTTGGCTATTCGGGATCTTTTGTGTTTCTAAACAAATTGTGAAATTTTTTGTTCTAGTTCTGTGAAAAATGCCCGTGGTAGTTTGATAAGGATTGCACTGAATCTGTAGATTGCATTGGGTAGTAGAATCATTTTCACAATGTTGATTCTTCCAATCCAAGAACATGGTATATCTCTCCATCTATTTGTATCATCTTTAATTTCTTTCATCAGTGTCTTTTTTTTTTTTTTTTTTTTTTGCGGTACGTGGGCCTCTCACTGTTGTGGCCTCTCCCATTGCGGAGCACAGGCTCCGGACGCACAGGCTCAGCGGCCATGGCTCACAGGCCCAGCTGCTCCGTGGCATGTGGGATCCTCCCGGACCGGGGCACGAACCCGTGTCCCCTGCATCGGCAGGCAGACTCTCAACCACTGCGCCACGAGGGAAGCCCTCATCAGTGTCTTATAATTTTCTGCATACAGGTCTTTTGTCTCCTTAGGTAGGTTTATTCCTAGATATTTTTTCTTTTTGTTGCACTAGTAAATGGGAGTTTTTCCTTAATTTCTTTTTCAGATTTTTCAACATTAGTGTATAGGAATGTAAGAGATTTCTGTGCATTAATTTTCTGTCCTGCTACTTATCCAAATAAGTAGCATTTGCTACATATCCAAATTCATTGATTAGCTCTAGTAGTTTTTGGGTAGCATCTTTAGGATTGTCTACATATAGTATCATGTCATCTGAAAACAGTGACAACTTTACGTCTTCTTTTCCAATTTGGATTCCTTTTATTTCTTTTTATTCTCTGATTCGTGTGGCTAAAACTTCCAAAACTATGTTGAATAAGAGTGGTGAGAGTGGGCAACTTTTTCTTGTTCATGATCTTAGAGGCATGTTACTTCCAAAGTACTGTTGAATAACAGTAGTGAGAGTAGGCAACCTTGTCTTATTCCTGACTTCAGTGGAAATTATTTCACATTTTTATCATTGAGGACAATGTTGGCTGTGGGTTTGTCATATATGGCCCATATTATGTTGAAGAAAGTTCACTCTATGTATAGTATCTGCAGGGTTTTTTATCATAAATCGGTGTTGAATTTTGTCAAAAGTTTTCTCTGCATCTATTGAGATGATCATATGGTTTTTCTCCTTCAATTTGTTCATATGGTGTATCACATTGTTTGATTTGTGAATATTGAAGAATCCTTGCATTTCTGGAATAAACCCCACTTGATCATGGTGTATGATCCGTTTAATGTGCTGTTGGATTCTGTTTGCTAGTATTTTGTTGAGGATTTTTGCATCTATGTTCATCAGTGATATTGGCCTGTAATTTTCTTTCTTTGTGACATCCTTGCCTGGTTATGGTCACCTCGTAGGATGAGTTTGGGAGTGTTCCTCCCTCTGCTATATTTTGGAAGAGTTTGAGAAGGATAGGTGTTAGCTCTTCTCTGAATGTTTGATAAAATTCGCCTGTGAAGCCATTTGGTCCTGGGCTTTTGTTTGTTGGAAGATTTTTTATCACAGGTTCAATTTTAGTGCTTTGATTGTTCTGTTCATATTTTCTATTTCTTTTTGGTTCAGTCTCGGCAGGTTGTTCATTTCTAAGAATGTGTACATTTCTTCCAGGTTGTCCATTTTATTGGCATAGAGTTGCTCATAGTAATCTCTCATGATCCTTTCTATATCTTCAGTGTCAGTTATTACTTCTCCTCTTTCATTTCTAATTCTATTGATTTGAGTCTTCTACCTGTTTTTCTTGATGAGTCTGGCTAATGGTTTATCAATTTTGTTTATCTTCTCAAAGAACCAGCTTTTAGTTTTCTTGATCTTTGCTATCATTTCCTCCATTTCTTTTTCATTTATTTCGGCTCTGATCCTTATTTTTTTCTTTCCTTCTACTAACTTTGGGATGTTTTTGTTCTTATTTCTCTAATTGATTTAGGTGCAAGGTTAGGTTGTTTATTTGAGATGTTTCCTGTTTCTTAAGGTAGGATTGTATTGCTATAAACTTCTTAGAACTGCTTTTGCTATATTCCATATGTTTTGGGTCATCGTGTCTCCATAGTCATTTGTTTCTAGGTATTTTTTGATTTCCTATTTGATTTCTTCAGTGGTCACCTGGTTTTTATGTAGTGTATTGTTTAGCCTCCATGTGTTTGTAGTTTTTATGAATCTTTTCTTGTAATTGGTATCTAGCCTCATAGCGTTGTGGTTGGAAAAGATACTTGATATGATTTCAATTGTCTTAAATTTACCAAGCCTTGCACTGTGACACAGGATATGATCTATCCTAGAGAATGTTCCATGAGCACTTGAGAAAAATGTGTATTCTGTTTTTTCTGGATGGAATGTCCTGTAAATATCAATTAAGTCCATCTTGTTTAATGTATCATTTAAAGCTTGTATTTCCTTATTTATTTTCATTTTGGATGATCCTTCAATTGATGAAAGTGGGGTCTTAAAGTCCCCTACTATGATTGTGTTGCTGTCAATTTCCCCTTTTATGGCTGTTACCATTTGCCTTATGTATTGAGGTGCTTCTATGTTGGGTGCATAAATATTTACAATTGTTATATTTTCTTCTTGGATCGATCCCTTGATAATTATGTAGTGTCCTTCTTTGTCTCTTGTAATAGTCTTTATTTTAAAGTCTGTTTTGTCTGATATGAGAATTGCTACTCCAGCTTTCTGTTGATTTCCATTTGCATGAAATATCTTTTTCCATCCCCTCACTTTCAGTCTGTATGTGTCCTTAGGTCTGAAGTGGGTCTCTTGTAGACAGTATACATATGGGTCTTTTTTTTTTGTATCCATTCAGCCAATCTGTGTCTTGTGGTGGGAGCATTTAATCTATTTACATTTAAGATAATTATTGATATGTATGTTCCTATTCCCATTTTCTTAATTGTTCTGGGTTTGTTATTGTAGGTCTTTTCCTTCTCTTGTGTTTCTTGCCTAGAAAAGTTCCTTTAGCATTTGTTGTAAAGCTGGTTTGGTGGTGCTGAACTCTCTCAGCTTAAGCTTGTCTGTAAAGGTTTTAATTTCTTTGTCAAATCTGAAGAAGATCCTTGCTGGGTAGAGTAATCTTGGTTGTAGGTTTTTCTCCTTCATCACTTTAAATATGTCCTGCCACTCCCTTCTGGCTAGCAGGGTTTCTGCTGAAATTTCAGTTGTTAACCTTATTTTGATTCCCTTGTGTGTTATTTGTTGTTTTCCCCTTGCTGCTTTTAATATTTTTTCCTTGTATTTAATTTTTGATAGTTTGATCAATATGTGTTTTGGCATATTTCTCCTTGGATTTATCCTGTATGGGACTCTCTGTGCTTCCTGGACTTGATTAACTATTTCCTTTCCCATATTAGGGAAGTTTTCAACTATAATCTCTTCAAATATTTTCTCAGTCCCTTTCTTTTTCTCTTCTTCTTCTGGGACCTCTATAATTCAAATATTGGTGCATTTAATGTTGTCTCAGAAGTCTCTGAGACTGTCTTTAGTTCTTTTCATTCTTTTTTCTTTATTCTGCTCTGCAGTAGTTATATGCACTATTTTATCTTCCACGTCATTTATCCGTTCTTGGAAGTTTTATAGCTTCCACATAAAAATGAAAACATACAGTATTTGTCTTTCTCTAGATGACTTAATACTATTTTCTTAATCATTACACAACACTGCCTTTACAGATATGGAAATGAGCACTTGGAAAGGTGAGGCAGCCTGCTTGACACATAACCAGTAACAGGACAAATATTTTATCATTAGAACTCACTGCTTTTGGATCTTAAAAAGGTGGCATCATTTATTTATTTATTTATTCATTCTTTTTAAAAATAAACTTTACTTCTTAGAAAAGTTTTAGATATACAGAAAAATGGTGGAGATGGTATAGACTGTTCCCATATACCTCTCACACAGTTTCCCCCATTTTTAACATTTTACATTAATAAGGCACATTTGTTATGATTGATGAACAAATATTGATGCATTATTATTAACTAATGTCTATGTTTTATTCAGATTTCCTTAGTTTTTATGTAATGTCCTTCTTTTCTATTCTATGATTCTCATCCAAAATGTCACATTACCTTCAGTTGTCATGTCTCTGTGTCTGTAGACTCTTCTTGGCTGTGGCAGTTTCTCAGACTTTCCTTGGTTATGATGACCTTGACAGTTTCAAGGAATCCTGGTGCCATTTTTATTATATCATATCAAAGATACATACTATTAAAATAAATTACTGCTGTTGATATTGCCTTTGATCACTTGGTTGAGGTAGTTTATGTCAGGTTTCTCCACAGTAAGTAATTCTTTTCTCTCTCCTTTCATATTGTACTCTTTGGAAGGAGGTCACTGCTAAGCCCATGTTTAAGGAATGAGGAGTTAAACTCTATTTCTTCAAGAGAAGAATATCTACATAAATAATTTGGATTTTTCTGCACAGGAAATTTTTCTCTTCTTCCCATTTAGTTATTTATTCATTCATTTACTTATACAAGGATACATTTGTAGATATTTATTTATTTTTTACATTAAAGATTATTTAGTCTACTACAGCAATAAGAAAGTAGGTTATCAGTGCCCCATCTTGTTCTAGTTACGTAGTAACATTGTTTTGGTTATTCTGAGGAGGTAGTGGTATATCTAAAGTGCATAGTCTCTCTGTGGGCTGTTTATTGACTCATGTTGGTGCTGGGAAATATCACTGTTCTCTTTTACTATACTGATGAGGAAAAATAGTGCAGCTATTATGACACCACTGGCCCAGTTCATTTCTCACTTTCTCCATCCCTCCTTATTGCCTGCACCTGGCCAAGTACCAAGGGAGCCCAGTGACTTCTCTGACTTAGAGAACTGTGTCCATTCTTGACCTGAATTAAGACAAGCAGCTTACACCTCATGGTGCCCACCCTCAACTAGGTTGCTCTCATCCTTGCAACACAGTGAGTACCAGCAAGCCACACTCTTTCTTTTTAAGGCACAGAGGGAAGGGCCAAGTAATCTTTAATGCCCTGAAGCTCCTTCAAGAATGAGAAGGATGTAGTATTTTTGTTTTCCCTTAAGCACCTATTATGTTGTGTATGACCCATTTTGGCAAGAAGAGCCCAATATATCTGAGAAGGAAACTTCAGTGTCATTTGTGCAGATTTTCAAAATGAAATGGTTAAACCATAGGATTCGCAGTAATCCAGGATGGGAGAAACCAATTAGTAAACCTTGGCAGCAAGAATGAAATCTTATCCACCATTATGTTGTCCATAATAATGATCTGTGCCACATACTGTTCTGAATGAAGTTCTCCTCAGCCTGCTATGACACTTGCCAGAACAGGATGGAGTGGAAACTTACTTTCCCTCCTTTCCATGGCTCTGGTAAAGAAAAATAGCTTACATGAAGAAACAGAGATCTGCTGCCTCTCATTTGGAAAAATTCTCATACACATCCAATTCGTATAAGGATAGTCTTGGCTTTCAAGTATTATCATTTGGGAAAGATCACCTTGCTGATTTGGAACCTCCCCAAGATTTCAAGGTTACCAACCATTTTACCTTTCTTTTCTGGTGCTGCTCCAAGATTGAAATTGTTTTGTATCTCTATTTCAATGACATAATCTACCTTTCTGAGACATATAAAGTGTAATCTAATTTAGTGATACAGGCAGTCTTGCAGATGCAGAAAGCTGCCAAATACTACTTGAGCTGTTGGTGAAAGGCTGACCTTCAAAGTGTGATATGGGGTTACCTCAGTCAACCTGCACATGGGAAACAGAGGATTCTCTCTGACAATACTGTCAGGTAATGTAGACTAATGGGGGATGGAAACAATGACATAGAAATAAGAAAAATTTGAGATGTAATCTTGCTCTATCCCTTATTAACCAAGTGACCTCGAGCAGTTACTTAACCTCTATGAATCTCTTTTTTGAAATACCAACTCTTATGTGATTTCTATAAGGATTAAATGAGACAAGATATATAAAGAGATTGAAGCATAATAGGGGATCCATAAAAATAGTGCTTATCATTCTCATCATCAAAATGTTGATGTTATATCCTTTATTATTACAATTCCAAGATTCTGAAATCCACATGGTACATACCAACTTCTCTCACTTTGGGCTTGGCTCCAATAAGAATTATTGCCCTTCACAAAGGAAAATGGCTCTTCTGACCCACCATCTCTACAGCATCACTTTGAATTATTTTCCATTGTAAGTTAATTTGTTCAGAAGCACTTTCTCTCTTTCTCTCCGGATTTTATGTTCAGGCCCTGGATGTGATGTACTCTACATACTCACAGTGGGTATCATTACACAGAGATTAAAACCAAGATTTCAATCCTGGTGACCTCATAACTTTAAGCAGAGCTAAATTATCATAGCAGATCTTGGCACATTCTGGCAGAATGTCTCTGAGCCTTCAGGTGGCTCACTTGCTCTCAATATTTTGGGGTGGTTCCTTTTCCTCTGTCAACCCATAGGCAAAAAATACACCCTTATTGATGTATAATCTCTGTTAAACAGAGATTAAAGCTGCTTTCAGTTGTTACCTGATACATAACCACTGACACTCAAGGCTGGAGGAGACCTCACTAGTCTTTCAGTCTTCAAGGCTGGAAGAGACCTCACTAGTCTTTCAGTCTTAACTACCCTTATACAAATTTGGGAACCACTTGTGGAACCTGGGGTATGTTTTTACTTTTCTCTTGGGTTGGACTAAAGGAATATAAGCGTCCACTTGCCATTAAAATGTTTTTGACTTCCACCTAACACGACATTTCTTAGCAACCTCTCCACATTCCTGGCTGGGCTTTCACGTTATTACAATATTTATACCTTTTCTTTGACCTCCAGACTTCTGAAGAGAGTAGACACTCTGCTTGTTCACTCAACATTTCATTTGCACTCTGCCTCTTGTCTCCACCACAATTCTGAAACTGCTCCTTGGAGGGCCACATTCTTGGTATTCTCACAGTGGTCTATCAAATTACCTTTCCTCAATCCCATCTTCCTTCCTTCCTTCCTTCCTTCCTTTCTGACACTGCGTCACCCATCACACTTGTTTTTCTGCAACTGCTTCCGTGGCTTCTAATATTTTATACTACTTGGATTCTCCTGCTACTTGTCAGATTATTCATCGATTAGGATGATTTTTCTTTCTTCACCCACCTTAGAAATGTAGGCATTCCCAAATCCTGTTCTTATCTGTATTCTTTCATCTTCCTGCCCACTCATTTTCACTCATCTCATCCATTCCATGGCTTCAAATACCACCTCCTTACCAATGGCTCCCAAATCTTTATCTAGATCTGTGGATTGGATCTCTCCTGATCTCTGTTCTCACCATTCAGTTGCTTGCTGGACCTTTTCACCTGTGGATTTGTTGGTAAATCAAAAGCAATATATTTAAATCTCAATTTATAATTCATCTCAAGTGTTTTCAAATTGCGGTTTCCAGATCCCTACGGTTCATGAAAAATCCTCAGATGCTAATTAGGAATGGGGTTAGTAGCTGTGAGAATGAGAGCCCCAGACCTCCAATTCAGTTAACAGGAGCACCTTTGTTTTTTTTGTTTTATATGTGGGGCCTCCAAGTAAGATTTCATTTTTTCAAGGATTGTGATGTTAAAAAAATATTTGGAATCTACTGAGTCACCCAAATTTGTTCAGAACTAGTTCCATCTAGTCTTGACTTTTTAATTTCAGTTTTTATTATAGGAATTACAAATTCAAATACCTGCAGGGACAAAATAGGAAATGTAAATCAGTGAAATTCCCTGAATCTAAGACAGAAGACAGTAGTGGCAACTGTGGTATACTGACGATAACATATCACCTCTAACGGCCTTCAAATAAAAAAAGTTAACTCAGTATATGAGCCATAAATCCATACCTGTAAGCTTAATCTTCTCAAGAGTTATAAATTGGCAATCTTTGGGTAGGAATATTATCCTAATTACCCAGGTTGGACACCTTGGAGGGATTTCTGTCCCTCCTTTTTCTTCTCTGATTAGTTTTCTTCCTTGTCATTTCAATCATGATTAAGTATAAGGCTTCCTCCCTCTCATTTGTTCCCTCATTTCTCCTTTTTACCTTATTCTTATTGATCCTGGTTTAGACTCCCTGTCAGCTTGTTCATGGACTTTTTCTTTGCCCCTCCCTCTGAGCTATTCTGAAGACTTTATTCAAAATTTGTTCACATTGTCTATGATGAGAAAACAATGATCTCAGCTTGATTTTCAAGGCTATTCAAATTTCTGCCTTATTTTTGCATTTCCACAGAACCTAATTATAATCATCCTCTGATATTTACTGCCTTCTATATGTTCTACTTTCTGTATCTTCTATCTTATAGTTATTTGTATACATCTCATTCATCCTACTATACTGTGAACTTCTACTGTTTCATGTAATGTAGGTATGCATTTTTTAGTAACTACCATGTCAAACAGGTACTGTTTTAGGTGCTCTGGACATAATCTTTATCCTCATAGAGGTCACAGGTGGGCCATGAAGACAATCACACAAACAAATAATCAAAACATTAAATAATGAAGACATACTAAAGGTGTATACAAAATGCTATGGGAATACAGAATGGGAAGTAATTAATTCTGAATAGGTTGTAGGGTGGATGAAGGATGAAGGAAGGTGACACATGCTGGACCTTGAAAGAGGTCTCCTTGGTATAGGATTTCAACAGGATGTAACAAAAAGAAGGAAAAGTAATTGTAGGAATTCCAGATAGTTGAAATGGGATCTTAGAAATAATGCTTTATAGGCAAATGTGGAAGGTATTGGGGCTGTTTGTCTAAAGAACAGATAGTGTATTTGAAGAGGAAATGGATTCTTCCCTAGGTTATAATAGGACTAAAATATAGAATTTGCAGAGGGAAATTTTGGTTTCAGGATGATAAATATCTTTTTGCCTAACTAAAACTCTGTTCTTGGGCATGGATTTGCCCAGTAGTGGACTCTCTGTCAGGAGGACACTGAATGAGCATTAGAAACTATAAACAGTGGATTTCAAAATGGAAAATTTAACCATAAAATACTTTAAGCATAATTTTTAAGAGTGTTTCTGTATCAGCCACTGTGACTATTTTAGCCAAATTGATTAGAGCATTATTAGATTAATTAAATGTGTTGGTTTTATCTGTACTTCTTAGCACAGAAAATGTTCTCTGTAATTGTGGAATGTAATCCAAGTGGATGAATAAACTCTCTGTGATCATTAGACTGGTTTCTAAATAGAAGCTTTGTACAATATTTTCAATTACTTTGAAAAACTCTGCAGGGAATTGAGAAATGGGTACTTTTATCTCCTGCTGCTGCGAGTATAAATTGGTACAAGTTTTGTGCAGTGAGATCTGGCTTTATCTAAAGCTTCAGCATAGTTATATCTTTTGACTTTGTAATTCTATGTGCAGTAACTTCTGAGGCAATTATTATAGAGTCTCAAAATTTTATTTATAAAGATACTCATCACAAAAGTGCTAATATGAAAAATTGGAAACAATCTAAATGTCCATCAGTATGTAATTGACTAAATAAATTATGGTACATCTGTACAATGAAATATTTTTCAGTCACTAAAAATAACATTACACAGAACACTTAATGTGGGCAACGTGTTCACAACCTATTGTTAACTTTGAAAAGCAAGTTTCTCAAGTACTATAATTCTACTTTTATCCTATATATGCATTGATTTCTAAGTCATGTGATTAAGGAAGATTAAAATTTTTTCCTTTTACTTATTTGTAGTAAATGTTTGTCTACAATAAACATACAATATACCATGTAATAATTTTAAAGAGTATTTTAAAAAAACTGTCGGGCTTCCCTGGTGGTGCAGTGGTTGAGAATCTGCCTGCCAGTGCAGGGGACACGGGTTCGAGTCCTGGTCTGGGAAGATCCCACATACCGTGGAGCAACTGGGCCCGTGAGCCACAACTACTGAGCCTGCGCGTCTGGAGCCTGTGCTCCGCAACAAGAGAGGCTGTGATAGTGAGAGGCCCATGCACCACGATGAAGAGTGGCCCCCGCTTGCCACAACTAGAGAAAGCCCTCACACAGAAAAGACCAAACACAGCCAAAAATAAATATACATTAAAAAAAAAACTGTAAAAAAATAAAAAAAATAAAAACCCTGTCTGCACTGCTGTCCCTGCTTCCTTGGAGTTAGAGCCACTATATCTACCATATGGAAGCTACAGAAGTGCGCAATCCAGAAACCAGGCTAAGCTGGAAGATACAGAGAGGTCCTAAAGTTGAGTTCATTTTCTTTGGTCAGGAGTACATCCTCTCTTTGGCAAAAGGGCTGTCTTCTTCTTTTGCACTCTATTGACCATGGATTCATATTAGGAATTTTCCTTTCTTTTTAATTTCCCCCCAAATGACCTGTCATTTGCACTCCTAAAGCCTTTCTGTGGTTTTCCTCTTCTACCTTCTCCCCTTCATTTAAGTTCTGATTGTCTCACTACATCCAGCAAGCTAGTGCTAGATGATACTTGTGGATGCACAGACCTTTAGAGAAGGTGATTTCATGGAGTAAATGTAGAGAATAATTCATGCGCTTGCTTTGGTGGGGACTTGTACTTCTGCTGCTAAGTTTTCTTCTCCTTACTAGAAACATCAGTCATACTCAATATAAACCACTCTATTTTAACATTAACTTAACACTATATTTAAGGAGAAGCATTTCTTTGTATTTGCCCTACCCAAAGAGAGAAACTCTCAGTTGTCGGATCAAATCCATTTTATTTTATTTATTTTTTACTTATTTTAAGTATGAACCACAAAATGGACTGTAGTACTATGTTGGGGCAGCAGCAAAGAACCTTGGAGCTTACAGGAAATGAGTTATATAGCAGAGCTATATAGCAACATTTCCTACATTTTTTCAATAAAAACTTATGCAAGTACTTTTGGACCATGGGCCCAAGAACATAGAGTCATAATGCATGCCCTTAATTAGAGCAAATAGACTTTTCCAGATAATTCAAGATCATTACTGTCTATGTTAAGTACAATGGCAGAGGAATGCACATAGGTTGGAGGAGTGTAAGGAGGGATTCCTTGGGTTCTGGTGCTGGGAGTGAGGGTATTGTCTGGGGATTAAGTGAAACCTAAACTGAGTCTTAAAGGATGAAACGTGGTAGGAAAAGGCAAGGGAATGGGAGAGATGTTCCAGACAAAAAGATAACATGAACAAAGGCATGAGTTATGAAAGTGCATGATATGTTCAGGAGATTAGAATGTGATGTCATGCATGCTTAGGTAAGGAGATGAGGATGCAGAATTGGGCATAACCAGACCTTGGAGGACCTTGTGTGCTTTTTAAGCAAATTTGGATTATCCTGTAGGCAGTGGGGAGCCATAATGAAGTTTTAAGCAGGAAAGCTATGTAAAGTCGTATTTGAGCTTGAGAAAGTTCATTAGGTTGAAATGGACTTGAATGGAAAGAAACTGGATTGAGGGGCCAGTTAAGAAGTAGTTGTTATAGCCAAAAGAAGGGATGCTAAATAAAAGCTTCAATGAAGACAAAGATGGTTGGCAGCTTGGAGAAATATTTAAGAGATAAAATTAACAGGATATATGTGTGTGAAAGCACTAAATTGGAAATCAAAGAAAAGATCCGGATTTCAGGGAATCTGAGTTGTTCATAACGAAAGTCATTTTTCTCTGGGTTCCAATTTTCTGTGAGCAGTCATTCCATTGTCAAATTTGTGGGTTTGGTCTATTTGACTCGGCATTAGGATAGATTAATTGAAGGTGTTTTCTTATTAAAAGAATGCAAAGTAAACATTTTTCATTTGAATTTTTTTTCTTGTGTTTTTAAAAATGAGGGTTGGTGGAAATGTTAAAAAAGAAAAAGAATCTTTTTTATGAAAAGAGATACTTTTTTTAAATTGAATTAATGGCCTCTTTGGTATCAAAGCATTAGGGATTAATGACTAAAATCAGTATTAACTTTGGATGTCAAGAATTAAATGTTGACAAGCAATCTGTCTGTTATTCACAGTGTAATTTGAATGCCTAAATAGGTAATACCAAGATAGTTAATTAGACTTAGTGCTGCTGGAAAAAGCTTTTCTTTGGAATAATGCCAGGAGGGATGATTAAGGATTTAGAAAAATTAATTTTGTATCCAGGGAAAGGTGAAAGACATCCAACAATTCATTCAGTTGCTGTTAAAGATGTTTTGGCATCTGAGCTATAAAACAAAATGCTGTCTTTGTGTGATTTTGTTTTCCAAATGTTCCCTGGTAGATACTGCTAGACCCAGGGCTTGCCTGTCTTTCCACATGTTCTTTCAGTGGGAGGGAGGAAAGAATGTTGGGGGGAAGATTATGGAAAAATGAGAAAAGATTGAGGAAGCTGTACTTATTTTAGAGACCTTTCAGAGGGCGACAACCCTTAAATCGTAATGGTGCTCTACATCAGAGTATAATCATGTCCCTAAAATATATTCACCTTTCTCCTTTCTCTTGTCTCATCTCTCCTCTCTCTTCCCTCTTCCCTCTTCTTAAACCTCTTTCCCCTCTCTTTTCATAAATCCCAATACTGTCTAATGAACTCAAGATGTCAAGCAGTACAAAAATCAATTTATTGTACAATTATGCATAGTAAAGGGGCAAAATCAACCATTTTTGGCTCAAGAGCCCAGTGTTCTTAGCTATGAGTGTTTCAGCAAGGTATTTATTTTTTTCCTTTTAGTTCAGGAAATACTGACAACAGTCTTTCACTACTAAACCTAAATGTCTGGGTGATTATGTTTGTTACATATTAACTTTAAAAAGATATTGAAAAGTACACTAGGGAATGTACTCACACACAGCTTCTCTTCTAACTGTGAAAGTAGACAACATTTACCTAATCATGTTCTCAGGATTTCAGATTCTCTAAGCAAATGCAATTAGAAAATGATACATCATTTTGTCAACAGGACCATACGTCCTTGACTTTAAAAAAACCTGCAGCAGCATGATGGTGTCAGTGTTCAGTTTAAAAACATGTCTCCTATGGCTCTAAATGCCAATTAGTATGAGGTAGAAATAGGGGTCTAAATGTCAACATCATTAATTGTCTCTAGCTGTTAATTCAAAAGTAGCTGCATCACAAGAAAAACTCAGAATGACCTAAGTCTGTTAATGAATATTAAATAAACTTTCATGTCCCCATTTTTATTCAGCAATGGAACTGTCAGTAAAAAGACACAATAGTACCTATGAACAGATTTGATTATTATATTCTCTTTGGATCCAATTGGATATTTTTTTTCTGGATTCATTTTTATTTATTCACTTAGTTAAATTTTTTATTTCTTTTTTTATTGAAGCATAGTTGATTTACATTATATTGGTTTCAGGTGTACAACATAATGATTTAGTATTTTTATTTTATTTATATTATTATATTCCATTTAAAGTTATTATAAAATAATAGCTATATTTCCCTGTGTTGTACAATAGATCCTTGAAGCTTATTTATTTTATAGATAGTAGTTTGTAAATCTTAATACCATATCCCTAATTTTCCCCTCCCCCTTCCTTCTCCACTAGATTGTTCTCTGTATCTGTGGGTCTGTTTCTATTTTCTTATATTCACTTATATTCTTATATTCATTAGTTTGTTTTATATTTTAGGTTCCTCATATAAGTGGTAACATATAGTATTTGTCTTTCTCTAACTTATTTCACTAAGTGTAATATCCTCCATGTTGTTGCAAATGGCAGGATTTCATTCTTTTTGATGGCTGAATAATATTTCATTATATATCATATCTTCTGATCCATTTACCTGTTGACAGACATTACCATATTTTGGCTATTGAAGATAATGCTGATATGAACATTATGGTGCATGTATCTTTTCAAATTAGCATTTTCATTTCTTTGGATATATACCCAGAAGTGGAATTGTGGATCATATCATAGTTCTATGTTTAGTTTTTTGAGGAACCTCCATACTGTTCTCAATAGTAGCTGAAAAATTTACATTCCCACCAACACTGGAGGAGGGTTCTCTTTTTCCCATAACCTCACCAACATTTGTTATTTGAGAGCCATTCTGATGGGTGTGAAATAATATCTCAATGTGGTTTTGATTTGCATTTCTCTGATGATTAGTGATGTTGAGCATCTTTTCATATGCTTGTTGCCATCTATATGTCTTTTTTGGAAAAATGTCTATTCAGGTCTTCTACCCTTCTGCCTATAGTTTTCTTTCTTTGTGACATCTTTGTCTGGTTTTGATATCAGGGTAATGGTGGCCTCATGGAATGACTTTGGGAGTGTTCCTCCCTCTGCTATATTTTGGAAGAGTTTGAGAAGAATAGCTGTGAGCTCTTCTCTAAATGTTTGATACAATTTGCCTGTGAAGACATCTGGTCCTGGGCTTTTGTTTGTTGGAAGATTTTTAATCACAGTTTCAATTTCAGTGCTTATGATTGGTCTGTTCATATTTTCTATTCCTTCCTGGTTCAGTCTCAGAACATTGTGCATTTCTAAGAATTTGTCCATTTCTTCCAGGTTGTCCATTTTATTGACATATAGTTGCTTGTAGTAATCTCTCATGATCCTTTGTATTTCTGCAATGTTAGTTGGTATTTCTCTTTTTCACTTCTAATTATATTGATCTGAGTCTTCTCCCTTTTTTTTTTATGAGTCTGGCTAATGATTTGTCAATTTTGTTTATCTTCTCAAAGAACCATCTTTTAGTTTTTTATAATCTCTGCTATTGTTTCCTTCATTTCTTTTTCATTTATTTCTGATCTGACATTTATGGTTTCTTTCCTTCAGTTAACTTCAGGGGTTTTGGTTCTTCTTTCTCTAATTACTTTAGGTGTAAGGTTAGGTGGTTTATTTTAGATGTTTCTTGTTTCTTAATGTAGGATAGTATTGCTATAAACTTCCCTCTTAGAGCTGCTTTTGCTCCATCCCATAAGTTTTGGGTAATCATGTTTTTATTTTCATTTGTGTCTAGGTAATTTTTTCATTTACTCTTTGATTTCTTCAGTGATCTCTTGGTTATTAAGTAGTGTATTGTTTAGCCTCAATGTGTTTGTATTTTTTACAGATTTTTTCCGGTAATTGATATCCAGTCTCATAGTTTTGTGGTCAGAAAAGATACTTGATACAATTTCAATTATCTTAAATTTACCAAGGCTTGAATTGTGACCGAAGATATGATTTACCCTGGAGAATGTTCCATGGGCACTCGAGAAGGAGGTGTACTCTGTTGTTTTTGGATGGACTGTCCTATAAATATCAATTATGACCATCTTGTTTAATGTATCATGTAAAGCTTGTGTGTCCTTACTTATTTTCATTTTGGATGATCTGTCCATTGGTGAAAGTGGGGTATTAAATTCCCCGACTATGATTTTGTTACTGTTGATATCCCCTTTTATGGCTGTTAGCATTTGCCTTATGTATTGGGGTTATTCTATGTTAAGTGCATAAATATTTACAATTGTTATATCTTTCTTGGATTAGTCCCTTGATCATTATGTAGTGTCCTTCTTTGTCTTTTGTAATAGTCTTTGTTTTAAAGTCTATATTTTCTGATATTAGAATTGCTACTCCAGCTTTCTTTTGATTTCTATTTGCATGGAATATCTTTTTCCATCCCCTCACTTTCAGTTTGTATGTGTCCCTAGGTCTGAAGTGGGTCTCTTGTAGACAGCATATATAAGGGTCTTGTTTTTGTATACATTCAGCCAGTCTATGTCTTTTGGTTGGTGTATTTAATCCATTTACATTTAAGGTAATTATCTATATGTATCTTCGTATTACCATTTTCTTAATTGTTTTGGGTTTGTTATTGTAGGTCTTTTCCTTCTCTTTTGTTTCTTGCCTAGAGAAGTTCCTTTAGCATTTGTTGTAAAGCTGGTTTGGTGGGCCTTAATTCTCTCAGCTTTTGCTTGTGTAAAGGTTTTAATTTGTCTGTCGATTCTGAATGAGATTTTTGTTGGGTACAGTAATCTTGGTTTTAGGTTTTTCCCTTTCATCACTTTAAATATGTCCTGCCACTCCTTTCTGGCTTGCAGAGTTTCTGCTGAAAGATCAGCTGTTAACCTTATGGGGATTCCCTTGTATGTTATTTGTTGCTTTTCCCTTGCTGCTTTTAATAGTTCTTCTTTGTATTTATTTTTTGATAGTTTGACTAACATGTGCCTTGACATGTTTCTCCTTGGATTTATCCTGTATGGGACTCTCTGTGCTTCCTGGACTTGATTAACTATTTCCCTTCCCATATTATGGAAGTTTTCAACTATAATCTTTTCAAATATTTTCTCAGTCCCTTTCTTTTTCTCTTCTTCTTCTCGGACCGCTATAATTTGAATATTGGTGCATTTAATTTTGTCCCAGAGGTCTCTGAGACTGTCCTGAATTCTTTTCATTCTTTTTTCTTTATTCTCCTCTGCAGTAGTTATTTCCACTATTTTATCTTCCAGGTTACTTATCCATTCTTCTGCCTCAGTTATTCTGCTATTGATTCCTAGAGAATTTTTAGTTTTATTTATTTATTGTTCATCTTTGTTTGCTCTTTCATTCTTCTCTTTGTTAAACGTTTCTGTTAATTTCTCCATTCTATTTCCAAGATTTTGGATCATCTTTACTATCATTATTCTGAATTTTTTTTCAGGTAGACTGCCTATTTCCTCTTCATTTGTTTGTTCTGGTGCATTTTTACCTTGTTCCTTTATCTGCTGTGTGTTTCTCTGTCTTCTCATTTTGCTTAACTTACTTTGTTTGGGTCTCCTTTTCACAGACTGAAGGTTCATAGTTTTGTTGTTTTTTGTGTCTGTCCCCAGTGGCTAAGGTTGTTTCAGTGGGTTCTGTACCATTCCTGGTGCAGCAGACTAGTGCCTGTGTTCTGGTGGCTGAGTCTGAGTCTTGTCTTTCTGGTGGGCAGTACCACATCTGGTGGTGTGTTTTGGGGTGTCTGTGACCTTATTATGATTTTAGGCAGCCTTTCTGCTAATGGGTGGGGTTGTGTTCTTGTCTTGCTAGTCGTTGGCCTAGGGTGTCCAGCAGTGTAGCTTGCTGGTCATTGAGTGGAGCTGGATCTTGACATTGAGATGGAGATCTCTGGGAGATTTTCACCATTTGATATTACGTGTAGTTGGGAGGTGTCTGGTGGATAAATGTCCTGAACTCGGCTCTCCCACCTCAGAGGCACAGGCCTGACACCCTGCTGGAACACCAAGACCCTGTCATCCACATGGCTTTTAGGATGTCTGAGTTCTTCTGCCAGCTTTCAGTAGGTGTTCCTTAGGAGTTGTTCCACGTGTAGATGTATTTCTCATGTATTTGTGTGGAGGAAAGTGATCCCCACGTCTTACTGTTTTGCCATCTTCCTTTATTGATTTTTTCGTTTAGGAAATTCTAAGGGATTTAGGAGTTCTATGCCAGAAATGAGAAAAAGAAACAAATATATATTTCTTATTATAAATCACAATATCCTAGAGCCCTTACTTGTACCATTCAGTATGCTAAGTGCTTTATAAAAATCATCTCTTATGATGCTCATTTAATAAGTGAGGAGCAGGGAAACTAAATAAAGCCTTAAGTAATTTATAAGTGTTAAAGAACCAAGATACAAACCCAGGCCTCTTTGACATCCAAGGTTTGCTGAAAAGTAATACAGTTGAGTTGATACTAGTGAAATATACCATTATATTTGGTATACCATTTAAAATATGCTATATTGTATACCTTATATCCTTGGTTCTAAGAAACATTTTCCCCTGCATTTAACAGTTTCTGGAATCAGGATGTTTCTTAAAATTAATGTGGACATCTATTGTAGCTGTGTTACCTTGCCCCTCCCTCATTCCTGCAAAACAGTTGTTTTTCAGTAAGAGGCACATCTTACAGATAACAGCAAAGTAGAATTGAGGAAACATCTGACTTATTCTTAATTGTTTCCAGGTATCAGCCACCTGTCTGCCTTCAGATGAAAGCACATCAATAAATTATTATTGAAAATTCTGGCATCTGTTGTCACTACTGACTCTGGCAATACATTAGTCCTCTGGAAAGTGCCCTCAAGGTGTTTGCACCTGTGTTCATTAAGTTCTCTAGAGCTAGGCTCTAACACTGCCTATCTGGCTGAAGTACAGCTTATATCCCTGTTTCACAGATTCCTTTGCTAAACGATCTTCTATAGCATCTGCATGGAGTTTTCTCACCATAATCTGACCATGGGGCCAAGCATAGCAGGCAAAGAAATAGATTCCACTCTGGCCGCCCTACCATGCCTATCTCCAGATGCTCCTGTAGAAACCTTCTATTTTTATTAGGAAATAAAAATCTAATGTCTTTGCAGCATTATTCATGGACATTTATGGAAACAATCAGTGTCTATCAATGGATGAATGTATAAAGAAGATGTGTTTTATATATATATATATATATATATATATATATATATATATATATATATACACACTCATTTATACACACACATTGTAATATTATTTGGCCACAAGAAAGAAAGAGATTCTGCCATTTGCAACAACATGGATGAAATTTGAAGGCGTTATACTAAGTGATATAAGTCAGACAGAGAAAAACAAATTCTATATGAATATCATTTATATGTTGAATCTAAAAGTCAAACTCAGAGAAACAGAGTAGAATGGCAGTTACAGCAGTTAAGAGGTGGGGGAATTGGGAAGATGTTGGTCAAAGGGTACAAACTTCTAGTTATAAGATGAATAAGTTCTGGGGATCTAATATACAGCATGGTGATTATAGTTTAACAATACTCACATACTTGAAAGGTGCTATGAGAGTAGATTTTAAATGTTCCCATCACACACAAAAAAGGTAATTATGTGATGTGTTAGCAAACAGTAAGGTGGTAATCATTTTGCAATATGTAAGTGTATCAAATCAATATGTACACCTTAAACTTACACAATGTCATATCTCAATTATATCTCCGTAAAGCTAGAGAAAAAAGATCTATGTCTTTAAACTTTCTTCTCAGGCCTTATTATTCAATCTGTTAGCCTTGTTTCTTTCTTCTAAACTCTCAAAAAAAAAACTTTTCAGATTTAATGCCCCCAAATTATTTTAGGAAGCAGTTTGGGAAAGGGTTCAGCAGTTTCAGTTATCTAGCAAGGATCCAGTAAGGGCTGGTCAGGGTTTCATGAGGAAAAATTCCTTTGTTAGAGACTCCTTTTGAAAAACATAAATAAAATAACATAATTCTTCTGCTTAAAACCCTATCTTGTTTTCCCATTACCCTTGGAATAAAGCCATGCTCCTAATCCATAGGTCACACAAGTGTTACCTGCCTTCTTCTCTAACTTTATCCTCTACCGTCCTCCCTGCATCCCCATTCACTCTACTCAAACAACTCTGACCTCCTTACTGGTTCTTAAAATTTGAAAGTTTGTTCATACCTCAGATCCTCATCCCCTCTACCTGGTGCACTTTTCCCTGAGGAATTTTTATAGCCTGACTTCATATTTCATCTAGGTCTCTGTCCAAATATGTCTTTTTTAGAGAGGCTTCTGACTTCACTATACATAAAAGTAATCCCATCCTTGTCTCAGTGAACATCTCTTTACCTTTATGGACTAAAAAAAAAAAAAAAAGCACAACTTTAAAGTTTAGAGTTATTTTTCATTTGGCAGACATAGTGAGAACTCAAACCCAAGAGACAGCCTCTCAGGTAGCTCTGAGAGATTCTTCCAAAGAGGTAAGAAAGGAGCCAGGATATAAAGGAGTTTTTGCAAACAAAACAAAACAAAACAAATAAATAAATAAAAAACAGGTAGTCAGAACATCAAAATATTATTGTTAATTCAAGGAAAAAACAGACATCTCAAATTAATGAATTTAGCACTTTTCTATGTATGGGAAGATGCAAGAGTCTGAACTCATTGAAATCATTCCTTTGATGTGCACCTTAACTATCTGGAGCCAATATTCTCTTTTCTCCATCTTGAATCCCCTCAGGATGCACTTCTGCACAGACTGATGGCTTAATAGCCCAACGTCCTTTGTTTACTGATATGGCAGATGATAACCTTTGTCCACAGCTTGCTTAAGTTTTATAGCATTCATCAGTACCTGAAATTAGATCACATAATTTTGTCATATATCAAAACATATGTGTTTATTTGTTTATTGTTTGCATTCCCCCTTCAATCTGATCTTATTTGTCATGCCCAGCACTGTGTCCCCAGCTCTAGAACAGTGTCTGAAACATAATAGAAATTTACTAAATACTGGTTGAATTAATTCATGAGCTCATTGATTTTTTTTTACCCTACAACCTACTTTTGGAGGAGCCATCCATACAGATCTTCACCATTTTTAGTCACTGAAAACACTTGTGCAAGCCAAGAACAGGAAAGACTTCTAACCACTGAATCAGGCAGAGTGGGAATTGAATCCTGGCTTTTCCAACTACATGGCTTTGCTGGAAGCTACTTAATCCCTCATAGCCTTGGTTTTCCTTTATTAAAAGTAGATAATAATAATAATAATAATGACTTCATATGTCTATTATGAGGATTAAATAAAATAACCTACATAATCCATGAAAACGTACACTCCACAAAGGGGGATTTTTGTCTATTCTCCCCAGTCCTAGATTACTGCCTAGCAACTGGGTAGTAAAGGATTTCGTTGAATGCTCTGAATGATCAATTGAATGGATGTGCCAAAGGCCTAGAATGATGCCTGAAAAGTCCAGGAGGCACAATATCAAAGAGTTTCCTTCCCTGACTCCTTAATTTCTGATAGAAAAAAGTCAGAATATCTAAAAAGAAATGTACCTGAAGAGGAAATTTTGCTAAAGAAATAGTTAGGTTAAAAACCTATGAAAATGATAAATAGGTTGTATGAATATGAAAATTCTTGGCAGTAAGAACACAGTAAGTCCCTTCAGGGACTTCCTGGCTTTCTTTTTAGAGATACAGAATACTTTTGGTACCTAAACAGATAGTAAAGACTATAAAATTATTGTGTACTTGGCATGTTCACTATCTGGATTTGCACTACCTGTCTAGTCATGTCCTCCATAACCCTCCAATCCAAGCACCATGTCCAGTCAGACCAGAACACATATCCCTATTCTTCATCTTAAAGAGCATAGGCTCCGGAGCCATTTAGAAGCACTTAAAAATCTGTGCATCGGTGTGCAAAAATAGCGTGGGGTAATTTTTTGCCATGAATCTAATGCTAAAGTTGACTATTGTCCCTTTAACAACAAGGTTTATGATTCCAAATATAGTTTAAGTTTTCAAAGTTTTCTCCCACCTGGATAATTTAACAATTTTAATCCTCATTCCTTTCTCTTCAATATAAATTGTGCTTCTGCAGAGGAAAAAATGAAAGCTGTGCTCTTTAGAGAAAGTACTAAATAAGAATGATTTACAGAAAGTTGAAAAATATTTAACCAAACATACATTTAATGTGACTCAAATAGATATCAAGCTTAGATCTCTCTGATGTATGCAGGCCATCTGGCTCATCAAGGAATCCATAATCCATGTGAAGATGATAAAGTTCAGGCTGCACAGCATGATAGATATAGGCACCTTTTGTTATTAAATAAACATTAATTCTTTTAAGCATTATTGTAAAAGCACTTACTAATATAAAATTACTGCAAAACAGAGTGGTCTTGATATGCATGTACAATTTTATGTGAGTATAATTATAGCAGAATGCATTTTATATTTTTCATATGAAATATATGATAGGGCTTCCCTGGTGGCGCAGTGGTTGAGAGTCCGCCTGCCGATGCAAAAAAAAAAAAAAAAAAAAAATATATATATATATATATATATATATGATAGACATTATTCTAATTGGCATTCATAACTATTGTATCTGATTATCATATAAGATTCCATAGATAGATGAAGCATAAATTATATAACTCCCCTTTTCTGATAGAAAATCAAGGTTGTTTCCATTGTATTCTTATTTTGACTGATGTGAGAAATATATATGTGAATACAACTTTTTTTTTTTTTTTTTTTTGCGGTATGCAGGCCTCTCGCTGCTGTGGCCTCTCCCGCTGTGGAGCATAGGCTCCGGACGTGCAGGCCCAGTGGCCATGGCTCATGGGCCCAGCCGCTCCACGGCATGTGGGATCCTCCTGGACCGGGGCACAAACCCATGTCCCCTGCATCAGCAGGTGGACTCTCAACAACTGCGCCACCAGGGAAGCCCGTTTAAATTTTTTCTGTGAATTATTTTCTTTATAAATGCTCAATATTCATTTTAAAAGATTCACTTATTTATACAAGAATGTTTATAATTCACTATTTTGTTCAATGTGCAGATAGGAACACTTGCTCAAAAAAGATTTCTCTATTCCTCTTTGCTATTCTTTAATGACTATTATCATTTAATGATGTGTCTTGAAACCTGCAATGAATGTGCTCTTAAAAATATTTTTAATATCAAGAATCCTGAAGATTAGATTTTCTCTTTCCACTGGTTTCCCTTTGTCTTAGTCTGCTTAGGCTGCCAGAACAAAATACCATAGACTGAGTGGCTTAAACAAAGGAAATTTATTTTCTCCTAGTTCTGGAGGCCAGAAACCCAAAATCAATGTTCTGGACTCTTGAATTTCTGTTGAGGGCCACTTCCTGGCTTGTGGATGGCTGCCTTCTCACTATGTGCTCACATGACATTTTTTTTGGTTCATGTAAGCCAAGAGAAAGCTCAAGATAATGCTCAAATGACTCTTATAAGGACACTAATCCTATCAGTTCAGGGTCCCACTCTTACAACCTCATTTGACCTTAATTACTTCCTTAGAAGTCCCATCTCCAAATACAGCCACACTGAGAATCAGGGCTTCAACATATGAATTTGGTGGGGGGGACAAAGAATTCAGTCCATACATTCCTCTCAGGCACAGGATTGTTGTATCATGCTAGGCAGAATCATGACCTTGCTATCATCTTCATTTGGAAATTAAGTATAGCTTAAGGAGATGTGTATGGGTGCCAAGTTGACAAGGAGTGGACTTGTGGTGGTTAATGTTATGTGTCAACTTGGCTGAGGCCATAGGGTGCCTAGATATTTGGTTAAACATTCTTGAGTATTTCTGTGAGGATGTTTTTGGATGAGTTTAACATTTAAATTGGTGGACTAAGCATATTGCCTTCCTTAATGTGGGTAGGCCTCATCCAATCACGTGAAGGCCTGAATAGAATAAAAGGCTGACAGTCTCCCAAATAAAAGGGAATTCCTCTGTGTGACCATCTTTGAGATGGGAAACTGTTTTTTTCATGACTTTGGACTTGAAATGAAATATCAGCTCTTCCTGTGTCTCGAACCTGCCCACTTCAGCTCTCTTGAGTCTTTAGCTTGTCAACTGAAGATCTTGGGACATGTCAGTTTCCATAATTGCATAAGCTAATTCTTATAATAAATCTCTTTATATATGTAAATATACTATACACATCCTATTTCTCTGGAGAACCCTAACACATCCTTTCTTCAAGATGCTTTTTAAAACAGATTTAAACTTCCTCAAACTTAACTGAAACCTGTCTTATTTAAGAAGCAGTTGTGTTAGTTACTAAGACTAAAATAAAATGCCACAATTCTGGCATCAATAAAATTCTGGATGCATAAATATTCAGCTCTGAATAGAACCATGGTAGACTTTTCAGAATTTTACAGGATTCTTTCAAGTTCAAGTCTTCTACTTCATTTTTACCCATAGCAGAATCTGCAAATTATTTCAAATAAAGTGTCATAACCAGATGCAACCTCATCAATATTCTAAGATAAACCTCAGGTTTGACTAAGCCCTAGCTTTTGCTTACTTCAGGCATAAATCCTAATAATTCATCCCTTCAACTTAAACTAATGTAAGACCAAATGTTAAAAAAATTATATATACATTGTGAGCGAGAAAGAGAACAAAACAACAATAATGTCTATGTTGATAAATATTAATTAGAAGTATCTTTTTTTTTCATTTCTACATCAAGAAAGGAATGAATATTAAATTTTTTTCTGTATCATAGCCTCAGAACACCAAATTGCTTTTGGTAAAGATAAGAAACAACTTTTCAAAACCGGGAGAAAGGTGGTTTTAAAGTCATCTTCCTTTCTTCTCTACTGCCTGCAAGGAAGTCAAATTAAAATTACTATGTCTAGGTCATATAGTCTCTTTGACTTACAAGTTAAGAATGAAGAAAATTTTAATACATTAAAGAGAAATTCTCTTAAGGGCAAATACATGAGGACAGGTAAAATGGTGTCTGTAGATCTGAGGGTAAAAAATAGAGGTAAAACTGCTTCTTTTAAAAATGCTCTGCTTATTCCCCAAAAGAGACACTTTGATCACCAGTGGTCTCTGATATATGTGCCCGTAGACATCCTGCAGAATGTGTCTGATAATTTCTAGTATCACCCTCTGGACTCAGAGAACCTCCAATTACTCATTCATTTATTGACCAAAACTATTTTTTCAACAAATATTTATTAAACATCTCATTTTCATTTCTTCTTCCCCACATCCAAAACTCTAGAACCTCCCTTCACCAACATTCTCCAACAACACCAGCTAATCTCATGATGATCTTCAAAGACCTCTTTTATAGGGATCTGTCCAGATTTACTCTCACTGAAGTGTTTTAAGATCGGAATGCAAGCTTCAATACCTGTTCTTACACACACACACACACACACACACACAAACACACACATCTTCCAACTAGGCAAATTACCCACTCCAAGCAAGTATGCTGTGAATAACTACAAAAACTTTATCCCCAGGGGAGCATATTAATTCTTAAATATTAATTAGTGTATTATGAGATATTTTGGAAAAGGGATAGTAACAAGTATATTCTGTTCTTAACAAATACCACTGACTCACATGCCATATCCTCCATCACACAAAGATATACACACACATGTTGTTATAATAATAGGGATTAGAACCTTAGGAATTAACATGGAAAAGGTTTCCTACCTAAAATGTTGCCAAAATTATTTCTAATTTTCTATTATTTCTAAAGTAATAAATCTGTGTCTAATCTGCAAAGACAGTGTGGAAAAATACACAGCCTCTCTTGGCAATAAGAAAAATATTTAAATACTCCATTTTATCTAGATATCTAACTAAAAGACAGAACTGAATTATTCCTTCATCACTATTAATATAGTTAATCAACATCATTTTCACCCTCACCATCATCATCATCATCATTATCATCATCTCTTTAAAGGGGAACAGAAAGGAGTACTGTGTAGTCTACACAAACTTCCAGAACTATTTGGGTTAACCACAATGTTGAATAATATTCATTTTTCTCTCTTTACAATTAACAGAATATTTTAGGTATAACTCAAATTAACTGATCATATTTAAGCAATAATAAGGAATAAAAACGGACACTGAATCCTATTTTGGATTTGCTTGCCTATATCTTTGGCTGTATATCAAAAACACTGAACTTGTCATCATAATTCTTTAGTAATGTGACTTTTACTATTGATTTCAGTAAACAGATCCTACAATGCCTAATAGATTTCAGAGATTTTATGAATGATAAGTATGTCTATCTTGTCATGTCTTACAGAGTAATAAACGTTTGAGCCAATTTCCTTTGCCTTTGTACATGCACAATATACTCTGTCTAATATAGGCTATGAAAAGAAGTAAAATTCATGAGAAAGAGCTCAAGCTATAGCACCTGACTACAAGGATGGGACCCTGACTCTGACAGTGACTGTTAACTTTGGAACTATTCATTCATTCAAAAATATTATTCAATCATTCAAAAATATTTATTGAGTGCTAATAATGTACTAGGCACTATTTTAAGTGTTTGTAATAAAACAAAGAACAAAACTAAGCTTCCTGAACATTTGGAGTTTATATTCTAATAGGAAGAGAGAGAATAAAAAATAGTTATAATAAAAAGGTAAGTAACTATACATGCATTTTATAATGTGTTAAGTGTATGTGGGAGAACTATAGGATAGGATGAGATGGATAGAAAGGTGAAGGGGTTATCATTTTTAATAGGGTTGTCTGGGTAGGTCTTACTGATATTCAAAACAATGTAAGGAGGTGAGAAATATATCCATGTCTGAAAAGTTCAAAAAATATAATGGAAGTCATTTTGTCTAGAACAGAGTGAACTAAGGGCCAAGTAGTAGGAAAGGAACTCAAAAATTAAAGTGTGGGGGAAGGGTTAGGTGTGCAGATCATGTAGGACCTTGGAGGACACTGTAAAGAGTTATACTCTGTGTAAAATGATGAGGAGTGGGAGAGTAACTGCATAATTTTGAGCAGAGGAGTGACATAATCTGACTAATATTTAAAAGGGTTACTTTGGTTGTTGGGTTACGAATGGACTGGGGAGGGGGTTGGGAAAGAATGGAAACAGGGAGATCTGTTAGGACGATATATCAGCAATCTGGAGAAACACAATTATAACAGCACTACAGAAAGTGAGACATGGTCTGATCCTGAATGTATTTTGAAGGTAGAATCAGAAAGATTTCCTGAGAGATTGGATATTGGGATTGAGAGGAAGAAAAAAACATGAATAACTCCACCTGTGTTAAACAGCTGTGTGAAAGGATAGTGTTGCTGCCAGTTGAAAAAGGAAAGTTATAGGTGGAGCAGTTTTGAGAGGACAGTGAGTTCAGTTTTGGACATATGGAATTGGAGTTCTCTAAGTGAACATAACAAGTAAGAGATGGATACATATGTCTGGACTTTGGGAGAGAGGTCTAGATTAGAGATATACAATTAGGAATCATTGTCATCAAGAGATCACCAAAGGAATGAGTGCATATAGAAAAATAAAGAGGACAAAGGACCAAGCCATGAGATATTTCAATATCAAGAGGTCAAGAAGAAAAGGAGGATTCAGCAAAAAGAGTCTATAAAGGAATGATTAATGAAGTAGGAAGAAAACCAGGATAGTGCAGTGTCCTGGAGACCAAATAAAGAAAATATAAGAAGCAAAAGACAGTGTGCAATTCCAAATAATGATGAAAATTCAATTAAAATGAGGAAGGAGAGGGAAGACTATCAAGGTCACGGAGGAGTAAGACGTGGAGATCATCCTCCTTCCGACAAATACATCAGAAATACATCTACATGTGGAACAACTCCTACAGAACACCTACTGAACACTGGCAGAAGAACTCAGACTTCCCAAAAGGCAAGAAACTCCTCACATACCTAGGTAAGGCAAAAGAAAAAAAAAAAAAACAGAAAAAGGATAGGGACAGGACCTGCACCTCGGGGAGGAAGCTGTGAATGAAGAAAAGTTTCCACACACTAGGAAGCCGCTTCACTTGCAGAGACGGGAGGTTGCGGGAGGGAAGCTTCAGAGCCACGGAGGAGAGAGGAATAATAGGGGTGGAGAGGGCAAAGCGGAGAGATTCCTGCACAGAGGATTAGTGCTGACCAGAACTCACCAGCCTGAGAGGCTTGGCTGCTCACCTGCCAGGGCAGATGGGGGCTGGGGCTGGGGGCTGAGGCTCCGACTTCAGAGGTCAGATCCCAGGGAGAGGACTGGGGTTGAACACAGCCGGCTAGTGCACCACAGCTAGCTGGGAGGGAGTCTGGGAAAAAGTCTGGAACTGTCTAAGAGGCAAAAGACCATTGTTTTAGGGTACATGAGGAGAGGGGATTCAGAGCACTGCCTAAACGAGCTTCAGAGATGGGCACAAGTTGCAGCTATGAGTGAGGACCCCAGAGACGGGCATGAGATGTTAAGGCTGCTGCTGCAGCCACCAAGAAGCCTGTGTGCAAGCATGGGTCACTATCCACACCTCCCCTCCCGGAAGACTATGCAGTCTGACATTGCCAGGGTCCCGTGATCCAGGGACAACTTCCCCAGGAGAACACACGGCACACCTCAGACTGTTGTAATGTCACACCAGACTCTGTCGCTGCAGGCTTACCCCACATTCTGTACCCCTCCCTCCGCCTGGCCTGAGTGAGCCACAGCCCTGTAATCAGCTGCTACTTTAAGCCTATCTTGTCTGAGTGAAGAACAGGCGCTCTCAGGTGACCTACATGAAGAGGCGGGGCCAAATCCAAAGTTGAACCCCAGGAGCTGTGTGAACAAAGAAGAGAAAGGGAGATTCCTCCCAGCAGCCTCAGAAGCAGTGGATTAAATCTCCACAATCAACTTGATGTACCCAGCATCTCTGGAATACATGAATAGACAACGAATCATCCCATAATTAAGGTGTTGGACTTTGGGAGCCACAGTAGATTTGGTGTTTCCTTTCTGCATCTAATTTGTTTCTGGTCTTAGGTTTATCTTAGTCTAGTATTTAGAGTTTATTATCATTGGTAGATTTGTTTCTTGATTTGGTTGTTATCTTCCTTTTTGTTTTTTATATACAGATATATATTTTTTTCCTTTTTCTCTTTTTGTGAGTGTGTGTGTGTATGTTTCTTTGTGGGAGTTTGTTGGTATAGCTTTGCTTTTACCATTTGTCCTAGGGTTCAGTCTGTCCATTTTTTTTTTTTTTTGGTATACTTTTTAGCACTTGTTATCATTGGTGGATTTGTTTTTTGGTTTGGTTGCTCTCTTCTTTTGTTCTTTTTTTTCATTACTTTTTAATTTTTTTGGTTTTAATAATTATTTTTTATTTTTATTTTAATAACTTTAACTTAATAATTTTAATAATTATTTTAATAATCTTTCTTTCTTTCTTTCTTTCTTTTTTTCTCCCTTTTCTTTGGAACCATGTGGCTGACAGGGTCTTGGTGCTAAGAACTGATGCCAGACCTGTGCCTCTGATGTGGGAGAGCGGAGTTCAGGACATTGATCCACCACAGATGTCCCAGCTGCATGTAATATCAAATGGCAAGACCTCTCTCAGAGATCTCTATGTCGATGCCAAGACCCAGCTCCACTCAATGACCAGCAAGCTACAGTACTGTACACCTTATGCCAAACAACTCGCAAGACAGGAACACCACACCCATTAGCAGAGAGGCTCCCTAAAATCATAGTAAGGTCACAGACACCCCAAAACACAACACTGGACGTGGCCCTGCCCACCAGAAGGGCAAGGTCAAGACTGATCCCCCAGAACACAGACACCAGTCCCCTCGACCAGGAAGCCTACACAACCCACTGAACAAACCTTAGCCACTGGCAGCAGACAGCAAAAACAATGGGAACTTTCAACCTGCAGCCTGCAAAAAGGAGGTGCCAAACACAGTAAATTAAACAAAATGAGCAGACAGAGAAACACACAGTAGATGATGGGGCAAGGCAAAAACCCACCAGACCTAAAAAATGAAGAGGAAATAGGCAGTCTACCTGAAAAAGTATTCAGAGTAATGATACTAAAGATGATCCAAAATATTGGAAAGACAATGGAGAAAATACAAGAAACGTTTAACAAGGACCTAGAAGAACTAAAGAGCAAACAATGATGAACAACACAATAAATGAAATTAAAAATTCTCTAGAAGGAATCAATAGGAGGATAACTGAGGCAGAAGAATGGATAAGTGACCTGGAAGCTAAAAGAGTGGAAATATCTACCACAGAGCAGAATAAATAAAAAAGAATGAAAAGAACTGTGGACAGTCTCAGTGACCTCTGGGACAACATTAAATGCACCACCATTTGAATTATAAGGGCCATAGAAGAAGAGAAAAAGAAAGGGACTGAGAAAATATTTGAAAAGATTATAGTTGAAAACTTCCCTAACTTGGGAAAGGAAATAGTCAATCAAGTCCAGAAAAAGCAGAGAGTCCCATACAGGATAAATCCAAGGAGAAACATGCCAGGACACATATTAATCAAACTATCAAATATTAAATACAAGAAAAAAATATTAAAAGCAACAACGGAAAAGCAACAAATAACGTACAAGGCTATACCCATAAGGTTAACAGCTGATCTTTCAGCAGAAACTCTTCAAGCCAGAAGGAAGTGGCAGGACATATTTAAAGTGATGAAAGGGAAGAATCTACAACTGAGATTACTCTACCCAACAAGGATCTCATTCAGATTCAATGGAGAAATTAAAATCTTTACAGACAAGCAAAATCTAAGAAAATTAAGCACCACCAAACCAGCTTTACAACAAATGCTAAAGGAACTTCTCTAGTCAGGAAACACAAGAGAAGGAAAAGACCTACAATAACAAACCCAAACCAATTAAGAAAATGGTAATAAGAACATACATATCGATAACTACCTTAAATGTAAATGGATTAATTGCTCCAACTAAAAGACATAGACTGGCTGAATGGATACAAAAACAAAACCCTATATATGCTGTCTACAAGAGACTCACTTCAGACCTAGGGACACATACAGACTGAAAGTGAAGGGATGGAAAAAGATATCCCATGAAAATGGAAATCAAAAGAAAGCTAGAGTAGCAATTCTCACATCAGACAAATATACTTTAAAATAAAGACTCTTACAAGAGACAAAGAAAGACACTCAAGGGATCAATCCAAGGAGAAGATATAACAAGTGTAAATATTTATGCACTCAACATAGGAGCCCTTCAATACATAAGGGAAATGCTAACAACCATAAAGTGGAAATCGACAGTAACACAATCATAGTAAGGGAATTTAACATCCCACTTTCACCAATGAACAGATCATCCAAAATGAAAATGAAGAAGGAAACACAAGCTTTACATGATACATTAAACAAGATAGACTTAATTGATATTTATAGGGCATTCCATCCAAAAACAACAAAATACACTTTCTTCTCAAGTGCTCATGGAACATTCTCCAGGATAAATCATATCTTTGGTCACAAATCAAGCCTTGGTAAGTTTAAGAAAAGTGAATTCATATCAATTACAGAAAAAAAACTGTAAAACATACAAACACATGGAGGCTAAACAATACACTACTAAATAACCAAGAGATCACTGAAGAAAACAAAGAGTAAATGAAAACATACATAGAAACAAAAGAAAATGAAAACACGATGACCCAAAACCTATGGGATGCAGCAAAAGCAGTTCGAGGAGAGAAGTTTATAGCAACACAGTCCTACCTCAAGAAACAAGAAATATATCAAATAACCTAATCTTACACATAAAGCAATTAGAGAAAGAACAACAAAAAAACTCAAAGTTAGCTGAAGGAAAGAAATTATAAAGATCAGATCAGAAATAAATTTAAAAGAAATGAAGGAAACAATAACAAAGATCAATAAAACTAAAAAATGGTTCTTTGAGAAGATAAACAAAATTGATAAGGCATTAGCCAGATTCAACAAGAAAAAAGAGAGAAGACCCAAATCAATAGAATTATAAATGAAAAAAGAGTAGTAAAAACTAAAATTGCAGAAATAAAAAAGATCATGAGAGATTACTACAAGCAACTATTTGCTAATAAAATGGACAACCTGGAAGAAATGGACAAATTCTTAGAAATGCACAACCTTCTGAGACTGAACCAGGAAGAAATAGAAAATATAAACACACCAATCAAAAGCAGTGAAATTGAAACTGTGATTAAAAATCTTACAACAAACAAAGGTCCAGGACCAGATGGCTTCACAGGTGAATTCTATCAAACATTTAGGGAAGAACTAACACCCATCACTCTCAAGCTCTTCCAAAATATAGCACAAGGAGGAACACTCCCAAACTCACTCTATGAGGCCACCATCACCCTGATACCAAAACCAGACAAAGATGTCACAAAGAAAGAAAACTACAGGCCAATATCACTGATGAACATAGATGCAAAAATCCTCAACAAATACTAGGAAACAGAATCCATCAGCACATTAAAAGGATCATACACCATGATCAAGTGGGGTTTATCTCAGGAATGCAAGGATAAGTCTTCAATATATGCAAATCAATCAATGTGTTAAACCATATGAACAAATTGAAGGAGAAAAACCATATGATCATCTCAATAGATGCAGAAAAGCCTTTCGACAAAATTCAACACCGATTTATGTTAAAAGCCCTCTGGAAGGTAAGCATAGAGGAAACGTACCTCAACATAATAAAGGGCATATATGACAAACTCACAGCCAACATCACTCTCAATGGTGAAACACTGAAACCATTTCCTCTAAGATCAGGAACAAGAGAATGTTGTCCACTCTCACCACTATTATTCAACATAGTTTTGGAACTTTTAGCCACAGCATTCAGAGAAGAAAAAGAAATAAAATTATGCAAATTGGAAAAGGAGAAATAAAGCTCTCACTGTTTTCAGATGATGTGATACTATACATAGAGAATCCTAAAGATGCTACCAGAAAACTGCTAGGGCTAGTCAATGAATATGGTGAAGTAGCAGGATACAAAATAAATGCACAGAAATCTCTTGCATTCCTATACACTAATGATGAAAACTCTGAAAGAGACATTAAGGAAACACTCACATTTATCACTGCAACAAAAAGAATATAATACCCAGGGATAAACTTACTTAAGGAGACAAAAGACCTGTATGCAGAAAACTATAAGACACTGAGGAAAGAAATTAAAGATGATACAAATAGATGGAGAGATATACCATGTTCTTAGATTGGAGGAATCAACATTGTGAAAATGCCTAAACTATCCAAAGCAATCTACAGATTCAATTCAATCCCTATTGAAAAACCAATGGCATTTCCCACAGAACTATAACAAAAAATTTCACAATTTGTATGGAAACACAAAAGACCCTGAATAGCCAAAGCAATATTGAGAAACAAAAATGGAGCTGGAGGAATCAGTCTCCTGGACTTCAGACTAAACTACAAACCTACAGCAATCAAGACAGTATAGTACTGGCACAAAAAAAGAAATATAGATCAATGGAATGGGATAGAGCCCAGAGGTATACAAATCAGGAATACTCTGAGGGAGAATGGAAGGTGATTTCCTCACCAATTTCTGCTATACTTAAAAGTAATGTGTAGATAATTTAAAACTCCTGCGTGGAAGGGCTTATACACCTTCTTTTGGAGACAGATAAGATTGCACATTTCATTTCATTTTGTGCAGGCATCCCAGTGGGGTTAGAGTTCCAATTACTAGTTAGTGAAATGATTCTGTAGGGCCCAATGGAACCTGATTTTAAAGAAAGGAAATTGCTTCTCTTCTATTAACAGTTTTTAATAATCTAGCAATTGGGAAGACCTGAATTTCTCAAGTGCCTGACTGTTATACATTGCAGAAATGCTAGTCTTTTGTTCTTTTGATGTGGTGGTGATTCTACACAAAATGAGAGTCAATGAGAGAACTTGGAGCATGCTTATCAAAATAGAACAGAAAGTCATGTTTACCAGTAAAATAACAGAGGAGAAAAATTCCACTTGGTTTTGTTCCATATTCAAGAAGAAACTGGGATTGGCATTCTCCCAACTCTCCCTGGATAACATTTTTATTTAACTTGTAAGAAATGGTATGAAAAAGTAACATATCACACACAGAGAAATAGAAATAGAAAAGGCAAGTAAAATACCACTTAACAAAACAACATACTACATTGGCTTATGTTAACTTTACCTGGTTTCATGTTGGCAGGAGCCATCAGCTACACTTCTGCCACCTGTTATTGCTGTTTGAATTCAAACCCTGGCCAGTGGTAACATTATACAACCAACAATAGCCAGACAGGCTGGTCATTTATATTTTTTTGAATACACAGAGAATTGCACAATCACTTGGGCTTGGAGAGGTGCTACTCATTCTTGAAGGGCTCCTTTTTGCTGATCTAGGCTCCATAGGGTTACACAGGAGGCAAGACATTGAACATTTTGGCTTCAGCCAGAACAGCTCTCATTTTTTGTCTGTTTTATATATTAAGATCCTATAAAATATTTGGATTGAAAGAAAAGTTTCTGCTCTTAAAAAAGTATGTATTCCACTGATTTAGGAATGAACATATATTTTAAAATAGCATGTAAGGGCTTCCCTGGTGGCGCAGTGGTTGAGAGTCCGCCTGCCGATGCAGGGGACACGGGTTCGTGCCCTGGTCCTGGAAGGTCCCACATGCAGTGGAGCAGCTAGGCCTGTGAGCCATGGCCGCTGAGCCTGCACGTCCGGAGCCTGTGCTCCACAACGGGAGAGGCCACAACAGTGAGAGGCCCGCGTAACGCAAAAAAAAAAAGAAAAAAAAAGAAAAAAAAAGAAAAGCATGTAAGTTAATTTGTTTTCTGAAAATCACACACTTATATTCTGAAATGAAGCTCATTATTTCAAGATAACTTCTTTATTTTATTCTTCTGAGAAGCAGAATACTTTTGAAACCTTATGATGATTGCTAATTGTTTTCCCTGAAAATCCAGGTCTTTCTTTATATGTTAAATTTGCTTAAAGGAGGGTATGTCTGTAAAGATGCAAAAGAGCAATCATATCCAACTTTCTTCCCTTCCCCCATCTCCACCTTTTTCTACAGTTTTATGCCTTTGCTTTGCTTCATGTTTTTCTGCTTTTTTGAAATGCTGACCTGCCTCCTCTGTCTTTTCACACTACCCTTTCTGCAAGGTCCAGCTAGAAATCCACTTCTTAATTAATATCTGCCACATATTGACAATTTGTTTTCTTCTTTTCTGTTATAGTATGTGTGCTTAAGCTCTTATTTGTGTCTTCTACTATACTGTGTTGTTATTTATTACTCAACATCTGCACCCACACAGAAAAGAGAGTGGAATTAGTCTCAAAGAGAAAGTAATTAGTCATCAGTGAGTACCTACTTAGCTCTCAGCAGCGTGTTTGATGCTTGCCTATGTGTTTTCTCATGGTGCAGTGGTTACGTTCATGTACTCTGGAGTTAGAGGTTCTGAGTTTAAAGCTAGCTCCTTGAAAACTATAATTCAAAAAGATACATGAACCCCAATGTTCATAGCAGCACTATTTACCATAACCAAGACATGGAAGCAACCTAAATGTCTATCAACAGATGAACTGATAAAGAAAATGTTATATATATATATATATATATATTTCATTTATGGAATATATACACACACACACAATGGAATACTACTCAGCCATAAAAGGAATGAAATAATGCAAGCTGCAGCAACATGGATGGATCTAGAGATCATCATACTAAGTGAAGTAAGTCATAAAGAGAAAGACATATATATCACTTATATGACAAAAATGAACTTATTTACAAAACAGAAACAGAGTCACAGATTCTGAAAACAAATATGTGGTTACCAAAGGGGAAACATGGGGGGAGGGATAAATTAGGAGCTTGGGATTAACATACATACACTACTCTATATAAAATATATAACCAACAAGGACCTACTGTATAGCCCAGGGAACTCTACTCAATATTCTGTAATAACCTATATGGCTAAAGAATCCGAAAAAGAATGAATATATATATATATATATATATATACATATACATATATACATATATATATATATATACATATACATATATACATAACTAAATCATTTTGCTGTATACCAGAAACTAACACAACATTGTAAATCAGCAATACTTTGGTAAAATTTTTTAAAAATTTATAAGGCAGTTTAGTGGACATATATTGTTTTGTCTACTCATAACAGCACCCTCCTTTGAGGAACTGTCCCATCTCCTCTCCAACCATGTGATTTTGGTTGGGGTTGCCAGACACTGTACTTTATTCTCCTGGGCACAGGGATGGGCACTTGACCACAGCCAGACCAGACTCTTAGCTAATATGAGCAGGTGACAAGAAGAGGACTCCCACTGGAATTTGCTGTTATAGAAGGGTTTAATGTGCCTTGTAAATGGTAGGAGGGCTACATATACTTTCTGATTAGAATTAAGTATAGTTGAAGACAAATCTTTCTTCAGAAAAGCAGCACCTATCTCGTTTTCCTCTTCTTTCTCATTACTGTTTTCTTGCTAGTACTTATGAGAACTGCTCACACCCTGCAGCTTTGTGACATCTCCCTGTTTAACAGTCAGCAGGGTTCTCTGATAAACCACTACCACCAGACCCCAGTATCCTCTTTCCAATTATTTCTGGGAGTCCCAGCAGGTGTTCCTCAGTGTTCAGTTAAAAGTCTAGTCAGCCAGCAAATGGCCTCTCTCACTTTTCCCCCTCCCTCATGGGTCACTCTATAGCTCAGTCACCAAACAGAGAAGTCACTGTTCCTAATGGCCCTTCCAAGTGGCATGTAAAAGAATGGGTGCCCCAGCTTAGAAGAATGACTCTATCAATTCTCCCTGAGGAATTGGAATTAGTTGACCATGATCACACACCTCTTGGGCTGAGAAGAGCCCAGCCCTATTCTTGCCTCATAGCTAGAGTCCAGCTCTTCTGTGTCATAGCCAAATGATACTTGTTTATGCCCAATTAGAAATGTAAAAGATTCTTTAGTCGAGTGAAGTGCTTATTCCTTACTAAGCAGTGATGCAGAAAGTGAATTAAAACAAATTGCTTCCATTTGTTTGTTTGTTTTCTTTCATTTGTTTCTCCAAAAGTGGGGTAGAAATAAAGAGAAAGTTCAAATTTTCTGAATTGTACTATTTAGGAAAACTGACTATTATCATCTTGGCTCCGTTAGTGGATATGCAAACATTGCATGGTATTCTGTGGTAAAGTGAAAGATAATGCTTTTTTTTACACAATTCTTAGTGAAAATAACTTTCACTTTTTCCTCTTAATCTCAGTTTTCCTGGGTCTCAACATTAATATCCATATGTGAGGCTGGGCCAGGTCATAAGCAACAGAATGAGCCCAAGATCACCCACGGTCAAAAAAAGGAAACTCTGTTGCTGTGTGTCAGACTCGTCTTTTTTGAGCCTGTCTTAACTAGGTATGTCTGCCTCTTGCAGTGGACATAATTAGATCTTCTGAAAACCCTACAAAATAGAGTAGGGTTTAGAGTAAAGCACCTAAACTCATCAGGCTTTCTACCGAGGTGGTCGAGTCCAAAGTGCTCAAATACACTATTCATAACTCTTCTTTATCAGTTCTATTCAAAATAACTTTCTGTGATTTTGGAAATGGTTAACATCTGCACTGTTCAATATGGTAACCACTAGCCACATGGGGTAACTGTACATGTGTAATGTGATTAGTGGTACTGAAGAATTGAATTTTCAATTTTATTTGATTTTAATTAATTTTAATTTAAATAACCACATACAGTGAATGACTACCAGTGGACAGGAGACTTCCATAGGAAAAGAAATTCCTTTAAAGTGAACAAAGATTCCAAAATAAGTAACTAGAAATGGGTGAAAAATTTTAAATTAATGCTGTTCAGCTTTTCCTTCAAAATGTCCCTCATAAGTAAACAGTAATAAAATGAATTTGTTACTCTGGGACATCCAGATATATGAGGAAAATGCTTTCCATAACCCAAGCATACGATCTAGTCCCTTTTAGGTACATATATTCCATCTCGGGAAACATGGGATTAAATGATGGTCCAAAGGTCTTAGCAAGATGGAACACAAGGAAATAGTTTTTCTGACCCCAACCAGCACTCCTGTCTCCTTAGCCCAGTCCAAGCTCATTACTTCCCTTTGCATATGAAAGTGAGTAGGGGTAACTTGAGTGCCAAATCCCATTTAAAATTGGGAAAATACTCAAGATGTCTGCCATGGTGAGTTTTGTGTCCCTGTTATTAACAAAAGAGGCTAAAAGATAAACACACAGGTAAAGACAAAGGAGGGCCATTTCCAGACAGCAGTGTGAATTAGCTTTTGTTTTCTGTGGGACACAGGAATCCTCTCCAAACACTTTCTTTTCTGTTTTTTTTCAGTGACACTTTTCATCAAGGCACCCTGGGCTGCCATGCTACTGGGTATATCTGGTTAACGTGAATGAACTTACCTTATAATCTTTATTCACAATAAGGTGTAATTGCAAATTAGCTCTTCCCTAGAGTATATACATATATTTTGAATTTTATTTTATGTATTTTTTATACAGCAGGTTCTTATGAGTTACCAATTTTATACATATTAGTGTATATATGTCAATCCCAACCTCCAAATTCATCACAGCATACACACCCCGACACCGCCCCACCACTTTCCCCCTTGGTGTCCATGAGTTTGTTCTCTACATCTGTGTCTTTATTTCTGCCCTGAAAACCCATTCATCTGTACCATTTTTCTAGGTCCCACATATATGTATTAATATATGATATTTGTTTTTCTCTTTCTGACTTACTTCACTCTGTATGACAGTCTCTAGATTCATCCATGTCTCTTCAAATGACCAAATTCTGTTCCTTTTTATGGCTGAGTAATATTCCATTGTATATATGTACCACGTCTTCTTTATCCATTTGTCTGTCGATGGACATTTAGGTTGCTTCCATGATCTGGCTATTGTACATAGTGCTGCAATGAACATTGGGGAGCATGTGTCTTTTTGAATTATGGTTTTCTCTGGGTAATGCCCAGTAGTGGTATTGCTGGGTCATATGGTAATTCTATTTTAAGTTTTTTAAATCTATGACAAAGGAGGCAAGGATATACAATGGAGAAAAGGCAGCCTCTTAAATAAGTGGTGCTGGGAAAACTGGACAGCCACATGTAAAAGAATGAAATTAGAACACTCCCTAACACCATCCACAAAAATAAACTCAGAATGGATTAGAGACCTAAATTAAGACCAGACACTATAAAACTCTTAGAGGAAAACATAGGAAGAACACTCTTTGACATAAATCACAGCAAGATCTTTTTTTTTTTTTTTTTTTTCCTTTTTGCGGTATGTGGGCCTCTCACTGTTGTGGCCTCTCCCGTTGCGGAGCACAGGCTCCGGATGCGCAGGCCCAGCGGCCATGGCTCACGGGCCCAGCCGCTCCGTGGCATATGGGATCCTCCCAGACCGGGGCACGAACCCGTATCCCCTGCATCGGCAGGCGGACTCTCAACCACTGCGCCACCAGGGAGGCCCTGCAAGATCTTTTTTGATCCACCTCCTAGAGTAATGGAAATAAAAACAAAAATAAATGAATGGGATCTAATGAAACTTAAAACTTTTGCAAAGCAAAGGAAACTATAAACAAGACGAAAAGACAACCTTCAGAATGGGAGAAAATATTTGCAAATGAATCAATGGGCAAAGGATTAATCTCCAAAATATATAAACAGCTCATGCAGCTCAATATTAAAAAAACCAAACAACCTAATCCAAAAATGGGCAGAAGACCTAAATAGACATTTCTTCACAGAAGACATACAGATGGCCAAGGAGCATATTAAAAACTGCTCAACATAACTAATTATTAGAGAAATGCAAATCAAAACTACAGTGAGGTATCATCTCACACCAGTTAGAATGGGCATCATCAGAAAATCTACAAACAGCAAGTGCTGGAGAGGGTGTGGAGAAAAGGGTATCCTCTTGCACTGTTGGTGGGAATGTAAATTGATACAGCCACTATGGAGGACAGTAGGGAGGTTCCTTAAAAAACTTAAAAGAGTATATATATTTTAAAAGAGTTTCCTGCTGAGGCTGCTGAGTGTAACTATACAACCAAACAGGAAATTCAGAACGCTCTGGGAGTAAAAACCAGAGGATCCAACCTTGTCTGAAGGGCTTGAGACAGCTTTCTTGTGATTGTCACAGTGAAGCTAAAGCCTGAAGATTAGGTAGGGTTTGAAAAGGCAAAGATGGGAAAGAAAAACATTCCAGGGCAAAGGAATAATAGTAGCATGTAGGAAGAACAAAAGTTAACAGAGAGAGTGTGTGAGCTGTTAAAATTCTGTAAAGTAAGATTGTTAAGAGAAAGGAAGTTTGGTGCAAGAGAAGGCCATATATGTAGGTAAAGAAATAATTGATTTGCAGAATGTTCTGGTGTACAACTGCTCAGGCTATTCAGGCTGGTTCTGTACTCAATTCAATATGTTTGGGAGATTATATGTATCTTTGCTCTGGAAAACGTCCCCATTTATTCATTGGAACCATAATCCCCTTGGCATATAAGAGGTCTCTTCTCCACCTCTTTCATGTAAGTAGTAATTCATCTCCAGAATGCCTCTTCTGTATGTATCTGTACTTGTTCCCTTCTATACTTTAAAAATCTGGAACAACCTCAAAATGAGTTGCCTTTTGAAACCACTAAAGAATTCCATTCAGAGGTAGACAATGCAGAGTTAAGATGTCTGTCCTGGATCAGATTGTTCCAGCAGAATTAAATAGAAGACATTACTCACATTTTGCAAGCATTCCAATAAGCCAAAAAAAAAAAAAAAGATTCTGCATCCTACAGCCTGAAAACTAATGCAATAAGCCCCTGACTATAATATTTCCCCTGACACCTATGAATGGGTTCTAATTGTAGGAAAGAGATTCTGTTCTCCCTGGACTTATATACATAAAACACTCTAGAAAAACTCTCTCTAGGCCTCTACAGATTAGAGATTGCTAGAAGTCTGCCCTCGATTATTAGGGAGGAAGCTTCCTCTTTTCTCCTGTGGAAGTCAGCATTTCCCAGAAACATGGAGTGACTTGGCAGAGGTCGTAAAAATAACCCAGACAAACAACTCCGTTTTCTACTTTGTGGACACTGTTTAAACCAGAAGGCCAATCACTGTGGTGGCTGCTTGGTCACAAAGGGATTATGAGTAATTTTTATTTTTTTCAATACTTTTAAGAACTTTTTTAAACAAGCAATTATTATTATTATAGACCTCCCCCTCCAAAAAAAAAAAAAGCCACATTTAAAAACAATGACTCTGTAAGACTAGAAAGACCTCTGCTGGCTAATTTTATACCTGGGGATGGAGCTTATCTTATCTTCACCCTCCTCTGATAATAATAATTAGCTTCATTAAGATTCTGAGAAATAGCTAGTATTTCTAAATCACTTTGCAGATGATGAAATTCAGAGAGGATAAATAACTTTCCCAAGGTCACATGTTAGTAGCAGAGTAAGGAGTTAAACTCATGTACTTCTGATTTCAAAGTCTATACTTTTACTATTAAGCTACACCACCAGCACTTGCTGTGTTCAAAAAGCAGAACTGAGTCAGCAAGGCTGAAGGCTAACACTAAATTCCATATATAATTTTTGCAATGCTTTCAGCTGTAAATAACTCAACTAGCTCAAGCAATAGAGAATTTTATTGACTCATATGACTGGAAGACCAAAAACAGAATGGGTTTAGGCACTTTATTTTGAGCTCTGACTTGATTTCTGGTCCTTCTCCTACTTTGGCCCTTCTCCATATGTCACATTTTTTCTTATCTGGCTTCCTTCAAGATCATAAGTCAGGGAAATCTTTAAAAGCTATCACAGAGGCCTCTGGTTTTCATATGGTGCCTTAAATTGGTAATTCATTGACCTGAGGTTATTGATTTCTCTCCTAGATGTATAATGATGATGAGCAACAATTAACCAAATCTACAGATGGTTCTATAAAATAGAAACATGTATATAAAAATGTAGTGTATGATAAAGGTGGAACTTCAAATAATGGTGAGAATTCTGAATTATGCAGTTAGTAGTGTTGGGACATCTATGAAACAATACAGTATGAGTCCTACCTCATACCATATCAAAGTAAATTCCAGATGTAATTAAATGTAAGAAAAAAAAGCAAGCTTCCATAGAACTAAGAAAAAAGTATAGATTAATATTTAAATAATTTTAAAGAAGGCCTCCTAAGTATTCCATAAAAGGAAAAAACAATATAAGAAATATCTTAAAATTTTATTGGTCAATTATATATCACTAAAGCTGAAGAAAAGACTGAGAGTTTTAACTAATTTTTAAATTTTTCAATAGTTACTTAAAAAACACTCCCATATATAAAGTTAAAAACCAAAGGGCAATTTGTAACAGATATGACATGCAAGTATAATATGTGTGTGTGAATGTGTGTGTACATTTGTGTTTGTTTGTGTAATACATAAATCCTTATCAGAACATAAATATATTTAGAAATCAATTAGAAAAAAATACATCAGTATAAATATGGTAAGTGGGTAAATCACAAAAGGAAAACTTTAAGTGGCCAAAAAAATATGAAAATCTATAAAACCTCATGGTTTTAAATAAATTCAAATGAAAAATGTTACTATTTACTTATAAAATGGGAAAAATGTTTTGAAGTAATTATTTCCATTCCTTACATGGAAATTTAAAACAACCTAAATGCTTAATAATAGAATGTTTCCAAGATATAGTTGTACATTCCTAAAAATGGAATACTCTTTCATTCATTAAAATTTTTTATGATTCAAATAATAGGGAATGTGTTCATGCTGTATCATGTGAAAGAAGAGTTTTCAAAAACATACTGATAGTATCACTCTATGTTTAAAAAGAATCATGTGTTTGTGCACAGAGAAAAGGCCTAAAGGTCATGTTAATGTTTTCAGTGGGAGGTGGATTAATTTGATGACTTAAATTTTTTGCTTTCTGTTTATCTATATTGAATAAATATCCTATAATGAGCATGCATTACTTTGAAATATGATTTACAGTTACCATTTATTCACTTTTAAAGGTACAATTTTCCAAATTCCCCTTAATTAAATATTCACTAGGTTATTCAACCCCACTTGTGATAAAGTTTGGAGGAGGAACAGGGAAAACTTCATATTAGATGTGAACTCATAACAGCTCATTGGTGAGTCTGGGTATGGAGTTCTGAAGTCCTGAGAGGTAGGCCTTGACTTCCTTCACCTCCCTGCCCTAACACTCCATTCTCACTGCACCGCAGGCCAGGCCTCACCTTGGTTGGACAGTGACCTCTATACTTGCTGGAGCTAACATCAACATGACTCCCACTCACAGTCTCTTTATCAGAACATTAACCATATATTAAAACATCATACTGTATCTTTTGGTGCAAACTGCGTCCCTGGTGATGACAGGTTTATTCTATTTGAAGGCAAAGGTTCTGTAAACTTCGGTTAGGACTAAACATAATTCTACCCAAAGGCTTTATAATAGTTAGGCAGGAATATAAATCATTCAAACTCAATATTATAGAAGTTTTACTACAGATTTCTTTCTTCTATGAATGACAAAGCTTATAAAATAAATGACAGTAATCTGCAAAGCTTTATTCCTCTTTGACTAATAGATTGGTCAGGTTATCCCCCATGTGGCTTCAGGCATATATGCCATGCATTCTGCCTTTCAAGTGTTAATGATGCCTTATATTTTCCTTTAGAATTATGATGTGACCAGTCAAGACATTTTTCAGCAAGGCATCACATAGGGCCAGTTAAGGGAGACTGCTTTCTGTAAAGGCAAAGAGAAGTCCCTTGTCATTCCAGAGGCACAGGGTTCCATAGAGGAAAGCAAGCTACAGAGAATACAGGACACCATGGCAGAGCCCTAAGCCTACCTCCTGAACATTAGGTCACCAGGAATTCACACAGTGGTCAGACTATTCCTGATGATGCTGATGATATGGTGTTTGTGTATATTGGGTTTTCTGCCAACAGACAAGCTCAAGAAGTGGGTAGTCTGGCCCTATCTAGTCTAGCTCCTTGGTTTATAGCCAAGTGACCAAGAATGAAATCACTGAATCATTCAAGAGATTGGTAAAAGACTATTAAATGTAGTGTTGGAAAGTAATACCTTTTTTTTTCTCTTTCTTTCTCTTGTACTTATTTGACAACCCATTAGCATGCATTCACTTAGATGCTGAAGAGCTAGAATAAGGAAAACAATGTGAGGAAGCCAGTCAGAGCATGAAGTTGGTTCATCAACATGTATGACCAACCAACATCCCCAAGATCCTCAAAAGCAATTGTCAAACTACATAATAGCTTACCTTTATATATTTATAGACATACATATCTAAATTTATATTTATCTATATTACCTTATATTTCCCAAGTTTTAAAAGAAGAAAAAAACCCTGAGAAATTAAATGACTTGTCTAGTCAGCAGCAGAGGCAAGCTGGGAAGTTAAGCAGGGTTTTTTCTAGTCCACATTCATCAGTGATTAAGGAAGATATTGTTAAGTGTACTGTCTTTTGAGAAACATATCTATGGAAAATAACAAAATGTAAGTCTTAAGACTCATGGTTTATAATTTTTAATGAGTACCAACTATATGCAAGGTGTTGTACTAAGTGCTTTAAAGTTTACAAATATAAGTAGGATGTGATCCCATCTCTCAAGGAGAGAATTACCTGACAGGAGAGATATATACATTAATAATTCTAATAAAAGGTAGATGGTAGCATCACAACAAAAGTACAGACTTTAAAAGACTTTAAAAGGTTTCCCTCGTGGCACAGTGATTAAGAATCCGCCTGCCAATGCCGGGGACATGGGTTCAAGCCCTGGCCTGAGAAGATCCCACATGCCACAGAGCAACTAAACCCGTGCACCACAACTACTGAGCCTGTGCTCTAGAGCCCACGAGCCACAACTACTGAGCCCGCATGCCACAACTACTGAAGCCCGTGTTCTTGGAGTTCATGCTCCACAACAATAGAAGCCACTGCAATGAGAAACCCATGCACCACAACGAAGAGTAACCCCCACTCACCACAACTTGAGAAAGCCCGTGTGCAACAACGAAGACCCGACTCAGCCAACATTTTTTTTAATTAAAAAAAAAAGATATATTTGAAGTGACCTCTGAAAAGTGAGTAAGATTTGGACAGACAGAGAAAGAGGGGAAAGTCTTTCCAGGTAGAACAAAAAGAAGGAGCCAAGAGGCAGGACATGTTTGGGAGAATAACCAGTTTGATTGGAGGTCAGTGTACTCTTCTAAACACCTTAGACCCAAAGCATAAAATCTCTTTAGGAGGTCTCCCATGTTGTAGATAAGAGGTTTGGAATTGCAGTTGGGTTCTAATACTGGCCAGGTCACTTTCTAGAGGCAAGCCCTGATGACATTCGACCAGTAGCTTCACCAATTTCAGTCTTGGTTTACTCGTTGGTATATAGGTACAATAACACTAACCTGTGGGGTATTCTGAATATTCATTTAGTTAATCCACAAATATATATTGTGTTTACTGGGCCAGCACTGGTTTGTGTACTACAGATAAAGCAATGAACCAATTAGAGTGGTCCTTGCCTTGATAGAGTTCCTTCTAGTAGGAGAACCAGATATTAAACAAATGAGAGTTATTCATTCTTCATTTATCAGCTTAGAAGGCCTTTCTCCCCAATCTAAATTAGATCTCCTCCCCACTTATTTTCTATCATAGCTCTATATACTTTTCCTTCAGGATACTTGTCCTCATTTTAAATTGTAAGTTTATTTCACTTATAGCTAGATGAAAAGTGGGTGAAGAAAGTCTCAAGCAGAGCGTGTTCCAGCAGCATGTGTGATGCACTTCAGGTAGGAAAGAGTTTAGACCTTTTAAGGAATTAAAAACTCAGTATGGATAGAGCACACAGGAGGAGAAGGGAGAGATATTCAAGACATGGTCAGGAAAAAAGGCATGGGTCAGATCATGCAGGATCTCCTGGGCGAAGATTAAGAACTTATTTTTACTTTCATTGCCATGGGAAGCCATTCATGGTTTTAGACATGTTAAAAATATGCAGTGAATGAGTGGAGAGAACACTGCATCTTCCTCCTTAGTAGTTATTCCATTTCCCCAAAAGTAAAGGTGAGACTGGCTCATACCCAGTCACACTTATTTGTTCATGACCCAAGTTGGTAAATCAGAGTGAATTCTAGGAATTTGTTTTAGCAATTAGAGGAAAGAGAAATTCCCTCTCTTGCCTGAAGAAGCATGTAGCTCCAGGGATTGCTGGCAGACATTTTGCCATCAAAAGGGAAGCCTGTGTGAGGATGAAAGCAGCCTATGCAGGAGGTCCAAGGTGAAGGATTGGCATGGCAGAGAGATGGAGCAGCAGTCCTTCTCCCACTGAAGCCTACACTGCTTATGGACTCACTGGGTACTCGAGCCAATAAATTCAATTCATGATTTAAAATAAACAAAAAGAACTTCAGGGCCAAAATGATGACCTTAAATGCAGAACTGTTTAACACAGAACTAGGAAAATAGACATCTAGCCAGGTGACCAAGAAAAGTGATTAAACCTCAGGCATAATCCATAGTGGAGTCACAGGGCCTCTTGAAGCCTAAAAAGGGAAGATAATCTGGAATCAAAATCCATGTCATTAACTTCAGATCCTCATGAATCTTCATGCTAATGTTCCAACCCTAACATGATTCAACTCTTCTTCAAAAATGGCTTTTCTCACTTCCAACTGGCTTTCTTGTCCTCAATCCTGTATAGATTTTTTTTTATATATAACTATTACTTATTTGCAACTTTGGCTTACTTACTCATGGGTCATCATGACTCTCAGATCAGCCTCTATCACGTTTCTCATCAGCTTCAGATTCCACTATTATTTGCCTGATTATCCCCATATGTTCCCATTTGGATTACATAGAGTGAGAATCCAACCAGCCCAGCTCCTTCCTATTTGAGCACAGCTCGTCACACCAGACCACCTCACAGACCTGTGGGTTGACAGCCCTTGGGTCATATGTGATCAGAGAGAAGTATCCCTTGGCTGACCTGTTTTCCTGAGAGGCATATGACTGATCTCTCTATACACCAGGGCTGGTAAGGAGGAAAAGGCAAATATCTTGGAATCTCAGCAAAATGTTAGTTTTACTACTATAAGACAAGTTTTTCATTTTTAATAGATGAGAATGCTATTGGACTCTGGTGTCCTTGAAAAGACTTTCTCTGAACCAAGAAATAATCATTTATTTCAGTGGGAAACAAAGTGAACCATGCAAATGAAAATTGTGAATTACTCATTTGGAAACTAATTGGAGAAAACAAACTCTGCAATTGAATGTGCATCTGCTTAAAAGCAGAGTGACTATGATAGAACCAAATGTGTTTTCTTTCTTTTTTTCTTTTAACATTTCTCTTCAGGCTTTTTAAGTAGATTAAACATAACTATAAATCCAGGAACAGATTCCTTATTGCTACTAGGGCCCAATGGAACTAAGGCATCTAATCTTCTTAAAGAAAATTTAAGAGATCCCTGGAATTGTGCTGCTATAGATGCTTATTTGTGAGTCTGGCATCTGTGTTGTATTATTCTCTCTAAATTGATTTATTTAAAATGATCTCCATGCCTTTAAAGGAAAAATGTATCATCATTCAAGCAACATAAGAAACCTTATCTCCAAGCATCCTTCTATTTAAAACACTGTGTCTACCTTATCCAATAGCCTTCTATTCCCTTCCTCCTTTGACCCCTCCTTTCCTCAGCAGTGAAGTAAACTGTCAAGACACTATCTATGGAGAGGGCAGACAGCAGAAGCAGGAAGAACAACAATCCTGCAGCTTGTGGAACAAAAACCACATTCAGAGAAAGATAGAAAAAATGAAAATTAGAGGACTATGTACAAGATGAAGGAACAAAACCCCAGAAAAACAACTAAATGAAGTGGAGATTGTCAACCTTCCAGAAAAAGAATTCAGAATAATGATAGTGAAGATGATCCAGGACCTCAGAAGAAGAATGGAAGCAAAAATCAAAAGATGCAAGAAATGGCTTCCCTGGTAGCGCAGTGATTGAGGGTCCACCTGCTGATGCAGGGGACACGGGTTTGTGCCCCGGTCCGGGAGGATCCCACATGCCGTGGAGTGGCTGGGCCTGTGAGCCATGGCTGCTGAGCCTGGATGTCCGGAGCCTGTGCTCCGCAACAGGAGAGGCCACAAAAGTGAGAGGCCCGCGTACCACAAAAAATAAAAATAAAAATAAAAAATAAAAAAGATGCAAGAAATGTTTTAAAAAGACTAGAAGAATTAAAGAATAAGCAAACAGAGATGAACAATAAAAAACTGAAATGAAAACTACACTAGAAAGAAGCAATAGCAGAATAGCTGAGGCAGAAGAACGGATAACTGACCTGGAAGAGAGAATGGTGAAAATAACTGCCACAGGACAGAATAAAGAAAAAAGAAAATAGAAATGAAGGCAGGCTAAGAGACCTCTGGGACAACATTAAACACACCAACATTCACATTTTAGGGGTCCCAGAAGGAGAAGAGAGAGAAAGGTCCCGAGAAAATATTTAAAGAGATTATAGTTGAAAATATTCCTAACATGGGAAAGGAAATAACCACTCAACTCCAGGAAACACAGAGAGTCCCAGGCAGACTGAACCCAAGGAGAAACATGTCAAGACACATAATAATCAAATTGACAAAAATTAAAGACAAAGAAAAATTATCAAAAGCAAGAAGGGGAAAATGACAAATAACATACAAGGGAACTCCCATAAGTATAACAGCTGATTTCTCAGCAGAAAATCTACAAGCCAGAAGGGAATGGCAGGATATATTTAAAGTGATGAAGGGGAAGACCTTACAACCAAGATTACTCTAGCGGGCTAGGATCCTGTTCAGATTCGATGGAGAAATCAAAAGCTTTACAAAGAAGCAAGAGCTAAGAGAATTCAGCACCAGCAAACCACCTCTACAACAAATGCTAAAGGAACTTCTCTGAATGGGAAACACAAGAGAAGAAAAGGACTTAAAAAAACAAACCAAAACAATTAAGAAAATGGTCATAGGAACATACATACCAATAATTATCTTAAATGTGAATGGATTAAATGTTCCAACCAAGACACAGTCTGGCTGAATGAATACAAAAACAAGACCTGTATATGTGCTGTCTACAACAAACTCACTTCAGACCTAGAGACACATATAGACTGAAAGTGAGGGGATGGAAAAAGATATTCCATGCAAATGGAAATCAAAAGAAACCTGGAGTAGCAATACTCATATTAGATAAAATAGACTTTAACATAAAGAATGTTACAAGAGGCAAGGAAGGACATTACATAATGATCAAGGGATCAATCCAAGAAGAAGATATAACAATTATGAATATATATGCACACAACATAGGAGTGCCTCAATACATAAGACAAATGTTAACAGCTATAAAAGAGGAAATCGACAGTAACACAATAATAGTGGGGGACTTTAACACCTCACTTACACCAATGGACTGGTCATCCAGACAGAAAATTAATAAGGAAACAAAAGCTTTAAAGGACCCAATAGACCAGATAGATTTAATTGATATTTATAGGACATTCCATCCGAAAACAGCAGCTTACACTTTCTTCTCCAGTGCACACAGAACATTCTCCAGGATAGATCACATTTTGGGTCACAAGTCAAGCCTCAGTAAATTTAAGAAAATTGAAATTATATCAAGCATATTTTCCGACCACAACACTATGCAATTAGAAATAAATTACAGGGGAAAAAAACATAAAACACACTAACACATGGAAACTAAATGATATGCTACTAAATAACCAAGAGATCACTGACAAATTCAAAGAGGAAAACAAAAAATACCTAGAGACAAATGACACTGAAAACATGATGATCCAAAACCTATGGGATGCAGCAAAAGCAGTTCTAAGAGGGAAGTTTATAGCAGTAAAACCCTACCTCAACAAACAAGAAAAATCTCAATTAAACAATCCACCCTTACACCTAAAGAAACTAGAGAAAGAAGAACAAACAAAACCCAAAGTTAGTAGAAGGAAAGAAATCATAAAGATCAGAGCAGAAATAAATGAAATAGAAACAAAGAAAACAGTAACAAAGAACAATAAAACTAAAAGTTGGTTCTTTGAGAAGATAAACTAAATTGATAAACCTTCAGCCAGACTCACCACGAAAAAGAGGGAGAGGACTCAAATCAATAAAATTAGAAATGAAAAAGGAGAAGTAACAATTGACACTGCAGAAATACAAAGGATCATGGAAGATTACTATAAGCAACTCTATGCGAATAAAATGGACAACATGGAAGAAATGGAAACATTCTTAGAAAAGCACAACCTTCTAAGACTGAACCAGGAAGAAATAGAAAATCTGAACAGACCAATCACAAGTACTGAAATTGAAACAGTGATTAAAATTTTTCCAACAAAAAAAATCCAGGACCAGATGGCTTCACAGGTGAATTCTATCAAATATTTAGAGAAGAGCTAACACCCATCCTTCTCAAACTCTTCTTAAAAATTTCAGAGGAAGGAACACTCCCAAACTCTTTCTAAAAGGCCACCATCACCCGGATACCAAAACCAAACAAAGAAACTACAGAAAAAGAAAGTTACAGACGAATATCACTGATGAATATAGATACAAAAATCCTCAACAAAATACTAGCAAACAGAATCCAACAACACATTAAAAGGATCATATACAATGATCAAGTGGGGTTTATCCCAGCAATGCAAGGATTCTTGAATATATCCAAATCAATCAGTGTGATACACCATATTAACACATTGAAGAATAAAAACCATATGATCATCTCAATGGATGCAGAAAAAGCTTTTGACAAAATTCAACACCCATTTATGATAAAAAGTCTCCAGAAAGTGGGCATAGAGGGAACCTACCTCAACATAATAAAGGCCATATATGACAAACCCACAGCAAACATCATTCTCAATGGTGAAAACTTGAAAGCATTTCCTCTAAGATCAGGACCAAGACAAGGATGTCCACTCTCACCACTATTATTCAACATAGTTTTAGAAGTCCTAGCCATGGCAATCAGAGAAGAAAAAGAAATAAAATGAATACAAATTGGAAAAGAAGAAGTAAAATTGTCACTGTTTGCAGATGAAATGATACTGTACATAGAGAATCCTAAAGATGCCACTAGAAAACTACTAGAGCTAATCAATAAATTTAGTAAAGTTTTAGGAGACAAAATTAATGCACAGAAATCACTTGCATTCCTATACACTAACAACAAAAGATCAGAAAGAGAAATTAAGGAAACAGTCCCATTCACCATTGCAACAAAAGAAATAAAATACCTAGGAATAAACTTACCTAAGGAGATAAAAACCTGTACTCAGAAAACTATAAGACACTGATGAAAGAAATTAAAGAGGACACAAACAGATGGAGAGATATACCATATTCTTGGATTGGAAGAATCAATATTTTGAAAATGACTACACTACCCAAAGCAATCCACAGATTCCATGCAATCTCTATCAAATTATCAATGGCATATTTTACAGAACTAGAACAATATGTTTTAAAATCTGTATGGAGAAAAAAAAGACCCTGATTAACCAAAGCAATCTTGAGGGAAAAAAACGGAGCTGGAGGAATCAGACTCCCTGACGTCAGACTATATTACAAAGCTACAGTAAACAATACAATATGATACTGGCACAAAAACAGAAATATATATCAAAGGAACAGGATAGAAAGCCCAGAGATAAACCCACACGCCTATGGTCAACTAATCTATGACTAAGGAGGCAAAAATATACAATGGAAAAAAGACAGCCCGTTCAATAAATGGTGTTGGGAAAACTGGACAGCTACATGTAAAAGAATGAAATTAGAACACTCCCTAACACCATACACAAAAATAAACTCCAAGTGGATTAAAGACCTAAATGTAAGACTGGATACTATAAAATTCATAGAGGAAAATATAGGAAGAACATTCTTTGACATAAATCACAGAAAGACCTTTTTTGACCACCTCCTAGATTAATGGAAATAAAAACAAAAATAAACAAATGGAACATAATGAAACTTCAAAGCTTTTGCAAAGCAAACTGTAAACAAGACTAAAAGACAGCCCTCAGAATGGGAGAAAATATTTGCAAATGAATCAACAGAAAAAGGATCAATTTCCAAAATATATAAACAGCTCATGCAGCTCAATATTAAAAAAAAAAAAAGTTAATAAAAGGGCAGAAGACCTAAATAGACATTTCTCTAAGTAGACATACGAATGGTCATGAAGCGCATGAAAGGCTGTTCAACATCACTAATTATCAGAGAAATGCAAATCAAAACTACATCTCACACCAGTTAGAATGGGCATTATTAGAAAATCTACAAACAACAAATGCTGGAGAGGGAGTGGAGAAAAGGGAACCCTCTTACACTGTTGGTGGGCATGTAAATTTATACAGCCACTATGGAGAACAGTATGGATGTCCCTTACAAACCTAAAAATAGAATTACCATATTGCTGAGCAATCCCACTACTAGACATATACCCAGAGAAAATCATAATTCAAAAAGACACATGCACCCCAATGTTCATTGCAGCACTATTTTACAATCGCCAGGTCATGGAAGCAACCTAAATGCCCATCGACAGACAAATGGATAAAGAAGATGTGGTACATATATATACAATGGAATATTACTCAGCCATAAAAAGGAACAAAATTGGGTCATTTGTAGGGAGGTGGATGGACCTAGAGACTGTCATACAGAGTGAAGAAAGTCAGAAAGAGAAAAACAAATATCCTATGTTAATGCATATAAGTGGAATCTAGAAAAATGGTACAGATGAACCAGTTTGCAAGGCAGAAATAGAGACAACAGATATAGAAAACAAATGTATGGACACCAAGGAGAAAAGTGGGGGAGGGGGAGTGGTGGTGGGATGAATTGGGAGATTGAGATTGACATATATACACTAATATATATATAAAATATATAACTAATAAGAACCTGCTGCATAAAAAAATAAAGACCATATCTATGGGCTGCTACTTGCTGTTCTTGACTTGCTACCCAATCACACTTCTAAATAGCAAACTTTAGGGGTAGATATGACAGATTTGGGATGCCTGAGCCTGGGCCTCCTCAGAGAGACAACCAAGAGATTAGGATCTAGTCCCATGTATGGCACATTCATTTTATTTTTTTGCCTGAGGATCAGTCACATTCTAGGAACTGATTTATGCCATCCAATTTCACAAGACACTGCTATGAGGGTCAATATAATTTGACAGAAAGCAAACTTTATTGGCGACTGACATACCCATGTCTACTGTGCAGGACATAGTCCTCCCTCCACCATGTCACCTCACCTCCAGTTGTCAAATTACCTGGGAAACTGACTTGTCACCAGGCGATTCGTGGCAAGCATACTATCCCAAACAAAGGAAACTGGGTGATGTTCTGAGTCTTTAAATATTTATTTATTTATTTGGTTGCACAGGGTGTTAGTTGCAGTAGGCAGGCTCCTTTGTTGTGGCTCTCTGGCTTCTCAGTTGTGACACGTGGGCTCCTTAGTTGTGGCATGCAAACTCTTACTTGTGGTATGTATGTGGGATCTAGTTCCCTGGCCAAGGATCAAACCCAGGCCCCCTGCATTTGAAGTGCAGAGTCTTAACCACTGCACCACCATGGAAGTCCCAATGTTCTGAGTCTTAGCCCTAATCCACTAGGTGGTCAGCTTTAATGTGACTATAAACTCACATCTGCTAGATACAGTGTCTCTGTGCCTCTGACAATGACATATTAGTAATCACAAATTTTTCTCAAATATTTACTTTTTCAATGTTCCTTAACAGTCGCCAAAGACTTATTACAACATACCCTCAAGATACACGTCATTATTTCCAAAATGACAGCCTGTTTTTCATTAATTACATTCTAGATTGAAGCCTTCTTTTTTTTAGGGGAGCACCTTAGGTCCTTGGCTGGGAGAAAAGAAGCTCCCTAATCTTATCAGGAACACTCATTCAAATCCTTTCCTCCTGAAAAGATTGCCACAGATGGGCAATCTCACTCATTTGTGATGCTTTATTAATTCTAGTTTCAAAAATTGCCATTTCCTTTGTCTCCAAATAGTTGGAATGGACATGATTCTGAATCTGCAACTCAGTTCAAGTGTCTCAACTGCACATATTCTGCTGAATGCTGAAGGTGGATGCAAAAATAGCAAGTCCTTGCTTTCTATAAATGTATACTCTGGAGGTACAAAACAGCCCCAAAACCAAAGATAATTATCCAAATACCATGTAACATGGCATGTTAAAGGAGTGATACAGAGAGGGACTACTTTGAGAGTTCAGGGGAGACAACTTTAAGGTTTTGGCATTGTTAGTCCCTATAGTTTGTTGAATAGTGCCACCACCCCCCAACCCCCGCCCAAGATATACCCATGCCCTGACCTCTAGAACTTGTGAATGTGACCTTATTTGGGAAAAGAGTCTTTGCAGATATAATTAAGTTTAGGATCTTGAGATGAGATCATCCTGGATTACCCAGGTGGTCCCTAAATCAAATGACAAGAGTCCTTATAAGAGACAAAGAAGTGAGAAGAAGGCAAGATGAAGACAGAGGCAGAGATTAGAATGATGTAGCCACAAGCCAAGGACCACCTGGAGCTACCAGAAGCTGAAAAAGAAAAAGGAAAGATTCTCTCCTAGAACCTTTAGAGTGAGTGTGGCCCTTCCTACAACTTGATTTCTGACTTCTGGTCTCCAGAACCATGGGAGGATAAATGTCTAGTATTTAAGCCACCAAGTCTGCAGTAATTTGTTACAGCAGCTAAGGAAACTAAAACTAATACAGTCTATTTGTCTGGAACACTCCATTCCCCTAGCTCTTTAGGTTTCGGCTTTAATATAACTTCCTCAGAGAAGCATTCTCTAATGCCTAGCCTCACCTCAAAGCTAATTTAGGTCCCTTTTTTATATTTTTATAGCCAGCCCCTGTACTTTTCCTTCCTAGTACTTATTATAACACATACTTACCCAATTTATTGAGATATTTATGTTTGTTTCTGTCTAACAATTCGCTATAATATTCCTCAGAAAGAACTGGGCCTTGTTCTGCTTTGTTTCCTTAAAGCCTGAACCACTGAGGAGATTATATGGAGACACACAGCAAGAAGGGAAGCAGCAGCTAGGAGAGGAGTGATTCCTCAGTAATGGGGAGAGAGGCGTGGCACACACTCTACTATCTGCCAGCACCCAAGGAGGCAGTGAAACCTCTGAGGGAACTACTGGACCTCAGGGACTGGGGTTTCCATCTTCACAAAGATTCTCAGCCCTAAGCACAGAGTGTCAGACCTTAAGGGACCATGTGGGACAGTGGTTCATCAGCAAGATCCAGTGCAACCAGTTGGCCAACTACTAGGACGAACCTTCCTAATGTTCGATGCCTCAAGAGTAAATGTAACTTCTGGCGGAGTACAGAGGGAAGTATGAGGAGGGCAGGCAAGAAGTTCTGTTGCTTCTGGTCAATGTATTCTAGTGCAAAATTATGTTAAAATGGAACTTTCCTGTTTTAAATCAGTTATGGCTGATGTTACAAAGCTATGAACAAGATATTAAATACCCGCACATTCCAGAGAGAAGCACAAATATTTGCAAAACTTATTAAGGTGACCTCAAAATCCGGTCCAGCAAAACTTACCACACCACCCAGGAGGGGCCTTTAATAGAACTAGAGATTAATATGAAGATTTCTTTAGAAGGGAAGTAGTCTGAGTGCTATGGTATAACACCACGTCCTTGGGAAGGGATAGAGGACTTCAGGGAATCAATAGGAGGCCGACATGTTTCTTCTGGAGTTTGGAGGAAGTAGGGACATACGCTATTCTAAATGTGAGAAGCTGGCTGGAGCAGTCTATGGTGACAAAGCAAAGAACAAGGGCGGCTTCAGGAATGGCCTGTGATCCCAGAATTCCACAGTACCTCCCCAGAGGTAGATCTTCCAGAAAATAGGAGGGTCTTGGTCATTTTGAAAAAAAAACCAGCCCAGAGGACCATCTTGGTGGGCTGAGTGACTCCCAAAAAGGGTTCTGCATGGGGTAGACTGCAGAAATTCAAAGGGGGCAGTACCTGTATTGGAGAACTATGGAAAAAAGAGCTCCTAGTAATGGGGTTCTCTGAAGATCCCCCAGACCTATCTTATCAGAAAAAGATCAGCTTTGGAACACCTGACACCCCCAGAGGGACCAATACCAGGTCACAAATAAGGGTTTTGTTTTGTTTTGTTTTGTTTTGCTTTGCTTTGCTATTTTTCTCTCTGTTCTCTCCTGCTCCAACTGTGATTGAGCCAGAGGCAACTTAGCAAATCAAGCAAGGGGAGGACATAATTAAAGCATCACCACTATCTCCTTTCCAATGCAGGTTTACCAATCTAGACAGGCTTAGCTTGCGGTGGGGAGTGGGGAGAAACTATGAATTAGATGAGAGGCTGAAGGTTATAGATTACACTGGCCTGAACTTTTAATATCTGAAAAATGGAATTATTCATTAATACCTGAAAATAACTTCATAAAGCTATGGGGTTTGCTCAAGACTTCATCCAGAAGTAAAGAAAGCTGCAATAAATCTTGGTTAAAGGCAGTAGTGTGAAAGAATAAAGCTGCTTTCTCCTTGTAACTTTCTCAGTTCAACTCAAACAAAAACCCGTGTAGATCCATGGGCTTCTCCCCCACAGTGATGTCAGGTCTGAGCCTGGCACAGCTGCAGTGGGACTCATGCTTGGGTTCAGAGGTGACCCTCACAGCCATAGCCCAAGGACAAGCTAGGCCCAGTAACAATGAGCACTGTGACAGAGTGACCCTAATTGCAGCACCAATAATTGGAGTCATTGCCTTTCTTCCTCAGAACTAATGCATTTTCTTCAGCCACTCCAAATTCTATAAGACCTTCTTACAGCCACCTCCTAAGACAAGATGACCAACTCCTTCTAAGCATACAGAACTGAAGGACACTCTCAACGTGGTCTAGTTGGATTAAATTTGCATAAGTAAGTTGAGGCAGCCAACTGACACTTCCTGTTTCAAGTGACTTGTAGTCTCCACCCTGGGTATTTGAAGAACCTTTTTCAATAAGCACCCTGTATAATTTCTGCCTTAATAGGCTACCTATTATTGTTCCTTTAAGCAAAAGAAACGAATATTGTTTTTAATTGAAGGATGACAGATTGAATAAATAAGAAGAGATAGCTTAATAAAGAAAAGAGATGGGATCTAGACAGGTTAGGGGAGGAGAGGGAGAAGGAAAGGTATCACATCATAGCTTTCAACTCCAGCTCCATCTGCCTAACTTTAGTTCCCCAAAATTCATAATTCTTGAAACTGTTAACTTTTCCCTATACTGAAGTTAGATGGGCAGACAAACTTTACTGGCTGTAACCCAACTGCAGCCACGTTTTCCCCCATGTCTTTGCTGAATGTGCTTAAGTGTCCTGGTTCTATACTGTTTCTACACTAGAGGAAATATAATATTTCTGTGCTACAGGAATGTGTTGCTTCATTACAGCTTTCCCAGGTTCATTAAACAAAATTAGCTTTGAATGAAGTTACATTAGAAAGCACTCACATTAAGTATCAACTGCTAGTGAATATCCTTTTAAGACTGTCCCCTGAAAAACAGAACTTGTCACCCATTAGCAATTGTTTTTAAAATGAGCTAGGGAATAGTGGCTTTCCACTGAGAATCAGAGTGGCTTCCCATAGAGATGGATGCCAAATGGCACAACAAGTTTATTGAGGAGTCTCAATTGTTGGAATAAAAAAAAAAAAGAAAACTTTTTTCATAACACGTAGCACCCAATGAAACTATGTCAAACCCATTTTTCCTCTTCACTAGGTCCCATAACATTTTAGTTACTTTTGGTTTTCAAAAATGTCTTAGTTGAGGGCCTCCCTGGTGGCTCAGTGGTTGAGAGTCCGCCTGCCGATGCAGGGGACGCGGGTTCGTGCCCAGGTCTGGGAGGATCCCGCATGCCGTGGAGCGGCTGGGCCCGTGAGCCATGGCCGCTGGGCCTGCGTGTCCGGAGCCTGTGTTCCGCAACGGGAGAGGCCACAACAGTGAGAGGCCCAAGTACCACAAAAAAAAAAAAAAAAAAAAAAAAGTCTTAGTTGAGACATTTCAAAAATATCTAGGAATCATCCCTATTCATTTTTTCCTTTTAATCTTTTTACTGTGTAAATATGTAATATGTACACATCTTTTAATGTGGGAGAGATCAGCTTATTCTTATTTTGTGTACTTTTAAAACTGTAAAGTTATATTATTATTAATAATATTATTATATTTCTGATGTCTTTAAAGACTACTTATAACTATTTTATTAATCATAATTTATTTACTCCCCTATTGCAGAATGAAGATTTTTGTGTTGTTATATTCATTCATTTTATTTTTTAGGTTCCATATATAAATGATACATACATTATACAGTATTTGTATTTGTCTTTCTCCATCTGACTTGTTTCACTAAGTATAATACCCTCCAGGTCCATTCATGTTGTTGCAAATGGCAACATTTCATTCTTCTTAATGGCTGAGAGACATTCCATTGTATATGTTTATACCACATCTTTATCCATTCATCTGTTGATGGACACTTAGGTTGCTTCCGTATCTTGGCTACTGTAAATAATGCTGCTATGAACATTGGGGTGCATATATCTTTTCGAATTAGTGTTTTCTTTGGACATATACCCAGGAATGGAATGGCTGAATCATGTGTAGTTCTATTTTTAGTTTTTTGAGGAAACTCCATACTGTTTTCCATAGTGGCTGCATCAATTTACATCCCTAACAACAGTGTACAAGGGCTCCCTTTTCTCCACGTCATCACCAACATTTGTTATTTGTGGTCTTTTTGCTCATAGCCATTCTAAAGGTGTGAGGTGATGTCCCATGGTGGTTTCGGTTTTGATTTGCATTTCCCTGATGATTGGTGATGTTGAGCATCTTTTCATATGCCTGTTGGCCATCTTCATTTCCTCTTTGGAAATATGTCTATTCAGTTGTTCTCTCCATTTTAAAATTACCTTTTTTTTGATATTGAGTTGTTTATATTTTTTGGATATTACCCAAAATATCATTTGCAAATGTTTTCTCCCATTCTGTAGGCTGTCGTTTTGTCAGTGGTTTCCATTGTTGTGCCAAAGCTTTTAATTAGGTCCCATTTGTTTATTTTTGCTTTTGTTTCCTTTCCCTTAGGAGACAGATTAAAAAATATATATTGCTACAATTTATGTCAAAGAGTGTTCTGCCTATGTATGTCTTCTAGTTATTTTATGGTTTCTGGTCTTTAATCCATTTTGAGTTTATTTATGGTGTAAGAAAATGTTCTAATTTCATTGCTCCTTTTCATATCTTGAATAGACTATATTGCAAATGCCTATAAATTAATCTCCCTTTTCTTATGTCAGGTCTTTCTAAGGCATCTTCTACATGAGTGCCAAAGTGGTCTTCCTAAATAACAAATCTGCTAATCTCTGTACGCTACCTTAAAATCTTTAATGATCCCCATTACCCACAGACAAAGTCCTAAATTGTGAGCATAGAATAGATGTCCCTTTATGCCCTGACCCCTTCCCACCTCACTGGTATCAGTTCTTGGATCTCCTCCATTCTCACCCTGGGTTACAGCCATTCTAAAATCTTTGTTTTCTCCATTTGCTATATGACAACTTGGCGAATTTGCACTAGGTTTTCTCTTTCTGGAGTGTTCTCCCTTATTTTAATCCCATTTACTCTTCTAGGCTCAGTTCCCACTCTTCTTCCCTGTTACAGGGTTGCTGACCTTCCTCCTGCCCCCATCTACTGATTTTGGATGCACACAGCAGTGGCAGTAGCTTGCAGTGAGCAGCAGCTGGAAGTGTGACCTTAGTTCCCTGAACAGGATTCGAACCCTGGTCACCTGGGTGAAAACCAGGAGTCCTAACCGCTAGACCATGAAGGCCAGCAGCTAGAGCCTAAATCCCCAGTCCTTGCCTGCCTTGACAAGAAAATTCTGATGAGGATTTGGAAGGTAAAGAGAAAAGTAAAGCATTTATTGGAAAAGCAGAGTACATGGGAAAGACAAACAGGCAAACTCAGCAAGAGTCATGCCTTTGGGAAGTTTAAATCATTTATAAGGGGGCAGTTTCTGGGTCTTTGTCTCCCCTCTCGCCAATTGTCTTGCTTCGCCCCCCTGGCTAATTTGTCTCAGGGCCTTCCCTTAGGTGCGAATGCACCCCTCAGCCAAGATGGATTTCAGTGCACGGGTGTCTGGGGGAGGTGGGGAATGGCAAGACTCATTATGGCCTAGTGTCCCCTGCCTTTTGACCCCCGAAGAGAATTTCTGTGCATGTGTAGTGTCTCCCTTGCCCTAAGGAAGGGAAATATGTGACTTCTTGATCCTTTACTCAAACAGGGTTTAGCCACTCTCTGTCCCTGCCAGGACTGTTATCTTAAAGTGTCCTCAGGAGACAAAGCCTGGCTATTTACCCTGTTTCTGTTGTTATTCCTATTTTAAAGAGCAAAAAGGAGGCTGATTGGAAATGCCTAACCTGGAGCCCACCGATCTCCTGTCTCAGGAAACGCAAACAGGAAGCTAGTTTTAAGTGTCGGGCATGAAGCGCACCTTTTTCCTGCCCCAAGAAATGTAAACAGGAGGCCAGTTGTGAATGCCTAACCTGGAGCCCACCTGTCTCCTGCCTCACTACCTCAAGTAGTTTCATTTCCTTTACAGTACCTGTGCAAACTTCTGTTCTAACACATCACCCTATATTGTAGTTGTTATCTGAGCTCTTCTGAGGATAGGAATCACGTCTTGCCTGTCATTGTAGTATAACCCTATCACAGCAAGGTTTCAGTAATTCCTGGATCTAGCCCACACATTTGCTTCAAATTCTCTAGCATTTACCTGGTTTCTTTGTTTTTTCAACCTACTGTTTCCCACCTAGATTCTCCCTCTCTGCTTAGCCTTCTTGGATCAACAACCCAATTGGAATGGTCTACCCAGATTTGACAGAGGTTGACCAAGGTGGCAGCCTGTGAATTTCTCTATTCAGCTCCATACTCTGAGAGACAGTAGTGTCACCTGGTCCCAGGTTCCTGGGTGGGCAGCCCAGACCCAGTAACCTGAGCACCCAGCTGTCAGGTGTAGGAGACAAAGAAGAGAGAGGGAGAGGCTGGGAAAACTGTACTGTTATTATCTCATATCATCTTCTAATAGCAATGTTTTAGAGAATAACTATGTATTAAGATGGCAGGCATCATTGTACTGCTGAAAGGATAGAAAGCCATTGAGTGAACTGGAATAGCTGTAGACAAAGAATAGCAAGGTACAGTTTAAGGAAAAATAAAAGGTGAACAACATTGGTCTCATCCTACATTCCTGTGTTGTCTATTGTGATGCAATTAGAGGGATGGGGATGTCTGAAGTCACATCAATCTGTCATCCATTATTCAGTTTTGCTAGATTGTTGCTGAAAGAGAAGCGGCTAATTAAAATGCCAGAGTATTTATTGTCTATTCTTAGCTTTGAAAGACAATGAATGCTGTTATAGCCATGTGTAGACTATTTTGTTTAATGTGAAAGTCAAAAGACTAAAGATTTAGACAGCTAATCAGGAAATGGAATGGAATAAATTATAAGAACACACTCGGGCTTCCCTGGTGGCGCAGTGGTTGAGAGTCCGCCTGCCGATGCAGGGGACACGGGTTCGTGCCCCGATCCCGGAAGATCCCACATGCCGCGGAGCGGCTGGGCCCGCGAGCCATGGCCGCGGAGCCTGTGTGTCCGGAGCCTGTGCTCCGCAACGGGAGAGGCCACAGCAGTGAGAGGCCCGCGTACAGCAAAAAAAAAAAAAAGAACACACTCATTGCATGTTTCCAGTCAACTTAAGGTTCAATAGAAACATACTAAAAATACTGAAATAAAGTATGTAAATTAACAATCTCAATGTGTGTCATTGTTAAGAAAACAACATGGGAGATTCTCTAGACTTTTCCCTTAATAATCCTATAGAATTAAGCATAAATCAGGTTTGTCATGAACTCAGAATTTATTAAAGGAACTTATTATAACATTTATACCTAGATTAGAGTCCTTGTCTGGATTACAGCTTTGAAGGCTGTTATAAAATGTTTGAATACTTACTAGCTGCCTGCATCATAGAAAAATGGTGGTGATTATTTTCACTCTCAGATCAGAAGATCCTGGGATAATACACGTTCCCTTCAGATTCCAGTTTGAGACCTGTTAACAGGAGTCACTTTTTTGTCTTCCAGTATTAAACATTATACTTGTTCCTTCCAGCTGGGCCCACAGCTCCAAGTCTATTTAGCAGTCTCTGGAGTCAGAAATATATGGATGTCCGCAGTGTTTGTCTTGCATGTTATCAGCATGTGAAAACTGTGCAAAGTGTGAACTGCTCACCTCCGAGGGATCTCTTAGGCTAGGATGTGGGTCCCCTGGAGATGGGCAATGTGCTAGCCTTGGCATGCTTTGAATTGCATATCCTCTCCAGGCCTTAGTTCTTTCATGTGCAGAATAGGGACATTAAACAGAGGCATTTAGAGTATCTACCTAATTTGGTATTGTGAAAATTAAGTGAGATAATGTATGAAAAATGTTTAGTATAGGACATGGACACATAGAGTGTGCTCACTAAATATTAACAACTATGATGACAATGTCTCATTTTTCAGTAGGATTAGTCTCAAACCTGGCTTTCTAAGAAAAAACACCATTGCAGCTTTTGTATGTCTGCCAGCCATCTTAGTATTTATGTACCTGGAGTACAGATATTTAAACCAATTGTGCTGGAAACTTCCTTTGTCATAAAGTCATGTTAATAAACCTTAATAGCAATGAGAAGCAGTGAAACTAGAACATTTTCTCACACCATATACAAAAATAAACTCCTCATTGCTCCTGAGGCTGCTGGGAGAAATTTCCCTTTCTCTTCTTTGTTCACACAGCTTCTGGGGTTCAGCTTTGGATTTGGCCCCGCCCCTGCATGTAGGTCACCTGAGGGCATCTGTTCTTTGCTCAGACAGGACGGGGTTAAAGGAGCAGCTGATTAGGGGCCTCTGGCTCACTCAGGCCAGGGCGAGGGAGGGGTACGGAATGCGGGGCGAGCCTGTGGCGGCAGAGGCTGATGTGACGTTGCAACAGCCTGAGGCGCACCGTGTGTTCTCCCGGGGAAGTTGTCCCTGGATCACGGGACCCTAGCAGTGGCGGGCTGCACAGGTTCCTGGGAGGGGAGGTATGGATGGTGACCTGTGCATGCACACAGGCTTCTTGGTGGCTGCGACAGCAGCCTTCGCCTTTCATGCCCGTCTCTGCTGTCTGCGCTGATAGCCGCGGCTCGCGCCCATCTCTGGAGCTCGTTTAGCGGTGCTCTGAATCCCCTCTCCTCGCACACCCCCTAAACAATGGTCTCTTGCCTCTTTGGCAGGTCCAGACTTTCCCGCACTCCCTCCCGGCTAGCTGTGGCGCACTAGCCCCCTTCAGGTTGTGTTCACGCGGCCAACCCTAGTTCTATCCCTGGGATCTGACCTCCGAAGCTGGAGCCTCAGCTCCCAGCCTCCACTCTCCCTGGCGGGTGAGCAGACAAGCCTCTCAGGCTGGTGAGTGCTGGTCGACACCGATCCTCTGTGCGGAATCTCTCCGCTTTGCCCTCCACACCCCTGCGGCTGCGCTCTCCTCCGTGGCTAAGAAGCTTCCCCCTCCGACCCCCACAGTCTCCGCCCGAGAAGGGGCTTCCTAGTGTGTGGAAACCTTTCCTCCTTCACAGCTCCCTCCCACTGGTGCAGGTCCTGACCCTATTCTTTTGCCTGTTTTTTTTTTTTTTTCTCTTTTGCCCTACCCAGGTATGTGGGGAGTTTCTTGCGTTTTGGGAAGTCTGAGGTCTTCTGCCAGCATTCAGTAGGTGTTCTGTAGGAGTTGTTCCACACATGTAGATATATTTCTGATGTATTTGTGGAGAGTAAGGCGATCTCCACGTCTTACTCCTCCGCCATCTTGAAGTCTCTCCTGCATATCTTTTCTGATATATTCACTAGTTTTTTAGATTATACATGTAAGTGACATCACAAAGTATTTGTCTTTCTCTGACTTATTTCACTAAGCATAATACCCTCTAAGTCCATTCCTGTTGTTGCAAATGGCAAAATTTCATTCTTTTTTTTAAGGCTGAGTAGTATTCCACTGCATATATATATACATATTCTTTAACCATTCATCTGTTGATGGACACTTAGGTTACTTCCATATCTTGGCTATTGTAAATAATGCTGCTACGAATATTGGGGTGCATGTATCTTTTTAATGTTTTCATTTTCTTCAGATATATACCCAGGAGTGGAAATGCTGGGTCATATGGTAGTTCTATTTTTAGTTTTTTGAGGATCCTCCATACTGTTTTCCATAGTGGCTGCACCAATTTACATTCCTACCAACAGTGTATAAAAGTACTCTTTTCTCCACATCCTTGCCAAAATTTGTTATTTTCTTTTTGATTATAGCCATTCTGACAGGTGTTAGGTGATGTCATTGTGCTTTTGGTGTTGATTTGCATTTCTCTGCTGATTAGGGATGCTGAGCATCTTTTCACATGTCTGTTGGCCATCTATGTGTCTTTTTTGAGAAAATGTCTATTCAGGTCTTCTGTCCATTTTTAAATTGGATTGTTTTTTTTAAATATTGAGTTATATGAGTTGTTTATATATTTTGGATATTAATCTCTTACCAGTCATATCATTTCCAGCAAAATTTCTTAAAGATCATGTTAATAGTTCTTGGACTATTTACTTGTCCTCTAGCACGTAATGACATTGTCTGAATTTTATCAAATGTTTCTTGATGTAAGTGCTTCTTTTGAATTTCCTGTTAGTTCTGATATTTCCTCTTCAATTATTTGTGTTTCTAGACACGGAATTATTTTGCAGGGAAAAGTGATGTGTAACTTGCAAAAACCTCTAGAACACTTTAACCAGTAATACTATATGAAGTTCTTTCCAATGATGCCAGTTGTAGAGTCCTAGATCAGGAGGAGGCAAAGCAAGCCTTAGAAAACTATCATCTTATCTTTTAAGTAAGTGCCAGTAAAGTGAGCCTACTGTATTTCAGGTACTTGTCCTAGGAACTTACAAAAGGGAAGAAATGTAAATAAATAAATCAAATAATATCTCATAGGTGCTACATCAGAATGTGCCTTTTACAACTGGGACAGAAAGAGAAAGCGATCAATTCAACACTGTCAGTAAAAATCTCCATTAAGGTTAATATCTGGGCTGAACAATGTCCTCAAAATTAGTAGATATCCGCCAAGTGTGTATGTTGTAGAAAGAGGGTGGGAAGTAGTCCAAGTGAAACACCATGAACAGAGGTAAAGAGGCTAAACCAGCATGATATGTTAGGGGAATTAAAGTTGTTCACTATGATTTTCATTGACTAGGAGAAGAAGTGAGATGAGCATGAGAGGGAAGAAGGGACAATAGAAAGGTAGGATGAACTCATATTATGAAAATAATTTCTCCCATGCTGTGTTGTTTGGATTTTATCATTTAAGCAAAAAAGAACCACTGAAGAGGCATGACATGATTTTTTAAAGAAATAATTCTGATATTGAAAGAAAAAAGCAAAACTGAAAGGGAAACAATAGTTAGGCTAATACAGCAATTCAGAAGAGAGATGACAGAAGTCTGAAGCGATGCCATACCATAGGGAATAAGGAGGATATTTGAGAGATGTTAAAAAAGTGTATTGTTCAGGACACAATTGGTCATTGAATGTGGAAGGCACAAAAGATGACTCAAATTTGGGGTGTGGCTTACTTGGTTATGGTTAGATTCATTCACCGAAACTGGATCTACTGGAGGAAGAAAAATTTTGGAAATGAGTAAAGTATGTTTTATTTTGGCTATGTTGATTCTGAAGTATCTTATGGGGTATTTAGATAAAGAACTCATTTCAGGGGTGTACAAAGAAAAATGAACCAGAAACTATATTAATAAAAAACAAAGAGGAATAAGAAAACAGAGACAGGGCCACCAATAAAGTAAAAAGAGTTTCATGTAATGTTCAACAATGTTCTGTCTTATAGAGAACGTAACTAAGATAAAGACTGAAATAGTCTTTTTGGTTAATTTGCTTTGAATTGGGCAACTGGATCAACATTACTATTGTAGCTTCCAAAAATAAACAGCTTTGGAGGCCTCACTGAGGTGGATTTAAGAGTGAACAAGAGAGAACCTCCAGGTAATAAAGAAGAATGGTAGCTACCTACATCTTTGTCTCCCCATATCCACCAGAAACAATAAAGAACAAGAAGAACAAATTTATACAAAAATCATACCCTCAACCTGAGGAAAAGATAGGATATATCCAAACCTCAAATTACAGTTGACCCTTGAGCAACATGGAGGTTAGGGGTATGCCAACCCACCATACAGTTGAAAATGTAAGAATATAATTTAGAGTCGGCCCTCCATATCTGTGGTTCCTCCATATCTGTGGTTCCACATTGGCAGATTCAATCAAGCAAGGATTCAACCAAACTCTGCCAAAACAACAATCATAGAAAACTGTAACAAAACAGAGCAAACTGAATTAAAACACTCAAATAGCATTTGGGTATATAAAAAGCAACCTGACTTGAAAATTCAAAAAAACAAACAAAAAAACAACAGAAATAGGCAAAAATAACTGGCATAATTGAGATGATTAAATTCAAGAAAGAAATGGAAGATAAGGCAAAATCATAACATAAATTAAGATTAAATTACAAGGTGCCCATAGAGAACAGACTAAATGAAAATTTAAGAGGCAAAGAAGAAATGCAAAATAACAAGCAATATGAGAAAGGAAACAGGGTTAGAAAGAGTGAAATGGTGGACAAAGGAGAAATAACACATGTATAATTGGAGTCTCTGAAGAAGAAAATAAAAACAATGTAACAGAATTAATACTTAAAACTATAATTATAAAAACTTAATCACAAATAAAAAAGATGTGAATTTACATTTTGAAAGGGATCTCAAGGTAACTGGAAAAGTAAACCTAGAATGTCAACTCTGAGACATATCCTGGTAAAACTATTTAGACTTGAAATTAAAAAAAAAAAACCTCAAGGATTACAGGCTACATGATCAAATAAACTGTAAAGGCAAGAGAATTAGACTGGCATCAGTCTTCTCAAAATCATACACACACACACACACACACACACACACACACACATGTATATGGCAAGGCAACAATGGAAAAGAATTTTCAGAAAACTGAACAAGTGTGAATCAAGGATTTTATATTCAGCTAAGCCATCCTTCAAGTATCAGTACTATAGAAAAACATCCTTAAACATAAGAACTTAGATAATTGTGTACAGATGAGCCACTAATGAGGAATCTAGTAATGAATGAGCTTCATTCAAGCAAGAGATGACTTGAGAAAACTTCAGCCAATAAACAAATTAAAATGACACTGAGAATTTATCATATTTAATAGAAGTTTTATGACAAATGAGTAATAGGGATGACAATGCAAAACCAATATATAAACATTTTATGTGTGACCAGGTAGAAATAAGATAACTAAAAAATGGAACATAAAGAAGAAAGTAGAATAAGCTCATTGATTGCTGTATGCTATATAGGCAATAGGTGTGAATTAAGGGTTTTAAAAACCTGATAAATCAGAAAGTAAGCATTTAATGACAATGAGGATAAAGTATAAGTAAATTGGTAACCACTAGAACAAAAATTCAAACCTTCCTAAATATCAACAAAGTTTTTAACAAAATAGCAAATAATGTACATTACATGGAGAAATAAACAGAGTAAATGTAATAATTATAAAATTTTCTGAAAGACTTGAGACCAAACATTCAGTCATATTAATAAATATAAATGGGTTTGACACATCTATTAAAGGAAAAGTGCTTCCAATCTGGCTCTCAAAGCAAGAACCAACAGTATGACACATGTAAGAAACAAAGTTATTTAAGAAGGTTAAAAATAATGGGATGGACAATGGAATGCTAGGTAAATGAAAACAATAAGAAAATAAGGGTACCAGGCAAAGTATAATCTAGGCCAAAAAAGGAAAATTGTGACAAAGAAAGCTCTCTTTTAATGCTAAGAGCCACAATTCACAATAAAGATAATAGTTATCTTGTGCCAAATAACACTGTAACCAGAAGGTGCAGGAAGACAAAGACAGAACTGCACTAATAGTAGAAGACGTTAACAAACAAAACAAAGCACAGGACAAAATAAGTACAAAAAATGACTATGTATATAGAAGACCTACACAACATAACGTAGACTCTATGACTATAAATCAAACTTGACATGCTGATAGTAGACTGTATACCATCTAAAGTACATATAAACTATTCATAAAAAGTAATCATATATGAGGCCACAAAGTTCCGTAAAGTAGAAATATTAACAAAAAATATCTGATCACAATGTAGTACTAGAAATTACTAACAAATCCAAAAAGCAAAAATGATCTTCTATTGAAATTAATAAACCTTATTTTAAATAATCCTTGGATCAAATGAGAAATTTGAATTGAAAGTAAAATTTTCTAATAATGAAAACACTTTATATCAGAATCTATGACATGTAGTTAAAAAAGCAGAAAAATATTGATCAATAAAAGAATTAAGAATAAATGAATTAAATTCATAAATTAAGGAAAACCTCAATGAGTATTAACTTTTCAGAATTGTCACTAATACCCAATACCCCAAATTATGAAAAGAAACAAACTCAGTCATTACCCTTATCTTTTCCCTCTTATTTGCCTCCATTTTGTCATTGAGGAAATACTGGAAAAGGCTGGAGAGAAATGGGCTAACTTATGAAAAAGTGCACAACGGAGATGACTTTTTGAAGTGAATGCTCCAGTGCTAAACACTGAGTTGGGAAATAATTTAAAACCCACATATCTTTCCCAATGGGAATGGAAAGATTTCTACTAGGCAATATGAATGATGATACACAATATTTACTATCTCACAGAGAGACTTACAGAGCTCAGCAATTCTAGCAAAACATCTCAATCACACCTCCACTCTCCACCCTTCCCCACAATTCCCTCAGGCTACGAAAAAGTAGATAGAATAGGAACTATCCAGGCCTCAAACTACAGTGCTGACTGGAAAACAAATTGGTTCAAGTTAGAAAGTATGAAGAAAGCCAAGCCATTTTATTGCTGATAGAATGTACAACACAGACCTCCAAGCATGAACAAGATGAAAAGAAACATTCTGGCAACTCTGTAAACACACCATGGCAAAAAAAAAGAAAAAGGAGTAAAGAATAAATGTATAAATGAATTGAAACAATGCATGCAAACTACAAAGAGCATGACTAGAAGAAAACACACAAAATAAATTTCCATAAAGTGCTTCTTGAGCAACTTGATGAAAATCTAAATGCAATAAACAAAAGCTCAAAAAACAAGATGATTTAAAAAATAGAATTAGGAAGACTGCGTAACTATAAAAAATGAGAAACCAAAGAACAAACAAACATTGCTACAGAATCAATAAATAAATTAGGAACAACAGGTACACAGGACAAGGCTAAAAAAATCAAACTGACTTTATGTCCATTTACTAAGGTGACACCAAATGTGAATTTGGATCAACTAAAAGGAATGCAGAGTACTGGAAATTGCAATACTTGAGTATATATAATTTTTTTCCTCATTAAAAAGTTGCTTTAAAATAGAGTTAGAGGTGTTTAGAGCAAAAATAACAATGCATTCTGTAGATTCTAATAGACACAGAAATAAAATGTAGAGAAACAAAGGGCAAGGTGGGAAAAATGAAAGAAGAAAGTTTTAAGAAAGTTTCTTAAAATGTGAAATGGCATATTTTTGGTGGACAAACTCTTAGGGTGGCCTCCATTATGTTCCATTCCTGGTGTTTACAACCTTGTGATTGCATCCCCTTGAGTGTGGGGATCCAGGACCTGTGACATGCCTCTAACCAACAGTATATGGGAACAGATGTATGTGATTTTGCGTATTATGTAAGAGTTCAGCTGCCATCTTTCTGGAATCTCCCTCTCTGTTGCTGGTGGTGAGGAAGCAATAGGCCACGTTAGAGAACCACATGTGGTAAGAAATTGCTGATGCCTAGAGAAGCACAGAGCACCTTCTGGCCAACAGCCATTAACCAACTGAAGTTTTCAGTTCTAGCTGCAAGGAACTGAATGCTGCAAAGAACCATGTGAGTGTGGAAGTGAATCTTTTCTGAGTTCAGTCTCCAGGTGAAAACTCTGTTCTAGCTGACACCTTGGCCTGGTGAGATCCTAAGTAGAGAGGACCCAGTCAAGCTGTGCCTGAACTCCTGACCTACAGAAGCTGAGATATTAAAGATTTGTTGCTTTAAGCTGCTTAAGTTGTAATTTTCTATATGGCAATAAAAAGGATATTATTAATATAATGTTTAGGTTTAAATCTATCATCTTGTTATTTGTTTTCTCTTTATCCCACCTATACTTTGTTTCCCTGTTCTTTTTCTGCCTTCATTTAGATTATTATTTTATGTTTCATTTTATCCTCTTTGTTGGGTTTTTGCTATAAATCTTTATTTGCTTGTTTTTTTATCTTAGGATCTACTTTAATTACATATCTTTATCACAGCCTACAGTCAAGTTATGTTATACTGCTTCAAATATAGTACAATATCCTGTACTTTCACTTCTCCCTTTCCCACCCTTGTGCTATTATTGTCATTTATTTTGCTTTTACATATGTTATAAACATCATACGATTTTTGTTTATAGAAGGAAAATATCTTTTAAAGAAATCTAGAGAATAAGAAAAAAATCTTATATATTTATCCATGTAGCTGCTTTCTTTGCATGCCTTGTAATTTTTGACTGGATGCCAGACACTTTCAATTTTATATTGTGACTACTGGATATATTTTTATTCCTATACATACTTTTAAGCTCTGTTCTGAGGTGCAGTTACTTGGAAACAGTTTGAGCCTTTTGCCTCTTGCTTTTAAGATGTCTGTCAAGACTAGATCAGTGCTAAGTGTTGGAATAATTATTCTACACTGCAATTACCATCTGTGTACTCTACCCAATTCCTAGTCAGTCTTGAAATTTTCCATTCTAGCTATCAAGAAAGGTTCCCTCTAATCATCTTGGGTAGATCAATCTTTTCCTGGCCTTGGGTAGTTTCCTCACATGCATACAATTAGTCACTGTACAGATACTAGAAGGGGACCCTCTGAAGATCTCTAGAATTCTCTGTGTAGCAATCTCTTCTCTAGTAACCAGTCCTGTTGTCTTAGTCTCCCCAGACTCACAGTTCTACTTCCTCAACTCAGTTAGTTCAACGGGCTCTGCCTGGATTCTCCCAACTTGTACCACAAGGTGGAAACTCTCACAGCAATAAGATAGGGTAATACAGGGTTTATCTCACTTTCCCCCCATCTCTCAGGGCTCATCATACTTTCTTGCCTGATATCCCATGTCTTAAGAACCATCCTTTCATATATGTTGTCTATTTTTCAGTTGTTTTGAACAAGAAGATAATGCGGTTACTTTGTCTTAGCTGGAAGTGTAAGTCTTGAGTTATTTCTTATGAAAAACAAAGGCTGACTGAGCGTTGAACCAAGAGTGCAAAGGGCAGAGCAAAGAGCCCAATGGAATCATTCTCAAGAAGCAGGACTGGAAAAAAAAAAAAAAAAAAAGAAGCAGGACTGGGGCCCTAATCAAGCAACTGGCAACATATGCTTGACTTAATTTTAGAATTACTAGTGAACAGTGACTAAAATGTGCATCAAGTTTTCCATCTTTTTCAATGAATGTTTCTACTGCAGTAACTATATACTTCTCTTACTACTGTATGTTTGATAGTGTGTGTGTGTGTGTGTGTGTGTGTGTGTGTGTGTGTAAGGGGTACAGATAATTTGTCTAAGTTCACAGGTCTTCAGATTGAAGCACCTGAGTAACCTCATCTCCATCTGGGCCTGATTTAGATGGGATCCTGAATTTTGAGTCTAAGCCTAATGCCCTACTGGAATGGGACTCTCCTGGGTGGATTTGAATATGTTTTTCACATAGGAGGAGTATAAGTTTGTGGCCAGAGGATGGACTGTGGTAGATTAAAGATGACCACAAATTATTTGACACTACTACCACTGAGAGATAGGGTTATGACCCCTCTTCTTGAATGTAGGTGGGCTCTGTGACAACTTTATCATAAAAAGAACACAGCAAAAGTTAAGCTGTACCAGACTCTAGAAGATTGGCACCTTCTACCTCTTATCTCTCGCAACTGTCTTTTGGAATGATTGCTCTGGAGGAATCCAGAAGCCATATAGCAGGTCCAACTACCCTGAAATTACCATAGGAGAAAAGAGTATTATCAGCCCATCCCCAGCTGTTCCATTCATTCCACTATAGGCACCACACATGTGAGTAAAGGAACCATTTCCACTATTCCAGCTTCAGCATACACTGTATGAAGAACAGAGTATCCAGACATATGACCCCAGTCATCTCCAGACATTTGAGCTATCCCAGCTGAGGCCCCGGACATCTTGAAGCAGAGGTAAATCATCCAGCTGAGCCCTGACCAAACGTCTCCCCTATAAAACCATGAGATATAATGAAATGGTTATTATTATAAATAACTAGGACAGGAGGAAAATCAGTTCATTTTATATATACTTACTACCGATACAGTTACAGAACAGATGTCAAGTTGGTATTTGGATATGTGATTCTGGAATTCAGTGAAGATGTCCAAAGTGAATAAAAATTTGGAAAACAACCTCCTTATTTTGTTCTATTTTCCTTTTTCCATAGTACTTATCACCTCTGACATCTCCTAGACAATTTATTTATTGTCTAATGTGTACTATCTGTCTTCTCTGATACAATGTAAACTCCTCAAAGACAGGGATTTTTGTTTTCTTCACTAATGTAACCTCTGCACACAGACCGGTGACTGGCATATAGAAGACACTCAAATATTTGCTGAGTAAATGAACCAACTTAAAAATAGTACTTAGGACCATTTTATTGAGAAAATTACCTTGGGAGAGAGTGAATACAGTAGTTATGGTTTGAGAATAGGCATTTCAACACTTAGAAGTTGACAAGAAGAGAAACCAGCAAAGGAGATTGAGAGGATGCAGCCAGTAAGGAAAGAGGATAAATAAGAGACAGTGTTCTAGAAGCAAAGTAAAAATAGTGTTTCAAGAAGGGGAGGTGATCAAGTATGCCAATGAAGCTGGTAGAGTAAGATGAGCACTGACAATAAATTATTTGATTTGGCAATGTGGAAGGAACTGAGGACCTTAGCATAAACAAAACTAAAACTAGTAGAATGGTGAGAATGAAGTCTAACTACTGAGAACAGGAAGAAGATGGAAGGAAAGGAAACAGACTTTTTTAAAATGAATTTTGCTCAACTGGAGAAGAGAAATGGCTAGGGGTGGCAGTATGATGCCAGGGCTTGTTGTTGATATATTATAAAAGCTTTTGTATGCTAATTGAAATAATCTTATAGAGAGGAAAAAATCTAATAATTCAGAGGGTAGAGGCATTTGAGTAGGTGAAAAAGGATGAAATCTAGTAGTATATAAATGAGTTGACTAGCTCTAGGTAAGAACAAAATAATTTACCTACAGTTATCAAAAGGAGAAGCAGAGTACATGCGTACAGATGCAGGTATATTAATTAGATGTGGTAGAAACTCCCTTCTATTTAGTTCTATTTTCTCAGTAAAACAGGAAGCAAGATTCATCAGCTAAGAATGAAGACAGAGGAGGTGTAAATAGTCCTTTAGCACTGTACTTGAATACACTTGGCACATATCTTGCATTAGAACTTATATTGTGCTGCAATTATTTTTGAACATGTCTCTTGCACCACTAAACTATGAAATAATTTAAGGTATAGGAAGTATTTTTTTTATTTTTGAACTACCAGTATGCAACAAAATGCCCTGCAAACAAATGTTTGTTAACTCACTGATTGAATAAATGAATGTTAAAGATTCCTCTGTGACTTTGCAGCAAGGCCAAAAGAGTCTGAAAACAGCAATAAATAAAATACTATCAAGTATCAATGTGATAATAACTTAAATCCAATTTTCAAATATTGAGAATCTGAAACCATTAAACTTCCAACTTTTATTAAAATTTTAAAACTGCAGATAGAACATAAACATTTCTCTTTTTTCAAGATACTAAAGAAATGAGATGTCAATATTAAAAATAACTACGCCGAGTTAGGAGTTACTCTAGAGCACGTGTCACATTGATTCTAAGTATTCAACATTTCATGACAAAATGTCAAGGTTCTGCTCCAAAAAAATCAACATCTTTGAAAAAGGGTTACTACAAAAATATCTTCCATATAAAAAATAAAGTAGGAACACTCTTAGAGACCATGGCCATATTTTATATGTATAGGGTTTTTCTCTTCACACCAAGTGTAAGAATAAAGGAAAATGAAGAACCTCAGATCAAATGGGACAACAGAATGTGTTCCTGACACTAAAAATACTCACATTACTTAAGATTTTGTAATAATCAATACAACCCCAAAATGATGATTTGGCTAAAATTTTTAACTTTCATACAAACCCCAAACAAATGTAAACTGTAATTTTTGGAACAATTACTTTTAAAATCACCAAAATTCAAAGACATTATTTAAAAATGCAGAAATAAAAACAAATCATGAATATGTTATATACCTTATTTAATTCTTAATTACTTTTGGGACATTCTTTTTTCCTTTAATTAAAAGAACAGTAGTAATGTATATGCTATTGGTAGAAAATTAAGAGCTTCTATAAAATGCTGTGAAAAGAAATTTCAATTATTACTAAATATGCCAACTCTTAGTTTAAAAAATGCAAAAGAAGCTAGTCAGCAGACTTAAACTTGAAGAAGACCCGCTTCCCTCTGAAGCAATGATTTGCTATACTTCCTAGATAATCCTTCAGAAAAGTCTTTCTATGTGTTAATAGTTCAGAATACCAAGACATAGGTACAGAACAGGACATGAACAGGTCACACAACATAACTGGTCTTGCTCCACAGTTACTACAATGAAGTCCACAGGAGCAGGTGGGGAAGGAAACTGACACAATCCAGTGATGCAGTTGTCATAAACCCAGATCATGACTCTCTTCCTATTACCTGATGATCAGTTGTTTAGTTAGATGCAATGGAAATAAAACTGAAAGAAATCTGAAGAGGAAATAAAAAAATGAAAGGTATGTCTCAACATTTTTTACTTTTGGTGAAGTCAAATGGTTTCCACCACTGAGCAAACTGCAGTACTTTCTTCCTCTGATCCTCAAAGCTTTCTCGGATCCCTTTCCTCCAAAGTCTTGGTTCCACATCCAGCATCCCACCAATGATTTCCTTTCAAAGAATGAGAAAAATACAAACACGTGCATGTATAAATACTAAAAACAGGAATGAAACTATTTCTATTTATTCTGTTACTAAATATAACATTAAGTAGTTCTCTGTGAGGATGCTCAAATTTTACATAGGTATTAGTTTCAAGTTAAAAATAAACCTTCTTTTCATTTAGTTCTAACTATGCAAACCCTGTGATTCTAGGGGTCCTAGCTGTGTCTCCTGTCAAACAATTTGTCTATTTTGCTGCTTGTTAGCACATCTATCAGACAGCAGCAAAGGGGAGGAAGAGAAAATGAAATTTAACTAATTTGGTCCTTATTAGCTGCTCTGGTAAAAGTTTGAAGAAAAAGTTGATCAACACGTAGCAATTATTAACTTGGTTGTTCAACTACAGTTGAATCTCAGGCTAATGTTCTCTCTACTACCCAGTATAGTTAAAAGCCAGTTTCTTCTACTATTAGCTGTAGATCTTTTTTCAGGAAACAAAATCATATTTTAGTACTAATCTAAGCAAACCAAGAATTAAAAATTATAAATCACCTTCATTTAAAAAGTCACTTCCCAAGCCCTGAAAGGAATGGATTTCTGACTGTCTGCTTATTATTGCAGATCATTTCCTTCATGATCCTCTTCCTGTGCTATCAGCTACAGAAATTAATCAAATTTATGATAGTGAGTATCCACGTACAGAAAGACATGGGGGAGATTTATGCTTCGAGGAAGGGAAGTACAGTAATACAGAAAATCTTGGGCTAACGGTTGAGTTCTGTATATTCAGTCTAGGTCTACAGGATTGTGTGGTAAGACCTGGGACATAATCATTCTAAGACATAGGTTCTTCATCTTAACAAATATACTAAAGGGACCTACTATGTACAAGCAAGTGCCAAATATTGTAGGGGATACGGAGATAACTAAAATACATTTCTCTGTCTTCAGAAAGCTCATAACAGAATGTAGAGCTGTGGTGGGAGTTATAAAGCAGAATAAGGCAAATGTCAAAGCAGACTACATGGAAACTCTAAAAGAAAGAAGATTCTAATTGTTGGATAAATCAGGAAAAGCTTCATGGAAAAGGAAACCTCTTTTCAGTGGGAAAGGGAAATAAAGGGGTTAAGAGAGACATAGTTTAAAAAGAGGGCACATTTAGATTTAATGCAAGAGTTTCTTGGCACCAGCCAATCACTAGCAATGTAGTTTAAGAAAGCCTAGCTTATAAATTGATCTAGAACTGTCTACAAAGCATCAAGTTTTGTCTCATGTGTACCATATAAGGACTGATTCTTGTTCTGTTTCTGAAGCAGATGTTAATGGAAAGAGACCAACCCTTCTTGCTCTCTAAACAACTGCAGGCTGAAGGGAGTTTTGGTCTCATAGGCTGTTTCTTGGAAAGCAGATTTTGGGGAAAACGGATCAATGATGTAATGCTAACTAAAGAAGCTTTCCTTTTAACATTAAAACAGTATCATAAAAACCATAGTACATGCATAATATTTTGGGGGGGCGATCTCCCAATTAAATTTATGCAAGTTAAAAAATTGATATTTTACTTCATTTTCACTAGAATTAAGTATTCTTTTTTTGAAAGAAATAAATGCAGAGTCATAAAGCTTTGAGTTATAAAGCTCTGTTGTATAACAACAGAATTTTTCAGAGCAATGAAAACAAATTTCTTTCTAGTTAACTGTGGGAAAAGATATTCTGAAAAATTCTCAGACAAGTTTCTGTAACATATCTCAACAGTTCATAGATGAATGTGATTTTAGGCCTCTAGTTAACCTTTAAGGATAACAGCATAAAAAGTTTTGAGTCCAAACCTTTTACATGTCACTATTCTTTTTAGAAAATGATCTTACACAGGAGATGAAAGTGGGGAGGAAGACAGGGAACCATGGACAGACTTCATCTAGGCTCCTCTAATTTAGAGAGAAAGGCCTGAGTTACACTAGATTGAAAGGTCACTTCTAGAGCTGTTACTGCCTAGACTTCTTTTGATTGCTTCAATGGCTTCACTAATTTCATTCTAGTCCCTGATACTAACTTACATACTTCCCAAATACTCAGTAGACCTTAAATTTAAGGACTATACCCCTAGAAGGCAATCTGTAGTAACGGAAAGAACCCACTAGCAAAAAATGAAAGATCTACACTCTAGTATCTGTCCAGAAACTATCTGTGTGAAATGAGTGACACATTCTTCTCGGACTATATCGTTCTTAATTATAAATGAAGATGTGAGATCATTTGTTCTCTAGTTCAACCATGAGCTTATGCACCCCTTGTTTCTGTCACGTATTAGCACATGACCATGGGGAAGTTATATAGCCTCTCTGTAGCTCAGTTTCATCATCTATAAAATGAAAGTATAAAAGTATCTACATAATAGAGTTATTGTGAGCATTAAATGAGTGCTCAGAACAGCACCAGGCTCACTGTAAATCCTCAATGAGTGGGTTATCATCATTATCAGTTATCATCCCTCTCAGCACAAGCCTGGCTGACTCCACAGGAAAGCATTATAGTCACCATTGACACTGTCAACAAATGTTTGGTTACAAAGTAATATTCCTGTTATAAATATTCTGGGATATACTTATTAACAGTTTCTGGGTACTCCCTCTAAAACTTGGGTGGAACAGTAATAACCAACTTCACTATATATTGTGCCCAAAGTTTTGATTTCCCTTCAAAAGAAAAGTGTTACAAAATTGCTGAACTCTGGTATTTTACTAAATTTGTGAGCATACCTTTCCAAAGTAATGAGGGAATTTGTGTTGATCTTCAATGACATGGGCAAACCCTCCCTGGAGGCCAAAATTCACAGAGAAGTAAGGAAAGCCTCTGGGTACCTAAATAAACAGATAAATCACACATGAATACAGCATGAAATCAGAAAGTTATGCTTAATCCCTCTTCCTACTTAAGCATCCCTCAAGACAAACGTATACACTGAATTTCCAGTTCTATAGGTATTTAAACAATAACTTAACTTCTTAAATAAAACATTTCATTTGGTAGTCTTTCAGCTAGATAGTGCTTTATAATATCCAGCAATTATAATCAGAACCAATTATTTTTCTGTCTTTTGGGGAAACAGGAAAGAAAAGGCATTTTTAAAATATATAACAACTGAGTAATTTTCCTTAGACTATGCAAATAGAGATTAAGGATATGCTTTCTTATATTTTCCTCACAATGCAGAGGTATAACATCCCTGAGATTTTACTACTATTTATTGATCAAAGATAAATTAAACATGAACAATCATAGTTTTTATTAACTGGTGGGGTGGGTATAGAAATTTTTAGTTTACCAACCTTGTTTCAAAATATTTCCATGATTAACTATTATCTTTCCCTCTCTTTTTTCCCTCCCTCTTTCTATACACACTCAAGCATGGACACACACACACACACAAACACACACACGTGTGCATGCATGAAGTATTTTAAACTCTGTCTTGATTGGAAAAGGCCATAATTTCTAGCTTTAAAAATTAAGTAGATCTTGTGTCCTTGCAAGTTTTTCCTCCAAGCCCTTATTCTGTCACTAGAAAGTATTCAAACTTGTCAATTTAAAGTAATATCTCTCCCCTCTAATCCCCTTATACAGTCAGCATTTACTAATTTGGCAGTGAATTACATATTTCTACTTAACTATATATATTTTGTATTGTGTCCTCAGGAAGGCATGACTTGGAAAGAGAAAGTATGGTATGGTGGAAGAAGAGTGGTCATCTTGAAATAGTATAAAGCAATTAAAGTTGGGGCTTATAAAGAGTTGTTCAGGTTATAGGAAAAGCATAATGAAAAAGTAATCAAAATACTACAAAATAGTACAATATGTAAAATGCAGAGAAATGGGTTACTACTTTGTGCTTTTTAAAAATATTTTCACATTTTAAAATAAAATGTGAAAACATGTATGACATAGACCATTAGGAAAAAAATAAAGAGACAGACAAGGCTCTAATCACAGCTCTGATACTTATAACTATGTAACTTCAGGCAAGTTATTTAACATCTGTGGAGTCTCATGAGAAATATGAAGAGCTCAGAAGTTTGCTATGAAGATCAAATAGAAAAATGCATATAAATGCTTGGCACAGAGAATATTATTCAAATATGACTTTCATTTCCATCTGTTAATAGTGCTTTGTGCAAATCTGGTAGTCAAAGAAAAAGGAATGGAAGACTCCATTAAAAAAATATATATATATATTTAACATCTTTATTGGACTATAATTGCTTTACAATGCTTAGTTTCTGTTTTATAACAAAATTAATCAGCTACACATATACATATGTCCCCATATCTCTTCCCTCTTGCGCCTCCCTTGCCCCCATCCTCCCTACTCCACCCCTCTAGGTGGTCACAAAGCACCAAGCTGTTCTCCCTGTGCTATGCAGCTGCTTCCCACTAGCTATCAGTTTTACATTTGGTAGTGTATGTATGTTCATGCCACTCTCTCACTTTGTCCCAGTTTACCCTTCCCTCGCCCTGTGTCCTCAAGTCCATTCTCTAGTAGGTCTGTGTCTTTATTCCCATCCTGCACCTAGGTTCTTCATGATCATTTTTCTTTTTTTTAGATTCCATACATGTGTTAGCATACGCTATTTGTTTTTCTTTTTCTTTTTCTGACTTACTTCACTCTGTATGACAGGCTCTAGGTCCATCCACCTCACTACAAATAACTCAATTTCATTTCTTTTTATGGCTGAGTAATATTCTATTGTATATATGTGCCACATCTTCTTTATCAATTCATCAGTCGATGGACACTTAGGTTGCTTCCATGTCCTGGTTACTGTAAATAGAGCTGCAATGAACATTGCAGTACATGACTTTTTGAATTATGGTTTTCTCAGGGTATATACCAAGAAGTGGGATTGCTGGGTGGTCATATGGTAGTTCTAGTTTTAGTTTTTTAAGGAACCTCCATACTGTTCTCCATAGTGGTTGTATAAATTTCTATTCCCACCAAAAGTGCAAGAGGGCTCCCTTTTCTCCACACCCTCTCCAGCATTTACTGTTTGTAGATTTTTTGATGATGGCCATTCTGACAGGTGTGAAGTGATACCTCATTGTAGTTTTGATTTGCATTTCTCTAATGATTAGTGATGTTGAGCATTCTTTCATGTGTTTGTTGGCAATCTGTATATCTTCTTTGGAGAAATGTCTATTTAGGTCTTCTACCCATTTTGGATTGGGTTGCTTGTTTTTTTGATATTGAGCTGCATGAGCTGCTTGTAAATTTTGGAGATTAATCCTTTGTCAGTTGCTTCATTTGCAAACATTTTCTCCCATTCTGAGAGCTGTCTTTTCATCCTGTTTATGGTTTCCTTTGCTGTGCAAAAGTTTTGAGTTTCATTAGGTCCCATTTGTTTATTTTTGTTTTTATTTGCATTCCTTTAGGAGATGGGTCAAAAAGGATCTTTCTGTGATTTATGTCATAGAGTGTTCTGCCTATGTTTTCCTCTAAGAGTTTGATAGTGTCTGGCCTTACATTTAGGTCTTTAATCCATTTTGAGTTTATTTTTGTGTATGGTGTTAGGGAGTGTTCTAATTTCATTTTTTTACATGTAGCTGTCCAGTTTTTCTAGCACCACTTATGAAGAGGCTTCTTTTCTGATTTGGATTTCTTTTATTTCTTTTTCTTCTCTGATTGCTGTGGCTAAAACTTCCAAAACAATGTTGCATAATAGTGGTGAGAGTGGGCAACCTTGTCTTGTTCCTGATCTTAGTGGAAATGGTTTCAGTTTTTCACCATTGAGGATGATGTTGGCTGTGGGTTTGTCATATATGGCCTTTATTATCATTAAAATATTTTTGCTATCTGAAGTAGATCAACATGTGTGAGACGTGAATTTGAATGGCTAAAATCATGTTGTAGACTACATTAATTAAAGAACAGTACTTCGAGGAAGAGATAACTTCAGAAAGCAATTTATGGCGACACTGCCCATGCTTTTTGTTTGTATTACACTGTGTTTGGCAGAAAAAATGGCTTCCTAAATATGTCAATGTTCCTATCCCATATTTGCCATGAATATGTTACCTTATATGGCAAAAAGGACCTTGCAGATACAATTAAGTTAGGGATCTTGAAATGGGGAGATTATCCTGGGTTATACAGCATAGGATAGGAGGGTCAGAGTCAGAGAAAGAGTGGAAGATCCTATACTGGTTGACTTTGAACACAAAGGAAAGGACCACAAGCCATGGAATCCAGGTGGTTTCTAGAAACTGAAAAAGGCAAGGGAATGGATTCTCCCTGAGAGCCTCCAAAAAAAAAAAAAAAAAAAAAGTAGGCCTGCTATCACCTTGATTTAGCCTAGTGAAACCCAGTTCATATTTGTGACTTTCTGAACTATGAGATAACAAATGTGTTGTTTATAAAGCACTAAGTTTGTGGTAATTTGTATATATCAATACATACCAGAGCTCAACAACATATGGCATACTTGCCAAGATGGCAAAATGAACACATTATTTCTAAACAAAGAACAGTTGCTGCCACAAGCAACTCTTCTCTCACTGCAGGCTGCAAAAGGTACAACCTAATGTCTTGCCTGAAGAGTTGTGAGTCAGTAGGCATTGCAAAGGATCCAGTATCAAAGTATATATACATTTAGCACTTTCCTTTTCCTGCCTTGACCAGCCAGAGGGATAGAAGTTGGAACTTTGGTACCACCCATGAAGAGTGCTGACTGAATTACAGCAAAAAATTTTATTGATGATAGGAAAACAGTAGTATTTGAGCTTTCCCCTTTTAATATTCCAGATTTTAATCCTGACTTCCTATAATTGTCCTCATATTTGACGGTCTTAGGGTAAACCCAAATTTTCCTTGAGGTGGACTTTGCTTAGTTCTGAAAGTCAAACCCGAGATGTCTTAGATGCTATAGTAATCACAAAATTTCATTTAAAAATTATATTAAAAAGTTGAGGAAGAATTCATGTGAAATCTCAATAAAATTGTCTTGTGAAAAAAGACCACTTTCTTGACAAGTTACTGAATATTATGCAACTCCTCTGCAATGAACATTCAGATGTGTTTTTCTTGTATATTTCCATGAACTCCACACTACACTGCAAAGAAATCAAAAGCCCCAGAGAAAGTAAACAAAATAGACATAAAAAAGAGAAGCTTATGCTCACACAAATAAAAGCATAAATCAACAGAGAATCAGAATGAATTACAAATATGTGAATCTCTACTAACAGCCAAGAATCCACTATGGAAGAAAAAATCACCACATCCACAACACACACATAAAATACTTTATGAAACTACTAAGGATATAGAGTTTTTTAAAAGAAGGATAATGAGGTTTCTTCTGAATAAAAATAATGTTAAAATAAATCAAGATTGTTCACTTCATGCTCAGAAACATAATTATCATTTAAAAAAGACACTGGAAAGTTTGTTAACCTTGTAAAAAGTGACCTGCTTTGAAATTATTCTTATACTCAAGTTCTCTTCACAACTCCATCCACATAATTATCAAATCCTAAGATAAGAGTGACCTCAAGAGGTCATCTGGTTCATTCCCCAGCTACTCTCAAATAGTCTCAGATAAAACGCTATGTGGTGATTTAGAAAACAGAACACTTCAAAGTTGAATATACAACAACCATTCCAAGAATCTGTATGTTTCTTACTGTCTATATTGGTCATTTTAAAATATTAAAATCCTCTAGGTACTTATTTTAGGTATATATCCAGGTTTTAAAAAACAACCTTACAATAGGTACTAGATGGCTTACCAGTAAAAATACTGCATATATAGTGGTTATCATGGAGTTCATATATGTTGATGTATATCTATATCTATCATTTTAAACTGATAGTCATTTAAGTTCAAACACATTCTAAAAGATCCATATTTTTTTATTCCCCCTTCATGTTTTCTATTTTTGATGTCATATTTTACCTATTTATGCCTATCCCTTACCTGTTCATTGTAGTTATATTTAATTTTAAAATCTTTGCCTTTTAACCTTTCTAATTGTTCATTTAAGTGGTTGATCCACTGCCTTTACTTGCCTTTAACAGTGAGGTTTTTCCCTTCCTGTATTTTCTTATTTCTTGTTGTGGTCCTTTCTTTTTCACTTGAAGAAGACCCCTTAACATTTTTTGTAAGGTCACTTTAGTACTGATGAACTCTTTAGTTTTTTAGTTTTTTCCTTTTAGCACTTTAAATATATCATGCCACTTCCTTTTGGCCTGCAAAGTTTCTGCTGAAAAACCAGCAGATAGCCTTATGGAAATTCCCTTGTCATAACTCTTTTTTCTTGTTGACTTTAAAATTCTCTCTTTACCTTTATTTTTTCCCATTTTAGTTATTATATGTCTTGGTGTGGTTCTCTTTGGGTTCATCTTCTTTGGGACTCTCTGTGCTTCCTATACATGGATATCTATTTCCTTCTTCAGGTTCAGGAAGTTTTCAGCCAAAATTCCATCAAATACATTTTCTATCCCTTTCTCCCTCTCTTCTCTTTCTGTGACCCCTACAATGCAAATTTAGAATGTCTGATGTTGTCCCAGAGGTCCCTTAAGCTAGGCTCATTTAAATTTTTTTTTTATTTTTCTTGTTCTGATTGGGTGATTTTCACTATTCTGTATTCCAGGTTGCTTATGCATTCTTCTATATCACCTAATCTCTGGTTAATTCCTTCTAGTGTATTTTTCACTTCAGTTATTACATTCTTCAGCTCTGATTGGTACTTTTTTATATTTTCTAATTCTTTGTTAAAATTCCCACTCTGTTCATTTATTTTTTTTCCCCAAGTTGAGTTAGCTTTCTTATTACTATTGCTCTGAACTCCTTATCAGGTAAATTATTTATCTCTGTTTCAGTAGGGTTTTATTCATTTTTTTCTTTTCTTGCTTTTTCATTTGAAACACATTCCTCTGTCTGCATGACAGTAGGTCAAAGAGTTACCTATACTTGTCTTGAAGATATGTCCTTGTGTGGGAGCATCCCAATGCAGTTTGTGTGTGCACAGTGGTTTCAGTGAGAGCTCGATCTGAAGTAAGCCCAGGGTGCCCTGACAGCCACTGTCTTGGTGGGAGGTAGAGCCAGAGCCATGTTTGAGCTGGGCCTTCTCCTATGCTCAATGGCAGTCACCTTACTGGGGGTGGGATCCAGGCCCAAGAGCTGAAGCAGGAGCCGTGAGGAACCTGCACTTCTCCCAGGTGTGATGGCAGTCTCCACCTTAATTGTGAGCATGGTCAGGGACTGAGGGCTTGGGGCTGCACTTTGAAGTGGTTCCACTTTTTCCCTGATGCACATACTTCGGTAAGAGGCTAGATCAGTGTTGGAGGAGTTGGAGCCACACTACTGAGCTGGCTCCACTCCTTCCCAAGTGTGTTGCTCCCATCCTAGTCAGAGGCAGGGCCAGGGTCCAACCAAGTCCTGTTCCCTACAAGTGTGTGCACTCTTGTTGGCAACTGCAGCCTTGACCTTAGCAGGGAGCAACAGCAGAGCAGCAGGGGCTAGAGTAGGAGTCCAGTGCAAACTTGGGGGAACACTGGGGTGGTCCTGGCAAGCCGGCCAGAGCATCATCAAGTTTTCAATCTGCTGCCTCCATCCTGGGACTGTGAGCAAGCAAGTCTGTGTGCAAGCTCCTCAACAGCAGAGTTTCCATTTATTACAGCACTCAGGTAAGCCCCACTGTTCTTCTAACCCAGACAGGCTCATCTTCCACTTGCTGGACCACAGAGATGGAATGCCTAATGTGTGGATTGAATGCTCTGCTCCCCAGGGAAGATCCTAAACATGTGATATCTCTCTCCTCTCTAGGTCACTCTCTAGGGGAGTCAGTCCCAACTAGATCGCTTCTCCTCCCCTCTTATCAGACTCTGTGTGGTTCTTTCTTTACAGTCTAGGTTGCAGAAGAGCTGTTCTGCTAGTCTTTAAGTCACCTTTAGTGAGACTTGCTTTATATGTAGTTGTAGTCTTGATGTGTTTGTGAGGGGAGGTGGGCTCAGCGTCGTGCTACTCCACCATTTTGATTCCACCCCTCCCCTAAAATATTTTCAACTGCCATTAAAATCATGTTCTAAAAAAATATTCAATGGCATTGGAAATTATGATATGAGAAGTGAAAAACTTAAGCACAAAAGATATACATACATTAGATATCTTTTTCTATAAGATCACGAATTGGACATTTGTGGGGTGTTGTTTTGTTTTTCAATACACTGTCCGTCCCAATTCACCAGCAAGGGAAAAGAAAAAGACTACAGGCAAATTGTAAAATTATTTGTCTAGTTCTGTGAAAAATGCCCTTGGTATTTTGATAGGGATTGCACTGAATCTATAGATTGCCTTGGGTGGTAGGGTCATTTTAACAAAATTGATTCTCCCAGTCTAAGAACATAGTATATCTTTCCATCTTTTTGTTTTATCTTCAATTTCTTTCATCAGTGCCTTATAGCTTTCAGAATAGAGCTCTTTTGCCACCTTAGTTAGATTTATTCCTAGGTATTTTATTCTTTTTGATGTGATGGTAAATGGGATTGTTTCCATAATTTCTCTTTCTGATAGTTCATTGTTAGTGTATAGAAATGCAACAGATTTCTGTACATTAATTTTGTATTCTGCAACTTTGCTGAATTCATTGATGATATCTAGTAGTTTTCTGGTGGTGTGTTTTGGATTTTTCTATGTATAGTATCATGTCATCTGCAAACAGTGACAGTTTTACGTCTTCCTTTCCAATTTGGATTCTTTTTTTTTTTTTTTTTTTTTTTGCGGTATGCGGGCCTCTCACTGTTGTGGCCTCCCCCGTTGCGGAGCACAGGCTCCGGACGCGCAGGCTCCGGACGCGCAGGCTCAGCGGCCATGGCTCACGGGCCCAGCCGCTCCGCGGCATATGGGATCCTCCCAGACCGGGGCACGAACCCGTATCCCCTGCATCGGCAGGCGGACTCTCAACCACTTGCGCCACCAGGGAGGCCCTGGATTCTTTTAATTTCTTTTTCTTCTCTGACTGTTATGGCTTGGATTTCCAAAACTATGTTGAATAAAAGTGGTGACTCTGGACATTCTTGTCTTATTCCTTATCTTAGAGGAAACACTTTCAGCTTTTCCCCATTGAGTATGATGTCAGCTGTTGGTTTGCCATATACGGCCTTTATTATGTTGAGCCAGCTTTGTGGAGAGTTTTTATCATAAATGGATGTTGGATTTTATCAAAAGCTTTTTCTGCATCATATGGTTTTTATTCATCAATTTGTTAATGTGGTGTGTCACAGTGATTTGTGAATACTGAAAAATCCTTGCATCCCTGGGTTAAATCTCACGTGATCATGGTGAATGATCTTTTTAATGTATTGTTGGATTCATTTTGATAGTATCTGTTGGGGACTTTTGCATCTATGTTCATCAGTGATAATGACTTGTAATTTTCTTTTTTGTGATATCTTTGGTTTTGTTATCAGGGTGATGTTGGCCTCAGAAAATGAGTTTGGAAGTGTTCCTTCCTCTGCAATTTTTTGGAATAGTTTCAGAAGGATAAATGGTAGAATTCACCTGTGAAGCCATCTGGTTCTAGACTTTTGTTTGTTGGGAATTTTAAAATTACTGACTCAATTTCATTACTGGTAATTGGTCTGTTCATCTTTTATATTCTTAGTTCAGTCTTGGGAGATTGTACCTTTGAAACACTCTGAATAGCCAAAACAATCTTGAGAAAGAAAAACAAACCTGGAGGAATCATGCTCCCTGACTTCAGATTATACTACAAAGCTACAGTCATTAAAACAGTATGATATTGGCATAAAAACAGACACATAGATCAATGGAATAGAATAGACAGCCCAGAAATAAACCTACACACTTAATGGTGAATTAATCTATGACAAAGGAGGCAAGAATATCCAATGAAGAAAAGACAGTCTTTTCAATAAGTAGTGCTGGAAAAACTGGATAGCTACATGTTAAAGAATGAAATTAGAACATTCTCTAATACCATACAAAAACAAAATTCAAAATGGATTAAAACCTAAATTTAAGACTTGATACTATAAAACTCCTAGACAAAAATACAGGCAGAACACTGATTGACATGAATCACAGGAATATTTTTTTGGATCAGTCTCCTAGAGTAAATGAAATAAAAGTAAAAATAAACAAATAGGACCTAAGTAAATTTAACAGCTTTTGCACAGCAAAGGAAATCATCAACAAAATGAAAAGACAAACTCCTAAATGAGAGAAGTTTTTGCAAAGGATATGACCAATAAGGGATTAAAATCCAACATATATAAACATATATACAACTCAATATCAAAAAACCAAAAAACTCGATTAAAACAAGGACAGAAGAACTGAACAGATATTTTTCCAAAAAGAAAATGAAGATGGCCAACAGGCATACGAAAACATGCTCAACATTGCTAATCATCAGGGAAATGCAAATCAAAACCAAAACCGCAATGAAATATCACCTCACACCTTCAGAACGGCTTTTGTTAATAAGAAAACAGGGCTTCCCTGGTGGCGCAGTGGTTGAGAGTCCGCCTGCAGATGCAGGGGACACGGGTTTGTGCCCCGGTCTGGGAAGATCCCACATGCGGAGCGGCTAGGCCCATGAGGCACGGCGGCTGAGCCTGCGCGTCCGGAGCCTGTGCTCCGCAACGGGAGAAGCCACAACAGTGAGAGCCCGCGTACGGCCAAAAAAACAAAAAGAAAAGAGTCATGTGACACAATGTTCATTGCAGCTCTATTTACAATAGCCAGGACATGGAAGCAACCTAAGTGTCCATCGACTGATGAATGGATAAAGAAGATGTGGCACATATATACAATGGAGTATTACTCAGCCACAAAAAGAAACGAAATTGAGTTATTTGTAGTGAGGTGGATGGACCTACAGTCTGTCATACAGGGTGAAATAAGTCAGAAAGAGAAAAACAAATACCGTATGCTAACACATATGTATGTAATCTAAAATAAAAAAAAAAGGTTATGAAGAACGTAGCAGCAAGACAGGAATAAAGACATAGACGTAGAATGGACTTGAGGACACAGGGGGTGGGGGAGGGTAAGCTGGGAAGAAGTGAGAGAGTGGCATGGACTTATATATACTACCAAATGTAAAATAGATAGCTAGTGGGAAGCAGCCACATAGCGCAGGGAGATCAGCTCAGTGTTTTTTGACCACCTAGAGGAGTGGGATAGGGAGGTTGGGAGGGAGATGCAAGCGGGAGGAGATATGGGGATATATGTATATGTATAGCTAATTCACTTTGTTATAAAGCAGAAACTAACACACTATTGTAAAGCAATTATACTCCAATAAAGATGTTAAGGAAAAAAAAGGGATTTAGCTGCATTACTATAAAACTTCATTTACACAAACGGGCAGCAGGCTGGATTTAGCACACAGAGTGCAGTTCCCAACTCCTACACTAGAATATAAGCTACACAAAGCCTTTGTTTTGTTTCATTATGTATAAAAAGCATCTGGAACAGTGCCTGGTAAGTAGCAGGCACTCAATAAACATTCATATAATACTCTTGAAATAGAAAAAGCAATGCACAGTTCTATTATATATCTATTCCATTTAATGTGTATTTCTAGAAAAGAGGGAGGTCATTACAGAAGTACTCAACTTAAGGGTAACTTGTATCTAAAATCTGATCTTCAAAGCAAGATTAAACTATGAAGCATGGTTAGTAAAGTCTCTAAAAGAATAATGTACCCATCATCTAACTCAACTACTGTTTTAAAGGACCATAACAGTGAACCTTTGTATAAGTAAAAAAAAAAAAAAAAAAAAAAAGAGAGAGAGAGAGAGTTCCATGTTCAAAATAGAGCCTTTAGGAAAATGTTTTCCTCATTATAATTTCAGTAACAAGAAGGCATCTCTCCTCACTTGTCCAAGAGGCTGAGAATCCCGTTAACAGGAACTTTCATGGCGGAGTCTTATGGTTATCATGAACCATCATAGGGACTACAGTGGCAGAGCACCAAAAGATCAGGAATAAACATTCAAATAAGCAATTAAAGAAATAAGGATTTGCTAGACCATGTAGGATGAAAATAATTTCTTATTTATTTATGGAATTATATTTACTTCACCTTTGATCACTCAGCCAAATGGTCTCTTTCTCAAATAAGATATGGAAATTATAAAGATCCTAACCAGTAGGGTTATTTCTTATATTTTTAAAAAATAATACTTACAGACTTTCTGATATCTTTTGAAGAGAGATCAATTAATTTCTTGTTCATAGACCATTCTTCATCAGTTTCCATTATGGCTTTCTAAGAAATAGCCATTTGTCAATTAAAAAGTAATACACAAGTAAATACAAAGAGTTTAATAGTAAAGTAATATGGTGAATTAATTATAAGGTATAATGTACATATTAGGTTATTATTTTGAATGAATTAAGCCTTTAATTTCTGTTATTTGAAATTGGAATTTCTTGATTTCATACAAGTCTTATCTTTAGCCAAAATAATAGTATTTTACTCATTCTCAACTCTTGTACTAACTTTAGCTCACCTTTACATGACAAAAACAATCCTTAGTAAGACCAAGCAATTTAATATTGAACGTAATTTATGAACATAAAGTTCACAAATTCCTTACGCCATTCATAGACATCTACTCAAATAAATTCATTTTGTTTTATTGTTCTTCTTCCGTATATAAGAACAGTAATTTATGTGCTTTCTGGCAACCAAATACTTGAACTATTTCTGGCCATAGAAAAAAGGAGTAAAAATGCATGGAAAAAAATACATAGACATGGAATTATAAGACTTTCTAAGCTAATCAATATGACTAGTGTTTATGGTAAATAAATATTTAATAGAAAGAAAAGCCATGGTGATAATTATAAAATAATGTCATTTTATACATCATTACTAATGAAGCAAATTTTAAAGGTGAAATTAACATTCAAATAAGCATAGTTTAAATACATCAGGTATACTGCTGCTCCCTATTTAAAAGACATGGATTGCTTGTGTTGACACTAAAATGTAGCACATTCAATATAAAATTGAAGCTAAATCAAATAAGTACATCTTTAACGATCATATAAAAGATACAAAATAAAAGTGGCATACCATTCTGCTAAGAGATGACATTTCTGTCACCCACCATGAGCAACAGTAGCTGCTCTATGTTGTGCCCTATGTACTTCAATACCTATAGTCACAATCTCCTAGGGCTCACTGAGGAAGTATAAGAGAAAAAAAAATTGAAGGAAAGCATAATAATCTCTTTCTCAATTGATTCTCTTTAATACAGGACTGACATGGATTTGGGAATTATCTGGCTTGTTTTCCTATACTTTAATAGCATGACTTCAAAGCAAATAATCAGATTGTTTTAAAAAATTTCTATAGGAAAAGTTGATTTTCACCACCTCATCAACCTTAACAGGTTTAATAATCCTTTTTTAAAATAATTCTTTTTATTGGGATTTACAGTCCATATTAATTAAAATTTACCATCCTATATTGTCTAAATGTTGCCTCTGCAAGTTTCTATACCACCTCACAAAACATTATCTTCTTCTTTAATTGTACACGTTACTATTTCATATATGGTTCTACATTTACAAATTTATATTAGTCTATAAACTACACAGCACTCAGGTCAGTATCAAACAAATGCTATTTAGTTAAACCTGCTTGAATATTATAATGACACAATTGCTTAAGAACTCTAATCATTTATTACAATGTCCAAAGATGTATGTCAAGGTTAGATTTTAGTTTCTTTTTACAAAAAGTATGATGAGGTATTAAATACTACAACTTGCAGCAATAACTTGTCTCTGCAATTGTAATTTTTTTTTTTTTAGCCATTGTAATTTGTACTGTTTGCATGTAACTATGTTTGGCTCTAAGTAATTTAAATTATAAGTTTTCTAGAGTTATGACCACAATTTTGACTTGAAAGTACTTCTAGGTAGAACTTGATTTTTCATTTGAGAAATGAGAAATTAAAATAGAAGTTATAAATTACCATTTGATAGTATATTCATACTTACAAATAAGCATGCTTTTTAAAGGTCAAAATCCCTAATTTCTTCTACAGAAATTTATATAGTAGAATTTTTTGTGCTTTACTTCATTTCTTGATATAAAATTTGATAAGTACATAGGAGAAAAATATCAGAATAAAGATAACTATTCATAAAACCATAATATAGCAAAAAATAAGTATGCCTGTAAAGACTATCCATAAATACCTTAAAATAGATGGGAGCCATATCACCCACTTCCTTTGGGAGAGGAATGCATTCATAAACCATGTGATACTGTTTCTTCAAGCTCATGTTCGTTTCTAAAAAGATACAGTCCAATCCTTTATCTTCAAACATCTTTACCAATGATTTTCTAAACATCTGAAGAGAGGAAAATGGCTAGGTAAATAACTCACTGAGAAGAGATTCAAAATATGAAAACAATAAAAAGTATAATAAATTCTTTTAAAATAAAAAAATAGTAAACAATGTTTGAACTCTACAGTGTTACCTTATAGTTACTTTACTTTCTAAATCTACCACATAATTTCACATAGTTAAGCAACATGTTTCTTTAACTGAAACGCACTCTGCTCAGTATTATGTATATATTGGAAACAGCGCCAGTAAACTAAAATAAGAAAAGGAAGAGAGAAAAATCAAATTTAGGTGGTAAAATACATAGAACTGACAGTAAAATCATAGGAAAACATTCAAAAACCAAAAAAGGTACTCTGAGCATGTAGGCATCCTTAAATTCAGTAACAGTCATGCAGAATTCACTTCCAATTGCTTTTCTAGCCTCAAAGTAACTTCATTTGCTGGCTCCCTTCATATGTCTTCTGATCCTTCACTTGCAAAGTTTCACTCAGCATAATTCCCTAGAGATTCAACCAGGTTGCTGTTGAGACCCTGCCTAGTTATGGCCATGTGGAGATAGAAGTTCAGGTTTTCCATTCAAGCCTTTGTTGACACCCAAAAAGAAGAAAGGCTACAAATTACTGCTGGGTAGGGGTTGGGAGTTCTGGGTTCCGACCAGGTCTCCTCTGATCACTTATTATTGATCACTCATCACTATTCTATTTTCCACTCATTTTATAAAATAAGAACAAGTAGGAAAAAAAATCAAATAATTATAATTTGAGGTAAACTAAAAAGGTATCTAGTAAGCAACAGATACAGGATTCGCTCTACATTTCTAACCACAGCTGTATATATAAGCTCAGCATTTTTTAAGATAAAAAAAATAGTAAACAATGTTTAAACTCTACAATGTTGCCTTATAGTTACTTTACTTTCTAAATCTACCACATAATTTCACATAGTTAAGCAACATATTTTTAACTGAAACTCACTCTGCTCAGTATTATGTACATATTGGAAACAGTTCCAGTAAACTAAAATAAGAAAAGAGATAAAATCACATTTAGGTGGTAAAATTTAGGTCTAACTGTTGGATGACTGTTCTAGAGTCTATCTGGACAATAGCGAAGAAGACAGACTGAAGATGTCATGGATTATAAATGAAAACTCAAAAGTACTAAATTAGTAGTGATGCAAGAATAGTTAAATATTATAAAATATATAAACATCATACTTATAGCCTCAAGGAGGACAATACACACTTTTAAGTAATTCATATATATATATATATATATATATATATATATATATATATATATATATATATATATAAAATACTTTAATTTAAAAATATGAGTTTAATGGTATAATTTGAGGTTATCACCTCCATTAAAGCAGGATTTCCCCAAGTTCAATACAACAAATACACTATACATAGTTAAATAATATGCATTCTTTAAAATTTATATGAAAACTAAACAATGAAGAAAGTGTTTTAGTTCATTATCATAAGATACCAAAACTATTTTATGCTTCACAGAGATGTAGAGATCTCATGTTACAGGGGCGAAATAAAATTCCCGTGTTACTAGTAGAAAACACTTCATCCTTCAGGTAATCACTATTTTCCATGTTTCTAAACTATGATTACTCACCTAATTGCAATTCCTCATTTAGTTAACACATCTGGACTTATATTCCTTACAATATATTTAATTAATCTATACTCGAGTGTTACAATTCTTACACATTACAAATCACATTACAAAAAACTCAGATAAACATGAGTAAAGGAATTTAAAATAAATATTAAAGTATTTTCATTAAAGATACCAAAGCTATTTAGGGCTGATGATATAATATTAATACTATAATTTATTCAAATTTTCTAAATAGAACATGTCTAAAGATAAGATTATACAAAGATAAATGTTATGCGATAGTACAGAACATACACATTTAATTCTACACCCTTCATGAAGTGACCCCTCAAAAATGACATTAAGATAATTTTCAAAACAGCATAAAGCTATTAGAACAAAGAAAATGAGAGAAAATACGCTAAAAATCAGATAACCCCATAATATCTGACTTAAACACTAGAAAGCTGGTTCACAGTTGGGTGATATAGGAGGAGGGGGTTTAGCAGGGATGGTAAAGAAGAAACTCATGCTGCACTGCAGAATCCTCAAAAGGCTCAGGAATTGGCAGCACCAATGAATTATGGAACTAGAGGTGAAGGTGTAATGAAAAACAGATGGCACAGATGAAAGTCTTTTGAAAAAAAATAACACACCAGATCCCCTCCTCCACACCAGCAGAACACTATAGGATAACCTTCTGGAGAAGGCAAACAACAAAGTTGCTGGGCTAGGAAAACCAGCCACAGTTGAGAGTATACAGTCTGAAAACAGGGGCATCATAAAAAATGTTACTTAGTGTTCTTAAATGTCTGACATTCTGCCACACCAGCCTTCTTTCCCAACTCAGCTCCCAGAACACTGGAAAGCAGACATAGATGCTCTAGGCAAGAGATCGAAAGAGTGTTTTCTGGAGAGTCTGAGTAGCCCCAAGAAAAAGACCTAATGGTACTAACACTGAAAGTTTTCCACTGAAATGGCCCCACAGTGAAGCCCACTGTAGATAAGCATTAACAACCCCACCACCATACCGCTAATTTGATATTTAAAAAATGGACCTACAGTGTCTGACTATAACATATGTTCAAGCTCATTTGTCAAACTGATAAGAATAAACTTAAAGGGGAACAAGTTTCACTATATATTTAATAAAACTAAAAATTTAGATATTATCATTAGAAATCTGTGATTATTCCCACATGCGCTGCTGAATATCTTTGTATATTCTACTAAACACAAGGTCTAAAATTAAATTTAAATGTTACTAGAGGATGGTGATAAAAATTACTTGAAGGAAGTGGCCCCTGAATTTGCAAACATAATTTTTTGCTAAGTCAAATCATTTTTAACATATATTCTCTAAAAGAGGTGAATGACCATAAGGGTATTAACCAGGGCATAATTAATTTGAGTTTTTGTATATATTTGAAAGTAAAAACAAAAATTGAAAAAAAGTACATTTCTTTAAATAAGCTAGAATTCAGATATTTTCTTCATTCACTATCATAGAGTAATTTAAACCTTCTAACAACTTCTTTTATCACAAAAGAGAGCTATAATGCCATTATTTACATAAAAAATTTGGCTTTTCCTCCCTCACTCAATTTTCTATAATGCATCTGGCTTACAAAACTTGCTAAACCGTAATGTAACCTATACTAGTATATACCACACCTTTGGGCAGAATTAATGAGTGATTTTATCTCTGCATTTCTTACAACACCTGCATTATCTTACACTCATGCACTCAGTATCTCCTGAACTGAATAAATTTCTTCTTTATCCAACTCAGTGTTTTTCATCAAGTAACTTAATTTCTTATAGAAACATATAACATACAGACTAGATTCCTGTATAACTTAAAATCTTTTTGGCACTTTACTTTTGCTCTAAGTTAAATCAGTTTTGCATGTATACATTTTTAAAAAGCATTCCGGAAAAGTCCCCAAATAATCCTGAAAACTAAATCTGCAACACTTTCCACTTTAAATTATTTATTGCACTGGCATCCACTATTAGAAAAAGAAAAATTGTTTTCACATCAAATACACTTATCCACACTCTTACCCTTGCTGGGCCATAGATGCATTAAAACAGTCTGCCCTTTAACTTTCACAGCATAAACTTAAAGATTTCAGGGAGTTAAAAGATGGTATTTCATGAAATACAGTCAAAATGTCTCCTCTCTTGGCATCTTTATCAGCATGATACAAAGACTAGTATTAGTCTCTTTAGAAGTCTTAAAATTTTCGTGTTTTCTAACTAGGGGTTCCTATAGCCCCTATTCACTTGTCAGTCATTAGAAAAACGGGACCTCCCTCCCTCCTTTCCTTCCTTCCTTCTCTCTCTCTCTCTCTCTCTTTCTCCCTTCCTTCCTTCCTCCCCTCCCTCCCTTTCTCTCTCTCTCTCTCTCTTTTGGTCATTATAAGGTCTTGCAATTCAGCAGCAATTTCACCCACGTTGTGCCTTTCAATTTCTTGAAGATCAGACACAGACATTCACACACACACACACACACACACACACACACACACACACGCACACACACACACAATCCCTGAATCCAAAAGGCTATAAGGGAAAAGTATGGAAATTAAAGCTGGTAACAAAATCATGACAAAAACACAGCAGCAGCAAAGGTCAATGCCATTACAGGAAAATAGGACAAATGCTAAATGTAAACCACTAAGTTCCAAAAATTATTTTTTATTATCTGAAAACATCTTTCCTTTGGCTGTAATTTATTAGCTTACTGTGGTAAGAATGATTATTTCATGTTCCACGAAAACAAATATTAGAAATCTTACATTGATTTCTTTTAAAGTAAAAATAATTATTACTTGATTATAGTTTATTTAGTAGACAAAAGCTTTCAGTTGTATACCTGGAACTACTTTACTATATGACAATTATACCTCAATAAATATTTTTATTTAAAGCTTTCAATAAAGTAAAAAGGTAGTGAGTGGTGAAAACATCATGACCCACAGATATACACAACTATGGAAATGTATACTTGTTTAAATTCAGAAAGTAAAATCATTGAATGAAGGCATAAAACTTGTTAGAATTTATCACAATAGTGTGTAAAAACTGCTCTTGATCATTACAATGATCATGAGTGTTATCATGCTGACCTGAATTTCCTCCCAGATGTCTTCATCCAATAAGGTAGCTGCTCTATAGTGCTGCAAAGGGACTATCAAGCAGTGCCCTTCAGTAAGAGATCGAAAGTTGGGTAAACATAAATAAACCTATGGGAAAAAAAGATGCAAAGGTGAAATGTTACTGCTGTTTATTCTCAGTTCTGAAATATGAGCCCCTCGTAGGTTAACATGGCTAACAGTTAATAAAATAAACCTGCTCATAAGTAATATATTATAGTTTAATATTTTAAAGACATTCACTATTTAAAATTTTAAAATCCATGAATCTTTCAATAACAAGAAATTTGTTGCATAAGTCTCAATTTTGACTGCTATACCTCAAAGATTAAGCTTACCAAAGGGTAGAATGAATGACACTTTATCCTTCACCTGAGAAAGCTATATGCCTTCAAAGCCCTTGAAACAGCACAAATTTTGCAAAAATAAAAGAAATACATGACCTTGTAATGATACGGAAGTTAAACTGATGCCTATTAATCAGGTCTTACTTCTCTCATTGGCTGAGAAAAGAGAAATAACCTCTGTATGGCTTTACAGAACTGGTTAAGTTCTATTTATTTACATACATGTATTACCTACAAGCTGGTACTATTTTTTTCATTTTACACAAACTGTCTAAAAATAAAAAAAGGTCAATTAGTATATATGTAGAGAGGAAAAGGTGTTCATAGAAACATAAATATTCTTCAAGAGGCTTGATCCTATTTTCTATAATTTTTTGCTAGGTTTTAGCTAGAAAAATTTTATGTAAGAGAATTAATTAATGAATTAATAAATTTATTTATTAATTGCTTTACAAAATTATGTAAATTTTTAAAACTTCGCTGTAAGAGGAGAAACTAGGAGTGTATGTGGATATGGCTATCTACTTAAATTTACAGTTAAATCCCAAAAATATTCACAATTAAAAACAATATCAGGAATAAGCACTGAAGAGGTGGCCAAGACGCTGGACTAGGAAGACCCTGAGCCCACCTCCTCCCACAGGCACAACAAAATTACAACTAATTACAGAGCAACTACCTGTAAGAACAACCTGAAGACCAGCAGAAAAGATACTCCACAACTAAAGACATAAAGAAGGAACCACAATGAGACAGGCAACAGGGCTGGAGATGCACTTTAGTCAGGACCTACACCCCCAGGTCAGCAACCCACAGACCAGAGGAATACTACAATTATAGAGGTCCTCCGCAAGAAGCAAGGAGTGTGAACCCCACACTGGGCTCCCAGGCAGGGGATTTGCACCATGAAGATGAGCTCCCAGAATGTCTGGCTTTGAAGGCCTGCAAGGTTTGCATATGTGAGAGATCCCAAGGGCAATAGGAAATAGGGACTCGATTCTTAAAGGTTGTCTGCAAAATCTCATATGCTCTGAGTCCTAGCACAGAGGCACTAGTTTGAAAGGAGCCTGTTTCAGACCCACTTGCTGCTCTTGGAGAGCCTCCGAAACAGGCAGGAAGCAATTGGGACTCCCCCTGGGGACAGAAAAGCTGGCAGCCGCCATTTTTGGCAGCTCATTCTACCTCAGTAACACCAGCACTGGCAAGCACCATTTTAGAATCCTCCCTCTAGCTTATTAGTGCCAAGGGCCAGGCCTGTCCTCCAGCAAACTGGCATCAGCCCTGAGCCCTGCTGGGCATGCAATGAACCACTTGAGAAGCCTACCCCACCTACCAGCAGACAGCAGCAGCCCCACATCCCATAGGTTGAAACAGACAACCATGAGAAAAGCCTACCCTGCACTCCAGCAGGCCTGCAAGTCATGCCAAGAGGCACCACAGCCAACTAAGTTCAGCCCCACATACCAGCTCCCCAATGGAAGTTGATCCTACTGCAACAGAAGGGTACATGCAGCCCATATAGGGGGCACCCCTAGGAATAGGGTTCTGGTGACCAAAGGGGTGCATGCTGCCAGGTCCCACAGAATGTCTCTTATATAAAGCTGCTTCTGAAGATGGGGAGAAGTAACTGACATACTTAACACCAAGTAAAAAAACACAGAATTGGGTAAAATGAGGAGATGAAGGAAATGTCCCAAGTGAAGGAACAAGACATAACCTCAGGAAAAAAAGAAAAGCAACTAAACAAAGATAAGCAATTGACCCAATAAAGAGTTCAAGATAATGATCATAAATATGTTAACTGAACTTGGGAGAAGAAGGGATGAACACAGTGACAATTTCAAAAAAGAGTTAGAAAATACAAAGAAGAATCAAAGAGAACTAAAGAATACAAGAACTAAAAGAAAAATATATACTAGAACGAATCAACAGTAGATTGATTTAGAGGAACTCATACAGAGGAACTGATCAGAGATCTGGAAGATCTGGAAGACAGAGTAGTGGAAATCACTCAAGCTGAACAACAACAAAAAAAAGGGTTTTAAAAATGAGGATAAATTAAGAAAGACCTCTGAGACAACATCAAGCATACTAATATTCACATTATAGGGGTCCCAGAAGGAGCAGGGAAAGAAAAAGGGGTAGAAAGTGTATTCAAAGAAATTATGGCTGAAAACTTCCCTAACCATAAGAAGGAAACAGATATAGGTATAGGAAGCTATGGAGACTTCCAAACAAGATGAACCCAATGTGTCTACACCATGACACATTATAATTAAAATTGCAAAAATTAAAGATGAAGAGAGAATCTTAAGAGCAGCAAGAGAAAAGCAACTAGTTACATATAAGGTAACTCCCATAAGGCTATCAGCTGACTTTTCAGCAGAAATTGCACGCCAGAAGGGAATGGCATGATATCTTTAAAGAGATGAAAAGAAAAAACCTACAACCAACAATACTCTACTTGGCGATGTCATCATTCAGGTTTGAAGGAGAGTTAAAGTGTTTTAAAGATAAGCAAAAGCTGAAAGAGTTCAGCACTACTAAACTGGCTTTACAAGAAATGATAAAAAGACTTCTCTAAGGAGAAAAAAGCCATAACTAGAATTATGAAAAGAAGAGTCTCACTGAGAAAGGCAAACATACATTAAAGGTAGTAGATCAACCACTTACAAAGCTAGTAGGAAGGTTAAGAGATAAAAGTAAAAAAATTATCCATATGTGCGATAAGTAGTTAAGGGATACACAAAACAGAAAGATGTAAAATATGACAACAAAAACATTAAATGTTGGGGGGAGAGCAGTAAAATGTAGTGTGGTTAGAATGAGTATAAACTTAACAGATCATTAATTTAAAATGAAGATTTTATATATATATGTAAATATGTATGTTGTTACATATGAACATCATGGTAACTAAAAAATCAAAAACCAGTAATAGATACACAAAAAAGAAAAAGAAATCCAAATGTAACACTAAAGACAGTCATCAAATCAAAGGAAAGAGAGCAAAAGGAGAAGAAAGGAATGAAGAAGAACTATAAAAAACAACAGGAAAACAATGAACAAAATAGCAACAAAGACACAGAGCAACTAATTTGGTAAAGAAAACAAGAGTGATACATATGCTGCTTCCACGAGATTCATTTCAGATCTAAAGACATACACACTGAAAGTGAGGAAACAAAAGATTGTATTTGATGCAACATGATACACCACATTAAAAAACTGAAGAGTATAAATCATATGATCATCTCCATAAATGCAGAAAAAGCTTTAGACAAAATTCAAGACCCATTTATAACAAAAACTCAACAAAGTGGGTATACAGAGAACATACACCAATATAATACAGCCATACATGAAAAACTCACAGCCAACATTATACTCAACAGTGAAAAGCTGAAAGCATTTCCTCTAAGATCAGGAATAAAAAGGATGCCCACTCTCACCATCTGTGTTTAGCCACAGCAAACAGAGAAGAAAAAGACAAAAAAAAAGACTGCAAATTAAAAAGAAGTAAAACTGTCACTGTTTGCAGATGACACAATACTATACATATCAAATCCTAAAGATGCTACAAAAAACTACTATAACAAATAAATGAATTCAGTAAAGTTGCAGGATAAAAAAGATTAATATACAGAAATCTATTGTTTTTCTATACATTAATAATAAATTATCAGAAAAAGAAAGCAAGAAATCAAATCCCATACAAAATTGCATCAAAAAGAAGAAAATACCTAGAAATAAACTTAACTAATCATGTGAAAGACCTATACTCTGAAAACTGTAAGACACTAATGAAGGGAACTGATGATACAAAGAAATGGAGAGATATCCTGTGTTCATGGATTGGAAGAAATAACACAGTTAAAATGTCCATATTACTCAAAGCAATCTACAAGTTTAATACAACCCATATTAAAATAACCATGATATTTTTCACAGAATAAAAGACCCTGAATAGCTAAAACAACCTTGAGAAAAAAAGAACAAACCATAGGTATCACGCTCCCTGAGTTCAGTTGATACTACAAAGCTACAGTAAAATCATAACAGTATGGTACTGGCACAAAAACAGACACAGAGATCAATGAAGTAGAATAGAAAGCCCAGGAATAAACCCATGAACCTATGGTCAATTAATCTATGGCAGAGGAGGCAAGAATATACAAAGGAAAAGACAGTCTCCTCAATAAGGGGTGCTGGGAAAACTGAACAGCTACATGTAAAAGAATGAAATTAGAACAATTTCTCACACCATATGCAAAAATTAACTCATAAAACTCCTAGAAGAACACTATAGGCAGAACACTCTGTGACAAAAATCATGGTTTATGTTTTTGGATCAGTCTCCTAAGGCAAAAGAAACAAAAGAAAAAATAAACAAATGGGACCTAATTAAACTTAAAAGCTTTTGCACAGCAAAAGACACCATCCACAAAATGAAAAGACAACCTACTGAATGGGAGAAAATATTTGCAAATTATATGACTAATAAGGGGTTAACATCCAAAATATATAAACAGTTCATAAAATTCAGTATCAAAAAAAACAACCCAATTGAAAAATGGGCAGAAAACTAGAATAGACATTTTTCCAAGGAAGATACACAGATGGCTAATAGGCACATGAAAAGTTGCTCAACATTTCTAATCAACAGAGAAATGCAAATCAAAGCCATAAAGATATCACCTCACATCTGTGAGAATGGCTATCATCAAAAAGTCTATAAATGACAAATGTTGACAAGGATGTGGAGAAAAGGAAACCCTGTACACTGTTGTTGGGAATGTAAATTGGAAGTCACTACAGAAGACAGTATGGAGGTTCCTCAAAAAACTAAATATAGAACTATCATACCATCCAGCAGTTCCCCTCCCAGGTATACATCTGAAGAAAATGAAAACAATAATTGAAAAGACACATCACCCCAATGTTCACAACAGTATTATTTACAATAGCCATGATATGGAAGCAACCTAAGTGTCCATCAACAGATGAATAGATAAGATGTAATATATATATATACATACACACACACGCACACACACACACACAATGGAATATTACTCAGCCATAGTAAAAGAATGAATTCTGCCAATTGTAACAATGTGGATGGATCTAAGAGGTATAATGCTTACTGAAATAAGTCAGACAAAGAAATACAAATACTGTATGTTATCATTTATATGTGGAATCTAAAAAAATAAAATAAGCAAATGAATAAAATAAAACAAATACAGAGAACAAGCTAGTGGTTACCAGTGGAGAGAGGGGTGGGGGAGGGGAAAATAGGGATCGGGGTTTAAGAGATACAAACTTCTATGTATAAAATAAATAAGCAACAAGGCTGTATTGTACAGCACAGGGACATATAGCCATTATTTTGTAATAACTTTAAATGGAGTATAATCTATATAAATACTGAATCACTATGTTATAAACCTGGAACTAACACAATATTGTAAATCAACTATATTTCAATTAAAAAATAACAAATAAATAAAATAAAAAGAAAAGGAAGCCAACTCTTGCCATTTGTATTTAGCCACAGCAATCAGATAAGTAAAAGAAATAAAAGGAATCTAAACTGGAAAGGAAGAAAACTCACTGTTTGCAGATGACATGACACTATATATAGAGAGTCCTCAAGATGCTACCAAAAATACTATTAGAACTAATAAATGAATTCAGTAAAGTTGCAGGATACAAAATTAATACACAGAAATCTGTGGCATTTTTATACACTAATAACAAACAATCAGAAAGAAAAAATTAAGAAAACAGTCTCATTTACAGTTGCATCAAAAATAACAAAATACCTATAAATAAATCTTACCAAGGAGGTAAACAAGTTATACTCTGAAAATTATAAGACATCAATGAAAGAAAATGAAGATGACAAAAATAAATGGAAAGAAATTCTGTGTTCATAGACTGGAAGAAGTAATACCATTTAAAATGACCATACTACCTAAGGCAACCTGGAGATTCAATGCAATCCCTATCAAAATACCAATGGCATATTTCACAGAACTAGAACAAATAATTCTAAAAGTTGTATAAAAATACAAAAGATCCTGAACAGCCAAAACAATCTTGAGAAAGATGAACAAAGTTGGAGGTATCACACTTCCTGATTTCAAATTATACTACAAAGCTATAGTAATCAAAATAGAATGGTACTGGCATTAAAAACAGACACATAGATCAATGAAACAGAATAGAGAGCCCAGAAATAAACCCGTGCTTACATGTTCAATTAATCTACACCAAAAGAAGAATATACAAAAGGGAAAAGATAGCCTCTTCAATAAATGGTGTTGGGAAAACTGGACAGGTACATGCAAAAGAATCAATCTAGACTATTTTCTCACACCATATTAAAAAACATTCAAAATGGATTAAAGATTTAAATGTAAGACCGGAAACCAGAAAACTTCTAGAGAAAACTATAGGTAGTACACTCTTTGAAATTGATCTTAGAAACATTTTTTTGCATATGTCTCCTCAAGTAAGGGAAACAGAAGCAAAAATAAGTAAATGGGATTACGTCAAACTAAAAAGCTTTTACATAGTGAAAAAAATCATCAACAAAATGAAAAGGCAGCCTACTGAATGGGAGAAAATACTTGCAAATGATAGATAAGGGGTTAATATCCAAAATATACAAAAGAAGTCATATAACTCAAGACCAAAAAAACAAATGATTAAAAAATGGGCAGAGGACCAAACAAATTTTTCCAAAGAATATATACAGATGGCCAACAGACACATGAAAAGATGCTCAATATCACTAACAATGAGGGAAGTGCAAATCAAAACCACAATGAGATGCCACCTCATACCTGTCAGAATGGCTATCATCAAAAAAACAAATAACAAGTGTTGGTGAGGATGTGGACAAGAGGTGACCCTGCTACACTGTTGGTGGGAATATAAATTGGTGCAGGCACTATGGAACACAGTGTGGAGCTTCCTCAAAAAATTAAAAATAAAACTGCCATATGATCCAGCAATTTCACTTCTGAGTATTTACCTAAAAAAAAAAAACCACTACTTCAAAAAGATATATACATATCAATGTTCATTGCAGCATTATTTACAATAGCCAAGATATAGAAGAAACCTAAGTGTTCTTCAATAGACGAATGGATAAAGGAGATATGGTATATATGTATATGTGTATATATATGTGTGTGTGTGTGTGTATATATATATATGTACCACATATACAATGAAGTATAAGCCATACTGAAAACGAAATCTTGGCATTTGCAACACTATGGATTGAAATGCTAAGTGAAATAAGTTAGACAGAGAAAGATAAATACCATATCATCTCACATATATGTGAAATCAAAAAAACAAAACAAATGAACAAACATAATGAAACAAAAACACACTCATAGATACAGAGAACAAATGGGTGGTTGGCAGAGGGGAGTGTTTGGGGATGGAGGTGCGAAATAGGTGAAGGGGATGAAAAGGTATTAAAACTCCAGTTACAAAATAAATAAGTCATGGGGGTGTAATATACAGCATAAGGAATATGGTCAGTAATATTGTAATAACTTTGTATGGGGGCTGATGGTTACTAGACTTCTCATGGTGATCATTTCATAATGTATGCAAATGTCAAATCATTACATAGTACACCTGAAATTAACATAATATTGTATATCAACTATATTAGGTAAAACAAACAAAAAACAGTACTGATTCATTAGATGTAACAATTTTACTATACTAATGTTAAGATGGAAATAATAGAGGAAACTGGGCACAGGGTATATGGAACTCTGTACTGCCTTACAATTTTTCTGTAAATCTAAAACTGCTCTAAAAATCAAAGTACTTTTTTTTTTTTAAGTAAAGGATAGTGTTAAGACAAGAAGGGGAGAGATAACTTTTATTTTTAAGAAAGAGGGAGAAGGCAGGGACAATTTATGATCAGAAACTTACATAACTGTCTGACTCTAGTAAGTACTCACATAGCTTCATTAATACATTTGGATTTACGACATTAACTTTAAGTATTAGAAATTTAAGCTGAGTGAGAATTGCTGAACTGCTTTAGAATACTGTTAATTATTACTACCTAACGCAAAGTAATTCCTTAGAAACTCATAATCATATATAATTAACTTAGGTAACAACTAAAAGGAATAATTTCTTACTGTTTATTCAGATTAATAAAATAACCTATAAGCTACAATAGATGGGATAAGCAGTCAGATATTGTAGCAAATAGATGAAATTCCTTCGAACCAATATTTCAAACATTTCTATATTAAAATATTCATGGATGAAAGGCTGAAGCTAGGTAGCAGTTTTTAAAGCTAAGATAGCATAATAAAGCATAGACCAAGAAAAGAGATTCAAATGGTATTAAATGAAATCAGAATGAAACAACTAGTCTGAGAGGGAAGAAACAGATCAGCCAATGCTCAGTAAGTTAAAGGCAAAAGATTTAATACCTTTAGAAATCTCTAATTGGAAAATGTGGATACCTCACAGCAGAAGAGGAAAACTGAGAAGAATAGGAAAAGGAATGTATGAAATAATATATGAGTTGAAGAAATAGAAAATGTCTCTTTACTGGCCAACAGTTTCCTTTCATTAGTTAATTGAGAAATGCCTACTTTGGGACACGGCCTATAAAGCAGAAGGCTAAAAAAAGGTTTGTACACTTCACACCTCTTGGCCTCCCCTGGACCTGGCCTGTCTTCAGTGCATTAGGGAAAATGAAGTCATTGAGAAGAACCCAAACTTCTTGAAAAGAATTATTGAAAACTTTGTGTTACTTTATGTTTACTTTATTCTTACATTTTTTAAAGGTAGGGACTAGACTAAAGGGGAATGAAATATTTATATATAATGTCACAATTATGAAAATGCATATGTTTATGTAACAATCTAGAAAAGAACATGGAAAAATTAATACAAGTAAGTGATTAAGGTGGGGTTTTTGATTCATTAAATTTTGAATGAAATTTTTTACTTTTATTTTTGATAAAGTTTAGAGGAAAAGAAAGAAAAAGAAAGGGTAAGGAAATAAAGAAACCAAAATCCAAACTGATAAACTGACTGTCTTAATGACCTAAAGATATTAAAGACTATAATTGGAATGGAAAAGTCAATGCCAGTTCTTTGGCTACACCGGTGCTTGTGTGTGTATGTGTGTAAGTATCTATACACAACAAACAAATTAATTAATATGTATATGTATATTCCCCAAACTATTAGTTCCTGAAACTAGCATTCATTCAACTTCCGCTCCTACCACTTTTTCTCACTCACTCCACTCCAGCTACACTGATCTTTTTTCTGTTCCATAAATGCCTGCCTTATTTCCTCCTCAAGGCTTTTCACTCACTGATACCTCTTTCTGAAATATTATTCATTCATATCTTCATGTTGCTTGCTTCTTCTCATCTTTCATACCTTTACTAAAATGCCTCAGAGAAGCATTCTAGACCACCTTCGCAAAAAATACTCTCCCATTATTTTATTACATTTCCTCTCTATATCTGCTTCATAACAACACTTTCTTAAATCAGGGCAAACAACTGCATTTTTTATTCTCTGCTCCATTTCACTAGAATACAAGCTCCACAAGTATATCTGACTTTCTACTTATCCCCAGAGACTACTTAGGTTCTGGTATACATCAGGTACACAATAATTATTTACTTCATATAAGAATTAGGGATTGCATTGAATCTGTAGATTGCTTTGGGTAGTAGAGTCATTTTCACAATGTTGATTCTTCCAATCCAAGAACATGGTATATCTCTCCATCTATTTGTATCATCTTTAAATTCTTTCATCAGTGTCTTATAATTTTCTGCATACAGGTCTTTTGTCTCCCTAGGTAGGTTTATTCCTAGATATTTTATTCTTTTTGTTGCAATGGTAAATGGGAATGTTTACTTAATTTCATTTTCAGATTTTCCATCATTAGTGTACAGAAATGCAAGGGATTTCTGTGCATTAATTTTGTATCCTGCTACTTTACCAAATTCATTGATTAGCTCTAGCAGTTTTCTGGTAGCATCTTTAGGATTCTCTATGTATAGTATCATGTCATCTGAAAACAGTGACAGCTTCACTTCTTCTTTTCCAATTTGGATTCCTTTTATTTCTTTTTCTTCTCTGATTGCTGTGGCTAGAACTTCCAAAACTATGTTGAATAAGAGTGGCACAATTTGTATGGAAACATAAAAGACCCCGAATAGCTAAAGCAATCTTGAGAACGAAAAATGGAGCAGGAGGAATCAGGCTCCATGACTTCAGACTATACTACAAAGCTACAGTAAACAAGACAGTATGGTACTGGAACAAAAACAGAAATATAGATCAATGGAACAGGATAGAAAGCCCAGAGATAAACCCACAAACATATGGTCACCTTATCTTTGATAAAGGAGGCAATAATATACAGTGGAGAAAAGACAGCCTCTTCAATAAGTGGTGCTGGGAAAACTGGACAGCTACATGTAAAAGTATGAAGTTAGAACATTACCTAACACCATACACAAAAATAAACTCAAAATGGATTAAGGACCTAAATGTAAGGCCAGACACTATCAAACTCTTAGAGAAAAACAGGCAGAACACTCTATGACATAAATAACAGCAAGATCCTTTTTGACCCACCTCCTAGACAAATGGAAATAAAAACAAAAATAAACAAGTGGGACCTAATGAAACATCAAAGCTTTTGCACAGCAAAGGAAACCATAAACAAGACCAAAAAAACCCCCTCAGAATGGGAGAAAATATTTGTAAATGAAGCAACTGACAAAGGATTAATCTCCAAAATTTACAAGCAGCTCATGCAGCTCAATAACAAAAAACAACCCAATCCAAAAATGGGCAGAAGACCTAAATAGACATTTCCCTAAAGAAGATATACAGATTGCCAACAAACACATGAAAGAATGCTCAACACCATTAGTCATTAGAGAAATGCAAATCAAAACTACAATGAGATATCATCTCACACCGGTCAGAATGGCCATCATCAAAAAATCTAGAAACAATATATGCTGGAGAGGGTGTGGAGAAAAGGGAACCCTCTTGCACTGTTGGTGGGAATGTTAATTGATACAGCCACTATGGAGAACAGTATGGAGGTTCCTTAAAAACTACTACCATATGACCCAGCAATCCAACTACTGGGCATATACCCTGAGAAAACCATAATTCAAAAAGAGTCATGTACCAAAATGTTCATTGCAGCTCTATTTACAATAGGCAGGACATGGAAGCAACCTAAGTGTCCATCAGCAGATGAATGGATAAAGAAGATGTGGCACATATATACAATGGAATATTACTCAGCCATAAAAAGAAACAAAATTGAGTTATTTGTAGTGAGGTGGATGGACCCAGAGTCTGTCATACAGAGTGAAGTAAGTCAGAAAATGAAAAACAAATACCGTATGCTAACACATATATATGGAATCTAAGAAAAAAAAAAGAGGTCATAAAGAACCTAAGGGTAAGATGGGAGTAAAGACAGAGACCTACTAGATCATGGACTTGAGGATATGGGGAGGGGGAAGGGTAAGCTGGGACACAGTGAGAGAGTGGCATGGACACATATACATTACCAAACGTAAAACAGATAGCTAGTGGGAAGCAGCCGCATAGCACAGGGAGATCAGCTAGGTGGTTTGTGACCACCTAGTGGGGTGGGATAGGGAGGGTGGGAGGGAGGGAGACACAAGAGGGAAGAGACATGGGAACATATGTATAACTGATTCACTTTGTTATAAAGCTGAAAGTAACACAACATTGTAAAGCAATTATACTCCAATAAAGATGTTAAAAAAAGGAATTAAACTGCCAAATACTGAAATAAGTGACTATTATTAGTGACTATTAAATAAGTGATTATTAACATTTATTGAAAGAAGTGACTATAAACATACATGCTTGGTATATAATGGGATACATGTGTGGTATACAATGATGAGTAAAAGTTATCTATGCCCTTAGAGCACTTACAGCCTACTGGGGGAGACACTCAACAAGTAAAGCAAAATACATTTGACCCTTGAACAACATGGGTTTGAACTGCATGGGTCCAATTATACATGGACCCTTTTTCAATAAATACTGTGGTACTATATGATCCAGGGTTGACTGAATCCACAGATGTGGAAGTGCAGATGGAGGAGTGACTATGGGACTTGAGCATCTGTGTATTTTGGTATAGAGAGACTGCTGGAACCAATCCCCCATGGATACCAAGCAACAACTGTACAATAAACTTCTTCAAATTATGAGATATTCTATAAAGAAACAAAAAGGTTCTATGAGAAAGTAAGGGAAGAAGCAGAAGTTACTTTAGACTAAGTAGCTCTGAAGTGATTTTAATACTGAGAATCATGTGCCAATCATGAAAATAAGATCACATAGATGGTAAATGGCAGAGCAAGAATTTGAATCCAGGTGGTCTGGTTCCAAAGTCTAGGGCCTGAGCACTACTCAATGCTGCCTCTCTATAGAGAAGAATTACACAAAATGGGAGCTTCATATCATTTAGATATTTATACTCACTCTAAAGAAGATTCTAAGAATCATGGGAACTTAGAAAAGAAAGTATTTGAAACAGAATGAGACAAAACAGATTTCTTAGAATCTTATAAGAATATGAAGAAAGAGGCAAATTTACATATACCACTGAATCGTTTCCTTAGGGCAATAAACGTTATATATCTTACCTTAACACCTATTGCAACAATAAGGTGCTTGGGAAATTGAGAGCTGTCAAAACAATACAGACATTTTTCCATTAGTGCAGCAAGACTCCGGTGCTCAGCAATAGCTTTTTTCTTCTGATTCTCTTCCTCTTCACCAAAACATTCTCTCTCAGCTGCTCTGGAGACAAACATGTCATCCAGAGTGTAATAGTCTCCATCTGTTTTTCCCATAAACTGAAAAAACAAAATAATAGTAGTGGGGAGAAGGTAGTAGTTAATTCAGTTTATTGTACTGTGGCATACTGAAGTCATATCTGTAAGTCCTGTAATAAGACTCTTACATTAAAAGAAAAAAGAAAACATGATTAAGATTTAAGCTTGACCTGCAAGGATCAAGTTATTATCATCATCACAGCTAAAGTTTACTGAGTATTTACTATGTACAGTTCTATGCAGTTTGATTGTTTTATACTCCTATGATAAGGGAACCATTATCATTTCTATTTAATAGATGAGGAACTTGAACCACAGAGAGGTTAAGAACAACCTTCACCTTAAAATTAGCATACGCTCTATTAAACTTACCAGCGAATTTGCTAATATGTATATTGAGAGCATTGAGAGCAATGTTCCCCTTTCTCTTTTAAAAATAATTTTGTTTTTCATTTGTTTTTATTGAGGTAACAACAATTTATAAAACTATGTAAGTTTCATGTGTACAAAACCAAATTCTTTAATAAGTCTTTTCTAACACCCTCTTACTGAGATACTGAGCAATTCAACATGGTGTGCATTCTGCCTTGCTGCAATAAGTAATAAACCCAAGTTATTTAACTCTGTGTGCCCCTGGTGGTCTTTGGCTAACAGCCACTGACAGTATCAAGAACAATTGTTAATTTGGGTGTGTGTGAAAATGGTGTTGTGATAATGCTAAAAACTTCTGCTAAAAGTTTATTTATTTATTTATTTATCTTATTGAGGTGTGGTTGGTTTGCAATGTTGTGTTGGTTTTGGGTGTGCAGCAGGGTGATTCAGTTATATATATATATGTGTAAATAAATATGTATATGTATGTGTATGTGTATGTGTGGGTGTGTTCTTTTTCAGATTCTTTTCCATTATAGGTTATTGCAGGATGTTGAGTGTAGTTCCCTGTGCTTATCAGTAGGTCCTTGTTTGTCTGTTTTGTATATAGTAGTGTGCATCTGTTAAACCCAAACTCCTAATTTATTTAAATTAGGAATTAAAAGTTTATTTTTATTAAAAAATAAATCCCAGAACCTCATCTATGAAAAAAAAATTAGCATACACTCCACATAGAACATAAAACATTTTTCAACTGTATCTCAAGGCACCTTCTCTATACCTCCCCCAACATAAACTTTAGCCAGGGTGATGTTTTTAAAACAAAAAATTTATTTACTTATTTTATTTATGTCCCTACTTAAAATCCTCAAAGAGCTCTACATTGTGAACAGGATCAAGTTCAAACTGTTGTTTGGCCTACTAAGTCATAGACTCAGAACGGTATAATGGTTAAGAGCTTGGGTTCTATAGTCAGAATAACCATGGTAAAATTCTATCTCTTGTCTATATAATCTTGGGCAGTTATTTAATCTCTCTGTGCTCTCTCTATGTTTTATTTCTTCATTTTACAATGGCTATAACAATATTATCCATCTAATAGGGTTATCTTTCTTCATCCTTACAACACATGCCTGGCACACAATAAGGACTCATAAATGTGAGTCACCTCAGTCACATGTGATCACATCCCTACTCAAACTCCACACTTTGCCACCCTACTTTAGCCCCCAAAAGTACTGTTACCTTCAGGCTTTGCACATATTGCTCTCCGACCAATTCTGCCCTCAATTTTGCCATTCCTACCCCTACTCATTTTTTAATCTGAGGTTTAGATTTAGTTGTCACCTGTATGAAAGAACTTTTCTAGATCGTCCAAGCTCCTTCAGTACTATACTGACATCAGTTTCGTGAGGACCACACTGTATCAAAACATCTCATTAACTTATGTTTTTCTTCCATTAGACTAACTTTTACTTAGTCTACTAAATACCAAAAAGAAAATGACTGTTTTGATCTTACCAGATATTTAAATAGATATGAAGAAAGCCAGAGTGCCTGTACTGCTGTCAGAGAAAGTAGATTTCAAAGCAAAGAATATTATGAAGGACAAAGAAGGTCATTTCATAATAATAAAAGACTTATACCATCAAGAGGACAAAACAATCCTAAAGTTTATGCACCTAATAATAGTTTCAAAATATATGAAGCAAAAACTTGACAGAACTGTAGGAGAAATAGACAAACCCACAACTGTAGTCAGAAATTTAAATGCCACTCTCTCTATAATTGATAAAACAAATAGAAAATCAATAGGCACATAGAAGACTTGAACAAACTATCAACCAATCTGACGTAACCAACGTTGACAGAAATTGTATCCGACAACAGCAGAATAAACATTCTTCTCAAGTGCACAGAGAACATTTACCAAGACAGACGGCATTCTCAGATTTAAAACAAACTCTCAATAAATTTAAAAGGATTCAAGTAACATAGAGTATGTGCACTGAAAACAATGGAATTAGACTAGAAATTCCAACAGAAAGCTATATGGAAAATAGTCAAGTATGAGAAAATTAAATAGTGTACTTCCAAATAACCCACGGATCATCAAAAAAATAAAAAATAAAATTAGAAAGTTTTTTGAACTACAGTAAAACAAAAACAGGACATGTGAGAATTTGTGGTGTACTGTGAAAGCAGTACCTAGAAGGACAATTACAGAACTAACCACTTATATTTGAAAGCAAGAGAAGCCTTAAATCAATGATGTCATCTTCCAACTTAAAAAACTAGAAAAGAGAAGTAAAACTAAATGTAAACAGAAGAAAATTTCTAAAATGTCATTATTGATAGAATGAGGTAAAAAGATTATTATCAGTAAGGTATTTCTCAGAGCACATTAGCTTCAGAAATTAATTTTTATCTTCTACTTTTTCTCTTTATTAATCCTTGATGATTTCTCTATTCTTTCAAGTTTGTCTATTTATATTTAGTCTCCTGACTTACAAATTATTATTTTAACTTCAGGCCTTTATCTCAACCATAATATATCAAATTTTGAAAAATGCCCAAACTGGTCACTAAAATTTTCATGAAAATAGTGACTAACTATATGCTAGATTTTAATAGAAACTTTAAGTATCTTCTCAGCCAAATACCTCTACAACATAGTAACTGTCATTCTCACTTGACATTAAAAAACTGAGGCTAAGAGAGACTAAACAGCTTAATCAAAATCACATAATTATTAAGAGACAGAGCCAGGAATCAAACACAGTTTGATTGTAAAACTGAGAGTGCCCGGCATATAGTGAGCCTCTCTCACTTAAAAAATCCATCTTTAAAACATAGAAAGGGAATATTGTAAATATAGTCTATGAAGCAGAATAAAAAATTAGAAGAAACCTTAAATTTCATCCAGAATAAACATACCCAATCAAGTTAAGGTACTTATTAAAAGAGAACACAGATATCTGATCTTTTCTAAAACACACCAGTGAGCAGAATATGTACTTCTAACATGTAACTTTACTTTCATATGATATATTGTTAAAATATTGTTATTAAAAATCAGTTCATAACTTGTCAGGGAATATATTCAATTTAAATAAAATCAGTTGAAAACAGAAGACAGTATTTCTATTTTTTAAATCTATGTTCCATGAATGCTGCTGAACTTCTCTGATCTATTCATAGTTTTTGACTTAAATAGGGGACAGTCTTGCAAATTAAGTCTGAATGATTCTTCAGCACAACTGAAATATGATACTCATCTATCCCAGAACAATAATTCCCTCCTCCTACATCCTCTAATTTTTTGCATTTTCCCATTGTCTTCTCTTTGGGGTTTGACACAACATGTTTTTACCTTTATCAGTCACGTACACATCTATGACCTTACACCCAACCAAAAATTTTTAATGGACAGACTGTTGTTAGATAGTGGAGAATATAAGACCAAGAAGGGGAAAAGTGAAAATATTTGCTGGAGGAAACGAGGTGAAGAAAACAAGAGGGGCATGAAAATATGCCTCTTTTTCATTTAGATAGAGTCCTAAAGAAAATTGATTAGATGGTACAAGATCAAGATAGTATATCATAACTTTTAGAACTATGAGAATCTCTTTTCCAAATAAATAAGAAAAATGTGATAAAATAGTTATAACATTAAAATGAATAAGATAAAAGAAAGGGGAGTAGATGTCAATACTACCCAAAGTGATCTACAATGCATGCAACATCTATCAAAATCTCAATGATGCTTTTTGCAGAAATAGAAAATTCCATCTTAAAAGTCATATGGAATCTCAAGGGACTACAAATAAACAAACTATCTTTAAAAAGAACAAAGTTGGAGGTCTCACACATCCTGATTTTAAAACGTACTACAAAGCTACAATAATCAAAATAATGTGATACTGGGCTTCCCTGGTGGTGCAGTGGTTGAGTCTGCCTGCCGGTGCAGGGGACACGGGTTCGAGCCCTGGTCTGGGAGGATCCCACATGCCGCGGAGCAACTGGGCCCGTGGGCTGCAGCTACTGAGCCTGCGCGTCTGGAGCTTGTGCTCAGCAACAAGAGAGGCCACAATAGTGAGGGGCCCACGCATCGCGATGAAAAGTGGTCCCCGCTTGCCACAACTAGGGGAAGCCCTCACACAGAAACGAAGACCCAACACAGCAAAAATAAAGAAAGAAAGAAAGAAACTCCTACCCCCAACATAAAAAAATAATCATAATAATGTGATACTGGCATAAAGAAAGATATATAGACCAATGGAATAGAATGGAGATCCCAGAAATAAACAAACTCATATATGGTTAAATGATTTTCAGTAAGGGTGCCAAGACCACTGAACAGGGAAATGACAGTCTTTTAAACAAATGGTGTTGGGAAAACTGGATATTCACATGCAAAAAAAGATGAAGTTGGACCCTTACCTCACACCATGTAAAAAAATTAACTGAAAATGCATCACAGACCTAACTTAAAAGCTAAAACTTTAAAACTCTTAGAAGAAATCATAGGGGACAAGCTTCATGACATTGAATTTGGCAATGATTTATTTATGTTTATATTAATTTAAAAAATAGTAAGTTTTTAATGAGGCTTTTAAATCTTGTGTATAAACATGAATGGATTATGATAAAATTATTAAAACTATATTTAATTCAGACTTCCAAATAAAATGATCTTCCCCGTTTCATGTTTTTTCCAATATCTTTATTGGGGTATAATTGCTTTACAATGGTGTGTTAGTTTCTGCTGTGTAACAAAGTGAGTCAGCTATACGTATACATATATCCCCATATCCCCTCCCTCTTGCGTCTCCCTCCCACCCTCCCTATCCCACCCCTCTAGGTGGTCACAAAGCACCGAGCTGATCTCCCTGTGCTATGTGGCTGCTTCCCACTAGCTATCTATTTTACATTTGGTAGTGTATATATGTCCATGCCACTCTCTCACTTTGTCCCAGCTTACACTTCCTCCTCGTGTCCTCAAGTCCATTCTCTACATCTGCATCTTTATTCCTATCCTGCCCGTTTCTCTTCAGAAACATTTTTTTTTAGATTCCATATATATGTGTTAGCATATGGTATTTGTTTTTCTCTTTCTGACTTACTTCACTCTGTAAGACACTCTCTAGATCCATCCACATCACTACAAATAGCTCAATTTCGTTTCTTTTTATGGCTGAGTAACATTCCATTGTATATATGTGCCATATCTTCTTTATCCATTCATCTGTTGATGGACACTTAGGTTGCTTCCATGTCCTGCCTATTATAAATAGAGCTGCAATGAACATTGTGGTACGTGACTCTTTTTGAATTATGGTTTTCTCAGGGTATTTGCCCAGTAGTGGGATTGCTGGGTTATATGGTAGGTCTATTTTTAGTTTTTTAAGGAATCTCCATACTGTTCTCCATAGTGGCTGTATCAATTTAGATTCCCACCAACAGTGCAAAAGGGTTCTCTTTTCTCCACATTTTCTCCCACATTTATTGTTTGTAGATTTTTTGATGATGGACATTCTGACCGCTGTGACGTGATACCTCATTGTAGTTTTGATTTGCATTTCTCTAATGATTAGTGATGTTGAGCATCCTTTCGTGTGTTTGTTGGCAATCTGTATGTATTCTTTGAAGAGATGTCTGTTTAGGTATTCTGCCCATTTTTGGATTGGGTTGTTTGTTTTTTTTTGATATTGAGCTGAATGAGCTGCTTGTAAATTTTGGAGATTAATCCTTTGTCAGTTGCTTCATTTGCAAATATTTTCTCCCATTCTAAGGGTTGTCTTTTCGTCTTGTTTATGGTTTCCCTTGCTGTGCAAAAGCTTTTAAGTTTCATTAGGTCCCACTGCCCCATTTCTGAGAAGGAAATTTTCATAAAAATATGTCCTTCTTTCTGCAGTGAACTTCCAGACCCTAGAATATTTCTAGTATTTCCCCCAAAATAAAGAAAAGTAAAATTATCCTAATGGGCTAAAGTTAAGATCCCATACAATTTTTTAATCATTTCTGTTTAACCCAAGTTTGTTTTACTCTCTGTGATATACACATACACACACTTGATACCTTGTGTTACCTGTATTCTAGTTTTCATTAAGTTAATTTTTTTCATCACATAATATATTCATATAGTTAAAAGAAAAAGTCTAATAAGGTATACAGTAAAAAGGCTCCCTCCTGTCCCTCAGATCCCTAGGTCCAAATTCCCATCACCAGTGCTGTCATAAGCAAGGAAGGGTAATTTGTTCTGTCAAGTGCCAGACAGTAAATATTTTCAGTTTTGTGGGCTGTACAGTCTCTGTCTCAACTATTTAGCTCAGCTGTTATAAAGCGAAAACAGCCTTAGACTACATGTAAACAAAGGTGCATAGCTGTATTCCAATAAAACTTCATTTGTAAATATAGGCAGTGAGCTGAATCCTTCCAGTGTGGTCAAACCCTAACTTTACATATGTCTCTTTGATAAAAAGTGTTAATGGTAATGTTTGAAGGGACTGCAATGGAAGGGTTTTCAACAAAGAATGCTATTTTGAAATAAAAAAATTCATCCTACTACCCATGAAACATTGACATACATTTAAAAACATACAAAATTTTCATATAAACAGACTTAAGATTATTCCAAGATGCCTTCTTTATGATATATATTACTCCAAATATATATACCTTGTGGCATAATTATGAAGAACTAGTATAGCATCAAGATAAAACAGACTGGTCACCTAACTAGCAGCACACTGTTGACATTAAAGTCTGGCCCCAAACATTCCCTTAAATGGTAGATCAAATATATAGTTAACATTTTCATGGAATACATTAAGAAGTTAACCCAGAATTCTTATTTAAAAAAAACAACTGAATACCAAAAGTATACTCCCCAATCAAGTCAATTCTAAAATGCACATTTCCAATATGTCTTACAAAGGATTTAATTTAATACAACAAATCACGATTATAAAGAACTAGCTGTCTTGAAAAGTAGATCATTGTAGACTGAGTAACCAGCTTCTCAAAATTCAAAGGTATCCTAGGAATATATCTTACCTTAGATGTCATTTTCATAAGATGTTTGTTTTGATTTTCTGCTGTTCCCATCTTTTCGTTCTTGACTAAATCATTTAGGCTTAGAGTATCATCATCATGAAAGTATCGGACCCTTTCTTTTTCCTCATAGGTAGAAGCCTATGACAAAATGAACATTATTAGTTTAGTGAAAACACAAGTCTCTGAAGTATTTTAATGAATTATCTATAAATCTGATATTAAAAGTAGAAATCCCACTGTGTATCATAATCTTTCTTTCCAGTATATCCCTATTCTGTCTGCCTCCACGTGGAAAAGTTTCCATTAGAGTAACACTCCCTACCTCTTCTGTCCCTTTACTTTTTCCTCTTCCCCAAGGATGGAAGCATGATAGTATCTGATTTCTGAGTTTTAAGGAAAGGAAAGAATTGTTTTATGCCTTCTTCTCTCCTCTATGCTCTTCCCCTCCTTGTAGTAAAAACTCTCTACCACTGTGAAGGGAAGTCAGCAGTTACCCAGGGATCAAGTAAGCATATCAAGAACAAAAGTGAAGTATTAGCAAACCTACTTTAAACAGCTCTATCAGAAAAAAAGCTGATATTCTCATTCTCATCTAAATCAATTCTGGGTTTTCCTATCAGTTGATTCCATACCTACACGTGGAAAAGAAAAGTGCTATGTACTGTCTACCAAATCAAATCTCTTCAACACTGTTCTCAGATTCCCTTATCCAAATAAAACCTGGTCTTCAACTTCTTTACAACCATGTTCCCAATATTTTTTCCCCACATTACTACTCCTGTCTTCACAAGCTTAAATCTCACATTCCATGACTTCAATCACTCTCTGGATCCAAACCCCTTTCTGGTCCTCTTATCCTTTCACTATACTCAGAAAACAAACCTCAATCCTGAATGAATGTGTGTATGCTCTTTACTCCTATACCTAGACTACTCAGTAGTAAGCAATTCAAAAGAGTATTCAGGGCTTCCCTGGTGGTGCAGTGGTTGGGAGTCCGCCTGCCGATGCAGGGGACGTGGGTTCGTGCACCGGTCCAGGAGGATCCCACATGCCGCAGGGCGGCTGGGCCCGTAAGCCATGGCCACTGGGCCTGCGCGTCTGGGGCCTGTGCTCCGCAGCGGGAGAGGCCACAACAGTGAGAGGCCCGCATACCGCAAAAAAAAAAAAAAAAAAAAAAAAATGTATTCAATGCCATCTGGCAATGCATCTATGAATCCCTAGCCAGTTCTGTCATTTCATACAATTCAAACCTTTACTATTCTTCTCCCACATCTCCCTTTCAAACCCCTAATACATCCCATTTCTTTAGGAGAGATATCCATCCCATTTCTATTTGCTGAACAAATCAATTACTAGCTCTAGCAGCACGGGCACTCAACAGGCAGATAGTAAACATTTGATAGAAGAATTCTAAATGAACAAATCTTCTGTGGACCCAATTACCACTTATAAGATCTTTCAAATTTAAAACAAAAAATCTACGTGGGAAACGGAATACGTTGTTTTCGCCATTTTAAGAGCCTCAAGGTAGTGCTAAACATTAACTGCTGCAGCTAGAAGATGGAAAAGAAAATTAAGGTTTACAAAGGATCTAACACAGGTCTATAGCACCAAGGTTTTCCCTAAGCGTTATGATAAGTATGTAAAAAGAAGCTAGAAATAATGTCAAAGAAATATACACTAAAATTAAAACTGCCTTAAAAATTCAATGTTCACAATTATTTGAAAACTATTGTTGAATTAGAATTCACTTTGTAAAAGGCAGAGGATCATAACTAAAATAAAAGTAAGAATGTGATTTACTCCTTCTAATGTTTGCATTATTAAGCAACATTTCAGAAAATATTTTGAAATAGAGTTGACCCTTGAACAATGTGAAGGTTAGGGGCAGTGATGCCCATGGAGTTGAAAATCTGACTATAACTTTAGAGTCGGTCCTCAATATCTATAGTTCCATACTCACGGATTCAAATCACCACAGACTGTGCAGTACTACAGTATGTAATTTATTGAAAACGTTCTGTGTATAAGTAGACCTTTGCAGTTCAAACCCATGTTGTTAAAGGGTCAACTGTAGTCTGATACAAAGGGAAAAAATGAATTCTGAATTAATAAACAAAAGACATATGTTAAACATACAATCAGTCTCTTCCTTCTCCCTCCTTTAGATTCCAGATGTTTCTGTGGTGTGTTCACAGGCCAGACTCTTCCAGAATGATCTGTTCTGACAAGGATCACTTCTTCCTGATCTTCATTCTGTGGAAAGATTTAGAGATAACAATTGTACTTATTGAGAAGAGTCTTGAAACCTTATGTTTAATAGCCAAAAGAGCATAAAAATGATTCTAGTTTTCACATAATATTATGGATTATCTTAAGCCTCACGGACTTTCATTATCCACTATAATGTAAAGTGACCATAATCTTTTCATGAAAAGGTGAAGAAAAATATCTAAAGCTTATTTAATTTTTTAAAACAATTACAGAAGCAAACTTCAAATATAGTTTTCCTCTAGACAATATTAAAAGATGACAAAGCACCAATATTCAAACAGGCATTGTATGAGAATGCCCATCACGTATGAAGCAGATGTCATATTTAATGAATGTGTCTTCAATTTAAATATCCTGGCTTGCCTGCAAGATGGCGGAGTAGAAGGACGTAGGCTCAACCCTTGTTACAGAAACACCAAAATCACAAGTAACTGAACAACCATCGACAAAACCACTGCTGAAACCTACCAAAAAAGAAGCCACAAAGAGATGGTAGGAGGTGCGTAATCGTGATAAAATCAAATCCTATAACTGCCGGGTGGGCAACCCACAAGCTGGAAAATAATTATACCACCAAAGTTCTCCCACAGGAGTGAAAGTCCTTAGCCACACATCAGGCTTCCCAGCCTGCAGATCTGGCAACAGGAGGAGGAGCTCCCAGAGAATCTGGCTTTGAAGGCCAGAGGGTTTGATCAGAGGACTTCCACAGTACTGGGGGAAATAGAAACTCAACTCTTAAAGGGCACAGACAGGGTCTCATGTGCAACGCAACCCAGGTAAAAAAACAGCGAGCTCATAGAGATTGGGTCAGACTTACCTGTTAGTATTGGAGGGTCTCCTGCGAAGGCAGGGAATGGCTCTGGCACACTGAGGGGACAGAGACACTGGCAGGGGCAGCTCTGTCAAGTGCTCGTTAGTGTGAGCCCCCATGGAGGCTGCCATGTCATCCCCCCCACCCCCGCAGACATAACCCCATCTAAATGCCTGTATGATCCTGTGCTGGGACACCTCAGGCCAAACAACCAGCTGGGCGGAAACACAGCCCCATGCATCAGAAGGCAGGCTGCTTGAAGTCTTCCTGAGCATGACCCAGCACAGCAGATGGACAAGACCCAGCTCTACCCACCATCAGGTAGGAAAAAGGCACTCCTAGCAGGAGGTGTATACAAGCCTCTAAGACAAACTCATCCAGCAGAGGTCAGACAGCAGAAGCAAGAAGAATTACAGTGCTACAGCCTGTAGAATGGGAACCACGAACACAGAAAGTTAGACAAGATGAGACAACAGAAGAATATGTTGCAGATGAAGGAATAAGATAAAACCCCAGAAGAAAAACTAAGTGAAGGGAGACAGGCAATCTACTGGAAAAATAATTCAGAGAAATGATACTGAAGATGCTCCAAGATCTCAGAAAACCAATGAGGGCACAGAGTGAGAAAATACAAGAAAATTTTTTAAAAGGCCTGGAAAAACTAAAAAGCAAACAGAGATGAACAATATAATAACTGAAAAGAAGAATACACTAAAAGGAATCAACAGCAGAATAAATGAGGTAGAAAAACAAGTGACCTGGAAGACAGAATGGTGGAAATCACTGCCAGGGAACAGAATAAAAAAATAAATAAATAAAAGAAATGGACAGTCTGAGAGACCTCTAGGGTAACATTAGATGCAGAAATATCCTTATTATAGGGGTCCCAGAAGTAGAAGACAGGGAGATAGGACCTGAAAAAATATTTTAAGATATGATAGATGAAAACTTCCCTAACAGGGGACAGGAAACAGTAACCCAAGTCCAGGAGATGCAGAGAGTCCCAGACAAGATAAAGCCAAGGAGGAACATGCTGAGACACATAATAATCACACTAACAAAAATTAAATACAAAGAAAAAAATATTAAAAGCAACAAGGGAAAAGCAATAATTAACATACAAAGGAATGCCCAAAAGGTTATCAGCTGGTTTCTCAGCAGAAACTCTGCAGGCCAGAGGAGACTGGCACTATATATTTAAAGCAATGAAAGAGAAGAACCTACAAACAAAAATATGCTACCCAGCAAGGCTCTCTTTCAGCTTCAGCAAAAAAATCAAAAGCATTACAGACAAGGAAAAGCTAAGAGAATTCAGCACCACCAGAATACCTTTGAACAAATGCTAAAGGAAATTCTCTAAGCAGAAAAGACCACTAATAGAAACAAGAAAATTATGAATGAAAAAGCTCACCAGTAAAGGCAAACATAAAGTAAAGGTAGGAAATCATCTGCACACAAATATGATATCAAAACCAGCAACTGTGAGAAGAGAACAGCACGAATGCAGGATACTGGAAATGCATTTGAAATTAAAAGACCAGCAACATAAAACAATCTTGTTATATACAGACTGCTATATCAGATCCTCATGGTGACTGCAAAATGAAAATCTACAATAGATATACTCACAAAAAAGAAAAAGGAATCCAAAAACAACAATAAAGTTACTCAGTAAATGACAAGAGAAGAAAACAAAAGAGGAATGGTTAAAAAAAAAAAAGACCTGCAAAAAATAAATCCAAATCAATTAAGAAAATGGCAATAGGAACACACACATCAATGATTACCTTAAATGTTTATGGATTAAATGCTCCAGCCAAAAACCACAGACTGGCTGAATGGATACAAAAACAAGACCCATATGTCTGCTGCCTACAAGAGACCCACTTCAGATCTAGGGACATATACAGATTGAAACTAATAGGATGGAAAAAGGTATTCCATGCAAATGGAAAACAAAATAAAGTTGGAGTAGCAATACTCATATCAGACAAAATAGACTAAAATAAAGACTGTTAAAGGAGACAAAAAACACTACATAATGATCAAGGGATCATTCCAGGAAGATATAACAACTGTAAGTATATGTGCACCTAACACAGGAGCACCCCAATATATAAGGCAAATACTTGCAACCATAAAAGGAAAAACTGACATTAACTCAACAACAGTGGGAGACTTTAACACCCCACTTACATAAATGAACAGATCATCCAGACAGCAGATCAATAAAGAAACACAAGCCTTACATGACACATTAGACTAGATACACTTAATTGATATTTAGAGAGCATTCCATCCAAAAGCAGCAGAACACACTTTCTTCTCAAGAGCACATGAAGCATTCTCCAGGATTGACAATATGCTAGATCACAAAGTGAGCCTTGGTAAATTTATGAAACCTGAAATCATATCAAGCATCTTTTCTGACTACAGTGCTATGAGATTAGAAATCAACTACAAAAAAAAATACTGTAAAAAGCACAAACACATGGAGGGTAGACAATATGCTATTAAACAACCAATGGATCACGGAAGAAATCAAAGAGGAAACGAAAAAATACCTAGAGATAAATGAAAACGAAAGCACAACTATCCAAAATCTATGGGATTCAGCAAAACCAGTTCTAACAGGGAGGTTTATAGCAATACAATGTTACCTCAGGAAACAAGAAAACTCACAAACAATCTAACCTTATACCTAAAGCAACTAGAAAAGAAGAACAAACAAAACACAAAGTTAGTAGAAAAAAAGAAATTGTAAAGATCAGAGGAGAAATAAATGAAATAGAAATGAAGAAAACAATAGAAAATATCAATAAAAATAAAAGCTGGTTCTTTGAAAGGATAAACAAAATTGATAAACCTTTAGTCAGACTCATCAAGAAAAAAAGGCAGAGAGCTCAAATCAATAAAATTCGAAATGAAAAAGGAGAAGTTACAACAGAACAAAGAAATACAAAGTATCATAAGGGACTACCTCAAGCAAATATCTGCCAATAAAATGGACAACCTAGAAGAAATAGACAAATTCTTAGAAAGTTACAATCTCCCAAGTCTGAACCAGGAAGAAACAGGAAATACGAACAGACCAATCACAAGTACTGAAATTTAAATTATGATGAAAAAACCTTCCAAAAATGTCCAGGACCACTTCACAGGAGAATTCTATCAAATATTTAGAGAAGAGTTAACATCTATCCTTCTCGAACTATTCAAAAAAATTGCACAAGAAATAGTCCCAAACTAATTCTATGAGGCCACCATAACCCTGATACCAAGAGGAGACCAAGATACAACAAATAAGAAAATTTCAGGCCAATATCACTGATGAACAAAGGCACAAAAATCCTCAAACAAAATAATAGCAAACCGAATCCAATAATGCAGTAAAAGGATCATATACCATGATCAGTGTTGTAAGAATTTTTCAATATTTGCAAATCAAACAGTGTGATACCTCACATTGGCAAATTAAAGAATAAAAAACATATGATCATCTCAATAGATGCAGGAAAAGGTTTTGGCAAAATTCAACACCCATTTATGGTAACAATTCTCCAGAAAGTGGTTACAGAGGTAACATACCTCAACATAATAAAAGCAATTTATAACAAACCTACAGCCAACATCATACTGAAGATTGAAAAGCTGAAAGCATTTCCTCTAAGATCAGGAACAAGACAAGGATGTCCACTTTCACCCATTTTATTCAACATAGCTTTGGAAATCCTAGCCATGGCATTCTGAGAAGAAAAATAAATAAAGGGAATATAAATTGGAAAAGATGAAGTAAAACTGTCACTGTTTGCAGATGACATGATACTACAGATAGGAAATCCAACAGATAATAACAGAAAACTACTAGAGCTCATCAATGAATTCAGCAAAGTTGCTGGATAAAAAAAGAATACACAGAAATTTTTGTACGTCTATATACTAACAATGAAAGATCAGAAAAACAAATTAAAGAATCAATGCCATTTACCATCATATCAAAAAGAATAAAATACCTAAAAATAAACCTACCTAATGACAAAAAGACCAGTACTTTGAAAACTATAAGACGATGATAAAAAATCGAAGATGACACAAACAGATGGCAAGATATACCATGTTCCTGGATTGTAAGAATCAATATTGTCAAAATGACAATACTACCCAAGGCCATCTACAGATTCAATGCAATGCCTATCAAATTACCAATGGCTTTTTTTTAGAACTAAAAAAAAAATCTTTAATTTGGATAGAGACAAAAATGACCCTGAATAGCCAAAGCAGTCTTAAGAAGGAAAAACCAGAGCTGGCAGAATCAAGCTCCCTGATTTCAGACTACACTACAAAGCTATAGTCATAAAACAATATGGTATTGACACAAAAAACAGAAATATAGATCAATGGAAGAGGATAGAAAGCCCAGAATAAACCCACATATCTATGGTCAATTAATCTGACAAAGGAGCACTACTATGAAATGGAGGAAAGACAATCTCTTCAATAAATGTTGCTGAAAAAACTGGACAGTTACTATTGAAAAAAAATCAAAATGCTTTAAAGACATACATATAAAACCAGATACTATAAAACTTTTAGAGGAAAACACAGGCAGAACATTCTTTGACATAAATCAAGGTACTGTCATTCCAAGGCTGTTTCCTAGAGTAATGGAAATACAAACAAAAATAAACAGATGAGATCAAATTAAACTTAAAAGCTTTTAAACAGCAGCAAAGGAAACCATAAACAAAACGAAAAGACAACTCACAGCATGGGAGAAAATATTTGCAATCAGTTGAGACCAACAAGGGAATAGTCTCCAAAATTTACAAACAACCATGTGGTTCAATATCAAAAAGACAAACAACCCAATCAAAAAATGGACAGGAGACCTAAATAGACATTCCTCCAAAAAAGACATACAGAGGGCTGAGAGGCACATGAAAAGATGCTCAACATCACTAATTATTAGAGAAATGCAAATCAAAACTACAATGAGAAATAACCTCATACCAGTCAGAATAGCCATCATCAAAAAATCTACAAACAAGAAATGCTGGAGAGGATGTGAAGAAAAAGGAACCCCCCTACACTGTTGGTGGGAATGTAAACTGGTGCAGCCACTACGGAAAACAGTAAGCAGGTTCCTTAAATAACTAAAATTAGAGCTACCATATGATACAGCAATCCCACTCCTGGACATATACCCAAAGAAATCCATAATTCAAAAAGATACATACACCCCAATGTTCACTGAAGCACTATTTATGGTAGCCAACACATAGAAGCAACCTAAATGTCCATCGACAGAGGAATGGATAAAGAAGATGTGGTACATATATATATATTGGAATATTACTCAACCATTAAAAAGAATGAAATAATGCCATTTGCAGCAACATGGATGGACCTGGAGACTATCATACTTAAGTGAAGTAACTGAGACAGAGAAAGACAAATATCATATGATATCATCTGTATGTGGAATCTATAATAAAAAATGATACAAATGAACTTACTTACAAAACAGAAACAGACTCACAGACTTAGAGAACAAACTTATGCTTACCAGAGGGGATGGGCGGGGATAGATTGGGAGTTTGTGACTGACATGTACACACTACTATACTGACATGTACACACTACTATATTTAAAACAGATAACCACCAAGAACCTACTGTATAGCACATGGAACTCTTCTAAATATAATGTAATAACCTAATAGGGAAATGAATTTGAAAAAGAAGAGATACATGTATATGTATAACTGAATCACTTTGCTGTACACATGAAACTTACACAACATTTTTAATTAACTATGCTGCAATAAAAATTAAAAATAAAAAAAATAAAGAATGCCAATTCTGACTTAGGAGGAAGGGGCTGAGATTCCACATTCTGTTGCCTTCATACCTTTAGTGATATATGCTGATATATAAAATTGTATATGGTTAAAGTGTAAAAAAAATAAATATCCTACTAAACTTGAAATCAATTAGATAACAAAATGAACTTGCTAAATTAGCTACTACAATGATATTCCACACAACTTCTATTTGTTCTATTAAGAGCTCTCAAATGCTTTTCACTTTTCTGACTCTTCAGAAGAAGAAGTTATATCCCACTTACTTTCAATACATAATCTTTTTCATATGAACTTTTAGTCAAATAGACAACTGGTATCATATAGAAAAAAGAAAACTGTATTCTATAATAAAAACAGAATTTTATTGAAAACATTTTAATAAAGAATCACATAAAGAATATTAGACAACTACTTTATTAAAAATCGATCTGAAACAAGAAAATTATTCACATTTCAGGTTACTTCTCCAATAAGAATTAATTATTTAAAATGCATTTCAATTTCATTTAATAGAGGTTTAGTTCCTCTGTTGAAATGAAATTAAAAAATACATACAAATTACTGATCTTACATTCACACACAATACTAAGTGAATATTATCAGTACTTTTCTTTTTCAATTAATCAGTTAGCATTAATTAATAAAGTCATATTTTAAAGGGTATCTACTTATTCTCTTATATTGCAGACGAAGGAGCAAGACAAAAACCTACAAGAACAACTAAATTAAAAGAAGGTAAGCAATCCACCTGAAACAGATTTCTGAGTAATGATACTAAAGATGACTCAAGATCTCAGAAATAGAATAGAGACATGGGTTGAGAAGATACAAGAAAAGTCTAAAAAAAACTACAAGAAATAAAGAACAGATGAAAAAGACAATAACTGAAATGAAATACACATCTGAAGGAATCAAAAGCCAAATAACTGAGGGAAAGAAAGGATAAGTGACCTGGAAGACAAAATGGTGGAAATCACTGCCTTAGAAGAGAATAAAAAAGAACAAATGAAATGAGGTCAGTCTCAGAGACTTCTGCAACAACATTAAATGCAACAACATTCGAATTATAAGGATTCCAAAAGAAGAAGAAAAACCGAAAGGACCTGAGAAAATATTTGAAGAGATCATAGTCAAAAACTTCCCTCCATGGGAAAGGAAATAATCATCCAAGTCCAGGAAACACTCATCCAAGTCCAGGAAACACAGAGTCCCATACAGGATAAACCAAAGGAGGAACAGGCTGAGACTAATATTAACCAAACTAACAAAATTAAATACAAAGAAAAAATATTAAAAGCTGCAATGAAAAAGCAACAAATAACACATAGAGGAATTGCCCATAAGGTTATCAGCTTATTTTTCAGCAGAAACTCTGCAGGACACAAGGGAGTAGCAGGATATATTGAAAATGACAAAAGGGAACAACAAAGACTACTCTACACAGCGAGGCTCTCATTCAGATTTGATGAAGAAATCAAAAGCTTTACAGACAAGCAAAAACTAAGAGAATTCATCACCACCAAACCAGCTTTACAACACGTGTTAAAGGAACAACAAATGCTACTCTAGGCAAGAAACAAAAGGGAAGAGAAAAAAAGAGGAAGGGAAAAAAAGATCTACAAAAACAAACCCAAAACAATTAACAAAATGGCAATAATAACATAAATATTGATAATTATCTGAAATGTAAATGTATTAAATGCTCCAACTAAAAGACACAGACTGGCTGAATGGATACAAAAACAAGACCCTTATATATGCTGTCTACAAGAGACCCACTTCAGCCCTAGAGACACATTCAGAGTGAAAGTGAGGGGATTAAAAAAGATATTCCATGCAAATGGAAATCAAAAGAAAGCTGGAGTAGCAATACTCATATCACATAAAATAGACTTTAAAATAAAGACTATTACAAGAGACAAAGAAGGACACTACATAATGATCAAGGGATCAATCCAAGAAGAAGATATAACAATTGTAAATATTTATGCACCCAACACAGGAGCACCTCAATACATAAGCAAAATGTTAATGGCCATAAAAGGGAAAATCAACAGTAACAACAATAAGAGTGGGGGCTTCTAATGCTCCACTGACACCAATGGAGAGATCATCCAGACAGAAAACTAATAAGGAAACACAACCTTTAAATGACACATTAGACCAGATAAATTTAATTGATACTTATAGGACATCCCATTCGAAAGCAGCAGAATATACTTTCTTCTCAAGTGCACTTGGAACATAATCCAGGATAGATCACATCTTGGGTCACAAATTAAGCCATAGTAAATTTAAGAAAATTGAAATCATATCAAGCACGTTTTCCTCCCATAACACTATGAGATAAGAAATCAATTACATGAAAAAACTGGAAAATGCACAAACACATGGAGGCTAAACAGTATGCTACTAAGTAACCAATGAATCACTGCAGAAATCAAAGAGGAAATCAAAAAATACCTAGAAACATATGACAATGAAAACACAATGCCCCAAAACCTATGGGATACAGCAAAAGCAGTGTTAACAGGGAAGCTTATAGCAATACAATCTTACCTCAAGAAACAAGAAAAATCTCAAATAAACAACTGAACCTTATATCTAAAGCAACTAGAGAAAAACAAACAAAACATGAAGTTAGTAGAAGGAAAGAAGCTATAAAATCAGAGCAGAAATAAATGAAATAGAAACAAAGAAAACAATACCAAAGATCAATAAAACTAAAAGCTGGTTCTTTGAGAAGATAAAAAAAAATTGATAAACCTTTAAGCAGTCTCTTCAATAAAGAACAGGAGAGGACTCAAATCAATAAAATTAGAAATGAAAAAGGAGAAGTAGTAACACTGACACCACAGAAATGCAAAGGACGGTAAGACACTACAACAAGCAACTACAAGCAACTACTACAATGCCAATAAAATAAAATGGACAACCTGGAATAAATGGACAAATTCTTAGAAAGCACAACTTTACAGACTAAACCAGGAAGAAACAGAAAATAGAAACAGACCAATGACAAATGATGGAATTGAAACTGTGATTAAAAATCTTCCAACAGAAGTCCAGGACCGAATGTCTTCACAGGTTAATTCTACCAAATATTTGGAGAAGAGCTGACACCTATCCTTCTCAAACTCTTCCAAAAAACTTCAGAGGAAGGAACACTCCAAAACTCATTCTAAGAAGCTACCATCACCCTGATACCAAAATCAAATAAAAATATCACAAAATAAGCAAATTAAAGACCAATATCACTGATGAATATAGACACAAAAATACTCAACAAAATACTACCAAACAGAATCCAACAACACATTAAAAGGATCATACACAAATCAAGTAGGATTTGTCCCAAGGATGCAAGGATTCTTCAGTATATGCAAATCAATTAATGTGATCCACCATATTAACAAATTGAAGAATAAAAGCCATGTTATTATCTCAATAGATGCAGGAATAGCTTTTGACAAAATCCAATATCCATTTATAAAAACTATCCAGAAACTGGGCATAGAGGGAACCTACCTCAACATAATAAAGGCCATATACAACAAACCGACAGCAAACATCATTCTCAATGATGAAAAACTAAAAGCATTTCCTCTAAGATTAGGAAAAGGACAAGGATGTCAACTCTTGCCACTTTTATTCAACATAGTTTTGGAAGTACTAGCCATGGCAATCAGAGAAGTTAAAGAAATAAAAGGAATCTAAATCGGAAAAGAAGAAGCTGTCACTGTTTGCAAATGACATGGTACTCTACATACAAAATCCTAAAGATGCTACCAGAAAACTACTGGAGATCATTAATGAATCTGGTAAAGTTGCAGAATACAAAATAATACACAGAAATCTCTCGCATTCCTATACACTAACAATGAAAGATCAGAAAGAGAAATTAAAGAAACAATCCCATATCCCACTGCATCAAAATGAATAAAATACCTAGAAATAAAGCTACCTAAGGAGGCAAAAGACCTGTACTCATAAAACTATAAGATACTGATGAAAGAAATCAAAGATGACACAAACAGATGGAGAGATATACCACGTTCTTGGATTGGAAGAATCAATATTGTCAAAATGACTGTATGGCCCAAAGTAATCTACACATTCAATGCAATCCCTATCAAATTACCAATAGCATTTTTCACAGAATTAGAATAAAAAATTTTACAATTTGTATGGAAACACAAAAGGCCCCAAATAGCCAAAGCAATCTTGACAAAGAAAAATGGAGCTGGAGGAATCAGGCTCCCTGACTTCAGACTATCATACAAAGGCACATTAATCAAGACAGTATAGCACTGGCACAAAAAGAGAAATACAGTTCAGTGGAACAGGATAGAAAGCCCAGAGATAAACCCACACACCTATGGACACCTAAACTATGACAAAGGAGGCAACAATACACAATGGAAAAAAGACAGTGTCTTCAGTAAGTGGTGCTGGGAAAACTGGACAATTACATGTAAAAGAATGAAATTACAACATTCTCTACCACCATACACAAGAATAAACTCAAAATGGATTAAAGACATAAATGTAAGGCCAGACACTATAAAACTCTTTGAGGAAAACATAGGAAAAACACTTTTTGACATAAATCACAGTAATATTTTTTTTGACCCACCTCCTAGACTAATGCAATAAAAACTAAATTAAACAACTGCGATCTAATTAAACTTGAAAGCCTTTGCACAGCAGAAGAAACCATAAACAAGACGAAAAGATAACCCTCAGAATGAGACAAAATATTTGCAAACAACGATTAATCTCCAAAATATACAAATAGCTCATGTAGCTCAATATCAGAAAAACAAATAACCCAATCAAAAAATGGGTGGAGTATCTAAATAGACATTTCCCCAAAGAAGACATACAGATGGCCAAAAAGCACATGAAAAGATGCTCAACATCACTATTATTCGAGAAATGCAAATCAAAACTCCAATGAGGTATCACCTCATACTGGTCAGATGGCCATCATCAAAAAATCTACAAACAATAAATGCTGCAGAGGCTGTGGAGAAAAGGGAATCCTCCTACACTGTTGGTGAGAATGTTAAACTGGTGCAGCCACTATGGAAAACAGTATGGAGGTTCCTTAAAAAACTAAAAATAGAACTACCATATGACCCAGCAATCCCACTCCTGGGCATATACCCAAAGAAAACCATAATTCAAAAAGATACATGCACCCTAATGTTCACTGCAGCAGTATTTACAGTTGCCAAGACATGGAAGCAACCTAAATGTCCATCAACAGAGGAATGGATAAAGAACATGTGGTACATATATACAATGGAGTATTACTCAGCAATAAAAAAGAACAAAATAATGCCATTTGCAGCAAAATGGATGGACCTAGAGATTGTCACACTGAGTGAAGTCAGACAGAACCATATGATATCACTTATTTGTGAAATCTAAAAAAAAAAAAAAAAAGGTACAAATGAACGTATTTATAAAACAGAAGTAGAGTCAGGTATGTAGAAAACAAACCTATGATTACCGAAGGGGAAAGGTGGGGAGGGAGGAATAAATTAGCAGGTTGGAATTAACATATACACAGTATTATATATAAAATAGATAACTCATAAGAACCTGCTGTATAGCACAGGGAACTATATTCAATACCGTGTAATGGCCAATAGAGGAAAGGAATCTAAAAATAAAAAAAAGCGGATATATGTGTATGTATAACTGAATCATTTTGCTGAACACCTGAAACTAACACAACATTGCAAATCAACTATACTCCAATAAAAAAAGAAAAAAAACAGTCTGGCATACACATAGTCTGACAATTACTGCATTACATAATAGTGAACTCACAATAAGAATCAGATTGACAGTGTTAAAAGCCAATAATCAATAATAGTGAAAATGCTATTTGAAATACTGTAAATCACCAGTCAAGTACCTGGCTTTATGTATAAAATGCCATTAACTAATTAACTATTAGTTAATGTTTCTCTATGGCCTTCTAAGGCCCTCAGTTACTTCCTCAATTTCTTCCCAGAGAATGACTATGCAACCCTCCCCACTCAAGTGCCCAGGGAGTATAATAATGTACTTCTTTTCTTTGCCAGCAATGCAAAGAAAATTTAAAAGATACTGCATCATTATAGAGTAGCTATTTAATTGTTTACTGCAAATGAGCTGAATTTCCTGCACTATTAAAAAGAAAAAAGTATAGGGCTGAATTCCATTAGGTTTAATGACCCATGATGTAACTCCATTGAAAGATTATTAACAAGGTAGAAATTATAGAAGGGCAGATCAGGATCTAATACATTAAAGAATTAGGACTAGATTTGTCCTGATATAGAACTGCAATCTTCCAAAACTCAATGGCTCTCATCACTCATAGTCCATGCACAAGTTAGATGGAAATACAATATAGCTGAGTTATTGTTTAAATAAGGAATCTACAGTACTGGAAAGGCCAGTCTAGAGGATTTCAAAGTTCATGGGCCATTTTTAAGATTTACAATAGAAAACTATGGGGAGGGCTCCAATCAAGATGGTGGAATAAAGGACATGGAGCTCATCTACTCCGACTAATACATCAAAAATACATCCACATGTGGAACAATTCATGCAGTGTACCTGCTGAAAGCTGGCAGATCTCAGACATCCAAAATTGCAAGAAAGATTATCACATAGCCGAGTAGGATGAAAGAAATAAGAAAAGGAATCTGGACGGGACCTGTGCCCCAGGAGGGAGCTATGAAACAGGAAAGGTTTCTGCACCCTGGAAAGCCCCTTCACAGGTAGGGCGATCAGCCAGGACAGAAAGGGAGTTTCAGAGGCTTGGAGGAGAGTGAAGCAGCTGGTCTGTGGAAGGCAGAACAGAGAGAGATGAACCAGCACAGATGGTCCATGCCACCTCACTGCATTGCCCAGCCTGAGTCATGCCTTTGCTAGTGCACGTAGGGGCAGGGTGCTGAAACTCAGGCTTCAGAGGACACACCAGGGGAGAGGACTAGGGTTGGCTGAGCAAAGACAGCCTAAAGGGACTGAAGAGTGGTATGGGCTTCAACTGAGGGGCTACATGTGGAAGAAGCCTGGGCCCACCATAGAAGCAAAGTGCCACTGTTAATGGATTTGTGACGAGAGGGGTAGGGGCTACCATAGAAGCCTCTTTCTTGGCACACTCAAAGCAGGCCTGGCACCTCCTCTAGAAGCTCTGGGAATGCACAAGCTCCAGCAGGATGCCTACATGCAGAGGCAGGGCTGAAATCAGAGACCATACCCAGGGTCCACACGATTTAGGAAACAGGGCTGAAATCTGAGTCCTCTCCTCGCTGCTGTGTGACCTGCAGATTTTCAATGCAGCCACCGGGCCCTCTGTGAACTCAGTGCCTGCCAGACATCCGAGTGGACTATGGGTGTGCATGTCTGGTGTTAGCAGCCGTGGGTTTTGCAGGTGAATGCACAAGGAGGCAGGACTGGGGTCTGGGCTGCTTCCATAGCTCCCACAGCAGGTCCAGGTGCACCGCTACTGCAGTTCTAGTACCTGACTTCAGTAGATCTGTGCCTACAGATCTGTGCTGTTGGCTTTGTGAACACAGCACCTGAGGGACACCAGGGCTGATTGCATGCATTCCTACAGCTGAGGCAGGGACAAGGGCAGTGCCAACAACAGTGTGCTTTGTGAGCCCACACAATGGATGACAGGTGACACCACAGAGCCCACTCCTGAGTGGACAGCTCCGGCGAAGGAATACTCAGTGCTTACTTTCCCAGAAGGAATGCTCCAGTCCCGCCTACCTCACAGTGCAGTTGAGAAATGGACCTGGGGGCTTCTACTCCAACATTTGGAGAGCAAAGACCCTGCTCCTGACACGGCTGTGACAACCACAGAGGAAAGAGGAGGCCCTGAAAATATCTACTGCAGGCTCTCTGATCACCACAACAGCAGTCACAACCCCTAACAAGGGGCAAATGGCCAGCACACACTGAGGAAATAAGTGACAAGCATCCATACTAAAAACAGACCTTGCACCAAAAATATTAAACTCACACAGCCTACAGAGCAATGCTACCACATAAAAATAGTCCTCGAAGACCACACTACATAACTGTTTTTCCTAAACTCATAGAGTAAGAGAAATACAAGTAAAATGAAGAAGCAGGAGAACCAATCCCAATTAAAAGATCAAGAGAATTCCCCTGAAAGAAGAACACAATGAAACATAGCACTCAAATATAACAGACTCTGAGTTCAAAAAGGAGGTAATAAAAATACTGAAAGAATTAAGAAAAGCCATCAATAGAAATGCAGGTTACTGTAAAAAGGAACTAGCAACTATAAAGAGGAACCAAAAAAAAATTAGAAAATTCATTTGCCAAGATGAAAGCTGAACTAAAGGCAATAAAGAGCAAATTGAATGATGCAGAAGAACAAATAAGGGATCTGGAAGATGGAATAATGGAAATCACCCAATCAGAACAGCAGATAGAAAGACACTGAAAAAAAAAATGAAAGCAATATATGAGACCTATGGGATAATACAAAGTGTTCCAATCTTCACACAATAGGGATCCCAGAAGGAGAAGAAAGAGAAAAGAGGATCAAAAATGCATCTGAAGAAATTATGGCTGAAAACGTCCCAAACCTAAATAAGGAAACAGATATCCATGTAGAGAAGCACAGAGGGTCCCAAATAAGAGGAACCCAAACAGACCTACAACAAGACATATTTTATAATTAAAATGGCAAAAGATAAAGAGAGAATTCTAAAGGTAGCAAGAGAAAAACAGAGTTAATTACAAGGGAACCCCCATAAGGCTATCAACTGATTTCTCTACAGAAATGTTGCAGGCCAGAAGGGTGTGGCAAGATATATTAAAAGTCCTGAAATGGAAACACCTGCAACTTAGGATACTCTACCCAGCAAGACTGTCATTTAGATTAGAAGGAGAGATAAAGAATTTCTCAGAGACTTCCCTGGTGGCGCAGTGGTTAATACTCCGTGCTCCCGACGCAGGGGGCCCGGGTTCAGTCTCTGGCCAGGGAACTAGATCCCACATGCATGTCACAACCAAGAGTTTGCATGTCACAACTAAGGAGCCTGCGTGCCACAGAGAAGACAGTGAGCCGCAACTAAGGAGCCCATGAGCTACAATTAAGGAGCCTGCCTGCGGCAACTAAAGGAGCCCACATGCTGCAACTAAGGAGCCAGTGAGCCACAACTAAGCAGCCCACAGACCGCAACTAAGGAGCCCACCCACCACAACTGAGACCTGGCACAACAAAATAAATTTTAAAAAAATTCTCAGGCAAACCAAAACTAAAAGAATAGCAATACTAAACCTATTGTAAGAAAAAGAAATATTGAAAGGTCTTCTCTAACTACAAAAAAGCTAGAATCTACAGGAAAGAGAAAAATGATAATTAGAAAGTAAATCACTTAAATAAGCCAGGACACAGATTTTTTAAAAAAATCAAAAATTTTTGTAAAAGAAGTAACTACAATGAACAGCAAAAGGATAATCGTGAAGACGTAAAAGAGAACATTAAAATCATAAACTGTGTGAGAGGAGAGTAAGAAAATATAGTTTTGGGGGGGTTTTTTTAGAACGTGTTTCAGCCTATACAACTACCAGTCTAAAGCAAGTAGATATAGGAATTAGTTAACATACTTGAAAAACAGGGCAGCCACAAATCAAAAACATAATAGATTCACCAAAACCAAAAAGAAAAGCACTTAAGTACAATATAAAAGGAAACGATTAAATCAGAAAAAAAACCCTAAAGATAAAGGGACAAAGAAAAAATATAAAAGCAACAGGAAAACAAGGTTTAAAAGAGAAATAAATACATACCTATCAATAATTATCTTAAATGTCCATGGACTAAATGCTCCAATCAAAAGACAGAGAATGGCTGACTGGATAATGAAACAGGAGCCTACAATAAACTGCCTACAAGAAACCAACTTTAGGGCAAAGGACACACATAGACTGAATGTGATGGGGTGGAGACAGATATTTCATGCAAACATAATGTCAGGAAAGCAGAGGTAGCAATACTCTTAGCAGACAAAATCAACTTTAAAACAATGGCCATAAAGAGACATAAAGAAGGACACTACATAATGATAAAAGGATCAGTACAAGAAAAGGACATTACACTCGTTAATATATATGCACCCAATACAAGAGCACCCAAAGACATAAATACTAACAGATATAAAGGGAGAAACAGACAGGAATACAAAAATAGCATTAGAATTTAATACATAACTCAAATCACTGGACAGATCTTCCAGATAGAAGTTCAATAAGGCAACAGAGATCCTAAATGATACAACAGGACAGCTAAACCTAATTTATATTTTCAAGACATTATATCCAAAAAAAACAAAATAATTATTTTCAAGTGTGCATGGAAAATTCTCTAGAATTGACCATCAACTAGGTCACAAAATAAGCCTCAACAAGTTTAAGAGGACAGAAATTATTTCAAGCACCTTTTCTGACCACAATGGCATGAAACTAGAAATCAAACACAGAATGAGAAATGGGAAAAGAAGAATTACATGGAGACTAAACAACATACTACTTAAAAACCAATGGGTCAATGACGAAATCAAGAGGAAATTAAAAAACACCTTGAGATAAATGACAATAAAAATACAACCATAGAAAATCAATGAGATGCAGCAAAAGCATTTCTTAGAGAGAAGTTCACAGCAATAAAAGCCTTGCTCAAAAAACAAGAAAAATCTCAAATAAACAACCTAACTTATCACCTAGAAGAATCAGACAACAAACAAACAATACCCAAAGTCAGCAGAAGGAAGGAAATAATAAAGGTCAGAGAGGAAATAAATAAAATAGAGATTTTTGTAAAAAGTAGAAAAAAATCAATAAAACCAAGAGCTGGTTCTTTGAAAGGATAAACAAAATCAACAAATCTCTGGCCATGATCTTTAAGAAAAGAGAGAGGACACAAAAAAGCAAAAAAATAAATAAATAAAAGAAGAGAAATAACAACTGATATTGCAGAAATACAAAAAAAAAAAAATAAGGAAATACTATGAACAATTATATGCCAACAAATTGGACAACCTAGAAGAAATGGACAAGTTTCTAAAAACAAGGGGCCCAACAAAACTGAATCAAGAAGAAATAGATAATTTGAACACACTGATGGAACTCTACCAGATATACAAATAAGAATTTATATACTGATTCTTCTCAAATTCTTCCAAAAGACTGAAGGGAAGAAACACTCCCAAAGTCATTCTATGAAGCCACTATCACCCTAATAACCAAAACCAGACAAAGATACTACCAAAAAAGAAAATTACAGGCCGATATCTTTGATGAATACAGAGGCAAAAATTCTCACCAAAATACTAGCAAACCAAATCCAACAACACATAAAAAAGATCATACACCACAACCAACCTGGATTCACCCCAGGGTAACAAGAATGGTTCAACATACACAAATCAATGTGACACACCACAACAAAACAAGACAAAAACCACATAATCATCTTAATAGATGCAAAAGAAGCATCTGATAAAATTCAACATCCATTCATGACAAAAACTCTTACCAAATTGGGTATAGAGGGAACATATCTCAACATAATAAAAGCTATTTATGAAAAACTCACCACCAATAATACTCAAAGGTGAAAAGCTGAAAGCGCTGCCACTAAAATCTGGAACAAGACAAGGATGCCCACTCTCACCATTTCTATACAACATAGTATTGGAAGTCCTAGCCACAGCTATCAGACAAGAAAGATAAATGAAAGGTATCCAAATTGGAAGGGAAGAGATAAAACTGTCATTATATGAAGACGGTACTATATATAGAAAACTCAAAAGACTCCACACAAACACTGCTAGAACTGATAAATGAATTCAACAAGGTAGCAGGATACAAAATTAATATGCAGAAATCTGTTGTATTTCATTACACTAACAATAAAATAAAGGGAAAGTAAAAAAAAATTCCTCTTAAAATCACATCAAAACAAAACAAAAAACTTAGGAATAAACCTGCTCAAGGATGTGAAAAGATATATATGCTAAGAACCTTAAAAAATTACTAAAGGAAATTGAAGATGATTCAAAGAAGTGGAAAGATATCCCATACTCTTGTATTGGGAGAATTAATACTAGTAAATGGCCACACTACCCAAAGCAATCTACATATTTAATGTGATTCCTATCAAATTACCCATGAAAGTTTTCAGAGAATGAGAACAAATAATCCTAAAATTGATATGGAACCATAAAAGCCCCAGAACTGTCAAAGTATTCCTGAGGAGAAAGAACAAAACAAGACGCATAACCCTCCCAGACTTCAGAAAATACTACAAAGCTACAGTAATCAAAACAGCGTTGTATGGGCACAAAAACAGAAATATGGATCAATGGAACAGAATAGAGAGCCCAGAAATAAACCCATACACCTACAGCCAATTAATCCTCAACAAAGGAGGCAAGAATATACAGTGGAGAAAAGACAGTCTCTTCAGCAAGTGGCATTGGGAAAGCTGGACAGCTGCATGTAAGTCAACAAAGGTAGAACACACCTTCACACCATACACAAAAATAAACTCAAAATGGCTCAAAGACTTAAATATATGACATGACAGCATAAAACTCCTAGGAGAAAACATAGGCAAAACATTCTCTGAAATATATCATACCAATGTTTTCTTAGGTCAGTCATCCAAGGCAATAGAAATAAAAGCAAAAATAAACAAATGGGACCTAATCATACTTACAAGCCTTTGCGCAGCAAAGGAAACCATAAACAAAATGAAAAGACAACCTACGGAATGGGAGAAAATATTTGCAAACGATGCAACAGACAAGGGCTTAATTTCCAAAATACACAAATAGCTCACACAACTCAATAACAAAAAAAAAAAACAGCCCAATCAAAAAGTGGAGAGAAGACCTAAACAGACATTTCTCAAAAGAAGACATACACCCCATCAAGCCTCTTAGATAGCCTCATCCACCAGAGGGCAGACAGCAGAAGCAAGAACTACAATCCTGCAGCCTGTGGAACAAAAACCACATTCACAGAAAGATAGACAAGATGAAAAGGCAAACGGCTATATACCAGATGAAGGAACAAGATAAAACCCCAGAAAAACAACTAAGTGAAGTGGAGATAGGCAACATTCCAGAAAAAGAATTCAGAATAATAACAGTGAAGATGATCCAGGACCTTGGAAAAACAATGGAGGCAAAGATCGAGAAGATGCAAGAAATGTTTAACAATGACTTAGAAAAATTTAAAGAACAGAAATGAGCAATACAATAACTGAAATGAAAACTGTAACTGAAATGAAAACTACACTAGAAGGAATCAATAGCAGAATAACTGAGGCAGAAGAATGGATAAGTGACCTGGAAGACAGAATGGTGTAACTCACTACTATGGAACAGACTAAAGAAATAAGAATGAGGCTTCCCTGGTGGCGCAGTGGTTGAGAGTCCATCTGCCAATGCAGGGGACACAGGTTCTTGCCCTGGTCCGGGAAGATCCCACATTCCACAGAGCGGCTTGGCCCGTGAGCCATGGCCGCTGAGCCTGCACATCCGGAGCCTGTGCTCTTCAATGGGAGAGGCCACAACAGTGAGAGGCCCGCATACAGCAAAAAAAAAAAAAAAAAAAAAAAAAAATGAATGAAAAGAAATTAAGACAGCCTAAGAGACCTCGGGGACAACATTAAATGCAACAACATTCACATTATAGGGGTCCCAGAAGGAGAAGAGAGAGAGAAAGGACCCGAGAAAATATTTGAAGAGATTATAGTTGAAAACTTCCCTAACATGGGAAAGGAAATAGCCACCGAAGTCCAGGAAGCACAGCGAGTCCCACACAGGATAAACTCAAGGAGAAACATGCTGAGACACACAGTAATCAAACTGGCAAAAATTAAAGACAAAGAAAAATTATTGAAAGCAACAATGCAAAAATGACAAATAACATACAAGGGAAATCCCATAAAGTTAACAGCTGATTTCTCAACAGAAACTCCACAAGCCAGAAGGGAGTGGCATGATATACTTACTTAAAGTGACAAAAGGGAAGAACCTACAACCAAGATTACTCTACCCGGCAAGGATCTCATTCAGATTCCATGGAGAAACAAAAGCTTTACAGACAAGCAAAAGTTAAGAGAATTCAGCACCACCAAACCAGCTCTACAACAAATGCTAAAGGAACTTCTCTAAGTGGGAAACACAGAGAAGAAAAGGACCTAAAATAACAAACCCAAAACAATTAAGAAAATGGTCATAGGAACATACAGGTCGATAATTACCTTAAACGTGAATGGATTAAATGCTCCAACTAAAAGACACAGGCTTGCTGAATGGATACAAAAACAACACCTATATATATGCTGTCTACAAGAGACCCATTTCAGACCTAGGGACACGTACAGACTGAAAGTAAGGGGGTGGAAAAAGATACTCCATGCAAATGGAAATCAAAAGAAAGCTGGAATAGAACTACCATATGACCCAGCAATCCCACTACTAGGCATATACCCTGAGAAAACCATAATTCAAAAAGAGACATGTACCAAAATGTTCATTGCAGCTCTATTCACAATAGCCCGGAGCTGGAAACAACCTAAGTGTCCATCATCGGATGAATGGATAAAGAAGATGTGGCACATATATACAATGGAATATTACTCAGCCATAAAAAGAAACGAAACTGAGCTATTTGTAATGAGGTGGATAGACCTAGAGTCTGTTATACAGAGTGAAGTAAGTCAGAAAGAGAAAGACAAATACCGTATGCTAACACATATATATGAAATTAAAAAAAAATGTCATGAAGAACCTAGGGGTAAAACGGGAATAAAGACACAGACCTACTTGAGAATGGACTTGAGGATATGGGGAGGGGGAAGGGTAAGCTGTGACAAAGCGAAAGAGAGGCATGGACATATATACACTACCAAACGTAAGGTAGATAGATAGTGGGAAGCAGCCGCAGAGCACAGGGAGATCAGTTCGGTGCTTTGTGACTGCCTGGAGGTGTGGGATGGGGAGGGTGGGAGGGAGGGAGATGCATGAGGGAAGGGATGTAGGAACAGATATATATGTATGACTGATTCACTTTGTTATAAAGCAGAAACTAATAAAAAAAATAAATGAAACAAACAAACAAAAAAAGAAAGCTGGAGTAGCTATACTTATATCAGAAAAAATACACTTTAACATAAAGAATGATGCAAGAGACAAGGAAGGACACTACATAATGATCAAGGGATCAATCCAAGAAGAAGATATAACAATTATAAATATATATGTACCCAACATAGGAGCACTTGAATACATGAGGCAACAGCTAACAGCTATAAAAGAGGAAATCAACAGTAACACAATAATAGTGCGGGACTTTAACATCTCACTTACACCAATGGACAGATCATCCAACATGAGAATAAATAAGGAAACAGAAGCTTTAAATGACACAATAGACCAGATAGATTTAATTGATATTTATAGGACATGCCATCCAAAAACAGCAGATTACACTTTCTTCTCAAGTGCGCACAGAACATTCTCCAGGATAGATCACATTTTGGGTCACAAATCAATCCTCAGTAAATTTAAGAAAATTGAAATCATATCAAGCATTTTTTCTGACCACAACGCTATGAGATTAGAAATGAATTACAGGGAAAAAAATGTACAAAACACAAACACATGGAGCCTAAACAATACGTTACTAAAATAACCAAGAGATCACTGAAGAAATCAAAGTGGAAATCAAAAAACACCTAGAGACAAATGACAATGAAAACACGATGGTCCAAAACCTATGGGATGCAGCAAAAGCAGTTCTAAGAGGGAAGTTTATAGCTATACAAGCCTACCTCAAGAAACAAGAAAAATCTCAAGTAAACAATCTAACCTTACACCTAGAGGAACTAGAGAAAGAAGAACAAACAAAACCCAAAGTTAGCAGAAGGAAAGAAATCATAAAGACCAGAGCATAAATAAATGAAATAGAAACAAAGAAAACAATAGCAAAGATCAATAAAACTAAAAGCTGGTTCTTTGAGAAGATAAACAAAATTGATAAACCATTAGCCAGACTCATCAAGCAAAAGAGGGAGAGGACTCAAATCAATAAAATTAGAAATGAAAAAGGAGAAGTTACAACAGACACCGCAGAAATACAAAGCATCATAAGATACTACTACAAGCCACTCTCCGCCAATAAAATGGACAACCTGGAAGAAATCGACACATTCCTAGAAAGATATAACCTTCCAAGACTGAACCAGGAAGAAATAGAAAATATGAAAAGACCAATCACAAGTAGTGAAATTGAAACTGTGATTAAAAATCTTCTAGCAAACAAAAGTCCAGGACCAGATGGCTTCACATGTGAATTCTATCAAACATTTAGAGAAGAGTTAACACCCATCCTTCTCAAACTCTTCCAAAAAACTGCAGAGGAAGGAACACTCCAAAACGCATTGTACGAGGGCACCATCACCCTGATACCAAACCAGACAAAGATAATACAAAAAAAGAAAATTACACACCAATATCACTCATGAATATATATGAAAAATCCTCAACAAAATACTAGCAATCAGAATCCAACAACACATTAAAAGGATCATACACCACAATCAAGTGGGATTTATCCCAGGGATGCAAGGATTCTTCAATATATACAAATCAATCAATGTGATACAATATATTAACAAATTGAAGGATAAAAACCATATGATCATCTCAATAGATGCAGAAAAAGCTCTCGACAAAATTCAACACCCATTTATGATAAAAACACTCGAGAGGGTGGGCACAGAGGGAACCTACCTCAACATAATAAAGGCCAAATACAACAAACGCACAGCAAACATCAGTCTCATTGGTGAAAAACTGAAAGCATTTCCTCTAAGATCAGGAACAAGACAAGGATGTCCACTCTCGCCACTATTATTCAACATAGTTTTGGAAGTCCTAGCCATGGCAATCACACAAGAAAAAGAAATAAAAGGAATACAAATTGGAAAAGAAGAAGGAAAACTGTCACTGTTTACAGATGACATGATACTATACATAGAGAATCCTAAAAAATGCCACCAGAAAACTACTAGAGCTAATCAAAGAATTTGATAAAGTTGCAGGATTCAAAAATAATACACAGAAATCTCTTGCATTCCTATACACTAATGATGAAAAATCTGAAAGAGAAATTATGAAAACACTCCCATTTACCATTGCAACAAAAAGAATAAAATACCTAGGAATAAACCTACCTAGGGAGACAAAAGACCTGTATGCAGAAAACTATAAGACACTGATGAAAGAAATTAAAGATGATACCAAACAGATGGAGAGATATACCATGTTCTTGGATTGGAAGAATCAATATTGTCAAAATGACTATATTACCCAAAGAAATCTACAGATTCAATGCGATCCCTATCAAATTACCAATGGCATTTTTTTACGAAACTAGAACAAATCATCTTAAAATTTGTATGGAGACACAAGGGACACCGAATAGCCAAAGCAGTCTTGAGGGAAAAAAACGGAGCTGGAGGAATCAGACTCCCTGACTTCAGACTATACTACAAGGCTACAGTAATCAAGACAATATGGTACTGGCACAAAAACAGAAACATAGATCAATGGAACAAGATAGAAAGCCCAGAGATAAACCCACGCACCAATGGTCAACTAATCTATGACAAAGGAGGCAAGGATATACAATGGAGAAAAGACAGTCTCTTCAATAAGTGGTGCTGGGAAAACTGGACAGCTACATGTAAAAGAATGAAATTAGAACACTCCCTAACACCATGCACAAAAATAAACTCAAAATGGATTCGAAACATAAATGTTAAGACTGGACACTATAAAACTCTTAGAGGAAAACATAGGAAGAACACTCTTTGACATAAATCAGAGCAAGATCGTTTTTGATCCAACTCCTAGAGCAATGGAAATAAAAACAAAGATAAAGAAATGGGACCTAATGAAACTTAAAAGCTTTTGCACAGCAAAGGAAACCATCAACAAGACAAAAAGACAACCCTCAGATTGGGGGAAAATATTTGCAAACGAATCAACGGACAAAGGATTAATCTCCAAAATGTATAAACAGCTCATGCAACTCAATATTAAAGAAACAAACAACCCAATCCAAAAATGGGCAGAAGACCTAAGTAGACATTTCTCCAAAGAAGAGATACAGATGGCCAAGAAGCACATGAAAACCTGCTCAACATCACTAATTATTAGAGAAATGCCAGTCAAAACTACAATGAGGCATCACCTCATACCAGTTAGAATGGGCATCATCAGAAAATCTACAAACAACAGATGCTGGAGAGGGTGTGGAGAAAAGGGAACCCTCTTGCACTGTTGGTGGGAATGTAAATGGATACAGCCACTATGGAGAAGAGTATGGGCGTTCCTTAAAAAACTATAAATAGAATTACCATATGATCCAGCAATCCCACTACTGGGCATATACCCAGATAAAACCATAATTCAAAAAGACACATGCACCCCTATGTTCATTGCAGCACTATTTACAATAGCCAGGTCACGGAAGCAACCTAAATGCCCAACGACAGACGAATGGATCAAGAAGTTGTGGTACATATATACAGTGGAATATTACCCAGCCATAAAAAGGAATGAAATTGAGTCATTTGTTGAGACATGGATGGATCTAGAGACTGTCATACAGAGTGAAGTAAGTCAGATAGAGAAAAAAAATATCCTATATTAACACATGTATGTGGAATCTAGAAAAATGGTACAGATGAACCAGTTTTCAGGGCAGAAGTTGAGACAGAGATGTAGAGAACAAACGTATGGACACCAAGGGGGGAAAACTGCGGTGGGGTGGGGATGGTGGTGTGCTGAATTGGGCGATTGGGATTGACATGTATACACTGATGTGTATAAAACTGATGATTAATAAGAAACTGCAGTATAAAAAAACAAACAAAAAAGCAACTAATACTAAACTTTCTTTGGGTTATTTGTATGGAAATATGTTAACATAAATGTTTCAGACATTACATGAAATTTCTAAAAATCTTATATGTTCTGGTATAATGTTATAAGTCATAATTCTAATTATTACTTTAAAATGTGTATCTCAGAAATAAGAAAAAAAAGGAAGACATACAGATGGCCAATAGGCACAGGAAAAGGTACTCAATGTTGCTAATTATTAGAGAAATGCAAATCAAGAGTACAATGAGGTACCGCCTCACACCCGTCATAATGGTCATCATTGAAAAATCTACAAATAAAAATTGCTGGACAAGGTGTGGAGAAATGGGAACCCTCCTACACTGTTAATGTGAATGTAAGTTGGTGCAGCCACTACGGAAAAGAGTATGGAGGTTCCTCACAAAACTGAAAATAGAGTTGCGATATTATCCAGCAATCCCAGTCCTGGGCATGTATCTGGACAAAACTGTAATTTGAAATGATACATGCACCCCTATTTTCATAGCAGCATTATTTACAATAGCCAAGACACGGAAGCAACCTGACTGTCCATTGACAGATGAATGGATAAAGAATATGTAGTATATTTATACAATGGAATACTACTTAGCCATGAAAGAATGAAATAAAGCCATTTGCAGCAACATGGATGCACCCAGAAATTATCATACTAAGTGAAGCAAGTCAAAATGAGAATGACAAACACCATATGATATCACTTATATGTGGGATCTAAAATATGACACAAATGAACTTATTTATGAAACAGAAAGAGACTCCTAGACATGGAGAACAGACTTGTCATTGCCAAGGGGGAGGGGGTATTGGGGAGGGATAGATGGGGAATTTGGGATTAGGAGCTCCATACTATTATATATAAAATGGATAAACAACAAGTTCCTCCTGTACAACACAGGGACCTATATTCAATATCCTATAATAAACCGTAATGGAAAATAATATGAAAAAGAAAAAAAAAAAGAAAACTGTGGGGAACAAAATAAATCAAGGACATTCATAAAACAAACATTTCAATTATTTTCTGATTGCTTACAATATGCCAAGCATTACCCTAGACACTATATATATGAACTGAAATAGCCCTTGTCCTAAACACTAAAAAGTTCAACTTCTAAAGGGTAAGAGAAATAAGCAAACCAACAATTACAAGTGCTGGTGGTTTTTCACTAAAGCCAAAAAGATGTTCATAGATCACTGATTCAGGAGATTTACCCTATTTGTACAATCTAACATTTCTAACAAATAAGCTAAGTAATGAAAGAACAATGTTCAATGTTCTATGAGTGGGATTTTCTTTCCTCTGAAAGGGCAAAATTTCTATCAGAAGTATTTCAGGATTTTCCTCTAAAATATCTGCACATTTCTTTGTTGTAGTAAACAATTTTGTACTTTCATTTTTTAACAAACTACTTTGAAAGGTAGATAAACCAAGTTGCTGACCCTGATAGAATAAATGACTTTAATGGCATTCTTTGAATTCTCTGAAAGAGAATTCTTTCAGAATTGTTGGCAAAGGTTTGTTTTACATATATGCCTAGTAAAGCTTTAACTAAATGTGCAAGTGCCCTATCTCTGCAGAGAAGAATTAAATTTTCTTTTCTGGTCAAAGAATCCTTAGGAGATAAGAACCTGCTGTATAGCACAGGGAACTCTACTCAGTATTCTGTAATGGCCCATATGGGAAAAGAATCTAAAAAAAAAAAAGAGTGATTATATGTATATGTATAACTGATTCACACTGCTGTACACCTGAAACTAACACAACATTGTAAATCAACTATATTCCAAATAAATAAATAAATAAATAATACTTGTAACCAAATAAATAAATAAATACATAAAAAGTGACAACCTACAGGTATAGTTTCAGAAATTGCAGAAAGATCCCCTTCCCTGGCCACCCTGTATAGCTGTCTCTCCCACGTTACATCCACACACCACCATCCCCAAAAGAAAAACACTGCTGATACCTGAAATTCCTATAATTATCACTCCATTCGTTTGTATGAATTTAATAGGTGCTTTTTCACAGTTAAACTGTGAACATCCTAGGGGTGGGGGAATTGGAGGAAGGTGGTCAAAATGTACAAACTTCCAGTTACAAGACAAATAAGTACTAGACATGTAATGCACAACATGCTGACTATAGTTAACACGCTGTATGATATATGGGAAAACTGTTAAGAAAGTAGATCCTAAGAGTTCTCATCACAATGATTTTTTCTTTTCTTTTTATTATATCTATATGAGATGATGGATGTTAACTAAACCTGTTGTGATAATCATTTCACTACATATGTAAATCAAATCACCATGCTCTACACTGTAAGCAGTGACGTATCTCAATTATTTCTCAATAAAACTAGGAAAAAATGTTTAAAAAAAAGAATCCATAGAATAAAAACCTTTCTATTTGAAGCTTCAAAGGGCTATACAATTTCCAAAAGAGACTCACAAATAGAAATTCTACTTTGAATACAACTTTGAATTCTACTTCCCTGAGTTATGAGATACAATGCTCAAAAGCTAGGAGGAGCTGAAAAACATAAAGAAATCAGCAATGGTATAGAGATATATGCTCAAGGGATGAGATATAGTCTGTCAGTACTCTACGATATTCTTAGAACAGTAGAAGAAATGTTATTTAATAGAAGATCTGCTTCAATTTTTTCAGATGAACTGCTTTCAATTTCAAGAATCCCCTGAAATTCAGCCACAGTTTTAGAACCTTCTCATATAAAGCGACAAGTATCAAAAAAGAGATAGGTATAACAATAATACAAATATATATAATTTGAAAACACAAATTCCATAGAGAATATTTTTAAAGTCTTTAAGTTTCAAAAGAGGAAAAGGTTACAACTGTTCAAAGGATGAGAAAAAAGACTTCATAATGGAATAAAGACAAAATGAAAAGTGGATAGCCTCAAGAGGGTGATGTCTGGCACAGATAATTAATAGCATATGTAAATGCCAAAGAAACATGTAGGTTACGTATAAAAAAGCTTTGGAGGTAAGGCTGGAAAATGGGGTTATACTTTGGAAGGATATACTGCAGGAAGATCTAGTACTTAATATAGTTAGCACTAAGAAACCACATAAAAGTTTCAGAGTACAAAAGTATTATGACCACAAAGACACTTGAAAAAATAAATCTGGCAAAAGTGTACACAGTATAACTAGTTTTAGCTATACTCTTTTATCCCTACTTTTTAATCCTACTTATAGTTTCCCATTCTTAATTCCTTAATCTGTATAAGAAACTCCAAATTATCCACTTTATAAAAACATGACTAGCATAACTTAGTAAAAACAGCCTATTTCATAAATATATTCTCTGTACTATTATCTAAGTCATTAATAATTGAAGCTTGAAAAAATTCTATGAAACCTGATTCCATAGATTCTCACCTCTTCTCACACTACCATCAAATTATATAAATTAATCTTTGAGAATAGTCCTTTAAAATCAGTTACAAACCACTCTATAAACCTCTCAACACTGTAATGCAACCAAACCAATTCTTTGCCTTTTTCTATCTACATTTACTCCTATGGTCATTTCGTGCAGTACTGTGAATTTAAACACCATTTATATGTTAATAACGCCCCAATGTCTATTTCCAGTTCAGGTTTTTCTCAACTCCCAACTATATTCATCTGCCTACTTGATAGCTCTACTTGTTTCACATCTAAAAGACATCCAAGCTCAATATACCCAAAACAGACCTTCCAATCTTTGCTCCAAACCTACTCTTTCTCCCACATCTCAAATAATGGCCATTCTAGTCTTCTAGCTGCTCAGGCAAAAATCTCTGGAGTCTACTTTTCCTCTTCTCTTTAATTCATATTCCCCTCCCATCTAAACCATCATAAAAATCCTGTCCGCCCTCCTTCAAAATATACACAGAAAACATTTACGCATATAAAAATTTAATCACTTCTAACCATCTCTTCAGCTACTATCTTGGTCAAGTCCACTATCGTTTCTCGTATGTATTATGGCAAAAGCTTAACCAGACCCTGTGTCTGACCTTATTCTCCCCCAATCTACTCTTAACAAAGAAGCCAGAATGGTCCTATCAAAATACATTTTCTGCTCAAAAATCTTAAATAGCTTTACCTTTCACCCAGAATAAAAACCTATTGGGTTGGTCAAAAAGTTCATTTGGATTTTTCTACAAGATGGTACAAAAACCCAAACGAACTTCTTGGCCAACCCAATACTTCCTTACTATGACTTTTAAGCTTAACATGATCTGGCCTCCCACAATCTCTCTAATCTGGATCTTCTACTTTCCTCTCTTTCATTCATTCCACTCCAACAACACTGGTCTCCTTGCTGTTCTTCCTACACATTGGACACATGTCCAATCTTTGGAACTTTAAATTCTCTGTTCCTTATGTCCACAGTACTCTTCACTCAGATCCACAAAGATCACTGTTTAACTTCCTTCAAGTCCTTGTATCAATGCCACTTTTTCAATGAGAATTAGCCTGTGCATTCCAAGACATACACATACACATAAACATACAGCATACCTGGCACTCAAGATCCCTACCACCCTGCCTAAGATATATAACATTTTTTTAATTTTTACTATTTATTATCTCTCTCTTACTACCCAAATAAAACTCCATGCAGACAGGTGTTTTTATCTGTTTTACTGACCAACAGATAGGTGAATGAATCCTAGAACAAAATATTTTACATGAAATGGATACCAAATTCAAGTCTCTCATTCTGGAGGAGGAGATAATGACCTTGACTTGTGCAAGGTCAGTCAGTAAATGTCAGATCCCAGAAAAAAACCAGGTCTCCTTGGCCCTAGGCCTAGATGTAGGCCTAGACTTTTTTCCACCAGGACACAATGGTGGAACATAAGAGAATACATATGCAAATAAATTTTAAAAACAAGCAAACAAGCATAAATACATACAAGCACACTGACACAGATGTAGACACATTTAACATTAAAATATTACCACTGCCAAGTAGAAGTATTATACAAGGTAACTGGCTACCTATAAACAAACTTTTATTACTTACCTCTACCCCAGATTTGTTTGATGATATCTGCGTTATGGTGTCTTCGAATTTATTTGCCTTGTCAAGTTGGGCTTTAAGTTGTTCAGCTAATTCCTTCAAATAGAAAGACAAGAAAAATAGGTGTGATAACATAGTTTCTTCATTTGTAGAATATTTCAAATTCACGTAACAATAGGGAAAACAGCACAGCAAACATCCAAGTAGCTCTCACCTAAATCTAGTTACCGACTCACGCCTAGTATATTACTTTTTAATGAACTCATCTGGGTAACAAAATTCTCAAATACCTGTAGAAATTGTTTATGCTTTGAAGGTAAATAATTACCAGGACATATATTTTAGGGAAGATAGGGAAATGAAAGAAATACATAACCTTAAGAATGGCATTTTTATAATTCCTTAGATATTATAAACTTCCAATACTCAGAATTTCAGTTATTTGTAAAAAGAAAGCCAACACAAGATTTAAAATATTACCTTCTTTATTGTTAAGTAATTTAGATAAAAATTCTGAATGTATTTCATTTTTACTCTAGGAAATCTATAAAATTTATATTATAAAACTGACATATAAAGCAATAAATCACAATGAAATAAATTAAATAAACAGAACTATATGACAAGCAAAGACAGCATTCTCCACTGCAGTGGTTCCATGAACACAGAACACTTCTTTTAATATATGTTAACCTCTTAACTTGGTGATCTTTTACTATTTTAACTAATTTCATTGTGCTTTCAAAACTCATATGTTATTTTCTTGCTGTTGTTGGTGGTGGTGGTCTGTCTTGCTTACTAATTTCTGGGTTGAGCTTAAGTTCAGTGTTACCAGATTGCAGCAAATGCAAGAAATGACTTTTATTACAGATATAAACTAATAAAAACAGAAGTTGTCATGTTTGGCTACTTTCTGTTCTATTAAAGAGTGTCATACTGATGGTACACCAAAACAGAACACTACTTAAGATCACTTATATTTGGATTTGAGATGCGTACATACATATGACCATGAGGGAATCAATTTTGTCAAGACATGGAAAGCTGCCTGACTTTGTTATTCTGCCATGTGCAATGTAACAGTATTTGTATAATATAAATGTGACAATATAATAGATAGGTGCCACTCTTACCAAATAATTCTGATTTCTATTCAATTGTGAGTTAAGTAAGTTTCAAATCACAACATTATTATGGGAATAAAGTGAGCTAATCCACACAAAGCATTTAACACATTGTCAGGCACAAATATGTTGCCTTAAGATTTGAAAAAATGAGTTAACCATCCTTTTTATTAGCTCATTTTTAAAGTTCCTAAGTAAGGGAATTTAAGAAAGTAATACACATTCTTAACAAAATATGACTAAAAAAGGGAAAGAAGACAGTGACATCTTTATCTCCCTCAAATACGTTCAATAAGTTATAAATACAATAATAAAGCAAATATCCAAGTTAAAAAAGAAAATTAAAAAGCATTTAGTTCCCTAGAATCTTAAATTTCAGAAATTTGACAAATTACATAATTTACTTAGAAGTTGACAGTACTGTTCATAGAAGTGTTCAAGAATTTCTTCAAAGAATCAATAAGCAGCAGTTATTTTCAGAGTGCTACATCCACATAGCTAAGGAACTTCCAAAATTACTTGTAAGAAGTTAAATATTTAGCAATTATTCTCCAAAAGAACAACATGTAAGTCTTACCATATTTCCCATCATCTCTGCCTTGATAATCTTGGCTCCCAACTTGTTCTTCTCATCAACACTCAAGATGTGGATAGAGTCATCCACTGGACTACTCCTGTTTGAACAGGACAGATTAAGAGCATATGAAATACAGGTACATATTAACAACAAGTAAGTTGTTGCAAGTAACATCACCAATATTCAAATGTTACTTTAATTGACCTTAACAAAGCATTCAGCACAAATAGATCATGATTCTAGTACATTAAATAAATAAATAAATAACCCTCAGTGCTCCACCATAAATCAGTACTTAAAGATTCTATGTTACAATGCCATGATGGCCTATGGCAGTTATAATATCTGACCAAAGATCCAGTAGCAATGAGAAAAATAATATAAGTCAGCTATTCTTCATTACTTAATATTCCCATACTCATTCTAAAAAAGAAACAAACAAACATAAATTAAAACTCTAGAATCAGGCCATAACTCCACACAGCTAGGGAAACTCTTCTCATTCAATGTGATAAATTACTGATACTCTAAGAAACTATAATCAGGAAATTACATTTAACTGCATTTAAAGAATAAAAACAGTGACCATGTGCTCTTGCAAAGTCAACCCAGAATTAGACAACATAAACTAATTTACAACTAATATCACATGTGAAACCTATACTATGGAAGCCTCACAGAAGAAAACATAAATTTCCAGCCAAGGTCAGATTCCTGGAATATACAAAGTTGTCCCAACTTACTGCCTTAAGAAAGATTTGAGACTACAGTGCAGGGAGGGTGAACCCAGGCAGAGCATGAAGGACTCCTTAATGAGAGAGACACAGCTAAGAGTCCAAGGCAGCTAGAGAGGGGAGAGCTACACAGTTTAAGAATCCCAAAGAAGTGCAGAGAGCTCCCGTTGAGTATTCAGCAAGACTACCTGGAGTCAGGGAAAGAACTATCCCAAAGGGTTAAGGGAAGAGTATTCAGCACTCCTGGTAATAGTGCCTGGTCCTACAAGTCAGACTAGGAAAATTCATAATTCTGAAAGCACTGGGTAGAATATTAAGGGTCTTGCTTCATTAGTGGGAAATAAGTCTTAGACTAAATGCTGCTCTCAGCCCACCTAACAAATATTAAAAGCAGGAGTCAAAAGGACCAAACAGTCTCCAATTAAGTTAACTGTGTCCCAAAGTAAAGCTCAAGAATCCTTACAGAAATGCAAAAATATCCAGCACTCACAAAGTAAAATTCATAATATCTAGTATCCAATTAAAGATTATCAGACATGCAAAGATGTAGAAAAGTAAAACCCATAATTAAGAGAAAAAGCTATCAATCAAACCAGGAACTGACACAGATGTAAGAAACAGCAGACAAGGGCATTAAAAGTTATTATTATAAATTTATTCCATATGTTCAAAAAGTTAGAGACAACTAAGATATAAAATAGATAAGAATTTAGTTTCTACAAGTGAAAATTACAATGTCTGAGATCAAAAAAATACACTGAAAAGGATTAATGTAAGATTAGACTGCAAAAGAAAAAATCGGTTAACTTGAAGCATTAGAAACTATGCAAAATGAAACACAGAGAGAAAAAGAATTTTAAAAATGGAAAAGAAGGGCTTCCCTGGTGGTGCAGTGGTTGAGAGTCCGCCTGCCGATGCAGGGGACACAGGTTCGTGCCCCGGTCCGGGAAGATCCCACATGCCACGGAGCGGCTGGGCCTGTGAGCCATGGCCGCTAAGCCTGCACGTCTGGAGCCTGTGCTCCGCAACGGAAGAGGCCACAACAGTGAGAGGCCCGCATACCGCAAAAAAAAAAAAAAAAAAAAAAAAAAAAAAAAAAAAAAAGGAAAAGAACAACCGAGAGCTATGGGACAACCTTAAATACCCTACTATTCATGCCACTGGAGTCCCTGAAAGAAATGGGAGACAGAAGAAACAAAGGCCAAAATTTACCAAATATGTTGAAAACTAAAAAATTTTCATATCCAAAAAGCTCACAGAATCCCAAGTACAAAAACAAGACAAACAAAAAAACTACCTGAAAAAAAACCACAGCAAGGCACATCAAAATCAAATTGCTCAAAACTAGTGATAAAGAGAACATTTCAGAGCAGCCATAGGAGGAAAAAAAAGTTATGCACATAGAAACAAAGGAAAGTATGACAGCAGATTTCTCATCAGAAAAAATGTAAGCAAGAAGAGAGTAGCGGGCTTCCCTGGTGGCGCAGTGGTTGAGAGTCCGCCTGCCGATGCAGGGGACACGGGTTCGTGCCCCGGTCCGGGAAGATCCCACATGGCGCGGAGCGGCTGGGCCCGTGAGCCATGGCCGCTGAGACTGCGCGTCCGGAGCCTGTGCTCCGCAACGGGAGAGGCCACAACAGTGAGAGGCCCGCGTACCGAAAAAAAAAAAAAAAAAAAAAAAAAAAATTAAAAAAAAAAAAAAAAAAAAAAAGAAGAGAGTAGCAATATCTTTAAAGTACTTTAAAATGCCAATCTAGAATTCTATATCAAGTGAAAATATCTTTTAAAAAAGTGCAATGAAGAGTTTTTCAGACATAAAAAGCTGAAAGAATATTAAAGAAAAGCCTTCAGGCAGAAGAAAAATTATACCAGACTGAAATATGGATAAACCCAAAGGAAGGAAGAGCAACAGAAATGATGACTACAAGGGTAAATATTTAATACTTGTTTCTTATTACTTAAATCTCTTTAAGATAACTATTTAAACAAAAATAACAACAGTGGTTTATAACAAGTATAAGTAAACTGTATGACAACACTAACAAAAAGGACAGGATGGGGAGAAATGTAAATAAACTATTGTAAAGTTCTTATACAGAAGTGGCATAATATCACTTGAAGGTAGATAAATTAAAGATGTATGCTGTCAAAGCTAAAGAAATCATTAAAATAATGAAAAGTATACAACTAAAGAAATAAAATGAAATCATAAAAATACTCAATCCAAAAGAAGTCAGATAAAGAAGAAAAAGAGAATGGGACATCCCTGATGGTCCAGTAGTTAAGACTCCACACTCCCAGTGAAGGGGACCAGGGACCAATCCCTAGTCAGGGAACTAGATCCTGCATGCTGCAACTAAAAGTCCGCATGCCACAACTAAAAGATCCTGAATGCCACAAATGAAGATCCCATGTGAGGCAACAAAGACCTAGCTCAAAGGAAGGAAGGAAGGGAGGGAGAGAGGGAGGGAGGGAGGAAGGAAGGAAGGGAGGGAGGGAGGGAGAGAGGGAGGGAGGGAGGGAGGAAGGAAATATTTTTTAAAAAGAAGAAGAAAAAGAATAAAAAACAGATAAGACAAAGAGAAAACAAACAGAAAATTCCAGATTTAAACCTAATTATATCACAATATACATAAATGATCTAAACACCTGAATTAAAAGGCAGAAATCATCAGATGGATACAAAAGCAAAACTCAACTACAAGAAATGCACTATAAAGACATGTTAAACATAAAATGACGGAAGAAGATGTAACATGTTTTAACACTAGGCAGAAGAAAGCTGAAGAGGTTTACTAAATATCAAATTAGATACAGAGCAAAAAGTATTGCCAGGGACAAAGAAAGTCATTTCATATGAAAAAGAAGTCAATCCATCAAGAGTACAGAAGAATCCATAAATATTTATGCACCTAATAACAGAGCAACAAAATACATAAAGCAAAAACTGACAGAATTCCAGAGAAACAGACAAATCTACAATTATAGTTGCTCATTTCAAGACCCTACTCTCAATACTTGATAGAATAAGTAAAGAGAAAATCAGCAAGGATATGGAAGACCTGAATAACACTAGTAACTAATATGACCTAATCAACATTCACAGAATACTCCACCCAACAACAGAATACACATTCTTTCCAAGTGCATATAAAACATTTACCAAATAGACGATATCCTGAGCCATAAAACAAGTTTCAATAAATATAAAGGGATTTAAGCCATACAAAGTAAGTTCTCTGACCACAGTGAAATTAAATTAGAAATTACCAAAGACATATGCAAAAATCCTCAACTATTTGGAAACTAACTAAACTAACTAAAACTAATTTAGCACACATGTAAATAACCCATGTGTCAAGAACAAAATCAAAGAGTAATTTAAAAGTATTTTCAACTGAATAAAAATATAAACACAACATATCAGAATTTGTGAGATGCTGCTAAAGCATTACTTACAAGGAAATTTATAACACTAAATACTTATATTAGAAAAGAAGATCTCAAATCAATGATATCAGCTTACAACTGAAGAAAGCAGAAAAGGAACAAATTAAATCCAAAGTAAGCAAAATATAAGAAGTAATAATTATCAAAGTGGAAGTAAATAAAAAACAGAAACAGTAAAGAAATTCAATGAAACTAAAAACTGGTTAAGACAATCAGTAAAACTGATAAACTTCTAGCCTGACTGATCAGAAAAAAAAATACAAATTACCAATAAAGAAATGATAGAAGCAAAATGAACACACATTCTAAGCACTTTATGAAAAGCTATCTGGAAGGCAAATAAGCACCTGAAGAGATGTTCGACATCAACAGTCATTAGGGGAACACAAAACCATGAGATACTGCTACACATCCTCTAGAATACTGAAAATTAAAAAGACTGACTATTCCAAGTTCCTACAAGAAGATAGAGGAATTGGAAGTCACTACCACACTGCTGGTGGTAGTGTAAAATGATCCAACCACTTGGTAAAACAGTTTGGCAGTTTCTTAAAATTTAAATATATAGTTATCATATGATCTAGCCATTCTTCTCCTAGGTATTTACTCAAGAAAAAAGAAAGTGTATGTTCATACTAAGACTTGTACATGAATGTTCAAAGAAGCTTTATTTATAGCAGCCAAAAACTAAAAACATTCTAAATGTCCACCAGCAGGTGAATGGAAAAACAAATTGCGGTACAATATATCTGTTAATGGCATGCTATCCATCAACAAAAAGGAACAAACTATTGTTACATGCAACAACATGGATGAAATGCAAAATAATCATGCTGAATGAAAGAAGCAAGCCAGAGCAAAAAAAAAAAATAAGTGTATAAGGTATGAGGTATGATCCCATTTATATAAAACTCTAGAAAATACAAACCAGTCTATAATTAAAAAAAAAAAAAAGAGGAGTAGCTGTCTAGGGAGGTTGCTAGGAAGTGTGGAGAGACAGGAGGGATGATTATGAAAGGGCACCAGGAAACTTTTGGGGGTGATGGTTTTATTAGAATATACACATTTCAAAAACTTACCAAACTGTACACTTTATATACATATGCAGTTTGTACATATGCAGTTTTATGTAGATTATACTTCAATAAACAGTTGTTTTTAAAAACCCTCAAAGGAGTGATAAAACAATTTAAAGCAGCAAAAAAAATCAGTCATAATCACAAATATTAAGAATATAGCTATGATATTACTAGTTTTCCTCCATATCTAGATTTTATCATACTCTATTGAAATTAACCTGAGTTTTCAACATATATTCTGAGCAAGTAATAGCAAAACATACAAAGAGCTCAAAATCAAAACTTTAACAACCATATGTGGAAATTCTAATTCTATATTTAAATTCTATATTTAAATACTGAATTCCTTTTGGGCAAAAAAAAAGAAATCTGTTAATAGAGAGCATTTGAGTTTGGTTTTTTTCCAAAGATATTAATCTCTGTAGGAAATCCAAAAAAACCTATTTCTACTCATATTGGTGAAAGGAAAGGCAATACTATGGTGCTTAGACTAAGAAATGTAAAATATTTCAGGTAAAGCACCATTAGAAAAAACATATTTTTGTTCCCTCTCAAGTTCCTTCAGTCTACAGTTTTAAAACCAATGCAGTGGGGACCCTGCAGTCGTGTAAGCAGGAGAACGTTATTCATTTTTATATGTTTTTGTTTTGGGGTTTTTTTTTGCGGTATGCAGGCCTCTCACTGTTGTGGCCTCTCCCGTTGTGGAGCACAGGCTCCGGACACGCAGGCTCAGCGGCCATGGCTCATGGGCCTAGCCTCTCCGCGGCATGTGGGATCTTCCCGGACCAGGGCACAAACCCGTGTCCCCTGCATCGGCAGGTGGACTCTCAACCACTGCGCCACCAGGGAAACCCCGTTTTTATATGATTTAATAAAAGATATTGCTTGTATCATTAGTTGTACGTTTTTTGTATAGAAAATATTTTTCAGTAACTTTTTTCAAATTAAATTCTGAGGTATACATCATTTTTATTGTATTGTAAATGTAATTTATTTGAATTTCAGGCAACCCAATAATATTTCTACAAAAATGTCAAAAAACATGAGATGAATAGCAGAAGGAATTTGTTAAAGTCATATGATTTAAGTTCCAAGGAATATCTCTGATACAAAAACAACCTCCCTTGTTACTTAATTCTTTGTCACACAAGACCAGATAATTTTTTTCAAATTTGAATGAGTAAAAGAAACAGTCTATTTCTCTCACTTTCAGTTTCTAAGGATGACTTAAAGGAAACGTGCACATGGAATAATTTTAAGGCAATTTTATTCCAAAGGTTCATTAGTATTTTTTGTAAAAATAAAATATGCTTATAGCAGTAAGTCATAACAATGAGAGACATTTCAATTTTATGAGCTGTGTGTAAACCAAATTGTCACATCACTCTTTGTGTGTATGTGGTCCATATACAGATGAAAAGGAACACCAATATTCTGGGAACCATATGTTAAAAAACAACTGACTTAAGTCATCAAGAAAGAATTCCTAAAATTTTTTCACATCACCCACACCCCTAGCTACACTCTCCTCTTCTTTAATGTTTCCACTCAAGGCTAATCCTTCTCTACTTGTGTGAGTACACTGGATCATACATACATCCACACTAACCTTGAGATCCTGCTGAATTACCCCATCCAACATCACTCTATATGTTTAGCTTCTTCTAAAACTGATACCAACTCTTTTCCACTAATACCTAAATATATTCAAGTATCTGCACCTTAAAAAAAATGGGAGTGAGGGAAGCACTTCATTTCACCCATGTCTCCCACATACATTTTCTATCTCTACCATATCATAACCCATAGTCATAATTGAGACTATGAAATCTGGCTTATAAATCTTCTTTTACAATGATAATATTCTTGATTAAATTGCTGAAGACCTGTGTTACTGTCTATCCAAAGACACATCTTTGTCATTTTATCAGACTCTTCCCTGTTTTTGAGAAACTTTACTTTTCTCTTCACTTTTTAGTATGCAAGCTTAAAGAATCAATCAAGAGAGGGCAATCAGGAAGGTGTGCTGACGTCCAACCAAAGCTCACAAGTTCCAAGAAGATAACTGGAATCTCAAGAGACCTTTAAAGAGGCAACTTTCATGGTCATGAAATCCATACTCCGCACATCTTTTTTTGTTTTGTTTTGACTGGGCTGGGGGGCGGTGTATTTTCTAACAGGAATTGTTTATTAGTATATGGAACGTAGATCAGGATAAATGAGATGATACAGAAGAATTCTGAACATCTCTGATACTTTCAGTATTAACAGATACTTCAACACACTTAGTATTGATAGAACAGTAATAGGTATCAAATAAAGACATTAAAATTAAAGTTCTTGGGTATCAATGACTGAAGAACACATTATTGTTAATACCATAGCAAAGACACTGCTCTGCAACAAACAGATTAGACTCTTCCATTTATAATGGAAGACTCTAAGCATTTATAATGACGAGCAGATGCTCTGAAAGAAACATCACCATGACATCTGCAATTATCCTATAAAAATAAAAATGTAGAAGCACTTCTCATTTTCCCAGATTACTGCTGTATTTCAAAAGCCCTCTTCACAATTATTTTATAAAAAGCAAATCCAATTTTCCCACTAAAACGGACTCTCTTTACAACACACACACAACACAGACACACAACACAAACTCTGGCCGAAAACTTTTGAGGAAAAAATAATTTAAAAAGCTCCAGCCCAATGACATTTCAGAAACCTTGAGTATATTGCAATTATCCTTTGCCTGCTGACAGTATTCAAAGATCTTGTCCCTTTAATTCTTCTTTTCTTACCACTTGTTCCCGAACTTTCTCCCCTAAGGATCTCATGACTAAACTCAACCCCTTCAGAACCTGGTATCCTTCTCTTGTCCTCCTAGGCTATCATAGCAAACTCTGCCAAGGCTTTTAACCTTTTTAACCTTATATAATATTTTATATTATATAAAATGAGTTAGTTCCTGATATCAACTTAGATAAAATCTAAATTAAGGACATCACATTAATTTTTGTTCATATTACATACTATCCTAGGTTTCAAACTCTTGAATATATATAGCTAATATATTTTCCAATAAAGCAAAATTATAAACAAACACATTTTGTTTCTAGGAATAAAAAGTTTAAGATTCTTAATTACATGGGCCACTATTAGAGGATGTCTTCCAGCTACTTAAGGGCCTAAAAAGCACAAAGGAAAAGAATGATAAATCAGATCACAGTAAGAATGAATGAAAAAATAGATGAAAAAAGGAAAGTAAAAACACAAAAAGAGGAAATCTAAAGATGATGAAAAATTATATATATATCACATGACAACTATAGAAGTGCTCACACACACACAAAAAAAACCTCAAGAACTAGGTAAAATATATGACTGGTTAATAAAATAGAATTAAAATTAACAACATTTATAAAAATATGCCAAACTTCACCCATAGTTACATAAATGCAAACCAAAGAAAGCTTCTCTTCCTCAACTATGTATCTATGGCAAAGATTAAAAACCTCAATAATACTATCAGCCAGGAAGAGAAAAATCATTCTCATACATGACTGGTAAGAGTGTAAATTGGTTAGTACAACACAATATATAAATATAATTCCACTCCTTGGAATTTATTTTACAGCTATATTTAAGTAGTATGCAAAAATACACATACAAAACTATTCACTGTAGTATTATTTAGAGCAACAAACTAGAAATTACCTTAAAGTCCATCAATAGGAAACTGATGAGAAATACTAGCTTATCTCTAAGCTTTACAACAGAATATCAGAGACTTCAAAATGAAAAAAAGCGCATACATATGGGCTGGTGTGAAAAGGTCTTTAAGATAATACTGATTGATTGGGGCTTCCCTGGTGGCGCAGTGGTTGAAAGTCCGCCTGCCGATGCAGGGGACACAGGTTGGTGCCCCGGTCCAGGAAGATCCCACATGCCACGGAGCGGCTAGGCCCGTGAGCCATGGCCGCTGAGCCTGTGCGTCCGGAGCCTGTGTTCCGCAACAGGAGAGGCCACAACAGTGAGAGGCCCGCGTACCGCAAAAAAAAAAAAAAAAAAAAAAAAAAGATAATACTGATTGGAAAAAATAAGATTCAGAATAGTACAGTTATCTGTTGGTATATTCCAGGACCCAATGCAGATACCAAAATCTGCAGATGCTCAAGTCCCTTATATAAAATGGCAGTCAGCCCTTCAGTATCTATGGGATCCCCATCCTTAGATTCAACCAACCAGGAATTGAAAATATTTAGAAAAAAACTTTAAGAAAGTTCCAAAAAACAAAACTTAAATTTGGCAAGAGTTGGCAACTATTTACATAGCATTTACACTGTATATACAACTATTTACATTGTACTGGGTATTATAAGTAATCTATAGATGATTTAAGGTATATGGGAGAGGGGACTTCCCTGGCGGTCCAGTGGTTAGGACCTCGCCTTCCAATGGAGGGGTGTGGGTTCAATCTCTGGTCAGGGAGCTAAGATCCCACAGGCCTCGCAGCCAAAAAACCAAAAACATAAAACAGTGAAATACTGTAACAAATTCAATAAAGACTTTAAAAATGGTCCACATCAAAAAAAAAGAAAGAAAGAAAGAAGGGAGGGAGAGAGGGAGGGAGGGAGGAAAGAAGGAAAGGAAGGAAGGAAAAAAGGAAGGAAGGAAGGAAGGAAGGAAGGAAGGAATTAAGAATGAATATGGGAGAATGTGCGTAGGTTATACATAAAAATACTACTACACCTTTTTATATAACGTACTTGAGCATCTCCAGATTTGGGAATCTGCTGGGGTCCTGGAACCAATCCCCTGGTAGATACCCAGAGATGATTATAATTATGTAATCTCTTGTAAAAAGGTCACAGACCCAAGAAATGGCCAAGTGCTACGTACAGTTGCCAAATAAAACACATGACATCCAGTTAAATTTGAATTTCAGGTAAAAAATAATGGTTTTTTTTAGTTTAAGTATGTCCAAACATTTTTATTTGCTAAATCTGGCAACCCCAGTTACATAGCACTGTGCAAGTCACAATCTCAGTTGCCTCAGACTCTGCATCTGGAAAATGCCCAGGTCAGTCTATAACTTCCTCTAGTTCTAGAATCAGTTCTATGATTTTTTTTCTAGTTCTAAAATTCATTGGTTCTAAAGCTCCTTAAAATTCTGGCATTTTGTAAAGAATTCAACATATACCAGAATAATGTTCAGACAAATTAACAGCTTCTAACAATTCTTCACTGAATCTTTCCACTCCCTGAAAACAGGCATTCTTCAAGGTCCCACCCTTGTTTTTTCACTTTATACCACTCTACATGCTCAGGAATTCTTTTTTGTTTTACATATATGTGGAATATTCCTAGACTGTCCTTTCCCTCTCCAGCTAATCATGGAATTCATGGAAAGCCTCAAAACATCTGTAACATCAAAATTAACAAAGCTAAAAAGAATACTGTCTTCAGACCAAAACATAAAGCTTTTAATGAGTTCCTGTATTACAGTATATCTATCAGAAGCTTACAACATATAAACATGAAGCAATTATAGAACCAGAAAGAATACTAACAATGTAAGATTGCTTACATATTCTGCTTAGCTGCAGTCACAGAAGTAAAAACCTACAGATCACCCAAATGTTAAGCCAATCCTAATGATATCAGGAAATAAAAGCCTCATCCCACTAGCAACTGGTGACTGGAAATAGTCTACCTTCCAGAGTACCTGGAGTGAAGCCTGGACAATTATATATGTATACAGCCTTAGACATTCTCTAATCCCTGCCATGTTTATCCAGTCAGCACAACTGGATTTCTCCTTTTGTTTCTTGGGAACAAAGCCCTGACATGAACAAGAGCCTATGTGACTGGGCCTCCCATCATTCAGTCCAGATTTTGCCAGCTTCCCTGCCTCCCTCCTACTGAAAGCTACACAGTGTGCTCTATAATACACAGCTTCAGATTGAGTCACTAACAAAAGTGATTTACCAGACTCATGACCCCAAACCACAATGCTTATACCTACTACTGCCACCAATGAATTCTATTATTTCCTAAAACCTCTTCCTTCAGTGTCCCATTCATTTGGTGGCATTTTAAAACATATTTTAATGATCATTCAAGTATAAGTTAGTTATTATCCTTTAGATACTCATTTTCTATTTATGGCTATTTCAAATAGTGCCAGCCCTATGGCTAAATCAAGTCTTCCTAGGTTTGATCCCATTCAACCTGGGTTTCCTGATCGACTGACTCAGCCCTATATATAAGTGCTACAGGTACAAGAATAATAAAACCAATAAGTGCTGCCTATTTTCCTAATCATTATGGGTACAACCACTATCCTATCTATATTTTGCTTTCAGAACTCTAACATTAGGGGACTTCCCTGGTGGTCCAGTGGGTAAGACTCTGTGCTCCCACTGCAGGGGGTCTGGGTTCGAACCCTGGTCAGGGAACTAGATCCTGCATGCATGCCACAACTAAGGAGTCCTTATGCCGCAACTAAAGATCCCACATGTCACAAATAAGACCCAATGCAGCCTAAGTAAATAAATAAAAAATTTTTAAAAGATGCGTGTATTAAAAAAAAAAAACTCTAACATTAGCTTTAAAACCCGTCAACTATCAAAGTGGATTTCTTTCTCTGCAAAACCACCACCAAAATTCACACTTCCCTCTGCAGGATCTTTCACTTATCTTTTTCACTTTATATTTGGGCTATGGCAGCATATTTTCCTTCAGTCTCCCAGACCTCCAGTAGGCATGCAATATTTACAATTATGATTATACTGTAAAATGCAGCAATTTCCTTTGGAAGCAATACGGCAGTACTAACAAAATCTACCAAAATATTTCTTGTAGCATATCCATTTAAAAGAATTACTAAACTCATTTAGTTTTTTAGATGGCAAAAAAGCAATAAATTTTGAGGAAATATATAGCTACTAAATTCATCTTCCAGCTCTTTTTGTTAAATATACTGTGAAATGAAATACAATCCACAAAATGGTACTGAATTGTTAAAAGTGCATATCCTATCTCTTCCATCGAATTTAAGAAATAGAAAATCATAACTCATATCTAATTAGTAACTGATGCTCTAAAAATACAGTTCAGTTCCCTGAATCCTCTGGACCTTAATATTCAGTTATCAGTTTAAAAAATAAATGAAAAAATACCCAGCAAGCGAAGACTTTGTATCCTGTAGGTGTTCTTTCTTCAGAGAGTCCTCTCTCAAGCTTTCACCCTGTGATTTTTCTCTCACGTCTTCTGAAACTTGTCCACGGTCAACACTGTGACTGGTTTCTAATGGTTTTCGATTTGAATGTTTCCTGTCTCCTTCTCTCCCATCAGATCGACTCCACCATGATAAACTTTCTTCACTGTTCTCTGTGGATTTTCGAAAACCACAATGTACAGAATCCTGAGAGACCAGTGCTGAAGATGAACTAGATGGTTCAAAATTTCTGTCCTTGCTATGAAATGACAGTTCTTCATCAGAAGGTCTTAAGAATTTAGGTCTCAAATTTATATGAGAAGAAAACTCTTGATTTTGTTTTGGACTGGATTCTCTTCTACATGCTTCTAAAGACCCAGATCTACTATCTTTTTCATCACCACTAAACTTATCTTTAATGATATTCTTTGCAATATCTTTTGTATTATATCTATCACTTGAACTTTTATTATATTTTGCCAAGTCTGATTTTCTACTTTCCTGACTACTTTGTGCTTTATCTGAGTATGTTGGTTTCTTCCACCGTTCTCGTCTACAGTCTTCTTTCATAAACGCAGTTTTCTCAGCTTCTTTTAATTTCATCTGGAAGATTTCCATTGACTAGAAAGGAGGAAAAATTAACAAGATATTTAAAATTAAAAATGACTCAATGACTTGTACCCCACATGCCACTGTGTCACGATACACTGTCATGTAGCACAACAAAAGAAAAACTCAACAAAGGGTAATAAAAGACCCATACAATCATCCTACCTGACATGGCCTGAAATATGTCCCCCCCAAATTTATATGTTGAACCCCAACCCCTAGTACATACCTCAGAATATGACCACATTTGTAGACAGGATCTTTAAAGAGGTGATTAAGTTAAAATGAGGTCATTGGGTTAGGCCCTAATCCAGTATGACTGATGTCCTTGTAAGAAGAAGAAATTTGGACACACAAAGAGACATGAGGAATATGCACACACAGAGAAAAGATCATGTGAGGACAGAGCAAGAAGGCAGCCATTTATGAACCAAGAAGAGAAGCCTCAGATGAAACCAAACCCTCTAACATCTTGATCTTGGACTTCCATTCTCCTGAGCTGTAAGAAAATAAATTTCTGTTGTTTAAGCCACCCAGCCTGTGGAGCTGTGTTATGGCAGCCCTAGCAAGGAAACACACTACCATAAAATGAATACTTAAAAAAATATGAATAACCAATGAAAAATTACCAAATAATGAATAAATCCTGGGAGCTCAAAAGGAGCCCTTTGACCAAATGACCAGCACTAAAACAAAATGTAATTCAGAAAACAATAAAAACATAATTTTTAAAAAAATAATTCCTATGGTGAGAGTCAAGATGTTACTAAAATGCTAAAACAAAATAGATTCTCATAAAAAAGAGCAGCTCAAGAATAATAAAGACTTATAATTAAACTATGTTCAAAAATATGCATGTAGTGAGTAGAAAAATAGAAAGTGTTGAATCCAAATTTGTGAATTCAACACTAGCCTGGGAATTCACTATACTTAGGAAAAAATGGTAAACTGATTTAAGCTATAGGTCTACAGAATCTAATATGCATATACTAGTACTTTCAGAAAGAAAAAGCAAAGATAATAGGAGCTTTAACAAAAAAAAAGAGAGAAAATTTCCTCAGCTAACTTTCTAGATCCAAAGGGCTCACCCAACAGCCTTAGGGGAGGGGAGAAAGTGAAGTATACAAAGACTCATACATAAAAAATCCTAATTCCTGAGTCTCAAAATTCATTCAGAAAAAAAAATTCTTCACAAAGATAGGATCAGGGGAGAAGGGAGTGTGAGCATGTAAATAAATGCAAGTTAGGTAAGTAACACATTGCCTACAAAGGAAAGAAAGTCAGACTGTTATCAACTATTCGCTTCCAATACTAAATGCTAGAAGATAATGGAATAAAGATCAAATTTCGATAAAAAATTATAAGGCAATAATTCTATATACAGAATTCAATTCAGTCAAATTATCCTTCCTTGACATGGACAAAAGAAAGTCATTTTCCAAAATGAAAGGAATCAAAAAGTAAATCACTTACTAATTCTGGGGGGAAAATTACTCAGGATCATTAAGCCAAACCATAAATGAACTAGGGCAAAGATCTCTGAGAAAAGGAATGCATGCTATAAACCAAATGGCAAATGTAATGGTTAAGTCTAAATAATTGTTTTTGTAGTTGTGAAGAATATAACTGTCAAGAATAACATGCATATTTTTTAAATTTATAGTAAACTGTAATTAAAATTTCAAATTATTTCAATAAAATATGTGAGTTGAGATGGAAAGTTATCATCTTAGTCTAGGCAGAGAAAATCCATTATATTTCATTTTTTCAAATTATTTTAAAAATTCAGGTTTAACATGTTTCTTAAATTTAATGACAACATCAGTAGAGTCAAACTGATGGCAGTGGGGGAAATATTTTCATAATTTAAGCATTGACTCATAGGCAAATTTTTTTTCTTGGTGACACATAAATTAATGATGTATCTACAATTAGTGGCTTCTTAGATTAAATAAAATATGGTAATAATAAAAACAAAAACAGCAGTTACCACAATTTATCCAATGTTTATTTTACTACATCTTTTGTATCATTTAAGTGGGCTCTACCTACAATGCCTAGGTTCAAATTTACTCATGAGCTACGTAATCTTGGTTATTTAAACTCCGTCTGCCTCAGTTTCCTCATTTAGCAAACAAGAATAATAGTACAATTATGGGTATTAAATAAGTTTAATTATACATGAAGTACTTTAACAATACCTGGCAGATGAAAAGCATTCAAATTATTATTAATGTTCACAACAATTCTATGATATTGATACTAATAGCCATGTTTTTTAAATGAAAAATAAAAATGAAGCTAAGGTCACATAGCAAGAGTAACAAACACTGTATTGAAATTCAGGACTATTTGACTACAAAGCCAATGTTTTTAACTACTATGTTAAAATGCCTCACTCTGTGATTCTTAACTGTTCTAGAGCATTAAGAAATTATATAAGGGACTTCCCTGGTGGTCCAGTGGTTAAGACTTCACCTTCCATTGCAAGGGGTGAGGGTTCATTCCCTGGTTGGGGAGCTAGGATCCCACATGCCTCGCAGCCAAAAAACCAAAACATAAAACAGAAGCAATACTGTAACAAATTCAATAAAGACTTTAAAAATGGTCCACATCAAAAAAACAATCGAGGGCCTCCCTGGTGGCGCAGTGGTTGAGAGTCCGCCTGCCGATGCAGGGGATATGGGTTCGTGCCCCGGTCTGGGAGGATCCCATGTGCCGCGGAGCGGCTGGGCCCGTGAGCCATGGCCGCTGGGCCTGCGCATCCGGAGCCTGTGCTCCGCAACGGGAGAGGCCACAACAGTGAGAGGCCCACATAACGCAAAAAGGAAAAAAAAAAAAAAAAAAAAAATCGAAAAAAAGGTTTTAAAAAAAAAGAAATTATATAAAAGTTCACAATTCAAAACATAAACTCACAATAACCCCTAAAAAACATAAGAAGAAGACTAAAGGCCATGTTATGTATAAATAAAGATATAAATTCAAAATAAAATATTAACAAATTTAATGTAGTGGTATATTAAAGGAAATGCCATAATCAAATAGGAGTCAAAGAGTCCAATGTTAGGAAATGTATTCAGGCAATTCATCTCATTAACAAAAGAAAAAAAAATCAGTTATCTCAAAGGATACCAAAAAAGTTATTTCATAAAAATGATACCCATTCCTAATTTAAAAGCAAAAGCAAATTAACAAAAAAACACCTTTGAATAAGCTTTGAATGCAAAGATACTTTCTAAAGATGACAATCTTCATCTTAAATGCAAAAAGTTATGACTTAAACACAGAAAGAAAAGTGTTATTAATCAAAGTTCTGAAATTCTACTTCAAGAATACAAGAAAGTTTAAATATTGTAATACTGAGTAGCAAAAGCAAAAGTAATCACAATTTGCATATAACTATATTCCCATATAACCCAATTAAAAAAAACACTATAGATTTAATGACAAGAGTTTAAAAAAATGGGCAGACTAACACCAGGCAAGTCAGAAAACATAAGAGAACAAAGATTCAGCATACAATTGAAAAAAATAAAAATATCTTAGGATACATTCATAACAACTGAATGGAGAAATGTACTGAAGAGCATAAACAAAAATCTGAATTGACTGTGGTGACCTAAATGGGAAAGAAATCCGAAAAAGAGGGGATATATGTATAGGTATAGCTGATTCACTTTGCTGTACAGCAGAAACTAATGCAACACTGTAAAACAACCCTACTCCAATAAAAATTTAAACAATTTTTGAATTGAGAAATAAGCAGTATTTTAGGATGAGATTACTCAACATTACAAAGATATTAATTGTCCTTGATTTATCTATAAATTTAATTAAATTTAAATCAAAATTCCAAAATGAGCTGTAAATTTATAATGTATTTTGGAAAACTTTCTTTTGAGCTTGAATGTGACAAAATTGATTCTAAATTTAACAAAAAAAAGCACACATAAGAATGTAAAGTTACTTTTTAGTGACTAATAAAAGAAGACTTACCCTGTCACATAGTAGGTGTTCACTAATTATTTGCTATCTGCATGAGTTACTGAAAACTACAGTAATTAAAATAGTATGATACTAATTCCAGGAAACAACAAAAAAAATCAATAAAATAGATTTGAGAGTAAAGAAATAGACTGATTTTATAAAAAATGATGTAATATATAATAAGTGTGTCATTTCTAATTAGTGGGAAAAAATAATTCATTCAATATATTATAAATGACTATCTAAAGAGTTAAGGAAAGTTAAATGCTTACTTTAAACTATACACAAATATGTATTTCAAAAATATTAAAGCTATCCATAAAAATAAAACTGAACAAGTTCTCAAAGGAAATATATGTGTGCATTTTTATGATCTTGGGAGTGGAGAAGGCCTGTCAATGAATTATACCAAGAACATTAGGTCATAAAAGAAAAACCTGATAGGTTTTGTTTGGTAAAAATATTTAAAATATATTCATAGCAAATATAAACAAAGTAAAAAATAAACATGAAACTAACAGGAAGAAATTTGAACAGACTTATTAAGAGGTCTTAAATTAATATCCCAAAATGGGTATATACCATTAATAATCAATCAGATGGCCAAAAAAATATGAAAAAATAGCCCACTTTGCTAGTAAACAAATGTATAAAAATAAAAGCAAAGAATAAGTCTGCTTACCAATCACAGTAGCACAGACTATAAAGAATGATAGTACTACTATTGAAAATCATGTAATAGAAGTCATTTTACTGAGAGTATAATTTCTTCAATATTTCTGTACAGAAATTTTGCAGTACATATCTCACTTTAAGTGTCTATATCCTCTAAATTGACAATTTCCCTTTTAGTAATTCATGTAAGAAAATAACCAGGTAAGTATGCAAAATGCATTGGAAAAGATGATCAGCACAGTGTTGTTTAACAGGGGAGAAAATAAAAATATATAAATGTCCCTCCATTGACAATTAAATAATGGCAAAATCATATAAATATATATGTAAATATTGAGGTCATTAACATATATACATTTACTGGCAACCAACTATGTCTGTTTGTGTAAGTGAAAGAAGCAGGATGTATTCTATGAGCCTACTTTTATAAAACTGTTTATTTTAAAAGTATATAATAACCAGAGAAAAAATCTAAAAAAAAATCAAAATATTAACAAAGATTCTCTTAAAACAAAGGATAGTTTTTCTCTCTCACAGTTTTTTTGTTTGCCTACCCCTTCCTAAACCTTCTTTCTTCTGAAATTAAAAAATAAAAACAGGACATCAATAGCTACTGAAACAGAAAGATTATTCACCCATGGGGGAGCTGGTTCTAAAATATACTGCTGCATGATTCCATTGTTTTATACATACACATACACACTCTCTCACACACACACACACTTAGTAATCATGTCATGATGTATGTAAGTGAAATCACTATGCTGCACATCTTAAGCTTATATAGTGCTGTATGTCAAGTATATTTCAATAAAACTGGAAGAAAAATAAATTTCACTATTTAAAAGCAAAAAAAAAAAGAGTACGCATGCACACTCTCTAAACAACAACAAAAAAACTGTTACAATCTGAAAATCTGGAATACAACAAAAACTCTGAAATAAAATAAAAGCTCTAAAATATACAAAATTTTTAACAGTGGTTATGTCCAGAGGTATATACTATGGAGGCTTTCCTATATTATTTAAATTCCCTCACAAGAAGAAAATGTTGATTTTACATTAAACACATGCATACTTAAATTTTACATACTTAAGTTTTATATTCATTGAGTTTTATATTCAAATATGCTACATAGGTTTACATAAAAATGAAAAGCAAAAAATGGCTATAGCAATATACACATTTGAAATTTAGTATCAAGTGAATTCAAAAGTGTTTCCTGGCACAAAACACTGACAAAGTTAATTTCTCATATAACTCTGAAAATAATATGTACCTCCTTAATACTTACCCCATATCTTTCAGCTACAATGTCTTCAAATTTTCTATTTTGTTTCTCAGCTTGTTCCTTCATTCTTTGGTAAGACTTCCTTAGCCAGCTTAAACCACCATCTTCTACTACTGAAATTAAGTTCCAATATTAAATGTCAGTTATACTTTTCACACAGTTATGACAGAATACTTATTGCTACTACAATGATTTCTAACTATAAAATTACATATTATTCCTTGAATATATAAAAATCATAAATACATTTAAAATTCAACACATACTTGAGTGCCTATATATGCAAGGTACATAATGCAAGGTTCCACAATTATGAGAAAGGAAAAAATAAAACTACCCTCAAAAACACTGCCATCTAAGAGAATGAGGATAAAAGGACATAAATAATTAGAATGAGTGCCTATATATGCAAGGTACAGCTCTACAATTATGAGAAAGGAAAAAATAAAACTACCCTCAAAAACACTGCCATCTAAGAGAATGAGGATAAAAGGACATAAATAATTATAACAAAGATAATATTTGATAAATATTATAAAGAGCTATAAAGTTATATAAAAATGAAAAAAAAAGAAGGAAGGATTGCCTCTAAATGTGAGGTCAGGGAAAATGTCACAAACCAGGCAGGAAAAATGAGTTGGATTTCTATAATCAAAGATAAGAGTAGGAAGGGCATTCCTAGAAATAAATAAGGAGTAAAGGTACACACATAGGGTGGAAAAGCTATTTCAGATACAACACAAAGAACAAATAAGGAGCTGAGAGCAGTCAAGAGGGTGGAATAGGAGGACCTGGGGTTCACTTCTCCCCATAAGAACATCAAGAATACATCTACAAGTGGAACAATTCGCATAGAGCACCTGCTGGACACTAGCAGAGGATCCTGGACACCTAAAAGGACAAGAGAAGATCTCTGCATAACCAGGTAGGATGAAGGAGAGAAAGGGAAGAAAAGGAAAAGAGGAAATGGGATGGGATCCACACTCCTGGGGAGGAGCTGAAGGAGAGGAGAGATTACCACACCCAGGGAGGCCCCTTACCAGTGGCAAAATATGCTGCAATAGAGGGGTGGATTCAGGGGCTATTGGAAGAAAGTGCAATGGCTGATCTGTGGCAGTCAGGAGAGAAAGAGACTACCACACCCAGGGAGGCCCCTTACCAGTGGCAAAATATGCTGCAATAGAGGGGTGGATTCAGGGGCTATTGGAAGAAAGTGCAATGGCTGATCTGTGGCAGTCAGGAGAGAAAGAGACTTTCATGGACAGTCTGTACCACAGCCCTGCGCACCTCAGCCTGAGATGGGTGTCTGCCAATGTGGGCAGGGGCTGGGTGCTGACACGAGATGTTAGGAGAGCAGACCCAGGGAGAGGACTGCTGTTGGCTGTGTGGATACGGCCTGAAGGGATGGGAGTGAGGAGCTCAGCTGCACAGAAACAGCCTGTGGGGACCGGAGTGAGGAACTCTGCAGCTGGGAATACTCCTGGAAGAAGTAGGACTGCCTTAGAAGCAAGGTGCCATTGTTGATTGGCACACAAGGGGCGGGGCCACCATCGCAGCCTCTCTCCCCACACACCAGCCCCGGCCTTCATGGCCACTGGGAGGGATTCTTAACAGAGTGCCCACGCCCCAGTCATTGCAACCTTGTCCCCCTCACACCTGAGTGAATGTGCATGCCCCAGTCGTAGGCACCTTATTCCCTCCTGCCTGCGCAAGCATGCATGCCCCAATTGATCACCACCTCTGGCCAATCCCACCTAAGCGAGTAAGAGTCTCCCACTCAGTTGCTGCCTTCGCCCCCTCTCGCCTGGGTGGAGAGCAGATGCTTGAGGTTAGCCCACACACCAAGATGGGACCGAAACCAAAGTTGAGCCCCCATGGCTGAACGACTAAGGAAGAGGAATTAAAATCTCTCCGTGCAGCTGCACAAGCCACGGACTTAACCCCCATGATCAGCCTGGTATATCCAACACCTGCAGAATAACTGAATAAATGAGTGCTCCCAGAACTGAGATGGGTCTAGCTTTGGCAGCTGTGGACTTTGGGGACATGTGCACATGGGAGTTGGGGCAAGTCAGAATCTGTGTTGCAACCACACTGCCCACAGCAGGTCCAGAAACTTACCTGAAAGGTCTTTGAGGGCCTCCTGGGGAGGTGGAAGTTGGAAATGGCTCACCATGGGGGTAAAGACACTGATAGCAGAGCCCCCAGGGAATTATTTTGTTCTGTTTTGTTTTTCTGTTTTAATTAATTTATTCATTTAAAATTTTAAATGTATTTTTTATTGGTCTATTGGGGTTTTTTGTTTGTCTTTTTTGTTTCTTTTTGCCTTCTTTTTTCTTTTGAAGCTTTTCTCTCTTTTTCTGTTTGTTTCATTTTGTTTTCTTGTCATTTTTGTGTGTTTATTTTTTGTCGTCTTTGCTTTTTGTGTTGTTTTTCTTTTGTTTTTGTTTGTTATGTTTCTATTGTTTGTTTTCATTTTGAGGTATATTTGTTTGGTTGGTGGTTGTCTACTTTATTATTTTCTTTGTGGGTTGTTTTTGGATCTTTTTGGTTTTGTTTGCTTCCTTTTGGTTTTCTGTTTCTCTTGGTTTTTGTCTCTTTTTTGTTTTTTTATTTTTGTTTTTTGTTTGTTTGTTTGTTCGTTTTGGGCCACACCATGTGGCCTGCAAGTTCTTCCTTGGTTCCCCAGCTGGGGGTTGAAACTGAGCCCCGTGGTGGAAGCGTGAAGTCCTGGAAACTGGACTGCCAGAGAATTCCTGGCCCCAGGGAATATTAATCAGTGTGAGCTCTCCCAGAGGTCCTCATCTCAGCAACAAGACCTGGCTCCCTCCAAGAGCCTGCAAGCTCCAGTGCTGGATGTCTCAGGCCAAACAACCAGCAAGACAGGAACAAAACCCCAACCATCAGCAGACAGGCTGCCAAAAGTCATCCTATTCTCGAGACACCCCAAAATACAGCCTTTGCCACGGCCCTGCCTACCCAGCTCCAACCACCAGATCACAGGCACCAGTTCCTCCAACCAGGAAGCATACACAAGCCCCTGGACCACCATCACCCACAATGGGGCAGACACCAGAAGCAAGAGGAACTACAACCCTGCAGCCTGCGGAAAGGTGACAATGAACATAGTAAGTTACACAAAATGAAAGAACAGAGGAATATGCTGCAGACAAAGGCACAAGATAGAAACATACAAGAACAAATAAATGAAAAGGAACTGGGCAATCTAACCAAAAAGAATTCAGAGTAATGATAGTAAAGATGATGCAAGATAGCAGAAACAGAATAGAGGCACAGATCGAAAATATACAAGAAATTATTCACAAAAAAACTAGAGGAACCTAAGAACAAACAGTGATGAACAATACAATAATGAAATGAAACTACCCTAGAAGGAATCAGTAGCAGAATAACTGAAGCAGAAGAATGGGTAAGTGAGCTTTAAGAATGGGGGAAATCACTGCAGTGGAACAGAATAAAGAAAATAAAGAAAAGAAATTAGGACAGTCTCAGAGACCTCTGGGACAACATTAAAGAAACCAATATTCAAATTATAGGGGTCCCAGAAAAAGAAGAGAAAGATAGAGAGTCTGAGAAAATATTTGAAGGGATTATAGTTGAAAAGTTCCCTAACATGGGAAAGGAAATAGTTGCCCAAGTCTAGGAAGCACAGAGAGTCCCATACAGGATAAACCCAAGGAGAAACATATGAATCAAACTAACAAAAATTAAATACAAAGAAAAAATATTAAAAGCAACAAGGGAAAAGCAACAAATAACACACAAGGGAATCCCCATAAGGTTATCAGTTGATATCTCAGCAGAAACTCTGCAAGCCAGAACGGAGTGGCAGGATAAATTTAAAGTAATAAAAGGGAAAAACCTACAACCAAGATTAATCTACCCAGCAAGGCTCCCATTCAGAATCAACTGAGAGATCAAAAGCATTACAGACAAACAAAAGCTAAGAGGAAATTCAGCACTACCAAACTAGCTTTACAACAAATGCTAAATGAATTTCTCTAGGCAAGAAACACAGAGAAGAAAAAGACCTACAAAAACAAACTGAAAACAACTAAGAAAATAACAATAGCAACATACATATCAATAATTACCTTAAATGCAAACACATCAAATCCTCCAGCCAAAGGTACAGACTGGCTGAATGGATACAAAAACAAGACATGTATATATACTGTCTACAAGAGACCCACTTCAGCTCTAGGGACACATACAGACTGAAAATGAGGGAATGGAAAAAATATATTCCATGCAAATGGAAATGAAGAGAAGGCTGGAATAGCAATTCTCATCTCACACAAAATAGACTTTAAAATACAGACAAGAGACACGGAAGAACACTACATAATGATCAAAAGATCAGTCCATGAAGAAGACATAACAATTGTAAATATATGCACCCTACATAGGAGCACCTCAACATAAGGCAAATGCTAACAGCCATAAAAGGGGAAATCGACAGTAACACAATAATAGTGGAGGATATCAAGATCCCACTTAAACCAATGGATACATCATCCAGACAGAAAGTTAAGGAAAACACAAGCCTTAAATGACACATTAGACCAGATACACTTAATTGATATTTATAGGACATTATATCCAAAAGGAGCAGAAAACATTTTCTTCTCAAGTGCACGTGGAACATTCTCCAAAATAGGTCACATCTTGGGTCACAAATCAAACCTTGAAAAATTTAAGAAAACTGAAATCATATCAAGCGTCTTTTCTGACCACAATGCTATGAGATTAGAAATCAATTACAGGAAAAAAAAAAGTGTAAAAAACACAAACACATGGAAGCTAAACAGTATGTTATTAAATAATCAATGGATCACTGAAGAAATCAAAGAGGGAGTCAAAAATTACCTAGAGACAAATGACACCAAATACAAGATACTGCAAAATGTATGGGACACAGCAAAAGTAGTTCTAAAAGGGAAGTTTATAGCAATACAAGCTTACCTCGAAAAACAAGAAAAAACTCAAGTAAACAACCTATCCTTACATCTAAAGCAACTAGAGAAAGAAAAACAAAACCCAAAGTTAGTAGAAGGAAAGAAATCATAAAGATCAGAGCAGAATAAATGAAATAGACACAAAGAAAACAATAGCAAAGATCAATAAAACTAAAAGCTGGTTCTTTTAGAAGATAAACAAAATTGATAAACCTTCAGCCAGACTCATCAGAAAAAAAGGGAGAGGATTCAAATCAATAAAATTATAAATAAGAAAAAAGAAGTTACAATGGACACCACAGAAATAGAAAGGATCATAAGAAATTAGTACAGTTAACTCTATACCAATAAAATGGACAACGTAGAAGAAAGGACAGATTTGTAGAAAGACAGAAGCTTACAAGACTGAACCAGGAAGAAATAGAAAATATGAACAAACCAATCACAAGTACTGAAATTGAAACTGTGATTACAAATCTTCCAACAGACAAAGGTCCAGGATCAGATGGTTTCACAGGTAAATTCTATCCAACATTTAGAGAAGAGATAACAGCTACCGTTCTGAAACTCTTCCCAAAAACTGCAGAGAAAGGAGCACTCCCAAACTCATTCTATGAGGCTACCATCACCCTGATACCAAAACCAGACAAAGATACCACAAAAAAAGAAAATGTATAGGTCAATATCACTAATGAACATAGACACAAAAAACCTCAACAAACTACTAGCAAACCGAATCCAACAGCACACTAAAAGGATAATACACTCTGATCAAGTGGGATTTATCTCAGGGTTGCAAGGATTCTTCAATATACACAAATCAAACAACGTGATACACCACATTAACAAACTAAAGAATAAAATCCATATGATCAACTCAATACATGTAGAAAAAACTATAACAAAGTTCAACACCCATTTATGACAAAATAGAACTCCAGAAAGTGGGCTTAGAGGGAACCTACCTCAACATAAAAGAGCCCATATACAACAAAACCTACAGCTAACAATTAGTCAATGGTGAAAAGCTGAAAGCATTTTCTCTAAGATCAGGAACAAAGCAAGGATGACCACTCTTGCCACTACAACTCAACATAGTTTTGGAAGTCCTAGCCACAGCAATCAGAGAAGAAAAATAAATAAAAGGAATCCAAAGTGGAAAAAAAGAAGTAAAACTGTCACTGTTTGCATATGACATGACACTATGCATAGAAAATCCTAAAGATGCTATGAGAAAACTACTAGTACTCATAAATGAATTTGGTACAGCTGCTGTATACAAAATTAATACACAGAAATCTCTTGCATTCTTACACACTAACAACAAAAAATCAGAAAGAGAACTTAAGGAAACAATCCCATTTACCACTGCATCAAAACGAATAAAATACCTAGGAATACACCTACCTAAGGAAACAAAAGACCGGTACTCAGACAACTATAAAATACTGATGAAAAAAGTAATAGATGATGCAAACAGATGGAGAGATATGCTCTTGGACCAGAAGAATCAACACTGTGAAAATGACTAGACTACTCAAAGCAATCTATACATTCAGTGCAATCACTATCAAACTACCACTGGCATTTTCACAGAACTAGAAGAAAAAATTTCACAATTTGTATGGAAACACAAAAGACCCCAAATAGCCAAAGCAATCTTGAGAAAGAAAAACGGAGCTGGTGGAATCAGGCTCCCAGACTTCAGACTATACTACAAAGTTACAGTAATCAAGACAGTATGGTACTGGCACAAAAACAGAAATATAGATCAATGGAACAGGATAGAAAGCCCAGAGATAAACCCACACACATATGGTCACCTTATTTTTGATAAAGGAGGCAAGAATATACAATGCAGAAAAAACAGCCGCTTCAATAAGTGGTGCTGGGAACACTGGACTGTTACATGTAAAAGAATGAAATTTGAGCATCCCTAACACCATACAAAAATAAACTCAAAATGGATTAAAGATCTAAATGTAAGGCCAGATACTATAAAACTGTTAGAGGAAAACACAGGGAGAACACTCTGACATAAACTGCAGCAAGATCTTTTTCCATCCACCTCCTAGAATAATGGAAATAAAAACAAAAATAATCAAATGGGACCTAGTTAATTTATTAAACTTAGAAGCTTTTGCACAGCAAAGGAAACCATAAACAAGACGAAAAGACAACCCTCAGAATGGAAGAAAATATTTGCATATGAAGCAACTGACAAGGGATTAATCTCCAAAGCTTACCTGCAGCTCAATATAAAAAAAGCAAACCAATCAAAAAAATGGGCAGAAGATCTAAATAGACATTTCTCCAACGAAGACATACAGATGGACAAAAAGCACATGCTAAGATGCTCAACATCACTAATTATTAGAGAAATGCAAATCAAAACTACAATAAGGTATCACCTCACGCAAGTCAGAATGGCCATCATCAATAAAGTCTACAAACAATAAGTGCTGGAGAGGGTGTGGAGAAAAGGGAACCCTCCTACACTGTTGGTGGCAATGCAAACTGGTACAGCCACTCTGGAGAACAGTATGGAGGTTCCTCAAAAAAGTAAAAATAGAGCTACCATATAATCCAGCAGTCTCACTCCTGGGCATATATCCGGAGAAAACCAGAATTCAAAAGGATGCATGCACCCCGATGATCACTGCAGCACTATTTACAATAGCCAGGACATGGAAGCATCTTAAATGTGCATCAACAGAGGAATGCATAAAGAAGATGTGATACATATATATACAACTAAATATTACCCATAAAAAAGAACAAAATAATGCCATTTGCAGCAACATGGATGGACCTCGAGATTCTCATACTTAGTGACTTAAGTCAGACAAAGAAAGACAAATATCATATGATATCACTTACATGTCAAATCTAAGAAAAGGCTACAAATGAACTTATCTACAAAACCGAAATAGAGATACAGAGGTAGAAAATAAACTTATGGTTACCGGTGGGTGAGGGTGGGGGAGGGATAAATTGGAAGATTGGGATTGACACATACACACTACTATATATAAAATAGGTAACTAATAAGGACCTCCTCTACTCAATACTCTGTAATAGGCTCTATGGGAAAACAATCTTAAAAAGAGCAGATACATGTATTTGTGTAACAGATTCACTGTGCTGTACACCTGAAATTAACACAACATTGTAAATCAATTATACCCCAATAAAATTTTTTTCAAAATAAATAAATGAAATAAAATATATTAATAGTTTTAAAAAAAGAATAAGGAAATTATAGATAATACAGAACTGTATTACCATAGATAGTAATACAGATATTAACACAAAACTATAATAACAATGAAACAAATTATTCTAGTTGTGATTACCAACTATGGAAATCTGAATGCCTCCAACAAACTTTATTAGGCTGCTAATATTTCCTTCTATATGCATGACACTTTTCATTTGCATATAGGAAATCTAATCAATAAATAAATCAAAACTGTTCTGATCAAAAATAGAACTAGTTTAGATCACCCCAGCTCTATAACCCACAAAATACAGAGACCCCGAAAGACATGTACAAGAATCTTCATAGCAAGAAACCTGCAGTAATCCCAGCCTAGAATCAATCCAAATGTCCATCTTCAGTAAAATGAATATACATTATAGATGATATATATATTCCTAAAATAGACTACTACATAGCAATGAGAATAAATGACTATATACCCAACAACACAAGTGAATCTGAAAATGGGCACAATACTAGCAGGAAACAAAAGAGGGCATAGTATATGATTCCAGGCAAAGCAGAATTTTGGTACTAGAACCCTCTGGCAAGAGCACAGTGACTCGAAGAACCACAAAGCGAATCTGTGGGACGATAATAATGTTCTGTTTCTTAAACTGTATGCTGATTGCACGGATGTTTTCACTTTGTAAAAATACAGCTGACCCTTGAACAACATGTGTGAACTATGTGGGTTTACTTACACTTGGATTTTTTTCAATACCAAATACTACAATACTACACAACCTGCAGTTGGCTGGATACATGGTTGGTTGAATCCACAAATACAGAGGGCCAACTAGAAGTCATATGCAGATTTTCAACTGCACAGAGGGTAGGTGCCCCTAACGCCCATGTTGTTCAACTGTCAATTGTAATCAATCTGTATACTAACGATTTGTGTACTTTTCTATATATGTTTTGAACGTAAATAAAACGTTTACTTTAAAAAAAAAGATTTTTCAATTCTGAAATTAATTCTGTCCCTCACGCAAATCTCAAAAGTTTATCTTCACTAAGCTATCTCTTCTAAGATAACGGGTCTTACTTTACATGCCTAAAATACTGTGTACTTCAAATCCAGGTCTCTAGTTAACTCAATGATTCACTTTTCATTTAAGTTTATTTTGCTCTTGCTCTTTTTTTTTAATTTATATATTCTATGAGTTCAAAATTAGCAATGCAGCTACTCAAGGAAGTTAGTCAAAATCTGCAATTTACACAGTTATAAGAGACAACCAATGTAAATAACACCCATGTTAGTGGTCTAGCTATATAATTAAAATTTTTATTCCAAGGAGTTATCTACTGACAAACTGATGGACACAGTGAAAATTTTAATTCATGCTCATGGAGTTCTCATAGAAATGGGACCTAGGAAAGGACCAAAGGAGCCAGTTTTTATACTTTTTAGACAGAGAAACACTAAATTTATAAGAAATTTATAGGACAAAAATAACTTAGGCTTTGGGTGCTCAATTAGTGAAGAATCTAAACTGAGTTTGGGCTTGGGGTAATAAATTAAAGTAACACGGTCTGTTTGTATAGGCTTTTTGACCTCAAATTCCCTATCTCTGTTGATAAGAATTTCCTTCTACCTTCATTTTTCATATGTAATTTATTCCCTACTTTCAGGAAGACAGAGAGGAGGCTCAAAGTGTCCCTCTTGCATCAGCTCTTTCTTAAGTAACTTTAATTCAAAATAATCAATATGCCATTGAGGCACACTTTGGGGTAATGTACCCTGGGCCCCAACAATAGCAATAATAAAATATTTATAACAAGAGAATTCACCAAATTGAATATTTAAAAAGCAAACAAAAATACCAACTACAGAACCATCTATCAAGAAATTAAATCCAACAAATATTTTGTGAACACTTACTATGAATATGAAAATCTGTTAAACACAGAAGGAAATCAAAACATAATAAGGGGGTAAAACATGGGTGAATGGGGTATCTACTCACTAAAAAAAAACTTTTTTAAAAAAACAAACAAAAAAATCATGAATAAGGCATGGTCCCTGTCCTCTATCTGAGATAAAGGTATATCAAATAATTACAGTAAATTCATTGGTATGGAGCACTTAATATATACCTGTTGCTGATGTCTGTTTTCTATAAGTCAAAAATTAAGAGACTGAGTATATGTTTCCATAATTAAAAGTTATATTATTATAGACAAAATATAACCAAGTGAATCTGGGCTACATCCTCATTTTTCTCAGAAGACAGGCTAATATAAAAATAGCAATAAACTGAATATCAGGAGACCTAGATTTTAGTCTTGCTGTTGTTATTAAATAGTTGCAAGACCTCAAGCAAGTCATTAACTCTTTTAAATTTTGCTTCTTTGTCTGCAAAATAAGGCAGTTGATTTAAATCACCTTTGAAACAAGTTCTCAAAAGATTCTGTAAGAGAAAGCCAAAAAATAAAGAGGGAAAAAAATCTATATGGATGAATAAAAATACAGAGTTTTTAAGCAAGAATATCTACTAACTACATGGCAACAGAGTCTTCTAATGAAAACCTAGAGTAACTAACCCTAGACTAAAATCAGAAGACCTGGGTTCTGGTACTACTCACATGACTATAGGCAAAGAACTTGACCAATTTCAGCCATAGTTTCCTGAACATTAGGTATTAGCTTCCTATACAATTGGGACATCTACTTTGCTACCCTCACATGGCTGCTATTGAAAATAAACTGATACAAAAACGTGTTATTTTGTACACTTAAAAATTGTACAAATATTCCCATTACTAAAATATGATTTAAGATAATTTTGTATGGACAGTGAAAATTTGTTTATTTTTCTACTTAATTTTCTCTAAGGAAAAAAAATATCAAGAGTACCAAATTAGTTATTGTGTATATGGCACCTCAATCATTACCAAAAAATCTGTTGATAAAATCTTCCCAAAACATTTCATCATAAGGACAAATATTTGACAACATCATTATGAAGTATTTACTATATTCCAGATTCTGTGATAAACCCTCACAATAACCATATAAGACAGGTAATACCATTATTCCCTAGCAAAATGTTTAAAATGGGCTCAGAGAGGTCAGGAAACATTCCCCAAATCACAGAACTAATGAGTGGAAACGCCAAAATTCTAATCCCAAGAAGCCAAACTCCAAAGTCTAAGTCCTTAAAGATAAACACTATAGCACCTCTACATACCTCTTAATACTACTGTTATAACACTTTTAGGTGCCTCACAGTTTCAACTCTACCACTAGTCTAAAGAGAATGACTACACTATCTGCATATGCAGAAAAACCTAGAAATCATTTTTTAAAGCTTAATTTCAACTCTGGGATCTGAACCTCTGACAGACATTCAGAGCTTTCTGTCATTCTTTCTCCTTCTAATTAAATATGAGAAAGGGAAATCGTGAAAGCATTATATGAAAGAGAAGGGAGGGGCTTCCCTGGTGGCGCAGTGGTTGAGAGTCCGCCTGCCGATGCAGGGGACACGGGTTCGTGCCCCTATCCCGGAGGATCCCACGTGCCGCGGAGCGGCTGGGCCCGCGAGCCATGGCCGCGGGGCCTGTGTGTCCGGAGCCTGTGCTCCGCAGCGGGAGAGGCCACAGCAGTGAGAGGCCCGCGTACAGCAAAAAAAAAAAAAAAAAAAAAGAAAGAGAAGGGAGAAAGGCTCTCTAAAACCTTTATGTAAGGTAATTTTTCTCCTAGTGTCTTTGATTCTACTGGTTCAGCAAGCTGAAAGATACTACCTAAGGTAGAACTTTGGGTCTTCTCCAATCAGTGAAGTTAAGAACCTGCTGACTACATATACTCAAAGACAGGATTTGCCAATTCTAAGTCTTCCCCATAGATGAACTTACTGACTGTCCTCTGACAACAAGAATGGTAAAAGCTTGGGTCAGCCCTACATAATAATGGTTCACTGAGAAAACTTATGATTCCCAAACTCTTAAATTTCTAAACATCAGTATTTCAAAGAGACCCTTATATGACTACAGTTATTATTATATAGCCCAGCAGAGACATTTCTTTATTGCCCAAGCTGAAAGGCAAGAAAATGTTATAATTACTAATAACTTCAGTAAAACTAATAAATATAAATTAAAAAGGAACCTATACGGTGGCACCAGGGACATCTCTCATAAAATACAAAAGAATATAACAGGGGGCCTCCCTGGTGGCGCAAGTGGTTGAGAGTCCGCCTGCCGATGCAGGGGATACGGGTTCGTGCCCCGGTCTGGGGGGATCCCGTGTGCCGCGGAGCGGCTGGGCCCGTGAGCCATGGCCGCTGAGCCTGCGCGTCCGGAGCCTGCGCGTCCGGAGCCTGTGCTCCGCAACGGGGGAGGCCACAACAGTGAGAGAGGCCCGCATACCGCAAAAAAAAAAAAAAAAAAAAGAATATAACAAATGGCCAAAATAAAAATAAACTATGTATAAAAAGCAGGAAAACATTCTGCTGAGAAATGACTAAGATGAAAAGATAATTTATAATACTACTATGTGTATACTGGGTTAATTGTAATTAATCAAACTTTTCATTGAGTTGTCAATGTAACACTTAATTAGCATATAAGTACTTTTTAAAATTATGGTGAAAGGTATGAATACGTGACACAAGTATTTTGTCTCCATCTGCTGGAAAGTAACAGCACAATCTTAACATCACTAAAATTTGTAAATGCTGGCAAAGTAAGAATTTCTGAAGATATGAAATCACATCTTTAATATTTATACATCATTTTCATGCAACTTCAGAGCTTTAATATTTTTTACATTTTGTTATAGACTGTAACAAACCAGAGGATTACATCCTTACAGAACCATGCTTTTCATTAATCCATTCAAAATATAAACTCAAATATAAAAACATTATCGAGTATAAAAATATTTAATCAATTTGCTAACATATTATAGTTAAAATAATCTTCCCAAGTACTAATAATTTAAATGAGGCCTTAAAAGACTGCATATGTTTTATCATTGCTTTCTTATATGTAAACTGTGAACCTTTAGTAATAATCCATAGATGCTCATAATATAAAACCATATAAATTTCACATCAGATAATCAATATACATCAGTTTTGCAAATGCATAAACAGACACAGGTATTTGCAGACTTGATCAAAATTACAGCATCAAGCAGAAATATTTAAATAATACCTAGGGATAAAATTTAGATTTAATACATCTCAAAATCTGATTTGGATTATTATTCATTTTTGGAATTCATAATACATCTTGCCAATCTACTAGCAGACTCAGTTCATTCCCTTAGGAATACCAAGTTATAAGAAATGCCTGTGTGGCTACAATCAAAATACGAAGATACCTTTAGTAACTGATGACACATTACAGTCTTCTGGTGGAAGACCTGTCCCACCATCCTTCCAGTATGGATTCAATTCTCTTTCCAGCAGTCTCAACTGGAACAAAACATTTTCAGAGGTCACAATTTTAAAATAACCTCACCATATAATATATTAATAAATTAAAAATCTGAGACTCAGTTAACAATTGTAACCTTAGGGAAATACTTTAAAAACTCTTAAGACACACTCTTTTCCAACTTGCAGGAAATAATGTCTAAATTAACATTCATTCAATGCCTTTCTTGAATGCCTACCATGAATCACAACTGTGCTAGATGCAGAAGATGTAATAGTCAATATGCCTAACACAGCCCTTGCTAGCTTATGAGATAGTGAGGAATACAGACAATATACAAGTAACTGACAAGTGCTTTCAAGATATAAGTACAGAGTGTTAAAGCCATACACAATTCAAACTCCTCTCATGCTGACAGATCAAAGACTTCCTAAAGGAAGTAACAGGAGTACTATTAGACCTAAGGATGAGCAAGAATTAGCCAGTTTCTTCTGTGGGAAAAGAGAGAATTAAGAGGTTCCAAGTGTAGGAATAAAAGCATGTTCATAAAACCCAAGAGGAAAGAAAAAGCACTGCACTTTTAGGGAAGAAAGTAATTCAGACTGGCTAAAACTTGAGAAGCATGAATAAATAGCAAATAAGAGATTAGGTTGTAGAATAATCAGGGACTAGGCCACAGGAACCACTTTAAACTGCTATTGGAGCTTTCTGCTGGGGCAATGGTGAGTCATAAACATGATCAGCTTTGTGTTACACAAAGAGCAAACTGGTTTCAGAGTGGAGAAAAGACTGGAGAAAAGCAACATTATAGGTAGGAAACCAGTAAGAAGATTGTGGCAGTAATCAGGAAAAAGATGACAGTAGCCTAGTCACAATGCAAGTGTCTACTGTGTTCCAAGCACTATGCCAGGTACTGGGGCTATAATTAATAAGCTAGGCATAGTCCTTACCATCAAAGAAATTATGGCCTTGAGAAAGGAGAAAGACAAGCAATATTAATATAGAAGAGTGCTATGAAAGTAAAGACTGCTATAGAAACATATACTAGGGGCATCCAATTTGACTTAGGGGGTCAGAAAATGCTTCTTAGAACTAATAATGGCAATTATTAGAAATAATAATGGCAATTAGATAGAGAAGAATGGAAAGAGTTAAATGCTAGCTTCCAGAACCAACCTTTGAAAACAAAAATGTTGGATAAAAATTTTTTTAAAAGCATTTAAAATGTATTCATGAGCTGACAGAAAAGTACAGAATCTCCAAAGAACAAAATTTAAGTTAGGAATTTCCTGGTGGTCCAGTGGTTAAGATGCCGCGCTTCCACTGCAGGGGGCACGGGCCCAATCCCTGGTCTAGGAACTAAAATCCCACGTCACATGGTGTGGCAAAAAAATAGAAAAAAACAAACAAAAAATTTTTAAGTTAAAGGTTAACTTAGAGGGATAAGCAAAGTAGTAAGCATTTGACTTCTCATAATGTACACGCAAAAAGATTCTGCCACCTCCCGTTTTAACCTACTGTAAAATCACACAGTATCTACAATTTCTTCCAGTGGTCTTATTTGAACACTCAGAGAGATACACATCAGATACTCAACAGGATAACAAAGACTAAAATTACAAACTGAGGAGGACAATTGACAACTGGTAAGATGAATTATGAGATACTATCTGAAAGTACACAAGACACAAGACTGAGTATATAAAGAATTACCATCAGTAAGAAAAAGATAAACAACAAAAAACATAAACAAGCAGTTCATACTATAAGAAATCTAAATGACAAAAAAAGATCTCTCCTAGTAATCAGAGGAATGCATATTAATACATGAAATACCATTTCTCACACATTATTCAGCATGACATAATTTTAAAGTTTGACAATACAGATACTAAGTATGGTTAAGAAACACATTGTTGGGGTGCAATAAATTGATATAATCTCTTTGCAAGTGTTTGTAAGAGAAAATAGATGTGTACTTAATAACTTAGCAATTCCACTTCTAAATATGCACTATGGAGAAATTTAGCACTGCTTGTAATAGTTTGTAAGAGTGAAAAACAAAATATCCATTCCAAGAGGAATGGATATTTACAGAATGGCAGAGTTAGATTATGAAAGACTATACAGTGATTGAAAGGAATGAAATAGAAATAAAATATATCAACATGAATCAGTCTCTAAAACATGCTCAGACCTTCTAGTCAAGAGATTTATTAAAGTTCAGTTCATGTTGCCATGTTTGTCTCTGCTCAGGACAAACCGAAAAGATATACAAAATATAAAACACTGCTAAGTTCAAAACAAGATAAACCCATCTCGGTACACCAGAAACAGAAGAGAAATGCAAAGCAGTAAGCATAACTGAAGCCACATGACTACTGGGCTCTATGTGCAAGCAGAAAATGTTAGTCCTTAGTTCAATTTCTAAAACATAATAAATACTAAAGGTGCTCCAGTATATACAGGGGAATGGAAACAAAGCCAAGGACTGGAGTGAGGAGATGTCCTGCTTATGAAAAGAGGTTGAAAAATTGGTATGCATCTCTATATGCTATAGACTGGTTTTATAGATATGTGCCATAGATCTGTAGCTTACGGCACAATGTGGGCATAAGGAGCCAAGAAGACACAAAGACTTGAGTACTGGCTTTCAAGCTTTTCTGTGACCTTGACCCATAGAGAGATTTTCTGTGTGTATGTGTATCCAAAACAAAGGTTTTAGGAAACAAAACGTATATTTGTTATACGTAATACATGCTGATATTTTATATTTTTAAATGATGACTGCAATAAATTTCTGACTCACAATATGAAAAACATTAGCATAAAGCACAAAAGAAATTATATCCTCAATATAAAGAAGACATATGAAATCAACATGCTTCACACTGAAGCTTCAGTTAAGGACCATCATTTTAGTCTTCTTCCTATGATCTTCATTTTTTTTCACTCCCATTATAAGAATTATCATTTGATTCTAAGGCAACGGCCATATTTTCCTCAAAATAAACCAAACATTTATCATGTGTTAAGAATACGATGATGTAGGAAGGAGAGATCAAGATGGTAGAGTAGGAGGATGTGGAGCTCACTTCCTTCCAAGAACACAGCAAAAATACATCTACATATGGAACAATTCTCACTGAAAACCAACAGGAGATTGGTAGAAAGACTCTTATACTACAAAGGCTGTAAGAAAAATCCACACAGATTCACGTAGGAAGAGAAGAGAAGCAGCCAAGTCAGGAATTGTGACCCTGGGAGGGGACACAGAAAAGGAAGGAGATTACATGGACTCAGAGATCCTCCCTGGGGGGTGAGCAATTCAAGCCACATATTGGGTTCCCTAGCCCTAGGGTCCAATGCCAAGAAGACAAGTCCCCTTAGCTGACTTGAAAACCAGTGGGACTAACAGGGGGACTGTAAGAAACGCAGACTCTGCTCATGAAGAACACACACAAATTTGATTACTCTCAAAACAAGGCAGCAGAAGTAGACTTAAACTGCCCCAGGACTCTGGCCAGTTTCCTACAACACCCCCAGCCCATGCTCCAGCCTAAGCCAAGTGGCCACTACAGCACCACTTGCTCCATGGCTCACTTCCACACTGGGGCAAGGGATGCTGCACCCAAGAAGAGTACACAGTTGTGAGAAATGAACCCTGCTCAGATCTGGAACTGCATCTGAATGGAGTGACGGCAACCAATGAAGGTGCCTGGCGAGGCAGCGCATCAGAAGCAGTCTGTAACTCTGACTGGTCTGGGACCACCACAGCCCACTCCCTGACCAAAGCCAAGTGCCCATTCCAGCCCCTCTTGCTATGCCATGCAGCTCCAAACTGGGGCAAGGGCTACAGGACTGAGGGAAGTATGCTGTTTTGAGGGACAGAGCTAACCTGACCCAGAATGGCATCTGACGGGGGTGGGGGGAGGCGGCAGTCACTGCAGCTGATTATGGAAGCAGCTCATTGGGTGAGGTCCGAAACTCAGACTGGGGTCCGGAACACCACAGCCCACACCTGACCTTTCCCGAGCACCCACTCTGGCCCCTCTTGCTCCAATACTGGTCCCCTCTGGGGCAAAGTACTGGTGCTAGGAACAAAAAGAGTACACACTTAAAGGGAATGGAGCCAGCTCACTCCCAAATAACAGGGCTTCTGCTCCAGGAAATTGGGGCCCTACCCCAACTCCAATAAGGTGGTGTTGGTCACTGAGCAGAGAAGAACCCCAGGCTCACACCTGGCTCTGACTCTAGTCCCTCCATCTTCCAGTCTCACCTCCTACAAAGGTGATAGCTTCCAGCACACCCTGTGGAAAGATGTGACTCATGCTCAGGTCAGATCCAGTTCTCCCATCAAAGCCACTGGGCACATGGAGACTGCAGAGAAATGCTCCCACACAAGGACACTCCTTCAAGATCAGAGTAGGTAAATGTTTCACCTAATATCACAGACACAGAGAAAGTTAAGCAAAATGAGAAGACAGAAAACTGTTTCAACTGAAAGAAAAAAAGTAAAACCCTAAAGAAAACAGCTAACGAAATAGCAATGAACAACTCAATATACAAAGAGTTCAAAGCATTGGGCCTCCCTGGTGGCGCAAGTGGTTGAGAGTCCGCCTGCCGATGCAGGGGATACGGGTTCGTGCCCCGGTCTGGGAGGATCCCATATGCCGCGGAGCGGCTGGGCCAGTGAGCCATGGCCGCTGAGCCTGCGCGTCCGGAGCCTGCGCGTCCGGAGCCTGTGCTCCGCAGCGGGGGAGGCCACAACAGTGAGAGGCCCGCATACCGCAAAAAAAAAAAGAAAAAGAAAAAAAAAAAAGCATTAATAATAGGAATACTGACTAAATTAGAGGAAAGAATAGATGAACAGAGAATTTTAAAAAGGAACTAAAAAACATTTTTAAAAGACAGAACTGAAGAACACACTAACTGAAATGCAAAACACATTAGAAGGAACCAACAGCAGACAAAGTGATACAGAAGAAGATGAAATAAAAATTAACTCAATCTGAACAGAAAAAGAAAAATAAGGTTTAAAAAAAATGAGAACAGTTAAGGAATCTCTAAGACAACATTCAGCATACCAACATTCACACTATAGGGGACCTAGAAGGAGAAGAGAGAGAGAGGCAGGGCAAAAATGTGTTTGATGAAATTACGGACTGCCAGAACCTGAAGAAGGAAACAGAAATCCAAGTACAGGAAGCACAGAGGGTACTAACCCAACCCTAAAAAAATGTTAAAGCATTTTCTCTAAGTGGAAAAGAAAAAGCTACAACAAGTAAGAATCTATGGGAAAGTGAAAATCCCACAAGTAAAGGCAAATATATAGTAAAGCCTATGGCTCAATCACTTAAATAGGCTCTTACTAAGATTAAGACAAAAAACTGTGAAATCAACTATATCTACAATGAACAGTTAAGGGAAAATGTGAATATGTAAAATACGTCATTAAAAACACAAAATGTGGTGAAGAGGATTAGAAAAATGTAAATCGTTTAGAATGTGTTTGAACTTAAATGACTACCAGTTTAAAACATGTAAATATAGTTATAGGTCAACATATATGAACCATATGGTAACTGCAAATCGAAAACCTGTACTACATACAAAAAAATCTAAAGAAAAAGGAACACAGGCATACCACTAAAGAAAATCATCAAACCCCAAGGGAAGAAACTAAAAGAAGAAAAGAACAAAGAAGAACTGAAAAAACAACAAGTAAACAAGTAACAAAATGGACACACCAATCAATAATCACTTCAAATGTAAATGGACTAAATGATCCAATAAAAAGACACAGAGCAGCTGATTGGATTAAAAAAAAAACAAGACCCATCTAAATGCTTCTTATAAGAGACTCACTTCAAACATAAAGACAAACACATAAACTGAAAGTGACGGGATAGAAAAAAATAATTCATGCAAATGAAAATGACAAGAAAGCAGGGGTAGAAGTACTCATTTCAGACAAATTTTAAAATAAAGTCAATAAAAAAAGATAAAGAAGGGCATTATTAACAAAAAGGATTTCAATGCAAGAAGAGGAGATAACACTCATTAACATGTATGCACCTAATATAGGAGCACCTAAATAAATAAATAAATAAATAAATAAATATATATATATATATAAAATATTAACAGACATAAAGGGAGAAATTGACAATAACAAATAATAGCAGAGGATTTTAACACCCCATTTACATCAATGAACAAATCATCCAGACAGGAAAACAATAAGAAAACAGTAACCTTAAATGATACTTTGGACCAGATGGGCTTAGTAGATATCTACAGGACATTCCATCCAAAAACAGTAGAATACACATTCTTTTCAAGTTCACATGGAACATTTTCCAGAATAGATCACATAGGAGGCCAAAAAATAAGTCTCAACTAATTTAAGAAGACAGAAATTATATCAAGCAGTTCTTCCAACCACAAGGCATGAAACTAGAAATCAATTAACAGGAAGAAAAATGGAAAAAACACAAAATGTGGAGACAATAATATGCTACTAAAAGAAAAACCAATGGGTCAATGAAGAAATCAAAGTGGAAATCAAACAAAACCTCTACACAAATGAAAATAACACAACTTTCCAAAATCTGTGCTACACAGCAAAAGTAGTTCTAAAGGTAAGTTTATAGCAGTAAAAGGCCAACCTCAAGAAACAAGAAAAATCTCATCAACAACCTAACCTACCATCCAACGGAATTAGAAAAAGAAGAACAAACAAAAGCAGAAAGAAGAAAGCAATTAAAATCAGAGAGGAAATAAATAAAACAAAGAACAAAAAAGAAAAAAAATAGAAAAGACCAATGAAACCAAGAGTTGATCTTTTGAAAAGATAAACAAAACTGATACGCCTTTAGGCAGATTCATCAAGAAAAAAAGAGAGAGGACCCAAATAAACAAAATAAGAAATGAAAGAGGAAAAATAACAACAGCTATCACAGAGATACAAAAATATCAAAACAGAATACTATGAACAATTAATATGCCAACAAATTGGACAACCTAGAAGGAATCAACAAACTTCTATAAACATAAAAACTTACAAGACTGAATCAGGACAAAATAGACCATATGAACAGAAAGATCACTAGTAGCAAAATTGAATTTGTACTTTAAAAAACTCTCAGCAAACAAAAGTACAGGAACAAATCCACTCCTGGGAGAAGTCTACCAAACATATATAAAAGAACTAACATCTATAATATCTAATATCTCAAACTCCTCCAAAAAACTGAAGAAGAGGGAACATTCCCAAATTAATTCTATGAGGCCATCGCTAATTACCCTGATACTAAAATAAAACAAAGACACTACCAAAAAAAAAAAAAAGAAATTACAGGTGAATATCTCCGATGAATGAAGATCCAAATAGCCTCAAGAAAATATCAGCAAACCATATTCAATAATATATAAAAAGGGTCATACATAATGATCAAGTGAGATTTATTCCAGGGATGGTTCAATATTTGCAAACCAATCAATATGATACACCACATTAACAAAAGGAGGAAAAAAATCACATGATCATCTCAACAGACACGCTAAAAGCATTTGACAAAATTCAACGTCCTTTGGTGACAAAAACTCAGCAAAGTTGGTATAGAGGGAAAATATCTCAACATAATAAAGACCATTTGTGACAAATCCACAGCTAACCTCATACGTGATGATGAAAAGCTGAAAGCTTTTCCTCTAAAATCAGGAACAAAGGGGTTCGAAGACAGTGGAGGAGTAGGAGGATGTGGAGTTCCTCTCTCTCCATGGATGCATCAGGAATACATTTATAGATGCAACAATTCTCACAGAACACCAGCTATACACTAGCAGAAGACCTCAGACACCAGAAAGGACTATAAAGATCCCTGCATAACTGTGTAGGAAGAAAGAAAGAAGGGAGAAGGAGGAGGAGAGGAAGTGGGATTGGACCTGCATGCCAGTGGTGGGAGCTGAAGCAGGAGAGAAATTCCCTTATCTGGAGAATCCCCTTCACCAATGAGGAAAACAGTTGGGAGAGAAGGGAAGAATTTGAGGCTGTCAGTGGAGGGTGAAGCGACCGACCTTAGCAGATGGGACAGAGTGAAAACTACACAGACAGTCTGTACCGTGGCCCTAAGTGCCCCGGATTGGGATGTGTGTCCAACAGTGCACATGGGGGCTGGGGGCTGGGAGCTGGAGCATGGGGATTGGAGAGCAAACCCAGGGCAAGAACTGCTGTTGGCTGTGGGGAGATGGCCTGAGGGGACAGGAGGGAGGAAATGGCAACAGAGAATGCCTATGGAGGAAAACTGGAATGCCATGGAAGCAGGGCGTTACTGCTGAGTCACATGCAGGGGGTGGAGCCACCACTGTAGCCAGTCTCTCCCCACACGCCAGTGCCTAGCACCAGGCAATACAAAAGGCCCTGCCAGGGCTGGCCCTCACGTGCCTGATGCTGGGCCCTACAAAAACCCCAGAGAGGGCTAGCCCTTGCACACCTGCCACCAGGCGCTAAAAAAAGACTGGCCAGGGCTGGCCCTCGCACACATGCCACTGGGCACTAGAAAAGATTCCCACTAGGGCCATATCTCTTGCGCCCATGGCCGCCAGCTTCCCCACGCACCTGGCGCCGCCGGGGCTCCCACTATCCAAGTAGCCGTGCCACCTCCGTGCCCTGTCCTCACCGGGACAGACCCAACTGCTCCAGGGAAGCCTCGGGAGGAGACTCCTGTGGGTGGCCCACACACATAGATAGGGATAAAAAGACAGCTGAGCCCCAGGGGTGGGGCAACTAAAAAAGAGCAACAAAAATCTTTCCATCAGTTGCACAAGTGGCAAATTAAATCCCCATAATCAGCTAAGTAGATACTGTGCCTATGGAATATCTGAAAGGACAATGAGCATTCCCACAAATGAAAACGGTCTAGCACTGGCAGCTGTGGACTTTGGGGGCAAGCACACACATGAGTGGGGCCAGATCAGAGTCTCAGCTGCCCCCACAGGGCCCAAGCAGGTCCAGAGACCATCATAGAGGCATTGGAGGGTCTCCTGAGGAGGCAGAGGTGGGCTGTAGCTCACGATAAGGACAATAACAGCTGAGACCCCAGGAAAACATTATTATTACTATTAATTTTACTCAGTTTTGATTCATTCTGTTGTTAAATCTGTTGTTTTGTTTTTTCTTTTTCTTTGTTGTTGTTGCTGTTGGTTTCGGTTTTTTTTTAATTTTTACTTCTATTTAGTCTCAAGGGTTTTTTTTAACATACTTTTGATCTTATATTTCTACTTTTACTTTGCTTTTCTGTTGTTCTGTACTTCTTCATCGTTTTTTAATATATTTTTAAATTTTTTTTGTATTTCCATTTTCCCTTTGCTCTCCTGTTCTGTGGGTTTTGTACCCATTTCTTTTCTTTTGAATCATTTTTGTCTGTTTTGTTTTCTTTGCTTTACTGTTCAGTTGGCACTCTGCTTTGATTTTGGTTTTTTTGTTTTTGTTAGTTTTGTTTTTAATTGTTTAATTTCGTGTTGGGATTCTTTGGCTATTCTCTTGTTTTCTGTTTTCTTTGGTTCTGTTTTTGTTTCTTCTGTGTGTGTCTGTGTGTGTGTTTGTTTCTTTGTTTTTGCTCATTTGATTTTGCTTTTACCATTTGGGGTTTTGTTTGTCTCTCTTTTTTTTTTTTTCTTTAATCCATGACAAGCTGCTTGTGGGGTCGTGGCTCCCTGAACAAAAGTTGGGCCTGAGCATCTGGGGGAGGAGGACAGAGTCCAGGGTACTGGACTGCCTGAGAATTCCCAGTCCCAGAAAATATTAATCAGCAAAAGCTCTCATGGAGGTCTCTATCCGAATTCAAGACCCAGCTCCACCCAACTGCTTGCAGCCCCTAGAGCTAGTTGCCTCACACCAAACAACAAGCAAAACAGGAACACATACTCACCCATCAGCAGACAGGCTGCCTAAAGTCGTACTAAGCTCACAGACACCCCAAACACACCACATGACATGGCCCTTCCCAACAGATAGAAAGGACTCAACTCCACCCACCAGAACACAGGCACCAGCCCTCCCACCAAGAAGCCTACACAAGCCACTGGCCAAACCTCACCCACTGGGGGCAGAGACCAGAAGAAAGAGGAACTCTGCAGAAAGGAGACCTCAAACACAGTAAGTTAAACAAAATAAGAAAACAGAGAAATATCTTGCAGATGAAGGAGCAAGGTAAAAACCCACAAGACCAAATACATGAAGAGGAAATAGGCAACCTATCTGAAAAGAATTCAGAGTAATGATAGATAGTAAAGATGATCCAAAATCTCGGAAATAGAAAGGATCGAGAAGATGCAAGAAATGTTTAACAAGTACCTAGAAGAACTAAAAAACAAACAATCAGTGATGAACAACACAATAACTGAAATTAAAAATACACTAGAAGGAATCAATAGCAGAATAACTGAGACAGAAGAACGGATAAGTGAGCTGAAAGACAGAATGGTGGAAATACAGCATAAACTAACACACCATTGCAAAGCAATTATACTCCAATAAACATGCTAAAAACAAAACAAAAAAAAGAATGGTAGAAATAACTGCCACAAAGCAGAATAAAGAAAGAACAATGAAAAGAACTGAGGACAGTCTCAGAGACCACTGGGACAACATTTAGCACACCAGCATTTGAATTATAGGGGTCCCAGAATGAGAAGAGAAAGTGAAATGGTCTGAGAAAATATTTGAAGAGATTATAGACAAAAACCTAACATGGGAAAGGAAACAGTCAGTCAAGTCCAGGAAACGCAGAGTCCCATACAAGATAAATCCAAGGAGAAACACGCCGAGTCACATATTAATCAAACTAACAAAAATTAACACAACGAAAAATATTAAAAGCAGCAACGGAAAAGGAACAAAAAATATAAAAGGGAATTCCCATAAGGTTAACAGCTGATCTTTCAGCATAAACTCTGCAGGCCAGAAGGGAGAGGCAAGATATATTTAAATTGATGAAAGGGAAAAACATACAACCAATATTACTCTATCCAGCAAGGATCTCATTCAGATGCAATGGAGAAATCAAAAGCCTTACAGACGAGCAAAAGTTAAGAGAATTCAGCACCACCAAACAAGCTTTATGACAAATGCTAAAGGAACTGTTCTAGGCAGGAAACACAAGAGAAGGAAAATACCTACAAAAACAAAGTCAAAACAATTAAAAATATGGTAATAAAAACATACATATTACTTTAAATGTAAATGGGTTAAATCCTCCAACCAAAAGACACTGACAGCCTGAATGGATACAAAAACAAGACCCTTATACATGTTGTCTACAAGAGACCCACTTCAGACATAAGGACACATGCAGACTGAAAGTGAGGGGATAGAAAAAGATATTCCATGCAAATGGAAATCAAAAGAAAGCTGGAGTACCAATATTCATATCAAATAAAAGAGACTGTAAAATAAAACTATTACAGGAGGCAAAGAAGGACACTACATAGTGATTCAGTGATAAATCCAAGAGGAAGACATAACAATTCTATTTATGCACCCAACATAGAAGCACCTCAATACATAACGCAAATGCTAACAGCCATAAAAGGGGAAATCAACAGTAACACAATAATAGTGGGGGACTTTACACTTACACCAATGGACAAATCATCCAGAAAGAAAATTAACAAGGACACAGAAGCCTTAAATGACACATTAGACCAGATGGACTTAATTGATATCTGCAGGACATTCAATCCAAAAGCAGAATAACTTTATTCTTAAGTGCACACGGAACTTTCTCCAGGATATATCACATCTTGGGTCACAAATCAAGCCTCAATAAATTTTAGAAAACTGAAATCATATCAAGCATCTTTTTGGACAACAATATGAGATTAGCTATCAATTACAGGGAAAAAAAACTGTAAAAAACACAAACACACAGAAGCTATACAATGTGCTACTAAATAACCAAGAGATCACTGAAAAAAATTAAAGAGGAAATCAAAAAATACCTAGAGACAAATGGCAATGAAAGCACAAGGAAATAAATCTATGGGAGGCAGCAAAAGCCATTCTAAGAGGGAAGTTTATACCAATAAATCCTACCTCAAGAAACAAGAAAAATCTCAAATAAACAAACTTATCTTACACATAAATCAACTAGGAAAAGAAGAACAAATAAAACCCTAGGTTAACAGAAGGAAAGAAATCATAAAAATCAGAGCAGAAATAAATGAAATAGAACAATGAAAACAATAGCAAAAATCAATGAAACTAAAAGCTGGTTCTTTAAGAAGATAAACAAAATTGATAAACCATTAGCCAGACTCATCAAGAAAAAAAGAGAGAGGACTCAAATCAATAAAATTAAAAATGAAAAAGAAGTTACAACTATCACCACAGAAATACAATATTGTTAAGAGACTACTACAAGCAACTATATGCCAAAAAATGGACAACCTGGAAATAACAGACAAATTCTTAGAAAGGTACACCCTTCCAAAATGGAACCAGGAAGAAACAGAAAATATAAGCAGACCAATCACAAGTACTGAAATTGAAACTGTGATTTAAAAACTCCCAACAAACAAAAGATCAGGGCCAAATGGCTTCACAGGAAAATTCTAACAAAGATTTAGAAAAGAGCTAACACCTATACTTTTAAAACTCTTCCCAAAAATCGCAGAGGGAGGAACACTCCCAAACTCATTCTACGAGGCCACCATCACCCTGATACCAAAACCAGACAAAGATATCACACAGAAAAGATTACAGGTCAATACCACTGATGAACATAGATATAAAAATCCTCAACAAACTACTAGCAAACAGAATCCAGCAAGACATTAAAAGGATCATACACCATGATCAAGTGAGATTTATCCCAGGGATGCAAGGATTCTTCAATATACACAAATCACACAATGTGATACATCATTTAATAAACTGAAGGATAAAAACCATATGATAATCTCAACAGATGCAGAAAAAGCTTTAGACAAAATTCAACACCGATTTATGATAAAAACTCTCCACAAAGTGGGCTTAGAGAGAACCTACCTCAACATAATGAAGGCCATATATGACAAACCCACAGCAAACATTATTCTCAATGGTGAAAAACTGAAAGCATTTCCTCTAACATCAGTAACAAGCATGCCCACTCTCACCACTATTATTCAACATAGTTTTGAAATTCCTAGCCACAGCAATCAGAGAAGAAAAAGAAATAAAAGGAATACAAACTGGAATTCAAACTGGAAATGAAGAAATACAACTGTCATTGTTTGCAAATGACATGATACTATACTTGGAAAATCCTAAAGATGCCACCAGAAAACTACTAGAGTTAATCAATGAATTTAGTAAAGGCAAAGAACACAAAATTAATACAGAAATCTCTTGCATTACTACATACTAACACTGAAAAATCAGAAAGAGAAATAAAGGAAAAAATCCCATTTACCACTGCAACAAAAAGAATAAAATACCTAGGAACAAACCTACCTGAGGCGGCAAAAGACTTGTATGCAGAGAACTGTAGGACACTGATTAAAGAAATAAGAAATGACACAAACAAATGGAGAGATTCATGTTCTTGGACTGGAAGACTCAACACTGTTAAAATGACTATACTACCCAAAGCAATCTACAGATTCAATGCAATCCCTATCAAATTACCATTGGCATTTTGAACAGAATTACAGGAAAAATTTTACAATCTGTATGGAAACACAAAAGACCCCAAATAGCCAAAACAATCTTCAGAAAGAAAATGGAACTGGAGGAATCAGGATCCCTCACTTCAGACTACACTACAAAGCTACAGTAATCAAGACAGTATGGTACTGACACAAAAACAGAAATATAGATCAATGGAACAGAAAAGAAAGCTCAGAGATAAACCCACACAGTTACAGCCACCTGACCTTTGACAAAGGAGACAAGAATATACAATGGAGAAAAGACAGTCTCTTCAATAAATGGTGCAGGGGAAACTGGACAGCAACATGTAAAAGAATGAAATTAGAACACTCCTTAACATCATACACAAAAATAAACTCAAAATGCATTAAAGATCTAAATGTAAGGCTAGACACCATAAAACTCTTAGAAGAAAACATAGGAAGAACACTCTTTGACATAAATCACAACAAGATCCTTTTTGACTCATCTCCTAGAGTAATGAAAATAAAAACAAAAATAAATAAATGGGACCTAATGAAACTTAAAAGTTTTGCACAGCAAGTGAAGCCATAAACAAGATGAAAAGACAACTCTCAGAATGGAGAAAATATTTGCAAACGAAGCAAGTGACAAAGGACTAATCTCCAAAATATACACACAGCTCATATGGCTAAATATCAAAAAAACAACCCAATCCAACAATGGGTCAAAGGCCTAAATAGACATTTACCCAAAGAAGACATACAATTGGCCAACAAACACATGCAAAGATGCTCAACATCACTAATTATTAGAAAAATGCAAATCAAAACTACTATGAGGTATCACCTCACACCAGTCAGAATGGCCATTATCAAGAAATCTACAAACAATAAATGCTGGAGAGGGTGTGGAGAAAAGGGAACCCTCTTGCACTGTTGGTGAGAACATAAACTGATACAGCCACTTTGGAGAACAGAATGGAGGTTCCTTAAAAAAGTAAAAATAAAACTACCATATGACCCGGCAATCCAACTACTAGACATATACCCTGAGAAAACCATAATTCAAAAGATACATGTACCACAATGTTCACTGCAGCACTATTTACAATAGCCAGGACATGGAAGCAACCTAAATGTCCATCCACAGATGAATGGATAAAGAAGATGTGGTGCATATATACAATGGAATATTACTCAGCCATAAAAAGGAAAAAATTGGGTCATTTTTATTGATGAGGATGATCCTAGAGTCTGTCATATAGAGTGAAGTTAAGTCAGAAAGAGAAAAACAAATACTGTACATTAAGGCATATATATGGAATCTAGAAAAATGGTACTGAAGAACCTATTTCCAGGGCAGGAAAAGAAACATAGATGTAGAGAATGGATTTCTGGACATGTGGGGGAAGGGGAGAGTGGGACAAATTGAGAGAGTGGCACTGACCTTTATACACTACCATGTGTAAAGTAAATAGCTAGTGGGAAGCTGCTGTATAGCACAGGGAGCTCAGCTCGGTGCTCTGTGATGACCTAGATGGGTGGGATGGGGCGGGGGTTGGAGGGAGGCTCAAGAGGGAGGGAATATATGTATACATATAGCTGATTCACTTTGTTCTGCAGCAGAAACTAACACAACATTGTAAAGCAATTATACTCCAATAAAAAATTTTTCATTAAATCAAGTATAAAAAAATAAAATAAAATCAGGGTCAAGACAGTGTTGCCCAGTCTCCCCACTTTCATTCAACACAGTATTGGAAGACCTAACCACATCAATCAGACAAGAGAAAGAAATAAAAGGCATCAAAATTGGAAAGGAAGAAGTAAAACTGACACTATTTGCCCATGACATGATACTATATATAGAAAACCCTAAAGTCTTCACCAGAAAACTATTAAAACTAAGAAATAAATTTTATAAAAGTTCAGAATACAGATTGGCATACCGAAATTTGTTGCTTTTCTTAATACTAGTGATGAATTATCAGAAAGAGAATTCAAGGGAAAAAAACCCATTTACAATTGAATCAAAAAAGAATAAAAGGGCTTCCCTGGTGGCGCAGTGGTTGAGGGTCCGCCTGCCGATGCAGGGGATGCGGGTTCATGCCCCAATACAGGAAGATCCCACATGCTGCGGAGCGGCTGGGCCCATGAGCCATGGCCGCTGAGCGTGCACGTCCGGAGCCTGTGCTCCACAACAGTGAGAGGCCTGCGTACCGCCCCCCTCCCCGCCAAAAAAAAAGAATAAAATACCTCGGAATAAACTTAACCAAGGAGGTAAAGGACCTATACTCTGAAAACTATATAACAAACATGAAGGAAATTAAAGACGATAAAAGAAACAGAAAGATATACCATGTTCACAAATTGTTAGAATGCTATTATAATGTCCATACTACCCAAAGCAATCCCTATCAAAATACCCAAGACATTTTTCAAAGATTTAGAATAAATAATCCTAAAATTTATATGGAACAACAAAAGACCCCAAATAGCCAAGACAATCTTGAGAAAAAAGAACAAAGCTGGAGGTATCATGCTCCCTCACTTTAGACATTACTACAAAGCTGTAGTAATCCAAACAGTATGGTACTGGCACAAAAACACACACATAGATCAATAGAACAGAATAGGCAGCTAAGAAATGAATGCACACACTGGTGGTTCAATTGACCTATGACAAAGGAGACAAGAATATACAATGGAGAAAAACAGTCTCTGCTGTAAGTGGTGCTAGGACAATGGACAACTATATGTAAAAGAATGAAATTAGAACATTCTCTAACACCATATACAAAGAATAAACTCAAAATGGATTGAAGACCTAAATGTAAGAACAGAAACCAGAAATCTCGAAGAAAACATAGGCAAAACACTCTTTCCAATAAATTGTAGCAGAATTTTTCTGGATCTGTCACCTCAGGTAAAGGAAAAAACCCCAGAATAAACAAATGGAACCTAATTAAACTTAAAAGCTTTGACACTGCAAAGGAAACCATCAACAAAAGGAAACACAACCTATTGAATGGGAGAAAATATTTGCAAATGATATTTCTGATAAGGGGTTAATGTTCAAAATATATAAACAGCTCATACAACTCACTATCAAAAAAACAACCCAATTAAAAAAATGGGCAGAGACCTGAATTGACATTTTCCAAAGAAAACATACATATGGCCAACAGGCACATGAAAAGATTCTCAACTTCACTAATCATCAAGGAATTGCAAATCAAAACCACAATGAGGTACCACCTCACACCTGTCAGAACGGCCATCATCAAAAAGACCACAAATAACATGTTGGTGACGTGGAGAAAAGAGAATCCTAGCATATTCCTAGTAGGAATGTAAATTGGTACAGCCACTATGGAAAACAATAAGAACTTTCCTCAAAAAACTAAAAATAGAACTACCATATGATCCAAAAATACCACTCCTGAGGTACATATTCAAAGAAAATGAAAAGACTAATTCAAAAAGATATGCACCCAATGTTCATAGCAGAATTATTCACAACAGCCAAGATATGGAAGCAACCTAAGTATCCATCAATAGATGAATGAATAAACAAGTTGTGATACATACACACACACACACACACAGAGGAATATTTCTCAACCATAAAAATAAATGAAATTCTGCCATTTGCAACAATATGGACGGACCTACGGGATTTTATGCTTAGTGAAATAAGCCAAATACTGTAGTTATTACTTATATGTGGAATAAAATGAATATATAACAAAACAGACCCACAGATAGAACTAGTGGTCACCAGTGAGGAAAGGTAAGGTCAAGGGGCTCAACAGGGGTAGGGGATTAAGATGTACAAACTACTATGTATAAAGTAAATAAACTAAAAGGATATATTGTACAGCACAGGGAATTACAGCCATTGTTTTATAATAACTTTAAATGGAGTATAATCTATAAAAATATTGAATCACTAAGGTGCACACCTGAAACTAATACTGTATATCAACCATACTTCAATAAAAAAATTAGATTAAATTAAAAATACAATAAAACTTTTAAAGACTTATTATAAAAATAAAAACTGTAACCATCATTTGAAGCAAGAAAATATATGGATGTTTGAAAACTGGCTTGTCTCACTCATTAGTCTAAATGATTTACTTCTGTACACAATAATCTGAATTCTTACCTAAGCAAAAATCAAAAATTACTACAGGTTATCATACATCAGGACTAAATCCAGGCATTTACAGAGCAGCAAAATAAACTCATTGGTAAAAGAATAATACTGTAAAATTTCAAATATACAAAAAAAAAAAAAAAGAAGCACCTACAGTTTCCCAAAAAGTTTATAATCTCATAAGGGAAACAGGATAAGACTATTAAACTATAGTGCTTTATAGAAAACTACAAGTACTATACAGTAAAGGAACAAATAAAGTGCTATGGGAACATAAAGGAAGCAGAGATTTATTTCAATCAAGCAAAATAATAAGAATTTCATCATATATATCAAGTTAGGCCTTGAAGGATAAACAGGATGCAGTCATACAGGGATAGAGGGCATGTACTTAGAAAAATCCAGATGAACAAAAATTCAGAGACAGGAATTTGCAGAGAAATACAACAGAAATTAATTAAACTATTTTGGTTGAGATGCAGATCACCCAAAGGAAAGAGTCCAATTGAATGTGTTTGGACTCTATTTGCAGGCAGCATTTTGTGGTCTTTAAAAAAGAATAATAAATATAGCACCTTTCTTTTCAATCTAGGCTCTGAGCAAGTTAAGAAACATAAAAAAAGCATAAGAAATAAAAGACAAAAATTACCTTTATTGCTAATAAAGGCTAAATTGGAATTTTTCTTTCAGTGAACAACAAATGCATCTGTTAACTGAACCCCGTAATGAGGCAGATCTTCCCAGGTATAGAATGCGCTGAACCAACCCCCCACTTCGTATCATTCCCTACACAATCTCTGCAAGCAGTCTGTTCCATAAGCAGGAAAGGCAGGGCTACGCCAAGTATGCCCAGTTTATTCTTTGCAAATTTTCTAGTAGAAAATGTACTTCATATCCTCAAGGACAGAATGAGAAAGGAGGGTGGCATGAAACACCACTAACAGAGCTTCATCCATGGAAAAGGAAATACTATAAACAGCAAAGACACATTCCCCTTAACTTCAATCACTGAAGATTTCTAAACAGAATAACAACATGACAAAAGCTATACTTTGAAAAAGTTAGTCTGACATCAGTTGCAGGATGCTGAAAAACAAAAATGTTATTGTAACTGCCCAGGCAAGAGTAAATTAGGGCCTGAACCATAATAATATTTAATGTTAACCGGTTCTTAGTTCCAGGGGCTGTCTTCAGTTCACTTCATATATTAACTCAGCTCCAGTAAAGATGACATAAATGAGACAAAGAGGTGAAGACATACAACTAACAAATGGCATTTAAACTAGGAGTAGCAGCAGGAATAGAAAAGATGATATAGATGCAAAAAAAAAAAAAAGACAAAAACTGCATAAGCAAATGAGCAAATCAACAGACACTGACTTACTTGAATCAGAGAAGTTTATATAAGAATTTGTAAGAAAAGATTATATTAATTAGAAAAGCTGTAATTCAATGCTGGAAAGTTGGTAAGATAAGCATGAAAAGTACTATAGCTTCTTAGGAAAGGAAAGGTGGTTTTCTGTAACAGTATTTCTAAGAAAAACTAATCACTATTTCAATGTATTAAAGATACTCAAGAGTTTACTACATTCCATTGTTTGATATAGAGAACAGACAAATACGTGCAAAACCTAAGATCATAAGCCAGGGATACCTGAACATACCAGACCATTCATGACCACAAACAGCAGAGCATGATTTCCGAAGAAAGCATGTAATCACAATGGGTAAAATCAACTTCCTGACTTCATGCAGCTCCTCTTTCTTGCTCTACTACCCACTGGTTACACCCCTTTGGTACTTTCCCCCTAACTTCCTCAGGTCTAACTCAGAGACAAAATAGAACTTAGCAAAGATATTCCAAAAACCTCTGGCCCCGAAGTTCCAAATGGGCAGCTACTTAATTATAAAGTCAATACAGTTTACCACACCATTTTCGGAATTAAAATCAAACTGGGGAAGAAACAAAAACACAAAACATTGATCATAGGACTTCATGATCACTCTTTCATAATTTTCATTTATTTGTGCCTCTGTGTTGCATTCAAATTTTTGAATTTGATAGTCTAAATTCTTAAAGACTATCTTCCTGTTCACTAATTCTGTCTTCAGCTGTATTCAGTTTGTTGTTTCACCATTTTACAAGTTTCTAATTTCAACTCTAATGTTTTTCATTTCTACTATTGGCTCTTTTTCAAATCTGCCTTCTTATTAAACTTTTAACCCTTATTCATATTTTCTATACCTACTATTACTATACAAGCTATTAAATATTCCAAAAGATAAAGGTTTTATGAGCCTGATTCTGTTGTTTGTTGTTTCAGATGACTCTCATTCATGGACTATTGTTACATTTTCATGTACAGTATGATTTTAGATTATGACCTTAAATGCCATAGAACTTGCTTCTGGGAGACCTGTGAGGCCTAAATTGACAGTGTCATCCTTTAGAAAGGACTGGTAGTTATTTCTGCCAATCATTTCAAGGCACTACCAACTCAAGAATGCTTTAAATTCTCACCTTGAAGATTTTCAGCTGTAAACCAAATTCTGTACTCAACCATATATGCCCTAGATTTATAAATATAATATACATTTAAACTCACTTCCTACAAAAAAAATTTAAAAGAACATATCACATTTCATAGTTGTTCCCACTGATTTATTAAATACCACAAAAAATAATATCTTACAAGTAAAACTGCATTTACATAAATGTGTATCAGTTAAAGGCAAATCAGAAAGTTAAAGCATTTTAAATGTTCTCTTACCTGTTCAAGTGCTTGGGTTTTCTCTTGCTCTATTTTCCTTATAGTTTCCTTTTCAGCTTTGAGTGATAATGATGACACAGTTTTAACAGACATAAAATCAACAGTCATCCATTCATCCCTCTGTTAAGAAAAAGAAGTCACTTCAATCTAAATTGATCAGAACAACACTAAACACTTAACAACAAATTAGAGATTCTGGAGGCACTCAAACCTGGATTAAATCCCACATGGCTGTATAACTTAAAGCAAGTTTCTTAGTCTCTCTAAGCCTTCTTCTCTCCCCTGTAAAAATGGGTTAAAATACCTACCTTTCAGGAATGTTTTAAGGAGTTAACAAGAAAACTGACTTAAGGCATCTAGCCCAATGCCGGATATACAACAGGCACTCAAACATAGTTCTTTTCACCTTTCTTTCTTCACTGTTGCTAACAGTGTAAATATAGCACTCTTCCTCAGGCGTATGAACTATAACCCAAAATTTGTGAACTATTCAACTATAAGCATTGCTAAGAAAATTATGGCATGAAGTGAAGGGAAAGAAAACCTGTGACTGAACTCTACTCACTGTAGAAAATTCAGATAGATGTAACAATACAAAATTTCAAGTACATAAGGGGAAAAGTGCCACTTCCTTATCAACAACCAGAGGTAGGAAACCCTCTGAGGGACTAGAATAGGGATAAATGCTAACTTTCCCACAGGAGAAGAAGGGGAGTGAAAAGGATCAGCGAACAGCATTATTGCTAAAATTACTCTTAAAAGTATACTGTTTACAAAGTCTAGTTTTTCTTCTGACTAAATTACAATCATCTTTCATTTTAACATTCATCTACTCTTGTAAGTTGATGCTTCTTTGTTTAAAATCAGGCTGCTTACCTGAATAACTTGGTTGTCTTCTTTTTCTGACTTTTCATCTTTCACCTTCCAGGCCTTTTCCTTGCCAGAAGTGTGGGAGGGAACAGCCTCAACCCACTCATCTTCAGAGCTCTAAGAATATTTAACATATAAGTAGAATTCTCAAATTTACATACTTCCGTATAAAAACTCTGTGTGGGTCCACTCTTCCTCCTTTTCTCAACCCTTAAATATCAACTTTGTTTGGGTTTCCAGTCTTCTCCAACTATACTTTTTAATCTCTAGACATTCCACTTGGGACATTAAATCCACTCTCATGACTTAAACTACCACAATTATACTGATATCTTTCTAATTTATCCACCCAAAGTTTCTGTGATTTAAACAACTGCCTACAATATTTAAATGCCATGCTGAACGCAGTAAGAACAAAAAGTGAACCCAGCATCTACTTCCACAATACTTGATCCTTCTTCTATATATTTGAATTGAGATACCTGGCATCACCAACCACCCACTTACCCGAGTCAGAAATCTCAGGATCACCTTACTCCTCCCATCTAAACCTACAGCTGTCATTTCCAAAAGATTTCTCAACTACAGTGAACACCAAATGATTATCATGGGAGTTCACCTCCATCCCTGGCCACAGCTGACTGTTTCAGAGGTAGGCACCTGAACCAATTAATTTCAATCATAGTCACTCTGCAGGAATTTGAAACCAAGGCTAAATGGTTTACTCTATAACAAAGGAGAACTCGAAAGGCATTGGCAGAGACCATTTCTGTTATGAGGCACAGAATTCAGGAAAATTTTATCTATATCAAGAAAAGCAAAAATAGAACTGAGAGGGAAAAAAAAGGAAGATGGTAAGAAGATTCATAAAAGCTTTCATGACTCCAGTTTGAGCTGTTCCTAAAACCCAGGTGCATTCCTATATGTCCTATGAGACTTTTGTGTTCTAATAATAAATCCCTCCCCTTTTGGGGGGAGGGTGGTTAAACCAATTTAAGTTTGGTTTCTGCTACCTACAACCAAGAGTCCCAACAAATATATACTCCTTCCTCCCCATTCTTAAAGCAGCAGCCCTAGATCAGACCTGCTTTTCTCTCACTTAGACAACTGGAAAAACCAAATTAGTCTCCAAAACCCTATTCTTTCCTGCTCCCTTTCATTCTCCAACCCCCACCCTAAAAACCTTTAGAGTATTATAAAAGGCGTATCTGACCACAGTACTCCTCTTCTTTGACTCCCTGTCATAAAGACGACTGTTACGCCTTTTCTTTCCTACCAATAGAACCCAATTTTATTTGGAGATGTAATGTGCCTCCCTTGCTGGAGAGTGAAACCTTAATCAAGTCTCCAATAAGGTGGAAATGAAAGTACTATGTAGGACTTTCTGGAAGTTACAAAAAAGAGGGCATCCTCGTTCCTGTTACCTAGACTAAGAGGTACTTTTTAAAGACAATGGAGGAACAAAACTAGAAGACTTGGTCCCAGAAGACCACACTAAATTGCCTACTTGATTTCTTCTATATGAAAGAAAAGTTAGAGATTGGTTCAAGATGGCAGAGTAGAAGGACGTGAGCTCACTCCCTCTAGCGAGAGCACTGGAATCACAACTAACAGCTCAATGATCATTGATAGGAGAACACTGGAACTCACCAAAAAAGATACCCCACATCCAAAGACAAAGAAGAGGGTGCAATGAGATGGTAGGAGGGGCGCGATCACAATAAAATCAAACCCCATAACCACTAGGTGGGTGACTCAAAACTGGAGAACAATTATACCACAGAAGTCCACCAACTGGAGTGAAGGTCCTGAGCCCCGTGTCAGGCTTCCCAACCTGGGAGTATGGCAACAGGAGGAATTCCCAGAGAATCAGACTTTGAAGGCTAGTGGGATTTGATTGCAGGACTTCAACAGGACTGGGGGAAACAGAGACTCCACTCTTGGAGGGCACACACAAAGTACTGGGTGCATAATGACCCATGGGGAAGGAGCATGGGTCTAGACTGAACTAGACCTACCTGCCAGTGTTGGAGGGTCTCCTGCAGAGGCGGAGGACAGCTGTGGCTCACTGCAGGAACAAGGACACTGGCAGCAGAAGTTCCAGGAAGTACTCCTTGGTGTAAGCCCTCCCAGATTCCACCATTAGCCCCACCAAAGAGCCTTTAACCTACAGTGTTGGGTCGCCTCAGGCCAAACAACCAACAGGGAAGGAACTCACCCAACAGCAGAAAAGAAGATTAAAGTTTTACTGAGCTTTGCCTACCAGAGCAACACTGAGATCTACCCACCACCAGTCCCTCCCATCAGGAAACGCACAAGCCTCTTAGATAGACTCACTCACCAGAGGGCAAACCACAGAAGAAGAACCACAATCCTGCAGCCTGTGGTACGAAAACCACATTCACAGAAAGATGGACAAGATAAAAAGGCAGAGGATTAAGTACCAAATGAAAGAACAAGATAAAACCCCAGAAAAACAACTAAAGAAGTGGAGATAGGCAATCTTCCAGAAAAAGAATTCAGAATAATGATAGTGAAAATGATCCAGGACATCGGAAAAAGAATGGAGGCAAATATCGAGAAGATGCAAAAAATGTTTAACAAAGACCTAGAAGAATTAAAGAACAAACACCTAGAAGAATGAAAAAACAAACAAACAGAAATGAACAATACAATGACTAAAATGAAAAATACACTAGAAGGAATCAACAGCAGAATAACTAAGGCAGAAAAACAGATAAGTAACCGGGAAGACAGATGGTGGAATTCACTGCCGCAGAAGAGAATAAAGAAAAAAGAATGAAAAGAAATGAGGGCAGCCTAAAAGACCTCTGGGAAAACATTAAACAAACCCACATTCATATTATAGAGGTCCCAGAAGGACAGGAGAGAGAAAAAGGACCCGAGAAAATATCAGAAGAGATTATAGTAGAAAACTTCCCTAACACGGGAAAGAAAATAGCCGCCCAAGTCCAGGAAGCGCAGAGTCCTAGGCAGGAGAAACCCAAGGAGAAACTTGCCAAGACACATAGTAATCAAACTGACAAAAATTAAAGACAAAGAAAACTTATTAAAAGCAAGAAGAGAAAAATGACAATTCACATACAAGGGAACTCCCATAAGGTTAACAGCTGATTTCTCAACAGAAACTCTACAAGGCAGAGGGGAGTGGCACGATATATTTAAAGTGATGAAAGGGAAGAACCCATAAGCAACATTCCCCAGCAACAATCTCATTCATATTCAACAGAGAAATCAAAAGCTTTACAGACAAGCAAAAGCTAAGAGAATTCAGCAACACCAAACTAGCTCTACAAGAAATGCTAAAGGAATTTCTCTAAGGGGGAAACAAAATAGAAGAAAACAAAAACAAACAAAAAACAATTAAGAAAATGGTAACAGGAACATACATATCGATAATTACCTTAAATGTGAATGGATTAAATGCTCCAACCAAAAGACACAGGCTTACTGAATGGATACAAAAACAAGACCCACATATATGATGTCTACAAGAGACCCACTTCAGAACTAGGGACACATACGGACTGAAAGTGAGGGGATGGAAAAAGATGTTCCATGCAAATGAAAATCAAAAGAAAACTGGAGTAGCAATACTCAAATCAGATAAACTAGACTTTAAAATAAAGAATGTTACAAGAGACAAGGAGAGACACTACAAAATGATCAAGGGATCAATCCAAGAAGAAGATATAACAATTATAAATATATATGCACCCACCACAAGAGTACCTCAATACATAAGGCAAATGCTAACAGCTATAAAAGAGGAAATCGATAGTAACACAATAATAGTGGGGGATTTTAACACCTCACTTACACCAATGGACAGATCACCCAGACAGAATATTAATAAGGAAATACAAGCTTTAAACAACAAAATAGACCAACTCGATTTAATTGATAATTATAGGACATTCCATTCAAAAAAAAAGATTATACTTTCTTCTCAAGTACACACGGAACATTCTCCAGGATAGATCACATCTTGGGTCACAAATCAAGCCTCAGTAAATTTAAGAAAATAGAAATCATATCAAGCATCTTTTCCAACCACAATGCTGTGATCAGAAATAGATTACAGGGAAAAAAATGTAAAAAACACAAACATGTGGAGGCTAAACAATACATTATTAAATAACAAAGAGGTCACTGAAGAAATCAAAGAGGAAATCAAAAAATACCTAGACACAAATGACAATGAAAACATGACGATCCTAAACCTATGGGATGCAGCAAAAGCAGTTCTAAGAAGGAAGTTTATAGCTATACAAGCCTAACTCAAGAAACAAGAAAAATCTCAAATAAATAATCTAAACTTACACCTAAAGGAACTAGAGAAAGAAGAACAAACAAAACCCAAAGTTCGTAGAACAAATCATAAAGATCACAGTGGAAATAAATGAAACAGAAACCAAGAAAACAATAGCAAAGATCAATAAAACTAAAAGCTGGTTCTTTGAGAAGATAAACAAAATTGATAAACCTTTAGCCAGACTCATCAAGAAAAAGAGGGAGAGAACTCGAATCAATAAAATTAGAAGTGAAAACGGAGAAGTTACAACAGACACCGCAGAAATATAAAGCATCATAAGACACTACTACAAGCAACTCTGTGCCAATAAAATGGACAACCTGGAAGAAATGGATGAATTCTTAGAAAGGTATAACCTTCCAAAACTGAAGCAGGAAGAAACAGAAAACATAAACAGACCAGTCACAAGTAATGAAACTGAAACTGTGATTAAAAATCTCCCAACAAACAAAAGTCCAGGACCAGAGGGTTTCACAGGTGAATTCTATCAAACATTTAGAGAAGAGCTAACACTCATCCTTCTCAAACTCTTCCAAAAAATTGCAGAAAAAGGAACACTCCCAAACTCATTCTACGAGACCACCATCACCCTGATACCAAAACTAAAGATACTACAAAAAAAAGAAAATTACGGACCGATATCACTGATGCAAATGCAAAAACCCTTTAAAAAATGCTAGCAAATAGAATCCAACAACACATTAAAAGGATCATACACCATGATTAAGTGGGATTTATCCCAGGGATGCAAGGATTCTTCAATATATGCAAATCAATTAATGTGATACACCATACTAACAAATTGAAGAATAAAAACCCTATGATCATCTCAATAGATGCAGAAAAAGTTTCTGACAAAGCTCAACACCCATTTATGATAAAAACTCTCCAAAAAGTGGGCACAAAGGAAAACTACCTCAAAATAAAGGCCATATATGACAAACATCATTCTCAACAGTGAAAAACTGAAAGCATTTCCTCTAAGATCAGGACCAAGACAAGGATGTCCACTCTTGCCACACTTATTCAACATAGTTTTGGAAGTCCTAGCCATGGCATTCAGAGAAGAAAAAGAAATAAAAGGAATACAAATAGGGAAAGAAGAAGTAAAGCTGTCGCCGTTTACAGACGACATGATACTATACATATAAAATCCTAAAGAGGCCACCGGAAAACTATTAGAACTCATCAATGAATTTGGTAAAGTTGCAGGATACAAAATTAATGCACAGAAATCTCTTGCATTCCTATACACTAACAATGAAAGATCAGAAAGAGAAATTGAGGAAACAATCCCATTGACCACTGCAACAAAAAGAATAAAATACCTAGGAATAAACCTACCTAAGGAGGTAAAAGACCTGTGCTCAGAAAACTATAAGATACTGATGAAAGAAATCAAAGATGACACAGACAGAGAGATATACCATGTTCTTGGATTGGAAGAATCAATACTGTGAAAATGACTATACTACCCAAAGCAATCTACAGATTCCATGCAATCCCTATCAAATTACCAATGGCATTTTTTACAGAACTAGAACAAAAAAATCTTAAAATTTTTATAGAGACACAAAAGACCCCAAATAGCAAAAGCAATCTCGAGGTAAAAAAACGGACCTGGAGGAATCAGACTTCCTGACTTCACACTACACTACAAAGCTACAGTAATCAAGACAATATGGTACTGGCACAAAAACAGACATTTAGACCAATGGAACAGGATAGAAAACCCACAGATAAACCCATGCACCTATGGTCAACTAACCTATGACAAAGGAGGCAAGGATATACAATGGAGAAAAGACAGTCTCTTCAATAAGTGGTGCTGGGAAAACCGGACAGCTACATGTAAAAGAATGAAATTAGAGCACTCCCTAACACCATACACAAAAATAAACTCCAAATGGATTAAAGACCTAAATGTAAGACTAAATACTGTAAAACTCTTAGAGGAAAACATAAGAGGAACACTCTCTGACATAAATAACAGCAAGATCTTTTCCAACCCACCTCCTAGAATAATGAAAATAAAAACAAAAATAAACAAATGGGACATAATTAAACTTAAAATCTTTTGCACAGCTAAGGAAAACATAAACCAGAGGAAAAGGCAACAGTCAGAATGGGAGAAAATATTTGCAAATGAAGCAACTGACAAAAGATTAATCTCCAAAATATGAAAACAGTTCATGCAGCTCAATATTAAAAAAAACAAGCCAATCAAAAAATGTGCAGAAGACCTAAATAGACATTTTTCCAAAGACATACAGATGGCCAAGAGGCACATGAAAATCTGCTCAACATCACTAATTATTAGAGAAATGCAAATTAAAACTATGAGGTATCATCTCACAACAGTTAGAACAGGCATCATCAGAAAATCTACAAACAACAAATGCTGGAGAGGGTGTGGAGAAAAGGGAATGCTCTTGCACTGTTGATGGGAAGGTAAAATGATACAGCCACTATGGAGAACAGTATGGAGGTTCCTTAAAAAACTAAAAATAAAATTACCATATGACCCAGCAATCCCACTACTGGGCATATACCCAGAGAAAACCATAATTCAAAAAGACACACGCACCCCAATGTTCACTGCAGCACTATTTACAATAGCCGGGTCATGGAAGCAACCTAATGCCCATCAACAGATGAATGGATAGAGAAGATGTGGTACATATCTACAATGGAATGGAATATTACTCAGCTACAAAAAGGAACGAAATTGGGTCATCTGTAGAGACATGGATGGACCTAGAGACTGTCATACAGATTGAAGTAAGTCAGAAAGAGAAAAACAAATATCCTACATTTATGCATATATTTAGAACCTAGAGAAATGGTACAGATGAACAGGTTTCCAAGGCAGAAATAAAGACACAGATGTAGAGAACAAACGTATGGACACCAAATGGGGGGGTGCAGGGGATAAATTGGGAGATTGGGATTGACATATATACACTAATATGTATAAAATAGATAACTAATAAGAACCTGCTATATAAAAAAATAAAAATAAAATTCAGAAAAATAAAAAAGAAAAGTTAACTATTTTTATATTCTATATATTTTATATTAACCAATGGCTATTCTGGGGTTCTCTAATAACACAAATGAACCTAATTTGATGATATACTCCGTACTGAATAATTCAAACTTCTTGGTTTACAAAGTCCTTTCAACTCTTACAATTTCATCTCCATTCATTCTCCTCGTTTTATAGTCTAATATTGTTAAGTTGTTTATAGTTGTATTTACCTACATACATACATAAACACACATGCACACACAGACACTTTTATATCATGTTATCTCCTACTTCCACGCCTTGCTCTCACAATTCCTTGTGCACACACACCTCTATATGCCAGGGTGATTCTTACTCCTCCTTTAAGTCTCAACTCAAGCATCATTTCCTCAAAACCTGCATATGAAATCCTCCTTCCCTTAATACCTTGAAATGCCTTGGCATCATGAGATTACATACTGGAAGTATGTGTCTGTTTAATTATAAAATGAGTTCCCCAAAAGTTTGAACTCTATATATTCGTATTCCCCATGTATATAAAATGCCTGGCAAAGGGCTGGCATTCAATAAATGTGCATTAAAATTAACTCAATCCACCCTTGCAAAAGCCCAGGTCAGAAACTTTAAGCAGCAGCCTGCATTAAATACTAGGTACTGAATGAAAGAAGCATATGTGATAAAGCTAGTACTCATTTTTCATTTACACAACAACTGGACCATTCTGTACAACTCTCCTGCCTCCATTCCCTTTCTATTAATTTTGTTGCTAATTTTCACTATTATTCACTCACCTCACCACTTCAGCATGACTTATGTTCCCCTCTCCCCACGCTATGACCTAAGTTCTCCTGCTGTTTCAATCCTCCATCCTACCTTGAAGAACTCATAAACCATCAATGTGCCTCTTGACCTAAGACAGCTCCCAGGACTCTTCCTCTCATGTGTAGCCATCATAATTAACCACACCTCTAATCCCATCTAACAGTCAAAACCTAAATACAGGACCAAAACAGAAAAGTGCCACCAACAAAAACATATGTAAATGTACATATTTTATATATACACATATATATATATATTAAGTATTACATATGTATATAAAATACATGTACTTATATTTGCATAATACACATAAAATGCACACATTTTATATTTAAAATATAAAGTACCTACATAAATATATATGTTTCTCAAAGATACTTGAAGACTTCTGCACTGGCCATGAAAAAATAAATGCTACATCAAACTAGAAAAACATACAGAAATGGAAATAAAATTAAAAATATAAGAAACAACTGTTTTTAGACATTGAATCTCAGTTGTGCAGGACTATGATCCCTGAGAAAAGGCAAACAAACGAGGTGAGTGCTACAATTACACTCTACTGCTTTTTGCCTAGTGGTACATTCTAGACCATGGCACAAGGCAGGGTAACTCAAGCCCAATATGAAAATCTCACTGAGATAAGAAAACAGAATTTTTACTTTGTGATGGCTGAGATAGAGCATCCACGAAAAGGGAGCTACACAGAGAAAGAACTCCAGAAAACTATGTAAGAGACCCCTGTAGTCTTTAACTGAATACCAAACTGAACATTCTTAGGATGCAAGTCCACAAGGATAGACAAAGAATAATTACCATGGAAGGAACAATTATTAGAGTGTTATGAGCTGAGAAATCCCCAGAGCTCACAAAGGGCTAGAAGACATTCTAGTTCCCACCAACCAGAATAGAGAAATCTCCTTGAATACCGAGGGCAATCAGCAGAGAAACCACAAAGGCACACCTTAGCATGTCTTAGAAGTAATGGCTACTCTAGATGCACACACACATAACTTAAACACCAGCCTTTGAAAAGTATTAAGCTAATACACAAGTAACCTACTCCCCGCCAAAAGAAAACTCAAGAACCTTTCAAGGAAGACAACAAATCCAGTAGTCACAATATAACTTTCACAAGGTTCAGCATCTAATTAGAAATTACTAGACATTCAAAGCAGGAAAATGTGACCCAAAGACAAGAAATCTGTTAATCAAAACAGAACAAGAACTAAAGAGATAATGACATAGCAAACTAGGATTTTGACACCGCTATTATAAATATGCCCAAGGAAAGGAAAGCATGAACAAATAGAAGTCAAAATGAAGATATAAAAAAGACCCAAATGAAATATCTAATGATAAAAAATACAATAACTGAAATGAAAACCTTAATGACTGGGGATAACAGCCAACTAGATGCTACAAAAGAAAAGGCTAGTGAACTTGAACCTAAAATGCAACAGTAAAATTTATCCAAACTGAAGAACAGAAAAGGCTAGAACAAAAGTAAATAAAGGCTCAGTGACTTATGGGACAGAATTAAGGATACTAGCAGAATAAGAGGGGACACAAAAAACATTTCATGAAATAATAGCCAGAAAGTTTCAAATTTGATGGAAACTATGAACTCATAAATAAAAAAAGCACAATGAACCCAAGGCAGGATAAAGACAAAGAAAACAATATCAAACATCATAATTGATTTGCTAAAAAAATGATAAAGAAAAAATTTTAAAAGCATTCAGAGCAGAAAGAAATATATACAGAGAGAAAGGGATAAACATGACTGCAAATTTTTCTCATTAGGAACAATGTAGGTAAACGACAATGAAATGACATCTTAAAGTACAGGAAAAGAACTATAAACTTAAAATTATCTGTCTAGGAAAAAAAAACTTTAAAAATGAAGACTAAACAAAACAAATTTTCAGACAAACAATAACTTAGAGAAATGTCACAAAATAAGCCCCAGTAAAATTAAGAAAACTGCAAGCATCTTTGCCAATGCTGTGAGACTAGAAACCAAGTACAAGAAAAAAAACTGCAAAAAAACATAAACATGTGGAGGCTAAAGAATTTGCTACTAAAAACCTAATGGATCACTGAAGAAATCAAAGAGGAAATAATACCTAGAGACAAATAACACTGAAAACGTGACGATCCAAAACATATGGGATGAGAAAAAGCAGTTCTAAGAGGGAATTTTACAGCGATACAAGCTTATGTCAGGAAGCAAGAAAAAACTCAAATAAAGAACCTAACTTACCCCTGAAGAAACAAGCAAAAGAAGAATCAAAACTCAAAGTTAGTAGAAGGAAAGAAACCGTAAAGGTCAGAGCAGAAATAAATGAAACAGAGACTAAAAAAACAACAGAAAAGATCAATGAAACTAAAAGCTTGTTCTCTGAAAAGATAAACAAAACCAATAAACCTTTAGCCAGATTCATCAGAGAAAAAGAGAAATGGTCCAATCAGAAATGAAAAAGTATAAGTTACAACACCACAGAAATACAAAAGATCAAAAGAAACTACTAAGAACAACTATATGCCAATAAAATGAAAAACCCAGAAGAAACAGACGAATTCTTGGAAAGGTACAATCTCCCAAGACTGAACAAAGAAGAAATAGAAAAGTATGAATACATCAATTATCAGTAATGAAACTGAATCAGTAATTAAAAACAAACAAACAAACTCCAAACAGACAAAAGTCCAGGACCAGATGGCTTCACAAGTGAATTCTACCAAACATTTAGAGAAGAGTTAACAGCTATCCTTCTCAAACTATTCCAAAAAAATTGCAGAGGAAGGAACATTTCCAAACTCATTCTCTGAGGCCAGAATCACCCTGATACCAAAACCAGACAAACATATTGAGAAAAAAAATTACCAGCCAATATCACTGCTGAAGATAGATGCAAAAATCCTCAACAGGAGATAAGCAAATTGAATCCAACAAAACATTAAAAGGATCATTCACCTTTGTCAAGTAGGATTTAGCCCAGGGATGCAAGGATTTTTCAATACTCACAAATCAATCCATGTGATACACCACATTAACAAATTGAAGAATTAAAACCATATGACCATCTCAATAGATGCAGAAAAAGCTTACCTTAAAGTTCAACAGCCATTTATGATAAAAACTCTCCAGAAAGTGGGCATAATAAAGGCCATATGTGACAAATCCACAGCTAATGTCATGCTCAATTTCCTCTAAGTTCAGGAACAAAACAAGGATGCCCACCCTTGTCACTTTTATTCAACATAGTTTTAGAAGTCCTAGCCATGATCGGACAAGAAAAAGAAATAAAAGGAGTCCAAATTGGAATAGAAGAAGTAAAACTGTCATTATCTAGCAATGACATGACACTATACATAGAAAATCCTAAAAGCACTACCAGAAAACTACTAGAGCTTATCTATGAATTCAGTAAAGTTGCAGGATACAATATTAATATACAGAAATCTGTTGCATCTCTATACACTAACAGTGAACTATCAGAAAGAGAATGTAAGAAACAACCCCATTTACCACCACATCAAAAAGAATAAAATATCTAGGAATAAGCCTACCTAATGAGGTAAAAGACCTGTACTCAGAATAATATATGACACTGATGAAAGAAACTGAAGACACAAAGAGAAAGATATATCTGTGTTCCTGGATTGAAAGAATCAACACTGTTAAAATGACCATACTACCCAAGGCAATCTACAGATTCACTGCAATCCCTATCAAATTACCAATGGCATTTTTCACAGAACTAGAACAAATAATTGCAAAACTTGTATGGAAACACAAAAGGCGTTGAATAGCTAAAGCTATCTTGAGAAAGAAGAACAGAGCTGGAGGAATCATGCTCCCAGACTTCAGATTATACTACAAAGCTACAGTAATCAAAACAGTATGGCACTGGCACCAAAAAAAAAAGACACATAGATCAATGGAACAGGATAGAGAGCCCAGAAATAAACCCACACACCTATGGTCAATTAATCTATGACAAAGGAGGTAAAAATATACAACGGAGAAAAGACAGTCCCTTCAGTAAGTGGTGCTGGGAAAACTGGACGGCTACACGTAAAAGAATGAAATTAGAACATCCTCTTAACACTGTATACAAATATAAACTCAAAATGGATTAAAGACCTAAATGTAAGACCTATACTATAAAACTCGTAAAAGAAAACATAAGCAGAACACTCTTTGACATATATCACAGCAATATATTTTTGGATCCGTCTCTTAAAGCAAAGGAAACAGAAGCAAAAGTAAATAAATGGGACCTAATTCAACTTAAAATCTTTGGCACAGCAAAGGAAACAACTGACAAAACGAAAAGACAACCTACTGAATGGGAGAAAATATTTGCAAATGATATGACTGATAAGGGGTTAATACCCCACATATATAAACAACTTATACAACTCATAATCAAAAAAACAAATAACCCATTTAAAAAATGGGCAGAAGATCTGAACAGACATTTTTCCAAAGAGGAAATGAGGATGGCTGACGGGCGAAAGGATACTCAACATCGTTAATCATCAGGGAAATGCAAATCAAAACCACAATGAGATATCACCTCACACCTGTCAGAATGTCTATTATCAAAAAGAACGCGGGCCTCCCTGGTGGCGCAAGTGGTTGAGAGTCCGCCTGCCGATGCAGGGGATACGGGTTCGTGCCCCGGTCTGGGAGGATCCCATATGCCACGGAGCGGCTGGGCCCGTGAGCCATGGCCGCTGGGCCTGCGCGTCCGGAGCCTGCGCGTCCGGAGCCTGTGCTCCGCAACGGGGGAGGCCACAACAGTGAGAGGCCCGCATACCGCAAAAAAAAAAAAAAAAAAAAAAAAAAGAACACAAATGACAAATGACAAGGATGTGAAGAAAAGGGAACCATGTTACACTGTTAGTGAGATGTAAACTGGTGCAGCCACTGTGGAAAACAGTATGGAGGTTTCTCAAAAAACTAAAAATACAACTACCATATGATCTAGCAATTCCACTCCCAAGTATATACCCCCCAAAAACAAAAACACTAATTCAAAAAGATACATGAACCCTAATGTTCAGAGCAGCATTATTTACAATCGCCAAGGTATGGAAGCAACCGAAATGTCCACCAACAGATGAATGGATAAAGATATGGCATATATATATATATACAATAGAATGGCATATATAAATATACTCAGCCATAAAAAAGAATGAAGTTTTGCCATTTGCAGCAACATGGACAGACCTGGAGGGCATTATGCTAAGTGAAGTAGTAAGTGAGACAAAGAAAGACAAATACTACAAAATATCACTTATATGTGGTATCTAAAAATAACAAACGAGTGAATAAAACAAAAAGGAAGTAGACTCATAGATATAGAGGGTAAACTAGTAGTTAACAGTGGGGAGAGAGAAGGGGAAAGGGGCAATATAGGCACAGGGGATTAAAATTAAGGGTTATTATGGGATTATATTAAATCATGTCTGTGAAACTTTTGAAAAGTATAAGGCACTACAGAATTTAAAAAAAATCTTTCATTCAACTAAAAAGATAGAATGAATCAATGAATGAATAAACAAATAAGAATACTAAAATAAAACCAATTAATCCAAATGAAGCTAGGAAAAGGAAGAGAAAAAATAAATGGGACAAATAGAAAAGGGAAAGCAAGATGGCAGACAAACTCAAACATACCTGTAATTACATTAAACATAAATAATCTAAACCAGCACCATTTAATAGGATCTTTCTATACCTACACCGCCCAATATGGTAGCCACTAACCTAGCCATATGTGTCTACAAACACTTAAAAAATTTGGCTAGTGAGACTGAAGAAATGAACTTTCAACCTGATATAACTTCAGTAAATTTTAACCAAAAATGTTAGTCAATATGGCTGTCATATTATATAGTGGAGAAGATCCTCTAATTTAAAAGGAAGAAACTGATAAGCTAGATAAAAAAGCAAGCCCCAAACACAGACTGTCCACAAGAAATACACTTTCAATATAAAATAAACAGATACATTAAAACTAAAAGATTAAAAAAAATACACCATGAAAACAAAAAGTCAGAAAACTGAAAAGGCTTTATTACTATGAGACAAAAGTAGACCTTAAAGAAGAATATTACCAGAAATAAAGAGGAACATTTCATGATATAATCGTCAATTCATCAAGGAGATACAACAATCCTAAATGTGTATGTATCTAACAAGACTTCAAAATACATGTGGCAAAAACTGACAAAACTGAAAGAAGAAAAAGACAAATCCACAACACAGAGATTTTACTGCTGCTCTCTCAGTAACTGACAGAAGAGGAAAACAGAAAATCAGTAAGAATACAGATGACTTAACACTATGAATAAACTTTCCCATGTTGACATTCACAGAACACTACAACTAACAACAGCTGAATATACATTCATTTCAATTCCATAAGGAATTTTCACCAAGATAGAGCATAGGCTAGGCCATAAAATTAGTCTCTATGATTTTTTTAAACTAAATTATACAGGGTATGTTTTATGACAACAACAGAATTAAATTTGAAGTCAAAAACAAAAACAAAACTGGTTAAATCCACAAATACCTGGAAAATTTTAAACTCATATATAGTCTGTAAGTTTAAAAAAAAGTAACAAAATCTATTAGAAAATATTTTGAAAAGATGACAATGAAAACATAACACATCAAAATTAGTTAGATGGAGATACAACAGTGCTAGGAGAAAAAAATGTAGATTAAATACTCATTAGAAAATAAGAAAGATTTAGAATCAAAGACCTATAAACCCACTTCAGGAAGCTAGAAAAAGAAGAGCAAATTAAATACAAAATAGGTAATAGGAAAGAAACAGTAAAAAGACAGTGGAAATCAACAAAATAGAAAACACACAACTAGAAAATTAATGAACCTAAAAGGCAATTCTTTGAAAAGATTAATAAAATTGATAAACCTAAAACTATTCTAACCAAGGAAACAAAGAGAAAATAGAAATAGCCAAAATCAGGAATGAAAGAGGGGACATAACTACAGACTCGACAGACATTAAAAGGACAATAAAGGAATATTACAGTGTTATGACAATAAATTCAACAATTTAGATGAAATAAACAAATTCCTTGCAAACCTTAATTCTAAAACTAACTCAAGAATAAAGAGAAAACATTTAATACAGATATTAAAGAAATTAAATTTGTGCTTTAAGCATCCCACAAAGAAAACTCCAGGCCCAAACAGTTTGACCAGTGAGTTTTAACAATCCTTTAAGGAAGAAATCACACCAATCCTGCACAAACTCTTCTACAAATGGAAGAACAGGGAATATTTCCTAATTCATACGTGAGGCCAGCATTACCCTTACAACAAAACCCAATAGCCCTCATAAACACAGATGCAAAAATTCTCAACTAATTGTGAGCAAATCACATCAGAAAAAAATATATAAAATAAAATGCGCTTGTAAGTATATAAAAATATTTTATAATTAAATAAACAAGAATAACCAAATAGAGTATATCCCAGAAATTCAGGTTGCTGTAACATTCAAAAATCAACCAATGTAATTCTCTATATTAACAGAATAAAAGAGAAAAATCATGATTATATAAATAGATGCAGAAAAAGTGTTTGACAAAATCCAATGCTATTCAAGACACCAACTCTTAGAAAAAAATAAAAATAGAGGAGAATTTACTCAGTCTAAAAGGGCATACATGAAAAGTCCACAGCTAACATCATGCTTCAAGGTGAAAGGTAAATGCTTTCCACTTAAGATAAAGAACAGGTAAGGATGTCCACTCTCACCACTTCTATTCAACACTATATTGAAGGCCTAGCGAGTGAAATAAAATAACAAAAAATTAACAAATGGGATAAAACGCCTAGAGATCGGAAAGAAAAAAAAGTGTCTTTATTCACACATAACATAATCATGTACTAAGAAATCAACCAAAAAAACTAACACTAGTACTTGTGAATTTAGCAAGGTGACAAGATACAAGGTAAATATACAAAAATCCACTGTAAACGTATGTGCTAGCTGCAAATACACAAAAAATAAGATTTATTTTAATTACATTTCCAACAGCACCCCAAGAAAATATAAAAAATATAACAAAAGATGATAGTAAGACCTCTACACTGAAAATTCCAGAACACCGTGAGAGAAATAAAAGAAGACTTAAAGAGATGGATAGATATACCACATGCATGATGGGTTGGAAGACTCTCTATTTTAAGATATTAATTCTCCCAAAATTGATCTATTGATGCAAAACAATTCCAATCAAAATATCAGTACATACTTTTGTTGAAAGTGACAGGGTGATTCTAAAATTTATTTTAAAAATGCAAAGAACTTAGAGTAGCAAACAATTTTCAAAAAGAACAAAATCACAGAACTTACACTACTTTATTCCAAGACTTACCCTAAAATTGCAGTAATTACGATAGTTTATTTACTGGCCAAGGACAGACACGCAAGCCAAGGGAACAGAACAGAGTCTAGAAATTAACCCACAAATATATATGCTCAATTGTATTTAAAACAAAGGAGCCTAAGTAATTCAACAGAGAAAGGTTAGCCTTGTCAACAAATGATTTTGGAACAAGTGGAAATCCATTTGAAAAAACTGAACTTTGACACTACATACCGTAAGCAAAAATTAACTCAAAATGAATCGTTGATAAACGAAAAAGCCAAAGCTACAAAACTTCTTGAAAAAAACACAGGAGAAAATCTTCACAACATTGAGATGTGCAAAAATTAGGACACTAAAAGCAGTAACTATGAAAAATTAATGATAAAAGAAAATAATTAATAAATTGGACCATAAAAGAAAACAGAATGGCCAATAAAGGCTTAAAGTAATGCTCTACATCACTGGTGTTCAGGGAAATATCACATGAAATATTACTACATATAGTAGGATGGCCAAAAAAGTACAAAGCCTTAAAATTCCAAGTGCTTGCAAAGATGTAGAATAACTGGAATTCTCATATACTGCTGGTAGGAGTGTAAAATGGTCCAAACACTTTGGAAAACTATGGCATTTTTCCAAGAGAAAAACATGTCCACCAAATGACTTGTACACAAACATTCACAGTAGCTTTATTCATACTAGTGCAAACTAAAAAACCACCCAAATGACTTTGAACAGATAAGACAGATAAGCAAATTATGGTATATTCATACACTGGAATATAGCAATAAAGAGAAAGGAAATACTGATACATGCAATTATGTGAGTTGCAAAAACATTATGTAAAGCCAAAGAAGCCCGACACAAAAAGGATCATATTACAGTTAACCCTTGAACAATGTGGGGGTTAGGGGTGCTGATCCTACGTGCAGTGGAAAATCCACGTGTAACTTTACAGTTGGCCATCCATATCTATGGTTCCACATCCACAGATTCAACCAACCAACCGTAGATTGTGCAGTACTATGGTACATATTTCTCGAAAAAGATCCACGTACAAATGGACCTGTGCAGTCCAAACCAGTGTTGTTCAAGAGTCAACCATATATGAATATTCATATGAAATTCTAGAACAGCGAAAATTAATCTATAGTGTGCTAAAGCAGATCTATGCCTGCCCAATCCCAGAGTGAAGGAGGAGGGAGGGTGAGGAGGAATTGATTGCAAAGAGACACAAAGAACTTTATGGGGAATGGAAATGCTATCTTAACTGACAGAGTTAAAAAGGTATATTCATTAAATAGTACAATTAATATAGGATTATTTTATTATATATAAATTATACCTCAGTAAAGCTTATTTTAAAAGTTAAAAGAAAAAAAATAGAGAGCTTGACAGTCAAGATATGCTTTCCAGCCTCACATGGATCCTCAATGGTTCCCAGCAATTCATTTGCTTCTTTTATTACCTAAGCAAAGTTGTTTCAAATCTATACTATTTCCTCAATCCCTCCATCCTACTTCTACTCCCAAGTTGTCATCTCAGATGATGATTTTACCTTCTACTTCACAAAGGAAACAGAGAACACCAAGCAGAAACACCATCAATAATCTGCTCCCCTTCTTATTTATCTGCTACCTCCTCCTTATTTATCTGTATTTGTACACATCTTTACTACTTCCCTCTAGCTCAGAAGAGAAGGTGATCCTACTTCCCATCTAAGCTTACCCCTTCCCCTGGAAGCTTGCTCACCCAAACTTAGCATTCTCCTCAGTAACATTTATCCCTCTCTTCCTAAAAACATTTTCTCAAAAAGACCTCTCAACCAAACTGATTCCCCTAGCTATCATTCTGTCCTTCCTACCCTTCACTGTCAGTATAAGTTTCTCTGTTCTTCTTCAGTCAACCTCAATGTGATGTGGGCACTGAGCATTCATTCAAACTACTCTCTCTAAGGTATATGTTATACAACTTAATAGGTATGTATAAATGTACATGCTATATATTGCAACAAAAAGACTTACGTATGCTGCAGAGAAGAACAGTAATAGCAACAAGATCAACAAAGAACAGGACAGTGTGTCTCTGATAAAGGGAAGCAAGTGCCCTTAATCAAATGACATAAATGTTTAGTTGCCCTGGCAGATATATCCCCATGGGATGAGGATTCTTAACCTGTGATCCTTGTGTAAAATCCTGGGAGTTTTACAAACTCCCCTGAAGTAAACAACTTTGTATATAAATTTCTTTTTGAAGAAAAGATCACCTTTATCAGATTCTCAATGGGGTCAGCAACTCAATCCCACAATTGTGGAAAAAGTACCTCTATCTTCTTTTCACATTAAGATTTTCTAACTCCCTTTGTGCTGAGTTATATTCCAAAACATTTTTTTTTCTATATAATATTCCTACCATTACAAAATATGCTGGATAGTCAATAAAACAATACAGGTGTATTTCTCACTATGAATTAAGATACTGCGTTCTCAAATAAGATAGGCTTTCATGAGCCAATTATCATCTCAGGGTATACTGCCAAAAATTTAATTTCTGAAACTACAAGAAGGCCAGATTGTCAAACATGATAATTCAACTGAGAGTATAACCCTCCGAAGATCGTACCTATGAGTCCAATTATTCCTAAACATCTCTAGCTCATCACTCACTAAGCACAGCATACCTTTCTCTTCCTGAAAATAAGCATGAGGGTTTGGCCTGCTTTCCTATCCTCTGTGAGTCCTCTCACCCCAGACCTGGCTAGAGACACAGCAGACCCAGCAACCTCTTCCTTTTTGTCCCAAAGATAAATATATAAATACAACCTATTTTAAAGACTTAAATGTTAATTTCTATGAAAAGCAAACAGAGGTAACAGACTCTGAAATATCTTGGCACTCTTTTCCCTTAAAGTACTACTCTTTCCTGCTTCTCCTAATTTTCCAACTACTTCTACTTAATATCCTTTACTTTCTGTCTGGCTCCTCAGTATTGGTATTCTTCTTTCTTTTCAATTACCCTAGGCAATTCATCTATCCTAATGGCTTCAAAGAGCAATGATTCTCAAAATGTATGTCCATCCTCTTACCTTTATCTATAACCTAAGATCCATATTTCTACCATTTCCTGGACATCTCCAAGTAGATGTCTCCCAGGCATTTTCATATCCTAACTAATAATATTATCTAAGTTCTCATATATATTTTAGGTTCCCATATGTTGTTCCTCTAAATACAATTTTCTCAAGTAGCTGCTTCGGTTAGTTTTACTACATACTTACTGATGAACTATCAGTTGACTCGTTTTTTTCACACTTTTGTTTCTTGCTCTTTTTTTTCTTCTCTTTTTTAACTTTTCTTGAATGCTTGTCTTTTTTCTTCTTTTTCTTCACAGAGTGTTCCTATAAATAATCATGTTGAAGAGGTAAGAATTTAGTTTAGCTTACTTTAAAAGGAAGTATTTTGAGGAAAAGAAAGCTCTATATTCCAAAAAACTTTAAATCTTTCATGAAAGGAGACAAGGAATATGACTAAATAAATAATTTCTTCTAAGAAACTTTACCATACTTCTATAATATATGCCACTACTAATAAATCATATAGCTAAAATTTCTTAGAAAAATATGAGGGAAGTTTTATTTGTAGATACATTGACAGACAGATATAATCAAATAAACACATATATGCACAGACATATGTGTGTGTGTATCTCCTTCAATAGGCCCAAAACAATTTATAGAAGATTACTAGCCACATAAAATATAACAAGATAGCATAAGCTGTGGGAAGAGAAAACAACGATTGAGACAACCCCCCTAAAAAAAAAAGAAAAAGAAACAAAAGCATGACATTAAGCTTAAAACATATAACTTTTTAGATCCATAAACTTGCCACAAGTGGGCTAGAAATTTGAAGCTAAGCTTTCTACCAGCCAACTCAACTCAGAAAATCTTTCCAATGTCATTATGTCCAAAATATTAAAATATACTACTTTGGCCAGAGAGAGAAAATATTCAGTAATGCCAACTATGTGATATTCATTTTGTAACTTGCAAAAATAGTCTATAAAGTTACTCCTCCAATATTAACTTGAAAAAGTACAAAAAGAAAAAAAAAAGACAGATAAGCTTACATCAAGTAAGCCTGTTAGAACTCACCTGTGAGATTTGTTCAACTCGCTTATTCACATCAGGTAGCATCCATGTTTCCTTACCCCGAAGTCGTTTAAGTTCTTTACGCCTTTCTTCCTTTTCAAAATTGGCTTTAGCCTAAAACAGTGAAAAAAGAAAAATTAACAATTGATCCACTTGCCTTTCACAAAAAAGCAAAACAAAAACTTCTCCCACTTTCATATAAGGCTTACCAGGAATTTACTTCTACCAAAGTGTAAGAAAGATTTAAACAAACAAACTCTCCTTCCACATTACCAATTGCATTACCAATTACCAATCTCTAGTGAAATGAGCCACCAATCAAAGACAGAATCCGGGGACCTACTGTAGACCCTTCCCTCTCCCTAAGTTCCCTACCTCAAATATGACTTGAATCTCTTTTCCCTTCACTATCCCACGGATACTGCCTGATACTTCTGTAACTGTTTGGGGACTGACCTCCACACCTTCAGTCTGCAGTGCCCAAACCTCTCTACCAACAGCCCCAAAATGCTTCAGGAAGAATCACCTTTCTAAAAACAAATGATTATATTGCTAATTTTTATTCATCTTTCAACAACAGTCAAATAAAGTAAGATCTTTCTAGGAAGTTGTTCCTGCCTTTTCATTCTCCCCCCAAATTTCAAAGCTGGGGCTGGTCCTTCTCAAACCTCTGTACGTAGCTCTACTATACAATTTATCACAAACCCTACTCTCTCCAAAAACTTCCTGAAATATCAGAGACAAGGATGAAGGATATTTATTATACACGTATATTACATATGCTGAAATCAGGGAACAACACCAACATTTCACCTAAGACTTATTGCCCCCTCTTGCCCTGTAAATCTGGCTGTACTCGCTACACCTTCTCCTTCCTGTCTCCTATACCGGCTCCTTCTCATCTGCAATTTAAACTTGTTTTAAACTGTTCCAGCTTAAAACAAAAACCATCACTTGTTTCACCTTACACAGCTCTCCAACTACAACTTTTCCCCTTCATTGCCACACTTCTTATATCTTGTCAGATAATTCAATAGTACAGTTCACTTCCTGCATTCTTTATGTTACCTCTACCCCATCTCAATCTTAATGAGAAATAGAATGCTCCTCAACCTTTTTCGAAGGGCTGAATTCTCTGGGTCTCTTGTCTCAACCCTTGTTTGCATCAGTAAGGATTTACAATAAGCCAATCACTGATATAAATAGTTTAAAAGGAGAATGAAACGGTCTACTCTGACAAGGCTTACATGTGTTCCTGAAAACGGAAAATTTCATTTCAGATATAGCAAGAGCGAGGACTGAGGCTATAAAAAACGCAGAGACAGTCCTTGTAAGTGGCGGAGTTCTTCGAAAGTGCGCAGCTCAGGTGATCAGGTGATCGAAATGTCAAGAATGGATTATTTAAAAGATAAGGAAATTCAGAGGAAATAAACAAGTCTTACTGAAAAGAGTATGAGCAACTGAAGCCTGCCAGAGCATCTAGGAGGCAGAAGATACCCAAGAATTTGCGGGCATTCCAAAGGGAGACATCTACCCCCACACAACCAGGTAAGGTGAGATAGAGGCTGCGGGAAGGCAGGAGAACCAGAGGCCTGGCTCCCAGAAAGCCTCCACTCTCAATTCTAAATGGTTCCCGAAGCCCCCAAACTGAAGTACCTGTCGCAACACCTCGGTCCTGGAAATCCGGGTCTGTTCTTTACGCTCGTCGACATCGCTCGCCCTTTCAAATCCACCACCGGCAGCCGCCATAGTGATTGTCGTAAAGTTGGGAAGCCGTCACACACAAAAAATCTCAGTTTACGACTGTCGTAATTTACTAAACAAACCGGGACTTCCGACTAAGAGGAGGAGGGGCGCTGTCCACCAGCAGAGCATGCGCAGATCTGTCTGTCGCTTACTCTTCGGGTGAGTTGTTTAACCCGTGGTTTTAGAGAAAGCAGGAAGATTTAGCCAGGGAGTTGCCCTCCTTCGTATGTTGAGATTGCGCTGAGCAGGACTGGTGTCAGTGTACATTTGTTACGCGTTTTGCAAGGTTCTGACGGCATTTTCAGCTATCAGCTATCTCCTCTTAAAATCTGCGCAGTAAGTTAGACACTCAGGGAGGTTAAATCCGCACCTCTCAAAGATTTTCACCAAAAGCGCCCTTCCCGCCAAGGAGGTTCCCCTGTGCTAGAGAAATGGAACGAAGGAAGGCTGGCCAGAAAGGCAATGCGAGGTAGCAGGAGGGCAAAATTGCTTTGAAGAGTCAGTGTTTTGCTTTGGTGGACTTTTTTTAAGTACAGTATATGAAAAAGTCATGTGAATTTTGCATTGCACTTCATAATTTATACGTGCTTATTTAAAGTGTAACATTTTTTCTGACTGACATATTATTTGTTCATACTTATTCACTCAAGCATTTTTCATTACAGTGTGCAATTACCTATTTATTTGTGTGATTTGTTCCTGTTTTATGTTTGTGTCTGTGCTACAATAAAAATAGAAGTGAGGGGTTTTCTTCCTTCCCTCTCCTGAGAACAAGGAAAATAAAGGGAACAGTGAACAGGCTAGAGAAGAAACATAACCTGGCCTGAAAGAGTTAATCACCCCTTATTTTATTTTAACTGTTACTAATCTGTAGGGTCTGTAACTAGATTTCTGCTTCACAAAGCTAACCTATCACTCCCTAACTTTGTGTAAATTACATCCTCCTCCTGGTGTTTACATTTACTATGCTCCCTTGTAAGAAATCACCCCCTGTAGCTTTTGCGCTTCAGAAAGGTCACCGGCCTATAAACCAGAGACAAAAGGACCCAATTACCAGGCTGCCTAATGCCAGCTATGACTGTTCTGAAGAAATGCAAGGAGGAAAAGAATGCAAGGGGGGCACAGTTCTTGAGGTGCTAACCTGCCATGTCTTCCCTTCTGCCTGGCAGAGGAATAAATCCATCTCTCTTATCCTCCAAAATCTCTGTCTCTGTATTCTGTTCAGCATCGGTGCACAGAAAGTCAAGGTTTTTGGCAACATCTCCCAAACATAAAACTTTAAGTTCCATGAAGAATAAGACATTCTAAAGTATTAATCAAGTGCTTTGGGACTACAAAACACCGAGCTTATATATAATCACAAAGATAAAGAAGAAGGTTGGAGAATAACAAACTAGATACTTTTAAAACATTAAATATAGTTAACATAAACCAGATTGAAGTATGTCGACTAAAAAATTATTCACAGCCTAAAAGTTGAGAGTTGTGTTTTATTTGGTGGGAATTTTTAGGACTTCAAGCCTGGGAGGCAGCATTTCAAGTAACCCTGAGAGAACTGCTCCGAGGAGGCGAAGAGGGGAGCCAGGATATATAGGAGTTTTGCAACAAGGGGCAGGTAGTCTGAAAGTCAAAAGATTATTAATTAAAGAAAACCACATATGTCAAGTTAAGTAATTTAATGCTTTTCTATATATGGGAAGATGCAAGAGTCTGGGCTCACTGAAATCGTTGCTTTGATATGCACCTCAGCTATCTAGGGCCCATATCTTATGTTTTCATATCCTGTTTCCTCAGGGCTCTCCATGGGGAGTGGCTATAGTCTGATGGCTGCTAGATGGCAGGTATTCTTTTCCTTCCTGAGTTCCCTCAGGGTTCAGCAGCTCATCATAGGTTGTGGCTGTAATCACTGATGACTGTGACATCCTTTGTTTACTGACATGGCAGGCAATATTCCATTTATCAGGTAAATATGCTTCACTTTAAGGTTTCATAAAACTGAATTTGTGTTTCCAAGAAGCTTTCCCAGGAGTTTCTATTTCACCTATCTGTGAAAATCTTAACTCCAAACATGTAGTGTTTACTTGTTTGATATTCAAAATAGATGTATTCATTGCATTTTTGTTACAGAAAAGTGAATTTTAATTTATGAATTAACCTTGAAATATTTAACCCACTGTGACTTTGAGACAGGCTGGGACCTGGGACACTTTGCTGCAGTGTTTGCACCTGGACAAACGTCTCCTCCAGCAACAAAATACAAAGAAACTACATGGGACTAAAAATAACTGTGTGCATGCACAGTTGGGGCAAATTATGGACAACAAGATACAAAAAGGCTAAAACCCAACTGCCACTTCTGAAGAGCCAGGAACAAAATCAGGAGGCAAAAGTAGGGTACCAGTAGCAAAAGCAGGGTAATGAGCATGACCCCTGTACACAATACCCCCAAAGGGGTGGGCAAACCACCTAAACCACCTCTCTGGCCCGACCCCTGGACCCACCCCTACCCTCACCCCATAGATGGAAACAGCTCACCCCAGACTCAGCAAGCAAACATGGTTATCTGTTACTTCTTTTTGCCCCCTCCTGCTGCAGGAGCCCCAATAAAGCCTTGCCTGAATTTGTCTGGCCTTTTACCAATTTCTATTAATTAAAGAAGGCCAAGAACCCTGGTCAGTAACAGACTTTGTGGCACCCAGTGTGGGGCAGTTGTCCCCTTCCTGGGAGAGAATCTGGGCACCTCTGGGACCACTGAATGCAGCTTTCCCATGGGTGTCAAGCGGCCACCTGAACCTCTTGTTTGGGGGTCACCAAGTTTGGTAAGTCTGCCTTCCTGGCCCCTGAGGACTTCAGCACCCTCACTCAGGCAATGCTTTCCCTCTCCCTTCTGTCCCTTTCCTTCTCCTGATATCTCTCTACTTCTCCTTTCTCTGTCCTATCCATCCAAGAGAGTGGACGTCAGGCAACTACAGCATCACTCCTCTCGGAAATGAGACAGGCTGGGACCTGGGACCTGGGACACTTTGCTGCAGTGCTTGCACCTGGACAAATACCTCCTCGAGCAACCAGATAAATAAAGGGGTGGGCAAACCACCCAAACCACCTCTCCGGCCCAACCCCTGGACCCACCCCTACCTTCACCCCACATAAGGAACCAGCTTGCCTCCCCCCCCCAGTGAGCAAGAGAAACTGTTACTTGTTTTTGCTCCCTCGTGCTGCAGCAGGAGCCCTAAAAAATCCTTGTCTGAATTTCTTGTCTAGCCTCATCAATATCTATTGATTAAGGAAGGCCAAGAACCGTCGTTGGTAACAACTTGACTGATTTTTGTCATAATTAACCCAAATATCACTCTACTCTTTCAGATTCTCTTGGGATTCAGAAAAGCATCTGTTTACCCCTTGCATCAATTGTGGGGTCAAAAAATTGGTGATAATAGCAGAAAAATGCAAAATTATATAACAGAAACTTTTAAATCCTATTTAAGGCACAGAAGAGACTAGAACAAATGAAGAGGCATACCATGTGCTTGAAGAAGGCTCAACATCATAAAGAAATCAGTTGTCTATAAATTACTTTGTGAATACAATAACCAATAAAATTACCAACAAAAAATGCTGGCATCGGAGGGGAACTAGACAGGTTGATATAGAAAAATAAGGTAAAGTAAGTTGTTTTTACTAGTTTGCCTTTGGCCACATCAATAGAAATCCATGGTTTAATCAAACAAAGTGTAATGTAATAAGGAGCCTAAAGGTCCAGGAACCATGTTGTTGCTCCTTTTCTGCTTTGTAACACTTAGTATGTAACTTAAGTCTTTATAGTCACAAGGAACAGGGAACACAGAAAGGCTTCCATGCCCAAGAGCCCCACAGAGTCCTGCTTGGTTTCAGGGGTGAGAGCTATTTAGCAGTATCTTTGGGATAAAAAACTTGAGGCAAATATGGCAAAATAGTGTTAAACTAGTTGTTGGTGACACACCTGGCATTATTTCATGAAATCAGCAAAAACTACAAATAAAGCCTCCCAGGCCCAATCATCCCTGCCCCAGGATTGCTTATATTCATTTACAGCATATCACTGAATTTAGTACAGCACAGTTCAGACTCTGGATCTAGGCTATGTGGTTCAAATATGGAGTCCACTGTATAATGGTGGTATGATCTTTATTTAGTAAGTTGCTTAACATCTCAGTACCTTATTTTTCCCACCAGTATACTGGGGATAATAGGACTTACCCTATAAGGTTATGAGGATTGAAGAGCTTGATACATGTGAAGCACTTACCAAGGAAGACAGGTATTCTACTATAAACACTCTCAGACAAAGAATATTAATTGGAGATACGTCCAAAGACTTCTGCCAATCCCAAATTCACAAACACTGATGGCATACTTTCCCCATAAAATGAAATAATTATTAGCTCTCTTCACATCCCTTTTAATATGATCTAGTACTAGGAGATGGAATTGTTTTCAGGCATATTTTTGATCAAAGATGTATATATGTATATACATGTATGTATAAATCTGTTTAGTTGTTCAAGTTCAGATGGTAGTCCTTCAGCCAGTGAGGCTGTTTAGTTACCCAAATCTAATTAGTTTCTGAGGTTCAGATACTTAGTAGTAAGGATGGTGAATATTTTAATTGAAAAACATATCCAAATCTATTCAATTCCTGAGTTTGAATAGCAAGGGGTATGTGAATATGTCTATGTGCATACGTACACACATAGATCCATTTTTAAAAATCAATCCATCAGAGTTCCTATGCAGGAAACTATTAACAGAAACCATTTCTTTTTGCCAGAGCTGAATTATGTTTACTGTACAAAGAAACTAAAACTGTCAAAAATGAGCTCAGGAATAGTGCTAGTGTGGATGGCAGCAAAAGGTAGTGTTGATATGGTGAATGCATCTATAGTTAGATCTCCTATACCACTCTGCAAAAAAATGTATTTCCTGTGTCCCTTTTGTTCTCAGGAAGCTACTTGAGGATATGATCCACACAAATGAAGGAGTAAATCTAAGACAGACATGAGATATAGGAAATGGGAAATCAGAGAATCCAATATAGGGGAGACACAAGCAATTCCTAGGATGATGGTGAAAAGAGATTCCAGGATGACAGCTGTGCACCAGTCACAGAAGGTAAAAAGTCCAGACTGGACAAAACAGATTATTGCTCCAGGAGCAATTTCTTCAAGATGGATGAAACTGATAAAACAACTGGTATGCCTGAACATAGAGTTTTGGATTTAATTAGCAATAAGTATATAGAAACCTATGTAAACAAAATAAATTATTAAGTCTAGGAAATAAAAATGCAGTACAGGGTTAAGAATAACACATCACTTAGCTGTACAGTGTTACATAATCTTAATGATGTAAACATTCTTAATCACAGTCAATAATGTAAACACTGAATTACAGATGCTGGGAAAGGGGGAGCAGGAAGGGAAAGTGCAATGGTTGGGAAGCAGAAGAACAAAGCTTTATATCAGGAATTAAAAACCTAAAACTGAAAACAAGTTAAAGCAATATAAACATGTTACCTGAAGATATGGTAATAAATAACAACAAAATAAAACCAGTGAAACAGCTTGCTCTGGGGACAGGAAATAGGAGAGGAAGGTCAAGGGAGTGGTATTTTTCATTTAGAAAAAGAATTTTTTATAGATCTATTTGATTCTAAACTATGTGAATCCATTTGACTCTATGTGAAACTTTAAGAAATAACAGAACCCCCCACCCCTGCCCCCCAGAAATCTAGCATGGTACCTGGCTCATAAAAATTCAATAATGTTAATTATTTTATTATTATAATGACAAGGAAGATGACAATTTTTCATATCACCATTACACTCATGCTAGGAATAACAATGCTTCCTCTACTATAAATGCTATTTGATCTTTTTAAAACATGTTATTTACTATGCTTGGAATATCTGGGCATGCTTAATGAAATAAAAAATTATAAAACATTCCAAATTTTTTTTTTTTACTTAAGCAAAGTATCTAATTTTATACAATTTACACACAACTTTTAACCAATGAAACTATTTCACTTCTTGACATTCAACAATTATAAGACTTTAACTCCCCAAGACATGCACTACAACCACAGAATAGATTCTGTCATCATTATGATGGTCTTGGCATCTTATATATAATGTTTCCACTTTAAATTAAGTCCTATTTACCAAAATAGAAACAGGTAAAGATAATGAACAGGAAGTTTATAAAAAAAGAATACTAACAGCAAATAACAACACTGACATACCAACCTCATTTGCAATGAAAGAAACACAAATTTAAAAAATAAGATACCATTTTCACGTATTTTGGCATAGATTAATTTTTTTTAAAAAAGATCCTATCTACAGATGACCAGAGAGTATGTAGGTGGGGGGTGAGAGAGTGGTCACACATATAACAATAACTAGAAGTATAAGTTGTACAGCCTTTTTAGAGAATGATTTGGCAATACTTACAGAGGCTCTAAAAATGTTTATTTAATTCCTTTGAACCAATCATTATCATTCCATTTCTAGAAATTTACTTTCTTAAGGACATAATTAAACATGTACCTCAAAATGTGGTTACAAGGATATTCAATGAATCACTGCTTATAGTAAAAACTGCAGACATTCAAAATGTCTAACACAGAAGAAAGAATGAGTAAATTGTGGCACACCTCCATTATGGCAGACAGGGGGCTTCCCCTAGATGTCATTCCCCCAGACTTTGCCTTAGCTTCTTCGTTACCCAACCCAAAAATGTCAGAGTTCAACTTTCTCAGTGACCTGATCTGAGTCAACAGAAACTTTGGGGAAATTTTCTGGGGGCTCTTAAGAGGAAAAAATCTTCCTCACTGACAAAACTGAGATGTGAGAGGAAAAACAGCTTTTCCTGCCTTTTAGATGTAATTTTTATGAAGATGTGAAGCTGGAAGTTACAGCAGCAGCTCTTACAACCATGAGGGAGACAAGCCTAAGGCAAAACCAATAAGCTGAGGCTGAGGCAAAAATAAGTGTCCTTAATGACACCTCAGAACTGTTTATGTGAGACAATAAATGTCCTTGGTTACTGAAGTCGATTATATTTGAACATTATTACCTCTGGTCAATAGCATCCTGATAGAAGCCGTACAACATAATACTTCAGAGTCACTAAAAGTTACGGCTACAGCAGTATATTTATGAACAGTAGATGTACAGTTCAGAGAAAAGAAATGAAAAATAGTATGCTCCCATTTAGAAAAAGATTAACTATGTTAAGATGGAATCATTTGCCAAGAAAAAGGTCTGGGAAGATACTCCAGGTTTTAGGGATAGTTACCTCTGAAATAGTTATCTCTGAAAGATAGGAATTCGAATGTTCCCTTCTTGTGAATTCACATTTTCTGTTGTTTTTCTAAAATGAACATATATCACTTTAAGATTCTCCCACCAGTTTCTATTTCTTCAGTAAATCCAATGCGATTTTGGGGAGGAAGAAGAGGTAAACATGTATTCTAGTGAGCTATCCTGAACTGGGAGTCTGCCTTTTTAATAGGAAAAGTTCTTTCTTCTTTTTTAAACTGTTTTGTGAAATAAAATTTGATACTCTCAGGCATTTATTTTTTAGTGAATACAGAAGATTACAGTTTTCATTTCCCTTTGTTACTTAGAAAATCATATCATGACTTTGTACCATTTCGTATTGAAATTTCTTCTGTGAAGCAAAAACAGTCCCAAAATGAAGGATCTTCAGGGGTCATAGGAACAGCAGATGATATTAAATCATTAAAGGTGAGAATAGTAAACTGCCTCTGGGTCGGTTTAGAATCACCTTGAAATGAAACCTAAAAGGATAAAAAATTAGATTACCTCAATGTTATACTGCATATTAATCTTATGGTCAATTTTGTAATTAGGAAAATAAGAAATCAGTAATCACATTTCAGCAATATTAAATTATACTTCAATAACATTAAATTACAACACAGTAGCATTTCTAGATAATTGCTTCTACTCCTTATATTAGTGTTGCCAATATAACAAAGCAAGAAAAATATGAAATAACCTGATTCTCAAACTTTTTGTAGACAACAATAACCTGTGGTATTTGTTTAAAATGTAGATTTACTGAGCCACACATCCAACAATTCTGATTCAGTAGATGAGTCAAAAAGGATCCCCAAATATATAACTTTAACAAGCAGGTGGGTTATTCTGATAGAGAGGGACCACCAGGCAAACTTCTGAGAAATACTCTAGAGGATGTGTCTGATAAAATACCCATAACCACACAGAGATGCAACACTTCATTAGGAAATGACTCATTCAACACTAAATTTAAACTATATCTTATACTCTGTGATAGAGCCCTTGTTCACAACTCAGCCCAGTGTGGACTGTCTTTAACATTCTATACATTCTACTAAAGATAGTACTTGGGTCTTCTACAGTGCTTTTACAAGGTTAATATCTATTTTATATGATGTAATTCTCATAACTATGATGATATGGTTGTTACCTCAACTCTAGAGATGGGGAAATTGAGGCTCAGTAAGATCAATCAATTTATACAAGCTTACAACACAGGTTAAACGGTAGACCTGAGCCTGAAACTCAGCCAGGTCTTCTGAATAGTACCCTCACCCTTTTCTCACTATGCCACTGCTGCCTAAATAGGCTGTCTCCAGGGAAATAAAAAGAAAGTACTGCCATGTGCAGACATTACAAAAAATATAAAGCTCTATGGAATCATAAGGTATGAGCAGAAAGGGTAATGCTGAGACTTCAGCACACAAGGACAGGTAACCTGGGTTGGAACATCTTCAGATTACAGGAGTCAATTTTAACATGTCATCCCTTTTAAAAGAAAATAATCTATGAAGAATTTTAATCTTTTTAATCTGTCAAAGGCATGATCTGTAGACTGAGCTTTTTTTCTAAAAGTAATGATGCATACACATTGATCACATTACATTCTCTCACGCAGATTCCCTAAAAATAATAATAAGCATATAGTTTCAATTATTGTGACATTATCAGTATTCCTTAAATAAATACTTCCACAGAATCACAACTATATGTAGGCTGAGAGTCAAGACCCTAAGGTTTCTTTTTTAAAAAATTTCTCAACTTACCTATTAAATAGCAGAAGAAAGTAAAAATCGATTTTGATTGGAAGAATTGATGTTATGCTAGAATATATCACAAGATCTCTTGCATTTTTGATACTTTGGAAGTAATTTAGGAGAGTATTATAAAAAGGGGAAGGAGTTCAATTTGATAGATAATTCCATTACTCACTATCCCTCAACTTGGTACACTTAATATTCAAAGACAGCCCCAATTCACCAGGAAATAAACCACTGTTAAGATGACCAAGACAGTGACTATCTTGAATATCTACTGAATATATGAATACTAGGACAGTACCACCAAATTTTTTTCTTTGTCATATTTAAGTATATTTGAATGTGAAGAAGCAGGTAACATACTTTTAAAACCTTTCTGTGAAATCCCAGATGATCTTAAGGATTAGATAATGAACACTTCTAAAGTCTATAATTAAAAAAAAAAAAAAAGCCAAAACCTCTAACCTGATATAAACCAAATGATTATTTCCATCAATAAATAACAAATTCAATTTTAATACATGTTTTTTAGAAAAAAATCAGAGAAATCTTACATCCTGATGTCTAGATCCATTGGGTTTCCTAAGAGCTACTGCAACAAAATGGTGCTCATCTATTTTGCTTTCCTGAAAAATAAAACCTAAGTAAATAGAGAATACTAAATATAGAAACTTAGGTATATTTCTACTTACATTTTAAAAATTTCACTCCCCCCAACCATATACACACATACATACATATATATCTCCACTCCCCCTGACTTGAAGGAATAGTCACATATATTTTGGCCCTTTACTCTGTAATATTTCAATATATATTTCCTAATAGGGACATTCTCTCACATAACCACTGTAGTTAATAACTTTGGTAAATTTAACATTAAAATAATACTTAAATCTACTCTCTGTACTCCAACTTTTGTGAATTAATCCAGTAATGTCCTTTATACCATTTCCCCACCTCCAGTACAGGAGGCAGTCTAGGGTCAAGTATTACATTCAGTTGTCATTGTCTTGCTAGCTTTTCTTTTGTCTTTTATGATGTTAGTATTTTAAAATACAAGCCCCATCCCCCACTTTTTATTAATAAACGTTGGCTATTTTCAGTCTGATGGTTCTTAATGATTACATTTATATTATACATTCTTAATAAGAATACTATATAGATAAAGTATCCTATCTAGAGGCACATCTAGATAGCCATCTGACCTCACTGGTGATGTTAGTTTTGTATATGCTTAAAAGTGTACATTTAAAAAAATTAGATTGCAACACTGGTTTATAAGCATTTAGTTAACTACATACTACAGCCTGTGGAAATTCATAGGTAAGACTTAAAAAATATGTAATTTCCTATTTTCCCCTATGTATGATACAAAGGGGGAGGGGGCTTTAAAATATAATAGACATTGAGGCAGTTACCAGAGAGAAGTATGAACAACTGTTAAAAATTAAACAAAATTTCACCAAAAAGCCACTTTACTAAGGCAGTCTTCCATAAGACATGAGTTGAAATAGGAAACTACAATCAGAAATAGTATTACTTAGGGACTTTTCATCCTTCATCCTCTTTCTCATATCTTCATACATTAAGATATCCAAATTATCAATCAATCAATCAATAAAAGAAATTCAAAAGAGATAAATTTAGGAAAACACTTTGAGAAGAAAAAATAACTAGCTAAGTATGAGAAAACATTTAATAGGTCAAAGTTTGTTATTGTAAACAAAACTATTCTTTTTGAACATGGTTCTCCCATTCTTTACACTGAATGTATCAATAATATAAACACTAACATACAGAGATGTTTTGGCTATAATTATTTTTGGAAGACAACTTAGATCAGCAGTTTTGTAGTGTCTGTAAGGCGGAATATCAAGAGGTAACTGCTGGCAATAACTACTTTTCATCCAGCCTGTCCACTAAATGCCACTAAAATGCTCAATTTGTTTACTTACCTCATTATAAGCCAAAATTCAATGAGACTGATTTCAAAATATTCACCATATCTACTCAGCCCTCATCAACATCACATGAATATGAAATTTGAAAACAGCAAAACTAGAGAAGTTATTTTACAATGACTCCAGTTTATCAAACATTAATATTTGATATCTCACTAGAATAAAAATTCTATGAGGTAATCACCTTTGCCCTAAATCCTTTCTGCCTAGTACATCTATAATAAATATTAGTTGAAAAAAGAAATGAAACCAGCAAGCTAACTAGCTAGTTAAGCCAGTACATTCAATGCTACTGAACTTAAGACTTAATTTCAAGACTTTACAAGTTTCCAAAAGTTTCCTAAGCTTACAGTTTTTTATCCATAAAATTATTGTGAATACCAAAATTTCCTCGAAATCTCCAACAAACCCAAAGGGAGCAAGAATATTTAACTTTTTCAGGAGATAGTTTAGCATTAGATTACAAAGATTAACCTGCTTTAGTCAAATTGTATGTCATTTTCTTTGTATGTATTTTCACCTTATAAACAAAGTAAAATAAAAGTTTAAGGTATAACTTAAATCATTCAAGTTTTACAATGTTTTCCCAATGGTAAAGTACTGAAGAAAATCTGTCATAAATGTTAATATTTCTACTTTTTTTTTACATTTTTATTGGAGTATAATTGCTTTACAATGGTTAGTTTCTGCTTTATAACAAAGGGAATCAGTTATACATAGACCTATGTCCCCATATCTCTTCCATCTTGCGTCTCCCTCCCTCCCACCCTCCCTATCCCATGCCTCTAGGTGGTCACAAAGCAAAGAGTTGATCTCCCTGTGCTATGCGGCTGCTTCCCACTAGCTATCTATTTTACGTTTGGTAGTGTATATATGTCCATGCCACTCTCTATGTCACAGCTTACCCTTCCCCCTCCCCATATCCTCAAGTCCATTCTCTAGTAGGTCTGTGTCTTTATTTCTGTCTTACCCCTAGGCTCTACATAACACTTTTTTTTCCTAGATTCCATATATATGTGTTAGCATACGGTATTTGTCTTTCTCTTTCTTATTTCACTCTGTACTACAGACTCGAGGTCCATCCACCTCACTACAAATAACTCAATTTCGTTTCTTTTTATGGCTGAGTAATATTCCATTGTATATATGTGCCACATCTTCTTTATTCATTCATCCGATGATGGACACTTAGGTTGTTTCCATCTCCTGGCTATTGAAAATAGAGCTGCAGTGAACATTTTGGTACATGACTCTTTTTGAATTATGGTTTTCTCAGGATATATGCCCAGTAGTGGGATTGCTGGGTCATATGGTAGTTCTATTTGAATTTTTTTAAGGAACCTCCATACTCTGCTCCATAGTGGCTGTACCAATCCATATTCCCACCAGCAGTGCAAGAGGGTTCACTTTTCTCCACACCCTCTCCAGCATTTATTGTTTTTAGCATTTTTGATGATGGCCATTCTGACTGGTGTGAGGTGATATCTCATTATAGCTTTGATTTACATTTCTCTAACGATTAATGATGTTGAGCATTCTCTCCTCTTTCATGTGTTTGTTGACACTCTGTATATCTTCTTTGGAGAAATGTCTATTTAGGTCTACTGCCCATATTTGGATTGGGCTGTTTGTTTTTTTGTTATTGAGCTGCATGAGCTGCTTGTAAATTTTGGATATTAATACTTTGTCAGTTGTGCATTTGCAAATATTTTCTCCCATTCTGAGGGTTGTCTTTTGGTCTTGTTTTATGGTTTCCTTTGCTGTGCAAAAACTTTTAAGTTTCATTAGGTCCCATTTGTTTATTTTTGTTTTTATTTCCATTTCTCTACAAGGTGGGTCAAAAAGGATCTTGCTGTGATTTATGACATAGAGTGTTCTGCCTATGTTTTCCTCTAAGAGTTTGATAGTTTCTGGCCTTACATTTAGGTCTTTAATCCATTTTGAACTTATTTGTGTGTATGGTGTTAGGGAGTGTTCTAATCTCATACTTTTACATGTCCCTGTCCAGTTTTCCCAGCACCACTTACTGAAGAGGCTGTCCTTCTCCACTGTACATTCCTGCCTCCTTTATCAAAGATAAGGTGACCATATGTGCGTGGGTTTATCTCTGGGCTTTCTATCCTGTTCCATTGATCTATCTTTCTGTTTTTGTGCCAGTACCATACTGTCTTGATTACTGTAGCTTTGTAGTACAGTCTGAAGTCAGGGAGCCTGATTCCTCCAGCTCTGTTTTTCATTCTCAAGATTGCTTTGGCTATTCGGGGTATTTTCTGTTTCCATACAAATAGTGAAATTTTTGTTCTAGTTCTGTGAAAAATGCCAGTGGTAGTTTGATAGGGATTGCATTGAATCTGTAGATTGCTTTGCATACTAGAGTCATTTTCACAATGTTGATTCTTCCAATCCAAGAACATGGTATATCTCTCCATCTATTTGTATCATCTTTAATTTCTTTCATCAGTGTCTTATAATTTTCTGCATACAGGTCTTTTGTCTCCTTAGGTAGGTTTATTCCTACATATTTTATTCTGTTTGTTGCAATGGTATATGGGAGTTCTTTTGATTTCACTTTCAGATTTTTCATCATTACTGTATAGGAATGCCAGAGATTTCTGTGCATTAATTTTGTATCCTGCTACTTTACCAAATTCATTGATTAGCTCTAGTAGTTTTCTGGGAGCACCTTTAGGATTCTCTATGTATAGCATCATGTCATCTGCAAACAGTGACAGCTTTACTTCTTCTTTTCCGATTTGGATTCCTTTTATTTCCTTCTCTTCTCTGATTGCTGTGGCTAAAACTTCCAAAACTAAGTTGAATAAGAGTGGTGAGACTCGGCAACATTGTCTTGTTCCTGATCTTAGTGGAAATGGTTTGTTTTTCACCATTGAGGACGATGTTGGCTGTGGGTTTGTCACATATGGCCTTTATTATGTTGAGGAAAGTTCGTTCTATGCCTACTTTCTGGAGCGTTTTTATCATAAATGGGTGTTGAATTTTGTCAAAAGCTTTCTCTGCATCTATTGAGATGACCACGTGGTTTTTCTCCTTCAGTTTGTTAATATGGTGTATCACACTGATTGATTTGCGTATATTGAAGAATCCTTGTATTCCTGGAATAAACCCCACCTGATCATGGTGTATGATCCTCTTGATGTGCTGTTGGATTCTGTTTGCTAGTATTTTGTTGAGGATTTTTGCATCTATGTTCATCAGTGATATTGGCCTGTAGTTTTCTTTCTTTGTGACATCCTTGTCTGGTTTTGGTATCAGGGTGATGGTGGCCTCACAGAATGAGTTTGGGAGGGTTCCTCCCTCTGCTATATTTTGGAAGAGTTTGAGAAGGATAGGTGTTAGCTCTTCTCTAAATGTTTGATAGAATTCGCCTGTGAAGCCATCTGGTCCTGGGCTTTTGTTTGTTGGCAGATTTTTAATCACAGTTTCAATTTCAGTGCTTGTGATTGGCCCATTCATATTTTCTATTTCTTCCTGATTCAGTCTTGGCAGGTTGTGCATTTCTAAGAATTTGTCCATTTCTTCCAGGTTGTCCATTTTATTGGCATAGAGTTGCTTGTAGTAATCACTCATGATCTTTTGTATTTCTGCAGTGTCAGTTGTTACTTCTTTTTCATTTCTACTGATTTGGGTCTTCTCCCTTTTTTTCTTGATGAGTCTGGCTAATGGTTTATCAATTTTGTTTATCTTCTCAAAGAACCATCTTTTAGTTTTATTGATCTTTGCTATCGTTTCCTTCATTTCTTTTTCATTTATTTCTGATCTGATTTTTATGATTTCTTTCCTTCTGCTAACTTTGGGTTTTTTTTGTGAAGCTGGGTGCTGGTGTTGAGATGGGAGATCCCTGGGAGATTTTTGCCATTTGATATTACATGGAGCTGGGAGGTCTCTTGTGGACCAGTGACCTGAAGTTGGCTCTCCCACCTCAGAGGCACAGGACTGACTACTGGCTGCAGCACCAAGAGCCTTTCATCCACATGGCTTTTTTATGAGGAGATATTCTGGAGAATCATTTCAGAAACTGAGGGGGGAAAGTGAATGAAGACAAAAAAGACCCTTTTCCTGCAATCCCTGGCCTCCTGGTATCAAGACACTAGGACAACATCCAATATTTCTACTTTTTAAAGCACTTTCTTTCAAAAGCAAAGAATTTCTGTTTCATCTAATCTCATCACTTGAAACTTTTTGGTGGTAAATTTAACTTGCTTAACAGCAACTGGTTATGAAAACTGAAAGCCTATGGAAACATAAGATTCCTCTTGGCATAATAATTCATATTTCTTGTAGAGTATTAATTTTCCAGGTGTGAGATACAATAGTCAGGTAAGTGGAAAATCCTTTGGAGGATTTGTTGTAATAAATAACGGATTCTTGATTATGTCCACGCTAGCATTTTAGGTCTGCAACAGATACAATGCGAAGTAAGATACTGCCCCTGCGTTCAGGGAGCCCTGGGGAAGTAAAGCAAGTAGACAAGTACAAAGATTATGAGGTAAAATGTGGTATGTTGTAAGAAAGAAAAAAAAAAAAGCTTGGTCTTAAATGAAATAAAGAAAAGGCACCTGAAATGGATTTAAACTGTTAAAGGAGAAGGCAAGGAAGAGTTTGGGGCAGGGTGGATGGGTGGGTGGTGGTGAGGACACAGAAGAATTAAAACAAATATAAATACAAGAGGGTTGGAGGTATTTAAAGAATAGCAGATAGCAGGTTGTGATTTGGCTGCAATGTGGAGTGTATATAGGGAAATGACGGCCAAAAATGAAGAAGGATGAAGCAAAATAATGGAAGAGGAACCTAGTTAGGAGGCTACTGCATTAGTCTAAGTTGGATGTAAACAGTGCCCACACTAAGCGTTTTCAGAGGGGAGCACGTCACTTGTTAATTAGAGGGTTTGGTATAACAAGGGGAGGAGGAAGGGAACTGAAAATGGGTCTGGGCTTTCTTAATCCTGGATGACTGGATGGTGGTACCATCTAAAAAAGTAAAGTTAGAAAAAGAAAATAACTTGAAGGGCAATTGTTATTTTGACTTATCTGCAGAATTTGTGGTGTCTGTGTAGTGTTCAAGGAGAAATACATAGCAGTGAGAAATCGGAGTCTGAAGAGTGAAAGAAACTGAGTTAAAGATTTGGTAGTCATACGCAGAAAGGTAGTGTGCTTGAAACTGCTAATTGTGAGAGTGGATCCACGAAAACAGTAGATGCCTGGGAAAATGTCTATACTTAGAAGGTAGCAATGAAATGTACTTCTTAAATATAAGAGTTTTAGGGTTCAGTCTGTTGTCTTCTTTTCTATACACTTCTAGATGGTTTCACAGACTACCTTCCACTAACAGCTGTCATTTAATGACAAGCCTATTCTTTCCTTAAAGCTCTCAGCTTCTGTTTCATAGCTAAACTCTCGTCTTGAATGTTATTCAGAACACTAAGCAGATTTGTTTTTAAATCCTCATTTGCTTTATAATTTTCATTTCATATTCTTCTTTTGAGTCTCCAAGTAAATAAACGCTCCTTTTTCTCCCGGGATGCAGAATTTTACCGTATGTCCTATGATGGCACTGTCCTTTAGTTCTGCTTAAATGAGGATAGTATCCTTAGCCTTCTGCACCATTAATTTGTGTGCCAATAGATACCTTCCATATCCACACATGCAGCCTAGACCCTATTTCTGGTATCCTGAAGGCAGTCTTTTAATGCTGCCTGCAGGAACAGGACTATTTTTTCTGCTTAGCTTATCAGTTCTCACACTAGGAAGAAAATCTATGAGTTTGAAGTAGTTCAGTTATTCATTGGCTATATGCATTAATTAATGAAAACTACAGTCTCTGACATGTACTATTTCTAGGGATTTGTCCCGTCTCCAACCCAGGTAACAGTACTTTCTAAAATACCTTTAAAGGTACTTTCTAAAATACCCTGTGTGCTTAAATTTAGTCATCAAATACTTATGGAGAAAAAAACCAAGCCATGGGGCTAATCATGTTTGGCTATGACTCTGTTTCAGGAAGTTGTGTCTACACAGTACAGAAAGGAGAGAAGAGCAAGATGGCTACAAAGTTGTCCTGTGCAGAGGTTTCATTTGGAGTTACCCATGAAAAGTAGGGAAGGGTTGAAACTTCTTCCTACCTTGTTTTCAGTTTACTAAAGGAGCTGGACTCTACAGAGTAGGAACAGAAGGCAACTTATTCTCTCTCACCATTTCCCTTTAAACAAGTTCTGACAATTCATTTTTCTCTTTCCCTGGATGAAATCTTGATCAGATCTCATAAATGACATTTCTGGTCATTCTCAGTATCGACTTTTCTCTGAAAAATGTTTGACCCAAATTAAATTTTATTCTCATTTCATAAGAAATTCTTCCTCCCACTATCCTAGCTCAAACCTAATTCAGGGTTGGAAGTCTTCAATAGGGAAAGGAATTGATTTCCTCTCTTCCTAACTGCAGATGCTCCCTCATTCACTATGCTGCCACCTCTAGTTCTTCTAGTGTGGGTGAATTTAGTGTGTATGAGTGAGAAAGGAAAAGACTGAACAAAAGGGAGGAAAGGACAGTGAAGATCATTCACGCCACGGTTGTACACTGAAACCATAGCCCTCCCTTAGCTGCATACCTAAAGACTGGTTCTTTATCTTGTGGGGGTACTTGGAGATGCCCAGACAGGAACCTCCCGTCTGTTTCTTGACTCTAGGTATGCTTCTCCTGGCTCCACGCTCATCACTCTCCCCTCAAACCCTGGCTTCTGGCTATCCATACCACCAGATTCATTCTGTTAAGTTCACTCTCCCCTTCCAGGCCTGTTTATAGTATAAAAATAATCCACACTTAAATATATGCCTCTAACATATATTATTTTTATATTTTTCTAACTGGTACACTGAATGGGCAAAACACCCAGGTACATTCAGTAAAGAATTTAATTTTTCTTCCATAGATGTCTTCAGATATGCCCTACTGGATCTCCCTTCCCACCTCCTGAACAAGCCCTCAGACAAACCCCATAGCTCTTCAGTCACTTTCAGCTTAAAAAAAAAAATCCCATTTCAATTCTTAGAACACATTCTTCTCCTTGGCCTCACCTTGCTCTTCTGCTCTGGTCTCCTTAAGGTAGGTGGCAGAGAGGAAAGGGATGGAGGAAACAGGCAAAGTAATGATCAATGCTGTTGTAATCTAGTTTTTAGAACTCTGGGTCATATCAAGTATCCAAATGCTGGCTTAGTGAGCATGTGAGGAATTTTCAAAGAACTACTTCTAGTTCCTCTGTCCTGTACCCCTGCCTGGAACTAGCAGTGCATTTAACAGCTGACTTCTTGTAATTCTTACCCTCAGCAATTAATACACAGTAGAATGCCCAATGCCTCTTTTTGGAATTCCTCTTGGGTAGGGTCCTTTCAAGACACTTCAGGCCCATTTTCCACAGCATCTATTTGGTCCACAGGAACTCAGACAACTTTGTCATCCAAAAAGTTTAAGCACAGCTGGCCCAATTACTGACTCTTCCCTCCTCACCCTGCTACTAGGCCTACTCCATCTGGCACCATAAAGGATTCCCCATGAATGAAATGGCTGACGTTTGCCCCTTTCAGTATGAATTATTTTTTTTAATTGTATTAAAAAATACAGTATCCTAAATATAATTTGCTTTTTAATTCATAGAATCCCTACCTTACATGGTATCTTAGCAGTTTTGACACAACTCTCTTTCTCAAGATACTTTCTGCCCTTGGATCCCCCTAACACTACCTTCATATTTTACTTCTTACCATTTTGGTCATTCTTTCTCATTCTCCTCCCCACTCCACCTTTAAAAAGTATTCTCAGGACTCTGTCCTCGGTCTTTCTCAATTCTACCTTAGGTAATCTCACTGCTGCAACTGTAAATCCCATGGCTTCAACTACCATCCACGTGTTAATGATTATGATTTTTTCCCTTTAGCCCGACCTTTCATTCTATTCGCCTGCTTGACAACTTCACTTAGATGTTTTTATGGTATCTCAAACTTAAATCCCACTTGCTCTCTGGTATTCAGTATCTCAACAGATGGTCATATAAGTCACAGAATTGATCATAACATCTTTATCACCTCACTTTCTTAACCTCCATATACCATCATAGACAGAACTTGGTCTTAAAATACAGTTCTGCTCTTACCACTCTCTATTTAAACCTTGTTAAAATCCCTTGAGAAAATCAGTGAACACATACTTTATCCATTCGTCATGAATTCTTTATTCTGGATACTGACTTTGTACACAATTCTGATGACTATGGGAACAACCACATTATAATACAATCCATTTGCTGGGCTCTAGACACTTGATACAAGTTGTAACACACTTCCTTGGCTACAATGATTGGTCAAGAGATAAGCACCTAACACCCAACCTAAGGCTTTCTCCAGGGCTTATAGGGCTTGAACAGAAAGGGAGTTCACCAATCTCTGAGGGTTTTTAAACTACAAACTGTTACACATAAGGGTGGCAGGCAGTCATGTTTCCTGCCACACAGACCAAATAAAGTTAAGAAAGCTGGTGTACAGAATGAGAAATGTGGGTGGGAGAAAACTAAAGGCAAGAAAGCAAAAAATAAAGAGTTCTCAGTTTTCCAGTCCCTAATTCTAGCCAATTCTGAAACCTGGTTATATGAATCACTCTAGTAACCTACAATAATGTCTTTTTGGCTAAAATGAACTTGTGTTAGGTTATTCTTACTAGCAAACAAGAATTGCTAGTGACAAAAACTAAATAAAGAGACCAAAATATTAACCAACCCATAATGCCCTACACGATCTCATCAGCCTAACATAGCATCTCTCTCAAATCCCCTCAACACAGTACACTGACAAAATGGCATCCTTTAGTTGTTCATACATACAAAGCTGTTTTATTCCAGGGCCTCTTTTCCCTTCTCTTTTACTTAATGCAATATGACTTATCTTTCACGTTATCAGCTTAAATGTTATTGCGTTCAGAGTATTCCTGACTTTACCTTCAGAGCACACGGACTGGATTCCAAATGTGTCTAGTTTCAATGACTAGCCTCCCCAAGTTAAGCGTATACTCACATGCACAAAATAAGAAAATTCTTATAGTTATAGCAATTCTGATAAATTTCTTACCTCAAATGCCCATTCTTTTTCTTCTTCCCCATCCAGAAACAAACGTGTTTCTTTATAAACTTGGCCTATATCCAGGTTTAATGGGGATATATCAAATTCAAGCCGTTGCAATTCAAATCCTAATCCAACACCTATTGCTTTTATGAAGCTTTCTTTCAGTGCCTAAGATACAGACAGACATTTTCTCTTAGAGCTTTAGCAGATAAAATTGTTCCTAAAATCTACTGTCCCCAAAACATATGGATTTTTAATTCTTTACTACTTTATAGCTATAAGGTATTTATTTTTACCCTTATAGTAGTATGGAAACAAAGAAGTTGTGAGAACTTAAGACAAATCATTTAAGCTCCCTTTGCCTCCATTCCCTCATGTATAACATGTAATAATAGTAGTACCTTCTTAGTGGGGTTATTATGATAATTAACTAACTTAGGAAGGGCTTACAATAATGTTTTCTGGCACATAATAAATATTATATGTTACATAAGGTCTCATGTGTATGAGATTCTTTAAGATAGAAAATCTTATTTATAAATAATGATAAATAAACTGTCTTGTTTTTAGCTTTAAGAGTATCTTCTAGTTGAGCATTAAATATATGTTCAATTTTCTTAAATGTCATTAGAATATAAAAATGGGTACATAAAAATCATGAAGTTCCCAAGTAATGACTTATTTACTTCAAACACTGTATGAACTACAGGTTTACCACAGGACTTTTGCTCCTGTTTTTAGCAAAGAAAATGGAATCAACACAGGGGCTTACTCTCAAAACTAGAAAGAAATTATACCCAATTCCTATAAAACATATCCAGCTGAGTCCATTCATCCTTAAAGCTTCTGATTGTTTCCCATTCTTTGTTGGTAAACTTTCTTTTCATAATATGAAAAAATTCTGGAATTGAACCACGACCTGTCAATTGAGGAAACAGAGAATTACCAAAACTATTAGACAGCGCATAAAAGAAAACTATAGTCCAACTTTACTTATGAATAGTCACAATAATCCTAAACAAAATATCAGCAAATCAAAATAAGTTGAGAGAAGGGTAGCTTAAGAGAACAGTGAAATTCTGTGAATTATTAAATAATTAAGGAGAAAAAAACATATGGTTATACATAGATGCTCACCAAAAATTTGATAAAATTTAGCAGCCAACCTATTATAAATCTTAAATAACTAGGGGAAATTTCCTATATATGAGAGAATATCAGAAATCCAAAACAGGTACTCTTAAAATAGAGCAACAGTATGCTGGGGTTTAAAATTTTGCTTTGCTATTTCACAGGAAAATCAGGGAACAATTTCTTTACTATAATTTTGGGAGAATTGGTAGAAAGCTAAGGAGTGTTCTTTTATCCTAAGTTATTAACATGACTGGAAAGTTAATATACACTTACTTCCTTCACAATAACTGTTTTTAAACATGTTTTCTAATATGACTTTTCCAAATAAAAACAGATTTTTATTTCTGTTCTATTGGCTCATTTTTTTTTTTTTTTTTTTTTTTTTTTTTTTTTTAATGGTACGCGGGCCTCTCACTGTTGTGGCCTCTCCCATTGCGGAGCACAGGCTCCGGACGCGCAGGCTCACGGGCCCAGCCGCTCCGCGGCATGTGGGATCCTCCCAGACCGGGGCACGAACCCGTGTCCCCTGCACTGGCAGGAGGACTCTCAACCACTGCGCCACCAGGGAAGCCCAGCCTCATTTTTAATAAAATCTCAAGTATATCCTTAGCTCCACTGTTCCATAGACAATAAAATTTTACATAGCATCCTAAAAATAAATAGAACTCAAAGGATCTGACTCCCAGAACTAAGAGCTAAGACACAAATTAAAATATATGGTATGTCTTTCATATTATATTTTTTCAAAATATTATAATTATGTGTTTGTCTATCTTTACTGCTAAGCAGAAACCTATCGTCATTCATTTACTTATTCTACAAGTATGTAGAATGTGTACAAATACTATACCAATATGAATTGAACTAATGGTTAAAAACAAATCAGTCGTGGTTCTTAGCCTCACACAATTACAGCCTAATTGGTCAATAAGAAAGTCTGGCAACAAGGTAGGTGAATCACAAATGTTTACTATATGAATAAATGTACATTAACAATTATGTGGTAAACTATTCCTAAATGCTCTATTGCCCTGTATCCTTAGTTCATGATTACATTACTCCCAGTAAGCCTCTTGAAAGTAGTCCCCCTGCAGATTCTGTTACCATAGTTTGTCTACTTCGCAACTCCCATTTCTAAAATACTCAACTCCAAAACCTGACATTCCCAACTGGCTGCAACCATAGCATGTCTGGAAAGAAGAAATATGTCAAATCCCCCTACTTAATGCTTTACTGGCATTTAACCACTAACTAACCCCATGAGAATTCAACACTTAGAACGACGACTATATCATTCACTCTAAAAATACCCAAGTGCTAGATGCCAGGAATATCATGACAACCAAAACAGACATGGGTCCTTATGTTCATAGAGAGTTTACAGTTTCTCCTACAGTAACCAAGTACCTTTCCCATAGTTACCTCAAGGGTAGAAAATATTAAAAACGAGCTCTCCCACAAAATTGTCTACAATTCCCCCACCATCCTTACTTCAAAACAGTCAAAACAGTCTCCTCTTGTTTACCTAGGAAATATTTCTAATGACCTTCCAGTGATATGTGGTTCTTCACTTCAAGGCAAAGATCCTTGTTTGTTTTCAAGTTCAACAGACTCATTTAATTAATCTGTCTACTCCTTAGCCCTCTACTATTCATAAGAAAGATAACTTTACAATCCATTTTTATCAATCAACTAATGTTTATTGTTTGTATCTGTTCATATTAATGTTAAAAGGCTATTATTTCCTAAAAGCAGCCCTGCAAAGCTGTAAAGTCATTTCATGCAACAGCACTGAAATATTAAACTGGGACCTTAGGAGTCCCAGGGCAGGGCAGGAGATTCTTACCCGTTTGGGTCTATGAACCCCCTTTGATAGTCTGGTGCTTATTCCTCAAGCCCCTTAAATAAAGACTGTCTTATTAAAATGCAATGCATCACTACTGCATACTGGCTTGACAGATAAAACACTAAAGAAAGTAAAGAAAGCAAGCTCGCAAAAGTTACAAAAGTAAATCTGGAGATTTTAAACACTGGGAGCACTATACCTACATAAATCGTAAACTGTTTCCTCTTGAATAGATTCGGGTACAAATAGTGTAAATAATAACAATGAGAAGAACAGCTACCTCGGATTTGGAAGACAGCATTATATATTTTGAGTGGAATTGTAGTTTTAGCAGAATACTATCCAAAAAGCCTAAAATTTAAAAAGATATGCCTGTTGTCATCTATAGTGTCATTATGTTTGTTGGTTTCTTCAAGTTATAATTCCATAACCTTCAAGAAACCCCCCGATTTTTACCTAAATATGATGGGAAAATCGAGGAAAAAATGTAAATATTCACGCTAATAAAAAAAACCTCATTTAACATAAAAAGCAATCTAGCACAACCACTGGAAAGCAATCATAACTGATCATGTACAGCTAAAAAAATATCCGAAATGAGTGTGTTTTCAGATACTTTTGAGAGCATCATATCCCACAAGATAAGAGATTGACAGCAACAGAAAGAAATGACTTTGTAAATATTCAGCCAAAGACAACAGCGCCACATTGTGGCATTATGGTGAAAATACACAGTGAATGAGTACTCTATTAAGGACTTAGTTTATCTAGGAAATTGGAATTTTAAAAAAAATCAGTAGGAAATACCAGAATAGTACGTTTGCCCCTCAAACTAGCTGAAACAGCACAATTATTAGACACATAAGTTGGCAAAGCCTCCTAATAATACCAACACATATTCATGTCTATTACAATCTTCGATTTAATAGACATATAAGAACTTAAGTAAAAAAAAAGATAAAATAAAGATAAAGTAACTGAAAAACTTACATAGAACCACTAACCAGGTTTAGAAAAGCCAGATCCCTCATCTTATACCTTAATCTTTAGGGAGAGCAGCACTAGATATTAACTAAGTGTTCTGCAATGATCAACTAACCAAGGTCACAGAGCAACTAGAAAGTTTATTAAACAGAGTAGTAAACTACAATAGTAACCTACAACAAAATAATTTAAACAGTTGAGCCTTGAACAAGGCGGGTTTGAACTGTGAGGGTCCATGTCTTCCAAAACTCATGCCCACACAGAAACTAAAAATGTGACCTTATTTGGAAATACAGTCTTTGCAGGTGCAATCAAATTAGGATGGATTAAGGTGGGTCCTGTATCCAATGACTGGTGTCCTTATAAGGAGAAACATTTAGACATGAAGAGAGAATACAGGGAAAAAGGCAACATAACAATGAAGGTAGAAAGTAAAGTGATATAGCTACAACCCAAGGAATGCCAAAGATTGCCAGGAAACTAGGAAGAAGCAAAGAAGAATTCTTCCCTGGAATCTGCAGAGGTAACATGACCCTGTCAACACTTTGACTTCTGGCCTTCAGAACTGTCAGAGAATAAATTTCTGTTCTTTTAAGATACCAAGTTTTTGGTACTTTGTTAGGAGCCCTAGGAAACTAATACATACATGTACACAATTTAATTCATTTATACTGACACACTCATATACTCATAGCTTTAGTGTTATACCCCTGGAGTCAAATGTTCAAATCCTGGCTCTAACACTTTTTACTATTATTTATTTAACTTCACTATGGCTGTTTCTTAAGCTATAAAATAGGGGAAAAGAGCTGGGTAGTTTAAGAAATAAACATATAAAGGGCCTGGAGCTGTTAAGTACCTAATAAATGTTAGCTCTAAGGCTATTGTGGTAGTTGTTTTATATATATATCCTCTTTTGTGAAATGTTTTATCGTCTTTGTCCATTCATTAGGTAAGTCTTTTTTTTTAATTTTTTTAATTAATTAATTTATTTATTTATTTTTGGCTGTGTTGGGTCTTCGTTGCTACCTGCCAGCTTTCTCCAGTTGACGTGTGCGGGCTTCTCATTGCGGTGGCTTCTCTTGTTGGGGAGCACGGGCTCTAGGCGCACGGGCTTCAGTAGTTGTGGCATGTGGGCTCTAGAGCACAGGCTCGGTAGTTGTGGCGCATGGGCTTAGTTGCTCCGTGGCATTGGGATCTTCCCGGACCAGGGCTTGAACCCATGTCCCCTGTGTTGGCAGGTGGATTTTTAACCACTGTGCCCATTAGGTGAGTCTTAAGTGGCTTTTCTATCAATACTTACAAGTATTTTAAATATTAACAATATTAATCTCTGTCTTATTTGCCCCAGTTTGCAAGAAGAGATTTAATATGAAATCAATCACATATGCTAACTTTGCGGGTTCTTCTTATCTTTCTAAGTTTAAAAGGCATCCTTCTTTCAGAAATCTGGTCAAATATACAATTCTATTGTATTCTAGTAATTGTTATTAAAATTTAATTCTAATTAATTCTGTTGTACACTGTGTAACAAGGATCTAATGGCTTTCAGACGATTTTACTCATGAAAAAAAAAAGTTGATGGGTTACAATCTTTCTTTTTGTTGGCTCTATAAATTACATCTAATACAGTGTTTCCCAAACACTAATATGTCTAACAATCACCTGAGAAATTGTCTGAATATAGAATCCTTGCTTGTATCTAAGAAAGTCTAGTTGAAGAGGTCTGGGAGGGTTTCAAGGAACCTGCATTTTTTCAAGGAAGCTGCATTTTTAACAGGCATCCTGGCTGATTTTTTTTGTGTGTGTGTGTGGTACACGGGCCTCTCACTGTTGTGGCCTCTCCTGTTGCGGAGCACAGGCTCTGGACGTGCAGGCTCAGCGGCCATGGCTCACGGGCCCAGCCGCTCCGCGGCATGTGGGATCTTCTCGAACGGGGCACGAACCCGCGTCCCCTGCATCGGCAGGCGGACTCTCAACCACTTCGCCAACAGGGAAGCCCCATCCTGGCTGATTTTAGTATCCTGACCACCATTTCAGAAACACCATTCTATACATGTAACAGTAACAACTATCACAACAACCTTAGAGCTAACATTTACTTATTAAGTACTTAATAATTCCAGGCACTTTACATGTTTATTCCCAATCTAGCCAATGCTGGTGGTGGTATAACTGTTGAGCCATCAATCAGTATGTAAAACATATACACACAAGTTCTAGGGGAATTAAAGATTCAAATGTTAAAAAAAAAAAAAAGTGCAATTTTAGAACAAAATCTAGGAGACTCTATAACCTACGGTTGGAGTAAATCTTTTACCAACTTAATTATTTTTTTTTAATGAGACAGAGTTCAGAATATATCAAGGAAAAGTTAGATATATTAATTAAATAAAAGACAAAATTCATATGGCAAAAAATACAACCAAATTCAAAAGATAAACAAATAATAGAGTGGGAAAATAGTTGTAACAGATTTGGTCAATGAAGTGTCAATATCCATAATATATAAAGAGCTTTTATACATGGATTAGAAAAGATTAATAAGCAGTTCACAGAAGAGCAAATTCAAGTAGCCAACAAGCTACCCTAGTGATTAGAGTAATGCACCATTTAATAAATTATCTTTAACCGCTGAATTGAAATATTATGTATAAATACTGGGCACTAACTCTTAACCCTCCTAGCTGTCTATTCTTTTGCTAACACCACACTCTTTTGTTTACAATGCCTAATATAAGTTTAAAAAATTGTAAGGCAAGTTCCCTCTCACTAAACTTTGTATATTCTTCTTAGACATCAGTTCCTTCATAAAATCTTTAAATTCATTTAACCCAGTTCCATGGAATTTTTCACAGATTTTGTACTTGCAAATCCTTAAACAGGTATCAATAAAATCTAGTATTGAGAGGTCATATATTATAGAATGCAGTGTCTAAAAATATAGGCTTTGAGGTATGGGTTCAAATCCATGATATTCTACTTTTCAGCTTAGTTGCCTTGGGCAAATGTCTTAACCTACTCTATAAAATAACAATAACTTACAACTTAGGCTTAAGAGTGTGAAATAAGATAATGCATAGAAAGCATTTAACACACAGAAGTTGCTCAATAAATACTAGTTCTATGTTGTGATCCCACTCAAATCCTCTGCACAGTGGAAAAGACCCATTCTGTAACTTGGAAAGGGGGAAAACTACCTGCCAGTAAAGCCCTGGTTTTCCAGTAAGTTCAGAGCATAAAGAGAAGTGTGACTTATTTAAGCTGCTTGCTGGCTGTAAATCTCCAAGTTAAAAAAAAACAAAAAACAAAAAACAACATTTTGCACATCCTGCAAAATGCAGATCCAAAAAGAATGTAGATCAGCTTAGAATGTAGATCACAAACAATAGTGGAATACAGATCTTCCTTGACTTACGATAAAGTTACATCCCGATAAACGCATTGTTAAGTTGAAGACAGTTTAGGTCAAAAATGCATTTAATACCCCTAACCTACGGAACATCACAGCTTAGGCTAGCTTACCTTAAATGTGCTCAGAGCACTTACATTAGCCTACAGGTGGGCAAAATCATCTAACACAAAGACTATTTTATAATAAAGTGTTGAATACCTCATGAAATGTACTGAATACTGTACTGAAAGTGAAAAACAGAATGGTTGTACTAGTTGTTTTACGCTCGTGATTGTGTGGCTGACTGGGAGCTATGGCTTATTGCTGCTGCCCAGCATTATGAGTATGGAATGGCATATGGCTAGCACAGGAAAATGTCAAAATTCAAAATTCAAAGTATGGCTTCTACTGAATTGCTTTTAAACCATCATAAAGTTGAAAAAATTTTAAGTTGGACACTATAGACTGTAGCAGCAACAAAGTTGGAAACCGAATCTGATGGATGCAAATGGAGGAGAGAAGAAGCTAGGGAGATAAATGCAGGGTGAGGAAGAAGACTCAAAGGAAGAACTATTTTTAATCACAACTCACTGATGAGAACAGTTTATATTCCAACTAGAATCTGATATGAATATCATTTTTCACTGTAGTTGCATACCCACTCCTTAATTTTTCAACAAATTTTAGGATTATTTATGTGAAATTGAGAACTCCTATTATTTGTACATTCAATAAATATTTACTGAGCACCTGCTATGTGCTAGACACCCTGCTAAGTACTAGGTATACTGTGGCAAAAACAAAACAAGAATAGCTCCTGAACTTATTTAATGAAGGAGAACAGATAATAACCAAATAACTAAGTTATAATTACAAATGAGAAAGGCCATGAAGGAAAACAAGATCAGGTGGTCAGGAAAGTCCTTTCTGAGGAGGTACCGGTACTGGCTACTTCTCATCCTTCATGTCTAAGGTGCTCACGAAAGAGTGGGGAGAAGAACAGGCAGAGGAATCAGCTTTTCTGAAATGACCTGAACAGGAAAAAGTTTGCTACATTCAAGGTAATAAAAGATGAGTATGGACAGAAAATAGTGAGCAGAGAGCAGCTAAAAATGCAGATGGAGAGATAAATGAGAATAAGACAATACAGTCATGTTAAAGGGACTGAATTTTATATGAACCAACCTAAAAGTTTTAAGAAAATTGCTTTAAGGAAATTTTTAAAGACCACTCTAACTCTGTACCGAGAATGTACTGAGAGAGAACAGAAGTGAAGAGGGGGAACCAAACAGGAAGCTATTAAAATAGTGCTATAAATAGCATGGTGGAAAGAGATAACAAATAGGCTCTACCATAGCCATCATATAATATCACCACTTACTTTATACTTACTGTACTTAATTTACATAACAACTGTTCAAGAGGAGCAGTTCCAAGATACAGTCATTTCAAAGTTATTAAATTAGTATTAAATCTCAAAATATTGAGTCATTTTGTCCTGCCAATTAATATCCAGCAAAGTTTGTAACAAAAATGTGAACTTGAAAGTATAAACCTGTGGGGAAAAATATTTTCGGTGTTTTCCCAAATTTTAGTAATTTTTATACTGTATCTCTTATCTTGCCTTGTAAACATGGGAACAAAACTGAACAATTCATACTTTTATACTTTATACAATCCTTACTTTTATACTTCTAACTGCAAAAGCCTTTAGTGGTAGATAAAAATTAGAAAATGAAGGAGAAACAACCAATATTTCTCATTTGGGTACAGCAAATTATAAAGATGACCTACAAAACACCTCATCCCACCCCTGACCCCAAGGTTGGTATTGTATTGCACTGGCAATTTATCTATACTAGGGCCCCCAATAACTTATAATCCCTCTTCTCTGGATATCCATTAAACAATTATTTACTGAGTGTCAAGTATGCACCAGTTACTTTTGTATAAGTTTCCTCTATCCATTAAGCAGAGAATAATGTGGTGGTTACAATAGGGTCCTTAATTGTGGGCAACTGGCTAGAAGGGAGAAACCCAAAACTTCTTACATCCATCAATATATTCTCTCCTGCCCTCACATAGCAGCAATGGGAGAACTGGGAGATGGTGGGAAATGATCTGCACCTAGCAGAAATGTCTAATGTGTTAAGGAAAGACTCCACAAGTTCCTACATGATGTTTACCTGCAGACAAAATGGGAGTAATGGAACTGAGTCTTACAATATACTCACGATGCCCCCAAAGTCTAACTCCCTCTTGAGAGTTGATAATCTAATAACAACGCCCGGAACAAAGTACAATACTTCCCTTTCTCCTATACTGTTTTACCCTCCACCATTTAGCAACTCTTGGAAACTTCCCCTGCTCAATTTCCTCACTTACTCTGATAAGCAGAGCATTTCAAATGAATCGCCAGTGAAGTAAACCAGTGTCTGCTTTCCTGAGAAATGATGCCGTGTCCATTAATCTTTCAGACACTAGTGACACAGTAACAATACTAATGACAACTGGTAAATAGCTCTTCCCCAATGCATTACTGGATATATCAATAGCTTTCTGGCAATGAAACAGCCAAATAGGAAAAGGCCTGTGATTAGTCAAACAAGAGCAATGAAAAAAGATGGTGGATAAAAAAAGTCTAATAAAATATAATTAACAGAATCTTCATTTTTTTGCTCAATTACCTTCCTATCATTTATTAAGTTTCAATTAGTAATTACTTGTTTATCTGATATTGACCATAAGCCAACATTGCCCATTAAGCCAACTGTAATTAAATCTGTGTCTCACAGGCATAATTTCCAAGCAGATATCAATCTGATGAGCCAACCATTACTGTGTAATTGTGCTGACTGCATTCTAAGGAGCAATGGTCTCTCCAATAATTTCTGATTTTTAGGGAAAGGTCACATAAGGACCACAGAAAGCTATGAAATTTATGGGCTGATTTGCATGCTCACTCTGAATCCTCTGTAACAGTGGTTCGTTGATAAGGTTCACAATAAGCCTTCTATGACCCTGCCAAAAACCAGATCCTCTCTTTGAGAAAAATGTACCTGTGCATACAAAATGTAGCAAACAATTTCAAGAGGTTAAAAAAAAATGACTTGATGCTTATCCAGGGTCAAGAACTCCTGTTATCATTAGTATAGCCTCCTTCTGAACAAAATTAAGAATAGAGTTTTAATAGATTTATGAGCAGGTCAGAGAAAAAGTTGTTGGTGGGAAAATTCAGAGTAAAGACACTGACAATAAAGATGAGAGGAGATTCACAGCAATACTCTGAGGCCTAACTACTGCAGCACAGAGTGCTTATTCATTCATTTGACAAATATTTATTGCACATTATTTTGAACTAGGTAGGGTGCCAGACGTGATAGTAGATATAGCTACTATCAGATGTAGCTAACATAGTTCCTGCTCTCATACAGCTTGTAAGGACCAGTGGGAAGAAAATCAACATCCTGAAAAATAATTATAAAATGAAATATATAATTGGAATGAAGGAAATATACTTTATGAGAGCCTAGAACAAAAGAACCTGGCTTAGATTGAAGGTCCACAAAGGCTTCCCTAAAGTAAGACTAAAGTGAAAGCTAACCAGTAAATAAGTTACCTATGCAGAAATGGGGGTGGGGGATAAAGTTATTACAAATATTCCAGTCCAAGGGAAACATAAGCAAAGATCCTGTGGTAGACACAGTGTGGAGATTAGGGAACTGCACTATGAAATTAGGAAAATGTTGGTTCTCATATTTTAATAGCTTTCTTCTTATCTTGTTATCTTCTGATAAAAATGATAGTATGCTGTGTCCCACCCACCCCATAATATACGTAAGCACTTAGGAAAATGCCATGGCACACAGTAAGTGCATACTAATGTTAGTGATGATGAAAATTATAGAGTAGTTGAGAGAACCTGTGTTCTAGTAAAATTACCTAGGTATAGTCAACCCCACAATAAATGTTAGCAGTTCCTACAGCCACCAATTACAAATTTCTAAGGCAAAATATAAACAACTTAAAATATTTTAATAATTGCTTGCTCTTCATTTCCATTTATATAAATGTGCTACAAAGAGCTACATTTAGATACAGTACAAATACATGTTATCTCTACTTAAGGACTACAATATACTTTACCACTGAGATTATTATTTTTTAAACAAACCAACAACTAATTGGCTAATTCTGGGAAAGACTTAAATGAAACCAAGTTCTTACAATACATATAATTACTATTTTTTTAATAGAATGGTACTCAAAATTGACTCTCTGTTGAGTTCAATTTGATTGAACATCTATTACTTAAATAAAAAAAAAACTGAGCTATGGAAAAACTGTTCCTTAGAAAATTTAACAGTCTTTGAGAATAGTTTCAAATTTAGTCTTACTTAACAAGCTGAGGTATAATTCAAAAAAAAAAAACCTTTGTTTTCACTTTGTCTCTAGGCAAAGTATTATATGAATCCTCAGTAATGGAGAATCTATCTTTTATGTAGAAGTCTGTTAACATTCAAGAAAATATATAGTATGGGCCTCCCTGGTGGCGCAGTGGTTGAGAGTCCGCCTGCCGATGCAGGGGATACGGGTTCGTGCCCCGGTCTGGGAGGATCCCATATGCCGCGGAGCGGCTGGGCCCGTGAGCCATGGCCGCTGGGCCTGCGCGTCCGGAGCCTGTGCTCCGCAACGGGAGAGGCCACAACAGTGAGAGGCCCACATACCGCAAAAAGGAAAAAAAAAAAAAAAAAAAAAAAGAAAATATATAGTAAACAAAGCATGTTGGGGCCCTCAAGCCAACAGCCACCCCGAACTGTGCACCCTGAGGGGATTCAGGATGGAGAAAAGCAGGATACTGGCCCTAGACAGTTAAGGTGCATATCAAAGGAATAATTTCAGTAAGCCCAAACTCTTGCATCTTCCCATACATAGAAAAGCGCTAAATTCATTAATGAAATGTCTGGTTTTCTTTAATTAACAGTAATCTTTTTATGTTCTGACTACTGGGTTTTTGTTGCAAAAAACTCCTATATATCCTGCTTCCTCCCTTATCTCTTTGGAGCAGTCTCTCAGAGCTATTTGAGAGGCTGCTTCCCGGACTTGAGTCCTCAGAAAGTCTGCAGAATAATTCTCAAGTTTTGGGTTGTGCATTTTTTTCAGTCGACAATACCCTGCTCTCTCAGATATACTACCCTTGAGTACTGAGCACATTTTTCATAAACTTAAATATCTACATCTCCTTGTCTGATATTATTCAACAGGTAAGAACTAAGACAAGACACTTAATAACTCTTGTACTACAAAAATGCAACATTACCTGGAAAACTAGTCTTCATTATATCAATTCCAACTTGTAGCTCAGACTCCGCAGCAAGTACAGCATAGTCTCCTTGATGAGAGATGTTAAAGTTGAAATTGGGGTAAGGATTCAATGAGTCTTTCGCAAGGACTGGTTTTCCTTTTGCAGTTCTTTGCAAACGAATATTATTCCAAGGTATATTCAATTTCTCTGCAACTAATTTCCTCATCATCAGACGACCAGCCTGTTAATAAAACATTTGGTAAGTATTGATGTCTATACTAAAGATTTAGGTAACACTGCCTATAACATACAAAGTCTATTTTTGTGGTTTCTAAAATATTCATTTCTTAAAGTTTTTAAAAGTACATAAGTATTAAATACCCTGCTTTAAGATTTAAGAAATGCTTATGAAGACAGACAACTTAAAGTCCCTCTTTAGCAATTCCCTCCGTCCCCTTAACAAGTAACCAACCAATGTTATCAAGTATTCATCCCTTCAGTCTTTTCTCTAAGTACCCAAAATATGTTCATTTGCTTTTACTATCTATCCATTTATATGAAATCCTACTATATGTACTGTTCTACCATGTATAATCTTTTAAATTTCTAAGTGTTGGGGATTATTTTCTGTTTGTATATAACCATCTGGCCTGTGCATTTCATACTATCAAGGTACCACATCTTGACTATTCCCCGATTGTTGGATATTTTAGGCTGGCTCTAGTTTTACTATTATAAAAAAATTCCCCAGTGAGCAACCTTGTTATACTTACATGTTTGTGCATATGTGCGTGTATTTCTAGATCATATATATTTATCACTGGACTCAACAATTAGCAATGCATGACCTATCTTTTTTCACATATACCTCATCCACTCTCTCCCTCCATTAATTATTAAGAAAGAAATGGGGCTTCCCTGGTGGCACAGTGGTTGAGAATCCACCTGCCAACGCAGGGGACACGGGTTCGAGCCCTGGTCCGGGAAGATCCCACATGCCGCAGAGCAACTAAGCCTGTGTGCCACAAATACTGAGCCGGCGCTCTAGAGCCCACGAGCCACTACTACTGAACCCACGTGCCACAACCACTGAAGCCCGCACACCTAGAGCCCGTGCTCTGCAACAACAGAAGCCACTGCAATGAGAAGCCCGCACACGGCAACGAAGAGTAGCATCCCCCGCCTCGCCGCAACTAGAGAAAGCCTGCGTGCAGCAACGAAGACCCAACGCGGCCAAAAATAAATAAATGAAATAAATAAATTTTTAAAAATATATGTATATTAAAAAAAAGAAAGAAATGACTAAAATCACACAAAAATACCTAAGGGTATAACAAGGCAGATAATATTTTGAAAAATCTTTCAAGTTTTTTTCCCTTCAGTTCTAAACAATGACTTTTAAATACTGCACGACTTTGAATTTCACAATTTCTTACAAATTACAGAAAGTATAAAAATATTCACCAATATGCCTTCAAAAATCAATCAGCCCCCATTTCAAACGAAAAAGTACTTTGATAGAGGAACATTTTCAAGGTAACAGTCTTTGATGGTAATTAGAAGCTGTTTCAAACTGCGCTATATACACAGAAGTCGTTTTGAAACCCGTTTCCATTTGTTGCTAAAAATACGTAAGTAAAATAAACAATTATATATAAAGTACTGTTTCCCAAGCTATTTAGTCAGAAAGGTATGCCTAGGACTGCATCCTTCCTTGACTTCAGTTTCCCTGGTAAAAGGAGGCTGGACTCTTCCAGTTCCACGGCGTGCAAGGCTAAAGTAAATCATACTGTCAATATTTCTTAGGGCCTATCACGTGCAGGAGAATGGAGAACGGTAGGATACTTAACAGGCTACGAATGTGCTATGGGCCCAAGCAAGGAAAAATAAATGTTGATAACTGAAAAATAAGAAAAAAACCACTGTGGGGGAAAAAAACTACTTTGTAGGCCTTCTCAACACCTATTTTAGGGTTTAGCACGATCTCTATTTTCAATTACAACGGGGGAGGGGCTAATTTTTACGGCGGACGAGGCCTCCGAGGAGACTACAAAGACGGTGGAGACCAGGCCGCGCGCACACACCGGAGAGTCAGCAGCACCTACCACTCTCGCCCTGGGGCGGCCACAAGCTGGCGCCGACGCTAGCGTGGGAGGGGGGGAGTCTCTACAGCCCGGCCCACCATCCCCAACATCTGCTTCCTCGGCCCTCAATACGAAAGACCTGTAGTACCAAAGCTGCCTTAGCGTCGCGTGCAAAGACGAACTGGCCAATGCGCTCCTTCTCCTCGGGCTGGATCGATCGCACCGCGAGCAGCCATTCGGCTCGGCTCGGCAGCCAAGCGCCACAGGAAAAGGCCCAGCGCACGCCCTCCATTGCTGGCACCACGCAGAATCGCTTAGAGGGGAAAACCATACACTGAAAACCTCACCGCCACCTCGGGCTTGATGGCGCGGACGCTAAAGGTGCCCCACCCACTTCCTCCCGGCGCCCGTGCGGAGGGGGCGGAGCGTCGCGCTACGTCAACTGCACGTTGCTCACCGAGAGCCCTCACTTCCACGCCACCGACTCTGCCACCTCCTCCCCCGGGAGCGGAAGAGGAGACCCTCCTCTGCGCTTTGCGGCAACGCGTGACCGTCACGTGGGGCGGGGCTTCGGAGGCGAGCGAAGGGAGGGACAAAGGCCAGGAGCGTATAGAACGCCACTCACACTTGGAGAAGAGATAACGGGACAGAGGTGCAAGCCAATCGCAATCAGGCCTGTGGAGGCAGAGACTGGGGTGGAGACTTCAGAGACTGCAGTTCCAGGTGGGTGATTTCTGAGCTGTGAGAGAGGAGTGGGATGGTAGCGTCTTATTCCTGGGGACCAGGATCGGCCCCTATTATCCACAGAATTTTCTTGGCTTCGGCTACCAATGCCGCTCCTTCGTGTTCCAGGGCGGGAGAGGTTTCTGTGGCAGGAAGGGGACTGCTGTTGCCCCCAAGAGTTGTGTTTCCCGCGGCCCTGAGTTGCCTTCCTCCCCCGTCCCCTTAGGCCGAAACTCATCTAGACACTCCAATCCTAGCAGCCCTCCCTGAAACCTGCCTTCTAAGGCTGGGGCAAAGACTCTGCATTGCCTCCAGTGCAGGGCGCGGACCCTGCCTGAATCCAAGGCTGCTACCAAGGAGCTAACTGTGTTGAGGCCATAAAGTGACCCAGGTGCGGTTTTTGTGGCTGCCAAGCCTGGGCCAGAGCCCTAGGGAGAAAACTGAGGATTCTGTTGTTGAGGCACCGGTGGTCCCATTGTTATCAGAGGTCTTTGCTCTGAAAGCAACAGAACCAAGTTGCATAATTTCAGGACCCCTTCATAATTAAGTCTGTGCCTTTGCTCAGTTATTTGCTTGTGATCAAAGATCCTTGCGGGTTTTGGTCCAGGGAAAAGTTGATCTCTGTAGATGAATTTAAATGCCTAACTTTGTAGTAGATTAAATGCGACACTGGGATTCAGCCGATTCCCTTCTTCCTTTGGCTGCCAGGGAATGTTAACTAAAAGCCAGCAGTAGTAATTAACACAGTTACCTGCGGCTTATTTCCATCCTCTTTAAGATAGGTTTTATTCTGTTTTCATCTATATTTGTTTCTGTTAACTTTTCGTGATATCATCATTCCCCTCCAATCATTTGCAAGTAAATGGGATCTTGAACATACACAAACACAAATCCTCAAAGGGCTGTAAAATGAAGTGCTGGCTTCATACATCAGTTTAGCTAATACTATGTGTCAGGTGCTAAATCTGCTTACAATCTGACAAAGAAGATAAGACATGTACAAAAAACTACAGTAAGAGAAAATGTAAAGATATGTAAAGTATAAAGTACTGTTACCCATACCAGCAATGATTTTAAGTCATTTGTCCACTTTTAACTTTATGTATCTAAGCACCATATTAACAGTTTTCCATTCTTGTCTTTTTGAACTGACTTTTACAATTTTGGTATATTTACTTTTCTATTTCTAAAAACACTTCTATGTCCATTATATCCCATGCTCTTCTATGCAGTAATTTTTACTGATGGAGAAACAGATGAGAAAGAGAATTTGTGGAATTATTTAAACTCAGGTTTAGGAGCGTATGGTCCACTCTTTTACCTTTCAGCTAAGCTCTGTGTATTCAATCTATAGAACCTAATAAAGGTAGGTAATGTAGTGGTTATTTGTACTTGTCTTCTCTACTCAGAATGTTCTCTTCTCCTCCCATCAGCACATTCCTTGTTCCTCTTTGTCATTCAGGTCTCAGCTCAAATGTCATACTAAAGAGAATGTCTCCACAGAACATGTATAAAAAGCTCACTCTTCCCACTCCCTATCCCCCAGCCCCGAGCCTAGTACCCTAGTGGACACTCTTTATCGGTTTGTTTAATCCCCTTCCCTATCTACTTTTTAAATTCTTGTCCATCAGGGCTTAGCTCAAGCCTTACTTTTCCTAAAGGACTACCACAGAGTACTTAAAAATATATATATTGTGTATATAATTCATTTGGCAATTCTAGCACTGCCTTATTGGCCTGAATTATTTATATGTGTGTTATCTTGCAAATTAGAATGTAACTGCTCGAGGGGGAGTTCATGTGTACCTTGCCTTTTACAAATAGTATACTTCAGCAAATGTTTTTGATGAACTTTTAGAGTAGATTTTACTCTTCATGAGCTAATACTGATATTTATATTCTGTCTACTTCCTTCCCTTTTTTCTTTTTTCTTTTTTTTTTTGCTGTACACGGGCCTCTCACTGTTGTGGCCTCTCCCATTGCGGAGCACAGGCTCCGGCTGCGCAGGCTCAGCGGCCATGGCTCACGGGCCCAGCCGCTCCGCGGCATGTGGGATCTTCCCAGACCGGGGCACGAACCCATGTCCCCTGCATCGGCAGGCGGACTCTCAACCACTGCGCCACCAGGGAAGCCCATTCCCTTTTTTCTTAAGGCAGTATAAAGTGTGCAGTTAATAGCTTGCCTAACTATATTCAATAAACCCCAAAATGTATTAGAGTATTTTTTATTGCATTGGTTAGGGGGAAAAAGGACTAAAGTGATAGCTCAGCAAGCTTGTAGTAGTCATCTTTCCAGATCCTGATCTGTGGCTTAGAATTCTGAGAGACTTGTGTTCTAGTTTCAGTTCTATCACCAATTATCTATGTGACTTTGGGTAAATCACATAACCTCTCCCAGGGATCAGTTTCAATGGAAAAGTATCAAATGAGATCTTCTCTAAGATTTGGTGATTTTTTTAGGTAATGTTCATTAGCTTTTTATTCTATTGCAAAACCTTGATTTCCCCTTTTCCTTTAATTCCTGTATCTGTTCTATCCCAAAGTTCTATTGGTTCTACTATTAAAATAGAGCTAAAATCTATTTCCCTCCATCTCCAGTCTCTAGTCTTAACCACCATACTTCTCACCTGAAATACTGATTAGTTTTCTATCTTGCTCAAGAAAGGGAAACATTCTCTTGCTGTGTCTGTCCTCCATGCCATAAGCACTCCTGAAACAACCTGTCTTCAGAGCTAAGTCTAGAAGTCCATGCTCTAAATCACAGTGCTATAGGCCTCCTTAATTAGACTAGAAGGAGATAATAAAACTTGAAAAGTGTTGTGGCACAGAAAAGAATGGGGAACTAGTTAACAGTGTGAATACTTCTGAGAGGTTAATAACATGAGGGGAGTGAAGTTAGCATTTGACTACAAGATGGTAGTGTGGTGACATTGACATGAGCAATTTTATTTATTTTATTTTCATTTTTCTTTGATTATTTTATTCATTTATTTTATTGAAGTATAGTTGATGTATAAAGTTTCAGGTGTACAGCAAAGTGGTTCAGTTATATATATATATATATATATATATATATATATATATATATATTTTCAAACAAGACATTGAATACAACTCCCTGTGCTATATGGTAAGTCCTTGTTGTTTATTGTATATATAGCTGTGTGTATATTTTAATCCCAAATTCTCAATTTATCTCTCCCCCCCCCCCTTTCCCTTTAGGTAACCATCAGTTTGTTTTCCATGTCTGTGAGCCTATTTCTGTTTTTTAAATAAGTTCATTTGTATCATTTTTTAGATTCCACATATAAGTGATATCATATGATATTTATCTTTCTGTGTCTGACTTACTTCACTTAGATGATAATCTCTAGGTCCATCCATGTTGCTGCAAATGGCATTATTTCATTCTTTTTTATGGCTGAGTAATATTCCATTACACACACACACACACACACACACACACACACACACACACACACACTACATCATCTTTATCCATTCACCTGCCAATGGACAGTTAGGTTGCTTCCATGTCTTGGCTGTTGTAAATAGTGCTGCTGTGAACACAAGGGTGCATGTATCTCTTCTAATTAGAGTTTTTGTCTTTCCTGGATATATGCCCAGGAGTGGGATCATATGATGATTCTATTTTTAGTTTTTCAAGGAACCTTCACACTGTTCTCCATAGTGGCTGCACCAGTTTATATTGCCCCAACAGTACAGAAGGATTCCCTTTTCTCCACACCCTCTCTAGCATTTATTATTTGTAGATTTTTTGATGATGGCCATTCTGACAGATGTTTTGATTTGCATTTCTCTAATAACTAGCGATGTTGAACATCTTTTCATGTGCCTATTGGCTATCTGTATGTCTTCTTTGGAGCAATGTCTATTTAGGTTTTCTGCCCATTTTATGTTTGTTTTTTTTTTGATATTGTATTGTATAAGCTGTTTGTATATTTTGGAAATTAAGCCCTTGTTTGTATCATTTACAAATACTTTCTCCCATTCTGTAGGTTGTCTTTTTTTTTTTATGGTTTCTTTTGCTGTGCAAAAGCTTTTAAGTTTAATTAGATCACATTTGTTTATTTTTGCTTTTGTTTCCATTACTCTAGGGGAGAGATCCAAAAAAATATTTCTGTGATTTATGTCAAAGAGTGTTCTGCCTATGTTTTCCTCTAGGAGTTTTACATTTAGGTATCTGGTTTTACATTTAGGCCTTTAATCCATTTTGAGTTTATTTTTGCATAGGGTGTTAGAGAATGTTCTAATTTTATTCTTTTACGTGTAGCTGTACAGTTTTCTTAGCACCACTTATTGAAGAGACTGTCTTTTCTCCACTGTGTTTTCTTGCCTCCTTCATCATAGATTGATTGACTGTAAGTGTATGGGTTTATTTCTGGGCTTTCTAACCTGTCCCATTTATCTATGTGTCTGTTTTTGTGCCAGTACTATACTATTTTGGTTACTGTAGCTTTGTAATATAGTCTGAAGTCAGAGAGTGTGATTCCTCCAGCTCTGTTCTTCTTTCTCAAGATTGTTTTGGCTATTTGGGGTCTTTTGTATTCCAGGCAAATTAAAAAAATTTTTTGTTCCAGTGATAATGAGCAATTTGAATAGAGTGAAAAAGAGGAACTTGATTGTAGTGGCTTGTGATGATAACTGGTGGCAAAGTTACTGCAGATAGTTCTTTAAAGAAGTTTTTCTGGGAGTAAAAAATAGGATGGTAGCTAGGGGAGAGTAAAAGATCAAAGGATAGATTTTTGTTTATATTTGTTTAAAGATGGGAGAAACTAAAATTTGTACATTGATCAAAAATGTTCAATAGAGTGGGAGAAATTGTGGATGTAGGAGTTTGTAGGTGTGTTCACCACTCTAAAGTGTACTCCAGAGTGGAGAACCTTGTCTCTATTGTTTTTGACTGTATGCCCAATATCTGGAATAATGCTTACTACAATAATAATTACTTCATAAATTTTCTATTATTTGTTGAATAAATGAATAACTTGGACTCTATTGATCCTACCTCTCTCAATTCATCATTCATACATCAGCCAGAAAGATTATTTTAAAAAGTAAATCAAATCATGTCACTGTCTAATTCAGTCTTCCATAATTCCAGTTGCACTTAGAACAAAATTCCAGTTCCTTGTGGCCTATAGAATCCTGCATGAGGTAGCACCAGCCTTCTGTAACCCTATCTCCCCACATTCTTGCTCTCATTAACTATACTCCAGCAATGCTGGCCTTCTTTCATATCCTAAAACTGAAGGACCCTTTCCCACTCTAGGGCTTTATACATGATTTCTCTCACCAGCCCCTTACCTTGTCATCATTCGGGTGTCAGCTTAAATGACACCTTCTCAGAAAGGCTCTTCCTAATATTGTAGTGGATGAGAGCATGGGCTCTGGAGCCAGAGTGTCTGGGTTTACATCCCATCTCCTTGCTTACTTGCTATCCATTATTATCTTTAGGGTTTTGTTCCAAGATACTGAAAACTCATTCTTCACATTTTAATTCACATACAGAAGTAATGACAAATATGTCATGATTGCTGCCTGTCAAAAGTGATTGTAAGGTATCTATCTATCAATTTCAGATATCTTAAGCCTCATTTTCCCTGTATATAAAATAGGGACAATAGTATTATCTATTTTATAGTAGTTGTTTTGAAAATTAAAGAGTGTGTAAAGCATGTGGTACAGAGCCTGGCACAGAGTAAGCACTGCATAAGTGTTCACTGTTAACATTGTCATTATCTGAAGTTAACCTGCTGTTCATTTTTATCTCTATTTCCTAGTTGTTTCTTCACAGTATTTATTGCAGTTTATAATTTGAAAGTCTTTTCTAGATACTAAACATCAGGAAAGGAGGGATCATGTCTGCCTTTATTCTCCATACTCTCTCTAGTGCCTAATTCAGTACCTGGCATATAGTTAGCACTCTGTAATAAATAATGAATAGAATAGGCCAAAAAACATGCTCTATATTGAAACATCAGTGACCAAACTAATATCAGTGGAAGACCCAATGAAATCAAAGCCCACATCAGTCACAGCACAACTTTAGTTTAATATTCCACTTTATCAAGTTGCATATGCTCTTTTGTCATTACTTAATATCAAAGGCTTGGTTCTTAGACTTGATTCGTGTACTTTTATTGAATAATTTTTTAAATCAAATTTTAATGGAACACATTAAAAGAAAAAACAAGAGAATAGTTTTGAAAATTGATTCAATGTTTTCGGCAGGAAAGTATTTTGTTGAAGCTGAGATTCATTCTTATAAAATACCGGACTGTTTTTTGTGCTACTAAGAAAGAAGAAAAGTGCTGTTTAAACCATGACACAGCTTTCCATGACTTGGAATTTTTCGTACTTATGGAAAGCCCTTTAAAAAAAATCATATCAACCTTGTACACACATTAAAAAAAAGTAAGCAAAATCAATTAGCTGAGATGCTCACATTCAGAATCTAACTCTTCTAATTCACCTTCGCCTCAGCATCTCAGTGTCCATGTTTTTCTATATAATATTGTTCTCCATTATCAGGAGCATTAATGATGTATCATTTCTTAAATGAGTGTCCATTTTTATCTTTAGGGTTTTCTTCAAAGACACTGATACACATCCTTCATATTTTGATGCACATACACATGTAATGACAAATATGTTATGAGTGTTATTTAACTAAAATGATTATAAGATACCTATCTATCAATTTCAGATATGTTAAGTGTGAAAGAATGTGTCTTAAAATTAGTGAAATATAATGTTGAATTTACAGAATATTTTGGAGGAAAAAAGTTGCCTTACAGATCTTTTACCAAGATTTAAGAATTGTTTAACAATTAATAATGTTATTGGCAAAGTATATGTTATTACTGATTTTAAACATTAATATTTTATATACCATTTGACAACGTTAATTTAACATCAATATCATTTAAACATCACAACAGTACAAGGTAATTGGCATGTCCACTTTGCAGATGAGGAAGCCAAAGCCTTAAAGAGCCTCAGTAGGGGTCACTACTAAGTGATGGATCATCTAAGACCCTGTTCCTTCAGCTCTTAATCCCAGGTTCTTTGCCATTTGCAAAATACATAAGTACAGACTTACTCAAACCTAATTTAAGAAATGAAAGTTTCAGCTTCTTGGATTTGTCATTCTGTGTAGAGTATACATGGCAGGCTTTATCTTTTAACAACATTTATGAAAGTGAATAGCTGTGTGTGATCCTAATATATTTGAGAATACTTGAAAATTTCTAGAAAGTTTGCTTTTTGTGACTATCTTTGTAGAAGTAAGAATTTCTTTATACTTATATCATTGTGTTTAATTCTTATTCATGAACAGTGAGACTGAATAATTGACTTAATCCAACACAGGTCCAAATTACATTCATATTTTTAATGACAATGAACTTAATGTAAAAAATTTGTGGTTGAGTTTTTTAAGTTGATGTTCTCAAGACCTATGCCACTATGAAGAAATATAGTGTTTATCCTTTTGAAAGTCTCAGGTTTGGATACCTTTTAGCTGTTTTGTTTTACATTCAACTTATTTTTAAAAACTGAGGAGCCACCAAAAATAAAAGGAAATTTTCTTTGAATGTTCTAAGTGTTTTGAAGAAGAACAAAACTGTAATGTCAAAGTAGTTTCTGATTTGAATTTATATATCATTGTCTTTTTCTTTAAATTTTTATTTTGAAATAATTACAGATATACAGGAAGTTACAAAAATAGTACAGAGAGATCACAGGTATCCTTCACCCAATGTCCCCAGTGGTTATATCTTACATGATTATTGTCCAAATTCAAAACCAGGAATTTAACATTGATACAGTGTGTGTATAATTCCATGTCATTTTGTCACCTGCGTAGAGTCCTGTAACTGTTGTCATAGTCAAGTCTCCTTTGTGCATATCCACCTCCCCCAACTCCCCACAACAAAGTCCTCAATCCCTGGAAACCACTACTTTCTTTTTCATGCCTGTGATTTTGTCATTTCAAGAATATTATAGAAATGGAATCAAACAATATGTGGCCTTTTGAGATTGAGTTTTTTCACTCATGATAATGCCCTTGTAATCCATCTAAGCTGTTGTGTATATAGTAGTTTGTTCCTTTTTAATGGTGAGTTATACTTCATGGTAAGAATGTACCACAGCCTGTATACTCATTCATTTATTGAGCAACATTTTGGTTGTTTCCAGTTTTTGACTATATAAATAAAGCTGCTATGAAAAGTTATGTACAGGTTTTTAAGCCCACGTAAGGTTTTGTTTCTCTAGGATAAATGCCCAGGTCTATGATTATTGGGTAGTATGTTATATGTTTAACTCCCCACCCTCCAGTTTTTTTGAGATATAATTGATATACAACATTGTATTTTTGGTGTACATGATTTGATATATGTATGTATTGCTAAATGATTACCACAATAAGTTTAGTTAACATCCATCACCTACAGTTACAGTTTTTTCTGATTTGAACTTGTAAGGTCTACTCTCTTAGCAACTTTCAAATATTCAATACAATATTGTTAACTATAGTCATCATGCTGAATGTTACATTTACAGAACTTATTTATCTTATAACTGGAAATTTGTACATTTTGACCCCATTTACACAGTTCTCCCTCCACACACACATCCCCACCTCTGGCTAACACCCATTTGTTCTATGTTTCTATGACTTAGGGTTTTTAGATCCCACATATAAGTTGACATCTTACAGTATTTGTCTTTCTCTGTCTGACTTAACATAATGCCCTCAAGGTCAATACATGTTGTCACAACTGGCAAGATTCCTTCTTTTTTATGACTGAATAATTTTCCTCTGTGTGTGTGTGTGTGTGTGTGTGTGTGTGTGTGTATCATATTCTCTTTATCCATTCATTTACCCATGGACATTTAAGTTGTTTCCATGTCTTGGCTATTGTAAGTAATGCTGCAGTGAAATGGGGGTACAGATATCTGTTCAGGACAGTGATTTGATTTCTGTTGGATTTATATCCAGAAGTTGAATTGCTGGATCATATGGTACTTCTATCTTTAAGTTTTTGAGGAACCTGCGTACTATTTTCTATATTGTCTATACCAATTTACATTCACAACAAATGTATACAAAGGTTTCTTTTCTCCACATCCCCAACAGCACTTGTTATTGCTTGTCTTTTTGATAGTAGCCATGCTGACAATTGTGAGGTGATATATTGGGGTTTTGATAAGCATTTCCCTGTTGATTAGTGTTGAGTACCTTTTCATGTATCTGTTGGCCATTTGAATATCTTTTTTGAAAATATGTCTGTTTGAGTCCTTTGCCCACTTTTAATTGTATTATTTGGAGTGTTTTTGCTATTGAGTTGTATGAGTTTGTTATACATTTTGGAAATTGACACTTTATCAGATGTGTGGTTTCAGAGTATTTTCTCCCATTCTATAGGTTCCCTTTTCATTTTGTTGATTGTTTCATTTACTGTACAGAAGCTTATTAGTTTGCTGTAATCCCACTTGTTTATTTTTGTTTTTGTTGCTTATGTTTTAGGTGTCATATCCAAAAAAATTATTGCTATTACCAATGTCAAGGAGCTTTTTCTCTATTTTTCTTTTGGGAGTTTTATGGTATCAGGTTTTACATTTAAGTCTTTAATCAATTTTGAGTTAATTTTTGTGGATATTGTGAAATAGGGATCTAAGTTCATTCTTTTGCACGTGAATATACATTTTTCCCAACATCATTTATTGAAGAAACTGTCTTTTTACCATTGAGTTTGTGGCTTCCTTGTCAAACTAGTTGAACATATATGTGTGTGAGTCTACTGTTGGGCTCTTGTTTCTTTCCCATTAGTCTATGTGTCTGTTTTTGTGCCAGTACAAAACTGTTTTGATTACTGTAGCTTTGTAATAGAGTTTAAAATCAGGAAGCTTTGCTCTTTCTCAGGATTGTTTTGGCTATTTGGCATCTATGGTAGTTCCATATGAATTGTAAGATTTTTTTTTCTATTTTTATGAGAAATGCCTTGGGAATCTTGATAGGGATTGTATTGAATCTATAGATGGCTTTGTGTAGAACAGACATTTTAATAATATTAATTCTTCCAAACCAAAAACGTGGGTTGTCTTTCCATTTATTTGTGTCTTCTTCAATTTCTTTCATTAGTGTCTCATAGTTTTCAGTGTGTAAATTTTTCACCTACTTGGTTAAATTAACTCCAAAGTATTTTATTGTTATTGATGCTATTGTAAATGGGTTGTTTTCTTAATTTACTTCTTAGTTAATTTGTTGTTAGCATGTAGAAATCTGATTTTTGTATGTTGATGTTGTGTCCTGTAACTTTACTGAATTGATTAGTGCTAACACTTCTTGGTGGAGTCTTTAGAATTTTCTATATATAAAATCATGTCATCTGCAAACAAAGACAATTTTACTTCTTCCTTTCTGAATCTGATGCCTTTTATTTGTTTTTCTTGCCTGATTACTCTGGCTAGAACTTCCAGTACTATGTGAGAGTGGGTACCCTTATCCTGGTAGTGACATTAGAGGAAAAGTTTTTCAGCCTTTCACCACTGAGTATATTGTTAGCTGTGGGCTTGTCATATATGGCCTTTATTATGTTGAGGTACTTTCCTTCTATGCCCAGTTCATTGAGAATTTTTATCGTGAATGGGTGTTAATTTTTCAAATGCGTTTTCTGTATCTACTGAGATGATCGTATGATTTTTATCTGACTGTTAATGTGATGAATCACATTTATTGATTTGCATATGTTGAACCATTCTTGCATCCCAGGGATGAATCATGGGATATGATCTTTTTACTGTGCTGTTGAATTTGGTTTGCTAGTATTTTGTTAAGAATCTTTGTATCTATATTCATCAGGGATGTTGGTCTATCGTTTTTTGGGTTTTTTTGGTAGTGGCCTTATTTGGCTTTGTTACCACAGTCATCTTGGTCTCGTAAAATATGTTCAGGAGTATTCCCTCCTCTTCACTTTTTTTGGAAGAGTTTGAGAATAATTGGCTTTAATTCTTCTTCAAGTGTTTGGTAACTTTCACCAATGAATCCATCTGGTTCTGGACTTTTCTTCATTAGGAATTTACTTTTGATTACTGATTTATTCTTAGAGAAATTGGACTATTCAGATTTTCTATTTTTTCATGATTCAGACTTGGTAGGTGAATGTTTCCAGGAATTTATCCATTTCTTCTGGGTTGTCCAGTTAGTTGGCATATAATTATTCATGGTAATTTCTTATGATCCTTTGTATTTCTGTGGTATCAGTTGTAATGTCTCCTCTTTTACTTATACTTTATATAGGTTCTCAATCTCTTTGTCTCTTTCTGTCTCTGTCTCTCCCTCTGTCTCTCTCCCCTCCCCCTGGGTTAGTCAAGGTAAAGGCTTGTCAATTTTGTATACTTTTTTCAAAGAACCAACTCTTAATTTTGTCATCCTGTTTTCTATTTATTCATTTCTGTTCTAATCTTTATTATTTCCTTACTTCTGCTAACTTTGGGCTTGAAATATAAAATTAGGTTGTTTATTTGAAGTCTTATTTTTTTCTTGATATATGTGTATATTGCTGTAAACTTCCCTCTTAGAACTGTTTTTGCTCCACCCCAAAAGGTTTGGTATTTTGTATTTCCATTTTCACTTGTCTCAAGATACTTTTTAAATTTTCTTTTTAATTTTTTCTCTGATACATTGGTTGTTCAGGAGTGTGTTATTTAATTTCCATATATTTGCCAATTATCAAGGTTTCCTCCTGATATTGACTTATAGTTTCATATGATTGTAGCCAGGAAACATAGTTGGTGTGATTTCAGTCTTCTTAAATTTGCTGAGACTTATTTTGTGGCCTAACATATATTCTAGCCTAGAAAATGTTCTGTGTGCACTTAAGAATGAGTATTCTGCTGTTGCTGGATGGAATGTTTGTGTATGTCTATTAGGTTCATTTGGTCTATAATGTTGTTCAAATATGCTGTTTCCTTATTGATTTTCTGGGTGGTCTGTCCATTGTTGAGAGTGGGTGTTAAAGTCCCCAACTATTACTGTATTCCTATTTATTTCTCCTGTTAGTTCTGTTAGTATTTTTTAAAATATATATTTAGATATCTAATGTTGGTTGCATAAATATTTACAACTGTTATATCTTCTTGATGGATTGTTCCCAATTTCATTATATAATGCCCTTTGTCTCTTTTGACCATTTTTAGCTGAACATCTCTTTTGTCTGATACAAATATAGCTATCCCTGCTTTCTTTTGATTACCATTTGCTTAAAATAGCTTTACCTGTTCCTTCACTTTCAGTCTATTTGTGTCTTTAAAGCGAAAGTGAATCGTTTGTAGTCAGCTTACGGTTGGATTTTTGTTTTTTAAATCCATTAATTCATTCTGTGTCTTTTGATGGATGAATTTAATGCATTCACATTTAAAGTAATTACTAATAGTAAAGACTTTTATTGGCATTTTGTTAATAGTGTTCTGACTTCGTTTTTTACCTTTCTGTCTTCTTTGTGACTTGATGACTTTTTGTAGTGGTATTCTTTGACTTCTTTATCATAATTGTTTGTATAACTGCTATAGGTTTTTTTCTTTCTGGTTACCACGAGGCTTACATAAAATTTCTCATGTTTTTAACACCCTATTTTAATCTGATAACATCATTTTGATAGCATACATAAACTTTACATTTTTACTTCTCCCCCTTTTCCATTTTAAGTTATTGATGTTTTAGTTAATATATTTTATATTGTGCATCAAATACATTATTATAGTTATTACTTCTTTATGTTTATTTTTTAACTTTTTTTTTTTTTTTTTTTTTTTTTGTGGTACGCGGGCCTCTCACTGTTGTGGCCTCTCCCATTGCAGAGCACAGGCTCTGGACGTGCAGGCTCAGCGGCCATGGCTCATGGGCCTAGCCTCTCCGCAGCATGTGGGATCTTCCAGGACCGGGGCACGAACCCATGTCCCCTGCATTGGCAGGCAGACTCTCAACCACTGTGCCACCAGGGAAGCCCTATTTTTTAACTTTTAGAGTTATAAGTTAATTATGTACCACCATTACAATATTAGAGAATCTCACTTTGTATATTTACCATCACTAGTTAGTTTTACACTTACATTCATTTTTTTTATGATGTGAATTAGCATCCTTTCATTTCTGCTTGAAGAACTCCCTTTAGTATTTCTTTTAAGGCAGATCTAGTGGTGATGAACTCCCTCAGTTTTTGTTTGGAAAAGTCTTTATCTCATTCATTTCTGAAAGACTGCTTTGCTAGTTACAGTATTCTTAATTGACAGGCTTTTTTTCTTTCAACATTTTGAATACATCACCCCATTCTCTCCAGGGCTACAAAGTTTCTGTTGAGAAATCTGCCTGTAGTCTGTGGGGGTGGTCCCTCGTATATGATGTGTTGCTCTTCTGCTCCTGTTAAAATTCTTTCTTGTCTGACTTTTAACAATGTAATTAAAATGTGTCTCTGTAGCTCTTTTGGGGTACAATCTGTTTGGTCTCCTTTGGGTCTTGTGACTGTGGCTGTCCATTTCTCTCCCCAGGTTTGTACAGTTTTCAGCCATTCTTGCTTTAAAAATATTTTCTGTCCTTTTCTCTTTTCTTCTTCTAGGATTCTTATAATGCAAATATTATTCTTTTGATGGTGTCCTGTGGCTCTCATAAGCTTTTTTCACTCTTTTGCATTTTTTTTTTCTCCTCCGACTGGATAATTTTAAATGCCTTATCTTCTAGTTCATTGATTCCTTCTTCTGCTTGACCAAGTCTGATGTTAAAGCTCTCCATTGAATTCTTCAGATCAGTCATTGTGTTCTTCAACTCTAGGATTTCTGGGTTTTCTTTAATGGCATTTATTTTTTGGTTGAACTTCTTATTTTGCTCATGCACTATTTTTCTCATTTTCTTTAATTGTCTGTAAAGCTCACTAAACTTCTTTGAAGGGATTATTCTGAAATCTTTGCACACAATTCAGAGATCTCCATTTCTTTAGGGTCAGTTATTGGAGCTTTATTACTTTCCTTTGATGGTGACATGTTGGCTCAGCTCTCTGCTCCATTGCTGTTGTAAGCAGGGCGGTAGGTTGGGCTATGCAGCGTCCTGAGTGTTCTGATTGATTTTTCTTGTTGGGCAGGCATGGAAGCTGTATTCAGCCCTAGGTCAGGCTTTCAATTTGCTTCCCAACTTGGGGGCTGTGTAACAGCATTCACAGCTGGTATGGCTTGCTGGCCAGGGACCTGAATCAGGCAAAACTGTGCACAAAGTTCCTTGGTCAGACAGGTTCACTAGCTGGGCTCTGCAGATGAACAGAGTCACTGGCTTGGTGCTCTGTAAGTGCTGCTGAACTGCTCTGTTTCCTGGATGCTCTGGCCAGGTTTCCAGGTAAGTGGGCTGAGATTGTGCTCAGTAATAGGTAGAGCTAGGAATTAGCTTCCCTGCTTGGGCCAGCAGCAGCAGCAAAACAGGCATCAAAGCCAGCAAGGTGGAGATTTAAGGTGGCGGAGGAGTAGGTGTACCTGGAGTTCATCTCTCTCCACAGGATGCATCAGGAATACATCTATAGGTGCAATAATTCTCAGAACACTGGCTGAAAACTAGCAGAAGACCCTGGACACCAGAAATGACTATAAAGATTCCTGCATAACTGGGTTGGATGGAAAAAAAGTAGAGAGGAGGAGAGGAAGCGGATGGGACCTGAACCCCAGGGTGGGGGAGCCGAAGCAGAGGAGAGAGTCCTGAATTTGGGGAAACCCCCTCTCCGATGGGGAAATTGATTGGGATGGAAAGGAAGCATTTGAGGCAGTTGGAAGACGGTGAAGCAGCCAGTCTGCAGCAGATGGGACAGAGTGAGAAATACACAGGTGGTCCGAACCTCAGCCCTACATGCCCCGGACTGGAACGTGTGTTCACAGGTGTGCAAGGGGGCTGGGAGCTGGTGCATGGCGATTGGGGAACAGGCCCAGAGCGAGAACTGCTGTTGTCTGTGGGGAGATGGACTGAGGGAATGAGAGAGAGGAAATCTGCAGCAGGGAATGCCTATGGAAGAAAACTGGACTACCATGGAAGCAGGGTGCTATTGCTGAGTCATATGCAGGGGGAGGAGCCACTATTGTAACCTCTCTCTCCCCACACGCTGATGCCTGCCAACGGACAATAAAAGAAGCTTGCTTAAGGCTGCCTCTTGTTTGCCAGCTGCTGAGCAATAAAAAAAGCCCCCTTAGAGCTGGCCCTCAGGCGCCGGCTGCAGGACAAAAATAAAAAGCCCTCTCAGGGCTGGCCATTGCACGCCTGCTGCCAGGTGCCAGAAAAACCCTGGCCAGGGCTGGCCCCCATGTGCCTTACACTGGGTGCCAGAAAAGACCCTCAGTAGGGCCATATCTCTTGCACCCTTGGCTGCCAGCTTCCCTGTGCATTTGGTCCCACTGGGGCTCCTGCAATCCAAGCAGTCATACCACCTCTGCACCTGGTCCTCACAGGGGCAGACCCAAGAGTTCCAAGACAGCCTCACGACCAGACTCCTGTGGGTGGGCCACATGCTGAGGTGGGGATAAAACCAAAGCTGAACCCCAGGGATGGGGTGACTAAGGAAGAATATCAAAAATCTTTCTATCTGCTGTATAAGCTACAGGTTAAATCCCTAGGATCAGCTGTGTGGACCTTGCATCTATGGAATATCTGAATAGACAATGAGTGTTCCCACAAATGAAAACGGTCTAACTCTGGCAGCTGTGGATTCTGGGGGCAAGCACACGCAGGAATTGGGCCAGATCAGAGTCTGAGTGGTCCCCACAGGGCCTACAGCAGGTCCAGAGTCCAGCCCAGAAGCAGGAGGAGCCTATTGGGGAGGCAGAGGTGGGATGTGGCTCACGGTGTATACAAGAACACTTACACTGGAGACCCCAGGGAAACATAATTATTACTATTAATTTTATTATGTCTTGATTCATTGGTTTTAGGTGTTTTTTTTTGGTTTCCTTTTTTTGTTTGTTTTAGTTTTTTTAGTCTTTTGGGATCTCTGTGTTCTATAACATATCTGTATATATATTTTTACATTTTTCTTTTTACTTTTCTGTTTTTCTGTGTTCTTTTCCCTTATTTTTTCTTTCTCTTTTTCTTTAATATATATTTTTAATATTTCCATTTATACTTTGTCTTTCTGTTGTCCTGGGTTGTTTCCCTTTTTTAAATTTTATTTTATTATTATTATTTTAAATCATATTTATCAGTTTGTTCTGTTTCCTTGCTTTATTCTTCACTTGGCACACTGCTTTGGTTTTGTTTTGTGGTTATGTATTTTTGTTAGTTTCAATCCTAATTGATTCCATTTTTGAGTTCTTCTATTTGTTTCATTGTTCTCTTGCTTTTTGTTTGATTTGGCTCTGTTTTTGTTTCTTTTACGTGTTTTTTTCCTTGTTTCTGTTATTGTTTTTTGATTTTGTTTTTACCATTTCTTTGGGGTTTTCTGTGTCTTTTTTTTCTTTAATATATTTTCTATTCTTTTTAATTCTGTTTCTGTATTGCTTTTTTGTTCTGTCGTCTTTTTCTTTTTTAAAAAATACTGTTTTGGTCAGTTTGTATTGTCTTTCTGCTTCATTCTTCAGTTGGCACTCTGGTTTTGATTTTTGGATTTGGGTTTTTGTCATCTTTCTTCTTAATTGTTTGATTTCGTTCTTGGGTTCTTTTGTTTGTCTGGTTCTCTTGCTATTTGATTCATTTGGTTCTGTTTTTGTTTCTTTTCTGTGTGTGTGTGTTTCCTTGTTTCTGTTTCTGCTTCTTTAATTTTATTTTCTGCCATTTGTCTGGGGTTTTGTTAGTTTTTTTTTTTTAATCCAGTTTATTGCTGGGACGAGCCACTTGCAGGGTCTTGATCCTTTGACCAGAAGTCGGACCTGAGGCTCTGGAGTGGGAGCACTGACTCCAGGATGCTGGACCATTAGAGAATTCCCAGCCCCAGGGAAGATTCAACACCAAGAGCTCTCACAAAGGCCTCGATCTAAATCCAAGACCCAACTCCACCCAACTGCCAGCAGCTCCCAATGCTGGATGCCTCATACCAAACAACAAACAAGACAGGAACACAAACCCACCCATCAGCACACAGATGACCTAAAGTCATACTAAGTTCACAGACACCCCAAAACACACCGACACGGCCCTACTCATCAGAGGGAAAAGACTCAGCTCCACCCACCAGAACGCAGGCACCAGTCTCTCCCATCAGAAACCCTTCACAAGAAAATGGACCAACCCTACCACGGGTGCAGAGAACAGAAGCAAGAGGAGCTATGACCCTGCAGCCTAGGGAAAGGAGACTTCAAATACTGTAAATTAAACAAAATGAGAAGACAGAAATATCTTACAGGCAAAAGAGCAAGGTAAAAACGTACAAGACCAAATAAATGAAGAGGAAATAGGCAGAATACCTGAAAAAGAAATCAGAGTAATGATAGTGAAGATATCCAAAAACTTCGAAATAGAATAGAGAAAATACAAGAAATGTTCAACAAGGACCTAGAAGAACTAAAGAGCAAACAAACAGTAATGAAGAACACAATAACTGAAATGAAAAATACTCTAGAAGGAATCAATAACAGAATGAGGCAGAAGAGCGGATAAGACAGGTGGAAGATAGAATGGTGGAAATAACTGCCACAGAGCAGAATAAAGGAAAAAGAACGAAAAGAATGGAGGACAGTCTCAGAGATGTCTGGGACAATATTAAGTGCACCAGCATTCAAACTATAGGTGTCCCAGAAGAAAACAAAAAAAAGAAACTGTCCAAGAAAATATTTGAAGAGATTATAGTTGAAAACTTCCACAACATGAGAAAGGAAATAGTCAGTAAAGTCCAGGAAGTGCAGAGAGTCCCATACAAGATAAACCCAAGGAGGAACATGCCAAGACACATATCAATCAAACTAACAAAAATTAAACACAAAGAAAAAATATTAAAAGCAGCAAGGGAAAACCATCAAATAACATACAATGGAATCCCCATAAGGTTAACAGCTGATCTTGCAGCAGAAACTCTGCAGGCCAAAAGGGAGTGGCAAGATATGTTTAAAGTGATGAAGGAGAAAAACCTACAACCATGATTACTCTACCCATCAAGGATCTCATTCAGATTCGATGGAGAAATCAAAAGCTTTACAGACAAGCAAAACTTAAGAGAATTCAGCACCATCAAACCAGCTTTACAACAATTGATAAAGGAACTTCTCTAGGCAGGAAACAAAGAGAAGAAAGGACTTACAAAAACAAACCCAAAACAATAAAAATGTTAATAGGAACATACACATTTATAATTACCCTGAATGTAAATGGATTAAATACTCCAACCAAAAGACACAGACTGGCTGAATCGATACAAAAACAAGACCTGTATATATGCTTTCTACAAGAGACCCACTTCAGACCTAGGGACACATACAGACTGAAAGTAAGGGGATGGAAAAAGATATTCCATGCAAATGGAAATAAACAGAAAGATAAAGTAAAAACACTCATTTCAGACAAACAGACTTTAAAATACTGTTACAAGAGACAAGGAAGGACACTATTTAATGATCAAGGGATCAATCCAAGAAGAAGATGTAACAATTATAAACGTTTATGTACCTAACATAGGTGCACCTCAATACATAAGACAAATGCTAACGGACATAAAAGGGGAAATTGACAGTAACACAGTAATAGTAGGGGACTTTAACCACCCCATTTACACCAATGGACAGATCATCCAAACAGAAAATAAATAAGGAAACACAAGCTTTAAATGACACATTAGACCAGATGGACTTAAATGATATTTGTAAAACATTCCATCCAAAAACAACAGAATACACTTTCTTCTCAAGTGCACACAGAATATTCTCCACGATAGATCACATCTTGGGTCACAAATCAAACCTCGGTAAATTTGAGAAAATTGAAATCGTATCAAGCATTGAGAAAACTGATATTATACCAGGCATCTTTTCTGACCACAATGCTATAAGACTAGATATTCATTAAAGGAAAAAAATGTAAAAAATACAGACAAATGGAGGCTAAACAGTTTGCTACTAAACAACCAAGAGATCACTGAAGAAATCAGAGGAAATCAAAAAGTACCTAGGAACAAATGACAATGAAAACACAACAACCCAAAACCTATATGGTGCAGCAAAAGCCGTTCTAAGAGGGAAGTTTATAGCAATACAATCCTACAGCGAGAAACCAGAAAAATCTCAAATAAACAACCTAACCTTAAACCTAAAGCAATTAGAGAAAGAAGAATAAGAAAAACCCAAAGTTAGCAGGAGGAAAGGAATGGTAAAGATCAGGTAAGAAATAAATGAAAAAGGAAGGAAACAATAGCAAAGATCCATAAAACTAAAAGCTGGTTCTTTGAGAAGATAAACAAAGTTGATAAACCTTTAGCCAGACTCATCAGGAAAAAAGGGAGAAGATAAATCAACAGAATTAGAAATGAAAAAGGAGAAGTAACAACTGACACCACAGAAATACAGAGGATCATTAGAGACTACTACAAGCAACTATATGCCAATAAAATGGACAACCTGGAAGAAATGGACAAATTCTTTGACAGGACCTTCCAAGACTGAACAAGGAAGAAATAGAAAACATGAACAGACCAATCACAAGCACTGAAATTGAAACTGTGATTAAAAATCTACCAACAAAAAAAAACGCCCAGGGGCAGATGGCTTCACAGGCGAATTCTATCAGACATTTAGAGAAGAGCTAACACCCATCCTTCTCAAACTCTTCCAAAATGTAGCAGAGGGAGGAACACTCCCAAACTCATTCTATGAGGCCACCCTCACCCTGATATCAAAACCAGAAAAAAGATGTTCAGAAAAAAAGAAAATTACAGGCCAATGTCACTAATGAACATAGATGCAAAAATTCTCATCCAAGTACAAGCAAACAGAATCCAACAGCACATTAAAAGGATCATACACCATGATCAAGTGAGGTTTATCCCAGGAATGGAAGGATTCTTCAGTATATGCAAATCAATCAATGTGATACACCATATTAACAAACTAAAGGATAAAAACCATATGATACTCTCAATAGATGCAGAAAAAGCTTTTGACAAAATTCAACACCCATTTATGATTAAAACTCTCCAGAAAGTGGGCATAGAGGGAACCTACCTCAACATAATAAAAGCCATATATGACAAAACTCACAGCCAAGATCATTCTCAGTGGTGAAAAACTGAAAGCATTTCCTCTAAGATCAGGCACAAGGCAAGGGTGCCCACTCTCACCACTATTATTCAACATAGTTTTGGAAGTTTTAGCCATGGCAATCAGAGAAGAAAAAGAAATAAAAGGAATCCATATTGGAAAAGAAGAAGTAAAACTGTCACTGTTTGCAGATGACATGATATTATACATAGGAAATCCTAAAGATGCTACCAGAAAACTACTAGAACTAATCAATGAATTTGGTAAAGTAGCAGGATACAAAATTAATGCACAGAAATCTCTTGCATTCCTATACACTAACAACAAAAATTCAGAAAGAGAAGTCAAAGAAACACTCCCATTTACCACTGCAACAAAAAGAATAGTATACCTAGAAATAAACCTACCTAAGGAGGCAAAAGACCTATATGCAGAAAACTATAAACCACTGATGAAAGAAATCAAAAATGATACAAACTGATGGAAAGATATACCATGTTCCTAGATTGGCAGAATCAACATTGTGAAAATGACTGTACTACCCAAAGCAATCTACAGATTCAATGCACTCCCTATCAAATTACCAATGGCATTTTTCACAAAATCAGAACAAAAAATTGTACAATTTGTATGGAAACACAAAAGACCCTGAATAGCCAAAACAATCTTGAGAAAGAAAAATGGAGCTGGAGGAGTCAGGCTCCCTGACTTCTGACTATACTAGAAAGCTACAGTAAGTAATCAAGACAGTATGGTACTGGCACAAAAACAAATATAGATCAATGGAACAGGATAGAAAGCCCAGCGATAAACTCACACACATATGGTCACCTTATCTTTGACAAAGGAGGCAAGAACAGACAATGGAGAAAAGACAGCCTCTTCAGTAATTGGAGCTGGGAAAACTGGAAAGCTACGTGTAAAAGAATGAAATTAGAACACTTCTTATCACTATACACAAAAATAAACTCAAAATGGGTTAAAGATCTAATTGTAACACCAGACACTATAAAACTCTTAGAGGAAAGCATAGGCAGAACACTCTTTGACATAAATCACAGCAAGATCTATTTTGACCCACCTCCTAGAGTATTGAAAAAAAAATAAACAAATGGGACTTAATGAAACTTAAAAGTTTTTTCACAGCAAAGGAAGCCATAAACAAAATGAAAAGCCAACCCTCAGAATGGGAGAAAATATTTGCAAACACAGCAACTGACAAAGGATTAATTTCCAAAATATACAAGCAGCTCATGCAGCTCAATATCAAGAAAACAAACAACCAAATCCAAAAATGGGCAGAAGACCTAAATAGACATTTCTCCAAAGAAGACATACAGATGGCCAAAAAACTCATGAAAAGCTGCTCAACATCACTAATTATTAGAGAAATGCAAATCAAAACTACAATAGAGGTATCACCTCACACCGGTTAGAATGGGCATCATCAGAAAATCTACAAACAATAAATGTTGGACAAGGTGTGCAGAAAAGGGAACCATCTTGCACTGTTGGTGGGAATGTAAATTGATAAAGCCACTGTGGAGAACAGTGTGGGGGTTCCTTAGAAAGCTAAAAAATACAACTACCACATTACCCAGCAATCCCACTACTGGGCATATACCCTGAGAAAACCTTAATTCAGAAAGATACATGTACCAGAATGTTCATTGCAGCACTATTTACAGTAGCCAGGACATGGAAGCAGCCTAAATGCCCATCAACAGATGAATGGATAAAGAAGATGTGGCACATGTATACAATGGAATATTACTCAGCCGTAAAAAGGAACGATATTGAGTTATTTGTAATGAGGTGGATGGACCTAGAGACTGTCATACAGAATGAAGCAAGTCATAAAGAGAGAAGCAAATACCATATGCTAACGCATATATGTGGAACCTAAAAATACGGTACTGATGAACCTAGTGACATGGCAGGAATAAAGATGCAGACGTAGAGAACGGACTTGAGGACACAGAGGGGTGAAGGGGAAGCTGGGACAAAGTGATATAGTAGCTTTGACATATATACACCTCCAAATGTAAAATGGAAGGCTAGTGAGAAGCTGCTTCATAGCACAGGGAGGTCAGCTTGATGCTTTGTGATGACCTAGAGAAGTAGGAGAGGGAGGATGGGAGGGAGCCCCAGAGGGAGGGGTTATGGGAATATATGTATACTTATAGCTGATTCACTTTGTTGTACAACAGAAACTAAAACAACATTGTAAAACAATTATACTCCAATAAAGATATTTTTTAAAAAGCCAGCAAGGCTCATTGTTTGGGCCTCACATCAGGCAGAATTGCACATTGAGTTCCCTGGCCAAATGAGATCACTGTCTTGAAAACAAACTAAACAGCTTTTTAAGAAACTGCCAAATAATTTCCAGTAGCAATGTATGAACGGTCCAGTGTCTTTGAATCCTTACAAGCTTTTGGTGTTCTTATTTTTAATATTATATTAGCAATTCTAATAGTAATAGTTCCCTGTGGACTTAATTTTACATTTTCATAGTGGAATCCTCAGAGATAAAGGGGGTTTGGTCCAGACCTCTGCAATAAAGCAAATATTGCAGTACAGCAAGTTATATGGAGTTTTTGTTTTTCCAGTGCATATAAAAGTTATGTTTATACTATACTATTGTCTATTAAATATGCAATAACACTATGTCTAAAAAAACAATGTACATACCTTAATTTTAAAATACTTTATTTCTAAAAAATACTAACGGCCATCTGACATCACAGGGTTGCCACAAATCGTCAAAACTACAATATCTGTGAGGTGCAATAAAATGAAGTATGCCTTTAATGCCTAATGATACTGAACATCTCTTAATGTGCTTATTTGCCATCTGTATGTTCTCATTGGTGAAATATTTCTTCACGCCCTTTTCCTATTTCTTAATTAGGTTGTTTGGGGTTTTGTACTGTTGAGTTTTGAGAGTTCTTTATTTATTCTAGATATGAATCTTTTATCAGATTTCATTTACAGATATTTTCTCCCAGCCCATATCTTGTCTTTTCATTATCTTAACATGGGCTTTCACAAAGGAAAAGTTTTTAGTTTTGGTAAAATTCAACCTACCAATTTTTTTCTCTATTTCATGGATTATACTTTTCCTGTCATATCTAAGAACTCATTGACTAACTCCTAGTCACAAAGATTTTCTCCTATAATTTCTTCCTTCTAAAAGTTTTATAGTTTTACATTTTATATTTAAATTTATGATGTATTTTGGGTTAATTTTTTTATGAAGTGTGAGGATTAGATCAAGGTTCTTTTTTCATTTTTTTTGCCTGTGGATGTCCATTTGCTTCAATATCATTTGCTTCATTACTATTCATTGAATTGCTTTGAACTTTGGTCAAAAATCAGTTGACTTTACTTGAGTGGCGCTACTTCTTAGTTATATTCTCTGTTCCACAGATCTATGTATTAGTCTTTTCACCAGTATCAGGCAGTCTTGATTACTGTAGCTATGTAAACCTTTAAGTCAGGTAGACTGATTCTTCTCACATTATTATTTTTTTTCAAAATTGCATCAGCTATTCTGTTTTCCTTGTCATCCCATATATGTTTTAGAGTAAACTTATCTCTATCTCAAAAAAATTTTTTATGGGATTTTCATAGGATTGTATTAAACTAGTATAATCAGTATGGGGAGAATTGACATACTTACTATGTTGATTTTTCTAATTCATGAATGTGGCATATCTCTCCATGTATTTAGGTTTCTTTGATTTCTTATATCAGCATTTTGTAGTTTGCAGTGTACGAGTCCTGTACATTTTTGTCAGATTTATACCTGTTAATGTCTCTCTCTCTCTCCCTCCCTCACTATTGCAAGTGGTATTATTGTTTAAATTGTGGTTTCCATGTGTTCACGGCCATTTTATAGAAAAACAATTGATTTTTGTATGTTAATATTATATCCTGTGGCATTGTTGAACTTTCTCTCTCTCTCTCTCTCTCTCTCTCTCTCTCTCTCTATATATATATATATATATATATATATATATATATATTTATGGGTTACCTGGGATTTTTCATAGACAATTTTTTTAAGTTGTTTTTTTTTTTCGGTATGTGGGCCTCTCACTGTTGTGGCCTCTCCCGTTGTGGAGCACAGGCTCCGGACGTGCAGGCTCAACAGCCATGGCTCATGGGCCCAGCCGCTCTATGGCACATGGGATCTTCCTGGATTGGGGCACGAACCCGTGTCCCCTGCATCGGCAGGTGGACTCTCAACCACTGTGCCACCAGGAAAGCCCTCGTAGACAATTTTATAGCCTATAAATAGAGACAGTTTATTTCTTTCTTTCCAATATGTATGCTTTGTGTAGGATTTTCTTGCCTTGGTGTGCTGGCTAGAGCTTCCAGTACTGTGATGAAAAGCAGTGGTAAGAGTGGATATCCTTGTCAATTTTCTCATCTTAGAGTGAAGGTATTCAGTCTCTTACCATTTAGTGTAGTGTTAGCAATAGGTTTTATTGTAGATGTTCCTTATCAAGCTGAGGAAGCTCTTTATTCATTGTTGGCTTAGAGTTTTTCTCGTTAATACGTATTGGATTTTTAAATGCTTTTACTGTGTTTATATGATCATTTGATTTTTTCTTTCATAGCATCCTTCAATGGTGGATTATATTGATATTTGAATATTGAACTACTCTTACATACCTGGATATGGTTGTAGTATATAATTTCTTTTATTTATTGCTGAACTATTTTTGATAAATTTTAAAATAATTTTTACATCATATTTGTCTTTTTTATTTTTGTAGTAGTGTCTTTGGGATGCTACAGTAAAACTCACTTAATAAAATTAGTTGGGAAGTATTCCCTCCTGTTTTATATTGTGGATGAAATTGTATAGATTTGGTATTCATACTTTAAACATTTGGTAAATTTAATTTATTTAATAGTAACATGACTATTCAAATTTTATATTTCATCTTGAGTGAGGTGTGGTAATGTGTTTTTTGAGGAATTAGTCTATTTCATCTGAACTATCTAATTGTTATGTATAGAGTTGTTTATAGTATTCCTTTATCCTTTCAATGTTTTCAAGGTCTGTATTAATTCTCTTGTTTCACTCCTGATATTAATAATTTGTGTTTTCTCTCTTTTATTCTTTCTTTGTCAGTCTTGCTAGAGGTTCATCTACTTTATTGAACTTTTCAAAGAATAAGCTCTTTGTTTCATTATTTTCTCTGCATTTTTAAAATTTTAATTTCATAGATAATTTGCTATGTATCATTTTCTCTCTCTTACCTACATTGAGTTTATTTTGCTCTTCTTTTTCTAGTTTTCTTGAGGCGGGAGCTTAGGTGATTGATTTGAGACCTTTATACTTTCATAATGTAATCATTTCCTGAGGTAGTTTTCTCTCAGCATTGTTTTAGCTACATCCCACACATTTAAGTATCTTGTGTTTTCGTTTTCATTCAATTCAATGCATTTTTAAAAACTTTCCCTTGAGACTTTCTCTTTGCCTGATGAATTGTTAACAAATGTGTTACTTCATTTCCAGGTGTGTGGAGATTTTAATTTTTATTTATTTAAATTTTCTTTTGGTTGGAGTATAATTGCTTTACAATGTTGTGTTAGTTTCTGCTGTACAATAAAGTGAATCAGCTGTGTGTATAAATATATCCCCTTCCTCTTGGACCCCCTTCCCCTCCCCCAGTCCCACCTGTCTAGGTCATCACAGAGCACTAGGCTGAGCTCCCTGTGCTATGCAGCAGGTCCCCACCAGCTATCTGTTTTTCACATTGTAGTGTCTTTATGTCACACCTAATCTCCCAGTTCATCCCACCCTCCCCTTCTCCCCTGTCCACATTTCCATTCTCTACGTCTGCATCTCTATTCCTGCCTTGCAAATAGGTTCGTGTGTACCATTTCTCTAGATTCCATATATATGCGTTAATATATGATATTTGTTTTACTCTGACTCACTTCACTCTGTATGACAGGCTCTGGGTCCATCCACATCTCTATAAATGGCCCAATTTCGTTCCTTTCTATGGCTGAGTAATATTCCATTTTATATATATATATACCACATCTTCTTTATCCATTCATCTGTCGATTAACATTTAGGTTGTTTCCACATTCTGGCTATTGTAAATACAGCGACCATTGAGGTACATGTGTCTTTTTGAATTATGGCTTTCTCAGGGTATATGCCCAGTAATGGGATTGCTGGGTCATATGGTAGTTCTATTTTTATTTTTCTGAGGAAACTCCATACTGTTCTCCACAGTGGCTGTATCAATTTTCATTCCCACCAGCAGTGCAAAAGGGTTTCCTTTTCTCCATATCCTCTCCAGCATTTATTGTTTGTAGATTTTTTGATGATGGCCATTCTGACTGGTCTGAGGTGATACTTCATTGTAGTTTTGTTCTGCATTTCTCTAATAATTAGTGATGCGGAGCAGCTTTTCAGGTGTTTGTTGGCCATCTGTATGTCTTCTTTGGAGAAATGTCTATTTAGGTCTTCCTCTCATTTATTGATTGGATTGTTTGTTTTTCTGTTATTGAGCTGTTTGTATATTTTGGAGATTGATCCTTTGTCCATTGCTTCCTTTGCAAATACTTTCTGACATTCTGAAGGCTGTCTTTTCATTTTGTTGATGGTTTCCTTTACTGTGCGAAAGCTTTTAAGTTCCATTAGGTCCCATTTGTTTATTTTGTTATTATTTTCATTACTCCAGGAGGTGGGTCAGAAAAGATCTTGCTGTGATTTAGGTCAAAGAGTGTTTTTCCTATGTTTTCCTCTAAGAGTTTTATAGTGTCTGGTCTTACCTTTAAGTCTTTAATACATTTTGAGTTTATTTTTGTGTATGGTGTTAGGGAGTGTTCTAATTTCATTCTTTTACATGTAGCTGTACAGTTTCTCCAGCACCACTTATTGAACAGATTGTCTTTCTCCATTGTATATTCTTGCCTCCTTTGTCATAGATTAGGTGACCATAGGTGCATGGGTTCATCTCTGGGATTTCTATCCTGTACCTTTGATTTATATTTCTGTTTTTGTGCCAGTGCCATACTGTCTTGACTACTGTAGCTTTTAGTATAGTCTGAAGTCCTCCAGCTCCACTTTTCTTTCTTGAGATTGCTTTGGCTGTTCGGAGTCTTTTATGTTTCCATACAAATCGTAAAATTTTTGCTCTAATTCTGTGAAAGATGCCGTTGGTAATTGATAGGGATTGCATTGAATCTGTAGATTGCTTTGGGTAGTACAGTCATTTTCACAATATTGATTCTTCCAATTCAAGAACATGGTATATCTCTCCATCTGTTTCTGTCATCTTTGATTGCTTTCATCAGTGTTTTATAGTTTTTTGAGTGCAGGTCTTTTGTCTCTTTAGGTAGGTTTATTCCTAGGTATTTTATTATTTTTGTTGCAGTGGTAAAGGGGATTGTTTCTTAATTTCTCTTTCTGATCTTTTGTTGTTATTATATAGGAATGCAAGAGATTTCTGTACATTAATTTTGTATCCTGCAACTTTATCAAATTCATTGATGAGTTCTAGTAGTTTTCTGGTGGCATCTTTAGGATTTCCTATGTATAGTATCATATCATCTGCAAACAGTGACAGTTTTACTTCTTTCCTGATTTTGATTTCTTTTATTTCTTTTTTTTTCTCCGATTGCCATGGCTAGGACTTCCAAAACTATGTTGAATAAGTGTGGCAAAAGTGGGCAACCTTGTCTTGTTCCTGATCTTAGAAGAAATGCTTTCAGTTTTTCACCATTGAGAATGATGTTGACTGTGGGTTTGTCATATTTGGCTTTTATTATGTTGAGGTAGGTTCCCTCTATGCCCACTTTCTGGAGACTTTTAATCATAAATGGGTGTTGAATTTTGTCAAAAGCTTCTTCTGCATCTATCAAAATGATCATATGGTTTTTATTCTTCAATTTGTTAATATGGTGTATCACATTGATTGATTTGCATATATTGAAGAATCCTTGCATCCCTGGGATAAATCCCACTTGATCCTGGTGTATGTTCCTTTTAATGTTCTGTTGAATTCTGTTTGCTAGTATTTATTTGTTCAGGATCTTTGCCTCTATGTTTATCAGTGATATTGGCCTGTAATTTTTTTGTGTGTGATATCTGTGGTTTTGGTGTTAGGGTGATGATGGCCTTGTAGAACGAGTTTGAGAGTGTTCCTCACTCTGCATTCTTTTGGAAGAGTTTGAGAAGGATTGGTGTTAGCTGTTCTCTAAATATTTGGTAGAATTCACCTGTGAAGCCATCTGGACCTGGACTTTTGTTTGTTAGAAGATTTTTAATTACAGTTTCAATTTCATTACTTGTGGTTGGTCTGGTCATATTTTCTATTTCTTCCTGGTTCAGTCCTGGAAAGTTGTACTTTTCCAAGAATTTGTCCATTTCTTCCAGAGTGTCCATTTTATTGGCATATAGTTGCTTATAGTAGTCTCATATCATCCTTTGTATTTCTGTGGTGTCAGTTGTAACTTCTCCTTTTTCAATTTTATTGATTTGAGTCCTCTCTCTTTTTTTCTTGATGGTTTATCAATTTCGTTTATGTTCTCAAAGCACTAACTTTTAGTTTTATTTATCTTTGCTGTTGTTTTTTTCGTTTCTATTTCATTTCTGCTCTCATCTTTATGATTTCTTTCCTTATGCTAACTTTGGGTTTTCTTTCTTCTTTCTCTAGTTGCTTTACGTGTAAGGTTAGATTGTTTATTTGAGATTTTTCTTGTTTTTTGAGGTGAGATTGAATTGCTATAAACTTCCCTCTTAGAACTGCTTTTGCTGCATCCCCTAGGTTTTGGGTCATCGTGCTTTCATTATCATTTGTTTCTAGGTATTTTTAAATTTCTTCTTTGATTTCTTCAGTGATCTCTTGGTTATTTAGCAGTGCAGTGTTTAGCCTCCATGAGTTTGTGTTTTTTACAGTTGTTTTCCTATAATTGATTTCTAATCTCATAGTATTGTTATCAGAAAAGATGCTTGATATGATTTCAATTTTCTTAAATTTTCCAAAGCTTGATTTGTGACCCAAGATGTGATCTATCCTGAAATATGTTCAGTGTGCACTTGAGAAGAAAGTGTATTCTGTTGCTTTCACCTGGAATGTCCTATAAGTATCAATTAAATCTATCTGGTCTATTGTGTCATTTAAAGCTTGTGTTTCCTTATTTTCTCTCTGGATGATCTGTCCATTGGTGTAAGTGGAGTGTTGAGGTCTCCCACTGTTATTGCGTTACTGTCAATTTCCCCTTTTTTGGCTGTTAGTATTTGCCTTATGTATCGAGGTGCTCCTATGTTGTGTGCATAAACATTTATAATTGTTTTGTCTTCTTCTTGGATTGATCCCTTGATCATTACATAGTGTCCTTTCTTTTCTCTTGGAACATTCTTTATTTTTAAGCCTATTTTGTCTATATGAGTATTGCTCCTTTAGCTTTCTTTTGATTTCCATTTGCATGGAATACCTTTTTTCCATCCCCTCACTTTCCATCTGTATGTGTCCCTAGGTCTGAAGTGGGTCTCTTATAGACAGCATATATACAGGTCTTATTTTTGTATCCATTCAGCTAGTCTGTGTCTTTTGGTTGGAGCATTTAATCCATTTTCATTCAAGGTAATTATAGATATATATGTTCCTATTACCTTTCTCTTTATTGTTTCGGGTTTGTTTTTGTAGGTCCTTTTCTTCTTCTTCTCTTGTGTTTCCTGCCTAGAGAAGTTCTTTTAGCATTTGTTTTAAAGCTGATTTGGTGGTGCTGAGTTCTCTTAGCTTTTGCTTATCCCTAAAGCTTTTGATTTCTCCATCAAATCCGAATGAGATCCTTGATGGTTAGAGTAATCTTTGTTGTATGTTTTGCTCTTTTATTACTTTAAATATATCCTGGCCCTCCCTTTTGGCCTGCAGAGTTTCTGCTGAAAAAACAGCTGATAACTTTATGGGGATTCCCTTGTATGTTATTTGTTGTTTTTCCCTTGCTTTTAATATTTTTTCTTTGTGTTTAATTTTTGTTAGTTTGATTAATATGTGTCTTGGTGGTTTCTAGTGTTTATCTTGTATGGGACTCTCTGCAGTTTCTGCACTTTGGTGGCTATTTCCTTTCCCATGTTAGGGAAGTTTTCAACTATAATCTCTTCACATATTTTCTCAGACTTTCTCTTTCTTTTTTTCTTCTGGAACCCCTATAATTCAAATGTTGTGTGTTTAATGTTGTCCCAGAGGTCTCTGACACTGTCCTCAATTCTTTTCATACTTTTTTCTATATTCTGCTCCTCAGCAGTTATTTCCACCATTCTATCTTCCAGCTCATTATTTGTTCTTCTTTCTCAGTTATTCTGCTCTTGATTCCTTCTAGTGTATTTTTTTCTTCAGTTATTTTGTTGTTCATCACAGTTTTTCTTTAGTTCTTCTAGGTGTTTTTTAAACATTTCTTGCATTTTCTCAATCCATGCCTTCATTCTATTTCTGAGATTTTGTATCATCTTTATTAGTATCATTACTCTGAATTCCTTTTCAGGTAGGTTGCCTATTTTCTCTTCATTTATTTGGTGTTGTAGGTTTTTACTTTGGTCCTTCATCTGTAACATATTTTTTTGTCAACTCATTTTTTTTAATGGGTGAGGCTTTGTTCCTGTCTTACTGGTTGTTTGGCCTGAGGTGTCCAGCACTGGAGTTTGCAGGCAGTTGGGTAGAGTGAGGTCTTGGTGCCGAGATGAGGATCTCCGGGAGACCTCACTCTGATTAATATTTCCTGGTGTCTGAGGTTCTCTGTTAGTCCAGCGGTTTGGACTTGTTACCCCCACCTCAGCAGCTCAGGCCTGACCCCCAGCTTGGGAAACAAGATTCTGCAAGCCATGTTGCATGGAAAAAAAAAAGAAGAAAAAAAAAAGGAGTATGATATTGAGGAATAAAAAATAAAGTGAAAGTAGAAAAATAAAAAATATATTGGAAAAGCTAGAAATATAAATGAAACAACAACAACAAGATAAAACAGAACCAAAACAGCAAAAAAAAAAAAAAGAGGCAGGGAACAAACCAAAAGGAGCAGAACAATCACAAAGAATAAAAGATAAAATAAAATTAGAAAAATAAAAGACTTAATAGAAAAAATAAAGATATAAATGATACCACCACAAGGTAAAACAGAACCACAATGTTTTAAAAAAAAAAAAGAAAGAAAAAAATGAATAAAAGAAAAAGGGACTGGAAAAAGCCTTGGCTTGGGCTGTGGACCTTAGGTGGTGGTGGGGTTTAGGGCGGGGGCAGGCCCTAGGCTCAGGACCTGCACAGCCGGAAAGGACAACACGGCTGGAGGGGGCCTCAGAGTGTGGATTAGAGTGCAGGGGCAGGGTTTGGGCTTAGCGCAGCCAGTGGTGGCCTTGGAGTGCAGAGGATCAGGCCCAAGACCTCAGCAGGCTCTGTATGGCCCAGATGGGCAGGGGAAACACTGGCTTTGTTCCTTTCTGATCCTCCAATCTCCCAAGGGTCTCTCTGTATCTCCGTTGCTCCCCTCACTGTGGGTGGGCCACTCTAGGTGTGGTAACTCCTCCCCTCCCCCAGCTGCCCCTCAGGGGCATCCATCCCATCCCGCCTCCATTTCTTCTCCCCAACGCCACATCCTACCTGGTTTCTTGGGGGTTCTTCCCATCCCCTCCAGTGTCTGTGGCCCCTCACAAGTGCCTGGTAGGTGCCCTAGTTGTAAGGAGATGTGAACTCTGTGTCCTCCTATTTTGCCATCTTGACTCTGCCCCCTCAGATTTTAGTGTTAACCTTTCTCTTAATTGATTTCTAGTCTCATTTCATTGTGGCCACATAACATAATCTGTGTGCCTTCAATTCTTTTAAATCATTTAAGGGTAGGTCAGGATATGGTCACTTTTGCTCTGTGTTTCATAGGCACTTGAAAATCATGTGTATTCTGTTGATTAGATGCTGTTGGTTGCTGGTGTTATTGAGTTCTTGTGTATCATTGCTGATTTATTGTGTTCTTGTTCTATTAATTTTAGAGAGAAGGACATTCAGTTCTCTAGCATTATAGCTATAATAAATGCATTTGTCTGTTTTTCTTTTCAGGTCTATCAGTTTTTGCTTCCCATTACTGCACCTCTTTTGTTTGATATGTACACATTTAGGTTTGCTATGTCTTCTTGTGGGATTGACATTATGTGATATATCTCTGTGTCCCTGATACTTTTCCTTGTTGATGTCTACTTTACCTGATATTAATATAGCCAGACCTGTTTTCTTTTAATTCATGTTTATATAGTATATATTTCTCTATCTTTTGACTTCCAACCTACTTACATCATTCTATTTGAAGTGAGTTACTTTTAAGAAGTATAAAGTTGGGGTTATTTTTTTTTAAATCTATTCTGCTGATCTCTGTCTTTTAATTGATACGTGTTTATGTGTGTGTGTGTGTGTGTGTGTGTGTGTGTGTGTACCATTTACATTTAGTACAGATATTGAATATGTTAGTACTTAAGTTTGCTTTTTGGTTGGTTGTTCTCTGTTCTGTTTTTAATTTCTCTTTTTTCTTTTTTCTGCCTCCTTTGGGTTACTTGAACCTTTTTTAGGATTCCATTTTCTGTTTTCATTCTGCTATGATTCTGCGTGCATCTCTTTGTATAGACGCTTTAGAGGTTGTTCTAGGATTATATCATTTACATATGTACATGTATACATTCAGCCCTCCATATCTGTAGGTTCCACATCTGCACATTCAGAAGACTGAGCGTACTATGCCAGCCATTTAATATAAGGGAGTTAAGCATCTGAGGAGTTTGGTATTGGATGGGGAGGAGTGTCCTGGAACCAATCCCCTGTGGTTACCAAGGGACAACTGTATACAATATATATATATATATATATATGTGCATGTATATAATATATGCTTTATAATTGCTCACTGAGGTTTTTCTATGATGGCTGCCTTAAAATTCTTGGCACATAATTCTGACATCAGTGTCATCTCACTGTTGTCTGTTGATTTTTTTTTCTTATTTAATTTGATATATTCCTGGTTCTTGGATCTATTGAGTATTTTGTAAGACTCTAGATCTTATTTAAATCTTGGATTTTAGTGGGGGTTTTTTGACACTGCTCTTCTCGGTTTAGCTTACCACCTTATTGCTGCCAGGTTGAGATGGAAGTCCAGACCTTCCACTATACCTCTGTTGATACCCAGGAGAGGAAGGGCTCCTTTCTACTGCTGGACAGAATTAGAAGTTTAGGCTCCCCTCTCTGCATCCTCTGATACCAATTTCAGCCTCAGATTATCCTCTGATAACAAGAGGCACCTTGTTATTGCTCCTCACGTGGTCTCCATTGACATCATTGGGGATGGCCTTGTTGCTGCTAATCGGTAGTGGAAGTCCTGATTCTTTACTTGGCCTCTGACTCTACTCCAGCTGATTGACTTGTGGGGGGGGTTGTTGGTGGCCACTTGTTACCACCCAGAAATGATTAATGTCCTGACTCCCCACTCAGCCTTCACCGACACCATTCCTTTGGGGGAATGGTAGGAGGAGAGCTGAGGCACCTCATTACAGTCTGGCAAGGGTGGAATTCTTGGCTCTCCATTCCACTTTTGCTGACATTGGTGGGATAGAGCCCGTTTTTTTGTGGTGTTTGTCAAAACTTCTGTCTTGCTAGGTTGCTCTTTTTCCTGGTCCTTTGCCTAAAGATATCATGTTTTTCTTGGATCTCTTTATGTGTGTGCCCATTGGTGTTCAGTGTTGTCAGCTTCTTCACTATCTATGATATATTAGGCAAAAATAAAACCCAAGGAACTCATCACTGTCTTGTTCCTTGGGTCTCAAGTTCACTAGCCACCCTGCTTGTTTCTCTCCACTTCTCACGGGCTCTGTATGTTTGTGATATATATTTTTATATATGTCCAGGGTTTTTAGTTGTGCTTAGCAGGAGAAACAGGGAAAGGTATGTCTACTCTACTTTACTAAAGCAGAGGTCTCATTTTTTATAGGAGTAATATTTATAAGAATTAAATTAAATGCTATGTGAGACCCATGGCCCAGTACCTGATGCAGGGTACTGGCTCTATAAATGTTAGCTCTTATTTTTGTCATATATGTCTTTCTTATTCAGAATGATCTTAAATTGTCATGGTAAGTTTTGACCAGTACATTTATGGTTGGATCTTTTGAGCATTAAAATTACTTTCTGAGCTTTCATTTGATATTAAAATCCAGAGTCAGAATAGTATTGAAAAGAGCATGGACTTTGAGTGAAACAAGCATGTTTCTGTTAGTTTTGTGTCTTACACCTTATTGTTTAATCTCAGCCTCAATTTCCCATTTTGAAAAAGTCATTATTAATACTAATCTTAAAGGATTATGAACATTGAATGGAATAGCTGTATAAATTACTTATTATAAATTCTAATATTTTCAGGTTTGTTATATCACAAATAAACTATAAAAATTGAGTCTCTAACCATTCATTTGCTTATCAGTGTTTACCTGTTAACAGAAATGAAAGTTGTGCCATATAGTATTGTTCTCTGATTTGTTGCTTTAAAGGTCCAAAATGATTCGCTTTGATAGGGATGTAAGTGCTTAATTTAGATTGTTGTAATCATTATCAAAAATTTCCCTCCATATCTCCCCTTTTTTGCCAGTGTATTAACATGCTCAAATTTCTCCCATCTAAAGCAAAACAATATTTCTTAGAATTGCTCCTCTAGTCCCAACCTCACTGAACTTAAAAGAAAAATTTATACAAAATTTGTTCATTATTCCCTCTTAAAACCACTGTAATCTGGCCTCTCCCCACCCCACCCTCAAATCATCAGTGACTTCAGTCCTTACCTTACCTAATCTCTCTTAGCTTTTGATAATATGGGAACTGCTTCATTCTAGAAATTCTCTTCCTTTGACTTCCACCATCTTTCCTAATTTTCTTGCATTTCTCTTCCTGTTCTTTTTGAGTTTTTTTCTCAGCTGTAGAACTTTTTCATCTGTACCTACTACAGATTGTATTTTCCATTATATTTTCAGTTTGTGTAGACCATCACCTGGTATGTAGCAGATGCTGCATAAATAATTCTTCAACTTAAATTGTCTGTCCCTTAATATTAGTTATCCTTGGTGTTCCATCCTTGGCCCTCTTCTTTACTAATTCTACTTATTTTCCTTGATTGATTTTTATTAATTTCAATGGCTTTAGTTATCTTGTGGATCAGATCCCTCTTTCCCTTTCATATATTTTGCAGTGCCCTTTCTCTTTGATTGTGCTTATAATCGTTGATTAAGTAAAGTCTCCATGTAGAAATTTACTCAAGCCAAATTGACAAAATAGGACGTTTCAGCTTCTCTGCTTGACCATTCTACATAGAGTAAACATGGAGGGCTTTAACTTTTAACCACTTTACAAAAGCGAATACCTGTGTGTAACGCTGATGTATTAGTTGATACTTGAAAATTTCAAATAAAGCCATTTTACTTACATTACTAGTTATAGAAATAAAAATTACAATATACATATATCATTGGTTTCACTTCTTATCTGTGAACTATGAGCCTCAGTAACTGACTTAATCCAAGTTCCAAATTATTTATATATGTATTATAACTTGGTATAAATAATTAGGTATAAATTATATATACACATACAGTGATACTTAAATGTATTGCAAACCATGTTGCTTTTATTCAACGTTGTACAGGAAATCTTAGCTACTACTGTAGTACAAAAAAAAATAAAATTAGTAAAAAATAGGAAAGAAAAGCAACCTTAATATTTACAAATGATGTAATTTTTTGTGCAAGAAACACTAGAGAATCAACAGATAAATATTTAGATTAATAAATGTGCTTATTGAGTTGCTGGGATTAAAATTAATATTCATCAATTAAGATAATCCTATTTGTTGTAATAGCTACATCTCAGTGGCTTAACAAAATTAAATGTGTTTTTCATTAAGAAAAAATGTTTGGATTTTTTAAAATTGATATTCTCATTACCAATGCCAGTGAACATGCATATCTGTCCCATTAGATAGTAAGTTCCATGAGAATAGGAGCCACATCTTTATTACTCACTGCTATATTCTTAGCAGAATGATCTTTCTAAAATGTAAATCCAGTGGTATAATGCCACTCCTTAAAAGTTTTCTAAATATTCCTCATTACCTATAGAATGAAACCCAAGCCCCCTTGCATGGTATGTAAGACTTTGCATGAGCCATTCCCTATTTACTACTTAAGCTTTTTTTACCCTATCCCCTGTTCTCAACTTTGTATTTCTCCAAAGGGGCCATAATAACTCTTATCCAGGCCTTTGCATTTATAACTTAATTTTTTCTCTTGGAAATGTCTTTCTCCCCTTTGTTAACCATTTTCCTTTTTTTCTTTTTTTTTTAACAGCTCAAGTACTGTACTCATCAGGATGGCTTCCTCAATCCTCTTCCCCTCTCTGTTTTATCCTTTCTACCCCTGAAAGCAAGTCTGAATGTTGTTCTTCCTCTGTGCTTCCATAACACTGCTCATATCTCTATTATGACCCTTATACAGTTTACTTATTTCTTTCCACACTAGCCTATAAACCTGTAAGAGCAAGGATTCTGTGCCTCATTTATCTTTATATTCCCAAATGTATGCACAGGTTTGAAACCCAGAAGGTTTTAAATAAAAGTTTATAGAAGAAAGATCAGTGTTGAGGCAATTCAAGTGAGAATGATGAGAGCTTAAACTAAAAGAATGTCAGTAGAGATGGAGAGAAGTGGTTTTAAAATGGATGTATATGGTTGGTGAAAGACGGCTTCCAAGTGTCTAGCTTGGGAAGTGTAGCGGCCATTCATCTAGATGAGAAATAGAAAAATAATAGAGTTATGGGGGGGAAAACCAACATGATAATACTTAAATTTTGGTAGTTTCCAGTGGTAATTATGACCACATTAAAGAATTGCAAAGTAGAGATACCCTTAAATGTCCAATAAGAATGTATTTTAAAATTAAGTTGTAGGAAAAAAAATTATGTATACACACATATACATAATCAATCACATACAGAATGAAAGTATTATGAAACAAGTATTCAGTATCTACCCAAATTGTTTCCTTCATCTCTCCCTGATTAGATGGCTTGGAAGTCAGGGTAGTAATTTCTGCTGTAGATTGTCCCATGTGGATCAAAAATCCTTGTCAACACCTATAATCCTAAACTTTGAGGGAACTTTTAAAAACCTAGAAGAATCTAAGCTTATAGGAGATAAATTTATTTTTCCATCTTCAGCATCTAACTTCCTCTAATAAAGAAAGATTTAAATACATATCTTTAAATGGATGAGAATTCAGAGCAGTTCCAATGGGTGTGTAGGTGATAAGGACTGAGTCTTTCAACCAATTCTGTGATTCTTTGAGGCAAGCAATGGAGAGACCCTATATTGCTGTTACAGATTATTGATGCTCTAGCCCATTGCTAGACTTGAGAAATAGACCAGGAGTAACACCCTGGCCTCTTTGTGTTGTTGAGAAGATGCTTTGATCCTTTGCACAGCACTAACTCATGTCTATCTGGTGTATATCACACTGGTTACCTGCTCTGTTATACTACCCTTTGTGTAGTATAAATACTCCCTGGCTAGTCCCTTTAAGTATTCCTTTCTATCATCATGGCGTCAGAAAGAGGAGGCTGGCTCAAGTCTCCACCAGTTGTCTTTCTTCTTTTCATTGATCCTGATACTCCATATAAAACTACTTTGTAATGATAGCTCTTATGTTCAGCTTTCCTCTTAAGCCCTAGGAATTATAAGAGAACTGCTTCTGCTGTCCCTCCCCCTACCACCTTCTAAATGTAAACATTTTGATTCATGTCATTTAAATGATTTCTTTGGCTTTTATGTTAACTTTCTAATAGAAAATAAGTACTAACTTTCACTTATTTAGCACATAGTAAATGCTAAATTATTTATTATTTTTAATCTTCTCAACACCGCAACTAGATAGGTAAAGTTTATCCTTATTTTACAAATGAAGAAAATGAGAATCAAAGATCCATCAGAAGTTACTTGCCTCAAATATATCACAAGTATATTGCTGAGCCAGCATTGGAACTCAAGTCTATCCTCTTCTAAAGCCCTACTCCTTCTTCTGTTTCATATTACATCATACCCCTGGGAAGATATATGATTTTATAGTTATTAGAAAAGGAGGAAAAACGTGATTTTATAAACAGTTTTACAGGTGACTTAAGAAGTATTCCTTGTGAGGTGAGGAATTACTGGGATATTCTTTTTCATCCTAGGTCAGATGTTATCAACATTCTTTTTTGTTGTTGTTGTTGTTTTGTTTGGCCGTGCCACACATCTTGCAGGATCTTAGTTCCCCTACCAGGAATCAAACCCAGGCCCCAGCAGTGAAAGTACAGAGTCCTAACCACTGGAGCACCAGGGAATTCCCTCAACATTCTTAAGTAAAGATTTGCACTGTTGTGATGATTATCTTTGTACCCCACTCTAACTTGGAATATTCTTTTTCGTCCTAGATCAGATGTTATTAACATTCTTAAGTAAGATTTGCACTGTTGTGATGACTAGGCCACAGGGTGCCCAGACATTTGGTCAAACATTGTTCTGGGTGTGTCTGTGAGGCTGTTTCTGGATGAGATTAACATTTGAGTAGGTAGACTGAGTAAATTATTGCCCACTCTAATGTGGGTGGATCTTATCCAATCAATTGAAGACCTGAAGAGAACAAAAAAGCTGAGTAAGAAGAAACTTCACCTACCTGACTGCTGGAGCTGGAACATTATTATTTCCTGCCTTTGGACTTGAACTGAAAAATCATCTCTTCCTAGGTCTCCAGCCTGCCAGCTTTCAGACTAGAACTTATACCATCAGCTGTCCTGGTTCTCAGGCCTTTGGATTCAGACTGAAACTACATCGTTGGTTGTTCTGAGTCTCCGACTTGCCAGCCACATATCTTGGGACCTCCATAATTTTGTGAGCCAATTATTTATATGTATATACATATATAATATATTTATATATGCACACATATACATACATACACACACACCACACACACATCACACATATACCAGTAGTTATATATATAACAAATAGGCTTATAGCCAAATATATAACCTATTGGTTCATTGGTTCTGTTTCTCTAAAGAACTCTAATACAACTGTTTTCTGCCTTACTTTTCTTCACAACTGCTCCCAAGCCTCTCATTACCTTTTTTCCCTCCATGACACCCACTCTCATTCTTAATATGTCTATTTACTTACAGCTACTCAGAACACTGCTCACAAAATTACTGCAGGTAACTTATTTTTCCAATACTACTGTGAATTACATCCTATTAATGGCCCCTGCGCGTGCATGCACATACACTCTTATATAGGCACATTATTCTTCATATAGTACATCAGCTAGTCAGTAACTTTCTGTGATAATGAAAATATTCTATGTTTGTGGTGTACAATATAATAGCCATTAGCCACATGTATTAGGGTTCTCCAGAGAAACAGAGCCAATTGGAAGGAGAGGTAGATAGATAGAAAGATAGATAGATAGATAGATAGGGAGATTGATTTACTGTGTGGAGTTGGCTTATGTTATTAAGGAAGCTAAGCAGTCCTAAGATCCGCAGTCGGAAAACTGGTCCAGGAAAGCCAATAATAAAGTTGCAATCCAAGTTTTAGTCCAAAGGCAGAAGTCTGATATTCCTTCTCAAAGACAGTGGCAGAGAGAAAGAATTCTATCTTACTGGGCCTTTTGTTCTATTCAGGCCTTCAGTGGATTCAGTGAGTCCCACTCACATTAAGGCAAACAATCTGCTTTCCTCAGTCTACTGATTCAAATGTTAAACTCATCCAAAAACACCCTCACAGACATACCCAGAAATAATGTTTAGCCAAGTGTCTGGGTACCCTGTGGCCCAGCAAGTTGACACATAAAAGTAACCATCATATTACATATGGCTACTGACCGCTTAAAATATGGCTAGACCAACCAAGGAACTAAATTTTTAATTTTTATTGAATTTTAAGTAATTTAAATGTAAATAGGTATACATGGCTCACAGTTACTGTTTTGGACAACACAGTAGTAGATTGTCTCAGTCCTAGAATGAAGCTTTGACTGATGCTGTAGGACCATTCAGACTACTTCTCCAGTGTCTGGCTTCCACCTGGGCTTGAAACACCTCCTCTGGGAGAACACAGCCACCATGTAAGAAGTGCAACTACCCCGAGACTGCCATGCTATGAGGAAGTATTAAGCTAGTCACATGGAGAGAGTATACCAAGAGAGGGAGAGAAAGCCCTATCTGTTCTAGCCGTCCATCCCATTTGAAGGAAATGTGAATGAAGAAACTGTATTGGACCTCTAACCCAATCAGGCCTTCAGGTGACTTCAGCCAGAGCTGCCACCTGACTCTAACCATATGAAAACCCACAAGCAAGAAGTTCCATCTAAACCTGCAGAACCATGAGAGATAATAAATTGTCGTCTTAAGCCACTCAGCTTTGGGGTGATTTGCAAGGCAATAAATAACCAGAACAGAAGTATGCTAAGGAATCAAGGTTTCCTATTTTTCTGGCTCCTCTAGATCCCAATCTTCTTTTCTTTCTGTTTCCTACTTTCTTGCCTTTTGTGGTATAAACTTTTATGCTTAGAACTAAATTAGCAGTTTGGGAAAGTCACAGTTATCTGGCCTTCAAGTATCTTGGATTTCTGACCTCATATTTTAAAAGCTTTCCTGCTTTCAGATAGGCAAAGTGGGACCAATGTTTGCCTTTTACTTCCTTACTAAAGGCCATAACCAGTTAATACAATCTAATACCCTGATCTTTTTCAATTGTCTTTCTTTTTTTTTTTTTTTTTTTTTTTTTTTTGCGGTTCGTGGGCCTCTCACTGTTGTGGCCTCTCCCGTTGCGGAGCACAGGCTCTGGACGCACAGGCTCAGTGGCCATGGCTCATGGCCCAGCCGCTCCGTGGCATGTGGGATCTTCCCGGACCGGGGCACGAACCCGCGTACCCTGCATCGGCAGGCGGACTCTCAACCACTGCATCACCAGGGAAGCCCCAATGAATTGTCTTTTAAAAGTCTAATCCCAGAAGACATATACCTATGCTTCAATATCAACATTTTAACATCTGCTTCGCTGCCAGAAGAAAATGGGTGGGAGGGAGAAGGATGTGTTGGGTAAATATTCAAATGATATCTGCTATATAAGCAATACCTCTTACATATAACAAGACTAGTCATGTACTCAGATCCTGTATAAGTTATTTATACAATTTATAAATTGTGCTATTTAACACAGTTATATAGCCTTGAACTTTATCCCTTAATAATGTACTTTTTATTCCAGTGAGCTCAATATTTATAAAAATTTAAAAGGAATTTATTGCTAAATGTCAGGAAAACAAGTGTTTAGGACACGATTTACTATTATGATTGTTCTTAGTGAACAATTGTTCACTAATGTTCTTAGTGAACAGTTGTTCTTGTGATTGACACTAAGAGGGCAAATTTTGGATCTGAAAATTTCATTAGGACTCTGTTACATCAGTGATTTGTTTTTTTTTTTCATTCCAGTTCTAAGAACAGATGGAAGTGGCTATGGATAATTCATATAATTTCAATCAACAAGGCTCATGTAATGGAATTCCATCTGAGAAGAAAAACAACTTCCTCGTGTCAGAAGATCATGGACAGAAAATCTTAAGTATACTACAGAATTTTCGAGAACAAAATGTCTTTTATGATTTCAAAATAATCGTGAAAGATGAAATAATCCCATGTCATCGTTGTGTGTTAGCAGCATGCAGTGACTTTTTCAGGTACTTTACCTTGTCTATTTATCCCTCAGATTTTATGATACCACTAATTAAGTTATTTTTTATGGCTGTACTCAATTTTCCCCCCACAGAACATGGAACACTAATCTTTAATACTTAAAAAAAGATAATTAGAACCTAGATTAACTAATGATTTTTGAATATGAAAATATAAGAGTACCTTTTTTAAAGTTCAAGTCTTCCCAGGCTAGGATTGGGAAATTCTATGGAGCATTAGTCCCTTGAATTGTTCTGGAAAAAATTTGTTTTGATCTGGGGTTAGTTTTGCTTGGGGGATCCCTGCACTGTATAATTTGGGAAAAGAGGAAAGGACAGATTGAGCAAAAATGGAAGCCAAGTTCAAAGAAAATGAGGAGTCTGAGAAGAAAATACATTTCAGTCATGTATTATATCCCATGGATTGTCCAGGAGAGAGGGACTCTAATGCAGAGAATTTCTCTTCTCTTTAGCCAAGATAGTCCTACAGTGGGGAAAAGTACTTCCAGAACCATTTCTGGAGAGCACCCAACTTGTTCTGATTCTAATTCTGAGTATAATTTGGTTCCGCATGTAGATCGTCCTACAAGGAATATCCTAGTCATGACACTGTAAGAATCCACTGTGATGACAGTGGGTTTCTGATTCTTAACAGTGATTAAGGGTCATGACCTTAGTACTGTGGTAACTGTATCAAGGTAATACCTGTGAGGCCTATTCATCAAACAGACAAACCTCTCTTGCTGACATCCTGACCTTCAGCCCTCCTAGTCATACTGCAATAAACTAAAATCCTCATTGCAGTATTTTTCATTATGTTCAGTTTTAGAAACAATTTTTATTCTAAGTAAGCAAGGTTTAAATCTCTAACAAAACACCTGTTTCTGTAGGGTTTCCTGCTTTGAATTTGGGAGCAGTGGCTCAGTGCTGCATCACAGTTTACTGGGGACAAGGGGGGCTACAACTTTTACTAGCCTTTTGCCTAACTAGACTATATGTCTTCATGTATTCTTTTCATTTCTCCTCTCATGTATCCTAAGTTATTCTTCTTCAGACTCTACTGGGGCCCTAACTGTTCTTATGCGCTCCCACTCTCAGGTTCCGCTAGTTTCTTCCCACCTCTCTTCTAATCCACTTTTTCTTCCAAGTAACTTTCTTGCTCCCTTATGTTTCATATCACCTCTTCATTAGAGGAAGCTGTACAGTATAATGGTTAAGTACTTGGCCTCTTAACGCACATGCCCTAAATCTAAATGCCAGCTCCACCACTTACTAGGCTTGTGACCTTAGGTAAGTTATACAACCTCTTCAGGCTTCAGTTTCCTTATTTGTAAAAAATTAAGATAATAAAAATAGGACCTAACTCATAATGAGTGTTGAATGAAATAATGTATATTAATGATTAGGTCAGTGCCCACTACATTCAATTAATGTTAGCTGCAATTATTATTATTGCCAAACCTAGCCAAAAAATGGAAATAATTTGGTATGAACACACAGTCTTATTTGTTCATAAAGTTTTCATGTTAACAAAGTAAGAAGTTCATATAAGCATTTGAACTGGCAGTCCTCTACTCTTTATGTTGAAGTTATTTATTAATTAATTGTATTTTCACATAATATTTGTCCATAGTACTTTTTTCAGCCTACTCCTAGCTTTTTAGGGATCTACTTTCAATTTAAAAAAAATTATTGTTAAAACAACATGTTTTTCAAAATTCGCATCTGTTTCGAAGTAAAACAAATGACAGTTTTATAATGACCTAGATCCTTTATTATATATAGCATTTTACTAAATGAGTATATAGTTCACATAAAAATATGTACAAATGTAGATAGAAAGTCTACATTATTTACACTCTTGTATGATAAGGCCACTAATTCATAATTTTGTGTTACGATCAAACTCACTGGAGTATTGGGATATAAACTCACAGGAATATTGGGGTATATAAAATTAAAATAGAAAATTACATAGTGCATGGTAAATGCCCTTTATAATATTTTTGGAAAATGAAAATTATGATTGAATGTAAAGTCACTGGAGACAAGATTCAAAAAGAATCACACATATTGTGTAACCACTTTATGATAACATGGTAAATTTGAGATAGAAGTTAACTGGATACTTTAAAGATGAGTAGGATGAAGTATAGAAATATATTACATGTGTCTTCTCAAAGAAAATGTGGAAGTTGGTGGTAAATTAGAAATACATACGATTTTAGAAAACTTTTTTTTCTTAAAATGATATTAATAATAGTTTGCATCAATTAACTTAGTTATTTCTCTCACAGCTCAGTGAAATAGGTACTACTAGTATCCCCATTTTCAGATGAAGAATTTGAAGCACAATCAAGTTGTTAACCTCCCCAAGGTCACACATTTAATAAGTGGTATAGGCTAGATACCCACCCAGGCAGTCCTGTTCTAGAGGCCATGCTCTTATTATTACCCTAAACTGACTATAGATATCTTAATAATCTAATTATCACCACAGGGTAATGTTTCTAAGTTGATATACATTATTGAAATATCCTGCATAGTGTGTAACATCTATAAATTTTTGTAACTATATTTATTCGTTATTGTGTTAAGAAGTTTTGAACACCCCTTGTAGAAAGGGGCGTTAGCATCCTTTTCCTAAGGAGTATTCTGTATTTGGAAGGCTCCTCATATTTTTCAGTTGGACACTTGTGCTGTAGTAGCTTTAGTTACTCTCTATAGTAGACTTCAATAATGAAGTTTGGTTTTCCCCCAGAGTACTTGGGCACCTGGGCACTACTCACAAAGGTGTCCTGGACAATACTGGAACAAATACAAACTAGTATTAAACCAGGACCAAAATCAGATGATCTTTAGTCTTAATGAATGTTCAACTGGCAGTCTTTAGTTCTTTGTTGTAGCTCTTTCCTCTTTATCTTTATTTGCAGTTCTACTGAAAACCATCATAATGGGTTTGTTTAAAGTGTAAAAATGAATAACTCTGGATATGAAATTAATATAAGGATGGACAACAATATTGTTCTTACCAAAGCCAAATGTAAAATATATCTTAGTCTCCTGCCTAAATATTTCCAAATAATTTATATTTTTGCTTAAACTGAACCAAAAAATTTCCTATTTCCTTAGAGTCTATCAGCTTTACCAGATGGGGATAAATTAGAATTTATTAGGAAGGAATTTCAAGCTGGTCTAATTATTCAAATCTGGAGACCCATCTCCATCTTTCAGTGGCTATTTCTACAAAAAACTTATTTTTAGCCTTTTTAGTTTGGTGTGGTACACTGTTGTTTAGTTTTATAAAATCATATTCCCTTTTTCCTAAAGTGCTGTATGAAATGTGTTTTTAGACATGTATTCAAGTTTATCTTATTTGGTGGATTTCCCCACACAGACAGAGTCATTGGAAACATCTGATATCTCAGTGTATTCCATCTTTTACATATTTCACTGCTGCCAAATTGAAAATTATTTTGAAAAAGACTTTTAAATCCTAAACCCAGAAGCTTTTATATATTTTAAGTAATTTTAGTTATCACCTGCAGAGTTGATACTAAATTAACCCATAAGTAAATAAATTCAGCCATTAGAGAGATTTTACCCTAATTTTATGAATAATATATAAGAACATCAAATCAGGTGCAAAATGTGAATCTTTTTGTAGTCTTTGGATCCATTGCTGTGGGTCAGCTATAATGTATATATTTTGCAATATGGGAGTTATGTAATACATATATTTTACAGATAAATAATATGGTCTCTATTATAGATATTAAATTAATTTATTAGGATGCTTTAAAAATGTATTTTGTAAATGTATTTTACATCAACCTAAGAGTAAAGGAAACCTCTTTAAGGTAATATTGAAAATTATCGTGGAATAAAATACTCCTGTTTATTTGTTCTCCTGTGTTCTTCATTTTTGCAGGGCTATGTTTGAAGTAAACATGAAAGAAAGAGATGGTGGAAGTGTTACCATTACTAATTTGTCCTCCAAAGCAGTAAAAGCATTTCTTGATTATGCCTATACTGGAAAAACAAAGATAACAGATGACAATGTGGAAATGTTCTTCCAGTTGTCATCATTTCTTCAAGTTTCCTTCCTGTCCAAAGCTTGCAGTGACTTTTTAATAAAAAGTATTAATCTTGTGAATTGTTTACAGTTATTATCTATATCAGATAGCTATGGCTCTGCCCGTTTGTTTGATCATGCTTTATACTTTGTACAACATCACTTTTCTTTATTATTTAAATCCAGTGATTTCTTAGAGATGAATTTTGGAGTACTGCAAAAATGTCTGGAATCAGATGAATTAAATGTTCCTGAAGAAGAAACTGTACTGCAAGTTGTCCTTAGTTGGACTAAACATAACTTAGAATCAAGGCAAAAGCATCTGCCTTATTTGATTAAAAAAGTAAGATTATATCAGTTATCTGAGGAGACACTTCAAGATTGTTTACTCAATGAAGAGTGTTTACTCAAAAGCACAAACTGTTTTGACATAATCATAGATGCAATTAAGTGTGTGCAAGGTTCTGGTGGACTTTTCCCTGATGCTCGACCATCCACAACTGAAAAATACATATTTGTTCACAAAACTGAGGAAAATGGAGAAGATCAATATACATTTTGCTATAATATTAAAAGTGATTCATGGAAGATACTGCCACAATCACACCTGATTGATTTGCCAGGATCTAGTCTGTCTAGTTATGGGGAGAAAATATTCTTGACAGGTGGTTGCAAAGGGCCGTGTTGTAGAACAGTTCGGCTTCATATTGCAGAGTCATATCATGATGCCACTGATCAAACCTGGTGCTACTGTCCGGTCAAAAATGATTTTTTCCTGGCATCAACTATGAAAACACCAAGAACCATGCATACATCAGTTATGGCTCTCAACAGATTATTTGTCATAGGTGGAAAGACTAGAGGATCCCAGGACATTAGAAGTCTCTTAGATGTTGAATCTTACAACCCTCTTTCCAAAGAATGGATATCTGTTAGCCCATTACCCAGGGGCATATACTATCCTGAAGCAAGTGCATGCCAAAATGTAATTTATGTTCTTGGATCAGAGGTAGAGATTACAGATGCTTTTAACCCCTCACTTGATTGCTTTTTTAAATACAATGCTACAACTGATCAGTGGTCTGAACTAGTAGCAGAGTTTGGGCAGTTTTTCCATGCAACACTAATTAAAGCTGTCCCAGTAAACTGTACACTGTATATATGTGACCTTTCCACTTATAAGGTTTATAGTTTTTGTCCAGATACTTGTGTTTGGAAGGGTGAAGGGTCTTTTGAATGTGCAGGCTTCAACGCAGGTGCAGTTGGAATTGAAGATAAAATTTATATATTAGGTGGTGATTATGCACCAGATGAAATCACAGATGAAGTGCAGGTCTACCACAGCAGCAGGTCTGAGTGGGAAGAAGTTTCACCAATGCCAAGAGCCTTAACTGAATTTTACTGCCAGGTGATTCAGTTTAATAAATACAGGGACCCATGGTTTTCTAATCATTTCTAAAAGTAAATGTGTGTGATTAGACATTCTAAAACTATTGCAGTTTTAGAAACTTGCAGTAAATTTATTAACCTTAATTATTGGTAAAATGGTCTTTACAGCTTAATAACATAAAATGCACCTTCTATGAGAGAATTACTATGAATGTATACCATATATGAATTAGCAGTTCCCAGAAACTTAAAATACAATATAAATTTTACCAAAAATTATATTGTATTTAATTTAATCTTGGAGAGTCTAGAATATTACTATTTTCATATGCAAATAAAACTCAGGCTTTGATGTTTTGATTTTTAAAGTACTTTATCCATGAAACACTAGTTAAAAACAAATCAAACTTCACAGAATTTTAGTTAAGATGGGAGAAATCTCTTTAGGTAAAAATGATTTATTTACACTCTGTATTATATGAAGTGAAAAATAAATTAGAGACGAGAATCCTATCATGTTACTACAGGTATAAGAGTTGTCGAATTCCTATTTTTTCTGATCACTGGTTAGCTGCTTTTAATCCCTTTCTTTTCTTTCACCATTTTTTAGTCAGAACATTTTCTGAAATGCAGTATATTTCCCCAGCCTTCTAAACTGTACACTAAACATGGTTTAACTCTTTTCATGATTCGACTCTTCGTTAAGAGCATAATGTACTGTGCTGTAATGCCATAGTGCCATTGGCAGTTACTGAAATGTCAAAACTTGCTGATTCTATTAGTTTTCAGTGTTAGTTGGTTTCAGTTTTTAGCAGTATTATACCTTATTTTCTGGCTCAAGCTCAGTAAATTAACTTTTTTGATTTAATTAATCAGTTATAAGTTATACCTGACCTGAGTTTATCTTGACATGTAACCCATTTAGTGAAGTTCTTGGTTTCTGGGATCGTAGTCCTAAAATACTTTTTCTGTATCATTGCCAGTTTCCAATGTAAGTGAGAATGTAGAAAATCTGACCTCTAGATAAGTGGACCACTATTGTTGGCATTTCTTAAACTTTTACATGTCCATATTTGAGTTACATTAAGAAATTTCAGCGTTTAAATTAGTACCATATCAGTTTTCTGTGATGTTATATACCAGCTGTAAAGTGCTGGGTATGTTTACTACTTCAGTAAACTATTCACAGTGAATTATTTTCTAAATTTAAAAATATGACTAGGCTTTTGGTATTGATAGTAGTATTTGAAACTTGCGCCTTGTTAGATGTTTAATCATCTTTAACCCAAACAATGAAAGAGTGTTAATCATCCTTGTTTTCAGCTAAGATGATTCTGCCTTGTAAAAGGATATGTTTCTTTATCAGTTTTACAGATATAGGTATTTTAGGTTTTAAGATACCTGACATATCTCAGGTAATGTGCAGGTTATATTTCTGTGGAATGAAATGTAGTTTCCGACACACTGTAGTAAATGTTAATCTGTTGTAAATGTACATATTCTTTAGAAGTGGAAATATACTTAAATGAAGGTCCTTTTATTTTACCATATAAATTTTTGCAATCATAAGTTTCAAATATATTTTTAAAAATAGAACAGAATATTAGACTGAATTAGCATGCAATTCCAAAATCGGGGATTGTCTGTAATCAGATGACAGTTGCATAAAAAGTATTCTGTAGAATTGGTGGCTTCCTATCTTAGTTGGCTCTGCCCTTTCCTCTGTGTGTGTATTGTGTGTGTAAGAAAAAAAGAAAATTCAATGGAGGCTTTCTTTTACGTGTTATGTGGCATTCTGGAAACAAGTTATTTGAGAAAGACCATAACACAGTGGGGACTAAATTGTTAATGTAAGCATATATAAACAAATATTTCCAGAAAGGGAGAACTAAAGCAAAATAGAATCCCTTCCTGATCTTGTTTCATTCATTTTATCTTGATTTCTACCATTCTTCTCATTGGCCATTGATTTCTGATGTTACTAGAAATATCCTTGTTATCAAGGCCTAGGTGGCTCCCTCTGCATTTGATTTAGTACACTTTCTAATGCACAAGGCTTTCTGCTTTAGTTTCTACAATTGCTGCAGGTTACTTCTTAATCATTTTCACTTATTGCCATCCCTTTACATCTGTACCTGAGTGCTCTTCATCAGTTATAACTGCAAGAAAAGTAGTCTGTCTAGTCATAAAACCCCAAACTCTTCCTTTACTTACTGTTCTTTTTCCTTGACACCATAGCAATCTGTGCTGGGCTTGGCTCTGTTAATAATTGATCTTGTTCTCTCTAATTTTGCATCATCTGGTAAAGGTAACAGTTTCATTTGATCTATCAAATGGTTGTTGAAAAATGGTTCTGGGTGTTCAAAATCCTCAAGGAACCTAATCACATACACACATGGTCAGTGACTGAATTGGTATTATTGATATCTTTCCGATCTTGCCAATCACTGTGGCTTCACTAAGAACCATATATTATTCTGGCCTTGCTCTCCATTCTGTATTTCTGACATGCAAATCTCAGTGATCTCTCAAGTCTATTCTCAGTACCCAGAAGGAGCCATCTTTCCTGTCTGTAAGGTTAGGAAATATCCCTTTATGACTTCTTCCTTTAGTCTTTTTTTTTTTTCTTTAAAGTCTGCTTTCCTTTCATTATCATCCTTCAGCCAGTGCTGCAGTGTAAGATACAAAATAATTATATTCATTATCCAGATTGCTTTCATTCTTGTGGAAAAATTCTAATTAACATTTCTAAATCCTTTATCATTTGTTCGGATCCACTACATTTGGCTTATGCACGCAAAAAATTTCCAATATTGTAATGTCTTCTAAAATTGAAAGTAGGTATGTGTCACTATTAAATATAAAAAAGATTAAATTCAACATTTATACGAGATCAAAGTTAATGAACATTTTTAGAGCGATCTTCAAGCTTGATTTACAATGTGGAGCACCTTTTGTTCATCTACTGCCTGTGAGACTAAGCAGTATGGAGAATATTTGCCTAATCAAAATTTACTGCATTCCCATAACACTCAACTCTGGTTTGGGGAGGGAAAGAGGTCTTTATCACAGCCGTATTCATTATATGTTACCCTTGAAAGCTAGAATATTATTTGAGAGCAACCACATCCTGAAACATGATTCTATTTTTCCCAGATATCAAGAAGAGCAATTGAATACATGTACAGGGGACCTAGCTCAAGGCATATGATTTGAAAATCAGAGTCAAGTATAGAGGGAGACATCTGTTTACCTTTTGAGATTTGGAAGCAATAAATGTAATGATTAAACATATTGTTGAATACATGGTGTTACTTTTAGATCATCATTCTCAGTTTAATTGGATCCAATGTTTGGAAACTCGTATGTCTAGAATTAAATGTGTAAGACTCAAAAATGTCTTCCAATGGGCAGCTCTTGAGAGCAACTTAAAAACAAAGGCTGAAATTTATAAGGAGATTTCTGTTCAACATAAGAAACAATTTTACTCCACTTTATAAAGCCATATTTAGAATAAGACTAGTTATCAAAGACTGTAGCATATGGCAGATAGATGATTAGCCCAAATAAATTCCTACACAGGAGTACACAACCAAAGATTTCTACATTCTATTTACACATTTTTATCTTAATAGTTTTCTGACGCTTGACTAATTTCTTCCTCCTTCAGTTTATTTAGCGTTTAGGCATTCTGAGTAACTTGATTTCAATGATTCTGCATACTCAATATTTCAATAAGACGTGAATCTTAAAATTACATCATTTTAGGAGCATTCTTGTTGAAGGAAACTTGTTCTTTTTTTTTTTTTAATCACTCAGGAAGAAGTTTGTAAAGGGTGCTGACATTTATAGTGAGCTGCTAATAGGGATTTTTCCTTCTGTCTACCATAAGTGCACATTTGTTTTATAGTGAATAGAAGCTGAAAGAACAGTACCTAGATTTCTCCTGAATTGTTCTTATTTCGCTGCAAATGTAGCTATATAGCTAAATGTAATGATTCTAATTAAAGATTATGTGATTTTAAAGAATATCTTTACATCTTAAAAATCTATATATGTTTATAAATTATATCTGATGGCACTATGATGCTTAATCAAATTTAATCTATAGGGAATTTAATCACAGCATGATATTACACACTAATCAAAAGATAACTTTTCTAAATCATAGATTCATATTCAAACTTGAAAATAACCTTAGAATCTAATACAGTTTCCAACCTTGTATAGAAAGCCCCTCTAAATTCTAAAATACCCTTGACAGATGATTTTTTTTTTCAAAATCTAATTCAGTTCTTTCAGGGAAAAGAGCTCACTACCTCCATTTTTGAACAGTTCTATTAGAAAGTTCTTCCTAACATTGAAAGCAACTCTGCCTCCCTGTAATAACTTTCAATCCCTGGTCCTAGGTCGCTGTCTCCAAGTATTGGAAACAGCATGTCTTCCATTCCTCTAAAACCAAGTCCTCACTTTCCTTCTTGTTCAAATGCTTATCAGTTTAAAACTTGCCACAATGACCAGGATTACATGCCTTCTCCTTGTACAGTTGCCTCAGAGAATCTATCCTAGCTCTATTGCTTTTTTGGTGTGTTGAGCGTAACCAGCGTTGCAGAATCTCTTGATAATGCAATCATCTCATTCCCTTAACCAGTTCTCTAGCTCTTATAAATCCAATATCGGCTAGAGCCTTGCTGTATCTCTCTCCTTCTACCCCCGTCAACATAATCACAAACATATTTTCTGAGAGAGGAATTCTAAAGCCAAATTTTAGTGTCTTTTGATCATTTGTCATTGGATATGGTTTTCAGAATTTCAAAAACACTTCTAAAAGAGACCCTAAAAAGTATACAAAAAATAGAAACCAAAGCAGTCATATACTTGGTAGTTAATGAAGGGGCAATTTGCTCACAATGAATGAATAAAAACCAGCCTTATGGTAACAATCTAAGTTTGGAGATTCATCCGTGTTGATTGTTCAGTTGGATAGAGCATGATAATTCCATAAAACAATGCCATCATTAAATAACTCTATAGGTCAGGTGGCTTTCTTTATTCATCTCATTAACTTTGACAACATTCTCAGTCATATCTAACTAGCTCAACAAATTATGCTATTGGTTCCAAGCATAACAAGGTTGCTGGAATAACTCAGAGTACATTCTCTGAGTATCACATTGTGGTGTAAATATTTCTTTACATGTCTGACTTCCTTATTTAATTGGAAACTCTTAGGAATAGGGACATATATTTATCACTTCTGGACCTAGCAATTAGCACAGTGCTTGCATATAATAAGGCATTTAATAAACTAACATTCTATGAAGCCAATATATGAAGCAAAATTTATTATAGTTATATTGTTATTGAATGGGTTAGATATAAATGTACACTTTGCAATTTATTTTCATGTACAAAAGAAATTAATTTACATTAGCATTTTACATTTAAGAATTCTTCACATTGTACTTTAGTTATCTACTAGTGTATGTGTTAATTCTTTTTGTAATATTTGATATCTTGCTCATGTTCAAAGTCTGGGCTAGGTAATTTATACAACTTTTTGTTAGTATATGTTGTATATTAATTTTTGTTAGTATATGGAAAAGTTAATGATGAAGTATTTTTTATTTGAGAATGAAATTGCATTACACAGTACATTGCCCTCGTTTGGAGAACATGTATAGTTGGTTGTATAGTTGTATAGTATATGTATATTTGGTTCTTGAAAAGTGAAATTATACTTCAAAATAATTTATTTCCTTAATTTTTTAGTGCTTGAGATTATTCTCTGAATTTTAATTATAATATTTAATTCTGTGTTTCCTTTCAAATGCAATAATAGATAAGACAATGACTGAAAGTTTCATTAGTAAACATGCAACACCCATTTCTCCTACAAGAGCATAATAGCTATAGTGATTTTTTTCCCACTTGAGGAGACTGTTCAAAGCTACTTACGTTGCATACATAAGTGATTTACTTCATTTCCTATTAGTAGAATATAGGCTTTTGCCATATGCTATGAGACATAAAATCAGCATTTTTGCAGGTCCATGTTAACCATAGTAATATGTAGTAAAACATTTCAATTATATAAAATAATTATTAATGTATTAAAGTGTATCTCAGAAAAGAATATATATTCTGTTTGTATTTATTGTTATTAGAAATAAAAAATGTAGAAAAAGGTGGATGCTAAAGCTTTCATTTTCTTGCCACCCCCTTCCCCAGATGCTCTGAGTAGCTGTAATGAGTCTCACAATTCCTGAGAGAGTAGTGGTGGGGGGGGGGGGGTTACTGTCAGAAGGGACTCTGTAGCTATGATGACATATTCAGCAACATAGACTTCAAGGTGGACATCCTGGTCTGAAAGAATAGAATACAGCTAGATCTCAAATGAGTCATAGGTGGGTAGACACCTCGAGGTTCTGACTGAACTAACAAAGAACAGACTAAATGTCCGTGAGCCACAAGTGAAAGCAGTAGAAGCTAGCTGAAGGTACAGGGTCAGGCACTGTCCAACCCTGCTTCACTGGACATCAGCCTCACAAGAATCAGCCAGCTGCCAGGGTATAAGCCTTCTTCCTACCTCATGTGTCCAAATGCTCGGGGGAAGCTAGTGAATGGGGTCCAGAGTCTTTGAGAGACTAAGCCTTACCATAAAAAGACTTAAAATGTTTACATTGGCCATTTGCTCTCTTAATTCCAGCTCGTATAATTTTTCCTCTTTCTGGACAGGCCCATTTGCTATCATGTTTCTGGTTTTCCCATGCAGTGAGTTGTGATTTACTAAACAACCTTGGAGCCCAAGCCCTCTTCTGGACTACTACCCAGGTTGAAACAGAGTTCATCTTTGAAAACCCAACCCTTAAAAAATCAGCTGTCCCTATCCCACATGCTTGCATAAGGCTAGTTACTTTCTCTGAATTTCTTAGGCTCTCTTAGCAAATCCTTGTCCAACCTTATTGCTCCAGACTTCCAATTCTCCATGTGCTTCCAGATTTCTGTAGTTTACTTTGCCATCAAATATTGACTCATCACCTTCTCTTTAATCCCCCTAGACAGAAGCCTTTAACAAAGTTAATTTAAAATGTAAGGAAAGGAGCTTCCCTGGTGGGGCAGTGGTTGAGAGTCCGCCTGCCGATGCAGGGGACACGGGTTTGTGCCCCAGTCCGGGAAGATCCCACATGCCGCGGAGTGGCTGGGCCCGTGAGCCATGGCCACTGAGCCTGCGTGTCCGGAGCCTGTGCTCCACAACGGGAGAAGCCACAACAGTGAGAGACCCGTGTACCGCAAAAATAAAAAAAATAAAATAAAATAAAATGTAAGGATATTGTAGGGAATTTACCTGTTACCAGGTTGTTGGAGATGCTCCCCTCAAAGGAGAGGTCTCCTCTCTTGATGAACATTTTAACACTCGCAAGCTTTCCTCTCAAGTCCATTAAACAGAAATGTTAATAATCTCGGTCTAAGGCATTGGCATTTGAAGTTCTTTCCCTAAATTCTGAACTGCCTGAATTTGTCCCTTTCTCCCCACTACAGGAGAAAAGCCCCTAAATGACAAAATTTAATCTCCATATTCACAGAAAATAAGTTGCAAAACCCATTTAAACTAGCAGTTTGTCCCCTTTCCAACCACTAAGTAACTAAGAGTTAATGTGCTACAGGCTCTTATGCAGTTACAGTATGTTACAAATATGTTTCGTCAAAAACTATTTGTAGCAATTTAGCCAATACACAGATTTTAATAGATTTGTATGTATATTTTTCAGAGAAAATAATAATCCTCAAAAGTAATTATTCTTTTCACTATGAATATGGAGTTTCAAAATAATGTTTATAAAGTGTTTTGAGGTTTCTGAAACTACAAAATATTGAATTTTTAGGCAATGTGGCACTAAACCAATCTACCTAATGAACATTAATTAATCAAAACTTCAGGTTATTTTAATTATTTTTATTTATGTTTATAAAACCCATGTTTCCAGGATAAAGATTTTTTGCACTTATTAAATTTTGCAATTCTAAAGACTTCTATAAAGCTTAATGAAACTAAACCCAAGATAGCAAACTTAAAATTCATGAAAAACTTAAGAAATTTGTGGGACCTATCTTAAAGTAGAATTTAAGCATAAATATTGAACAGATCATCCTAGTATTTACAGTGTTATATATCACTGGACCTGATAAATATTTTTGCGTTTCTTCCAAGTTCAGGGCTTGTTTAAACTGATTTTGCTCTAGTAGTCATTAGTGAATCTTCCATGGGAAGTTATTTACCGTTACCTAACCTTGACCAAAACATATGGTGTAAAATTAGTTTAAAATTTTCAATGAAGAATAGCCTTTCTCTGTGGCCTTTTCAGATTTAAAAATCCAATTAGCTTAATTTTTTTCCTTTTAGAGATTAACCACCCTTTTATGCTATGAAACATTAATTGGAATTCAAGCTATAGTTCTTTTTTAAACAAACTTTCAACAAATCAGTAAATTTTTTCTTTTACAAATAGTATTCACCTTGTATCTATTCCTGAAGGAGTAAAATATACCACAATATTCTTCCATTTAAATACAATTCACACTTCTCTTACAAGCACAAATTAATGAGCACTCTTGTTTCTAGGAATTTTCACAAAGAGAATTATTCAGTAGTTCAAAGCATCTAAACTTCTTCCCTTGATAAATGAAATATTGAAGCTCTAACCAATAATTATTTTTATGGGATGTCTACCCAAGAATATATGTGTCAGGCAGTATTGCTTGAACTTGCTTCAAAAAACATATCTGGCAGTCTGTTAAAAATACCGAATCCAGGACCTTACTCGTAGGGATTTTCAGTTAGTAAGTCTAATAGATTCGGGTCCTAGGGACTAATATTTTTAACAAGCACTGCAAAATATTCTTATCAGTAAGCAGGCCTGGAAACATACTGGGGTAGAGATTGAGAACCCAGCTCTCAAGTCAGGCAGGTCTGGGTTTATATCTCAGATCCACCACAGAGTGGTTTAAAAGCTGTATAAGCCTGAGCAAGTTACTTAAACATTCTGTGCCCCAGGTTTTTTATTGGCAAAATTAAGATAATAGTTGTACCTCCCACAAAATGTTGTTGTGAGAATTAGATCAAATAATGCAGGTGACATGCTTGGCAATAGGAGATGTTCGATAAATGTCTTTTGTCTCCTCTCTTTTTTCTTGTTTGATTTCAGCAGAAGCCATCTTCCCCTAACTCTCCAACACGCTACCACAGCCTTACATTCTAAAATAAGAGATAAAATTTTAAACCTGAAAAGTACCCAAATCTACCTTAGCAGAGGGAATTGATGGGACAAGGTAAAACTTTGCCTAATACACAGTTTAGCTTTGACTTGGCCCTAACCATTCCCTCTTAGGCTCAACCATGGGTATCTCATTTATTAATTTATTCATTTAACAAGCATTTCTTGAGTTTCTAATGTGTGTCATCAGTATACTAGGCTTGAGGGTACAATAGCAAGAAAATCAAATGTGTTCCCTATTCTCCTTGGACTCACTAAGTATTCTGCTGCTTCTGAAAGTTCCTCCAGATTTAAGTTTTGTCTGATCTCCATTGATAACAAACACTTTCAGTTTGGCCCCATTTTTGTTTTCCACTCTCTCTTTCAGGGCCTTGTGCCTTAGTAAGTTCTTTGGCTTCCACATCTGCTCTGCCCAGATGAGAATTCTCTTTTTCTCCTTGACCCACATCTCTCAAGTTCAACAGTGGCTCCTGTGGCTGATGCCAGATGGAGAATGAAGCCCAGGTCTCCTGTATACACATGAGGAGAGGGTCAGACAACCAGATTACAGATCCTAAAGCAGTCATAAAATGGGTGAGAGCTCTTAGAAGTCTACAAGGAATTTCAAATCTATTCAATGTTTTATTTTCACAAACTGCAATGTAGAAGAATGTATAAATCTTTGAACACAATTCAAAAACTTTTTTCTCATTCAGTTCCCACCCTGGTATATGTATTCAGCCCTATATAATATGTCATGTTGACAAACTCTCATATATCATGCAGAGTACTATTTTAATATTTTTTCACCTGTTAAATTAAGATTACCATTTCTCACCAGTTCCCCAAGCATTCAGTTTCCCCCTCACCGAAATAACACAGACTTAAGAAAATGTGCAGAGGTCAGCTTATTGATATTTAGCAATACAAAATGAGGATGGTCGGTCATGAAAAATTCCACTTATGTATAATGATCCCTCTCATTAATAATTTGAGTCCACCTCGATCTTGCAAATGTAATTAATGCAGCAACAGGGGAGTAAACAAAAGCAGAGGCAAGTAGTATAAATTCCATGTGACCAGGAATACCGATGATAAAATGCAGTCAGGACCTCAGTAGTAAGGAGAGGGCTGAAGGATAGAAACTAGTGATTGTATAAGAAGAGTTAGATCAGCAGCTGCTGTAAGTAGTCATTCCTCCACCCTGTTCTGCTCAGCCAACATCTCTAGCCTTAAGTGGGCTACACTTACATATGGCCGGGAGTTAATGACACTCTATGTCTTTGAGTGGGGGAAAAAAGGCAGAAGGATATCTTATGGGAAGTAGGAGGGTTCTGGACTTACAAGTTTTGTTGAGTCCAAAGAATAGACACTCAAATCCAGTGGCTGGGGCCCAGATTTCCTTGTTATAAACTTCCATTGTATCATAGAGATCTCTCTGAACAGGGGTGAGAAGCTTGCACATGAAGACTCTAATGCTTAATAAATGAAAATGGTTCTTTCTACTTTGAGTGCCTCAATTTATTTAGCTGGGCCTAGGTGCAGTCCACACTTCTGCAGAATAACAGTATCATAGTTTGAATGGAAAAGCACTTGGCATTAAGGTGTCACATAAAAAAGGCCAGCTGGGGCTTCCCTGGTGGCGCAGTGGTTGAGAGTCCGCCTGCCGATGCAGGGGACACGGGCTCATGCCCCGGTCTGGGAAGATCCCACATGCCGCAGGGCGGCTGGGCCCATGAGCCTTGGCCGCTGGGCCTGCACGTCCGGAGTCTGTGCTCCACAACGGGAGAGGCCAAAAAAAAAAAAAGGCCAGCTGGCTACTCCAGACAGGTCCTCATAGGATGGCAGGACTTTTTTCCACCATGTCTATATCAGTTACCTATTGCTACATAACAAACTACCTCAAATCTAATGGCTTAAACAATCCTATTGCTCATGATTCTATAGGTCAGGAATTCGGGCAGGGCTCAGAAGGGACATCTTATCTTTGTTCTACATGGGCTGGATAGATTCACATAGGGATGGAGGCCTCACACATCTGGTACCTTTGTGCTAGCAGTCAATGGGAAAGCTCAGTTCTCTTCCCTGGGGCTTCTCTCTTCATGTAGTCTCTTTCCTCTAGGGCTGCACTGTCTGATATGGTAAGCACTATCCACATGTGGCTGTTTACATCAAAAATTATATTAATCAAAATGTTTTAAAATTAAAAATGTAGTTTCTGAATTACAAGTCACACTTCAAGAACTCAGTAGTTATGTGTGGCTAGTGGATGCCACATTGGAAAATATAGAGTATTTCCATCATAGCAGAAATTTCTGTTAGAAAGCACTGCTTTAGGGCCTTTCTCTCCATGTGGCTCCAGCAGGATAGCCTGCACTTCTTTCCATGGTACCTGGCTTCTCTCTAACCTAGCTATGACAGCATAGCTACAGAGCCTCAAGACCTGGGCTCAGACATCCCAGACACCACTTCTATATTCTACTGGTCAGGGCAATTCACAAAACAACACAGATTTAAGAGGTGGGAACTAGACTCCATAGCACATAGCAAAGACATATTGTAAAGGGTACAGAAACAAAGAGGTATGATTTATTGCGTGTCATTTCTAACAATCTACCAACATATCAAATCTAATTCTGAGTTCTCTCTAGGAAGTACTCACAGGTCAGAATCTGGACTCTTTTGACCCTCTTCTTTCTTTACTCACATTCTCTGCACTATTTTTGGCAGCCGTATTCCCTCAGACCTCTGCTTCTATATCCTCTCTTTCTCCCTTACCATTGCAAGATAAAATTACATCATATGGTAAAAATTGCTTAAATTCCATTGTCAAAGTTTATGATCGCTGCCATGCTTACATGGCATGCTCAAATCTCTTGCTTTGTCATACTTACTTTACAAAATCAAAACTGAAGTGATCTGATGAGAACTATAAATTCCCACCACCAACCACATCTACCCACCTCCTGTCATCTTTGTTCATATACTCAGCATTCCCCCTCTTTACAATAGATGAACTGTTCTTGTGGACACTCCCTGCTTGTGAGTAGATCAAATCCCCTCTCACTTCAACAATTCTTCCCCCTTTCTCCTTGAGCATCCCCATTTTTATGCATCACTTCCACCAGCATACAATCATGTTGATTCCATATACCTTCCAGCAACTGCCCCATTTCAACTGCATCCATTTTTTTATCTTTCTTCTCTGAGGTTTTTTCTAATCATTTCACCAAAGCTGCTTTTGTTAAGGCCATCAGTGGCCTCATGATACTTCTTGATACCTGACTTAACAGCAGCTTTTTATCCAGTTCATCACTCCCTCCTCCTCGATATACTTTGCTAATGGGACTTCCAGAATTCCACCCTGTTCTGGCTTTCTTTTTGCCTAACTCCACCTCAGTCTCCTATGCTTCTTCCTTCTCTTCTCCCACATCTCCTAATGTTAGAGTGCCCCCAGAGATCAGCTCTTAAGACTTCTTTTCTTTTCTAACTACACTAACTCCCTGGGCAATCCTATCCAACAGCAAGGACTTGAATTCTATCCATTTTGTTGTCAAATCCAAGTTCCTATGCCCAACACACAGTGATGCCAAACAAACTGAAATGTTTGGAGCATATAGGCATATTGCAAGGACCAATCAAGGAGTATGGGATGCTCATACTCAAAAGATCTGAACACCCCAATGGATTTCAAGGAAGCATTTTTAAAGACAAGATGAGGGAGAGAGTCGCAGGGTACATGATCAGCTCATGCACAGTTCTCTTACTGGTTGATGGTGAAGTCACAGTGTTCTGTCATAGGGGTTAACATCATTAATCCTCAGGTTCAGCTGGTCTGGAGGCCATATGCTGGTGGAGATCATGCAGTTAGCTTTTTTTTTTTTTTTTTTGCTGTACGCGGGCCTCTCACTGCTGCGGCCTCTCCCGTTGCGGAGCACAGGCTCCGGACACACAGGCTCCGCGGCCATGGCTCGCGGGCCCAGCCGCTCCACGGCATGTGGGATCTTCCGGGATCGGGGCACGAACCCGTGTCCCCTGCATCGGCAGGCGGACTCTCAACCACTGCGCCACCAGGGAAGCCCATGCAGTTAGCTTTTATTCATCAGGTAGGGGGTTCATTATCTGGAAAACAACTTGAGAATGTGCATCAGACTCTGTTATCTATGTCCTTCAGGGAGAAAATAAAGATTCTGTGACTCAGTTATATGGCTGATCTATTGTTTAAGTTGTTACCAGTTCTCCTGGTCCAACTGCCATTTTTTGTTATTACATATTCACAATCTTTCAATCAGAAATTCTTGAACCAGCCTTTTGTGATTCAGGGGAGGCCTGGGAGACTAAAGGTTTTCTACAAATGAGAGGCAGGAAGAGGACATGGGTGCAGGTGAGGTCTGTACCAGAAAAGGCCCAAGGTTCCTGCTTGGTTACACATTTGTTAATGGCTTCCAAATGTATAGTTCTAATCGACATGTATCTCAAAATTCCTACAAACTATCTCTTTCTCTTTTTAAATTTTTGAATTTTATTTTATTTTTTTTATACAGCAGGTTCTTATTAGTCATCAATTTTATACACATCAGTGTATACATGTCAATCCCAATTGCCCAATTCATCACACCACCATCTCCACCACCCCACAGCTTTCCCCCCTTGGTGTCCATATGTTTGTTCTCTACATCTGTGTCTCAACTTCTGCCCTGCAAACCAGTTCATCTGTACTATTTTTCTAGGTTCCACATACATGTGTTAATATACGATATTTGTTTTTTCTCTTTCTGACTTACTTCACTCTGTATGACAGTCTCTAGATCCATCCACGTCTCAACAAATGACCCAATTTCATTCTTTTTTATGGCTGAGCAAACTATCTCTTTTCATATACAATATTCACCAAAAATTTAAGGTTTCCAAAACTAAACTACTATACTATCTTACAACTCTGTAATGGCATCTCTACCTTATTTCCTCAGGACAAAGTTTTTTGTTGTTTTTTTCTTTTATTTCTTTTTTCCTTTTTTACTTCAAGTATACTTGATTGTGTTAGTTTCAGGTGTACAAAAAAGTGATTCAGTTACAAATATTTTTTGCATGTTTGTTGTTTTTGTTTGTTTGTTGTGTTTAGGTAAGAAGTGGATTTATTTAGAGAGAAACACACTCCACAGACAGAGTGTGAACCATCTCAGAAGGTGAGAGGTGTGGTTAGTTTTTATGAGTTGGGTAATTTCATAGGCTAATGAGTAGGAGGACTATTCCAATAATTTGGGGGAAGAGCATGGATTTCCAGAAAATGGGCCACCACCCACTTTTTGGCCTTTTATGGTTAGCCTCTGAATTGTCATGGCACCTGTGGGTGTGTCATTTAGCATGTTAATGTATTACAATGAACATCTAATGAGGCTCAAGATCTACTGGAAGTCGAATCTTCCACCATCTTGGACCTAGTTGGTTCTAACCAGTTTCTGTAATTTCCTATGGATATGTCATTCTTTTAAAGGTTGTGCCCTACCTCCTTTCCTCCTGTTTCATCCTCTCTTCAGAGATTTTACTCCCATATTCTTATGGGAAGCAGAGGGGCAAAGGTCCATCTTCTGTAACAGCTGAGTAGGGGTGTTGACCCTGTCTGTCAGGGAGTAAAACTCTCTGGATGCCTGATCTAGGTGCCCCAGGGGCAGGAGAGCTATTTGTTTTAAGTTGGTGTGGGCTGGAACCCTCTCATAGCCATCATCTTGATGTGGAACTGTTGTAACTGTTTCCTTGGCCTTCCTATGAATCTTCTTGATGATGAAGCACTTTTTGTAACAGCATCAGGGTAAAAGATAACTATCTATAAATGACAAAAGACTTAAAAGGCACTGTTAAACATCTGATTATGGTGTAATTGATGAACTTGGTTACAATAGCCAGAATTACAAATGACTACATTAACATACCAAATAATCCTAGTTAATTTAGTATTTTTCTTCCTGCTGATAAATTCTGTAACAGGAATAACATAAACTTGAACTTCAGTAAACCTAAGTACTACAGAAGTATTATATTTAAGAAATGATAACTCTAAAGATATGTCTATATTAATCAAACCAACAAGCTTAAGCCAGCTTTAATAGCAGATATTAATTTAATGTTGAATATTTCCTAGATCACTTGAACCCAAAATTCATTTTGGCTGGTTGTCTTCATATTTATGGTATTTGTATAAGCACTTAAGTTCCTTTAAGCCAATTAAATAGAGCTCTTTTATGAATTAATTTTGACAATATCATACATCTGCAACACACATACAGATACATAAAAACACACAAACACAGAGACCTCATAGTTCGCATTTCACAATTTCAGCCATGAATCAGGCACAACAACATAAAATCCATCAGTTACAAGGGGTTGGATTCAAATTGGTCTTCTGGCAGATGGACCAAATCAAGGTTACATGTCTAGATGGCTAAACACTTTTTACTAATGTTTATAAAAAGACACTTAGGATTTCTATTTATCCAAATACTAAATTACTTTATCCATTTTTTCAAATTTTGCATTTTAAAAAGATGGTGGACATAAGGGTTACTAGAGATGACCACGTAGAACATTTGCATCTCAAAGGCACAGGCAAATTCCTCCTAGGATGACTTTGTTCCCTTGAGGCCAGAAAAATATTTTTCTTCTTTTTCTTCTTTCTCAAAGAATTGGCTAGCCACCTCAATGATATCAAAAGACTGACACACCCATTCACCAATGTTGTAAGGTTTTACTTTCCCTCAAAATTCCTATCAGGCTCTGAATATCATCTATGGTTAGTTTAGTTAGACCAGTGGCCTCCCATTTAGTAATCTATTTACAAACCCTTTCAAGGATCTTCCTGGTTAAAGAAATTTGTGTCTTATATGTAGACACTCTATAACCCTTTTTAACTTAATAACCACCAACTGGATATCTTTGGCCAAGCCCAGAACCTCAATATTCCACACTCCAGGGTCTACTAAGGCTTCTATTTCAGCTCCAGATTCAATCTGTTCCTTTCCACTTTCTGTTAGAATCACTTGGTGATGAAGGTGGTTACCTTCCCTCTCAAGAAACAGAGTGGCCCCTAGCTTAGGTAATAAATCTCTTCCCATTAAAGGGATGGGACAATCAGGCACAAACAGAAAGGAATGTAAAAACAACTGGCCATTGATGTTGCACAAAAGGGGTTCCAGGAAAGTGTGCCCCTGCCTCTTCCCTAACACCCCCATTATATACTCCTTATGACTGCTAAGTTTTCCAGTTTTTTTGGTTAAGACTGGAAAGGTTGCAACAGCATCTATAAAAAATTTTATCAAGTGGCCCACCACATCAATGACCACCCAAAGCTTGACATTAGTTATGTAGATGGTATTTCTAGACAGAGTCATTTTTGGGCTGTGGCCACTTAAGTCTTCTGATTGCAAAACCATCAACGGCCGAGGGACCCCCATTGCTCTCTGGCATCTGGGACATTCCCTCTTTCGATGTCCTGGCTGTTTGCAAAGGGTGCATTGATCACAATCCTTCCTCCATTGCCCCTTTTGTCCACACAGGGTACACTGGTCCTGTCTGGGTACCCATGGGTCTAGTGGTCCACCAGGGACAGATTTGCCCAGAAAATCTGACACACACACCCCGCCACTGGTGGTCTCTGAGAGGACAAAGCCACTGCAATCATTTGGGTCTTTTGCATATTTCTCTGGGTGCATTCAGTCTTTTTGGTCATATCCTTATTATTGAAAACCGAATAATCCAATTGGAGTAAATCATTCATCAGAGTGTGAGGAGCAGCAGTTGCTTTCTGAATTTTGTGCCTGATGTCTTGGTTACACTGGGCTATGAAATACATAGCCAAAAGGACCTGTCCCTCTGGGGAGGAGGGATCCACATTTGTATACTTCCTAAAAGCCTCCATTAGTCTCCCTTGGAAGACTGCAGGATTTTCGTCCTGTCCCTGTTGGACCTCTTTCACTTTTTCATAATTAACAGGTTTTACTGTAAGTTTCTTCATAAGCTCTATTAAACAGGTAATCATATGGTCCTGTCTATCCCTATTAATAGAATTCACCTGGTAATTCCATTGTGAGTTCACCTTGGGACAGTGTTGTTCCCCACCTGGTGTACTGCATGGCCCCATAGGGTGGGTCTGTTAAAATGTCCTCTGCGTCTTTCCTAGAGTTATCCCTCTGAGCTACACATGCCTTAATTTTTAGGGGGGTTCATTGCCTAAATACAAGGCCATGAAAATTTGAACATATGGTACCTCACTCCATTTAAATTTCCTAACTCAGATTGTGGCCAAACATGATTACATAACCTAATAAGTTTTTTCCTTTTTAATTCCTGTTGTCAGAGTTTTTCTCAATCTTGGAATGTATGGCCCAGGGGGGTATTGGTCGGGATTGATGCAGCATGATCCATTTCAGACCCAAGCCTGAGGTGATGTCTCTAATTACCATACTATCCAAAATTCCACTTTCATGACAAAACCAACCAGGAAATTTGGTCAAGATTGGCACTTAGGATTTTAGATGCTATCCCTTCCAAAGTAGTCTCCCAACCAGGTGATAGTGCCCCAAAAGTTGATGCAAGCAAATGTACAGAATGTGGCCCTGACAGTGTTGACAATGAGTGGGAGTTGGCCTAGCTATAAGTGGCAAATAAAGGGTCAGCACTTATCAATAAAAAGTACATCTTGGCAGCCACACAAGTCTTCTGGGGTTTAGAAAAGAAAGAAAGAAAGAGATAAATGGTACAGGCATGAATATAGAATGTAGGAGAAAAACCTCAGAGTCAAGATGAGTATAGACGATCAAATCCTGCAACAACAATTCTGTCCTGGACGTGCTGTTGTATGTGCATAAGCATAGCCATTCCACACCATCTTTCTATAGCAAACCATGCCAGTTGCCATCATTCCCCTGGTCTGGACCTAGGTTCCCGATCAGAGTCCCAAAACATTTGGGGTTGACCAGCCTGACAAACATAGGCAAACATTGGCAGAGCAGCCTCCCTGGTACAGCTGGCACAGTGTCCCCTCTAACATGTCAGCTGAAACCGTTCACCTCAGATTGGACTTTAACCCACGTGCAGGGACTAGAACCCAGCCAGAACCCACTCTCTTTTAATTGAGATCACACACTGTCTCAGGACTTAGTGAAGCTCAGGTTATTTATGTCTAATCACAGAAATAATTAAGTGAGAGATAAAGTGTAGGTAAAAAGTGGATTTATTTAGAGAGAAACACACTCCACAGAGTGTGGGCCATCTCAGAAGGTGAGAGGAGATAAATATATATATATATATATATATATATATATATATATATATATATATATATATATATATATATATATGAAAGAATATATATATTCTTTTTCAATTATAGCTTATTACATGATATTGAACATAGTTCCCTGAGTAGGTCCTTGATGTTTATTTATTTTATATATAGTAATGTGTATCTGTTCATCCTAAATACCTAATATATCCCTCACCCACTTTCCCCTTTGGTAACCATTGTTTTCTGTGTTTGTGAGTCTATTTCTGTTTTGTAAAAACGTTCATTTGTATCAATTTTTTGTATTCCTCATATAAGTGATATCATATGATATTTGTCTCTCTGTGTCTGACTTACTTCACTTAGTATGATAATCTCTAGGTCGATCCATGTTGCTGCAAATGGCATTGTTTCATTCCTTTTTATGGCTGAGTAATATTCTATTATATAAATGTATATATATATATATATATATATACCACATCTTCTTTATCCATTCCTTTGTTGAAGGACATTTAGGTTGCTTCCATGTCTTGGCTATTGTAAATAGTGCTAAAATGAACACTGGGGTGCATGTATCCATTTTATTTTTATAAATCTTTATTGGAGTGTAATTGCTTCACAATGCTGTGTTAGTTTCTGTTGTACAACAAAGTGAATCAGCCATATGCATAAATATATCCCCATATTCCCTCTCTCTTGAGCCTCCTGTCCACCCTCCCTATCCCACGCCTCTAGGTAGTCACAAAGCACCAAGCTGATTGCCCTGTGCTATGCTGCTGCTTCTCACCAGCTATCTCTTTTACATTTGGCAGGTTATATATATCGATGCTACTCTCACATCATCCCAGCTTCCCACCCACCACCCATGTCTTAAAGTCCATTCTCTATGCCTGCATCTTTATTCCTGCCCTGCAAATATGTTCATCTGTACCATTTTCTAGATTCCACCTATATGCATTAATATACGATATTTGTTTTTCTCTTCCTGACTTAATTCACTCTGTATGACAGTCTCTAAGTCCATCCACATCTCTACAAATGACTCAATTTCGTTCTTTTTTATGGCTGAGTAATATTCCATTGTATATACGTGCCACATCTTTATCCATTCACCTATCATTGTAAATAGTGTGGCAATGAACACTGTGGTACATGTCTCTTTTTGAATTATGGTCTTCTCAGGGTATATGCCCAGTAGTGGGATTGCTGGTTCATATGGTAGTTCAATTTTTATTTTTTAAGGAACGTCCATACTCTTCTTCATAGTTGTTGTATCAATTTACATTGCCACCAAGAGTACAGGAAGTTTCCCTTTTCACTACACACTCTCCAACATTTATTGTTTGTAGATTTTTTGATAATGGCCATTCTGACCAGTGTGAGGTGGTATCTCATTGTAGTTTTGATTTACATTTCTCTACTAATTAGTGATGTTGAGCATCTTTTCATGTGCCCCTTGGCCATCTCTCTGTCTTCTTTGGTGAAGTGTCTATTTAGATCTTCTGCCCATATTTTAATGGGGTTGTTTGCTTTTTTGATATTAAGCTCCATGAGCTGTTCGTATATTTTGGAGATTGATCCTTTGTCTGTTGTTTCATTTGCAAATATTTTTTCCCATTCTGAGGGTGGTCTTTTCATCTTGTTTATGGTTTCTTTTGCTGTGCAAAAGCTTTTAAGTTTAATTAGGTCTCATTTTTTAATTTTCATTACTCTGAGAAGTGGGTCAGAAAAGATTTTGCTATGGTTTATGTCAAAGAGTGGTTTTCCTATGTAGTGTCCAGTCTTACATTTAGGTCTTTAATCCACTTGGTGTTTATTTTTGTGTATGGTGTTAGGTGGTGCTCTAATTTCATTCTTTTACATGTAGCTGTTCAGTTTTCCCAGCACCACTTATTGAAGAGGCTGTCTTTTCTCCATTGTATGTTCTTGTCATCTTTGTGGTAAATTAGGTGACCATATATGTGAGGGTTTATCTCTGGGCTTTCTATCCTGTACCATTGATCTATATTTCTGTTTTTGTGTGAGTACCATTCTGTCTTGATTACTGTAGCTTTGTAGTGTAGTTTGAAGTCAGAGATCCTGATTCCTCCAGCTCCATTTTTCTTTCTCAAGATTGCTTTGGCTATTCGGGGTCTTTTGTGTTTCCATACAAATTGTAAAATTTTTCTTCTAATTCTGTGAGAAATAACATTGGTAGTTTGATAGGGATTGCATTGAATCTGTAGATTGCTTTGGGTAGTATCGTCATTTTCACAATATTGATTCTTCCAAACCAAGAACATGGTATATTTCTCCATCTGTTTATGTCATCTTTGATTTCTTTCTTCAGTGTTTTATAGTTTTCTGAGTGCAAGTTTTCACCTCCTTAGGTAGGTTTATTCCTAAGTATTTTATTATTTTTGTTGCGATGGTAAATGGGATTGTTTCCCTAATTTCTCTTTCTGATTTTTTTGTTAATGTATAGGAATGCCAGAGATTTATGTGCATTAATTTTGTACCCTGCTACTTTACCAAATTCATTGGTTAGTTCTAGTAGTTTTCTGGTGGCATCTTTAGGATGTTCTATGTATAGTATCATTCATGTTATCTGCAAACAGTGACAGTTTTACTTCATTTCCAATTTGTATTCCTTTTTATTTCTTTATTTTCTCTGATTGTCATGGCTAGGATTTCCAAAACTATGTTGAATAAGAGTGGTGAGAGTAGGCATCCTTGTCTTGTTCCTGATCTTAGTGGAAATGCTTTCAGTTTTTCACCATTGAGTATGATGTTTGCTATGGGTTTGTTATATATAGCCTTTATTATGTTGAGGTAGGTTCCCTCTATGCCCACTTTCTGGAGAGTTTTTATCATAAATGGGTGTTGAATTTTGTTAAAATCTTTTTTCTGCATCTATTCAGATGATCATATGGTTTTTGTTCCTTAATTTGTTAATATGGTGTATCACATTAATTGATTTGCATATATTGAAGAATCCTTGCATTCCTGGGATAAATCCCACTTGATCAATGTCAATGATCCTTTTAATACGTTGTTGGATTCTCTTTGTTAGTATTTTGTTCAGGATTTTTGCATCTATATTCATCAGTGATATTGGTCTGTAATTTTCACTTTTGTGTTATATCTTTGTCCGGTTTTGCTATCAGGGTGATGGTGGCTTCATTGAATGAATTTGGGAGTGTTCCTCCCTCTGCAATTTTTTGGAAGAGTTTGAGAAGGATCAGTGTTAGCTCTTCTCTAAATGTTTGTTAGAATTTTCCTGTAAAGCCATCTGGTCCTGGACTTTTGTTTGTTGGAAAAATTTTAATTACAGTTTCAATTTCATTGCTTGTGATATCTCTTTATATTTTCTAATTCCTCCTGGTTCAGTCTGGGAAAATTGTACCTTTCCAAGAACTTGGCCATTTCTTTGTGGTTGTCCATTTTATTGGCATATAGTTGTTTGTAGTAGTCTCTTATAATCCTTTGTATTTCTGTGGTGTCATTTGTGATTTCTCCTTTTTCATTTCTAATTTTATTAATTTGTGTCCTCTCCCTTTTTTTCTTGATGGGTCTAGCTAAGGGTTTATCAATTTTGTTTATCTTCTCAAAGAACCAACGTTTAATTTTATTGACCTTTGTTATTGTTTCCTTCATTTCTATTTCATTCATTTCTGCTCTGATCTTTATGATTTATTTCCTTCTACTGACTTTGAGTTTTTTGTTCTTTTTCTCTCATTGCTTTAGGTATAGGGTTAGACTGTTTATTTGAGATTTTTCTTGTTCCTTGAGGTGAGATTGAATTGCTATAAACTTCCCTCTTAGAACTGCTTCTGCTGCATCCCATAGGTTTTGAGTCATTGTGTTGTCATTGCCATTTGTTTCTATGTAGTTTTTGATTTCTTCTTTGATTTCTTCACTGATCTCCTGGTTATTTAGTAGTGCAGTGTTTAGCCTCCATGTATTTCTGCTTTTTTACAGTTGTTTTTCCTGTAATTGCTTTCCAATCTCATAGCATTATGGTCGGAAAAGATGCTTGATACAATTTCAATTTTCTTAAATTTTCTCAGCCTTGATTTGTGACCCAAGATGTGATCTATCCTGGAGAACGTTCTGCATGCACTTGAGAAGAAAACATATTCTGACACTTTCACGTGGAATATTCTATAAATATCAATTAAATCCACCTGTTCTATTGTGTCATTTAAAGCTTGTGTTTCCCTATTTATTTTCTGTTTGGATGATCTGTCCATTGGTGTAAATGGGGTGTTAAAATCCCCTACTATGATTGTGTTACTGTCGATTTTTCCTTTCTTGGTTGTTAGCATTTGCCTTTTGTATTGAGGTACTCCTATGCTGGGTACATAAACATTTATAATTGTTATATCTTCTTCTTGGATTGCTCCCTTGATCATTGTGTAGTGTCCATCTTTGTCTCTTATAACATTCTTTATTTTAAAGTCTATATTGTTTTATATGAGAATTGCTACTCCAGCTTTCTTTAGATTCCCATTTGCATGGAATATCTTTTTCCATCCCCTCACTTTCAGTCTGTATGTGTCCCTAGGTCTGAAGTGGGTCTCTAGTAGACAGCATATATATGGGTCTTGTTTTTGTATCCATTCAGCCAGTATTTGTCTTTGATTGGGGCATTTAATCCACTTACATTCAAGGTTATTATCAATATGTATGTTCCTATTACCATTCTCTTAATTGTTTTTGGCTTATTTTGGGGGTCTTTTTCTTCTCTTGTGTTTCCCACCTACAGAAGTTTCTTTAGCATTTGTTTTAAAGCTGGTTTGGTGGTGCTGAATTCTCTTAGCTTTTGCTTCTCTTAAAAGCTTTTGATTTCTCCATCGAATCTAAATGAGATCTTTGCTGGGTAGAGTAATGTTGATTGTAGCTTTTTCTCTTTCTTCACTTAAATATCCTGCCACTCCCTTATGGCCTGTAGAGTTTCTGCTGAAAAATCAGCTGATAACCTTATGGAGATTCCTTTGTATGTTATTTTTTGCTTTTCCCTTGCTGCTTTTAATATTTTTCCTTTGCATTTAATTTTTGTTAGTTTGATTAATATGCCTTGGTGTGTTTCTCCTAGGGTTTATCCTGTATGGGACTCTCTGCACTTCCTGGACTTGGGTGACTATTTCTTTTCTCATGTTAGGGAAGTTTTCCACTATAATCTCTTCAAATATTTTCTCAGACCCTTTCTTTTTCTCTTCTGCTTCTGGGACCCTTATAATTCAAATATTGGCGTGTTTACTGTTGTCCCAGAGGTCTCTGAGATTGTCTTCAATTCTTTTCATTTTTTTTTCTTTATTCTGCTCCTTGGCAATTATATCTATCATTCTGTCTTCCAGCTCACTTATTCATTCTTCTGCCTCAGTTATTCTGTTATCTATTCCTTCTAGTGTATTTTTCATTTCAGTTATTGTATTGTTCATCTGTGTTTTTTAGTTCTTCTAGATCTTTGTTCAACATTTCTTGTATTTTCTCAATCTGTGCCTGCATTCTATTTCTGAGATTCTGGATCATCTTTACTATCACTACTCTGAATTCTTTTTCAGGTAGATTGCTATATCCTCTTCATTTATTTGGTCTTGTGGGTTTTTACTTTCCTACTTCATCTGTGACATTTCTTTGCCATCTTTTTTTTTTTTTTTTTTTGATGGGTGGGATTTTGTTCCTGTCTTACTAGTTGTTTGGAGTGAGGCTTCCAACACTGGAGTTTGTAGGCTGTTGGGTAGAGTGGGTCTTGGTGCCAAGATAAGGACATTTGGGAGATGTCCCTCTGATGAATATTCCCTGAGGTCTGAAGTTCTCTGTTAATCCAGTGGTTCAGACTTGCAGCTCCCACAATAGGAGCTTTGGCCCAACCCTTGGCTCATGAACCAAGATCCTGCAAGCCAGATGGGGTGCAAAAAAAAAAGAGGAGAACAATAACAAAGAGTAAGAAACAAAATTAGACTAAGAAACTAATAGATATGTTAGAAAGAATATAAAAATTAAAATATAGATGAAACAACAACTGGAAATTAAAACAGAACCACAAGAGTAAAAAAGAGAGGAAAAAAAAGTGCGGAACAGGCCTTGGCTGTGGGGTTGGGGCTTAGGCAGGGGTGGGTTTATGCCATGGTCGGGGCCTATGCTTAGGACCACAGGGCTGTAAAAGGCCCTAGTGGGGGGGAGTGTGTGCGTGTGGCTTGGGCTCAACAGAACACAAGGGGCCCAGGTGGGCCTCTGGTCTTAGAGGGCTGGGGACATGGCCTGGGATCCCAGCCGGCTTCCTAGGTGCAAGTGGGCAGGGCAAATGCCCTCCACTCCTCTCCTACTCCTCTGGTCCTGGGGAGCCCCTCCCACTTGCCTCTCCTGTTCTCCTCCAACCTCCCTCTTACAACCTCAGGACCATGTGGCCTGGAAGAGGCTTTGGAGGGAGGCTCTGACCTGGGAGCCCAGCAGGTTTCCCTGCTGAGTGGGCAGGGCAGATGTCCTCCGCTCTTCTCCTGCTCCTACAGTCCTGCAAGGCCCCTCCCACCTGCCTCTTCTGTTTTCCCCCAACCTCCCTCCTATGCCCCCAGGACCAACATGGTCTGGAGGGGGCTTCTAATGTCATAGGACCTGGCCCAAAAGCTGGGCAGGCTTCCCGATCCAATTGGGCACTGGAAACATTTGGTGCACTCCCCCATGATCCAAGCTCTGAAGGGTCCCACCAGTCATGGGGACAACTTACCCCTGCCAGAGACCCCTCAGGGGTGCTGGTCCTATCTGGCTTCCATTTCTCCTCACTCCTGAATCCCCTCACGTCCTACCAGTTCACTTGTGGGTTCCTCCCATGTCCTTGGGCATCAAAGTCCCCCACCAACATCCGGCAGGCACACTAGTTGTGGGGAGAAGCAAACTCCATATCTTCCCACACCTCCATATTCTGATTCCAAATCTTTATGTTCTTTCTGTATGTAACTTTTTTTTTAACATCTTGATTGGGGTATAAATGCTTTACAGTGTTGTGTTAGTTTCTGCTATATAACAAAGTGAATCAGCTATACATATACATATATCACCATATACTCTCCCCCTTTCATCTCCCTCCCAAACACCCTACCCCATCTAGGTGGTCACAAAGCACAGAGCTGATTTCCCTGTGCTATGCAGCTGCTTCCCACTAACTATCTATTTTACATTTGGTAGTGTATATATATTCATGCCACTCTCTCACTTAGTCCCAGCTTACCCTTCCCCCTACCCATGTCCTCAAGTACATTCTCTATGTCTGCGTCTTTATTCCTGTCCTACCCCTAGGTTCGTCCGACCATTTTTTTTCTTTTTTTAGATTCCATATATATGTGTTAGCATAAGGTATTGGTTTTTCTCTTTCTGACTTACTTCACTCTGTATGACAGACTCTTGGTCCATCCACCTCACTACAAATAACTCAATTTCGTTTCTTTTTATGGCTGAGTAATATTCCATTGTATATATGTGCCACATCTTCTTTATCCATTCATCCTATTATGGACACTTAGGTTGCTTCCATGTCTGGGCTATTGTAACTACTGTTGCAATGAATATTGTGGTACATGGCTCTTTTTGATTTATGGTTTTCGTAGGGTTTATGACCAGTAGGGGGATTGCTGGGTCATATGGTAATTATATTTTTAGTTTTTTGAGGAACCTCCATACTGTTCTCCATAGTGGCCATATCAATTTACATTCCCACCAACACTACAAGAGGGTTCCCTTTTCTCCACACCATCGCCTGCATTTATTGTTTGTAGATTTTTTGATGATGGCCACTCTGACCGGTGTGAGGTGATAACTCATTGTCTTTTGATTTGCATTTCTCTAATGATTAGTGATGTTGAGCATCATTTCAGGTGTTTGTTGGCAATCTGTATATCTTCTTTTGGAGAAATGTCTATTTAGGTCTTCTGCCCATTTTTGGATTGGGTTGTTTGTTTTTTTGATATTGAGCTGCATGAGCTGCTTGTATATTTTGGAGATTAATTCTTTGTCAGTTGCTTCATTTGCCAATATTTTCCCCCATTCTGAGGGTTGTCTTTTCATCTTCTTTATGGTTTCCTTTGCTGTGCAAAAGCCTTTAAGTTTCGTTAGGACCCATGTGTTTATTTTTATTTTTATTTCCATTTCTCTAGGAGGTGGGTCAAAAAGGATCTTGCTGTGATGTATGTCATAGAGTGCTCCGCCTATCTTTTCCTCTAAGAGTTTTACAGTGTCTGGCCTTACATTTAGGTCTTTAATCCATTTTGAGTTTATTTTTGTATATGGTGTTAGGGAGTGTTCTAATTTCATTGTGTTACATGTAGCTGTCCAGTTTTCCCAGCACCACTTATTGGAGAGGCTGTCTTTTCTCCATTGTATATTCTTGCCTCCTTTATCAAAAATAAGGTGACCATATGTGCGTGGGTTGATTTCTGGGCTTTCTATCCTGTTCCATCGATCTATATTTCTTTTTTTGTGCCTGTACCATACTGCCTTGATTACTATAGCTTTGTAGTATAGTCTGAAGTAAGGGAGTGTGATTCCTCCAGCTCCATTTTTCTTTCTCGAAATTGCTTTGGCTATTCGGGGTCTTTTGTGTTTCCATAAATATTGTGAAATATTTTGCTCTAGTTCTCTGGAAAGTGTCATTGGTAGTTTGATAGGAATTGCATTGAATCTTTAGATTGCTTTGAGTAGTATAGTAATTTTAACAATGTTGATTCTTCCAATCCAAGTATATGGTATATCCCTCCAACTGTTTGTATAGTCTTTAATTTCTTTCATCAGTGTCTTATAGTTTTCTGCATACAGGTCTTTTGTCTCCTTAGGTAGGTTTATTCCTAGGTATCTTATTCTTTTTGTTGCAATGGTAAGTGGGAGTTATTTTTTAATTTCTCTTTCAGATTTTTAATCATTAGTGTATAAGAATGCAGGAGATTTCTCTGCATTAATTTTGTATCCTGCCAAATTCATTGATTAGTTCTAGTAGTTTTCTGGTAGCATCTTTAGGAACCTCTATATATAGTATCATGTCATCTGCAAACAGTAACAATTTTATTTCTTCTTTTCTGATTTGGATACCTTTTATTTCTTTTTCTTCTCTGATTGCTGTGGCTAAAACTTCCAAAACTATGTTGAATAGTTGTGGTGAGAGTGGACAACCTTGTCTTGTTCCTGATCTTAGAAGAAACGGTTTCAGTTTTTCACCATTGAGAACAATGTTGGCTGTGGGTTTGTCATTTATAATGTTGAGGTAGTTTCCCTCTGACTACTTTCTGCAGAGCTTTTTATCATAAATGCGTGTTGAATATTGTCAAAAGCTTTTTCTGCATCTATTGAGATTATCATATGGTTTTTATCCTTCAATTTGTCAATCTGGTGTATCACATTGATTGATTTGTGTATATTGAAGAATCCTTGCATTCCTGCAATACACCCCACTTGATCATGGTGTATGATCCTTTTACTGTGCTGTTGGATTTTGTTTGCTGGTATTTTATTGAGGATTTTTGCATCTATATTAGTCAGTGATATTGGCCTGTAGTTTTCCTTTTTGATAACATCTTTGTCTGGTTTTGGTATCAGGGTGATAGTGGCCTCTTAGAATGAGTTTGGGGAATTTCCTTCCTCTGCTATATTTTGAAAGAGTTTGAGAAGGATGTGTGTTAGCTCTTCTCTAAATGTTTGATAGAATTCGCTGTGAAGCCATCTGGTCCTGGGCTTTTGTTTGTTGGAAGATTTTTAATAACAGTTTCAATTTCAGTGCCTATGATTCTTCTGTTTATATTTTCCATTTTTTCCTGGTTTAGTCTCAGGAGGTTTTGGTGTTTTAGGAATTTGTCCATTTCTTCCAGATTGTCCATTTTATTGGCGTATAGTTGCTTGTCGTAATCTCTCATGATCTTTTGTATTTGTGCCGTGTCGGGTGTTACTTCTTTATCATTTCTAATTCTGTTAATTTGGTTCTTCTCCCTTTTTTTCTTGATGAATCTTGCTAATGGTTTTATCAATTTTGTTTATCTTCTCAAAGAACAAGCTTTTAGTTTTATTGATCTTTGCTATTTTTTTCTCCATTTCTTTTTCTTTTTTTTTTTCTGATTTGATCTTTATGATTTATTTCCTTCTGCTAACTTTGGTTTTTTTGTTGTTGTTCTTCCTTTCTCTAATTGCTGTAGGTGTAAGTTTAGGTTGTGTTTTTTAAGATTTTTCTTGTTTCCTGAGGTTGGATTGTATTGCTATATACTTCCCACTTGGAGCTGTTTTTACTGCATCCCATACATTTTAGGTCATTGTGTTTTCATTGTCATTTGTATCTAAGTATTTTTTTATTTCCTCTTTGATTTCTTCAGTGATCTCTTGGTTATTTAGTAGTTTATTGTATAGCCTCAATGTGTTTGCATTTTTTGTTTTTTTCCTGTAATTAATATCTAGTCTCATAGCTTTGTGTTCAGAAAAGATACTTGATATGATTTCAATTTTCTTAAATTTACCAAGGTTTGATTGGTGACCCAAGATATGATCTATCCTAGAGAATGTTCCATGAGCACTTGAGTAGAAAGTGTATTCTGTTGTTTTTGGATGGAATGTCCTATAAATATCAATTAAGTCCATCTTGTTTAATGTGTCCTTTAAAGCTTGTGTTTCCTTATTTATTTTCATTTAGGATAGTCTTTCCATTGGTGAAACTGAGGTTTCACCTCAGTTATTATTGTGTTATTGTTGATTTGACCTGTTATGGCAGTTAGCATTTGCCTTATGTATTGAGGTGCTTCTATGTTGGCGCATAGATATTTACTATTTTTATATCTCCTTCTTGGATTGATCCCTTGATCATTATGTAGTGTCCTTCTTTCTCTCTTGTAATAGTCTTTATTTTAAAGTCTATTTTATCTGATATGGGAATTGCTACTCCAGCTTTCTTTTGATTTCCATTTGCATGGAATATGTTTTCCCATCCCTTCACTTTCAGTCTGTATGCATCCCTAAGTCTGAAGTGGGACTCTTGTAGATAGCATATATACAGGTGTTGTTTTGTATCCATTCAGCCAGTCTATGTCTTTTGGTTGGAGTATTTAATCCGTTTACAATTAAGGTAATTATCAATATGTATGTTCCTATTACGATTTTCTTAATTGTTTTGGGGTTTTTTTTTAGGTCTTTTCATTCTCTTGTGTTTCCTGGCTAGAGAAGTTCCTTTAGCATTTGTTGTAAAGCTCGTTTGGTGGTGCTGAATTCTCTTAGCTTGTGCTTGTCTGTAAAGGTTTAAATTTTTCTGTAGAATCTGAATGAGATCCTGCTGGGTAGAGTAATTTTTGTTGTAGGTTTTTCCATTTCATCACTTTAAATATGTCCTGTCACCCACTTCTGGCTTGTAGTGTTTCTGCTGAAAGATCAGCTGTAAACCTTATGGGGATTCCCTTGTATGTTATGTGTTGCTTTTCCCTTGCTACTTTTAATATTTTTTCTTTGTATTTATTTTTTGATAGTTTGGTTAATATGTGTCTTGGCATGTTTCTCCTTGGATTTATCATGTATGGGACTCTCTGTGTTTCCAGGAATTGACTGACTATTTCATTTCACATATTAGGGCAGTTTTCAATTCTAATATCTTCAAATATTTTCTCAGTCCCTTTCTTTTTCTCTTCTTCTCTGGGACTACTATACTTCTAATGTTGGTGCATTTAATGTTGTCCTAGATGTCTCTGAGGCTGCCCTCAATTATTTTCATTCTTTTTTCTTTATTCTGCTCTGCAGTGGTTATTTACACTATTTTATCTTCCAGACCACTTATCCATTTCTCTGCCTCAGTTATTCTGCTGTTGAATCCTTCTAGAGAATTTTTAATTTCATTTATTGTGTTGTTCATCATTGTATGTTTGCTCTTTAGTTCTTCTAGGTCCTTGTTAAACCTTTCTTGTATTTTCTCCATTCTATTTCCAAGATTTTGGATCATCTTTACTATATTACTCTGAATTCTTTTTCTTGTAGACTGCCTATTTCCTCTTCATTTGTTTGGTCTGGTGGGTTTTTACTTTGCTCCTTCATCTGCTGCGTATTTCTCTGTCTTCTCATTTTCCTTAACTTACTGTGTTTTGGTCTCTTTTTGCAGGCTGCAGGTTCGTATTTCATGTTGTTTTTGGTGTCTGCCCCTAGTGGGTAAGGATGGTTCAGTGGGTTGTGTAGACTTCCTGGTGGAGGGGACTGGTGCCTGTGTTCTGGTGGATGAGGCTGCATCTTGTCTTTCTGGTGGGCAGGACCATGTCTGGTGGTGTGTTTTTGGGTGTCTGTGAACTTATGATGATTTTAGGCAGCCTCTCCGCTAATGGGTCGGGTTGTGTTCCTGTCTTGCTAGTTGTTTGGCATGGGGCGTTCAGCACTGGAGCTTCTGGCCGTTGGGTGGACCTGGGTCTTAGTGTTGCAATGGAGAGCTCTGGGAGAGCTCTCACTGATTCATATGACTTGGGGCTGGGAGGTCTCTGGTGGTCCAATGTCCTGAACTTGGCTCTGCCACCTCAGAAGCTCAGACCTGACAACAGGCAGGAGCATCAAGATCCTGTCAGCTACAAGGCTCAGAAGAAAAGGGAGAAAAAAGAAAATAATATTAATAAATTTAAAATTTATTAAAATAAAAAATAACAATAGTAATAATAAAAAAGAAAAGAGCAACCAAACAATACACAAATCCACCAATTATTACAAGTGCTAAAAACTAATCTAAGATAAACATAAAATCAGAAACAAATCAGTCACAGACAGTAAACTCCAAGTCTACAGTTGCTCCCACAGTCCACTGCCTCAATTTTGTGATGATTCATTGTCTGTTCAAGTATTCCCCAGATGCAGGGTACATCAAGTTGACTGTGGAGTTGTAATCCAATTCTCCTGAGGATGCATGTAAAAATTTCCCTTTCTCTTCTTTGTTCACACAGCTCCTTGGGTTCACCTTTAGTTTTGTACCCATCTGTGCGTATAGGTCTCCCTCAAGAATCTGTTCTTCCCAGAGAGGATAGGGTTAAAGCAGTGGCTAATTAGGGGCTCTTGCTCATTCAGGCTGGGGGAGGGAGGGGTATGGTAGTTATATTTGTAATGCAGGGTGAATCTGCAGTGGCAGAGGCCGCCTGACATTGCAAATGCCTGAGGCGCACCATGTGTTCTCCTGGGGTACTTTTCTCTGGATCACGGGACTCTTGCTGTGGCATTCTGCACAGGCTGCTCCCAGGGGTGTGTGGATAGTGACCTGTGCTTGAACACAGGATTCTTGGTAGCAGCAGCAGCAACGTTAGCAATTCACATCATCTCTGGGGTCTGAACTGATAGCCCTGGCCTGTGCCCATCTCTGGAGCTCGTTTAGGTGTTTGCTCTGTCTTCCACGCGCAGACAGGGAAGGAATCCCGTCTCCTCACGCACCCCAGAACAATGGCCCCTTCCCTCTAAGGCTAGTCCAGACTTTTTCCCAGACTCTCTCCCAGCTAGCTGTGGCACACTATCCCCCTTCAGGCTCTGTTTACACAGCTAACCCCAGTCCTCTCCCTGGGATCTGACATCCAAAGCCTGAACCTCAGTTCCCAGCCCCAACAGGTGAGCAGACAAGCCTCTGAGGCTGGTGAGTTCTGATCGGCACCAATTCTCTGTGCGGGAATCTCTCTGTTTTGCCCTCTGCACCCCTGTTGCTGTGCTCTCCTCCATGGCTCCAAAGCTTCCTCCCCGCCCATCCCCCCATCTCTGCCAGTGAAGGGTCTTCCTAATGTGTGGAAACTTTTCCTCCTTCACAACTCCCTCCCAGAGGTGCAGGTCCCATCCCTATTCTTTTGTCTCTGTTTCTTCTTTTTTCTTTTGCCTTACCTGGGTACGTGGGAATTTTCTTGCCCATTGGGAAGTCTGAGGTCTTCTGCCAGCATTCAGTAGGTGTTCTGTAGGAGTTGTTCCACATATAGATGTATTTTTAATGTATTAGTGGGGAGGAAGGTGATCTCCACGTCTTTTTCCTCCACCATCTTGAAGGTTCCCCCAACTGCATGTATTTTTTGAATTAGAATTTTCTCCAGATATGCCAGGAGTAGGACTGCTGGATCATGTGGTAACTCTATTTTTAGTTTTTTAAGGACCGTCTGTACTGTTCTCCTTAGAGTCTACACCATACTGTTCTCCTTAGTGATTTACATTCCCACCAACAGTGTAGGGTGGTTCCTTTTTCTCCACATGCTCTCAACTTTTATTATTTGTAGACTTTTTGATCATGGCCATTCTGACTGGTGTGAGGTGATAACTGATTGTAGTTTTGATTTGCATTTCTCTAATAATTAGTGATATTGAACAACTTTTCATGTGATTTTAGCCATCTGTATGTCTTCTTTGGAAAAATGTCTATTAGATCCTCCACCCATTTTTGGATTGGGTTGTTTGTTTTTTTGATAGTGAGCCACATAAGATGTTTGTATATTTTGGAGATTAATCCCTTGTCAGTTGCTTCATTTGCAAATATTTTCTCCCATTGTATAAGTTGTCTTTTTATTTCATTTAAGCTTTTCTTTGCTGTGCAAAAGCTTTTAAGTTTAATAGATCCCATTTGTTTATTTCTGTTTTTATTTTCATTTCCCCAGGATGTGGGTCATGAATGATCGTGCTGTGATTTATGTCAAAGAGTGTTCTGCCTATGTTTTCCTCTAAGAGTTTTATAGCACCCAGCCTTGCATTCAGGTTTTTAGTCCATTTTGAGTTTGTTTTTGTATATGGTATTAGAGAGTGTTCTAATTTCATTCTTTTACATGTAGCTGTCCAGGTTTCCCAGTACCGCTTATTGAAGAGACTGTCTTTTCGCCATTGTCATTTCCTGCCTCCTTTTTCATAGATTAGGTGACCATCAGGACGTGGGTTTATCTTTGGACTTTCTATCCAGTTCCAATGATCCATATTTCTGTTTTTGTACCAGTACCATACCATTTTGATTGCTGTAGGTTTGTACTACAGTCAGAGAGCCTGATTCCTCTAGGTCTGTTTTCCTTTCTCAGGATTTCTCTGGCTATGTGTGGTCTTCTGTGTTTCCATGCAAACTGTAAAATTTTTGTTCTAAGAGTGATAGTTTTACTTCTTCCTTTCCAATATGGATTCCTTTTATTTGTTCTTCCTCTCCGATTGCTGTGGCTAGGACTTCTGAATCTATGTTGAATAAAAGTGGCAAGGGTGGGCATCTTTGTCTTGTTCCTGATCTTAGAGGGAATGCTTTCAGCTTTTCATCCCTGAGTATTATGTTAGCTGTGGGTTTGTCATATTTGACCTTTATTACGTTGAGGTATGTTCCCTCTATGCTCATTTTCTGGAGTTCTTATCATAAGTGGATGTTGAATTTTATCAAAACCTTTTTCTGCATCTATCTAGATGATCAAATTGTTTTTATCCTTCAATTTGTTAATGTGGTGTATTAATTTGCAGATATTGAAAAATCCTTGCATCCCTGGGATAAAGCCCACTGGATCATGGTGTGTGATCCTTTTAATGTATTGTTGGATTTGATTTGCTAGTATTTTGTTGAGGATTTTTGTACCAATTGGCCTGGAATTTTCTATTTTGTGTTTTATCTTTGTCTGATTTTGGTATCAAGAGGATGGGGGCCTCATGAAATGAGTTCAGATGTGTTCCTTCATGTGCATTTTTTTTGGAATATTTTCAGAAGTATACATTTTAACTCTTCTATAAATATTTGGTAGAATTCACCTGTGAAGCCATCTGGTCCTGGACTTTTTTTGTTAGGAGTTTCTAAATTACTGATTCAATTTCAGTACTGGTAATTGGTCTGTTCATATTTTCTATTTCTTCCTGTTTCAGTCTTAAGAGATTGTACCTTTCTAAGAATTTGTCCATTTCTTCTAGGTTGTCCTTTTTACTGGTGTATAGTTGCTCATAGTAGTCTTATGATCCCTTTTATTTCTGGTGTGTCGGTTGTCCCTTCTCCTTTTTCATTTCTAATTTTATTCATCTGGGCCTTCTTCTTTTTTTTCTTGATGTGTCTGCCCTATGGTTTATCAATTTGATTTATCTTTTCAAAGAGTCAGCTTTTAGTTTCATTGATCTTTTCCATTGTTGTCTTAGTCTCTATTTTATTTATTATGTCTCTGATCTTTACGATTTCTTTCCTTCTACTAACTTTGTGGGGTTTTTTTGTTCTTCTTTCTCTAGTTGCTTTAGGTGTAAGTTTAGGTGGTTTATTTGAGATTTTTCTAGTTTCCTGAGGTAAACTTGTATCTCTATAAACTTCCCTCTCAGAACTGCTTTTGCTGCATCCCATAGGTTTTGGATTGTCTTGTTTTTGTTTTCATTTGTCTTTAGGCTTGTTTTGAGTTCTTCTTTGATTTCTTCAGTGATCCATTGGTTGTTTAGTAGCATATTGTTTAGCCTCCACATGTTTGTGTTTTTTGCAGTTTTTTCTTGTAGTTGGTTTCTAGCCTCATAGCGTTGTTGTTGGAAAGGGTACTTGATATGACTTCAATTTTCTTAAATTTACCGAGGCTTGCTCAGTGGTCCTGCACATGATGTATCCAGGAGAATGTTCTATGTGCAGTTGAAAAGGATGTGTGTTCTGCTGCTTTCAGATGGAATGTTCTATAAATATCAATTAAGTCCATCTTGTCTAAAGTGTCATTTAAGGCTTGTGTTTCCTTATTGATTTTCTGTGTGGATGACCTGTCCATTGATGTACGTGGAGTGTTGAAATACCCCACTATTATTGTGTTACTGTTAATTTCTCATTTTAGGTCTGTTAACATTTGCCTTATATATGAGGGTGCTCCTATGTTGCACACATGTATATTTACATGTATATCTTCTTCTTGGATTGATCCTTTGCTCATTATGTAGTGTCCTTCTTTGTGTCTTGTAACAGTCTGTATTTTAAAGTCTATTTTGTTTGATATAAATATTGCTACTCCGGCCTTCTTTTGATTTCCATTTGCATGAATAACTTTTTCCAACCCTTCACTTTCATTCTGTATGTATCTTTAGGTCTGAAGTCAGTCTCTTGTAGGCAACATATATAAAGGTCTTGTTTTTGTATCCATTCAACCTGTCTATGTCTTATGGTCGAAGCATTTAGTCCATTTACATTTAACTATTGATATGTGTGTTCTTATCACCATTTTGTTAATTGTTTTGGATTTGTTTTTGTAGGTCTTTTGTTCCTCTTTCTACTTTTGTTCTCTTTTCTTTTGATTTGATGACTATCTCTAGTGCTATGTCTGGATTCCTTTTTCTTTTTTGTGTGTGTATCTACCATAGTTATTTGGCTTGCAATTACCATGAGATTTCAGTATGAGTCTATATATATATATATATGTACACATATATGCACACACATACATGATTGTGTTAAGTTGCTGACCTCCTAATTTCAAAAGCATTTTAAATATACACCTCTTGTACTCTCTTCCACTCACAATTAGATTTTTTTTTTTTTTGTGGTACGTGGGCCTCTCACTGTTGTGGCCTCTCCCATTGTGGAGCACAGCCTCCGGACGTGCAGGCTCAGCAGCCATGGCTCACGGGCCCAGCTGCTCCATGGCATGTGGGATCTTCCTGTACCAGGACACGAACCCATGTCCCCTGTATTAGCAGGCGGACTCTCAACCACTGTGCCACAAGGGAAGCCCCACAATTACTGTTTTTGATATCACATTTACATCTAATTATTTTGTGTATCCCTTAACTACTTATTGTGGATACAGATGAGTTTACTACTTTTTTCTTTTAAGCTCCCTACTAGTTTGTGTGTGGATGATTCCCTACTTTTACTCTATGTTTTTCTTTACTGGTGAGCTTTTTCATTTCATAATTTTCTTCTTTCTAGTTGTGACCTTTTCTTTTTCACCTTGAAAATTTCCTTTAATATTTTTTGTAAAGATAGTTTAGTGGTGCTGAAATCTTTTAGCTTTTGCTTGTCTTTAAAGCTTTTGATTTCTCCATCAAATCTGAAGGGGAGCTTTGCTGGGTAGAGTATTTTTGGTTGTAGGTCTTCCCTTTCATCTCTTTAAATATACTATGCCATTCACTTCTGGCCTGCAGAGTTTCTGCTGAAAAATCAGCTGATAGCCTTATGGAGTTCCCTAGTATGTTATTTGTTGCTTTTCCCTTGTTGTGTTTAATAATCTCTCTTTATCTTTAATTTTCATCATTTTGGTTATAAGGTGCCTTGGGATGTCCCTCTTTGAATTTATCTTGTATGGGATTCTCTGCACTTCCCAGACTTGGGTGACTGTTTCCTTTCCCATATTAGGGACGTTTTCAGCTATTATTATCTCTTTAAATATTTTCCCAGGCCCTTTCTCTCTTCTCTCTCTGGGACCCCTATAATGCAAATATTAGCGTGCTTGATGTTGTCCCAGAGGTCTCTTAAACTGTCCTCCTTTCTTTCATTCGTTTTTCTTTTTTCTGTTCCGCAGTAGTGATTTCCACTACTCTGTCTTCCAGTTCCATGATCTGTTCTTCTGCATCTTTTAGTCTATTACTGATTCCTTCTAGTGTATTTTTCATTCTAGTTACTGTATTCTTCAACTCTCTTTGGTTGCTCCTTATATTTTCTGGTTCGTTTTTAAAAACCTCTAACTTCTCGCTCTGTGCATCCATCCTCCCTATTTCTGTGATCATGCTTGTGATCGTTATGCTTTCTTGGGTAGACACTTCACTTAGTTCTTCTTCTGGGGCTTTATATTGCTCTTTCATCTGGAACATAGTCCTTGCCACCTCATATTGTCTAAGTTGCTGCTTGTATTTTTATGTATGTGGTAGCTTAGTTACATTTCTCAACCTTGGAGCAGTAGCCTTCTGTTGGAGTCATCCTATATGTCACAACAGTTCACTCTCCTCTCATCATCCAAGCTATATGCTCTAGAGGTTCCCTCTAAGAGGGCTTCATGGGTCCTTCTATTGTTGCAGGCTGACATTATGGGTGGTCTACTAGTTGAGTCCCTGACTTTTGCCTAGGCTTTAGGCTGCCTGGTCACACGTTGGCTCGTTGCAGAATCCATGCTGTCCTCAGGGATAGTTTTGGCTCACTGGTGGGCGGAGTCAGGGTCCCAATGGATCTGGAGCTGTTGCCGACCCCCTGCCAGGTAAAGGCAGATTTGGGGGTTAGTGTAAGACCACTGGCCGACAGAACTAGTTCCTGGAATTTGGACGCAGAATCCTGGGATCACAGACTTTGTTTCAAATAATTGTTGGAGGGGGTGTCAATTCCTGACACAGTTGAGTATGGGGGGCAGGGTGTCCTGGAGGTGGCATTGGCCTGCTAGTGGTCAGGACCAGGGTCCACCTGGTCCCAGGGTAGAGAGTGTCCTGTGTTGTGGAATTATGATTCTCTTGCTTCTGGTTGCCTCTTTGTAGGTGAGGCTGGTCTAGAGGCTTGTTCAGGCTTCCTGGTGGGAAGGGCCTGTGCCTGTCCAGTGGTGGGTGGTGCTGGGTCTTATACCTCTAGTGGGCTGGACCTTGTCTAATGGTGTGTCCAGAGGCAGTTGTGGGCTCTTTAGTTGTTAGTCAACTTGTCTGCTTATGGGTGGGTCTGTGTCCCCACCCAGTTAGTTGTTTGGCCTGAGGGTTCCCAGCACTGGCATCTCCAGGCTGTTGGGTGGTGCTAGGTTTTGGCAAATATGAGTGAAAATGGCAGCTGCTTACAGCAGCAGTGTTCATGGCACTAAATGTTCCCCAATATGTCTGACACCAGTGTCTGTGTTCCCAGGATAAGCCACACTCCCCCCTCCCTGCCTCTGCAGGATACTCTCCAAGACCAGTTGGTACATCTGGCCTATGCTCCTATCAAATTATGGATTTTGCCCTGGGTTCCAGTGTGTGTGAGGTTTTGTGTGCATTCTTCAAGAGTGAAGTCTCTATTTCCCCCAGTCCTGTGTGGCTCCTGCAATTATTCCCCACTTGCCTTCACATCCAAATGCTCTGGGGGCTTGTCTTCCCAATTCCAGCCCCCCAAGCTGCAGAGTCTGATGTGGGGATTCTCACTCCTATGGGAGAACCACGGCAATATAATTATTCTTCATTTGTTGGTTACCCTACTGAAGGGTATGGGATTTGATTATATTCTGAATCTGCCCTTCTTCCCCATCTCACTGAGGTTTATTCTTTATGTTTTTTTGCTGTAGAAGATCTTTTCTGGTATGTACCAGTTTTTTTCATCAATTGCTATTATGTGGTTAGTTGTGATTTTGGTGTGCTTGTGAGAGGCTGTGAGCTCAGGGTCTTTCTACTCTGCCATCTTGGCCACTCTCCATATTATATATATATATATATATATATATATATATATATATATATATATATATATATATATATATTTTTTAACACAAAAAGTCCCTTAAAACCTCAGGGAATTTCCTTACTAACTTTTGTGGCCCTTAATTGCCATTATTCTCCTACTTATTTCACCAAAAAACAGGCAAAAATATTCTCCTTTATCTATTAATATTCAATTTAAATGTAACATCTCATAAATTAAAGCTGTTTTTGTACAGGTTTAATGTAAAAGGCTGATTCTTAATAACAAAAAGATTGCTTTACTTTTGTTCTACTCTCTTAGTTTTCTGCTAGATATTTTTCTATTTTTAAGCATGTTTTTTAGTTTGATTAACATGTAGCAGGAGATTGGTTCAAGATGGCAGAGTAGAAGGACGTGCTCTCACTTCCTCTTGTGAGAGCACTGGATTCACAACTAACTGCTAAACAGTCATCGACAGGAAGACACTGGAACTCACCAAAAAAGATACCCCAGAGCCAAAGACAAAGGAGAAGCTGCAATGAGATGGCAGGAGGGGTTCAATCATAATAAAATCAAATCCCATAATGGCTGGGTGGGTGATTCACAAACTGGAGAAAAATCACACGACATAAGTCCACCCACTGGAGTGAAGGTTCTGAGCCCTATGTTAGGCTTCCCAACCTCAGCGTCTGGCAACAAGAGGAGGAATTCCCAGAGAATCAGACTTTGAAGGCTAGCAAGATTTGATTGCAGGAGTTTGACAGAACTGGGGGAAACAGAGACTCCACTCTTGGAGGGAATACACAAAGTAGTGTGCACATCAGGACCCAGGTGGAAGGAGCAGTAACCCCATAGGAGACTGAATCAGACCTACTTGCTTGTGTTGGAGGGTTTTCTGCAGAGGAAGGTGTGGCTGTGGCTCACTGTGGGGACAAGGACACTGGGAGCAGAAGTTCTGGGAAGTACTCCTTGGCATGAGCCATCCCAGAGTCCACCATTAGCCCCATCAAAGGGCCTGTAGTCTCTGGTGCTGGGTTGCCTCCGGCCAAACAACCAACAGAGAAGGAACTCAGCCCACCCATTAGCAGACAAAGGGATTAAAGTTTTACTGAGCTCTGCCCACCAGAGCAACACCCAGCTCTACCCACCACCAGTCTCCCCATCAGGAAGCTTTCACAAGAACTTAGATAGCCTCATCCACCAGAGGACAGACAGCAGAAGCAAGAAGTACTACAATCCTTCAGCCTGTGGAACAAAAACCACATTCACAGAAAGATAGACAAAATGAAAAGGCAGAGGACTATGTACCAGATGAAGAAACAAGATAAAACCTCAGAAAAACAACTAAATGAAGTGGAGATAGGTAACCTTCCAGAAAAAGAATACAGAATAATATTAGTGAAGATGAAACAGGACCTCAGAAAAAGAATGGAGGAAAAGATTGAGAAGATGGAAAAATGTTTAACAAAAGACCTAGAGGAATTAAAGAACAAACCCCCAGAAGAATTAATTAAAGAACAAACAGAGATGAACGATACAATAACTGAAATGAAAAGTACACTAGAAGGAATCAATAGCAGAATAACTGAGGCAGAAGAATCAATAAGTGACCTGGAAGAAAGAATGGTGGAATTCACTGCCACAGAACAGAATAATGACAAAAGAATGAAAAGAAATGAAGACAGCCTAAGAGACCTCTAGGACAACATTAAAAGCAACAACATTTGCATTATAGGGGTTCCAGAAGGAGAAGAGAGAGAGAAAGGACCCGAGAAAATATTTGGAGAGATTATAGTTGAAAACTTCCTTAACATGGGAAAGGAAATAGCCACCCAATTCCAGGAAGTGCAGAGAGCACCAAGGCAGGGTAAACCCAAGGAGAAACACGCCAAGACATGTAATCAAATACTAATCAAGTTGACAAGAATTAAAGACAAAGAAAAATTATTAAAAGCAACAAAGGATAAAAGACAAATAACATACAAGTGAATCCCCATAAAGTTAACAGCTGATCCTTCAGCAGAAACTCTACAAGCCAGAAGAGAGTGGCAGGACATATGTAAAGTGATGAAAAGGAAGAACCCACAACCAAGATTACTCTACTCGGCAAGGACCGCATCCCAGTTTGATGGAGAAATAAAAAGATTTACAGGCAAGCAAAAGCTAAGAGAATTCAGCACCACGAAACCAGCTCTACAACAAATTCCAAAGGAATGTCTCTAAGTGGGAAACAAAAGAGAAGAAAAGGACCTACAGAAAAAAAACCCATTTTGAGCTTATTTTTGTGTATGGTGTTAGGGAATGATCTAATCTCATACTTTTACATGTCCCTGTCCAGTTTTCCCAGCACCACTTATTGAAGAGGCTGTCCTTTCTCCACTGTACATTCCTGCCTCCTTTATCAAAGATAAGTTGGCCATATGTGCGTGGGTTTATCTCTGGGCTTTCTATCCTGATCCACTGATCTATCTTTCTGTTTTTATGCCAGTACCACACTGTCTTAATTACTGTAGCATTGTAGTATAGTCTGAAGTCAGGGAGCCTGATTCCTCCAGCTCCTTTTTTCGTTCTCAAGATTGCTTTGGCTATTCGGGGTCTTTTGTTTTTCCAAACAAATTTTGAAATTTTTTGTTCTAGTTCTGTGAAAAATGCCAGTGGTAGTTTGATAGGGATTGCATTGAATCTGTAGATTGCTTTGGGTAGTAGAGTCATTTTCACAATATTGATTCTTCCAATCCAGGAGCATGGTATATCTCTCCATCTGTTTGTATCATCTTTAATTTCTTTCATCAGTGTCTTATAATTTTCTGCGTACAGGTCTTTTGTCTCCTTAGGTAGGTTTATTCCTAGATATTTTATTCTTTTTGTTGCAATGGTAAATGGGAGTGTTTTCTTGATTTCATTTTCAGATTTTTCATCATTAGTGTACAGGAATGCCAGAGATTTCTGTGCATGAATTTTGTATCCTGCTACTTTACCAAATTCATTGATTAGCTCTAGCAGTTTTCTGGTAGCATCTTTAGGATTCTCTATGTATAGTATCATGTCATCTGCAAACAGTGACAGCTTTACTTCTTCTTTTCCGATTTGGATTCCTTTTATTTCCTTTTCTTCTCTGATTGCTGTGGCTAAAACTTCCAAAACTAAATTGAATAAGAGTGGTCAAAATGGATTAAAGACCTAAATATAAGGCCAGAAACTATCAAACTCTTAGAGGAAAACATAGGCAGAACACTCTGTGACATAAATCACAGCAAGATCCTTGTGGACCCACCTCCTAGAGAAATGGAAATAAAAACAAAGATAAACAAATGGGACCTAATGAAACTGGAAAGCTTTTGCACAGCAAAGGAAACCATAAACAAGACCAAAAGACAACCCTCAGAATGGGAGAAAATATTTGCAAAAGAAGCAACTGACAAAGGATTAATCTCCAAAATTTATAAACAGCTCATGCAGCTCAATAGCAAAAAAACAAACAACCCAATCCAAAAATGGGCAGAAGGCTTAAATAGACATTTCTCCAAAGAAGATATACAAACTGCCAACAAACACATGAAAGAATGCTCAACATCATTAATCATTAGAGAAATGCAAATCAAAACTACAATGAGATATCATCTCACACCAGTCAGAATGGCCATCATCAAGAAATCTAGAAACAATAAATGCTGGAGAGGGTGTGGAGAAAAGGGAACACTCTTGCACTGCTGGTGGGAATGTGAATTGGTACAGCCACTATGGAGAACAGTATGGAGGTTCCTTAAAAAACTACAAATAGAACTACCATATGATCCAGCAATCCCACTACTAGGCATATACCCTGAGAAAACCATAATTCAAAAAGAGACATGTACCAAAATGTTCATTGCAGCTCTATTCACAATAGCCCGGAGCTGGAAACAACCTAAGTGTCCATCATCGGATGAATGGATAAAGAAGATGTGGCACATATATACAATGGAATATTACTCAGCCATAAAAAGAAACGAAACTGAGCTATTTGTAATGAGGTGGATAGACCTAGAGTCTGTCATACAGAGTGAAGTAAGTCAGAAAGTGAAAGACAAATACTGTATGCTAACACATATATATGGAATTTATATATATGGACACAAACCTACTTGAGAATGGACTTGAGGATATGGGGAGGGGGAAGGGTAAGCTGTGACAAAACGAAAGAGAGGCATGGACATATATACACTACCAAACGTAAGGTAGATAGATAGTGGGAAGCAGCCGCAGAGCACAGGGAGATCAGCTCGGTGCTTTGTGACCACCTGGAGGGGTGGGATGGGGAGGGTGGGAGGGAGGGAGATGCATGAGGGAAGGGATGTGGGAACATATGTATATGTATGACTGATTCACTTTGTTATAAAGCAGAAACTAATAAAAAGTAAATAAATAAATTAATTAATTAAAAAAAAAGAAACAAACCCCAAACAATTAAGGAAATGGTAATAGGAACAAACATATCAATAATTACCTTAAATGTGAATGGATTAAATGCTCCAACCAAAAGACACAGGCTCGCTGAATGGATACAAAAACAAGACCCATATATATGCTGTCTACAAGATACCCATTTCAGACCTAGGGACACATACAGACTGAAAGTCAGGGGGTGGAAAAAGATATTCCATGCAAATGGAAATCACAGGAGACCTGGAGTAACAAACTCATATCAGATAAAATAGACTTTAAAATAAAGAATGTTGCAAGAGACAAGGAAAGACACTACATAATGATCAAGGGATCAATCCAAGAAGAAGATGTAACAATTATAAACATATATGCACTAGACATAGAAGCATGGCAATACATAAGGCAAAGGCTACCAGCTATAAAAGAGGAAATAATAGTGGGAGATTTTAACACCTCACTTACGCAAATGGACAGATCATCCAGACAGAAAATTAAAAAGGAAACACAAGCATTAAATGACCAATAGACCAGATAGATTTAATTGATATTTATAGGACATTCCACCCCAAAACAGCAGATTACACTTTCTTCTCAAGTGCACACAGAACATTCTGCAGGATACATAACATCTTTGGTCATCAAACTAAGCCTCGAGAAATTTAAGAAAATTGAAATAATATCAAGCATCTTTTCAGATCACAATGCTATGAGATTAGAAATAAATTACAGGGAAGAAAATGTAAAAAAAAAACACACACATGGAGGCTAAACAATACATTATTAAATAACTGAGAGATCAATGAAGAACTCAAAGAGGAAATCAAAAAATACCTAGAGACAAATGAGAACAAAAATGCAGTGATCCAAAACCTATGGGATGCAGCAAAAGCAGTTCTAAGAGGGACATTTATAGCAATGCCTCAAGAAACATGAAAAATCTCAAGTAAACAGTCTAACGTTACACCTAAAGAAACTAGAGAAAGAAAAACAAACAAAACCGAAAGTTAGTAGAAGGAAAGAAGTCATAAAGATCAGAGCGGAAATAAATGAAATAGAAACAAAGAAAACAATAGCAAAAATCAATAAAACTAAAAGCTGGTTCTTTGAGAAGATAAAAAGATTGATAAATCTTTAGCTAGACTCATCAAGAAAAAGAGGGAGAGGACTCAATAAAACTGGAAATGAAAAATGAGAAGTTGCAACACTGAAGAAATACAAAGCATCATAAGAGAGTAGTACAAGCAACTCTATGCCAATAAAATGGATAATCTGGAAGAAATGGACAAATTCTTAGAAAGGTATAACCTTCCAAAACTGAACCAGGAAAAAATAGAAAATATGAACAGACAAATCACAAGTAATGAAACTGAAACTGATTAAAAATCTTCCAACAAAATCACTCCAGGACCAAATGACTTCACAGGTGAATTCTATTAAACATTTAGAGAAAAGCTAACGGCCATTCTTCTCAAACTCTTCCAGAAAGTTTCAAAGGAAGGAACACTCCCAAACTCATTCTCTGAGGCCCCCGTCACCCTGGTACCAAAACCAGACAACAGTACTACAAAAAAAGAAAATTACAGACCAATATCAGTGATGAATATACATGCAAAAATCCTCAACAACATACTAGGAAACAGAATCCAACAACACATTAAAAGGATCATATACCATGATCAAGTGAGATTAATCCCAAGGATGCAAGCATTCTTCAATATATGTAAATCAATCAATGTGATATACTATATTAACAAATTGTAGAATAAAAACCATATGATAATCTCAATTGATGCAGAAAAAGCTTTTGACAAAATTCAACATCCATTTATGATAAAAACTCTCTAGAAAGTGGGCAGAGATGGAAACTACCTCAACATAATAAGGGCCATATACCACAAACCCATAGCAAACATCATTCTCAATGGTGAAAAACTGAAAGCATTTCCTCTATGATCAGGACAAAGACAAGGATGTCCACTCTCACCACTATTGTTCAACATAGTGTGGAGGCTCTAGCCGTGGCAATCAGAGAAATAAAAGAAATAAAAGTAATCCAGACTGGAAAAGAAGAATTAAATCTGTCACTGTTTGTAGATGACATGATACTATACATAGATAATCTTAAAGATGCCATCAGAAAACTACTAGAGCTAATCAATGAATTTGGTAAAGTATCAGGATACAAAATTAATGCACAGAAATCTCTTGCATTCCTATACACTTACAGTGAAAGATCAGAAAGAGAAATTAAAGGAACAATCCCATTCACCATTGAAACAAAAAGAATAACATGCCTAGGAATAAACCTACCTAAGGAGGTAAAAGACCTGTACTCAGAAAACTATAAGACACTGATGAAAGAAATCAAAAATGACACAAACAGATGGAGAGATATACCATGCTCTTGCTTTGGAATTATCAATATTATGAAAATGACTATATTACCCAAAGCAATCTACAGATTCAGTGCAATCCCTATCATATTACCATTGGCATGTTTTACAGGACTAGAACAAAAAATCTTAAAATTTGTATGGAGACTCAAAAGACCCTGAGTAGCCAAAGCAATCTTGAGGGAAAGGAATTGAGCTGGAGGGATCAGACTCCCTGACTTCAGACTATACTACGAAGTTACATAATCAAGAGAATATGGTGCTGGTGCAAAAAACAGAAATATAAATCAATGGAACAGGTTAGAAAGCCCAGAGATAATCCTATGCACCTTTGGTCAACTAATCTATGACAAAGGAGGCAAGGATACAGTGGAGAAAAGACCGTCTCTTCAATAAGTGGTGTTGGAAAAACTGGACAGCTACATGTAAAAGAATGAAATTAGAACACTCCCTAATACCATACACAAAAATAAACTCCAAATGGATTAGAGACCTAAATGTAAGACCGGACACTATAAACTTTTAAAGGAAAACATAGGAAGAACACTCGATATAAATCACAGCAAGATCTTTTTTGACCCACTTTCCAGAGCAATGGAAGTAAAGGCAAAAATAAACAAATGGGACCTAATGAAGCTTAAAACCTTTTGCACAGCAAAGGAAAGTATAAACAAGACTAAAAGACAGCCCCCAGAATGGGAGAAGATATTTGCAAACCAGTCAACAGACAAAGGATTAAATCTCCAAAATATATAAACAGCTCATGCAGCTCAATATTTAAAAAACAAACAACCCAATCAAAAAATGGGTGGAAGACCTAAACAGACATTTCTCCAAAGAAGACATACAGATTGCCAAGAGGCACATGAAAAGCTGTTCAACATCACTAATTTTTAGAGAAATGCAAATCAAAACTAAGTTAGGTATCACCTCACACCACTTAGAAAGGGCATAATAAGAAAATCTTCAAACAACAAATGATGGAGAGGGTTTGGTGATAAAAGGAACCCTCTTGCACTGTTGGTGGGACTGTAAATTGATACAGCCACTATGGAGAACAGTATGGAGGTTCCTTAAAAGAACTAAAAGTAGAGTTACCATATGATGCAGAAATCCCACTACTGGGCATATACCCAGAGGAAACCATAATTCAAAAAGACACATGCACCCCAATGTTCATTGCAACACTATTTTACAATAGCCAGGTCATGGAAGCAACCTAAATGCCCATTGACAGATGAATGGATAAAGAAGATGTGGAACATATATACAATGGAATATTACTCAGCCATAAAAAGGAATGAAATTGGGTCATTTGTAGAGATGTGGATGGACCTAGAGACTGTCATACAGAGTGAAGTAAGTCAGAAAGAGAAAAACAAATACTGTATACTAATGCATATATGTGGAATCTAGAAAAATGGTACAGGTAAACCGGTTTGCAAGGTAGAAATAGAGACACAGATGTAGAGAACAAACATATGGACACCAAGGGGGGAAGGTGGGGTGGTGAGGATGTCATGGGATGAATCGGGACACTGGGATTGACATATATACATTAATATGTATAAAATAGATAACTAATAAGAACCTGCTGTATAAAAAATAAAATAAAATTCAAAAATAAGAAACAAAACCTCTATGTTAAAGAAATATTTATTTGAATTTCAACAACAACCAAAAAAAAAAAAACAGACATGTAGCAAAGTGTGTCTCATGTTGTCCATGTCCTAGTGCTAGAAAACATCCTCATACGTCTTGTGCATTAATAGTACTGGCCTTTCCTTCTTCTTGAGGGGTGAAGGGGGTTTTATTTTAATAGAATTTGGAAATGGTGTCAGAATCCAAGATTACATTACTATAGCAACAGAGAGTAATGGAAAGACTAAATGTCAAACAGATTCACTGTTGCCATAGTGACAATCAGTTGCCTTACCAAATATGTTTACTGCTATGTTCTGGTTCCATTTTTAAAATATGCTTATCTATATGAATGCTCCAAAAGGGGAGAAAAAGTCAAAATGATGAAAGACAGAGAGAAGCTCTTCAAGAGATGAAAGCAATTCGTTTCACTATCCATTATTTAATAAGAAGCCAGTCCACAAAAAGCCTACAAGGGAAATAGAAATAACCATTTCTGTTTAAATAAGTATCTTTTCTATTTGCAGTCAGAGAAACTGAAGCATGGAGTCTAAGGCATGTCTGTATTGTCATTTCATGCTATTTCAAATCATTTTTTTTCTGAGCTCATGAAAATAGGGAATTCTGCCACCTTGAAATGGAGTAGTTTTTAAGCAATAGCACCTGAGGACAGCACATGCATGCCAGACAGCTGAACCTGAGGCAAGATCATTAAAGCAAGCAACAATTTATTTTAGCCCCTTTGACTATCTTTTCCTTTTCCTTTCAGCAGCCTCCTCCCCTTGCTGACAAAACATTCTCATTATAGTAACTCATCAAGGCCCTCCCCATTCCACAACTTCCTAGTGACCCCAATTTGTACCTTTCTCTACCTCTTCCCATAATTATTTCCACTAGACTAAAGCTAGGGAGGGCAGTGCTCACTCTTACCATTGAAAATGCAGTTCCTTTTTTTAAATCGGATTGTTTTTGTTTGTTTGTTTGTTTGTTTGTTTGTGGTACGTGGGCCTCTCACTGCTGTGGCCTCTCCCGTTGTGGAGCACAGGCTGTGGACACGCAGGCTCAGCGGCCATGGCTCACGGGCCCAGCCGCTCCACGGCATGTGGGATCCTCCCGGACCAGGGCATGAACCCACGTCCCCTGCATCGGCAGGCGGACTCTCAACCAACCACTGCGCCACCAGGGAAGCCTGGGTTTTTTGTATTTTTGATGTTGAGTTGTATGAGCTGTTTATACATGCTGGATTTTAACCCCAAATTGGCCATATAATTTGCAAATATTTTCTCTCATTCGGTAGGTTGTCTTTTCATTTTGTCAATGATTCCCTTTGTTGTGCAAACGCTTTTAAGTTTAATTAGGTCCCATTTGTTTATTTTTGCTTTTATTTCCTTTGTTTTAGGAAGCAGATCTGAATAGACATTTTTCCAAAGAGGAAATGCAGATGGGCAGAGACATATGAAAAGATGCTCAACATCACTAGTTATTAGAGAAATGCAAATCAAAACTACTTTGAGATATCACCCCACACATGTCAGAATGGCTATCATCATAAAGAACACAAATAACAAATACTGGCAAGGATATAGAGAAAAGGGAACCCTTGTACACTGTTGGTAGGAATGTACATTGGTACAGCCACTGTGGAAAACGCTATGCAGGTTTCTCCAAAAACTGAAAATAGAACTCCCATATGACCCAGCAATTCCACTCCTGTGTATATACCCCCTCAAAAAAGCCAAAAACACTAATTCAAAAAGATACATGCACCCCAATGTTCATAGCATCATTATTTACAATTGCCAAGATATGGAAGCAACCTAAGTGTCCATCAACAGATAAATACAATATTCAGCCATAAAAAAAAGAATGAAATTTTGCCATTTGCAGCAACATGGATGGACTTGGAGGGCATTATGTTAAGCGAAGTAAGTCAGACAGAGAAAGACAAATACTCTATGTTAGCACTCATATGTGGAATCTGAAAAAATAACAAACTACTGAATATAACAAAAAAAAAAAAGAAGCAGACACACAGATATAGAGAACAAACTAGTGGTTACTAGTGGAGAGAAGGAAGAGGGAAGTGACAAGATCGGGGTAAGGGAATAAGAGGTACAAACTATTAGGTATAAAATAAGCTACAAGGGTATATTGTACAACACAGGGGATATAGCCAATATTTTATAAAACTATAAATGGAGTATAACCTTTAAAAATGGTTAAAAACAAACAAACAAAAAGTAACCTGTAAAATAAATAAATAAATATTTGTTTAAAAAATGCAATTCCTAGTGTAATGCCTGGCTCATAGTAGGGCACAATAAATATGAATTGAATGAATGAGCTTTCATCAAATGATATCCTTTGTTTTAGTTTTCTAAGATCTACTAGGTGACTGAAACACCAAATCCAAAGTTATATGTAAATAGACAGTAATGGCCTAATAGGTCACTTTTCTCAAAGTCTACTTTAGAAATGACTGGTATTTAAAGGTTAATTTTGGAGGTGGTTGTTGGGAAATCAAGATGCATTTATCCTACAGAAGCAACATGTGAAATGGTAGTTAAGTTTCTGCATTGACCAGCAAAAATACATGTAATGCCAAATGTGCCTAAGCTATACAAATAATAGTCCCACTTCCATAATTTCTAACCCATTTGTAAAATTGTTTCAATTGTTCAAAGTTAACTTTCATTGTCATTTCAGAATTTCAGGAGCCTGTCTCCACCAGCAAATAATGGTAGTTCTGGCAACAGAAAACATTCTTAGGTATCAGTAATGTGCTGACTAACTATACTTCTGTAGTAGGCAGGGTAATTTCCCACATCCTAACTCCCAGAACATATAAATATGTCACATGGCAGAATGGATTTTCCACATGTGATTAAGGATCTTGAGATGGGGAAATTATTCTATACTATCTTGGTGGGCCCAATTTAATCACAAAGTTTACTGATAAGTAAAAGGGAGGATGAGAGTATCATAGTGATGCAATGTGAGAAGACTCAACAAGACATTGCTGGCTTTGAAGAGAGAGTAAGGAATCATGAACCAAGGAATGTGGGCAGCCTCTAGAAGATGGAAAAAGCAAGGAAATGAATTTTAATCCACTGACTCCAATTTGGAATTCTGACATCCAGAACTACAAGAGAATAAATTTGTGTTGTTTTAAGCCACCAAGTTTGTGTTCTTATTAAAGCAGCAATAGGAAATTAGTGCAACTTCCACATCTACATAAAGGAAATGAGCTCTCAGAGAGCAGTGGTTTTGAAATGCTTTTGATTTGGCCCACTTAAATTCCATTTAAAAAATTTTCCTTCACCCACTACAGCTATCCTTACTTTCCAGTGATCAAAAGAACTCTAATCATACTGAAAATGTACAAAGTAACAATAAAAATGAGAAATAGCAATCATTAAAAGACAAAAAATCAGCAAAAGTAAAAATTTTATGAATATATTAACAGCAGTCAAAATCCACAACCAGATTAAACCAACACAGATAATTCAATAACAATTTTCCCTCCAGAAAACTTTGGGGATTCCAATGATCTGTATGTGCCCATACCCAAAGAGGAAGTTTGCAATGTTGTCAATAACTATGTGAAGTCAGACTCTCACTGAACTCATTATGTGGTAGTTTTACTTTATGAGCATCAAATTTTATTAAACCTTAACAACATACTAGGTAGTCTACTTGGAATTAGCCCTTATCTATATGAAAATTAGTCCTTATCCATATGAATAGGGCTTTTGAAATGGACCCTTAAGAACGAAAAATCAGCCCTTGATTTGGAACATCTCTAAGACAAACAGTAGGAGATCAAACTTTGACAATTCTTCCTGCAACTTTTGTATAACGTATTAGAGAGGAAATACTTGTGTGCATAAGATAAGGAACTGTGAAAAGGGGTTGAAAGAAGGTGAAAGAAAATAATTTCAAAATTTGAGAGATGATCCCATTCATTATGTAAGTCATTAAAAATTGATTCTTTTTCTTGGAACACTTTGGTTTAAACTTTTATTTTTCATTCATCTATTAATGTTTCATAATGTATATCTAGAATATAAGGGATATGATATTATCACAACTTAATCTAGGTTTAACAATTAACAATTATTACAGTTTAATCCAGGTAACAGAGTTACCCTACCAGACAAAAATAATTTGGTTGTTATATTTTGAAAAATCTCCATAGAAAACTGATAGCAGATGTTCCAGATATTAAGATGAGAGCCACTGAATCACAAGAGTGAAAGGGTCCCTACAGGTGACCAGCTTCAAATAATTTAATAAATGTTTGAATCTCATCTACCCAGCACCACTAAGAACTTTCTACTGAAACAATCCCAAATCTTTTAATTTTCAGAACAGGATTTCAAGCCTTGCCACACCTTGGTCCTTTAGAATACTTCTAGTATTCTTTTTTAAAATGTGATATGCAATATTCTAGATATAAAATGGGATCTCCCCATAGCAGATCAAACCATAATTTTCCTTGTTAATGAAGGCTAATATTACATTGACTGTTTATTTTGATTGCCACATTTATTCATTCAACAAAAATGTATTGGGAATCTACTATGTGAACAAAACAATAAAAAAAATTCCTGCTCTCATTGAATTTACACTATATGACCTATATCATTGACTTATAAATATATGAGTCCTAAATTCATTTCGAATTTATTTTAAATCTATCCATCCAGGTTCCTGCCAGCTTCACACCACTTTTAAGCCACTGATTGTCCATGAGATGTTTGCTTCTGCTCTATTCCGAAAATCTTCTTCAAGTTTTCATAACTTACCATGTGTAAGAGTTGCCATTCTTTCACAATAAACAGATCTTTAAATGAAAATATTTTTATTCACTTTTTACACTTATCATTAACTCAAAATTATTTACTATTTCCTTTCCTCTTGAAAAAACGAGAGAGGCCACAGCAGTGAGAGGCCCGCGTACCGCAAAAAAAACCCAAAAAACAAAAAACAAAAAAACCCCTCTACCCCTCATCCTGCTCCCTATTGTTCTTTTTTATACCAACATCTCATTTATAACTTCTGAGTTTTTACAAGGTAATTTTTACTGTTTTCTTATCACTAACAAGCTCTTTATCCTGCTTCTATCTTTTATCTGGGATTTTATACATGTGGGGATTTTTGTCTCTTTGTATTGTTTGCCTAGGGGAGAAAAAGGGGGTGAGGGAAGGTGAGGAGTCTATGTGTTTTTAGGCTGTGCTACATTCTAATGAATATGTGGATTCCTGTCTTTTTAGTAGGAAGGTAGGTAATAGTATTAATGAAACAAAATTCATATTTTATGGCAAGACAAGAAAAATTTAAACATAAAATTTTCTCTCAGCTCATTTGGGCCTCCTCCCTCCTCTTTAGTGAGCACTGTACATGTGCATTATTCATTAACCAGACTTTAGAAGACACAAGAATGCCTGCTCTACTGAAAAGAGCAATTTTTCTCTTGGCACCAGCAAGGTAGCTCCTTAGGAGATAACATTCCTTTCTCAATCCTGTAAAGGGTCACGATGACCCCACTACTCTCCTTGTATGTGCAGATCTGGACTATGTAAACTGTCAATATGTTACTTTGATGTATAATCCTTTTCTCAAAATGTATGTAACTGTTGCTTTGAACTCTAGTGGGTAGAACAGTCCTAAGAGCTTTCTGAAAGACTGTCTGCTGAATTATAATCCTCAGGTTGACTACAATAAAATTATTTATTTCTTTTTTAGGTTGACTATTATTTAATTTTTCATCGACAATATCTTGGACAAGCATTGAAAGTTGGTGAGAAGATTAGACAGGACAGTAAAGTATGCCTGACAAGAAAAAAAAATCTTCAGTGACAATACAGGAGGGGTTTAAGTGAGAAATGGGGAAAGAACAGCAGGCAGAGTTGGAGCTCTGGTGGCTGGTAGGTGTCAGTATCACAGCCACACAAGGATTTACAGTAGAGGCTGTGTTAAAAGTAGTCTTGAGCCATTTCTCTAAGAATAATTAAATCAGCTTGGTGCAAAATACTGTACAATCCATGGTGGTATTAGAAATTTACTAGATGGGTATATTTAAATGCAAGTTTAAAACCATATGCATTTATTGAATCTGTTTTGTTGTTTTCCTATGGAGCAGTTTGGTGTGGTGGAGACATCACTGAATAGAGATTAAAAGAATCTGAGTTTATGGAAGATTATATGTTCCAGAGACGACCACAACAATATCTCCCACCCTCCACATTCTTCTACAATGTGACCTTACCACTCCCCCATTAAGAGAGGGAGTCTATTTGTCCTCCTTGAATCTGGGCAGGTCCTGTGACTACCTTGACCAAAACCAAAACAAACAAAAATCTCCAACCACAACAATAAGAAAACCAGCAGAAGCAGTGTTTTCATGCCAGTTCCAGCCATAACCCTTAACCGGCATGGCAGCTTCCACTTCTGCCTCTTGCAAGGCAGCCACCATATAAGAAGTGTGACCACCCTGATACTACTAAGTGTGTAAGAAATCCATACATGGAGAGGTCCTGGAGGATAAAATGTGATGTGGAGATGGAAACACACCATGAAGCACTGAGGTGGCAGACATGTATATGAAGAAACCATTTTGGAAGTTGAACCCTCACCTGCTGGCCCAGCTGATGCTTCACAGATCAGAAACAAACCACAAGCCAAACACTTCTGAAATTCCTCATCCACAAAATGGGAGGGGGGTGGCAGATGCAATGGTGGTTCTAAACCGGTAAATTTGGGGATGTTTTGTTACATAGCAATAGATAAACAAAATAGGGTCTTATTCCATTTGTCTTTTAGTAATCCAGTGAATGAAGAGGTCCACCTCTAGAAGATGGGGACACCAATACTTGTCTATCTTCCTCATATACTTGCCTTGATGTTCAAAGAAGATAAATAGGTGAAAGTGTTGAGGAGGCAAGATATTATTATTGTTCCATGAAAAATGTCTATGTGTCTATATTACTAATTTGTGTTTGACCATGTATGTATGTTTTCATTACCTCATGATTGTTCTTTCCAATTCTAAGCTGAGATATTTGAGATTTGGTCACTGTATTCCCTTTGTGGTAGCTTTCAATTTTTGGGTGGAATACCTTTTATTAAACATAGAAATTATCCTATGTTATTTTAATAACAATCTTTTAAGCAATATTAGCATTTTTCTTTCCAAATATACATTTTTGTTCTATATGATTAGAAAGCATACTACATTTTTAAGTTATCAAACTAATTTTCTAATTGTTTGACTGAGTCACAAAGCCTTAAAGGAATTCTATGGTTCATTGTTTCTTGACCAAGGTAATTTGAAAGAGGAAATAAAAATCAATTGTGCTTCTCTGAATAATAGAAAAGCAAATGAGAAATCAAAGTAGCAATAAAATTGTATTGGCTGTTTTTCTTTCTATAGAGCAAGCATATTTCTAATTTATAGTCAGCTGAGTGACTGAATCTGTAGAGTTGGTCAATAGTGTATTTCAATCATTCTCAAAATTTGAGACACTTTAGTTAATTACAGAAGGGCTCGCTTTTCAATAATTCAGACGGATAATAACCTTATAATGTTGAACAAAGGTTAAATTTTTTCTAGTAATAAAGTAGAAACATTGATCAAATAAAGTTTCACAACTATGCTACTTCCAACTATGGTGTCTTGGAATTAAGTGTTCTAGTCAATTTAATAATCTGGTTAATAAAAACTTTTATAGAGAGGCACTGTTTTTTCAAAAAATAGTTCTAGGTCCTATCCTGAGCTGCTCATCTTACTAGTTGTGTGTCTTCAGACAAGGTATACAACTATCTACACCTCAGTTTACTCATCTTTTAACTCATAAAATGGAGATTATGATATCTATATGATTAGAGTGTGATGAATAAGAAATGTATATAGAGTACCTATTATTATTCTTTATGTCTATAAGTTTTCATTGGAATTTGCTGTTTGATATATACCTTGGAGGCAGGACTGGGCATTTTGCTGCCTATATCACTAATATCAGGCTTGTCACTTCTATAACTACTGCTATCACCCTTTACTCCCACTACTTGTTATTGCTCATGATGGGTCAGAGGCAGACCCTCTCTTCACCAGAGGGTCCTGAAAAGGATAACCTCATATTTTAACTTTTCTTATAGTCCTTTTTTTCTATATAAGCTTCCCTTGAGCTTGGTTAGTGGAAACTTGAATCCTGCCCACAGTCGGTCACAGTGCCAGAAGAGCTCCCAGAGGTTAGGGCAGCCATTGTTGTTTCCCTCTACTCCACCCTACAAACACACAACATATTTCTTTGAGACTCTTAATTTTAGTGTGTATTTGACAGTCCCACAGTCCATAGGTGCAGGGAAAAGGACTCCCCTGACTTACCCCTCTTCATTCTGAAATTTCCAGTAGATACAATCTTTCTCCTAAGGCCTTAGGGACATCACATTTAAAGGTTTCTGATTGCCTGTAGATGGTTTTCTGTATGGCAATTCCTCTTTTAGCACTTGCTACTCCATCTAGAGAATCATCTACTATATCAAGTTATAGAACAGAGCTTGCCCTGAGAGTACTATACGGCTGTGTTTAAGGTCTTATACAGCCTAAGGGACTGAATAAGAAGTGTCTTCTTTGATTTGCCTTTCTAACATGGTTTAAAAGGAATGAGAATAAAAAGGGAAAGAAAGAAAACAGTGCCCTGAGTTTATTCCATTTATGAAAAATATTTCAGCAAGCAGCCCACACAAATTTTCATTAAAAATTAGATCAATACAGTAATCAAACAAAAATCCACTAAGCTTTGAAACAGCAGAGCTACACATCTATGTTGTCTTTGCATTTAGTTGTTAAGGGATAAAATATTCAGAGGAAAGATGAAGTGAGTCCCTGGTTTTAAATAGATTTAACCTTGCAAATACCATTTGTATATACAGCCTCTACTACTAGAAAGACATGATGGTCAAAAGTGCAGTTTACTTTACCAAAATATCAGAACAAAACATTAAATAATGTTTTTGAGAATCCTGAAATATTATCATTAAATTTTTAATAAGCACCCACAGGATGGACTGTACTCTGTTAGGTACTTTGGGACCCCTGTAATTTTAATTATAGCAGTTCCTGTCCTCAGAAACTTTATTTTTTAGTTTTTTTATTAATTTTTATTGGAGTATAGTTGCTTTACAATGTTGTGTTAGTTTCTGCTGTACAGCAAAGTGAATTAGCAATATATATATATATATATATATATATATATATATATATATATCCCCTCTTTTTTTTGGATTTCCTTCCCATTTAGGTAACCACAGAGCACTGAGTAAAGTTCTCTGCGCCATACAGTAGGTTCTCATTAATTATCTATTTTACACATAATAGTGTATAAATGTCAGCCCCAATCTCCCAATTCATCCCTCCCTTCCCCCCGACTTGGAATCCATATGTTTGTTCTCTACGTCTGTGTCTCTATTTCTGCCTTGCAAATAAGTTCATCTGTATCATTTTTCTAGATTCTACATATAAGCAATATTATACAATATTTGTTTTTCTCTTCCTGACTTATTTCACTCTGTATGACAGTCTCTAGGTCCATTCGTGTCTCTGCAAATGACACAATTTCATTCCTTTTAATGGCTGAGTAATATTCCATTGTATATATGTACCACATCTTCTTTATCCATTCCTTTGTCAATGGACATTTATGTTGCTTCCATGTCCCGGCTATTGTAAATAGTGTTGCAATGCACATTAAGGTGCATGTATCTTTCTGAATTATGATTTTCTCTAGGTATACGTCCAGGAGTGGGATTGCTGGGTCATATGGTAGTTCTATTTTTAGGTTTTTTAAGGAATGTCCATACTGTTCTCCATAGTGGCTGTATCAATTTACATTCCCAACAGCAATGTAAGAGGGTTCCCTTTTCTCCACACCTCTCCAGCATTTATTGGTTCTAGATTTTTTGATGATGGCCATTCTGACCAGTGTGAGGTGATACCTTATTGTAGTTTTGATTTTCATTTCTCTAATAATTAGTGATGTTGAGCATCTTTTCATGTGTTTGCTGGCCATCTGTATGTCTTCTTTGAAGAAATGTCTATTTAGGTCTTCCACCCATTTTTTGACTGGGTTGTTTGTTTTTTTGATATTGACCTGCATGAGCTACTTGTATATTTTGGAGATTAATCTTCTGTCAATTACTTCATTTGCAAATATTTTCTCCCATTCTAGCCCTCAGAAACTTTAGGATGAAATAAGGAAAGAAGCAGGTAAACATTAAGTATAGTATATATTGATTTATGTAATATTAAGTAATTGTTAGATCACTGAGCAAAGCTACCATTTTAAAATTGTGTTATGTCATCTTGTTCTCTTTAACTTTAAATCCATATCCTAAGCTAAAAAGCCACAGAATTATATTTGTAAATAAATATACAACTTAAAATTCAAAATTGGAGTATCAATAATAAAAACTAACCACCATATGGTGCTATTACAGGCATAGCACTATTCAATGGGTTCTACAAATGTTAATACACTGAATTCTCACAATGATCCTCTGATGATGAACTACTAATATTTTCATCTTTCAGAGGAAGAAACTGAGTCACTAAGATGCTAAATAGCTTAGTGATTGAGCCCTCTGGCTCCCTAAACCAAATTCCTAGTGAAGGGAATTGAGTGAAAGAGGAGTGACTTGTTCAAATAAAAATAATTCTACATTGCAAAATTGATGTTTAAATCTTCCAAATATTCACAAACACAAGACAACTAAATGTATAAGACAAAAAACATTAGTTTAAGAAAACTATGAATTTTGAAAATAAAGAAATTATAGGCATTTTTCTGATGAAGTACCTACTTCAAGCCATTATGGACTAATATGCTAGAAAGAGTTAGTTTATGTAGCAGATTTCTTTCAAAATGGGATATAGGTAAGAAAAATAAGATAAGGAGGGAAGACTAGTAGAGGGAGAAAGGGTAATTAACCTTTCTTGACAATTTGACCTGGAACTGGCGTTAAGATATGATTTACCTTAAGAAAATAAATTTGTCACCTGGAACAGTTAATGTTGATTATCAAACTGTTCTATAATGTATTTAAATTTATTTTTGCATTGGTTCTGACACTGATACAGGTAATATATGCAGTTTCTAAAACTTCATTTAGTTATTCAATAAATATCTGTTAGACACCCATGATGTACCAGGTATTAGGTACTTGAGATATATCAGTGAAACAATAGGCAAAGAACCCTGGCCTTAACAGAAATCAAAGCCTATTAGAGGGAGATATAAAATATAACTATATAATATGTTAGAAGTTGAGCAGTGCCATGGGTAAAGGAAGAGCAGAGTGTGAGGGGTTGGAGGCTTTAGGGGAAGTGGGATGGTTGTAGGTTTAAACAGAGTATTAGAATAAGTGTTATTGAGAAGGTGACATTTGAACTTAGCTTTGAAGATGGAGAGGGATTTAGCCATACAGAAAGCTGGGGGGAGAATATTCCAACCAAAGGAAACAGCCAGTGTAAAAGCCCTCAGGAGGAACTACCTGTGGTGAGTGAGTGAAGGGGAGAATAGCAAGACAGGAGGTCAGAAAGATAAGAGGGAACAGGTCCACTGTATGGGCTTTGGTTTTCTTAGAGAAATTTGGAGCCATTGGAAGGTTTTGAGCAGGAAAATGAGATGATCTGATCTATATTTATCTTAATGATGTCACTCTGGATGTTGTATTGGGAACAGATTGCAGGAGTGGAAGAGTGGAAGCAGAGAGAATAATCAAGAGGCTATTACAATAATCCATATTGGATATGATTGTGGCCCGGGTAGAAGCAGAAGAAGTGGTAATCATGGTTATTTTCTGAAGGGAGAGCCTACAAGAATTCCTGATGGATGGGACATAGGGTGTGAACAAGAAAAGTTGAAGATGTCAACAAAACATTTGGTCTGAGGAGTGAGCAGCAAAGAAAGTGGAGTAGAAAGACCCTGAGCTCACCTCCCCCCACAGGTATACCAAGATCACAAAAAGGTGCAGAGCAACCATCAGTGAAAGAGACTGAAACTTACCAAAAAAGATCTACAACTAAAGGCATGAAGAAAGAACAATGAAACAGGTAGGAGGTGTGGACCTGTGATATGATCAAATCCCATAAACCGCAGGTGGGTAACCCACAAATTGGAGAACAGTTATATTGCAGACGTTCTCCCATAGGAATAAGAGTTCTTAGGCCCATATCAGGCTTCCTATCTTGAGAGTCCAGCACCAGGAAGAGGAGACCCAAGAGCATATGGCTTTGAAGGCCAATGGGGCTTAATTGCAGGCACTCCAAGGGATTGAGGGAAAGAGAGACTTCACTCTTAAAGAATGCCCACGAAATCTCACCTACACAGGAACCAAGAGCAAAAGCAGGAATTTGGTGGGAGCCTGGATCAGAGCTACCTGCTACAGTTGGAGGGTATCCTGGGGAGTTTGTGGCTCACCCTGGGGACATAGACACTGGTGAGGGACATATTAGGGAGCATTCATCTGTGTGAGACCTCCTGGTGGCTGACATACTGGGTCATTAGCACCAAAACCTAGCCACATCCAACAGCCTGTAGTCTCCAGTGCTGGGACGCCTCAGGCAAAACAAGTATCTGGGTGGGGACACAACTACACCCATCAGCAGACAGGCTGCCTAAAGATGTTCTGAGCCAACAGCCACCTCAGGACATGACCTTAGACACAGCCCTGCCCACCAGAGGGCCAAGGCCAAACTCCACCCACCAGTGGGCAGGCACTGACCCCTCTAACCAGGAACATGCACAAGCATCTAGAACAGCCCTGCCCACCAGGGGGCAGACACCAGAAGTAAGAAAGGTACAACCCCACAGCCTGCAGAACACAAAGCAGGCCAGAACCTACCCTGGAAAGAGCTGGTCCCTGGCTCATGTGTGAAAACAAGGGAGTGTACTGCTGGGACACATAGGATCTCCTACAAAGAACAACTTCTCCAAGGTTGAGAAATGTAACTAACGTACCACATACATAAAAATACAAACAGCAGGGCCTCCCTGGTGGCGCAGTGGTTGAGAGTCCACCTGCCGATGCAGGGGATACGGGTTCGTGCCCCGGTCTGGGAGGATCCCATATGCCGCGGAGCGGCTGGGCCCGTGAGCCATGGCCGCTGGGCCTGCGCGTCCGGGGCCTGTGCTCCGCAACGGGAGAGGCCACAACAGTGAGAGGCCCGCATACCACAAAAAGAAAAAAAAAAAAAAAAAAAGAAAAAAAAAATACAAACAGCAACTTGGATAACATGAGGTGGCAGAGGACTATGTTCCAGATGAAAGAGCAAGATAAAACCTCAGAAGAAGAACTAAGTGTCTACCCAAGAAAGCATAATGATCACAAAGATGATCAAAGAACTCAGGAGGAGAATGGATGGACAGAGTGGGAAGTTAGAAGTTTTTAACAATGAGTTAGAAAATATAAGGAGCAACCAAACAGAGTTGAAGAATACAATAACTGGAATGAAAAATACACTAGAAGGAATCAGTAATAGACTAAATGATGCAGAAAAACAGATAATTGAGCTGGAAGACAGAGTAGTGGAAATCACTCCTGCAGAACAGAAAAAAGAAAAACGAATGAAAGAAAGGAGGACAGTTTAAGAGACCTCTGGGACAACATCAAGCACACTAATATTTGCATTATAGGGGTCCCAGAAAGAGAAGAGAGAAAGGGCCTGGGAAAATATTTAAAGAGATAATAGCTGAAAACGTCCCTAATGTGGGAAAGGAAACAGTCACCCAAGTCTGGGAAGTGCAGAGAATCCCATACAGGATTAATTTAAAGAGGGACATCCCAAGGCACCTTATAATCAAAATGATGAAAATTAAAGTTAAAGAGAGACTATTAAATGCAACAAGGGAAAAACAACAAATAACATACAAGGGAACTCCATAAGGCTATCAGCTGATTTTTCAGCAGAAACTCTGCAGGCCAGAAGTGAATGGCATAGTATATTTAAAGAGATGAAAGGGAAGACCTACAACCAAGACTACTCTATCCAGCAAGGCTCTCCTTCAGATTTGATGGAGAAATCAAAAGCTTTAAAGACAAGCAAAACCTAAAAGATTTCAGCACCACTAAAACACCTTTACAAAAAATATTAAAGGAAATATTCAAGGTGAAAAAGAAAAGGTCACAACTAGAAAGAAGAAAATTATGGAATGAAGAACTCACCAGTAAAGGCAAACATACAGTAAAGGTAGGGAATCATCCACACACAAACTAGTAGGGAGCTTAAAAGACAAAAGTAGTAAACTCATCTGTATCCACAATAGGTAGCTAAGGAATACATAAAATAATAAGATGTAATATGATATCAAAAACAGTAATTGTGAGTGAAGGAGAGTACAAATGGAGTATATTTAAAATGTATTTGAAATTAAGAGATCAGCAACTTAACACAATCACGTATGTGTGTGTGTATATATATATATATGTGTGCATATATATATATATATACATATATATGTATGTATGTGTATATATATAGATAGATAGATAGAGAGAGAGAGAGAGAGAGAGATAGACTCTTATACTGAAACCTCATGGTAACCACAAGACAAATATCTATGGTAGATATACACATAAAAAAGAAAAAGGAATCCAGACATAACACTAAAGATAGTCATCAAATCAAAAGAAAAGAGAACAAAAGTAGAAAGAGGAACAAAAGACCTACAAAAACAAATCTAAAACAATTAACAAAATGGTGATAAGAACACACATATCAATAGTTAAATGTAAATGGACTAAATGCTTCGACCATAAGACATAGACAGGTTGAATGGATACAAAAACAAGACCTCTATATATGTTGCCTACAAGAGACTGACTTCAGATCTAAAGACACATACAGAATGAAAGTGAGGGGTTGGAAAAAGTTACTCATGCAAATGGAAATCAAGAGAAGGCCGGAGTAGCAATATTTATATCAAACAAAATAGACTTTAAAATACAGACTGTTACAAGACACAAAGAAGGACACTACATAATGAGTAAAGGATCAACCCAAGAAGAAGATATAACAATTATAAATATGCATGCAACATAGGAGCACCCCCATATATAAGGCAAATGTTAACAGACATAAAGGAGAAATTGACAGTAACACAATAATAGTGGGATATTTCAACGCTCCACTTACGTCAATGGACAGGTCATCCAGACAGAAAATAAATAAGGAAACACAGGCCTTAATTCACACTTTAGACCAGATGGACTTAATTGATATTTATAGAGCATTCCATCTGAAAGCAGCAGAACTCACATCCTTTTCAAGTGCACATGGAACATTCTCACAGATAGATCACATGCTGGACCACTAAGCAAGCCTCAGGAAATTTAAGAAAATTTCAGTCATATCAACCATCTTTTCTGACCTTAACAGTATGAGGCTTGAAACCAACTACAAGAAAAAACTGCAAAAAACACAAACATGTGGAGGCTAAACAGTATGCTTCTAAACAACCAATGGATCACTGAAGAAATCAAAGAAGAACTCAAAACATACCTAGAGACAAATGAAAACAAAAACAAGACAATCCAAAACCTATGGGATGCAGCAAAAGCAGTTCTGAGAGGGAAGTTTATAGAGATACAAGTTTACCTCAGGAAACTAGAAAAATCTCAAATAAACCACCTAAACTTACACCTAAAGCAACTAGAGAAAGAAGAACAAACAAAACCCAAAGTTCATAAAGATCAGAGACATAATAAATGAAATAGAGTCTAAGACAACAATGGAAAAGATCAATGAAACTAAAAGCTGGCTCTTTGAAAAGATAAACCAAATTGATAAACCATAGGGCAGACACATCAAGAAAAAAAGGGAGAAGGCCCAGATGAATAAAATTAGAAATGAAAAAGGAGAAGGGACAACCGACACACCAGGAAAAAAAGGGATCATAAGAAACTACTATGAGCAACTATACACCAAAAAAATGGACAACCTAGAAGAAATGGACAAATTCTTAGATAGGTACAATCTCTTAAGACTGAAACAGGAAGAAATAGAAAATATGAACAGACCAATTGCCCGTACTGCAATTGTATCAGTAATTTAGAAACTACCAACAAAAAAATGTCCAGGACCAGATGGTTTCACAGGTGAATTCTACCAAACATTTATAGAAGAGTTAAAACGTATCCTTCTGAAAATATTCCACAAAAAATGCACATGAAGGAACACATCTGAACTCATTTCATGAGGCTCCCATCTTCTTGATACCAAAACCAGACAAAGATAAAACACAAAATAGAAAATTCCAGGCCAATTGGTACAAAAATCCTCAACAATATACTAGCAAATCAAATCCAACAATACATTAAAAGGATCACACACCATGATCCAGTGGGCTTTATCCCAGGGATGCAAGGATTTTTCAATATCTGCAAATTAATACACCACATTAACAAATTGAAGGATAAAAACAATTTGATCATCTAGATAGATGCAGAAAAAGGTTTTGATAAAATTCAGCATCCACTTATGATAAGAACTCCAGAAAATGGGCATAGAGGGAACATAACTCAGCATAATAAAGGTCATATATGACAAACCCACAGCTAACATCATACTCAGGGATGAAAAGCTGAAAGCATTCACTCTAAGGTCAGGAACAAGACAAAGATGCCCATCCTTGCCACTTTTATTCAACATAGATTCGGAAGTCCTAGCTACAGCGATCAGAAAGGAAGAACAAATAAAAGGAATCCATATTGGAAAGGAAAAAGTAAAACTATCACTGTTAGAGCAAAAAATTTTACAGTTTGCATGGAAACACAGAAGACCACAAATAGCCAAAGCAATCTGGAGAAAGGAAAACAGACCTGGAGGAATCAGGCTCCCTGACTTCAGACTATAGTACAAAGCTACAGTAATCAAAATGGTATGGTACTGGCACAGAAACAGAAATATAGATCAGTGGAACAGGATAGAAAGCCCAGAGATAAACCCATGCACCGATTCACACCTAATCTATGATGAATGAGGCAAGAATATACAATGGAGAAAAGACAGTCTCTTCAATAAGCAGTACTGGGAAAATTGGACAACTAAATGTAAAAGAATGAAATTACAACATTCTCTAATACCATATACAAAAACAAACTCAAAATGGATTAAAAACCTAACTGTAAGCCCGGGTACTATAAAACTCTTAAAGGAAAACATAGGAAGAACGCTCTTTGACAAAAATCGCAGCAAGATCTTTCATGATCCACCTCCTGGGGAAATAAAAATAAAAACATAAATAAACAAATGGGACCTAATTAAACTTTAAAGCTTTTATACAGCAAAGGAAACTACAAACAAAAGAAAACCACAGCCCATAGAATGGGAGAAAATATTTGCAAATGAAGCAACTGACAATGGATTAATCTTCAAAATATGCAAACAGCTCATGCAGCTCAATATCAAAAAAACCAACAACCCAATCAAAAAATGGGTGGAAGATCTAAATAGACATTTTTCCAAAGAAGACAAACAGATGGCTAAAAAGCACATGATAAGTTGTTCAATATCGCTAATTACTAGAGAAATGTAAATCAAAACTACAATGAGGTATCACCTCACACTGTTCAAAACAGCTATCATCAAAATGTCTACAAATGGGGCTTCCCTGGTGGTGCAGTGGTTGAGAGTCTGCCTGTCGATGCAGGGGACATGGGTTTTTGCCCCGGTCTGGGAAAATCCCACATGCCGCGGAGCAGCTGGGCCTGTGAGCCATGTCTGAAGCCTGTGCTCTGCAATGGGAGAGGCCACAACAGTGAGAGGCCCACGTACCCACCCCCCCAAAAAAATGTCTACAAATGATAGATGCTGACGAGGGTGTGGAGAAAAGGGAACCCTCCTACACTGTTGGTTGGAATGTAAACTGGTACAGCCACTATGGAGGACAGTATGGAGGTTCCTTTAAAAACTGAAAACAGAAGTACCATATCATCCAGCAATCCCACTCCTGGGCATATATCTGGAGAAAACCATAATTCGAAAAGGTACATGCACCCCAGTTTCATTGCAGCACTATTTACAATAGCCACGATGTGGAAGCAACCTAAATGTCCATCGACAGAGGAATGGATAAAGAAGATGTGGTACATATATACAATGGACCATTACTCAGCCATGAAAAAGAATGAAATAATGCCATTTGCAGCAACATGGGTGGGCCTAGAGATTGTCATACTGAGTGAAGTAAGTCAGACAGTGAAGGGCAAATATCATACAATATCACAACAGTACAAATGAACTATTTACAAATCAGAAACAGAGTCACAGATGTAGAGAACAAACTTATGGTTACCAGTGGGGGAATGAAGGGGAGGGATAAATTGGGAGATTGGGATTGATATATACACACTACTATATATGAAATATTGAATAGATAACTAATAAGGACCTACTGTATAGCATAGGGAACTCTACTCAATACTCTGTAATGGCCTATATGGGAAAAGAACCTAAAATCGAGTGGATATATGTATATGTATAACAGATTTACGTTGCTGTACACCTGAAACTAGCACAACATTGTAAATCAACTATACTCCAATAAAAATTAAAAACAAAACAAAACAAAGGAGGGTGGGGAGACAGGCAAATTAGTAGGTAGGTGTGTAGATAATCCTTGCTTCACTGTTCCCCCAGCCTTCATTGTTCATTCCATTTCATGTCTCCTCCCATCTTTATGCTAAATGTTTAGTATTTTCGGAAGGCATTGTGAATGTGAGCAAATTGAGGATTCAGGGAGGGGAAGGGGAATAATTAGTTGTGAAGTGATACTGTAAGCAGAACTGTGAAGAAAATTTGAATGTATTTATTTCTTAAAAAAAAACCTTTAAAGATATGAAGAAAAAAAGTGTCACTGTTTGCAGATGACATGATACTATGCATAGAAAATCCTAAAGATGCCACCAGACAACTATTGATACTAGAACTCATCAATGAATTTTGTAAAGTTGTAGGATACAAAATTAATATACAGAAATCTGTGCATTTCTATATGCTAACAACAAACTATCAGAAAGAGAAATTAAGGAAAGAATTCCATTTACCATTGCATCAAAAAAATAAAATACCTAAGAATAAACCTACCTAATGAGGCAGAAAGTTCTGTATTCTAAAAACTATAAGACGCTGATGAAAGAAATTGATGATGACACAAACAGATGGAAAGATATACTATGTTCTTGGATTGAAAGAATCAATATTGTTAAAATGACTATACTACTCAAAGGCAATGTACAGATTCAATGCAATCCCTATCAAATTACCAATGGTGTTTTTCACAGAACTAGAACAAAAATATTTTTAATCTGTATGGAGGCACAAAAGACCCTGAATAGCCAAAACAATTTTGAGAAAGAAGAATGGAGCTGGAGGAATCACGTTTCCTGACTTCAGACTATACAACAAAGCTACAGTAATCAAGACATTCTGTTACTGGCAGAAAAACAGGCACATAGATCAATGGAACAGTATAGAAATCCCAGAAATAAACCCACACACCTATGGTCTATTAATCTACGACAAATGAGGCAAGTATATACAATGGAGAAAAGACAGTGTCTTCAATAAGTGAGCTGGGAAAACTGGACAGCTATGAGTAAAAGAATGAAATTGAAATATTCTCTAATACCATATACAAAAATAAACTCAAAATGGATTCAAAAGCTAAGAAAGACCGGATACTATAAAACTTCTATAGGAAAACACAGGCAGAACAGTGTTTGATACAAATCGCAGCAATACCTTTTTGTATCTGTCTCTTAGAGTAATGGAAATAAAAACAAATATAAACAAATGGGACCTAATTAAATGTAAAATCTTTTGCACAGCAAAGGAAACCATAAACAAAATGAAAAGACAACCTACAGAATGGGAGAAACTATTTGCAAATGATGTGACCAATAAGGCATTAATTTCCAAAATATACAAAGAGCCTACACAGCTCAATATAAACTAAACTAGACTCTATGACTCATTTTCCCTAACTATAAACCCCTTTAAAGAGATAATACATGTGAAGTACTTAATAGTGTCTAGTATTTAGTTAGTGTCCAGCAATTGTAGTAGTTGTTACATTTTTTAGCTGGGAATTATGGAAATGGAAGGAATTCAGAATTCAGAAAGGACATAACATGGGTCTATTTTGTTTTATGTTTTTTGTCTTTTGTTTCTCAAATCATGAAGTTTTCTAGAAATCAAATAATTTGATATAGAAGACCATGCTATTTGAACAGGCAGAACATGACTCTGAAGTAGAACACCATATAGTGGAAAGAACCTAGAGCAGGAGCTGGCAGACTTCTGATGTGGTCTCCGATTAGCTACTAATTAGTTACTAGATAAGCCACAAATAACTCTGGACAGGCTTTCTCTTTTGGAAAATGGAGATTAAAAGATAACATCTTGAGAACAGAAATGAAAGGATACACACTATAAATAAAAGCATGATAATAAAATAGTCTTTTAATTGATCTTTTCATGAAGTTAAAAATTATTTTGAAAAATGATTTATCACTAGGATCCCCCTGTCTACCTTATCAACTATGGTTTAAATATGTATTTTCATATCTTGTACTGGCATATATATGAATGGTGTAATGTGTTAAATAGTATAAAGACAGTGTTGTATGCTTGTAAATGTGGGATAAGTTAACATTTGAGGCACTGCTTATTTCTGGATCTTGTGAAATGCTTTTTCCCCAAAAAGTCTTGCCAGGAACCACTACTCCTGTCTTTAAAACATTTAAATAAGTTGAGTAACCAAAGGCAAGTTCCAACTTAGGATCCTATTTACATTTGTGTTATTGTTACTGCATACTGATCACAACCACTATTACTCCCCATAAACAAATAATTTGTGAATAGGAAAAAAAATCGAGAACAAAGTTTTCTCACAGACAATACAGGCTGTGGTGTTTAGCAGAAGGCATTCCACGGAAACTGGTGAAGAAGTGAAGTAAAAGCAATGAGAAATGTAGTATAGAAAAGCTTATATAAAATAGATAACTAATAAGGACCCACTATATAGCACAGCGAACTCTACCTAGTACTCTGTAATGGCCTATATGGGAAAAGAATCTAGAAAAGAGTGTATATATGTATATGTATAACTGATTCACTTTGCTGTAACCTGAAACTAATACAACATTGTATATCAACTATGAGCCAATAAAAAGTTTAAAAAAAAAAACCTTTCAGTCAGCTGCTAACCAATGATAGATTCATTGACTAAGGCTACTGTTCAGAGGAATTATATGACCATTGTCCATCCCACAACCTGAAATCTAAATTTGTTTGGGAATAAACTGTGAATTCAAGGTCTTTGCTAGGTGCTGGGGCAAAAGAAAGACATGAGCACTGCCGTTGAGGAGCTTACAATACAGCCCAACAAATGTTAGGAGAAAGACAGTGTTTTGTGGGGACACTTTTGTTATCCCTCTACTTCACTAAAATCTTTTCAAACGTTTTGGCATCTTTAAAACTATCTCCTTGCAAGTAGTGCAAGGAGACTTATTTTTTAAGTGAGTTGAGGAAAGAGAACTGGCCAGTGATTTTTGGAGTTTGGAGCTCCCAACTCCAAAAATCTGTGAGATTCTTATAAAAGGAACTCAAGAATACACATCCATTTTGAGTGATGTTACAGCATGGGGTTTAAATGTAGCCTAACTGAGTTTAAATTCTAGCCCTGCCACTTACTAATTCTGCAAACTTGGAAAGATACTTAACATCATTTTGCCTCAGTTTCCTCATCTAAAAAATGTGAGGAATACCAGTAGACTTCCTACTTAGGGTTATCATAATAGTCCAATAGATTAATGTAAATGAAGCCCTTAGATCAGTGCTTAGCACAGAATAGTCTTCAAAACTTATTTTTTAAATGAGTTGAGGAAAGAGAACTGGCCAGTGATTCTTGGAGTTTGGAGCTCCCAACTCCAAAAATCTGTGAAATTCTTATAAAAGGAAATAAAGAATGCACATACATAAGCACAACCAAGAGGTTATAAAAAGTCACAATAATTTCTCAAACTGAGAAAACAGTATGATCAAGCTTTACTATTAAAATGAAATTTATGCATATGTTTTTCTGTTGATACATGATGTAAAAAAGGCTAGATCAATGTTCACTAAATATTAAGGGTGTATTTGGGATGGGTAGTTAAAATATAGGCTTTTTCACATAAATAAAACTCATTCTGCAGGGGACTCAAAGAAACAGGTGGTCATCCTACAAAAGTGCTAAAATTGTTATTCAGCAAGAGGCCTCTGACTGTTAAACAGGAGAGATAAACCAGAAGTGATTTTTAAAAATGAGCTCCAAATAGATAGTCAGCAGGGCACATATTCCAAATTACAAGAATAGATTTGCAACTGATCTGGTTCTTTCATGGGCAACTCCATGTATAGGTGTACTGGAATGAAGAAAAGAATGAGATATATACATATATGTGTGTGTATATTTTTTAAATTCTACACTTTCTTCCTTTTTGTTTTTTCTTTTTTTTAAATTTATTTATTTTATTATTTATTTCATTTTTGGCTTTGTTGGGTCTTCGTTGCTGCGTGCGGGCTTTTCTCTAGTTGAAGAGAGCAGGGGCTACTCTTCATTGCGGTGCGTGGGCTTCTCATTGCAGTGGCTTCTCTTGTTGTGGAGCATGGGCTCTAGGCACACAGGCTTCAGTAGTTGTGGCTCGCAGGCTCTAGAGTGCAGGCTCAGTAGTTGTGGCGCACGGGCTTAGTTGCTCCGCGGCATGTGGGATCTTCCTGGACCAGGGCTTGAACCTGTGTCCCCTGCATTGGCAGGTGGATTCTTAACCACTGAGCCACCAGGAAAGCCCCAGAATGATATTTTAAAAAAAATTTTTTTAATGATTCTCCTAATAACCATTGACCTATAGTATTTCATAGGCTATTCCAGTAGAAACCAAACCTCCCACCATAAATAAAAATGGCAACCTAACCACAGCTGATGCTGGTTGGAATGCCAGAAACCATTTGACTCTCAAGATTTGACCAAACTGATCTTTGAAACTAAAATTTTCCATCCCTACCTCTTGCTGTAATGATTACCATTTAAAAATAGCTTGTGTTCTAACACTTCCTATTTTTCCCAGTTATAACAAAATCAAAATCTAAAGGAAATTAATTGCAACAATTTCTATAGGAAACATATGGGCTTTCCATTCAATGTAAATTTTTTAGAAACATGAAATTTGCTGGTGAAAAGTTTTCAGTGTTATTTTACAAACCATTATAACTTACTTGATGGATGATAAAAACTGCAAGCAATATTATCACAGAGGACAAAACAGAGTGAGTTTTCTTTTGTCAGTTTTCAGGTCAATTCATCAAATATAATTTTGTCAGACTAAGCTCTGGGTAATGTGCTACGTGCTGAAGATAAAAAGGTAAAAGGTAATATCAATACTGAATGATATCTAAATAGAACATGTATAGGTGTAAAACTCGTATGAAAAAGGAAAAGATCTGTTCTAACATTGTCAAGGAAGAGTTGGTTTTAAAGGGGAATAAGAGTGTGTCGTAAGGACAAGGAGGAAGCAGTACCTGTGCCAAGGAAGAAGAAACAGCATGTGCAAAGACAAAAATGGAGACTGAAAACAGCATTGATACAGTTAAGTGCAACTGTTGGTATATAATAAAGGTTATAACATGTTCACTGGGTTATTTTTTTCTTAACTAAACTGTGTCTGGAAGAAAGAAAAAGTGATTTTTTTCTTTCCCTTTGGTTAAATAATAAGCAATGAAATAGAAAGATTTTTGTTAACAGTTATATTCTTATTGTGGCCAGGCACAGTCTAGAACAGCATTGTCTAATAGAAATATAATGCCAACCACATATATGTTTAAATTTCCTATTAGTCTCATTTTAAAAAGTAAAAAATTCACAGGTAAAATTAATTTTAATAATATATTTTCCTTAATCCAATTATGCAAAATATTATAATTTCAACTTATCAATATAATCAATATGAAAATGATCAATGAGGCATTTTACATTTTTATATTAAATCTTTGAAATCCTGTATATACTTTACACTTACAGCACATCTCAATTCACATGTTAATTTGTTATTAGAAATATTCAATCTGTACTTAGATTTCAAAAAATTTATAGTTGAAAAAGTAGATTCACATAACTCAAGTTTCCCAAACATATGTAGACATTATGCAGTAACTGAATTGAGTATCAGTTTTTAAATTTAAAATTAAACACAACTAAAATTCAGTTACTCAGTTGTAGTAGCCACATTTCAAGGGCTCATCAGGCTTGTTCAAGTGGCTACTGCAGTTGAACAACCCAGTTCTAGAATAAATGTTAGGTCAAATCTCTAGCCTGAAATTACTATTACAAAAATCAAATCAGTAAGCAGACTATCAGGTTGGTAATGAGGTACTAATATTAGGCATTTTGGATTACGTTTCATCTCTCCCTTGTTGGTCCATGTCTACTCGGACAAAATACAGATGAGAAAAAATAGTGAGGGTATCTGGAAAAGATCTTGCAATCAGCAAGGAGACTGAGGTTAATTGGAAGAAGCTTAAGAGTTCATGATATAAAAGCAGAACGTTCCTAATATTGACTTACTAGGCCTTAACCCTGTTACTGAAGTAAATAAATAGATTCAAGTAGTAGACAGACTCTGAAAGGGTCAGAGAGAAAGAGTCTGGTCATAATAAGGGTGGATAGTTCTCTTGCCTTCTCACTACACTCACCCAAAAAACATCCACTATAAACGAAACCCCAAAATATAAAAAACAAGTTCTTATATTTTTCCAAAAGCAAAAAAAATCTTTTGTTCTACTTAGGCCAAGTTATAGACATGCTTCTTTCACAAAGTCATAGGTAAAAATATGAAAGACTAAACTAATTGTTACATTTCAAAGAGCATTATTTCATAAATACTTCTATTTTATGGAAGAGAGTTCCTCCAGGAATATTAAGCAAGTATTCACGATTCACCCAGGAAATTCCATTATTTATTTACCAAATCTCTTTTGAGTGACTATTATATTTTAGGCACTGTGCTAGGCAAAGAAATTTCAGCAGTGAACAAGAAACACCTGCCCGCACGGAATGTGTGATAAGAGCTGTCAGAGGAAAGGTACTATGATGGGAGCATGCTGGAGTAGGTTGCCAGATTTAGCAAATGAAAATACAGGATGTCAAATATTGAATGGGGCATAGTTATACTAAAAATTATTTGTTATTTATCTGAACTTCGAACTTAGTTGAGTATCCTCTCTTTTATCTGGCAAACCTACATTAGAGGGACAACTTGGAAGTGGAGATAGTGTGAATGGAGAGAAAGGAAGGCTTCCTGGGCATAGCAGGGAATAGTCAGGAAAAAATCATTCCAGGTGGAAACAATGCAATGCAAACTAAGTCCCAAGGCCACTGTCAAATCTAGGAACTGACAGAAGCAAAGTAATTGGGGTAAGGAAGAAGGAAAACGAAAGAGGAGGAATGTTGATGAAAGATATGCCTGAGAGAAAAACAGAAGAAACTCTTGTAAAGAGTTTATACTTTATCATAAGATGAGTGCGGTTCCACTAAAGAACTTTAAGCAGCCTGTCTTGGCTACAGTGTGAACAATGGACTACAGTCATACTGGCAGGATAACTGACAGACCAGAACAAAGGCAATAGAAAGACCCATTAGTAACACCGTAACTTGAGATGGCAGCGAAAGAGGCAATTGCAAAGGGGATAGAGGACTGAGAGTGAGGAAAACCAGGAGAAGCATTAGGGAAATCAAATGAAGAAAGGTCAACAAGTCAAATATTTTTTGAGGAGGTAAGATAAGGACAGAGAAGTGATGCCTAGGTTTAGCCGTAAGGAAATCACCAGTGAGCTTTGGCAGGGGCAGCCTCAGAGGAATGATTTTGAGGCCAAACTAGGTCACAGTTGTCTGAGCAGAAGGTGATGCTGGACTAGGGACCAGCTGGGGCAACGGAAGGATCCCACTTCCTCTTTGCCCTTTTAACAGGTAAGGGTCAGGATAGGAGTAGAGTTTGGGGGCGGAACGACCTGTGTCCTAATCTGGCGGAACAGCCAGCGGGCTGATCGCTAGGGGCCAATCCTTTCCTAGAGGCCTTGATTGACAGAGCCGCGCGCCAAAGACTGAGCTTGAACGGGAGGCCATGACTCACAAGGGGCGGAATTCCAGGGCACTAACCCGGAACGGTTTGGGACTCGATTTCCTTTGTGAGGAAGACCTAGGGCGGGCCCTCTGCTAGAATGGCAGTATCCTCCGGGCCAATGGACGAACCTCGTTAAACGAGCGGCAGCCGCGCCAGCCAATGGTTTAGCGGTAGGAGGCGGGCGAAGTCAGTGGGCGGGGAATTAATGAAGCGTCTTTTTGCCACCCTACCCTCACACACCCCAGAGGCGAGCGTGGGGAGGTTCAGCGAGCTTGGGGAGGTTCGGCGAGCGTGGGGAGGTTCGGCGAGCGTGGGGAGGTTCCGCCAGCGTCGTAGGTGAGCCGTTGCGTCGCGGAGGAGGCTACTAGGGAAGTGGAGGCTCCGCGGCCGGTGGGTGCTAGCGTGGCAGCGTCAGGTAGCTGCCCCCCCCGCTGCCGGCTCTGGACCTGGCCCTGCGGCGTAGCAGACTACGACGTTCAGGAGAAATACCAGTCGCAGCTGCCGCCTGACCTGGGAGGGTAGGGAGGGCTCAAGCCGCTGAAACAAGGCTGCGAAAGTTTTTCGGCCGCCCAGTCGCGACTCTAGTTTAATTTGAGGAGCGGGGACTCTTCCAGGTTGCCCCACATCCTACCAGGTGCAGCCGTTGCCCTGTGGCCGAGTCATGGGCGCGCCCCCTACTCCTGGCTGGCCTCCCAGGAATTCAGCCTTCCTGGATCCTCCCAAGGGGCTGCTCCAAAGGAAGAGGTGGGGAGTGAGAGATACTTTATTAATATGATAACCAGCGACACTTAAGTAAACTTTAATCATTTACCTACCACAACTTATAGAGAAGAGCGTCCTATTCGGCAGGAAAGTGAATTTCCTCTAAGAATATGGTGGCAACGGTAGGGTGCGGGGTTGGAGGGAGGTGGGGAGCACACTTCCAAGAGGATTGGGGTGGGGGTTGGGGGAAGTTTGTAGACTTTGTGATGTTTTTCTTCTTGAACAGCCTAATGAGTTTACCTAAAAAAAAAGTTGGACCCAGAATTTACTGCCCGATTTAACTCAGACCTCTTACTTCTGTCTTATCGTGCAATATTTAGGAACTTCATTCTTAAGTATTAGTTCTTGAAAAAAATTGCCCAGGTATAATATGCCATTGGTGGTACACCATCTTCACAAGGCTTACCTAAGTGAACTACTTATACCTATTTCCAACCAGGAAAGAATTATTGTGAAATGGGATTTCAGGAAAATGGCTGTTCTCTGTGATTGGGCATGGAAGAACTATGAATTTTTTAGAGGTTGCAACTACTAAATTCCCTTTTGTAAAGATAGGGAAGAAAACCAATATGAAAGGGATAGTGTTTGACATCTAAAATGGCATCTTTTCATATTTTGTGAGGTGTTTAGCCCCAGCACCAAGAATATGTGCCTGGCACATAGTAGGAGTTTGATAAATATTTGAGTAAATTATTGGGTAATGGATGATGAAAATCTAAGCTGTTACATGAGTACCAAAATGTAAAGGAGAAGAGAGAAAAAAGAAATTCCTGGAAACATAGCTTAGTTTCTGTTCATGCAAGCATAGCTACCAAATTTCAACTCAAGTTTGCTTTGATTTGGGTACTGTCTTAACACTAATCAGATGTCAAAGATTTTCACACACTTAAGCCATGACTGACTGGAAACCTAAGATACATTTTGATGTCAATTTCAGTGAGGTAAAAAAATGTGTGTTAAAGTGCATTTTGTTGAGAGTTCCCTGGTAGTCTAGTGGTTAGGGTTCCGCAGTTTTACTGCTGTGACCCAAGATTCCCTGGTCAGGGAACTCCGCAAGCCGTGCCTCCCGGCCAAACATTTAAAAAAATTAAAAAATAAAGTGCATTTTGTCAATGAAATAGTTAATCAGTTTAGCATAGAACAGTCAGGGACAAAGGGATACCACTTTTGTAGGATAGAGATATGGAGTTACAAAATTGTTGGGGGGTGGAAACAGGATATGCACATAACAGCAACTGCTGCCAAAATTTTAAGAGTGTATTGACTCAAGCATAGTTTTAAAAGGATTGTTATTTTTATCATTATAAAATTGATCTCAGATTCTAAGAGCAGCAAAATCTCATTATGGATTTGTGCCTAAATTAGGATTCTCTTGACAACTGCAATCATTGTTTATTATTATGCACTTGTATTTTGCACGTTATAGTTTGTATATTATTACAGTAACATTGCCTCCATATAAAAGGTATATTGCTTGAATTTCAAAAATATGTGAATTTTCACAGATATATTTGCCTCTTATAGTAAGTTTTTTAACAAAGAATAAGTTCTTACAAGCCAACATTAAAGATTTGCTGACATTTGGTCCCAACCTAGCTATCCAACTTTGATTCCTGATACTTCTGCCATTTATTACTGTCCCTCATTATTCTATTTGTTTTTTAAGACCCAAATCAAGTGCTAATTCCTTCTCACAACCTCCCTTGATCCCACCAAAGATTTCTCCTTCTGAACACCCAGGTTATTCTGTTAATAACTTCTCGTTGCACTTTTCTTACATTCACATTATTCATCGAGTAAAGAAATATTCACTTACTATGTCCAGACTATACTAGGAAATGGATAATAGCTGGTATTTGTTAAGGGCTTAAGCTTCTTGACTGGATTATCTCATTTAATTCTCAAAACATCGTGAGGATTATTCTATTATTTTTCCCATTTATAATTTAGGAAATAAGTTTAAAAGGTTAAGTAATTTGCTTAAGATCACAGAGCTTCTAAGTGGTGGAATTAATATATAAGCCTATGTAGTCCGTATTCAAACTTGACATTTACAGTCTCCATTAAATTTTTTTCATGTAAATTTTATGTGTATGTTTTACTTAATTATAAATTATTTGATAGAAATAATATATTCATCTTTGATCCCTTATTGCTCCTAATGTAAAGTAAGTGATTATAATATAGCCTGATAGTGGAAGCATGTAGCAGGGACATTAGATTTAGATTTATGGGAACAGTGAAGGTGCTGAGGATGAATAATCACTGGCCAGATAAAAGAGCTGAGACCATGGGAATTGGGAGCATGTGCCAAAGGAATACATGTATGATAGTCCTAAGGTAGGGGTCATGAAAGCTAGAACTGGCTAGCTACTACAGTAGCCGATAGGCATAGATTGCTATTGAGCACTTGAAGTGTGGCTAGTCCAAAATACTCACTGGATTTTGAAGACTTAGTAGAAAAAAAGAATGTAAAATGTCTCGATTGCTTTTTATATTGTTTAAATATTGAAGTAATAATATTTTAGTATATTAGTTTAAATAACGTATCATAATTAATTTTTACCTGTTTCTCTTTACTTTTTTTTTAATGTGGCTACTAGAGGATTTAAAATTATATATGTGACTCTCATTATATTTGTATGGGACAGCACTGATCCAGAATTTAGAGGAATTTCAGAATGACATACTGTGTGTGCCCATACTGACGTGTATTGGAGAGGGTGGGTTGGGAAAGTATGTTTGGGGTTAGTATTGGAGGTGATAAAATTGGCAAAGGTAGATATGAAGATATATAGGTAGGACTCAGGGTTTGTAATAGGGAGAGAGAAAGACTAGGGAGAGTAAATTTACCTCTGAAATGTGTACAAAGCCTTTGAAAGGTTTTAAGCACTCAATACATATTTGTTGAATGAAGCATTGTGTCTTAATCACTCAATCGTAATGGATGTTTCCAATGTATATTCCTAGTTCAATCCTAATTCTAATAAAGATATGGCTAGCTGTCTAAAGACTTACAAGAAAGTTTGGTTCTCTAAAGAGAGCAGTCCATTTCTACTTAAGTCTAAATTGACTTAGCTTGTATTCCTTTGATTTATTCCCAACACATAGGAGTGTGAATTGGTTCTTACAATTAGACATATTCCTTTTCCACCTGACATGGCTTTCTCCTGGGCGTATTTTTCTGAAAAGAGTCCAGCTTTGTCTGTGTTGTAAGTCTTGTGGCAGATGAAGCCTTAATGATCTCTGAAGGGAAATTTCTTAGCAGCTACAACATTTGCACTCCATCTTGCCTCTCTGTACACATTTGAGCAAGTAGACTTTTAACACTGATTCTCTAGCGGGGTGCTTCTCAATACTGGCTGCAATTGAGAATCACCTGGAGAAGATTTTTTTTAACTTTATTGAAGAATAATTGGTAAATATAATTGTATATGTTTAAAGTATACAGCATGATGATCGATATACCTAATACATTATGGAATGATTACCAAGATAGAGATAATTAACACATCCATTATCTCAAATAGTTAACTCTGTGTGTGTGTATGTGTTGAGAATGCTTAATATCTGCTAGAGCACTTTTTAAACTCCCAATGCCTAGCAGTATTTTAAGATTGTTTTAATTGCTTAGAGATAGGGACTGGTTATAAGAATTTTTTAAAAGCTCCCTAGGTGATTTTTTTTTTTTTTTTTCTTTTTGCGGTATGTGGGCCTCTCACTGTTGTGGCCTCTCCCGTTGCGGAGCACAGGCTCCGGATGCGCAGGCCCAGCGGCCATGGCTCACGGGCCCAGCCGCTCCGCGGCATATGGGATCCTCCCAGACCGGGGCACGAACCCGTATCCCCTGCATCGGCAGGCGGACTCTTAACCACTGCGCCACCAGGGAGGCCCTCCCTAGGTGATTTTGATGTGCTGTAGATCTGTACTAATATATGCTATTGAGTTCTTAGAATGTGTTTAGTAAAAAGTGAGATGTGCTCTAACTGTAAAATATACACTGGATTCAAAGACTTAGTAGCAAAACAAGAATGGAAACTCCCTCATTAATCATTTTTACATTGACCATATATTGGAAAGATAATATATTGAATTTATGGGGTTAAATATGTTAAAATTAATTCTACATTTTTTTTTTGGTTTTGTTTCATTTTTGCTTTTCTGAGGCTACTAGAAGATTTTAAATTACATGTGTGGATCCCTATTTGTATTGGTGTAGTCCAAGGACCAGCAACATCAACATCATTTGGGAATCTGTCAGAAATGTAGAATCACTGGTCCCACTCCAGACCTACTGAATCAGAATCTCTCTTTTTTTTTTTTTTTTTTGGTACGCGGGCCTCTCACTGTTGTGGCTTCTCCCGTTGCGGAGCACAGGCTCCGGACGCGCAGGCTCAGCGGCCATGGCTCACGGGCCCAGCCGCTCCGCGGTACGTGGGATCTTCTGGGACCGGGGCACGAACCTGTGTCCCCTGCATTGGCAGGCGGACTCTCAACTATTGCGCCACCAGGGAAGCCCAAGAATCTCATTTTAATAAGCGCTCCAGATGATTCAAATACATAAGGTTTGAGAGACAACGTCTTTAGAATTTTTTCAATTTCATAATTTTTCTTCATTTTTTGTTGATTATTTTTCATTGTAGAGGGTGGTAAGTTTTTACATTCATGATTCCCTCTTTGTCTCTTCATTTGTCCTTTAGAATCATTCATATACATCTCATTTTTCTGTTTTCAATTTTCCTTTCATTTTTTTATAATTTTACATCTCAACATCTTCAACAGTCACTGCTTTTTAAATTAATGAATGGAATTAATATGCATTCATGTAATATGTGTAATATATAATGTGTTCATAAATACATATGTACTTTTATATATTCATATATGATCTTCTGGAAAACATCTCAAGAAATTATTAATATCAGTTACACTGGTGGTGGAGAGAGATTTTCACTTAATTTTGTTCCTTTATTTAGGTTCTCTAACCATATCTATGTATTTTACTGTTTTTGTTTTTAAAGTCAACAGAGATTTATGGGTATTGGGTTTATGGAACTTTAAAAAAATGTATTTTTCTGTAATAAAAATCTCTCATAAGTATATTTTTAATATAATGTTAATCACTTCAAAGTAAAATGAAACAGATGTGCTCTAGGCAAACAAACAGCTATATGACTGAGACAAACGACTGTATACGTGATCCCTAGAACTGGTGGTTGGTGGTGGACAGAGTGAACGAACCTGTTGGAGAGCATAGCATGTTCTTCTATAAATGTTCCTAAGTTGAAAACTGAGCTTGTGTGAGTATGTACACACACATAGACATATGTACACATTCCTTTTCTGGTTTTGTTGGCTTGCATTAACATAGTAAAATGTTGTGCTAAGCCATATTCATACTCTAATTGGGCATCATATTCCATTATGTAGCTGTAGTATAGTTTATTCATCCAATCCCTTATTGATGAATATTTATATTTTTACCATGCTTCTACCTTTTAAATATGACAGTGCTTTTTAAATGGTTCAAGAAGCTATTTAAATGGTCTGAAACATGCTGTATCTTTTGGAAACAAAAAGTCATCCTTAATGCATCCTAAGTAATTTGATATGGAATTTGATGTAACTTTAGCAATCTGTTCTATTTTTAAGGACATCTAACCTGCTGATTTTGTTTTTTAAATATATCTTTGATAACCTGCTCATCATTGGTTCATACTGCCTAAGTAGTAACATAGCCTATTTATTTAAAATTTCCTTTCAGAATTTTGTATAACTTGTTAACTGTTATGTTGTTTGGCATAGTTACAGGGTAGGTAGTTTATCTGAAGTCTTCACTTAATCTCATAAACTGCTTCTTGCCTATATTGACTTGAGCTGCCTTTTGCTTTTAAACATACGCTTTGCCCATAGCAGTTTCAGTTTTGCTAGCTGACCTTACTTGAGTTATTTTCCATTTCATTTTCTGCTCTCTTTCCCATCCCTCAATCACCGTCTTATTTTAAGTTGTATTTTTACCTCCTCTTGTTTGTTAGGCATAGTGTTATGTGTTCAGGATACTGCCTTTGGAGCAGGTGGGCTACCATCTTCCAGATCCTCATAGGGGTGGAGCAAATGGTAGAGGAAGGGGAAAGCCAAGTTTGACTGCAGTAATTCCTTGAAATATGCTGCAACTGCAACATAGGTACTAAAGAGAAGTGTATTTGGGCTGGTTTAATAATGTGTAAATCAATTTGCTTCAGTTCCTTTTTTGTGTTGCTTATAAATATAGTATTTCATGAGTATTCTTCAGTTGCCTCTAGAGAAAAGCAGAATACTTGCCCAGCCCAATTGATACCTTGAATTACATAAGGAATGTTAGGTCAGTGTAAATTAAATGTGATCCTCTAAAATTACAAGTCTTTTAGAATGTTCACTAAACTGTTGTGGGGATCAGATGTTAAAACATTCCCTTTTCTTAATTTTTATTAGGTAATATTTGAAATATGCAAAAATCATGTAGCTTTAAGTGTGCTAGTAAAGTAACTCCCTGACCACTCAAAAGAAAAATGTTCTAGTTTGTAACATTTATCCATTTCTATGTTGTAAATACTGCCATCTTGGCCAGTTTCTAGTTCGCAATATGACATTACTGAATGTGGAGTTGGGAAGAGATGTGCACAATGACCTTTGCCAGCTCACATCAGCAGGCTCCAATATACCACTAATGTTACAAAGCATAATGATAAAGACCCACAAACCTACCACTTGACCTACGAACTAGAACAATACCAATATTATTGTGGCCTTTCTGTTTCCTATGTCAAAATTATTTAAAGGTTTGCCTTTCGTGCAATAATAGTGAACCTAATTTGCTGTGTTCCAGGAACTACTCCATATTTTACTAAAACCTTTAATCCTTACAGTATCTCTATGAAGTAATAATATTATTTTACAGGTGGAATTGCACATAGGGAATTTAAATAAGGCCACACAGCTAGGAAGTGGCAGAGTCAGGATTCTAACCCAGGCAGTCTGACTGCAGAACGTGTGCTCATAACCATTACACTACACTACCTCTTTTGATGATATATTTTTTAATAGATCTTTATTGGAGTATAATTGCTTCATAATACTGTGTTAGTTTCTGTTGTACAACAAAGTGAATCAGCCATATGCATACATATATCCCCATATCCCCTCCCTCTTGAGCCTCCCTCCCATCCTCCCTATCCCACCCCTCTAGGTCATCACAGAGCACTGAGCTGATCTCCCTGTGCTGTGCTGCTGCTTCCCACTAGCTAACTATTTTACATTCGGTAGTGTATATATGTCGATGCTACTCTCACTTCACCCCAGCTTCCCCCTCCTGCCCCATGTCCTCAAGTCCATTCTCTATGTCTGCGTCTTTATTCCTGCCCTGCCACTAGGTTCATCAGTACTATTTTTTTTTTAGATTCCACAGATATGTGTTAGCATACGGTATTTGTTTTTCTCTTTCTGACTTACTTCACTCTGTATGACGGACTCTAGGTCCATCCATCTCACTACAAATAACTCAATTTCGTTTCTTTTTATGGCTGAGTAATATTCTATTGTATATATGTGCCACATCTTCTTTATCTGTTTATCTGTTGATGGACACTTAACGTTGCTTCCATGTCCTGGTTATTGTAAATAGTGCTGCAATGAAGATTGTGGTACATGTCTCTTTTTGAATTATGGTTTTTGTATGAATATGTTTGCTTATATTGTAGTGACAGGAGGCTTATATTTGACTATAAAGGCAGGATTTGCCTAGGGCAAGATCCAAAGTGCTGCCACTGATTATACATTCTCATTTAGTGGATTTCAATTTTATTATTAAAATGTCTCAAGAAATTTTGGAAGTCTGCTTTAGGCATAGTTTGCAATCTTTTTTTTGTTTTTGCATGCTTTGCCCTTTTTGTGGGTGTATGAAATTGACAATGATTTCTTGAGAGTTTATTTTCTACTCTTTTGAACTTTTAGTTCTCTCTAGTCTCCATTTCAGCAGCAAGTAGCAGTTCAGGAGATGGTTATTCTACATCAGAGGTTAGAAACAAAAAGATGTGGTGGGTATGTTTTTGGTGATGTTATTACATACAAAGGCAGTTGAAAAAGATTACTGGAAACTTGAGAAGGAAAAAATGCATAAAAGTTTAGTGAAATCTTAAAAAAAAATACCTTTTTATTAGAGTTTTAAGGGATTTGCATCCACTTTTAAGTCCTAGAGAGAAGAGGCTCAAACAGTGATAGAAAAGATTTGTGCATTTTCTGATTAAATTTAGTTAGCCTTACTCAATTGCTGTATTTTTGCTTCAGTAGAAAATCCTATTTATATTTTTAATTACCAGGGAAAAATTTTTCACTCTAATAAAAATTTTAAACTGGCAGATATTAAAGTTTTTAAGAGAAGAAACCATGGTAGAGTGAAACATAACTGGTTGAAACTTTGGAGAGTTTTTCTGCCTATATACAGAACTTTATCCAAGGTTTCTTCCACATAGATAAGGATCTGTTCTTTTTGAAAATTTTCTACTAAAAGGCATCTCAAAACTTAGCAACACATTTCTAAGATTTAGCTATCACAAGCTGCTAATAAAGTGGAAGGAGATGTGGCCTAAGGGAGCCTGAATTTATATCCAAGTTTGGTCATTTAACTAGCCATGTAATGTGCAAATTATTCAACTTGTCTGAATCTTGTCGTATAAATACAAATGCAAATGATGGTATCTCACATTCAGTGCTGTGGTGGGGATTAAATGACAGGACATGAAACTTAATGGATATTTGGTATTTTTTTCTTTGTATTGGCAGGAAATGTGGACCTTAACTGCCTCATCCCACCCTCTCATTTTGTAAGCAAGGGAAAAAAAATTGGCTCTGTAGCAGTGATCAGTATGTGAATTAGAAGTCATAAACCATGGTTTGTTTATATATCCCTTACTCTTTCTGAGCCCTTGTCCCCATTACATACTTTTAAATTCTCTTTTCCAAGGAAAAGACCCATTCAACATCTTTTCCAGTTTGCTAGTGTGCCTTCCCATAATGCAAAGGCTAGATAGCAGAAAAACTACATTTCCCAGCTATTGTATTAAGGATTTGGATGTGCTTTAGATTCCACCAAACAGATGCACTATTTATAAGACTCGAAATCAAAGTCTGTAAGAGAATCAGGTGTGTGAAGCATTTGTTTCACTGGTGTGAGTCAGCCCCATGGTTTTCAAACTTTAGCATGTATTAGAATCATCTGGAAGGCTTATTGAAACACACATTGCTGGATCTTGCCCCCAGAGTTCCTTATTCAAATGGTCTGGGGTGGGGCCTGAAAAGCTTACCTTTCTAACAAGTTTCAGGTACACCCTCTTTCAGAGTCTAAATTTTTTTTTCCTTTTTGACATCCCAAACTAATGGTCATTTTGGCAGGTTGACTCATTTATTCATTCAAAAAGTTTATGGTATGCCTACCATATGCCAGGATCTCTGCTAGACTCTGAGGACATGATGGTGAGTAGAAATGTTGCTGTCCTCATGAAACTTCTAATGAAATGGGAAAGAGACATTCTTAGTTGTATGTTAGCACAAGTGTAACATTTAGATGAAGACAACGAGTAATTTGACTTGTCAGCAAAGGCTTCACTGAGGAGCAGATGTCTAATCTGCAAGCTGAAAGATGAGAAGGAATTAAGTAGGCTAGGCAGGGAACAATCCATTTCCTAGGCAGAGGGAACAGCGTGTGCAGAAGCCCTGAACAGGGAAAGGGATTGACAAGAATGGGTGACTGGAAGAAGGCCTTTGTAGTTAGAGTAGAAAGGATGAATTTGGGAGAGTAGAGTAGAAGTAGGGAGCAAGTCAAGAGTGAATACTGGCAATTAGGAACCATTACAGCAGCCTAGGTGAGAGAAAATGGTATCTTGGACTGTGGTAATGCTGGCAGAGACACAAATATAGTCAGTTTTGAGCCATATTTAGAGGTCTTTTGTTTTTGTTTTTTTAATTATATAGCTTATTGGGTTGAAGTACATTGCAGAAGTTGCAGGTTGATTGATTTTTACTTTTTTCTCTTTAGGAATCATCCATCCTGCCTGTGCTACTGGATGAATGGAAAACTCTGATTTAAACAAAGTACTAAAAAGGAATTGTCCTTGATTTTTGTACTTCGTAGCATTCCTCAAAATTCTTTTTACATCTTCTCTTACTGTAAAAACTGCATTTAAGTTAGAAAATGAAGCAATTGAAAAGGAAAAGGAAAAGCAATTTCAGTGTACAAGAAACTCAGACCCTTTTGAAAGAAATTACAAAAAGGAAAGAAGTCATTTTTTCCAAGCAGCTCAATACAACAATAAATGTGATGAAGCGAATGGCTTGGGAGGAGATTGCACAGTGTGTGAATGCTGTAGGAGAAGGAGAACAGAGAACAGGGACAGAAGTGAAAAGGAGGTACCTTGACTGGCGAGCACTTATGAAGAGAAAGAGGATGAAGGCGAACATTAAGCTAGTTGGTTCGGGGTTTCCCCTTCCCACATCTGATTTAGATGACTCTCTCACTGAAGAGATAGATGAAAAGATTGGATTCCGAAATGATACAAATTTTGATTGGCAAAATGTGGCAGATTTCAGGGATGCAGGTGGATCCTTAACTGAAGTCAAAGTGGAAGAGGAAGAAAGAGATCCCCAGAGTCCTGAAGTAAGTATTAGCCTGTGTGAACCCTCTTTTTATTTCTCCATTTCTGATATGAAAGTTTATTATAGACCAGGAACAGTTAAGAAATTCCCAGATTTTCAAGCTAACTTAAAAATAGTATATAACAAAGTCATTCCATTTTTTTCCATCTTAATATCATCAATCTCTTTCTTCTCACCTAAGTATACTTCCCTTAATTATATATATTGATGTCAGGTAATAGTAAATATTTTTCAAAATTCAAAGTAAATGGTTTTGTGTGCTCAAACAATACAGAAAACTTTTAAGAAATTCTTAGACAAATTAACAACCATGAAGTATAAATAAATACTGAGAACTACTTTTCTCTTTTAGTTTGAGATTGAAGAGGAAGAAGAAATGTTGTCATCAGTCATACCAGATTCCAGGAGGGAAAGTGAGCTTCCTGATTTCCCCCACATTGATGAGTTTTTTACTCTGAATTCAACACCATCTAGGTCTGCATATGATGAGCCCCATTTGCTTGTAAACATAGAGAAACAGAAACTAGAATTGGAAAAACGACGGCTCGATATTGAGGCTGAAAGACTGCAGGTAGAGAAGGAACGCCTACAGATTGAGAAAGAGAGGCTGCGACAGTTAGACATGGAGCATGAGCGGCTTCAGCTGGAGAAGGAGCGGCTGCAGATTGAAAGAGAGAAGTTGAGGTTACAGATAGTCACCTCAGAGAAACCATCTTTGGAAAATGAACTTGGTCAAGGAGAAAAGTCCATATATCAACCACAGGATATAGAAACAGAGAAGTTAAAACTTGAGAGAGAACGCTTGCAACTGGAAAAAGATAGGCTGCAGTTTTTAAAATTTGAATCAGAGAAGCTGCAGATTGAAAAGGAGCGCTTACAAGTAGAGAAAGAGAGACTACGAATGCAGAAGGAAGGACACTTGCAGTGATTTATCTAGGTCTCCATTTATCAATCGTTTGTAAACCATAGGCTTAGATAATATAAAAATGGTTGCAGGATTAGCTGTATTTTTCCTGTTTAATATTAGTGTTTTCACTAGGAAAAAGATAGTTATTTGTGGGTAATTATATGCTTAAGTAGTATATTATATAAAAACTATGTGCCCTTGCATAAACAGTATAGCAAAAACTATTCTATACTCCTTAAATTAATAAAATTACATAGAGTCTTGTCTAATCTGTGCACTCAGAGTTTACAATTATGTCTGTAAAATTCTAGCTCAATAGTTCTCAACTGGGGGTGACTTTGGCTCCCAAGAGACATTTGGCAGTGTCTGGAGACATTTTTCGTTGTCAAAACTGGGCAGTGGGGCATGTTGCTACTGGCATGTAGTAGGGAGAGACCAGGGATTCCTACATCCTGCAATGCACAGGACAGCCCCCCACAAAAAAGAATGATCCAACCCAAATATCAACATTGCTGAGGTTGAGAAACCCTGTCCTAGCCTGACTGAGCACCTCTTCAGCTTTGTTTCAGTTTCAGAATATTAAAACCTCAGATATTTATGTGGGAGTTACTTAAATGGCCCAAAACTTTAACTATGAAACATTACTGTGTAGTATATTGAATATAGAAAGTAATGAAGATTATAGGTATTTTATTCATACGTTTCCATCTGTAAATAACGTGAGAGTCAGAAAACAATGTAGGGAACATCAGAGATTGTCCAAAGTGGGTCACTTTGAAAAGCAGTTCATTCGTCTAGCTATTGATGCTTTAGATACCACACACACTTTTTAAACTTTAGTTACCCTTTCTTCTTTGACTCCATTGTCTCAACTGAGACAAAAATTTTCATTTCAACCATGTACTGAAATCTTAATGTAAGTGGTTGAAACTAGTAAAAATGTTACCAATTTAAACATGGTACCAGTAGTCAATGAGCTTGAACTCAGTAAGTGGTAATTTGATTTTTAAAATAGATAATAGCTATTTGGAACGGGGAGTGGGGGTGGGGGGAGAATGTCCTTGTATCCAATAGTAATGATGATGGTGATGAAATAATGATAGTAGCTGTGTGTTTTGAATTAGGGAATCACTTACTGCACACTACCTGACCTAATCTGTAGAAAACTGAGAGTAGTATCTATTATTATTCCTGAATCTGAGGCTTAGAAGTCATAGAGTGTGTAAATGGCTAATTTCATATATCATGATGTATTTTGTCTTTGCCCCTCCCTGTGCAACAAAGTATGTATCTTTAGTCCCTTTGGTATTTATTCTGAGACCAAGGGCTTGCTTAATTTGGTGATTTGCCTTCAGTCCCCTGAAGGTACTTCTTCCACAATCCAGGTGATTCTAATGCACACTAAAGTTGAGAATCACTGCACGAGATCACTTTGTATTTTCCCATCTCCAGGGCTGATATGTAGCCTTAGTATATCTCCTCTATTGACAGGTACTACCTTGATTCTGCATTTGGTCCTTGTTAATTTAAGAATGTCTTGAAACCATATGTGACATTTGAGTATGGGTATATAAGGAAAAAATATACTTCTTAGTTACCTTGACTTTGAAATAGTGTTATTTTTCTATAACTGAAATAAATGCTTCTACCATAAAAATAAAATTTGCCTATACTAACTATGTGAACGTTTATCATTTCAAGTGATGCTCAGTGCTATGAGGGTTGTTATCAAGCCTGGAAAAGAGCTTTATCATGGTGAGTGGGGGAAAGGGGCCTAAACATTTGTGTTAGACATTGTGCTATGTGCTTTTTCATACATTATTTTATTTGTTTCTCAAAACAATCCTGAGCTAAGTCATGTTAGCCCTACTTTTATAAGTAAGGAAATAGTGCCTCAGAATACTTGAAAAATGATATGCCAATACTGACCCAAGATTTTAGCATAAGAGCTCTAAGGAGAAGGAGTATTGAAAGTTTGTAGGTGTAGTTTTAAGTATTGTAGCTTGGTCACTTGCTACTTGTGAAAGTCATTTACTCTGTGATTTGATTTCCTCGTGTAAAATGAGCGTAATGATATCTGCTCTGCCTATGCTTCATAGTTCTTTTTTTGTTAATAAAATGGTATTGAAACAATAATATGCTATTTTAAAGGCAAGTTGATATTAGTGTTACATTTAAGATACATAGATATTAATTTCCTAGAAGTAAGCATTGAAGATAGCCAATATTATTTATGGATGGAGCATTCTTGGTTACTATAAGTAAGAGACTTAAAAAAAAAGAAGCATCAGCTTAATATCTTCCAGGGCTTTGGTTGAGGAGCCTTGGGTTTCTTAACCCTGCCCCAGGTATAGATGGATTGGGTTGGGTCACTATAGTAGGAAACTTCATTGCTGCATTTCTGAAGTGGTAGGCACACTGGGAGTGAGTCATTTTGGTTAGTTATTTCTGTGTAACAAACCACTCCAAAACAGTGGCTCATGTTGCTTATGATTTTAGAGGCAATTAGGCTGAGCTCAGTTGGGTGGTTCTGATTTTGGCTGGGTTCTCATGGTCAGCTGCAGGTTAGTTAGGCTGTTCAGCTTCTGGGGATGTTAACTGGATATTGGTTCAGGGTGGCGGGTTGTCTTAGCTCTCCTGATGGTGTTTAATCCTTTAACAGGATTTGTTTTAATGGGGATGGCAGGAGTTCAAGAGCGAAAGAAGTGATTCTCAAAGTGTCTTGAGGTCAAGGCTCAGGACTGGCACTTCACTCTGCTGCACGATACTGGCCAAAAATCATCGGGTCAGACCAGAGTTGAGAGGTGGGGAATAGAGTCCACCTCTTGATATGAGGAGCTGTAAAGTCTTTGCAAAAAATGGGGATACAGAGCGGGGTGAGGAATTGTGTTCATTCTCATAATCGACTACACAGTCATTTTGGTTTGCCTGGGATGCTCCTGATTATACCAGTGGTGTTGGTAGCTTATCTGGTTTAGCATTTGTCCTAGGTAGAAATACCCCAATATGGGCATTAAATTATATTGTCATCCTGATCATGAGGAACATCTTCATCCCTTTTGTAAGGATGCTGATTTAGAAGAAGGAAGGGGCCATAAATTTGCTTATAAACACTATAGTCTTTGTGATTGAAGAGAATTCTTGATTAACTTCTTTTGTTTTCTACCTAATTTGTCCATTTTTTATTACTTTGCTTCACTCTTCATTTTTCTACCCCTTCATGCTTTGTCACTTCTATCCTGAAAATAAAAACAGATGATAGTGCTTCCAGAATATTTTGTTTTAGATTGGTAGCTACCTTTCCTACCTCTCCTTAACTTTTTTTTTTGTTTTAAAATCAAAATTATTTTCACTGGGTTGCTCTACTTTTGTTTTAACATTATACTTCCCCCTAAATAAATTATTTTTTTAAATACAGGTGACTCATTGAACAATGTGGGGGTTAGGGGCACTGACCCCCCCATGCAGTTGAAAATCTGCATGTAACTTTTGACTCCCTGAAAACTGACTGGAAGCCTTACTGATAACATAAACAGTTAATACATATTTTGCATATGTATTACATTCTGTATTCTTACAATGGAGTAAGCTAGAGAAAAGAAAATGTTATTAAGAAAATCATGAGAAAGAGAAAACACATTTACAGTGCCATATTGTATTTATCTATACTGTAAGTCTACATCATCTATTTACAAGATGAATTGTCTGTCTTGGCAGTATCTACATCAATATTGTCTTATATGATACAAAACACAGTAGATGTTATATGTATTACACTAGACATCAAAAATGAAAAGTGAAAAATTCATTTATTTACAGGTATAACGCTTCATGCATTGATAATAAAGGAGCAGCAGTGTGATTGCTTTATGGTAGCCTAGTGTAATCAATATAATTAATTTATGGTAGCCTAGCCTATACACTAATGAATGAATCGTTATAAAATTTTTATGAAATACAGTATACAATCATATTCATGATAGAGTATTGGAAACATTGTTACATTTAAAAACATCATTGTGATGATAGGCTGATACTGTTTCTCCAATTATGAGAGACATACTGTACAGTAATGTAATACTTTGAAAACAAGTTATAAAATAGCAAGAAAACTAACACATTACTAATCATATTAAATATCACTCACCTTATGCCTATATAAGGATAGGCTTTCCACTTATATACAAGTCTTGCACATGATGTTCTACACAGTGAATACTTAGGTGATAATGATTGTGACACAAAAACGTCTCATACAGTTCTTGCTGTACAGTTATTATATTTTCACATGCAGACACAAACACAACAGATACGTTTATTAACAGTACAGCATAGTGATTATTCACTATTAAGTGGAAGTGTATCATCATAAAGATCTTCATCCTCATAGTCTTCACCTTGAGTAGGCTGAGGAGGAGGAGGAAGAGAAGGGGTTGATCTTGCTGTGTCACCGTGGCAGAGGCAGAAGAGGTGGAGGAGGTAGAAGGGGAGACAGGAGAGGCAGGCACACTCATTGTAACTTTATGGAAATACATTGTAATTTCTGTCTTTTTTGCCTTTTCATTTCTCTAGAAATGTTTTAACATGGTACCAAACCTTCCACTATTTGCTTTAGTTTTGGTGCCCATATCATAGAATGGTCCATGTTGTAAAAGAAGTCAAATGCAGTCTTGCATAATTGGAACCCTTCTACCAGATTATCTAATGTCAATTTGTTTTCTGGCACTGCTTCTGCTACATCTCTTCCTCATCATCTGGTTTGAAAGCACTCCTCTTCATCAAGTAGTCTTCTGTTAATTCCTCTGGTTGTGGTGTCTATCAGCTCTTGAGTCTCTCCAAGATCCATATCTTGAAACCCTTCCCTCACCCCCCACCTTTTTTGGTCATGTCCACAATCTCTTTTATGATTTCCTTGATTGGCTCTATCATAAGTCCTGTGATGTCATGTAACACACCTGGACACAGCTTTCTCCAACAGGAATTTACAGTTTCAGGCTTAATGGCTTTCACGGCTTTTTCTAAAATAACCATGACATCTTCAATGGTGTAATCCTTCCAGACTTTCATGATGTTCTGTCAGGGTTCTCTTCCATTGTGTTGATAGTCCTTTCCATAGAGTACCATATGTAATGAGCCTTAAAGGTCCTTATGACCCCCTGATCTAGAGGCTGAATTAGAGATGTTGTGTTTTGGGGGAAGTAGATCACTTTGATGCCTTTGGTGTTGAACTTATGCGGTTCTGGGTGGCCAGGGGCATTGTCCAATAGCAACATAACTTTAAAAGACAGTCCCTTCCTGACAAGATACTTTCTAACTTCAGGGACAAAGCATCTATGGAACCAGTCCAGAAAAAGCGTTCTCATTATTCAGACCTTGTTGTACAACTAAAAGCCTGGCAGCTGGTGTTCATCTTTTCCCTTCAAGGCTCAGGTGTTAGCAGCTTTATAGATAAGAGCAGTCCTGATTATAAACCCAATTGTATTTGCATAAAAAGTAGTTAGCCTGTCCCTCCCTGCCTTAAATCCTGGTGCTCACTTCTCTTCCTTACTAATAAATGTCCTGCATGGAATTTTTTTTCCAGAATAGGGCACTTTTGTCTGCATAAAAAACCTGTTCAGGCAGACAACCATTCTCCTCAATGATTTTCTTAATGGTGTCTGGGAACTTGTCTGCTGCCTCTTGGTCAGCAGAAGCTGCTTCTCCTATTATATTGGCATTTTTAAAAAGCCAAACCTCTTTCTAAGATTATCAAACTGTGCTGGCATTAAATTCTCCAGCTTTAGATCTTTCACCTTCCTTTTGTTTTAAATTATCATATAATGACTTTGTTTTTTCTTGAAACAAATTAAAGCCTATAGGTATGCCTTTCTTATAGCCACCCTGAACCCATATAAAAGCTGCATTTTCAATATGAGATAAAAAGGTATTTTGCAAAAAGTGCAAGGTTTTCACACCTGCTGGTGGAGCTGCAGTGACAGCTTCATGAATTTCCTTTTCCTTTTTTACAGTGGTCCCTATGCTGAATCCATTTATCTTGAAATGGTGGGCAGTCGCAGCTGCAGACCTTAATCTACTCTACACATCAAGCAATTCAACTTTTCCTTATAAAGTCATGACTTTCTCTGCTTCTTGGGAGCACTTCCAGCATCACTAGTGGCATTTTGTATGGGCCCCATGGTGTTATTCAGAGTTGATGGTATTGCACTAAACACGATAAAAAATACACAGGAACTGTGAGAGATCACTTTTTACTGTGGTGTGCAATTTACTGGAGAGAGAAACTGCTCACACACAGATGATTAGCATCACATGGCATTTTAAGCTGATACAACACGAGCTCACCACAACAGCAACAAGAGGTGGCTATGAAATTATAGTATTACAATAAGAACTACAGTTAATTTATGCAGTTATTTAATACTGGATTTTTACATTTGTTTACATTTCTTTGGACTATGAATGGTGCCATATGTGGTCTCTGTGTGTGTAAGTTTTGATAAACTAATTTTTTATAATAGATTTTTGTATATTTTGATAGTAAATAATGAAATAGACTAGTACCTATGTATATTTTATGCATTCATGACATATCTTTTTCTTATTTTTTGATATTTCTAGGCTATGCAGTTCATCTGTGAGTTTTTTTAAATTGTCACAAGTCTCCAAAAAGTTTTCCAGTATATTTATTGAAAAAATTTGCACATAAGTGGACAGCTCAACCCTATGCAGTTCGAAGGTTCAACTGTATATAACTTTTGTCAAGGCTTTCTAGTTGCTATCCTTAGACCTGAAGTTGTAACTTCTAAAGCTCCCAGAATATTAAACACCTGTTTCGTTTTTTTACCTCTAACTTCTTTTTGACACATGCTGAGCCTTTACAACATACATATCAGGTGGCATTTTGTGCAGGGCCTTAATTAAAACCCCGATGAGAATTGTCAAAGGTATCACTTTGAAATTTCTCTCCAATGCATATCAAAAAGGATTTAGCTTAAACATAGTGGGAAGACAACCAAAGAACATATCTTCTTGGGGAAAAAAAAGGTTTGTTGATTAAATCTCAGGAGATTAATTTACCTCTGTAGATAGAAGCATTGAGACCATGCTGAATTGAACTGAGACCAGAAGAAATGAGAAATTGACAATGATTGTAAAATTTGAATTTGGATAAATATATTATGAGAAGAACTTTCTTGATGAATGTTATCAGGGAAAACCCTTTATTATTTATCATTTATTTTTCTGATGTGACCCATTCATCTTTAAAAAATTTTAATAAGTTGAAATATAAAATCCATCTACTCTGGTGTCAATTCCTTTCAAATCTAAATTTCCAGTTCTAACATTTGAATTGAGCTATAAACCTGTATTTTCAATTGTTATATGGCATTTCACCATGTATATTTTGCTGTTTTCTGAAATAACATGGTATATGCCAGAATCAAATTCATTAACTCCCTTCTCTCATATCTGTAAATTATCTTCCCTATGCAGTTGGTATTATTTGTACCAGATTGGTTGGAAATTTTAGTGGTGTCTTCTAATCCTTTGCCTTCTTCAATCTACTCATGTTGTTGATTAAGTCCTGTATTTTCTTCTTTTGATGGCTCATTCCAACCTCCTTCAATCTCACATGTAGTCTTTGGCATCGTGGCATTTGCAGTCTGTATCTCAGGAGTCTCCTGATTCTCAGTTTGCTTCTATTTAATCCTCCCTGTATGATACTTCCAGAATAGATTTCATAAAATACTGCATTCATTATGCCCTGAGAATTAACAGGACGTGAACTAATGGAAGAAGAGCAGAGCTCTGGAAAGACCATAGGTCCAGTCTCAGTTTCACTTTATCAGCTGGGTGATGTGGGGCAGTTGGTGTTTCTTAGTCATGGTTCTTCATCTCTATTACATTGAATATCATGCCCTAACTCTCACTGTGTTTATAATAATAAAATTAATATGTGAGAATGCAGTTGGAATTTAGAAATCAGCTTAAAGACATTACACATTTTTCTTCCCTGTAACAAGGATTCCTTCTGAATCAAGCGTAATGTCCTCAGATGTTCTTTGCCTACCCTAAGATTGTCTCGTACCAACATAAATAGGTTTGTCAATGTTCTTTCCAAATACTCCATGAAGTTTTCTTCTCTTTTCCTTTGATCATGTTGCTTTTACACTTGAACTTTTCAGTTTTTATCCTAGAGTGACAATCAGCAGAGAATAGCTTCTTCTGATCTGGTTTGTCATTTCTACCATTCTCTACCATAATTAAAAATATAAAAATGAATTTCCCTGAATAAAATTGGAACATTTTATCATATAAATTTGGTATTGTTTTAACAAGTTGATGTATAGTTGACATATTATCTTAGTTTTGGGTATATAACATAGTAATTTGATGTTTTTATAGGCTCTACTCCATACAGAGTTATTATAACATTGACTATATTCCTTGCTCTGTATATTACATCCTTGTAACATTTATTTTATACCTAGTAGTTTGCACCTCTTAAAACCCCTCACCTATTTTGCCCCTCCACCCATCCCTCTCCCCTCTGGTAACCACTAGTTTGTTTTCTATATCTGTGAGTCTGTTTCTGTTTATTTATTTGTTTTTTTCTTCTCTTTTTAATTGGGGTATAGTTGCTTTACAATGTTGTGTTAGTTTCTGTTGTACAATGAAGTGAAGCAGCTATATGTATACATATATCCCCACCCTCCTGGGACTCCCTCCCAACCCCACCCCATCCCATCCATCTAGGTCACAACAGAGCACCGAGCTGAGCTCCCTGGGCTATACAGCAGGTCCCCACTAGCTATATGTTTTACATATGGCAGTGCACATACGTCAATCCCAATCTCCCAATTCATCCTCCCCTCCCCCCATGTCCACACATCCATTCCCTATATCTGCCCTGCAAATAGGTTCATCTGTACCATTTTTCTAGATTCCACATACATGCGTTAATATACGACATTTGTTTTTATCTTCCTGACTTACTTCATTCTGTATGACAGACTCGAGGTCCATCCACCTCACTACAAATAACTCAATTTTGATCCATTTTGTGGCTAATATTCCATTGTATATATGGGCCACATCTTTATCCATTCATCTGTCGATGGACATTTAAGTTGGTTCCATGTCCTGGCTATTGTAAATATTGCAGCAATGAACATTGTGGTACATGTCTCTTTTTGAATTATGGTTTTCTCAGGGTATATGCCCAGTAGTGGGATTGCTGGGTCATATAGTAGTTCTATTTTTAGTTTTTTAAGGAACCTCCATACTGTTCTCCATAATGGCTGTATAAATTTACATTCCCACCAACAGTGCAAGAGGGTTCCCTTTTCTCCACACCCTCTCCAGTGCTTATTGTTTGTAGATTTTTTGATGATGGCCATTCTGACTGGTGTGAAGTGATACCTCATTGTAGTTTTGATCTGCATTTCTCTAATAATTAGTGATGTTCATCATCTTTTCATGTACCTTTGGCCATCTGTATGTCTTCATTGGAGAAATGTCTGTTTAGGTCTTCCACCCATTTTTTTATTGTGTTGTTTGTTTTTTTGATTATTGAGCTGCAGGAGCTGTTTGTATATTTTGGAGATTAATCCTTTGTCAGTTGCTTCACTTGCAAATATTTTCTCCCATTCTGAGGGTTGTCTTTTCATCTCATTTTTGCTTTTCTTTGCTGTGCAAAAGCTTTTAAGTTTAATAGATGCCATTTGTTTATTTTTGTTTTTATTTTCATTACTCTAGGTGGTGGGTCAAAAAAGAACTTGCTGTGATTTATGTCAAAGAGTGTTCTTCCTACGTTTTCCTCTAAAAGTTTTATAGTGTCCAGTCTTACATTTAGGTCTTTAATCCATTTTGAGTTTATTTTTGTGTATGGTGTTAGGGAATGTTCTAATTTAATTCTTTTACAGGTAGCTGTCCAGTCTTCCCAGCACCGCTTATTGAAGAGACTGACTTTTCTTCATTGTATGTTCTTGCCTCCTTTGTCATAGATTAGGTGACCATCGGTGCATGGGTTTATCTCTGGGCTTTCTATCCTGTTCCATTGATTTATATTTCTGTTTTTGTGTCAGTACCATACTCTCTTGATTACTGTAGCTTTGTAGTATAGTCTGAAGTCAGGGAACCTGATTCCTCCAGCTCCGTTTTTCTTTCTCAAGATTGCTTTGGCTATTCAGGGTCTTTTGTGTTTCTATACATGTTGTAGAATTTTTTGTTCTACTTCTGTGAAAAATGTCATTAGTAATTTGATAAGTATTTCATTGAATCTGCAGATTGCTTTGGGTAATGTAGTCATTTTCACAATATTGATTCTTCCAGTCCAAGAACATGGTATATCTCTCCATCTGTTTCTGTCATCTTTGATTTCTCTCATCAGTGTCTTACAGTTTTCTGAGTACAGATATTTTACCTCCTTAGGTGGGTTTATTCCTAGGTATTTTATTCTTTCTTTTGCAATGGAAATGGAATTGTTTCCTTAAGTTCTCTTTCCGATATTTCACTGTTAGTGTATAGGAACGCAATCGACTTCTTTGCATTAATTTTGTATCCTTCAACTTTACCAAATTCATTGATTAGCTCTAGTAATTTTTGATGGCATCTTTAGAATTTTCTATGTATAGTACCATGTCATCTGCAAAGAAAAGAAGAAGTTTTACTTCTTTGGATCTTCTTTGGATTTCTTTTCTTTTTCTTCTCGTTTGCCATAACTAGGACTTCAAAAACTATGTTGAATAATAGTTGCAAGAGTGGACATCCTTGTTTTGTTCCTGATTTTAGAGGAAATCCTTTCAGTTTTTCAACACAGAATGATGTTTGCTGTGGGTTTGTCGTATATGGCCTTTATTATGTTGAGGTAGGTTTCCTCTATGCCTACTTTCTGGAGAGTTCTTTTTATAATAAATGGGTGTTGACTTTTGTCAATTGCTTTTTCTGCATCTATCATAATGATCATATGGTTTTTATTCTTTAATTTGTTAATGTGGTGTATCACATTGATTGATTTGCATACATTTAAGAATGCTTGCATCCCTGGGATAAATCCCACTTGATCATGTGTATGATCCTTTTAATGTGTTGTTGGATTCTGTTTCCTAGTATTTTGTTGAGGAATTTTTTGTTGAGGAATTGCAGAGGAAGGAACAATCCCAAGCTCATTTTCCTCTGCAATGTTTTGGAAGGGTATGAGGAGGATGGGTGTTAGCTCTTCTCTAAATGTTTGATAGAATTCACCTGTGAAGCCATCTGGTCCAGGACTTTTGTTTGTTGGAAGATTTTCAATTGCAGTTTCAATTTCATTACTTGTGATTGGTCTATTTATATTTTCTATTTCTTCCTGGTTCAGTCTTGGAATGTTGTACTTTTCTAAGAATTTGTCCATTTCTTCCAGATTGTCAATTTTATTGGCATATAGTTGCTTGTAGTAGTCTCTTATCATCTTTTGTATTTCTGTAGTGTCAGTTGTAACTTCTTTTTCATTTCTAATTTTATTGATTTGAGTGCTCTCTCTTTTTTTCTTGATGAGTCTGGCTAAAGGTTTATCAATTAAGTTTATCTTCTCAAATAACCAGCTTTTAGTTTCATTGATTTTTGCTATTGTTTTCTTTGTCTCTATTTCATTTATTTCTGCTCTGATCTTTATGATTTCTTCTACTAACTTTGGGTTTTGTTTGTTCTTCTTTCTCTAGTTGCTTTAGGTGTAAGGTTAGTTTGTTTATTTGAGATTTTTCTTGTTTCTTGAGGTAGGATTAATTGCTATAAACTTCCTTCTTAGGACTGCTTTTTCTGCATCCCATAGATTTTGGGTTGTTGTGTTTTCATTGTCATTTCTTTCTATGAATTTTTTCATTTTCTCTTTGATTTCTTCAGTGACCTCTTGTTTATTAGTAGTGTATTGTTTAGCCTCCATGTGTTTGTGTTTTTCACAGGTTTTTTTTTTTTCCTATAATTGGTTTCTAATCTCATAGCATTTTGGTTGGAAAAGATGCTTGATACGATTTCAATTTTCTTAAATTTACTGAGGCTTGATTTGTGACCCAAGATATGATCTATCCTGGAGAATGATCTGTGTGTACTTGAGAAGAAAGGGTATTCTGCTGCTTTCTGATGGAATGTCCTATAAATATCTATTAAGTCTATCTGGTCTATTTCATTTAAAGCTTGTGTTTCCTTATTTATTTTCTATCTAGATGATCTGTCCATTGGTGTAATTGGTGTGTTAAAGTCCCCCACTATTTTTTCATTACTGTCAGTTTCCCCTTTTATGGCTGTTAACATGGCCTTATGTATTGAAGTGCTTGTATGCTGGGTGCATAAATATTTATAATTATTATGTCTTCTTGGATTGATGCCTTGATCATTATATAGTGTCATTCCTTATCTGTTGTAATAGTCTTTATTTTAAAGTCTAGTTTATCTTATATGAATACTGCTACTCCAGCTTTCTTATGATTGCCATTTGCATGGAATATCTTTTTCCATCTCCTCACTTTCAGTCTGTATGTGTCTCTGGGTCTGAAGGTGGGTCTCTTGTAGACAGCATATATACGGGTCTTGTTTTTGTATCCATTCAGCCCATCTGTGTCTTTTGGTTGGAGCATTTAATCCATTTATATTTAAGATAATTATCAATATGCATGTTCCTATTACAATTTTCTTTATTGTTTTGGGTCTGTTTTTGTAGGTCCTTTTCTTCTTCTTCTCTTGTGTTTCCTGCCTAGAGAAGTTCCTTTAGCATTTGTTGTAAAGCTGATTTGGTGGTGCTGAATTCTCTTAGCTGTTGCTTGTCTGTAAAGCTTTTGATTTCTCCATCAAATCCAAATGAGATCCTTGATGGGTAGAGTAATCTTTGTTGTAGGTTCTTCCCTTTTATTACTTTAAATATATCCTGCCCCTCCCTTCTGGCCTGCAGACTTTCTGCTGAAAAAACAGCTGATAACTTATTGGGATTCCCTTGTATGTTATTTTTTGCTTTTCCCTTGCTGCTTTTAAGGTTTCTTCTTTGAATTTAATTTTTTTGTTAGTTTGATTAGTATGTGTCTTGGTGTTTATCCTTGGTTTATCCTGTATGGGACTCTCTGCACTTCCTGGACTTGGGTGACTATTTCCTTTCCCATGTTAGGGAAGTTTTCAGTTATAATCACTTCAAATATTTTCTCAGACCCTTTCTCTTTCTCCTCTTCTTCTTGGACCCCTATAATTCAAATGTTGATGTATTTAATGTTGTCACAGAGGTCTCTAAGACTGTCCTCATATCTTTTCATTCTTTTTTCATTATTCTGCTTTTTACAGGTATTTCCATCATTCTATCTCCTGGCTCATTATTTGTTCTTCTGTCTCAGTTATTCCTTTATTGATTTCTTCTAGTGTATTTTTCATTTCAGTTATTGTGTTGTTCCTTGTTGTTTGTTCTTTAGTTTTTCTACGTCCTTGTTAAACATTTCTTGTATTTTCTCAATCTGTGCCTCCATTCTATTTCCCATGTCCTGGATCATCTTTTGTACCATTACTCTGAATTCTTTTTCAGATATGTTTCCTATTTCCTTTTCATTTATTTGGTGTGTAGGTTTGTACTTTGCTCCTTTGTCTGTAACATGTTTTTCTGTGGTCTCTCTTTTTTTTTTTTTTTTAATGAGTGGGGATGTGTTCCTGTCTTGCTGGATGTTTGGCCTGAGGCATCCAGCATTGGAGTTTGCAGGCAGTTGGGTGGAGCTGGGTCTTTGTATTGAGATGAGGACTTTTGGGAGTCTGCATACTGATTAATATTCCCTGGGACCTGAAGTTCTCTGTTAGTCAGAGACTTGGACTTTTGATTGTGTTGTTTGCTTTTTTGATTATTGAGCTGCATGAGCCGCTTGTATATTTTGGAGATTAATCCTTTGTCAGTTGCTTCGTTTGCAAATATTTTCTCCCATTCTAAAGGTTGTCTTTTCATCTTGTTTATGGTTTCCTTTGCTGTGCAAAAGCTTTTAAGTTTCATTAGGTCTCATTTGTTTATTCTTATCTTATTATTGATATTTCTTTTCTTCTGCTGACTTTGGGCTTTCTTTGTTCTTTTTCTAATTCCATTAGATGAAAAGGATTTGAGATATTTCTTGTTTGTTGAAGTGAGCCTGTATCTGTGTAAACTTCCCTCTTAGAACTGCTTTTGCTGTATCCCATAGATTTTGTAAAGTTTTGTTTCTGTTTTCGCTTATTTTTATCTCTTAAAAATAAACTTAATTATTTTTAAGTTTTATTTTGTTTTTTTCCTTTGTTGCCCCATTGGTCTTTTAGTAGCATGTTGCTTAGTCTCCATGTGTTTGTGTCTTTTCCCCAGGTTTCTTCCTGTTATTGATTTTTAGTTTCTAATTATTGTAGTTGGAAAAAATGCTTGATATAAATTTCAGTCATCTTAAATTTATTGACAACTGTTTTGTAGCCTAGCATATTATCTATTCTGGAGAAAGTTCCATGTGCATTTGAAAAGAATGTGTATTCTGCTGTTTTCAGATGGAATGTTCAATGGATATGTATTAAGTCCATCTAGTCTAAAATATCATTTAAAGCCACTCTTTCCATATTGATTTTCTGTCTGGATGATCTATCCATTGATGTAGATGGATATTTGTTTTACTGTCAATTTCTACATTTATGTCTGTTAATATTTTCTTTATATTTGCATATGTATATATGTTTATTAATGTTATATCCTCTTCTTGAATTGACCCCTTTATCATTATATAATATCCTTCTTTTGTCTTTTGTTTTAAGACTTTTAAAAAAGTCTGTTTTGTCCAATATGAATATTACAACCCAGATTTCTTTTCATTTCCTTTTGCATGAAACATTTTTTTTCTGTCCTTTCACTTTCAGTCTGTATGTATCTTTAGCTTGAAGTGACTCTCTTGTAGCCAGCTTATAGATGGGTCTTGTTTTTTCATCCATTCAGTCACCCTGTGTCTTTTGATTCGAGCATTTAGTCCATTGACATTTAAAGTGATTATTGATAGATATGTACTTATTGCTATTTTGTTACTTGTGTTCTTGTTGTTTTTGTAGTTCTCTTTTCTTCTTTTAGTGTTTTCCCTGTGGTTTGATGATTTTTTTTGGTTTTATGTTTGGATTCCTTTCTCTTTGTTTTTGTGTATCTATTGTAGGCTTTTGATTTGTGGTTACCATGGATTCATATATTTTGAACTATAAATATAACTACTTGTTTTAAATAGTCATTTAAGTTCAAACACATTCTAAAAGCTCTATATTTTTTATTTTCCCCTCCATGTTTTAGGTTTTGGTGTAATATTTTACATTTTATGTGTATCCTTTAGCTGCTGATTGCAGTTATAGTTGATTTTACAATTTTTGTCTTTTAATCTTGATACTAACTGAAATGGTTTATCCATTGAATTTCCTATATATTGACATTTATCAGTGAGATTTTTCTTCATATATTTTCTTATTTTTTTGTTTCATAGCCTTTTCTTTTTCACTTAAATAAGACACTTTAACCTTCTTTTAGGGCTGACTTAGTAATAATAAACTGTTTTATTTTTTGCTTTTCTGGTAACTCTTTATCTCTCCTTCAATTCTGAATGATAACTTTGCCTGGTAGAGTATCCTTGGTTGTAGGTTTTTTCCTTTCAGCACTTTAAATATGTCATGCCCTTCCCTTCTGGCCTGCAAAGTTTCTGCTGAAAAATCAACTGATAACTTTATGGGGATTCCCTTGTATGTGACTCTTTGTTTTTCTCTTGCTGCCATTAAAATTCTGTCTTTATTTTTAACTTTTGCCTTTTTAATTATGATATGTCTTTTTGTGGATCTCTTTGAATTCATGTTTTTTGGGACTCTCTGTGCTTCCTGGCCTTGGATATCTGTTTTCTTCTTCAGGTTAGAAAAGTTTTCAGCTATAATGTCATCAAATACATTTTCTGCCCCTTTCTCTCTCTCTTCTCCTTCTGCATCCCCTATAATGCAAATATTTGTAACTTGATTCTGTCCTAGAGGTTCCTTAAACTATCCTAATTAATTTGTCTTCTCTATGCCATTCTGATTGGGTGATTTCCACTATTCTGTCTCCCAGGTTTCTTACGTGTTCTTCTGTTTCACCTAATCTGCTCTTAATTCCTTCTAGTGTACTTTTACTTTCAGTTATTGTATTTTTCAGTTATGATTGGTTCTTTTTTATATTTTCTAGTTCTTTGATGAAGTTCTCACTGTGTTCCTCTATTGTTTTCCCAAATTCAGTAAGCATTTTTGTTACTACTGCTATGAAGTCTTTATCAGGTAAATTACCTATCTCCATTCCATTATGTTCCCTCCCACCCCCGGGGTTTTATCTTGTTCTTCCATTTGGAACATATTCCTTTGTCTCTCATTTTGTTTGACTTTCTCTATTTTTATCCATGAAATTAGGCAAAACAGTTACCTATCCTGGTCCAGAAGGTATGTCCTTGTGTGAGAGCATCCTCATGTGGTTTGTAGCTGCCCAGTGGTTTTGGTTAGAGACTTGGATCTGAAGCATGGATTGTCTTTCCCAGGGTGTATTGGCACCCAGTGGTTTGGTGGAGGGTAGGGCTGGAGTTTGAGGGTCTAGAGTTGAGTCTGGTGCAAGCAAGGGCTTCTCTCAGGGTCAGTGGTGGTCTCTGACTTGGCTGGGGGCAGGCCAGGGCCCAAGAGGCTGGAGCCATAGTTCTGAGCTAGTTCCACTTCTCCTCAGGGTGATGGTGGTCTATACCTTGGCAGGAAGCAGTGCCACAGCAGGACAGCCTGTAGTAGGAGGTTGGTGTGGGCTGGGGGCATGCTGGGGTGGTCCTGGCAGGCTGGCTAGAGCACCAATCTGCTGCCTTTGTGCTGGGACTCAGAGCAAGCAAGTCTGTATGCATGTTCTTCAAGAGCAGAGTCTTGGTTTCCTACAACCATCTGGTAAGACCTACTGGTTTTCAAACCAGCCAAGGAGGTTCATCCTACCTAGGGAGGATCCCTGAGCCCATTATATTCCCCTCTTCTTCTGAGTCACCAAACATGAGTGTGGGTCCTGACTAGATTTCTTCTCCTCCCCTCCTTCCATACTCTATGTGTTTTTTTCTTTATAACCTTGGTTGTAGAAGAGCCATTCTGCTACTCCTCTGGTCCTTCTCAAAGAGAATTACTCTATATGTAATTGTAGTTTTGATGAGTTTGTAGAGGAGGATGAGCTCAGGGTCTTCCTACTCTGCCATCTTGATTGATATTGAAAATCAGTATCTTTATGTCTTCCAAAGTCTTCCTGGGTACCTTTTGAATAAAAATGTTAATATAAAATGAACATCAATCTGCCCAGCTTATAATTCATTCCCCACTTATTTGGGCACTGTTCCCAAACCATAGGTGTGGGCCCTGGTAGCCAAGTGCGTGTTCTGTGATTCTTTTCCTTTGGCTGCACAGTACACACTGCAGTAGGAGTGGACTTGGCTTGGCCTTGCATTCCCTGAGGTAACCATACCATTTGGATGATTCTCTTTCCCATTAAAGATGATTTGCATCCTGACCCAGATCTAATGTTTCTTTTAATGATTCTGCAAATGACAGAATGACAAATGTTTCAATTCATACATATTTGCTATGTATTCTGGTGCCCTCCTATGGGAGTTGGGATCAGTTGTTTCGTTTAGAGTCCTCTTTACTCCCCATGCTTTTTCCAGATTGTTGCTTCTTCATTCTTTTATTTAAAAAAATGCATCTTTGAAACTAATCCACTGACCAAAACTCGGTGTCGTTCTCTTTTCATTACTCTTCTCTGTCACATTCACTGGCTCATTTTCTCTCTACACTTTATTGTTCTAGGAACTTTCCAGGTAACTTTGGTGTCTAGGTGGAGAATCCCTGAAAGCTTTGACCACTTAGCTCTGTGTCCTCATAAGCAGTTCCACCTCTTCCACTTCACCTCAAACACCCATTCTGTCCCACAATATTCTTCTGGGCTAAGCCACCCTGTTCCTCCATGATAATGAATTCAAATACCAACTCAGCGACTACAATTCCAAAACCTCCCAGCTTGCTGCAAGTTCTTTTTCATTCTCAGGACTTGTAGTCCAGTGCCCTTTCCAATTTCTCCTCTCTCATCTGTTCTTTCCCAGCTCATATTCTATGACCACCATTTCACTCTTGTTCCCAGGCAGATTGGTGTTACTTTAAATTCACAGCCCCATCTTGGCTCTCAACAGCACTTGACAATATTACTTTGGTTCTTTAGACTGCATACTCTTCCATTCTTCAAAACCATGTGCTATGGGTTGAACTGTGTCTCTCAAAAAGGTATGTTGAAGTCCTGACAGGTACTTGCGAATGTAACATTTTTGGGAAATAAAGTATTTGCAGATGTAATCAAGTTAAGATGAGGTTATACTGGATTAAGGTGGACCCTAAACCCAATGACTGGTGTCTTTATGAGAGTGCGAGATTTGGAGATGAGAATACACATAGGGAAAGACATGTGACGATGGAGGCAGAGATTGGAGTGATGCAGCTATAAACCAAGGAACACCCTTGTTGGTAACTATCAGAAGCTAGGAGAAAGGCATTGAACAGGTTCTCTTTCAACCTCCAGAAAGAACTAGCCCTGTTGACACCCTGATGTCAGACTTCTGGATTCCTGAATTGTGAGAGAATAAAATTTTGTTGTATGAAGTCACCCAGCTTGTGATTACTTGTTAAAGCAGCCCTAGAAAACTAATACACATGATTTCAAGAGGTTTCCCACAGGAAAGCTCTGACCTTCCTTTGCCTCTCCCTTTATGTTCAGTGGATAACCTTAACTTTAAGGAATTAGAAGCCACTAGACAGTAACTTATTGAACTTCTGGACACCAGATTTACATATCTACACTTATTCTTTTCCTATTTTCCTCCTTTTAGAACAAGGACAGTATGATCATATATCGAGCAGTGATTAAGGGTCCAGGGTCTGTAATAAGAATATTTAATTTTAAATTTAGATTCTCCAATTGCCAACTCTATAATTTTGGATAAAATATCTAATTTCTCAGTGACTCTTTTTATGTAGAATGGATAATACTTCACAGGGTTGTTGTAAAGATAAAATCCTAAATATCAGAATGAACTGTCATATAGTACTCAGTAAAGGCCAGTTATTATATTTAATTATTACTTGAACCTATGAAATTGTTATACTAAGTAAAAAGTGCTTAAATATTGGCAATTCTGTATAGTTCAGCATATCATTTCAATAAACAGTCCAGAGGTAGTCTGAACTTTTATTAAAAGAGAATATTTTCTTGTATCCTCTTGGTGTTGATCTCATTCCTTTCGCTTTTTCAGACACACACAAGCTATCTCTTTTCCTGTATTTTCAACCTCAGTCTTTATATATGCTACTTTGCATCATTACATAAATGTGCTCTACTCTCTACCATTTAAAATTAATACATAAAAATGACTGAATAAATGAATAATTTCTAGATGTCCATCTCCCCTCAATGCCTTTCACAGCCAAAGCTTTCTGACTTTTTCCTTTCTGACTCTGCCTGACTCAACTCCCCATTCTTTATCTCATTTGAGCTTTCAATATTATCCAAACCAGGTGACCACTCCTTTCTTATATTCTTTTTTTTAAATATATAAACATATATTTACTTATTTATTTTTGGCTGCACTTGGTCTTTGTTGCTGTGCGTGGGCTTTCTCTAGTTGCGGTGCACAGGCTTGTCATTGTGGTGGCTTCACTTGTTGTGGAGCATGGCCTCTAAGCACGTGCACCTCAGTAGTTGTGGCTTGTGGGCTCTAGAGAACAGGCTCAGTAGTTGTGGAGCATGGGCTTAGTTGCTCTGTGGCATGTGGTATCTTCCCGGACAAGGGATAGAACCCACGTCCCCTGCATTGGCAGGCAGATCCTTAACCACTGTGCCACCAGGGAAGTCCCCTTTCTTCCATTCTTCATTTGGCTTCTCTGGTCACACTCTTGATTCACTGTTCTATATCTGACCATTGCTTTTCTCTCTCTTTTGCCAGTTCCTGGCATCTTTTCCCATCTTTTAAATGTCAAATTTTTTTAAGACTCAGCACTGTGATCTTTTTATTCTACATCAGTGGTTCTCAAAGTGTAGCCCCTGAGCCAGCAGCATCAATATTACTTGTGAAAGTGTTAGAAATATTTACAAATTCTGGGGCCCTGCCTCAGACCTACTATATTATCAGGGTTCTCCAGAAAACCAAGACCAACAGGGAATGTATTTTTTTAAAGAATTCGCTCTTGCAATTGTGGAGACTGGCAAGTCCAGAATTTCTAGTGCGGGGGCAGGTGAGAAACTCAGGCAGGAATTGATGCTTCAGTCTTGAGATAGAATTTCTTCCCTGGGGAATCTCAGTTTTTGCCCTTAAGGCCTTTCAACTGATTGGACGAGGCCCACTCATTTTATTGAGGGTTATTTCCCTTACTTAAAGTCAACTGATTATAGATGTTGACAGCATCCAGAAAATACCTTCACAGAAACCCCTACATTAGTGTTTGATTAAATAACAGGTACTAGAGCCTAGCCAAGTTGACATCTAAAACTAATCATCACACCCACTGAATCAGGACCTCTGGGGTGGGGTCCAGCAATCTGTGTTTTAAATAAGTTCTTCAGGTGATTCTCATGCGCAGTAAAGTTTGGAAGCTACAGGTCTATACTTTATACCCAGGTGCTCAGACGTTTCAACGTCTTCAATTACTATCTATTGAATATATACTGACTCTCAAAGTTCAATCTCTTGCCCAGATTTCTCCTCTGTTCTGTTCAAATGTTTCACAGACACCTCAAATTCAGTGCATCTAAAATTGAACTCTTGATCTACTGCAAACCTGGTCTTCCTCAACTGTTCAAGAGGTCAACAAATAATAACATCCTCCTCCTAGGAGTTCAAGCTAGAAACTTGGCATTTTTCTTTGAGTAAAACTTGTTTTTCACACAGAAGTCCAATCAATCACAGTTGTCTTATAGATTTTACCTCTAAATAATTTTTCATTCTGTTCCCTTCTTTCCATTTCTGCTGTCACCATACTATCCCAAACCCATCACTGTTTCACTTGGATTAATGCACTACTTCTCCTTCCAATCATTTATTCTCCTTGTAGATGTTTTGATTTGTTTTGATGCATATCTGGACATTACTTAATAATAGGTGATATACATCTGTTACACCTGTGCTTGTACTATTTAGGATACCTTTGGGTACAATTAAGGAAAAGACCAACTCTAAATGGCTCAAACTATAAAGGAATTTATGATTTTACAAAGCAGAGTCCAAGGTTAGATGATTCCAGAGCTGTTTAGTTTGGCAGTTCATCAGCATTATGAAGGACCAGCTTCTGTCTGTCTCTTGGGGGACTACTGTAGTCTCATTGTAGGATGTAATGTTTATTGTAGCCTCACTAATGTGTATTTCACAGACTGCATGACTGTTAGTGGCTGCCTCATGTGTTGGAAACAGGACCATGGAGACAATGTGTGCAAGGACCAGTGAGGCCAAGGTTTAGATTAATTCTCTATGTGCATACTGAAATCACCAAAAATAGTGATAATGTATGTAAAGAGATGGGCAGAAAGTCAGGGGCTAAAATGTCTAATGAATGAGAAATAACGAGGAATATGGTAGATGACTGCAATAAATGGAAATAATAGATGTAAGGCAAGTCCTTAAACGGAGTTGGATTTTTAGAAAGAAGAGAGGAATAATGATCTGGCAGCAGCAATAAGGAGCAAGGATGGCATGTATCACCTTCAGATCCAATAGGAGAAAAGAAAGAGACTTCTTTTGAGAGGGCTTCAGAGGAAACTATGTCCTTAGGAGGCATCCAGTTTTTTAAGTGAAAGTTAAGGGACAAAATCATAGCCACAGAGGGAAGTTGGAAAATGAGTTTTGTGTCCAGATAAAAATCAAGGATTCAGGTTCAATTATTCTTAAAGGAGAAAATAGATGATGTGGAAGAATAGCAATCTTTGCTGTAAGTACCATCTCCCCAAGTGTTACTATTTTATTTGTTAGCAGGATTTAGGAAGATACAATGTATGTTGTTCTTAGCATTTGGGATTGTAATTGTACTTTTAGGGCAAAGGTCCCTAATAGGTATTCATGAATGGATTCCAGGTGTACCTCAGCCCTAAGGATGGTGATGAATGGCCTCAAACTAGGGGTTGTCTTGTCAGGGACACTTCTGAGAGCAAGTCCCATGGTTTCCTCTGATTTACTTGGCACCTGTTGCTCTGCCCCTAGTGCAAGGCCAAGGGGCCAAGGATGGTCCTCTGGATATCCATTTTAGTAACCAACTGAAGAATGTGCCACTGCCCGTTATGGACAAGGGACACCTAAATCTGCTGGAGGCATGCTCAAGGGTCACTGTACCTCACCCAATGTTTTGCCGTGGTATCTATGGGTGGGAAGTGGAGAAGGGAGAGAGACTTTACAAAGCAGAGCTCTTGGCTGTAGCAGCAAAGAATCTCTGTCCTTATATTTGTCAGATTCTTCCATCCCTTTGTGTCACATATACTCTTTAATGGCATCCAAGTGAGCTTCAGGGTGACTGCTCCAATAAATAAAGCATGTACATACATCAAAATTTCATCATTATTTTAAAATAATTCATATAAAAAGTTTTATTGGATTCAAATCTATTCACATTTATCAAGAACTTTCAACATTATATTTGTTGACAAAGGGAAGATTTTTTGTATCCTTTAAATATAATTTTATTTGCTGTAAATTTTTGAATGGTTGTAAAAATGGTTTAAAATTTAAAAAAAAATCACTAGTACCAATAGCATTTCTGGTTGATGTCAACCATTAAGGATTTAAAGAGGTTGTCTCTCCTTTGTTGAGAATTGTGGGTAGGCATTTAAATATACAACCTGATTTAAAACAAAAGTTATGGCTACAGAACTAAGCTCATGTTTCACAGTAAATTTATTTGGAAAATATCTGATTTGAAAGCATGGACAGATTTATTCACTAATGCTTCATATTCTTATTTCTTATCAATTATGCAATATAGAAAAAAAGAGTTAAGGTTTTTCACCAAGTCCCACATAAATGCCTCTAAATATCTTCCAGTTTACTCCAAGTGGGCTGCTAAAATGTTAGTGCTTAAAAAAATTTTTATTGAAATATTGTTGATTTACAATGTTGTGTTAGTTTCAGGTGTACAGCAAAGTGATTCAATTATATATATATATATATATATATATATATATATATATATATATAATTGAATATATATATATATATATATATATTCCCTTTTTACAGTCCCTTTCATTATAAGTTATTATAAGATACTAAGTATAGTTCCCTGTATATACAATTGGTCCTTGTTGGTTATCTATTTTATATATAGTAGTGTTTATATTTTAATCACAAACTCCTAATTTATCCTTCCCTCCCTTTCCCCTTTGGTAACCATCAGTTTGTTTTCTATGTCTGTGAGTCTATTTCTGTTTTGAAAATAAGTTCATTTGTATCATATTTTTTAGATTCCACATATAAACAATATCATATGATATTTATCTTTCTCTCTCTGGCTTACTTAGTATGATAATTTCTTGGTCCATCCATGTTGAGGCATATAGCATTATTTCACTTTTTTATGGCTGAGTAATATTCCATTGTATATATACAACATCTTCTTTATCCATTCATCTGTTGATAGACACTTCTGTTGCTTCCTTGTCTTGGCTATTGTAAATAGTGCTGCTATGAACATTGGGTGCACAAAAATGCAACAGGGTAGAAAGCCCAGAAATAAACCCACACACCTATGGTCAACTAATCTATGACAAAGGAGGCAAGAATATACAATGGAGAAAAGACAGTCTCTTCAATAAGTGGTGTTGGGAAAACTGGACAGCTACATGTAAAAGAATAAAATTAGAACATTCTCTAGCATCATGCACAAAACTTAACTCAAAATGGATTAACGACCTGAATGTAAAGCCAGATACTATAAAGCTCCTAGAGGAAAACATAGGCAGAATACTCTTTGACATGAATCGCAGCAATATTCTTTTGGATTTGTCTCCTAGAGTAATGGAAATAAAAACAAAAATAAACAAATGGGACCTAATTAAACTTAAAAGCTTTTGCACAGCAAAGGTAACCATAAACAAAATGAAAAGACAAGCTACAGAATGGGAGAAAATATTTAAAACAATGCGACCGACAAGGGATTAATCTCTAAAATATACAAACAGCTTATACAGCTCAATATTGAAAAAACAAACAACTCAATCAAAAAATGGGCAGAAGATCTAAATAGACATTTCTTCAAAGAAGACATACAGATGGCCAAAAAGCACATGAAAACATGCTCAGCATCACTAATTATTAGAGAAATACAAATCAAAACTACAGTGAGGTATATCACCTCACACTGGTCAGAATGGCCATCATCAAAAAGTCTACAAATAAATGCTGGATAGGGTGTGGAGAAAAAGGAAACATTCCCATTGTTGGGAATGTTAACTGGTACAGCCATTATGGAGAACAGTATGGAGGTCCCTTAAAAAAAAAAGAATAGAGCCACCATATGTTCCTGCAATCCCATTCCTGGGCATATGTCTGGAGAAAACCATAATTCAATAAAATTTTAGCACTTTTGATGTGGGCCAAGATGTGAAAGACTGCTTTAGTAAGAGTAACGCTTCAGTTTAACCAAAATGGTATTGGTAATATCTGTCTTCTCTACTTGTTAAAATACACATTAATAAATTGTGTGTGTGTTTCCTAAACATTCCCAGATTGTTTGAGTTACTGCCAGGTAAAGCCATGCTTTTCTGTCCTGAGAGAAAGGGGAATCTGGCATCTTTTGCTACTGTGATATACATACTGGTACCAGAAATATGAAAAATTCTGACTAACAAACAGGCATTTTCTTTTTGTATGTCAGAATTCATGTGCTCTTCCTGGGTTTATAGATTTTCTTCTAGAAATCACTACGTTTCCCATCTTCACAGTCCAAGTAAGGTTGACTTGACCACAAGCTCTAGGAGTGGGGCATGATGTGTGCAAACCTATCCCTATATTCCATTCTCTTGCTACAAAGTTGGTTCAGAGACAGGCACATAACTCATTCAGAGCCAATGAAACAGAAGAAGGTATTTGCTGAAACTTCTAAGAAACGTTCACTCTTCCCCTTGACATCTTAGCTTCCCATGGAGATGAGAGATCTGGAGATGTATAAAGCCATTTTGCTATATTGAGTGGCACAGTTGGGAAATCTCTGTATAGAGCTTATCAGGGAAGATAGAAATGAGAGGGTGAAGTTGAGCCCTTGGTGAGATCACTTGAACTGTTGAATCAAACCTCACCTGATATTGAGGCTAATTCTGAATTTTCAGTTTTATGAATCAGCAAATTTCTCCCTGTTCTGTACTTTCCTAGATTCTGCATTTGTCTATTTGGCATGCATTCATCGCAGGGTCAATTTATGGCCTCTCTGACTAGGTAGAGACTGCTCCTCTTAGGACTAGCCAATTCTTAGAGATAGCCTGCAGCATGCATTTCATATGCAAACCAACGAATCTTGAGTCTATATGCCCCAGCCACTCACTTTATCAAACTATAATATAACAAACCAATATTTCCTCAGCCTTAAATCAACCCAGGACCAGGTATGCAATATATATTTTTTCACATCTTTATTGGAGTATAAATGCTTTACAATATTGTGTTAGTTTCTACTGTACAACTAAGTGAATCAGCTATCTGTATACATATATCCCCATATTTATTAGACAACTTTCTTCTCTTACACCCTTCTCTCCCTCATTTCCTCCCCCTTTTTCTTTCCCTCCCTTCATTCAATATTTATGAAGTGTTCCTGAGTGCCTGTGCTGGCACAAATGTTACAAAATTGTATGAGACAGTTCCTACCCTTGAGTGTGTAGCAATGAAAACATTTGGAGTAGACAGATGATAAGTAATCTGATAGAAGCACGTGCAAGATTTAGTGGGGCCTGAGGAACAGAGTGATCAGTTTTTCTTAAGAATGGTGTTCAGGAAGTTTCCAAAAAAGAGTGGGTAGTAGGTAGAATTTGTTACCAAAGGCAAAAACAGAGCAGAGTAAAGCTTTCAGTCAGAGGGTACTGCATGGACAAAGACTCAGAAGCTTTAACTCTTGTCATGCTTAGGTGTGGACAAATGATTTTCTATGGCTGGAGCACGGGATGTGGCACTTGGTATGGTGCAAAATTTAATGGCACACCAAAAAACTAAATAATCGATAAATTTATTTTAATGCAGTTTGTTTTTTTTTTTTTTTTTTTTTTTTTTTTTTTTTTTTTTTTTTTAGTTCATGCAGGGCTTCCCTGGTGGCACAGTGGCTAAGAATCCACCTGCCAATGCAGGGGACACAGGTTTGAGCTCTGGTCCGGGAAGATCCCACATGCCATGGAGCAACTAAGCCCATGTGCCCCAACTACTGAGCCTGTGCTCTAGAGCCTGAGAGCCACAACTACTGAGCCCGTGTGCTTCAACTGCTGAAGCCTGTGTGCCTAGAACCTGTGCTCCACAACAAGAGAAGCCACCGCAATGAGAAGCCCACGCACCGCAACGAAGAGTAGCCCCTGCTCGCTGCAACTAGAGAAAACTTGCGCACAGCGATGAAGACCCAACACAGCCAAAAATAAAATAAATTAAATTAATTTTAAAAAGTAATTTAAAAAAATTCATGCAAAACTCTTGATAAACAAAATTTGAAAACTTAAAAATTGATATAGTAAAACAAATGTAACTTGCTACCTTGCAAAAGAAGTTTCAGTAAGCTGAAGTTAATTAAAAATTATTGAAGATGTTTACTTATTTTTAAAAAGTGTCAAAAATGTCAATTCTCTCAATTGAAAAGAAGATAAGTTAAGTTTGAAAGTACTATGAGTTTGCTTTCATTAAAGCCAAGAAAGTAAAAAGGTAATACAGGGGCTTCCCTGGTGGCGCAGTGGTTGAGAGTCCGCCTGCTGATGCAGGGGACAAGGGTTCGTGTCCCGGTCTGGGAAAATCCCACGTGCCACGGAGCGGCTGGGCCCGTGAGCCATGGCCGCTGAGCCTGTGCGTCCAGAGCCTGTGCTCCGCAACAGGAGAGGCCACCACAGTGAGAGGCCCGTGTACCGCAAAAAAAAAAAGGTAATACATTTTGTTTTGATATAAGTAAAATATTTAAACCTAAAATAATATTGTTGGTTTAATACATCTATTTTTTTTTAATTTTCAATATTTTTTCAACTATCTTAATATTCTATAATAAAAGCTAACCATTACAAACAAAAAACACGTATATAGGGACATTTTTTCTTTTACTTCACAGTCTCATATGGCTTGACATGGAACTCTCTGAATATTATCTTTATTTAAAATTTTGATGTTTTATCAAAATGTTTTGTAGCAATTTTGATTTTTAAAACAATATTGCAATAAAATATTATTTAACTTGATTACTGAGTTATTTGATTTCCCCTTAATTTTTGATCTTAAAGCAATTCTCTCACTGGTCTCACTCTAATATTGGCCTTGGAAAAGGAGTTAGATTCGTTTAAAGACATAACATATTCTTACTGTTCATACCCACTACAAATTGCCTTTTGATGAGTGAATTTAAACTGGTAATACTTAACTGAAACTTACAACCATTGCATTAGAAAAACTTAGCAGTCTTCCTTCTATGTGTCCCTCTTACCCCTCACACAGAACACTTCACTTCTGACACTTCTGGTCACAAACTATGTGGGGTTTTTTTTTCCCCAACACCAAGCAATTCTCCACAACACCAGCTGGTGTCCTATAATTTAACTCAAAATTTTAATTTAATATCTCTGTCCCATAAGACTGTTTCCACCCCACTTCTGATGCCAATGGCAAATAGTAGGTTCCCAAGTTATTCACAACTTCTTTTTTTTTTTGGCTCCTTTTTTCTTTTTTGACTCCATTGGGTCTTCATTGCTGCACGTGGGCTTTCTCTAGTTGCAGTGAGTGGGGGCTACTCTTTATTGCAGTGTGCAGGCTTCTCATTGGGGTGGCTTCTCTTGTTGTGGAGCATGGGCTCTAGGTATTCAGGCTTCAGTAGTTGTGGCACAAGGGCTCAGTAGTTGTGGCTCACAGGCTCTAGAGCGCAGGCTCAGTAGTTGTGGTGCATGGGCTTAGTTGCTCTGCGGCATGTGAGATCTTCCCAGACCAGGGCTCGAACCCATGTCCCCTGCATTGGCAGGTGGATTCTTAACTACTGTGTCACCAGGGAAGTCCCAAGTTACCCACAGCTTCTGTCAGACTTGACTACAAGTGAGAGCTTCCCATTACCTGCTCCTCATTGGATTTCATTATTTGCTGAGCAGCTCACAGACCTCAGGGAAACACTTAACCAGTTTATTAAAGGATATGATAAAGAATACAGATGAACAACCAGATAAAGAGATACAAAGGACAAGGTCTGGGAGTGTCCTGAGTACAAAAGCTTCTGCCCCTCTGGAAGGTACATCACCCTCTCAGTGTACAGATGTTCACAGAACTGGAAGCTTTCCAAACCCCATACTTTTGGGATTTTTATGGAGGAGTTATCACACAGACATGATGGACTATTTACTCCATTTTCAGCTCTTCTCCCTTCTCAAGAGAATAAGGGGTGGGGCTGAAAATTCTAAGCTTCAAATAATGGTTTGGTCTTTCTGGTGAATGGCCATTCATCCAGGAGCTGTCCAGGAGCCCACACAGAGACTCCTCATTAAAAATGAAAGCCACCCCTATCAGGAAATTACAAGTGTTTCAGGAGACCCATGCCAGAAATGGGGATGATGACAAAATATATATTTATTATAAACCACAATATCACACCATTATGTAAAAATCGGGCTTATATACATAGCCCTGCCCTCCAGAGAGCCTGCACTAGCTTATAGACAAGCCTCACCTACCAGGGGGAAGACACCAGTTGTGAGAAAACAACAGCTCCACAGTCTCTGGACCTGTCCCCCCTCAACCAGCAGGCCAGATCCTGCACTTAAATGGGTTGAGCCCTGGCCCTACACACTAGCAGGCCACCACAAGCTTCAGGACACCCCAGAACCCACACCCAACTGTGTCAGAAACATGCCCTACTCACCAGTGATCTAACACCAACTCAGGGATCCCTGGGTGCTGCAATCAGACTCCAGGACCCAGCTCTGCCTGCCAGTAGGCCAGCACTAGCCCCAGGAAATGGCTTTCCCATTAGTGGGTGAGCAACAGCCCTAGAGTCACTAGCTTCTAGACAAACCTCAACTACCAGGGGGCAGACACCAGTCATAAGAAAACAACAGCTCCACAGTCTGTGGACCTGCTCCCCCCCACAACCAGCAGAAGGACACATGCAGCTCTCATAGGAGAAATCCCTAGAGCATATAGCTCAAGTGATGAGAGTGGATGGATGCATAAGGTTGCATAGGACGTCTCCTACAAAAAGTCACTTTTCCAAGGTTGGGAAGTGTAAACAACCTACCAGATACATAGAAAGAAAAACAGCAACTTAGGCAAAATGAGGTGACAGAGGAACATTTTCCAAATAAAGGAAAAAGATAAAACCCCAGAAGAACTAAGTGAAATGGAGATAGGCAATCTACCAAAGAAAGGGTTCAGAGTAGTGATTATAAAAGATGATCAAATAACTTGGGAGGAGAATGGATGCACAGAGTGAGAAGTTGAAAATTTTTAACAAAGAGTTAGAAAATATAAATAACAATAAAACAGAGATGAACAATTCAATAACTGAAATGAAAAATACACTAAAAGGAATTGACAGTAGACTAAATGATACAGAGGAGCAGATCAGCAAGATGGAAGACAAAGTAGTGGAAACCACTGAATTTAGACAGAAACAATAAAAAAGAATGAAAAGAAATGAGAACACTTTAAGACACCTCTAGGACAACATCAGACACACTAATATTTGAATTATAGGGGTCCCAGTAGGAGAAGAGAGAGAGAAAGGGGCTGAGAACATATTTAATAGCTGAAAAATTCCCTAAACTGGGAAAGGAAACAGTCATACAAGTCCAGGAAGCACAGAGGGTTCCATATAGGATTAACTGAAAGAGAACTACACCAAGACATGTTGTAATCAAAATGACAAAAATTAAAGATAAATAGAATATTAAAAGCAGTAAGGGAAAAGAAACAAATAGCATACAAGGGAACTCCCATAAGCCTATCAGCTGATTTTTCAGCCGAAACTGCAGGCCTGAAGAGAATGGCATGAAATATTTAAAGTTATGAAAGGGAAAAACCTATAATCAAGAATACTCTACCCAGCAAGGCTCTCCTTCAGATTTCATGGAGAAATCAAAAGCTTTACAGACAAGCAAAAGCTAAAAGAGTTCAGCACTACAAACAGCTTTACAAGAAAAGTTAAAGGAACTTGTCTAAGTGAAAAAGAAAAGACCACAACTAGAAATGTGAAAATTATGAAAGGAAAAATCTCATCAGTAAAAGCAAACATACTGTAAAGGTAAGAAATCATCCATGCACAAATCTAGTAGAAAGGTGAAAAGTAGTAAAATCATCTGTATTCACAATAAGCTGTTAAATGATATACAAAACAATTAGATGTAAATCACACTATCAAAAACAGTAAATGTTAGGGGAGAAGAGTACAAAGGCAGGGTTGTTAAAAATGCTTTTGAAATTAAGAGATAAGCAACTTAAAACAATCCTATATATATATATATATATAGATAGATAGATAGATAGATAGATAGATAGATAGTTTGTTATACAAAAACCACATGGTAACCACAAACCAAAAATCTATAATAGATACTACACAGAAAAGAAAAAGGAATCCAGACATAACAATAAGGATAGTCATGAAATCACAAGAGAAGAGAATACAAGAAACAAAAAAGACCTATAAAACCCCCAAAAACAATTAAGAAAATGGCAATAAGAACATACATATCAAAAATTACTTTAAATGTAAATGGACTTAATGCTACAATCAAAAGACAGAGTGATTGAATGGATATAAAAACAAGACTCATATATGTGTTGCCTACAAGAGACTCACTTCAGATCTAAAGACACACACAGACTAAAAGTAAGGAAGTGGAAATAGATATTCCATGCAAATGGAAATCAAAAGAATGCTGGAGTAGCAATACTTGTCTCAGACAAAATAGTTGTTAAAATAAGACTGTTATAAGAGACAAAGAAGAACATTACATAATGATCACAGGATCAATACAAGAAGAAGATATAACAATTGTAAATATATATGCACCCAACATATGAGCACTTCAATACATAAAGCAAATATTAATGGACATAAAGTGAGAAATTGACAGTAACACAATAATTACAGAGAACTTTAACACCCCACTTACATTAATGGACAAATCATTCAGAGAGAAAATCAATAAGGAAACACTGGCTTTAAATGACACATTAGACAAATGGACTTAATAGATACATATAGAACATTCCATTCCAAAAGAGCAGAATACACATTCTTCTCAAGTGCACATGGAACATTCTCCAGTATAGATCACATGTTAGATCACAAAACAAGGCTTGGTAAATTTAAGAAAATTGAAATCATATCAAACTAGAAATCAACTACAAGAATAAAACTGCAAAAAACCCCACAAAACATTTGGAAGCTAAATAATATTCTACAAAACAACCAACAGATCACTGAAGACTTTAAAGAGGAAATTAAAAATATCTAGATATAAATGAAAACAAAAACATGATCCAAAATCCATGGGATGCAGCAAAAGCAGTTCTAAGAGGGAAGTTTATAGAGATACAAGCTTACCCCAGGAAACAAGAAAAACTCAAGTAAACAACTTAACCTTACACCTAAAGGAACTAGAAAAAAATAAGGCCCAAAGTTGGTAAAAGGAAAGGAATCATAAAGATCAGAGGGCTTCCCTGGTGGCGTAGTGGTTGAGAGTCCGCCTGCCGATGCAGGGGACACGGGTTCATGCCCCAGTCCGGGAAGATCCCACATGCCACGGAGCGGCTGGGCCCGTAAGCCATGGCCACTGAGCCTGTGCGTCTGGAGCCTGTGCTCCGCAATGAGAGAGACCACAGCAGTGAGAGGCCCATGTACCGCAAAAAAACAAAAAACAAAAAACAGAAAAACCAAAAAAGAACAGAAGGATATATTGTATATCACAGGAATATAGCCAACAGTTTATACGAACTATGGAATACAATTTTTAAAAATTGTGAATCACTTTGTTGTACATTTGAAACTTATGCAATATTGTACATTAACTATACCTCAATTTTTAAAAAAAGTTAAAAAATTAAGCTTTAATAATTTTTCTACTGTTTATTGTATAACAGAGAATCACAGAATTTTAGCATTTTTGATCCATAGCACAAGTACAGAGAGTAAACTATATGAATGAATTGAGAGCCTTTGTTCTTTATCTCATTTATTGTAACTAAGAAGTAGCCTTTGAAATTACTGTTGAGCTTGTAAATCCATGGAGAGCTAGGGGCTTATGTAGATAGATTTCAAGGGGTGTTTGTGAACCACCTTAAATTTTAGGCAAACATTTTTTAGATATGTACACATCCATGATGTTGATCTGATTCTGTACTCACTCTCCATTTTAATTTATTTTTCATAAGCTATATTTTTCTGGCAATTATAAATTCCATTCATTCACTCAGTAATTTGAATCAGCATTTTTAATGTGTCAATTACTATATTTGTGGTTATGGTTATATTTTAAGAGGTTCTCTTGTATATAGCTGTGTATAGATAGTATAATGCTGAGTATTGCTTTTTCCTCTGATCCTCAATCTCTCTCTACCTTTAATGGATATATTTAGACCATTCACATTGGCTATAAATATTAGCATGGTCATATTTAAATTTATCATCTTGCTAGCTGTTTTCTATTTGTTGATTGGTTCTTTGTTCCTTTTTATTTTCCTTTCCTGCCTTCTGTTGTATTATATTTTATAATTCAATTTCAGCTCCAGTAATGGCTTATTAGTTATACATTTCTTAAAAAAATAAATTTTTCTCATAGTGTTTCACCTAGGATTTACAATATATGCCTTCAATTTATCAAATCTACATTCAAATACTATTATAGTATTTCATGTGCAGTGTAAGAAACTTCACATAGTGTACTTTCAATTTTGCCCTCCCTTCCTTTGTCATTATTGTCATTAATTTTACATTTTCATGTATTTTAAGCCCCTTCATTTCCTTGCCACATGGCTATTCACAAGATGGCATTCTTTCAGGCCAGCAGCAGTGCATCTCTCTTTCTTCCTTTTTACCTCTAGGCCTCCTTTTAAGAACTCACTTTGTTAGGTCAGACCCACCTATAATAAACTCCCTTTTGATGAAATCAACTGGTTAGGGACCTTAATGACATCTGAAAAAAATCCATTTTCCCATATAATGTATCATATTCAAAGGCCCCCACTTGAGATTATACAAGAGCTTGCCTCATTAGGGGCCATCTTAGAATTTTGCCTAATGCGTTTATTTAAAGACCTGTGTTCCAGCAGCTGGATATGTTCTGTTTATTAGTTTATTTCTTGATGATGGCTTTTTCTGTGTGTGTGCCTTGTAATTTTTGATTAAATACTGGAAGTTGTAGGCAGAAGAACAGGAGAGACTGAAGTGAGTAGTATTTACATGTGTAAATGGCACTTCTTGTCTTTGGTCAGGACTTTGTTTTGGGGTTGTTGAGTAAATCTAGTTAGGAGTTGTGCTGGATTTTGCTGTCTTTAGCATTACCTTCAGTATCCCATAGGTTTCAAAGTCGTCTAGTTGTGGGCTGCTGTTACCTTGTACTTAATGTGGAGACTGAGGTGCAAGAGGATTTTTCTGTGTTCCTGTTCCTCCCATAAGCTTTCAGCCATTCCTTCACACTTTTGCCACTGTAGAGACCTCGCTCCACACTCTTATCACTCTCCTCAATAGCAGACAGCTGTTGCTTGTTAATCAGTACTAGGCTTGTCATGGGAGCAAACTAGGATTTTCTGTTATGCTTGTCTAGCATCAGTCATAGGCAGGCAGTTTTTACTTTGGCATTGAGAGTGAGGCTTTCTCAGCATTCCTACCCTTCCATCTCTTAGAATCAAGGCTGCAGTCTATTTTGGGTGAGAAATTCCTGCCTCTTGCCAGTGGCAGTAGATGTCTGCAGAGTGTTGGTGTAGAATCTTGGGCCCATGACAGTTTCCTATGCCTCCTCAGGGGGGCTTCAGTTAGTTCAGTTATTCAATTATTTCTCCAAAAGCAATAATTCTTTGTTTGATGGAGACAAAAGGATTTGCTGCTCCTCCTCCAGTAGCTTGAGACTTTTGATTTGTAGAACAAAATGGTCTGGAAAGTCATGCGGGACATGTTAAGTGTCCCGCAGTAGGTGCTATTCACCTCATACATACCTGCTCCACCAAAGGAGTCTTCCACCCTGGCCCCAATCTTTCTTCTGATCACTCAGTGAAGGGTCATGAGAAAGAGATTGCAAGTAAGTTTGAATTCTCATGGTTCAGGGTCCTCAGCTATTTCAAACTGACATACTAGCCAACACTTGGCCTATAAGAATGTCTTGACATTTAAGCTGAATTCTTCTTACCCACTTGTGTTGGTAAGAACAGTGTCACTTCTCTGCTGTACTAAGTGTGAAACTGTTTCTGTATCCCATCACTCCCTTAAGGGATTTGTCCTTTTTCCAAATTCAGTTTACTTGGATGCCATGAGAAGTTCTCTGACTTGCACAAAAAAAGTTATGATTTTATTTTTTTGATTATTTGGCTTTTTCTTGTTAGGGTGAAAGTGACATTTTTGCAGCTTTCTATCCTAGGTAGAAGCAGAAGTCCAAGGATATAGAGATAAAATAAATATAGTTTTGTTTATTGAGCTCCTGTTACCAGATGCTGTGATAAGCAATTTATGAACATTCATTCTCCACAGCAACATCAAATGCTAGGTATTCTTGTTTCTATCTTACATATGAATCAACCAGCTTTTTTCCAGAGGTTAGAGAATAAATGCCCAAAGAAAGGATTTATACTTAGTTCTGTCTGACTCTAAAGCTAATTCTGGTACTCATTGTTGCCTCTGGAACCAAAGAGTCTAGAAAGATAAAGTGAAGAAGTTTATAAAAATAACCATGTAACAGTGGTATAAATGCTGTTATAGAGGCACACACAGTACTTAGGAAAACAAAAAAGAGGGATCTCCAAACTGAGAGAATCAGGAATGTCTACCCAAAAATATGATTTCCAGAATGCTTCTTGTCGGATGAGTAGGAATTAGGCACAGAGAGACAGATGATATATGCCACACTTTGTGCCCACTCAGCTTCTTTTGAATATCTTCTTACATTTATTTTCCACAGTATGCTTCCTGTAAAGTGGAAGCCAGTATTTGGTTTCCCTGTCTCCCTTGTGCAAAAGGAAGGAGAGAACTGAGTTATCATCGAAAACCACCAGTTAGAATTCATGGCTGCAGTTTTGATTGGAAAGAGGCCATGCATGGAGCCCATTTCCTGAGAAGGTGACAGAGTCTGCTGGGAGACACCCTACCTTCAGAGGCAATAGAAAACAGAAGTCCTAACAGCAGTGTCCCTTGTTCAGTGTCCTTGCTCTGATATATGTGTCCACTGGTAGTTAGGGGCAGATCAGTGATATAAGTTAGGCATAGTTCTTGGCTGCTTTGCCTTCATGTCTGACTCTCTTGTGTTTTCCAGAGATTCTGTGAATTCTCTAGTATTCATTAATAATTTCACTTTTTGCTTAACTGGATGAAAGTAGTTCTGTTGGTTATAGTTAGGAATCGTTTTTGAAACAGACACATTTCAGGTAGAGGTAATATTTGGTAAGACTTAGAAGGGAAAGAACCGGAAGCATTCTGAAAACGAGAGCTGTGATAGTAATTTGGCATTAATGGAATGAAAAGTGGGTGAGGGAACATACTGGAGATGTTGATAGGCCTCATATAATGGATGTTGAGTTATTTTAATCAGGAAGGTGACAGGATCATATTTGTGTTTTAGAAAAATCTCTCTGGCAGCCATGTAGCAATGGACTAGAGGGGGATATAAGTGAGGAAAGAAGCAAGGAAACCTATTAGGATACAACTGTAGTACTTACAGTGAGAGATTGAGTCCTTGATTAAGTCAGTCAATGTATGGATGAAGAGCATGGGACAGAATAAGGAGATATTTAGGACATACAAGAAATTTAAGATGTTGATTAATTATATGTGAGAATGATGAAGAAAAGTGGTTCTGGAAGGAATCTCATGTTTCTAATTTGGGAGATTAGGTAAATGTTAGTGCCACTCACTGAGACAGGGAATATAGAAGGAGGTAGGAATGTATAGTGAAAGTTTGACAAGTTGCAATTAAGTCAAAAAGAGATAACCACTAGAAAACTGGATATGTGAGACTAGAATGGAAGATAAAGATTTCTGAGCTAATAACGTATAGATAATTGTAGACACCTTAATGATGGTGAAATCAGCCAGGTTGTTTATGTCCTGAGAAGAGAAAAGGGAAGAGGATACAACCCTGGGTATATCAACATGTAAGGTTTGGTTGGAGGGAATAATGAACATAAAATAGACTGAGAAGGAATAAACAGGAGATTGGGGGAAAACTGAAAAGTAAAGAGATCAATTGGTTTAGATCCGCATTAAAAATTTTTAGTTAATACAGCTATAGGATGTTTACTTGTAACCTTGGGATGGACATTTTGGTAAAGTGATGGAGCCAAATAGAGGGGTTAAACAAGGGATAAAAGGCCACTCTTTTCAGTGACTAGGGTATGAAAGGAAGGTGAGAACTGAGTTATCATCTGGAGAAAGATAAGAAGGTAAATGATCATAAGGTCTGCTACATGTCTATTGGTATGGGTGACTTAAATAACATAGAGTAAAAGAACTGCAAGGCTAGGGCTTACATGAAGCACCTACATTGACCTTGAAGTTGTTCAATACGATAAGAGAACTTGGAAAGAATGAATAAGCCAATGCCATAGTCCTTGATGAATGTGAGACAATGACAGAGAAGTCAGCAGACAAAATGGACAAGTAGGCAGTCCATTTTGACAGTGTGCTTACATGCCATACACTTCAAAGAGGAGAGGTTTTTTAATGCATGGGAGAAGATGTATAATTGTAAGGATTGCCATTCCTTTTCCTTCTAAATTCCACTACTGTATGTGGAGTGATATTGTTAGGAGATTGGACAGTGCTCTGGGGAGAGACTGAGGCTATCAGGAGTTTCCTAACTTTATAATGAAGACACTAGGAAGAATTGTGGCAAAGTCAGAGTGAGAGAGAAGCAGTGAGAAGATTAATGGGGAGAAAGATGAGAAGTGCAGAAGAATGTTGGGAGGAGAATGTGGGATGAGAGAGAGAGATTACTGGGATAATTTCGAAGTGTAGCTGTGACCAAGGATGATAAGAAGGTAGGCCTAATGGGTTGAAAGTTTCAAGTGAAACTCAAGTCAAAGTATCAGAATTTCCTGTACAGGTCTGAGGCCCAAAGATCTGGAAGCTCTGACCTGCTCTGATGGTGGTCTTAGAAGATTCATGATGCTAATAGACTTTGCTTGTGTTTAGAGTTATAAACAAAATATTGTTGGAAAGTATGGCTCTGAGAAAGTCTCAGGCAGGTAGAATTAATCAACCCCCACATTTTAGAAGTTTGAAACTGCAACAGTTTTCAGTGACTAAGGTCATTCTCTAGATGGATACAGATATGACCTAAATTGTTTCAGATACCTTCTTTGTTAGAAAATGTTAAAAGCATTCACATTTATGCAGAAAATTAGCTCAGGGAGCTGACAGAAATTTCTATACAGGCAATGATCACGAACGTCTTTAGTTGGTTTTCACTCATTAGTTCCTTTATTCATTTAGTCAATCAGCTCATTCAATCATATATTGAAATACTGATTGCCAATGTCACAGTTTTCAGCCATTACTAAATGTTTAGGAACTTTAGAAGTGTTGGTCAAGTGTATGAACTCTGAGGGGGAAGTTATAATAATCTTCTACTTAAGCAGATTCTCTTTGTGTTTGGGATTACAGAATTACAAATCTCATAAATAACTTCATTCGAGCCATGAATTAGACATTATAATTTAACAGATTATTTACTTAATGATCTTATTATATAATTAAATAATGATCTATGTTTTATGATTTATTTTATTGTCCACGACACTTTGCAGTCAGCACAAGTGGCTAAAAAACAGTTTATGTATTCTGTAGGTCTTCTTAAACTGCCATCTTCTGCAGATACAGAAAAAAATAAAATGAACCTTCATTCTTTGCCATGTGGAAGGACAAGTCTCAATCTAGATTTCTGCACATGTTTGTGGGAAGCAGACATATTATTAAGGTTATTTCTGGCATCAACCCAAACATGGGATTTAGGATTTTCTCCTTGACTCCCTCCTTTAATCCAACCACAAATACCAGCCTGTGGCATGTAGGAAATTTTAATCTGCAGGTCATGGGAAAAGGAATACATCAAACATTGCATACCTACAATGGAAAAATCATATGCCAAACATTCCTGTTCCTATAAGCTCTTTTGGCCACCAAATCCTATTGGCCTTTTACCCAATTTCTGCTCCCTTAATGTCTTTTTTCCCCTAATCTTTTATTTTTCCTCATTCTTCAGTCCACTTTTTCACCCAAAGAAAATAAAATTAAAGCAAGATAAATAAATGGGTTATTCTTATTTCATGGAAAGTAATTTAGCTCTCTGTTGTTTTTTGAGATACAATTTCCAAATCTCATCTCTTACTCTTCATAATTTATCAAAATCTTTTCTTAAAGAACAGCTCTCTTTTGAAAATATTACTGGCACTAGCTGTTTAGAAAATATATAAACATACTACTGATTACATTTGCATTTGGTTTTACAAATGCTAAGTACTCTAGCCTGCCTGACTCTGTGAAATTAAAAACTGTTTATGAATGTGCATGAAAAATCACACTTTTCATGCAGCATCATATTGATAAATATAAGGCAAATGAATCTGTGCAATTTCAATTTGTCTTTTCAGAAACTCCTAGATGTTACTTTTCATTTAGTTCTTATTCTTATTAACACTTTATTGATTTTGCAAATTGGGATAGTCTATTTTCTGGGATAGTTATTAAACCACTTTTTTCACTGATACTGACTGTATAAAGTTGTGTTTATGCACTGACAAATATATTGAACACCCACTATGTGCTATGCCTTAGGGAAATGGAATGAGTTGATAGTTGATAGGTGGGAGAACAGGGAGCAACCTGAAGCAAGCCTGAAACCAGTGTAGTAACAGTGTGGCATTTTCAATTAGTAGCTATTGAATTGAGTGTAGCAAAGTGGTTCTCCTGAGGGCTCTTTATATCTTTCAATTGTGGTCATCGTGTACTAGCTGATGTAGTTTCAAAATTGGCTTTTCCTAAAATGTTCAGGAAATTCTGCCCTAGATGGTGATCATGCTTGCTTGATAATTAAGTTCTTTACTTTATGGAACTAAGGTTTTTAGCTTAAATGTTTTTAACTTAGACATACATGTTTTAAAATCACATTTCCTAGCTTTATAGCATTTCTTCAGATTAGAGTCTAGATAGATATCACTTTTTACTAAAGTCAAATTTAAAATTTTGTTTTTGACAAAATTATTCTGTAAGGAACGCAGAAATTTAAACATATAATAGTATTACTAATATAGCAATAAAACTATAAGAAATATAACTTCTTAAATTTATATCACTAATCCACTCTGTGACTTAAATGAAAGCTATTTTTAGAAGCATGGCTAAAACCTTAATCACCTTATGACAGTTTCTCTAGCTAAACAAGTTACTTCATAGCTAGATACAATTACATGGAATACCTTCTTATCTGATCAGAAAAAATCAGATCTTTTTTTTTTTAGTGCTGTAGACAATGAGGTAGACAATGCCATGAAATCAGCCAACCTTCACTCTTCACTTTGACTCACTATATACTTAACGCACACTGTTAATGAGGAAAAGACGGTTAATGATGAAGATGTTGTCTTTTCTTGCTTCTATTAAATTAATTCAATTCAAATCAATCCATTCATTCATTCAACAATGTTTATTAAGCACCTACAATATGCCAGGCACTGTGCTGGGTGCTGGGGATACAACTGTGAACAAGATAGACAGTCCCTGCCCTTAAAGAGCTTACAGTCTAGTAGTTAAACAGACAAGTACACAGGCAATTACAATGCAGTATGGTAAGTGCTGTGATGGGGACAAAACATCAAAAGGACACCTAACTCAGTCTCATGGGCAGGGGCTGGTAGATAGTCATGGAAATCTTCCTGGGGCAGGTAAAATATGATCTGAGTACTGAAGGATGAGTACCAGTTAGTCAGGTAAAGAGGAAATAGGGAAGTGTTATAGATTGAGGAAATAGCAAATGCAGTGTCCCTGCTTTTGAGGTTCATTTGTGGGCAGCAAAAGTTGGGTAGGGGGGAGAGAATTCATGGAAGAAATAAGTAAGGGCCAGATTATAAAGCAATTCATTTGCTTTGCCCAAGAGCTTGCAGTTTTTCCTGAGGGAACTCTGTGTGTGTGTTTGTGTGTGTGTGTGTGTAAGCTATCAGATTTGCACTTTTTATGATTGCTCTTACTGCAGCACAGAAATTGAATGGGGGATGAGAATCTTGAGAGTTGAAGCAAGGTGATCAGTCTTTCAACTTTTCCAATTTTATCTTCCATGATATCACACCCATTTCTCTTCAGCTTATCCAGTTGCATATACTCCTTAAACAATCCACTGACAAGCCAAAGTTTGGGTCACTGCTCACCTATAAGGTTTTTAACACCTGTAAAAACTCCACCTATGAAAACTCAACTCATCCTTCAAGGCCAGACTACCAAAATCATCCTATCTTTTGCTTTCTGCCAAGATCTCTAAGTATTGTGATGTTTATCTGTGTTATGGTACTTATTATTTCAAATGATCTAAACCTCCTTTTGAACCAAGTTAATTTAATCCCTACATAACTAAGGTGATTTTTGTAAATAAACATGTATAATTTTCAACAAAGACTAATTCTTCATATGTTGTCTACCACAAAATATTATTAGTGCCTTCAAATGATTTAAATGGAACAATGAGAATGGGGGGAGGAGCCCAAGAGACACATTATTTTATGCAGCAAAATACAGCCAAGTAAAATTTCAGTACATAATTACCAGGTATGTTGCTGTTATGACAATGATTCATTCCCCAATTTAAACACTCCATCTTTGACAATTTAACTGCTAATGAAGCAAAGATCTGTTAAAAAGAGTACCTTACTCTGCAAAAATAATAAGGGCTTGCTACATTTTTAAATATGGCCCACAGTTTACTTCTACAATCCCACCTATAATCTTACAATTTCTCAAATAACTTTTATAACGATAAGAAAAAACTTTAAGCTCTGTAAATATTTTAAGAATGTCTGTTGTTTATTCTTTTTGGTGGGTACAAAAACCACGATTTTGTACACAGAACAAGATTATAAATAATATAGATAATATGAGTGACCTGTAGTCTCTTCTGAGTCTACATTGTGGACTGATGATTTTACATTAATGTTGTCTTCATTTTGTTTTTGTTCCTGGTAGTGAGACAAATGTAATCTGTGGACATTGATTCATGTGACAGAGTGAAGGTTACAGCAAACAAGAAGATGACCAACAACTTATATTTTAAAAAAGTCTCTAAAGTTTCTTACAGTGATGGCATTTATTTCAATTATTGCAATGTATTGTTCCCTAAGATGGTTAGAAAAAAGAATTGTGTTGTCCTCTACGGAATTTACATCAGTTAAAAAGCAAGCATGTTTCAGTATTTGTTTTCTCCAAAGCAAGTGTAAATACTTCCTTTAAATTTTTTCACAGGATTTACATGTTTGTTTATTATTTTCTTATCAGAGTTTAGTGATTTTGTTTTCTTGGCTGGATAGTCTTCCAATGAATATATGGGTGTTCTGGAGACACAGGTTAGCATATTCATTGACTTCTGTAACTATTTTATCCCTTGAAGTGAAGACTGAGGCCTTTCTGAGCAAGAACTTCACAGTTTAATGTGCTAACTCGATGTCTGATTAGTTTTTAAGTTCACTCAAGTGAAATCTGTTGCTGTTGATACACCCATCCCAGCTCCCCCTACCCACTCCCCGAAAAAAATTCTAAATTTTGAGTTTTCCTGATATAAAATCTGAGTTTGGGTTTCCGAGCTGAGCTCATGTACATGTTGCTGCTGCTGATGTTCAGCGCCTTAGGATGTACTTCCCGCTCTCAGCCAAAGGATTTTTTTGCGAAGACCTGCACTTAGCGTGTCCCTCAGGGCTGCGTTTCCATCAGTCACCAACACAGTTTAATTAAGGCACTCAATTATTTTTTTGGTTTTTATGGTAGATCTGATGCAATGACAGCCAATCCTGAACTTTGTCTAATTGCAGTTCCAGTGTGTACAGCCTTTGGGCAGTCGGGTGTCAAGACGCGGCCATTTTCACCTACACTCCCAGTGATGGATAATCTGGCTTTGTTTCTTATGGCTTCAGAAAAGGTCAGCTGGGTTGCATGGAAAGGAAACAGAAAGAATGTGGAGTGTTACAATATTTCTGTCTTTTCAACAAAATATGACACAACAAACACCAAAATATCAATAATTAGACATCTGCATTTTTTCCATATTCTTCTGGTCATATGAAAACTGCTTATCACAGGAAAGAAAAGCTCAACTACCTGGAAGAATAAATCACTCTAGAGTTTGTGGTCCTATCTGTTTAAGAACTAATTCTAAAATCATAAAACAAGATTTTGTTTGGCAAATCTGGGCAGGACACATCTTTTAACTTGCTGCACTCTACACCCTGGTATTTCTAGTCCAACTTAAAAGCTTCTTTAGGTTTGACAACATTCTTTATTTGGATTGTTTTGTTATAAAATGTCTTAACAGTTAAATGATTATACTCTTAAAATTGTGATGAATTGTCTAACCAAGCTATATATATGTATATATATATAGACTATTTATGACATCTTCCTGTTTTCAGAACACAGATCTATCCACAGATACGTTCATTCATTCACAGCAGCTATAGATATGACCCAGAATAGGACAATTAGTGACATAAAGTTCATTCTATGCCTGCTATGGAAGTTAAAGCTCATATTTTAAGAAGCTTTAAGTGCTTAAAGGTAAGTGCACTGAAAGGGGGCATGTTTCAATGCCTCATTGAACAGTCATCACTGGGGAAGTTCCTGGATTGATGTTATGGGGTCAGGTCTCTGAAATCCTCATTATATTCTTGTTCTGTCATATTAGGTAGCAGGTAATAATACTACACTGAGGAGAAACAGGCAGTGTTATTATGAAAATCTACTTGCTGTTCATTCATTGCCTTTAAATTCTTTCTAGTAGCTGAAATTTAATGTTAACTCAAGAAGAAATAAGGTAAAGGAGATATTCCCTAAGTTTGCTGTGGCTTATCATAACTTTCTCATAACTCATACTGTGTCTTAATTCCCTGTTGTGAATTTAAGTTTACCTAATTCTTCAGGATATTCCATCCCTGTATTTATTCTGCCCTGTAACTTAAATATTAGAATAATGATGTATTAAATATGAAATAAAAATTGGATTAGAAACTGTTATAATGAGAAGGTTTTGAGATCAGTTGCCCTGATAACTTCAGAAAGTTGAAGTCAAATTTCTACTGATGTATGTATGATAAACACCGAGGTCATTATTATAGTTCACCTTTAGTAACTAGTCTCAAAAATTAAATTTTACTTATCTTTATAATCAGGAGTCAGGAGACAATCTCTATAGAAATTACTCATCACTAAATTAAAACAAACCAAGACGACAGTCTGAATTTGTTTCTTCAGATTCCCTTTCAACATTTAATATTAAGTAAAATAATTATTTTAAAAATCTATTAGTTTAGTTTTATTTTTTGAAGAGGAAATATTAAAATATAATTAATAAGAGCATTGTGATTTTTTCAGAAAGCTTTTGCCATAAAATCTATTTTTTCCCTTTATTTTCTTGATTGCCTTTATGAGGAAAAGAAAATATCAAAACAGGAAGTATTCCATGTACTCTCAAGTAATCTCTCCTTCTCTATAGATTAATGCAACTGAGTGTTAATAAGTCTTTGACAACTGCTTATTCTCTCCTTAAATCTTAGTATTCTTAGTTCTCTGCATTCTTATTTCCTATACTTATATCTCCTGCTTCTTACATAAAATGTTGTTTCTATTCATCTTTGTGTGACTCTGTTGAGACTACTCAAACTGGAAAACTTTCTTATAAATTTACCATATAATCTGGTTCTGGTTCTGGTTGGATGTTATGGCCAATGGCTGTGACCTTAATTAGGTGTTCCCTTAAGGGATGATCACTTTTAAAGTAGACATTCAGGTTTTGTTTTTGAAATTCTGATACAATATTATCTAAATTATCAGTCATTTTCATAATTATGGTCAATAGAATTTTTGAAATTCTATTTAATATGGGAGTACAATGGAAAATGCTTGCTCTCAAGTCTTCTGTACAGAATCAGATCATTTCATTTGCTCTGAATGCCATTAAGTTTTTTAAAAAGTCATATGGATATGAATGCTTTATTTATTTATTTATTTATTTATTTATTTATTTATTTATGCGGTACATGGGCCTCTCCCGTTGTGGAGCACAGGCTCCGGACGCGCAGGCTCAGCGGCCATGGCTCACGGGCCCAGCCACTCCGCGGCATGTGGGATCTTCCCGGACCGGGGCACAAACCCGTGTCCCCTGCATCGGCAGGAGGACTCTCAACCACTGAGCCACCAGGGAAGCCCGAATGCTTTATTTTTATTTGAAATTTATTGTCTTAAAAGTTCAGTTCTAAAGGCAATTCATGTGATGAACTACAGTACTAGGTTCTGACTCCAAAAACATTTATTACATGTGAATTTTATGTACATAACCTGGGAATTCATATCTCTTTCTAGCAATTTCCCAGAACTGTGTATTGAACTAGCATCCATGAGTATTTCTAGAATTTTTCTAGAATGCATTTTCTACGCTAAAGAAAACTTTTAAACGATATCTTATGAAATTCATCACAGAATGAAGTCCAAATAATTGGCTCTGAAAACTTCTCAGATAGTGTTTTTTGCTGTTTGGGAAATATCTCTCCACAATTCTGTAAATATTAAGTTGAAAGCATTACTATAATGACTAAGAAAACTTGACATCATCATAATTTGTTGTTCTGCTATTAGAAGACATACTCTAAACATTCTGATATGAGTGAATTGAGGATTTTGTTCTCAATTCTTTTTCAGAAAATTTGGAAAGAACCACTTTGGGCTTATCTATGTACAGTTGTACTCAGTCACTGATTTCTAGATTATGGATAAAAGCAATTAGATCTTGGTTAAAAAGGGATGGCTTTTGCTCTTTGCTTTAAGATACTAACAAGTATTTCAATAGCTATTTTTTTTTGGCCATGCCACCAGGCTTGTGACCAGGGACTGGACCTAGGCCACAGCTGTGAAAGCCCGAAATCCTAGCCACTAGGCCACCAGGAAACTCCCTCAATAGCTTTTTTAAAATAAATAAATATCAAAATCAAGCATGTTTACCTGGCATAACCTCAGGTATACATCTTATTCTTATAAAAATTATATTGGGTTTGACTCTAGGGTACATCAAGCACTAAGTGTCTCTTGGGAGTTCAAAGTTTCATTTATCATTGTAATAGAATGGACATTATATATAATTTCAGAAAATGGGTTTTAGAGACCTGACTTTAAGAAAAGCAACAACACATGCTTCCAGATCTTATTTTAAAACCATTTTCTATTATCAAAGGGAAAAAGTACTAGACATTTAGAGTCTTAAAAAAAATGACCTCCATCCTATATTTCATTGAATGCTTATAATTTTTTGTTGTCACATGATGAGAGGATATAAGTGGGACTGATCTGGCTTACTTAAAAACAATTGAAATGAAAACAAAAGTCAATAAATACTGCAATTTTTATTTTCACTGTGTCTCTCCTAATGAACATATATTGCTAACATCTTTGATGGAGAAATTGCCTAACATGCCTGTTTACCTTAGTGATGCTGTGAAAATAAAAGTTGAATTTCATCTAATAAATGTGAATTGTAGTCAATATTCTGATGATCACTCCTGCCTAAAGGTCTGACTCAAGGACTACTGCCAGATGAACAAACAGCAGGGTTTCACTCTTTAAAAATATAGAAAGATGGCTAAAGTATATAAAACAAATTAGAATAGGAGCTAAAATGCATTGAGTGCTTACTATGTGCCTTGGAGATTTTACATATATTTTCTCAGAAAACAACACCACCTTATTAAAAATAGGCAACTGTCTAGGCTTTGATAATTTGAAACAGGTTTTATGCTTATTTTGTTAGCATTTACCTTAAAACTAGTTTGTTCCAGAGAAGATTAGCCTGTTCTGTGTACAAGGAAACCCAGATCTAATTTCAAATTTCTCCCAATTTTCAGGTAGAATATACTGTTTAAAACATTTTACAGAGCAATTCTGGAAGTTTGTTTTTGTCTTTTGAACACTTTCAATGCAGATATCTATTGGCAACATAAAATTTCGAACAGTACATCTGCAACCAGAGAAAACTGAACAGTGCACTGAAGTTTTCAAAAATGTAAAGCTCTAAATTAGAAGCAAGCAATACCACCACAGACATGTCACAACACTGCATTTACAGAATGCATCACCCACTCACTGTAGTAGGCCCTAAGTCCTACCCCTAAATTTTAATACTTTCGGCTCCATATACGTTGTAACCTTCTCTATAGGTTGCTAAATTCTGGGTATTCTGCGAGGAAGTTGGGTTAAAAGTCTGTGCACTCTTTGCCACCTTCATTCTCTTCGCTTCTGCCCTGGACTTGTAACAGAACTCTATCAAAGCCACCAGCATTGCCAAGCCCAAGCCGCCAACCAGAATGTAGAAGACGCCTGCTACGTTGCTCAGGCTCAAGGCACTCGTCTTGTCCTGGAAGGAATAAAGACACTTGAGTTAACTGTGCAAAGTCACATCCAGAAGATGAAAGAATGCATGAAATCCAAAAAGCTAATTAAAGTAAATGCTTAATTTAACCTGAAATTATTTAACATGTATAAGTCACTGGTGTAGCTTTATGGATCTAAACATAAAGCTTATAGGTCTTGGCAGAAGTGAAGTTATGATGATTACCAATAAATTGTGTGTAATTACATTCAATAAAATCTATAACATTTATCATTGCTAAATATACAATGAAAACCACTATACTTAGCCATATACAAGCATAGGCAGAAGTGGGCTTATTATTGTTAAGTTTGAAAATGACATTTTTAAAACCCAATTACATGCGAAGGAAACCACTTTTGGCTTTCCCTCCATTAAAACATTTTTAATGTTTGATATTTCTTTTGAATAAATTTAACTTCATACTTCCTACTTAAAGAACTAAGGGACTTTAAGCTAGCAGTTTCACATTTTGTTCATCATGACTTTACCAAATATATGCAAATAGTGTGCTAGGGTACATGTTATTTGTTCTTTTAGTCACATCTGTTTAAGAAATCTCCTGGAAAGTGTCACTTTAACATATTATATACTATTTAGGAATAACTATATATGCAACACATTGGAAACTTTTTAAAAAGATACTTTAAAAGTATACAAATTTTTCCATGGTCAGTTGAGAACTAAATTATTTATGGACAGATTTATAACTATTTTTATTGACTTTAAAATATGATTCCATTTCACTTAAAAATGCTTGATCAGTTAATATTTTAGACATATTATTCTCCAGAGATTTAGAATACATATTATTTCATAATAAATTCAGAAATAGTCAAGCATATTATTGGAAGATATTAAAATTGTAACAAGAATTCATAATGTTTCATAAATTGTGAATATATATTATATAACATTATTTGAATAAGTATTTTGGGTAGACTACATGAAGGATGCCCCATGGTCAGCAGTGTGTTTTGTGCAAGCTTAAATAGTTTTATTAGGAGAAGGTTTAATTTAAAAAAGTACTATGTACATTGTCCTCTTAGCCATAACATCAACTGACTGGACCAAAAATTTAGGGTAACTTCATTTTAAAAATAATCACTCATTAAGTACTTTTGCTTCTCTAACTTTACATAAGGGCTTGAAATAGCTATTTCATTATTTGGCCAAGGTTTTCTCATTCCACTCTGGTTCAAAGGCAGACAAAAGTGATTAAAACACAGGGAGAAGCCTGAATAGAGATCAGTTAACATTACTTTGTCTCTTTCTTAAATTAACTGAGGTTCTCTTATATATGTAAGTCACTTATTTAATGTCGTAGAATAACCAATAATTTCTTTCTTTCTAAAAGAAGTTACAGGAAAAAATAAATGAAGATTTCAAGAATCCTCAACAATGGCTTTCAGGCATATGTCCTATTAATTTGTGCAGGTATTTAGATTCACTAATAAATTGTTACATTTTTTTCTTTAAATGAAAATATAACTGTTTGTAACACTATTTTCATTTGTACTCAACATGATCAGGCCTATAGGTTCCTGCATTGCTTTTAAAAAAATTCATGAATGAGATCTTAGAAGCTGAAGATATTATTCATAAACATTGATTTATTAAAATAATTTCGATAGAACAGAATTGGAAAGTTTACTCTGTTTATCAGAACAAAAATATAATAGGTCATCTTCAAACTAAAGTGGAATGCTTAGCAAAATAGTGACAAAAGACTGAACTTCTGAATAAAATATATTTAATGTTTAAAATATTCTTTCTGTAGATGACTGCTGATCAATTCCCCATTTCCTGTTCTGAGAATACATCAGTTCTTGAAATAATACATTTCATGGTCTTTGCCTCCCAAACAAACAAAAACCAAATCTGGAAGCACTATTTTTATTAGTGGTACGTATATTTGAGAATAATATAGGAATTTTATTATTTTATATATTTTTACAGTTAATTTAAGTTTATTTAAAAGCCTTAATATTGAGGAGCAGTTTGCAATTTTCTAAGAAGCTACTCCCTTTGGCTTAAATCTATGACATTAGCTTCTAGTTTAGGCAGTGTATAGAGAAACATTTATTTTTTACTGTTTCCATATACTCTTGACAATTGCTCCCATTTACTGCTTTGTGAACACAAGAGGAGGCCCCGAACTGCAGCGACTGACCTTGCTTCCAGAGTCCTTGGGTCCACATTCACCTTTATCGTACCACCATTTGTTTTTCAGCTTGTCTAAGACGCCTGCCTCACTGAGTTTCAAAACGGCAAGGTTTACAGGAGTTCTTCACGTGGAAAATAACATAAATAACATTATATATGTTATTTTATGTTATTCAAGTAAAACTACATTAGAATCGCATGGCAAAGTGACAGAGCAGAGGCCACAGTAGGTGTTATGTCTTGTACTGAAGGCCCAGGTTTCAAATCAGACATAAAACTGGGGCCTGCTCCATCGCTTTAGGTAACAGGCACATACTGCTCGGGACGATTTTTAAATAAAATGTATGCAATTACTGTGAATCCAAAACTATTAGCCTGGGTTGGGTTTCTTGAGCATTTTCAGTTTTCCCACCATAAACGTGGAGTCATTCAAAATCCAGAAGCTCCTTTTTTTCTCTTTCAAAATTAATGGAAGTGGCTATAGGTTGACAGGCTTAAAATAGAAGCTAGATAGGACTGGTTTCATTACTTGCCGGCATTATGATTCAGCTAGTGGAATTTTACTCTATGCCTTAAATGTATGGCTACAGTATCCATCAATAAATTGACTCCTTTGCCACTCTCATCCAAGACCTAATTGAAAGAGGAGGGTGAGTCAGGTGTTACTGACAAAGGGCCACCTCATGCAGAGGAAAGTCCTTATAAGACAAATATGTAAATCATTAGTTTAAAGTATAAGCCCATGTTGATATTTTCCTTCTGAATTGCAGTACTTAACTCAAATAATATCACCAGAAATAATTTTCGTCTATCTTGAGTCTACCATATGAATATACTCTTAGTATAAAGTGCAGTAACTATAATATATCCTATAAATTCTTAGAACAAATACATGATAGGTTAAGGGTAACCAAGATTTTTATAAACAGACACACTCCTCATACTATAAAATTCCATTTTTCTTTTCTACTGTCTTTGAGTCCTTCAATACTAAATATTATACAAGGAGTCCCAGAGAGGAAATGTTCACTTGTCAGTCAGTGTCAGTGTTCTGAGGAATCTAAGAATTCTTCTGGCTTTCATTCCCATGTTAACCTCTGTGTGTGTAGAATAAAGCCTAAGAAGATGGATGGGAAGCAGTAATGCCTAGGATCTTCTGTTGTTACTGTTTTTGTGGTTGTATGGTTTTTGTTTCTTTTTGCTTTTACATTCGGAGAGAGACTCCTTGCATTCCTCTTGACATTTTTAAGGCTGCCACAATCATTTTGTCTGGCTGTATCTCCTAATGCCTCACTTCTTCTAGGAAATGTTGAGTGCATTTGGAGAAACACAGCATACATTTATTTGGTTACCAAGGGATTAATTCTATAAACCTATCTACACAACTAGGTAATGCATTAATAATTATGGTGATGATGATTTCTAACATTTACTGAGCACTTACTATGTACCAGGGACTATTAAAAGTATTTTACATGTTTAGTTACTATTATCACCTGTATTTTACAAATGAGGAAACCAAAGCACAGAGAGGTTAACCCATCTAGTCAGCTAGGAAGTACCTGAATCAGGGTTTGTAATGGTCTGTATAATTAAAAATATTAACAACAGAAGACTTAGGAAATAGGGGTTTCTGGTTAATTGAGTTTTCTGATTAACAGTTAAACTAAAATCCATTTTTTTGGGTACTGTTGTTCTGAAAAAAGTTTCTAAAGTATAAGTTTTTGTTTATCTGGTTTCTGAATTCAATTTAATTTTTGCATCAATGTCAAAAGATCTTACAAGGTTCATTGTTCAATTTAAGCATATGCACTTTCCTGCCACATTCATAAAATATTATATTGTTTTTTGGATTAAAATCTAATGTCGGCATGACTTAACGCTTTGTACTAAAAAACTGAGTTTGGGTGTGGGGTGAGGATTGTGGTTAATTGGGGTCCTTGGTTAGCCCCAGTTAATCTAGATTTTACTGTCCCCACCCCCACATTACATCCCCCACTTCCATTTATGAAGTGATTGTTACAAAACCACACCTGATGGTTGGTTGGTGAACTTCTTGAGAATATAAGCCACATCTCATTCATCTTTGTAAAATATTTACAAGGATATCTGACTCAGGGTAGGGGCTCTGTAAAATTATTACATTTAAATTATTCTGAATCCAGAGCAAACATTTTTGTTTAACTGATACTAAGGGTTTTTACGTCCCCAGGCTAGCTCACCAAAGCCTTTTTAACGCACGTGTAAAGTACCTTATATTAGTGTATATTGTACTTCTTGCATGGGTTTTGTGGGGAGGAGGACGACTTAATGCTGAAGAGAGAAGGAAAATGAAAGCAGTTTCCTTAAAGTTTCTTATAGATGGGACAGCTATTTTGAATCCAAAAATATGGATTACATCAGCGGTCCCCAACCTTTTTGGCACCAGGGACCAGTTTTGTGGAAGACAATTTTTCCAAGGGGTCGGGGGAGGGATGGTTCAGGTGGTAATGCAGGCAATGGGGAGTGGCAGATGCAGCTTGTCACTCGCCCACTGCTCACCTCCTGCTGTGTGGCCTGGTTCCTAAGAGTTTGAAGACAGGGTTGGGGACCCCTGGATTAAATGAAGACTGCCTTTGACTTATCTCTCTTCCTTCTTAAGGACCATTTCTCCTACCTGCTTCATTTTCCCCTTGCCTCTTTGTCCCTTCTGCTATTCACTCCAGTAGTCTGGTTTTAGAGGATAAGATTAGATTGGAATTTTGAATAATAGATATTTATTAACAACCAAGCTAATGGTCAACTGGTGGAATGTCAGGCACTGAGCAAGAAATTCATTACTAGGAGAGTCCTTCTTCAAGGGTTAGCTTCCCTTACTGGTCTTTGTTTACAACATTTTTTTCCTGCTTATGAATACATATTTTCCATAATAATCCCTTTATTATTGCATTGGTTTCCATGGCTGGGGAGAAAGCCATTTGGAAGTATAACATATTTTAAAGTCAGGAGTGGGCTGTATTCTTCAAAATGCCAAATTAAAAACTGGGTATTGTGAGATTTACTATAATTCCTAAAGAACTCATTATTTGGTAACCACATTTACAAAATGACTTAAATATGAATATCCACATCCATGAGTATGCCTATTTTTATATATATAGGAGGAGAATAAAGTATAAAACAAACAGAAAAAAATCAATAATTTTGTAGATATTATTAGCATTATGGGTCATTGATGATTACAAGTATTGCCAGTATTTCCAACTAGAACCTGTATTAAACAACTCACATAAAAATTGACATAAAATTCTGTGTATTGTTTGTGCTCAGACTAAATCATATCAGATTAATCAAAGGAGATATGAGTTTTAGACTTTGCAATGAAACTTTTAAATTGGTTCATTGCCAATTAGTAAATTTCTGTTATTCACAAGAATGAGTATGAATTTCTTATGACCATAAAAAAGGCCACAGCACAATAACATTCAAAGGAGTAATTTTTCAAACAAATTTATCCCCTCCCAAATCATGCCTTTTCACTTTATTTCATTTAACATACCAGACCTTTTTCCTTCTTTCTTCTGTGGAGCCTCTGGCCTAGGGCTGCCTTGGTTATGCTCTGGGAATGGCTATCAGTTGAGTGGGGATGCTAATTATTTTGTGAACTGGAAGCTGCCACTGTGACTCTAAATAATTCAGTTGTTGATTATATTAAATCAATCAATCAACAGTGGGTATTTCTTCTTTTACCCATAGATACTGGTGCATAGCCCAGGTAAAACAGAACTTTAATAATGTGCTGCTGTATGGAAGGCTGGAGATGTATTTCCTTGTTATAATCCTGTAAATGACAAGTGGGTCAATTAGCCCCTCACTGGAACATATTCATGTGTGGTACAACTTTCCATGCTTTCCCTCCTTCACCAGATGAATCACCGTTAGGAAAGTTAATTTTTTCCTACTAAGATTCTGTGTGTCAAAATCAGATCACACCAGATTATAGTATACTTGTACTGAGATCACTGAGTGTGCATTTCACACAATGTGCCTTGTAGATAAACTGGTAGTATTTAATTTTCTCTTCTGCTTTGGCTTTATACTTAGCAAAGGCTTAAGAGCCAGCCTCTTCCTCCAATTCAGCACTTTTCCTCCTTTTACCTCTTTCGATAAAGATCAGGCCAAATGGAAGGGGTAAGTTTAAAAAGAAAATCAGTCACCCAAAGGAGCTACAGAAAAAAAATTTAAAAGCAGCAACTGTCTCCTGGTAATTTACTTTGATTCTAAGTTAGGTCAGGCCATTTAAAATATCACCTTTTAAAATAAATGCAGGGTAAGGTATTATTATTATTACTTATTCTATTGGTGATAAATATTATATCAATATACAACCGACTAGAAATATTTTTCTAGTGTGAAAACAAAATTCCTGAGGGCAAATAGAACATACTGTAATTATATATGTAATTAACATACATTTTATGTTAATTTTTATAACATTTTAGAAAATGACTCAAAATATGAAATAACATTTTAGAATATCACCTTATAGTTCACGTTTGGTGAAAGTAACAGGTGAAAGTACAGGAATAAACAGTTTGATTTTTGAAAACTACAAGGTTAGCTTCATATTTACTTCTTTGGACAACAAATATTTATTTGGTGTCCATTATATGCCAATGTTGGATGTAAACAGATTAAAATTCAATTGAGTTGTCCAATCCCTTATTTAAATAAAGTAAAGTGACTTTTGTTACATAGATTTTTCCATTATGTGTACATTTCTGCTTCTGCTTGCTTATTTTTCTCTGGAAAGAGTCTAAGAGTCTTTAATATACACTAAAACCAGGGATTCATTATTCATTTTTTGTGGAAAATTTTATCTGTTAAGCAATGTTATACTTTGTTTGCAAATTTTTATTTTTATCACAAATATAAACAAAGTTTTTCTGATTGAATAGAATATCTTCAGTTTTGTTTTCTCTGGTCCTATTAGAGTACATTTTCTTACATTTCTAATTTGCATAGAGCAGTAGATTATTAGTGTAAATGAGCAATTTTCTATTTATGTGTGTATATATGTATTTGCGTATTCATATTTTTATGGAAATGATCAGAACATTCTAGGCAAGTTGGGGCTCCAAAATATAAAAGAGATAATACTTCTGAAGAAAACATATGGTTGCTGTCTTGAATGGAGGTGTCTTAAAGGGGAACAATCTCAGAAGAATCCCTGATGACTTTCTCTAGCTTTTCTCTGCTTTTTTTTCTCCAGGGACTCAGATTCTCCCTCAGGATAGGATATGGATGATCAGAATTGGGTCCACACAATTCTGTGTCTCCTCCTTTTTCATGCCTCCTTCTGTGGCCAGAATATTCATTGTGCAAAGTTTATTTTTTCTCCTCCTGCAACAGGGCTGTCTATAAGATGGAAATATACAAGTGAGCTGAATTTGAAAGGCTTTTCAGATCAGGATCGAGGGGGAAGTTACCAGCATTAGAAGAGGTTGAGGTTCGCAGCCTCCTTGACAGATATACCCTTTTTAAACAGAGCATAATTCTCTGGGTTTGGTGACCAGGCAAGTGAGAGAATTTGTAGCCCACACAAGAACCTGAAGATGAGCAGGACTACTTGTTTTGGGCAGTTCTCTAGAATTTAAAAGAAAGAGTGTATATTTAAAAATTTTCAATGTTCTTACATACCAGTTGAAGATATGTAAGGAAAGAAAATTCAGTCAGAATATTACCATCTCTGGATTGTTTTCTTTATGTCTATCCACAGTGAGGAAGAGTTCTGGAGCACTAGTTAATAACTTCTGCTTAGAAATAAAAGTAAAACATTATTTTATGAAGCTGGAAATAAGACAGGGATTCAGTAAAGATAAATCTGAGTTGGTCTTATTTTTGTAGCCAGATCTTTCTTTAGTTTGATCCATTACGGAAGGCAAAAACTGTCTAGTTCATATGATTACCTTTGACTTGTTATATAACTTGCTATTTAATGGAAGCCTGAGAGTTTTAAGTGGAGAAATGTCTTTCTGGTAGGTACCTGATTTAGTGGAGTCAGATTATTGTTATTACTTAAAAACATTTCATGGCAGCTCTGGTGAGGAAAACAAGACAGACTGAACTTCTCTGTTCTCTCTCCTCTTCGCTAATTGCTCTTTCAAAAGCCTGCTTTCCAAAACTGAGGTTCCTAGGACGATGTCTGATCCATAACTTCTTCAGAGCCAGAGATTTTCAGTGGCTATTTTAGTTAGGTTTGTTAGTGTGTCCCCAAATTGATATTGTTTGCAAATATTTTTGCTTTGACAGTAATTGCATACTTAAGTTTGCGAAGGGACTTGACTAGCAACTTCGGTGATATTAGTAGGTCTAAATTATGTCTCCCAGCAGATGCACCTATTACTTTACATACTGTTTACCCGCTTTTGGTGACATTGAGGCTAACCTTGGAGTCACCTCCCCCGCTGCCACATTCTCCTTTGTCGTACCACCATTTGTTTTTCAATTTGTCCAAGAGGCCTTGTTCATTCAGTTTTAAAACTGCGAGGTTAACAGCATTTCTTGAAACGATAAAACATATTTTGTAAGAAACTGCACAGCTGTTAAGATGTTAGAAGGAATGAGGATTTAAGCTCTTTTATAAGCTTCTCCCAGACGCTAAATAAACCTCTCATTTTGTCATCCTGCAGCCCCTTCCACCAGGCAGTTGTAATTTCCTTCAAAGTGTATTAAACCTGTAGCATTTGGTGTTGTTCACTTTCACAGTTCATATCTTGCCAAGTAACTGACATCAACATCAACCAATTACATGGATTTTTTTTTTTTGCAAAACAGTAATAAACTTGAATTTACTAGTAATTGAGAAAGATTTGCAACAACCCATAAGAGACAAATGAAAATTCATTCCCAGAAGGAAAAACATAATTGCATAAACAAATCAGCAAATCAGTCACTAATTTTTGTGTACTGATTTCTTGATAACAAAGAGTATGGCTTAATTATTATTCCTTTTATTATTTGTGTTGGTTCAGTTTCCTGGGCTGGAAGTCATAGAATAGTAAGAGAAATGTAGTAGCAGCTCTTAGGGAGCTCATATTTGAATTTCATGTTGATTCTTAAAGTCACTAGATGCTATTTAGAAACCAGGATCATATATCCAATTTGACTGTTTAAATTATGTAATTAAACCACAGGAAGTCATGCTGCATTTGATATGGACTTTGCAAACAAACACTAGATTAGATTTCCTCCATGTTTATCTCTTTAGGGGAATAAGGGTAGCACATTCTAATTATTCTCTAAAAGAATTAAAAAAATGTGTCATGGGTTTTGCCTCCCATAAAACAAAACAGCCTCATGTTAATAAGTAGCATTTGAATATTGATTTGCAAGTGAAATATCATTTAGTTGATTAATAAAATGTCACATTTCACCACAAATCAGCCTATTAATGTATTTATTCTTTTAAAATGTTTTTGTAATATTTCAGGTAAATGATGTGCATTTTCCAGTGTGGTAATGGTCTGATCCACTTGGAGAGTAAACATTTCCCATGAGTAAACCACACACTTTGAGAGGATTAACAGTTTTTAAAAGTTAGACTACCATTTATTAAGTGCTAAGTAAATAATTAGCTGTCCCCACATTTCCAAGTAAGTCCCATGTTAGTGGTGTAAAATAATTAATATACTTCCTGAAGTGAACAATACCAAGTTGTCAGTTTAATCACCAAAAGGACCAGACTGAAATCTAGGGATGAAAGAATATTCAGTGAAGCTAGAGCCATCTATTTTTTTAAAATGCTGTTGGGAGAAAAGAGTTGTTTTAATTTATTTTACATCCATAAGAAGCTAGATATATTTGTCTTTCAATGAAGTGAAGCTAACAACTAAAGTTTTCTATTTTGGAGAAAATTAGTTTTATAATCCACTTTAGTCTTAAACATTTCTATTAGATTTTTTCCAATAAAGTGGTATCCCAATTATTTTATATGTTGGTTTAGACCATTCCTTTGATAAAACTAAAATCATTTAATGAGAGGGTTATTTAACATGATTACTAGCCATCTAGTATATCTAAAGACAGTTTCTAAAGATAAACATATCTAAAGACAGTTTCACAGCACAATAGAAAAAAAAACAAAATTAAAAAATGGATAAGGAAAAAAAGCTTTATGTTGAGAAAATTGTTTGGAATAAAGCTTTCTACAAAGTTATTCTAAGACATTGTCTTTCTAACAACATCTAATAGGCCATGTAAAAACAGTTCAGTTTCACACTGCTATCCTTATATATGTGTGTGTATGTATCTATATTTGGTTAATATAATATACTTGACCCGTAGGTAAGTCACTGCCCAGTTCACAATCCACATTTTCCTGTGGTCCTTCAATAGAATTCAAGTAATACTATCACATGTAAAATTTACTTTTCTTAAATGAAGGCACTTTGTAATTAATATTTAGAGACAGTCTTTAGGATTTCAAGATTTCTTTGCCTATTAGAAGTGCCTGCTATTTTCTACAATTGTCTGACTAAAGATGTAATTTCTCTATGTAATCAGTTTAAGTCTAAAGGCACCCTTAGATTGCTATTTAAAATGCAGCAATAAACCACATCTGTAAGGACTATTTGAACATCTATTTTATAGAATGCATCACTTTTACATGTTATTAATAAGAATCATCAACTGACTTTTAAAATATACATAAAGTTACTTTACTCAGTTTTCTAGACTAGTTTAAAAATTATTTTTTATCCAGGCAAAAAGAAAAAGGAACCCTGGAGGAATAATTACAAGCAAGCCTAAGGAAGTCATAAGGAGTCAGGTAAATAAGGGACATAGACAGCAGATCCTTGCTGCAGCACATTTTACTATTACTTTGGAATCCCCTTCATACATTTCAGGCATAGATTTTGAAATCTATGTCAGTAACTCATGTTGATGATAAGGATATTCTTGTCCTGATTAAGCATCAGAGAAGCCATTATAGTGATCTGCCAAGCAGATAAAAGAAAGAAGAAAAATATTGTGGACTATTTTTTAAATTAATTATTCCTTTCATTCTATTAAATGCAGCTTTTACAGAATAAACTCAATTGAAATGGGTTGCTTTCATTTAAAAATGGAAGGAGAGGAAGAAACAACAATAAGTGATCATATTTTTGCTGGAAGTGTAAACCACATTTGAGAGCCCAGGTATGTTGACAGTGACCTTTTATAGACTGCAATAGGACCCAGGTAACATACTTATTTGCCTTTTCCTTTTATAACTTAGGGGAATCCTAGGTAAGAAAAACCCCTCTCCAAATAGCTTTTTTCATAGTGGTGAGGTGATGGAGAACTTAATTCAGGCCTGGAACAAAAATGCTCACCCGGACAAATTCCAGGACCTCTGGAAAAATTCCAAGGGTTTTTACTCCTGAAATCATTCAATTGAGTTTGAGATTATGAAAATCCATCTCTCATTGCCCTAGCATTTGGGACCCATTTTTGTTAACTAAACAAAAGCTTTAGAATGGGAATTAACAGACCTAAACTTTTTCCATTTATTAATATTGGGTAAATTAGTGCAAATTAAGATTTTCTTGTTGAAACCATGCTTAATTTAAGCTAAGATACTTATCTCTTACTCTCTACATTTCCATAAATAAGTTATCATTAAATTCTATAGATTTAGACATGCTTTAATGTTTACTTTATGCCTCACTCATTGTATTTACTTCTAGACCATAATTCTTATAGTATAATTTTTTCTGTTGGTGAGATATTAAAGTTTACATCTGATAAAATGTCTACCTGTATAAACAGAGAAATTTTTAAAAGTTTGTTTAGTAAAGTATTCTTATGATTTCCTGGATTTGAGAATATTATTGTAAAGGACTGATATACAAGCCTTAGACTTAGTCATTATTTGCACACAAGATATTCAGGATATATATAATTTGTAGAATAAGTAGTTTGCAATATTATATTTAGTCTGGTTAAAACAGATTCAATCACATTTCACTTAGAAGGTTGAACTCTTCATTATTGTCCCTGATATCAATAATATATGGACCTAATGGATTTTATTTGTCTAAGCTACTGTGTAATTTTGCTAATGCTTTATTATCCTTATAAAAAAATCCATTAATTATATACACATGAGAAAGTCTCTTTACTTTTAGGCCTGTACTCTTTTAATTTGAGTGTTCTGTTCATACTAAACTCTCTATAAAATTTAAATATCAGGTGTTAAAATGTCCAGAATATTTACCTGAATGATGCTAGAAAGTTTTTCTGTAGTCCTGATAAATTTTAATATATTTTTTAAAAACTGAAAAATTATGTGAATCAACATGCAACTGTGTAAAACACATAGGAAAATCCTTTAAAACCTACAAAGGACATTGGTAGATAATTTATGCAGGAAGAAGTACAAAATCATATAAAAATAATTCAACCTTACTTGGAATTAAACTAATGTGAATTAAAGAAATGCAAATTCATTTTTTTGCTATTCATATTGGCAAAGATAAAAGTAAGGATAATGTTCAATACAGTCAAGGATTTAATGTTGTCCTAATACACTGAATATAGAATTTAAACCAGGAAATAAAATACTATGGTTTTGTACAACAAAAACTTAAAAAACAATTCTTACCCTTGAAAATTATTGACAATATTGAAAATTATTGATAATAATTACCCTTTGAGGAATCAATCCTAAGAAATTTATCAGTGATGTTGACAGAGTAACATAATAAATGTTATAGTATATTTATATAGCAAAACGCTGAAAGCAATATATATGCCCAACAGAAAGGGAGAAGTAAGTAGATTTTAGTGTACAGCAGTGGTTTTCAAGCTTGATCTGAGTGTCAGAACCACTTCTTACAAATACAGATGCTCAGGGCTAAACTTGCTGTATCAGAATCTTCTGAATTGGGGGCAGTGTATCTACATTTTCACAAAGCTCTCGAGGTGTTAGTATTGGTAAGCACCAATAATCCATATGACTGAATGTTTAACAATCATTACACGATTTTAATGACCAGGGAAATGCTTAAAGTTGAGTGAAAAAAAAGAAATAAATTTGTATATTCATTGTGATCTTAATTTGAGAAAAAATATATAATGTTTATATGTATATATATATATATTAAAATGTTAATGGAAAAATACTGGAAATAAATACAACAAATAGCTATCTGTAGGTAGTGGGATTATGATTGATTTGGACCACATATTGTTCTTTATGCTTCTCCACTCAGCCCAAATTTTCTGCAATGAAAAGTGACACTTTAATAATCAGTAAAGAACAAACAAAAACACTCTCTTAATTATTTTATAATATAATGTCTAATAGAATTGTTTAATGCAAATCAAAATATATATTCTATTTTGGATCAAGAAAAATTGAGGAAGAATTAGAATTTAGAAGTTATTCTTAAGGAGTTCAGAAAAACATTCATTGTTCTGATAATGTGGTTTGCTTTAGTTCACTTTGTTTTGTGTCTCTAGTCACAGGCTGAATGGAGAAAATGTGATGCATTTGGCTTCTACAAAGTTTCTACCTTATTTGAGGGGAACAGGTCAGGAAGAGAGGTATGAGTCTACTCATCAGATAGGATCGGCAGGAGGTTAATGGAACTCTCAGTGGCCTAGAGAGAAGCCTTGCCGTTTCACACGAACTTACATAGACAAGGAAAGTTTTTTCCCTTAGGCCAGATTAAATGAATGTAATTGTGAATAAACTTGAGTCCTGATAAGTGGGTGATTAAAAAAATATGAATATAAATTTGTTTTTAGAAAAAGAGATTCCATGGCTGGCAGCTTTGTTCTTTTCCAAACAAGTATTAGACACTCTAAGAAGAAAGTCTTTTTCAATGTTTTGCAGTAATTTTTTTAAAAGGCAATTAAAACAAATCTTCCATCATATAACATATTCACTCTATCTTTTTTTTGAAATCAAACTAAAATTCCAGACTGGAAAACTGATTTGATTTAAATTTTGTTATGTAGTAGGTAAATATATGCAGAAGTTTTTCTAGGGCTGCTCTAATAAGAAAATAGTAATTTCATGAAAAATAAATAATAACCAATCCTGTATAGATTATTCATTCTGATATTTAAATGATGGCCATATTGTCAGTATTGTATCAAGTGTTGCATACATGGAAGTCCATCCCATATACAAGATGAGATAGGTAGACAGCAAATATCACATGGGGTTTTACTTTTGTGGTTTAATGATGTCCCCCCATCCCCTCCCCATCCCCACATAAAGGCAGCTAAAGGAAATTAGCAGAGAAACAGAATTTTCAACAAATCCCAGAACTATGTATATAGTCGGTTAATAATTAGTTGAGAAAAAGAACTATTTCATCACTCAAGGAAATATAAAAAGTGAATAAAAATCAATAAGCTGTCAAATAATAAGAGGTTAACTAAATATATCTGATTTAATGAAATGTATTTGCTTTCACAGTTCTACCGTTTATCAGCTATTTAGGCCTGGAAGACTAATTCTCAGCATTTATCAATGCTCCACTGTTTTCAATTTAACTTGTAGCTATGCTATTACTTTTCCCCCCAAATTATTCCTTCCAGTAAACAAGCACAAGGCTCTTTTTGCTTCATTGGATTTGTGCACTTTTTTCCAAGGGCAGAATTTGGGCTGAGTTGCTCTCCATATATATATACACGCAAACATTTTTAGAAAAGTTATTAAGTTTTCACTCCAGTTTGCTTATGTGATGACAGGTAAGATTTGCATAAAATGGCACTATTGATCAGTAATTTAATATCAAAATTCAGAGGGAAATTCTTTTTAAGGGGAAAGACAATTCAGACCCAGCAGGATTTATAATGAGCATTTGAAAACCACTTTGATAATGAGGGATTTATTGTCTTTATTTTGCATTTTGGATGACATATATGCAGTTAAGTTAGTCTATAGAAATGTTTGTATTTCATAATTCAATTGAAACAAAAAGAACTGAACAAATTGAGTTAATACCAGGCTAGATTCCAAGAATTGTCTCTAAATTGTGTTCTTTGGAATTTGCATGACTAATTCCTATTTGAGAACTAGGTTTGAAGAATGTGATGTTTACAAGGATCACTATGATATTTGTGAGGATATCTGCCAGTAAATTTAGTCAGCACACTAGCTAGAGATTGTGATAAATAAAACATTTAATTGTATTTTTACTGTTGAGTTTTTTTAATGTAATATTTACAAATATTTCATGCAGTCTAGTTTCTTGACTTTTGTCAATTTTAGGTCACAGAGTAGAATTTTCTATCCTTCTTTGGTCATGAACTTCTTTTAGAAGTCAATGAAAGCATGGATACTTTCTCAGGAAAAATGCACAAATGTACAAAATCCAGATTGATATACAATTTCAAGGAATTGTTGGGGAACAAAATCTGCCACCCCAAAATATCTCTGGACTTCGTGACTCTTGGTTTAAAATTTGATAGAGTACTACTTTTAGTTTGTTGATCTTTTTTCTCCCAGGGATGGTTACTGTTTTTCTTTGTCTCTGTCTTTTGTGTAATTTGTTATAAGGAGAAAACTATTGGTCTGATTAAGTTTTCTTTTTGTCTTCTATGCCTTAAGAGTTTGGTTTATATACTAATGAGAAAAATCTCTCTGGTTTCTGCCATCCAAAATGTGCACACACCAGTGTGCATTTGGCAGCTAGTTAAATAGGCTGGGATTCTGAGCAGTCTCTTTGTCCAGCTGTGCCAGCTCTCAGGGGAGTTTTGTCATTCGGGGTCCAGTCCATAAGGGGCCTTTATCTTCTCAAACTTTCTTAGACTATTTTTAGGAGTGAGCCTTTGGAAGATGGGAACTACATCATCCATGCCCTCATTTCGGACGCCTCTTGTGTCTGTGGTACCATGGTCTGGAAAGTTACCTCAGGGTCTTTCCATAAATTGTCTTACTGGTTTGAATCACTATTAAGATCCTACTCATAAATGGCCAGATGATGGATCCTTTGAATTAGAAAAACTTCTAAATTGGTCAATTTTTAGAAAGCTCGCATCATAAACAGCTATTTTACTGGTACCTATGGAAAGACCAAATTAAAAGGTGGATACAATGATATATAACAGCTAACCTTAAGAACTCTCTTAGTTTTAAAAATAAAAACAAAAAACCTGTTCAGGAAGCCTTATTAAATTTGTGGTCTCCGTTTCCCCTCAATGGGTCTTACAGATGCTAATAAAAACATTAGATTAATTAATAAGAGAATTGAGGAAAAAGAGACTCTTCCCAACAAGATGGAAATTTTTAAAGGGTTGTTAAAAAATAAAATAAATAAAGCAAATATTGAAAGTTGTGGAATAAAGAGGAATCAGAAAGGGAAGTCATGGAACTCATCACAGCAGGATGGAAATCTTTAGATGGTTATTAAGAGTTAGGATAAATAAAACGAACATTGATGGGATCAAAACAAAGGTTTTTAATACAGCACTACTTAGGATTGTGTGAGCCAAAGGGACCCCCCCATTGGTGCTCCCAGACATTAAGAGCCACCAAACAAATCTGCTCTAATTACTCCAGTTTGGATAAATTTTAAAAGCTGGTAGGAAAAAATTACACTGAGAAACCTGACGAGCAATTGCTTGGGGCAAGAGTTAGGTCAATTAATCAAATCAAAGATTGACAAAAAGGCTTGGGTCCCTTGGCTCAACCTCTTACTGGGGTCCTCAAAGCCTTTTATACAAGAATGAATAAAATGGCTGGGGGGAAAAAAGGAAAAGTTTCTGGGACTCCTTGTAAGACTGAGACTTGTTGATAGGGTCCTAATGGAAAATAAGGTTAAAAGTATAACAACTGATAGAACTAAGATGGAAGTTTATAAGAAAATTGGTGTATTTGAATGGGCTTTATGTAAGACGGTTGCATTCTTTTGCCTGATTGCATTGTGGGGATGGACATTTTGTCTTCTCTTGCCTGGTATTGTAAGACAGGGCAGGTAAATCCACCCTTTAGGCAGTGTTAATTGAATATGCTAAAAGAAGCCAATAGGGTTGCCTGAGCCCATATAATATGAGATGGAAATTGAGGGCTGATATCTAGGGGCTAAAAGAACAACTAGTGTAAGATTTTGCCCCTAGAGGGAATTGTTATGGGGTGGCCTTGTGCACTCAGAAAGAGGGAGTTTATTGAATGCTTTGTGCAGACTTTTTGAAGGCACGATGCCTTGAATCCTAAAGTTCTAGAACATAGAAAACTTTTGGTTTCCATTTTAGTTGGAAATCTTCTCTGTGATATAAAGAAGCGAATTAAAGAAAATGCAGTTGGATGAACAGATCAGCCTTTTGATATTATTTCGGCAGCAGCCTAGTTCTTAAGGGAAATGGAAAGCAACCGTCTTTGTCTTGCAAATCTCTACAAAATCAGAAATGTAAATACAGCTCACAATGGCCTGAGACTGAGCCTGGTTGACTCAATCAGGTAACCTGAAACACCAAAGAAAAAAAAGAGATCTTTTAAAAAGTACAATCTGCTGGAAATGCTCCCTCACACAAAATCTAATTCACAGCCTCCTTAAAGATTTATCAAGGACAAATACAAGTCTTAAAAGTCTTTTCCACATAGTAAAAAGACTTAGCAATCTGAGCAGATACAAACTTATTCCAATTGTTATTTATAAACCAGTGAGTTTTTTGTTGTACCTAATTCATGACTAAACTTTTACCATGAAAGCTATGACATCTGTGGTTGTGTCTATGTCTATGTGTGTACATTATAGACATGGTATTTTTGTATCTCTGAGTGGTATTACCAAAATTAATTTGTAAAGAGCTTTTTTAAATTGACTTAAAAGTAAACACTTGTAAATTAAACATTTCTAAATGTAGTAGAAATGAATTCAAATATTTTTCAAGTGTACCTGATCTAGGATTAATCTTTAATAAATAAAAGCAAGTTTAAATTTGTTGGTTTAATTAAACAGGCTTATCTTGAGAGTTATCAGCATTAAATGTAAATTAAACACATTCTACCAGGTTTACCACAGTTAAATACATTCAGTTATCTCTGTTACAAAATTTGTCACCAAAAAGGATACATTTTGTATGATAAAATTTTCATAAGTAATTAAATAAATTTAAATAAAACAAGAGTTTTTAGATGAACTCTTTAAGAATAATTATGTTTTATGGCATATCTACTTAAAAGTAATTTCCTTAAATTTTATTGGTAACTTGAAGCTTTAGAGTTTTGCTAAGTTAAATAAATGATGGGAATTCATTGACTGTCTAGATCACTTCTAGAGAAGATAAAATACTGAAATATTAATTGTTAAACAAATCTAAGTCTACTTTTGTCCACATTACAGAAAAACTAAAGATGTTGGGTTTATTAGAACCATGTCATGCATCACATTGAAAAAAAAATTATGCTATAAGGAAATGTATGTTTTCGGAAATTATAAAATGTATTTATAAGTTTTCCAATAAAAAAAGTACTGGTATAACAGTTTACAGTTGTTTACTTCTTAGTTTTCACTAGAAATTAAGGTTTCTAAGGGTTACAAATTCTAATTAATCTATATAATTAAAACTACTAAAACTAATAAGGAAAACATCTTCATATGTAAGGAGAAAAAAGGTATGAGTGGAAATGCCTTTTGTTAAGGAAAAAAAGTAATTTTGACCTAAAGAGAGGTTAAAAAAAGAGGGGGAGAGTAAGAGAGAAATCACAGGACAAAATCTGAAGGTGAAAAAGGAAGTTATAGAAGATTTGTGGAAAAGGAACCCTGCGAAGAATTTTGTGCTTGGTCAGGACTGGTTAAGATTAAAATAAATTTAATTGAATGAATTAATTCTAATGTTAAAAGTAAGCTGGTGCAAAATTAGAATTTGGTTTTCTCTTTCTTGTTAGGAAGACAAAGTTTTCTTGGAATATTCATCTACTTTGATAACAGATTGTAAAATTTCTTACCTTTCAAGTAACCTGTTGTAACTTTCTGTATTTACTTTTGAAATATTTTATTGCCACTTTGATTAAGTGAATAAGTATTGTTTCACAGTGACCTATAATCCTATTTGACCAAGTGTTTTAAAACCTTTTGATATCTTTGACAAACTTTCCTAAATCAAAATTCTAAATAAAGTCCTTTTGACCTCCAGCTAACTTTGGGATGTTTCAGAGGGCCCCTGAAAACTCTCAAAGAGAGATGTTAAACTAACAAACATGGTATGTCAAATTACATGGGAAGGATTGTCAAATGAGAAATGATAAACCTTCTTAGGCTATATTGTATGGGTAAATTTTATTAATATAAATGTTCTAGAAGTTATATGAAATTCCTAAAATTCATATAGGTCCTGGTATGTTATCATTTTTCTAGTTATTATCTTAAAATGTTGTATGTCACAGAAATAGCCAAATTTCCTTGTCAATTGCATTGCAATCATATTTTTAGTTTGTCTTTTTTCATTTATAGACAGTTATTGTTTTACTAAAATGCTTTTACAAAATGAAGATCTTCAAGATGATTCATAGCAAGGATTTTTGGACAAATATAAGTTTCTGATAACTTGCAGATCATACCACTAAACTAGTAAGAAATTATAGAATTCTAATGAAAAACCTAATGGCTTCATAAAACTGCTAATAAAAGATCAAGATCAATAAGAATAATTATATGGGACTGAATGAACTGATGAATATGATTTATAATTTTTATGATTTTTTTGTCCGAAATATTACTGGCTTTTTAATCTTTGCTTTCCAGATTAAAAAAAAATTTCCTCTTACATTAACTATAGCTTATAGCAATTTGGTAAATTATACCTTTGTAAATAGAATTGAAATAAATTTTTCTTCCTACCTTATCCCTCCAGAATTTGAAAACTCTTAGTGAGTATTCTTATTTTCATGGCAATATATTTATTTACACATGTTCACTAAGAATCTATTCTCCTTGTATTAGAACACAATTGGAAACATTGGTTATATTACCAAGGCTTTGACTGGAATGTCATCTTTGAGAATATGCATAGAATCAGATATGACCAGACAGCTTTAAGGAACTAAGATTGACTTTATGGAGCCATAAAGCCCTTTGGAAAAACAGCCGGGTACCTTTCTTACAGGGTTCCCAACAGCCTTACCAGGTGAGTAAGGAAGTTCATTTCCTGGCAGGCACAAGAACCTCAGGATATTTTCGGGACATCAAGAAGAGAAGAATTCACCCAAATCTACATATATTACAGGTAAATCTGATGCCAAGTCCTTGGCATGGCTTCATGGTATGAGAGGCATTTAAAAGTTCAATCTGGAGATTCCTTTGAATAATTCCAGCAAAGCAGATTTAAAAGAGATTATATGGTCAATTACTATTCTTGCTGGACCTAGGTAATAATCAGGCCAAGTTTAATGACACTAAACTTATTTTGTGAACAAATTAGTCCTAATTTGGTTTTCTTTGATAGAAGTGAGGGTAATTTTTAGAGAAAAAAATGTGTGTTTCAGCAGAAACTATAATGTATATATATAGATCCAGTCCTGCAAACTGGACTGGATCCTGAATTTGTATAGTTTCCCCAAATATTTGACTACATCTCTTCAAACTAATGTTTCCAATTTTTCTACTGCTGCTCCTTTTCACTTGGAAACATTGAAAACTAAAGCTGCCCTTTTACTGAAGCGCTGCAAACTGAAGCTGAACAACTTGTTATAAGCTTTAGAGAGATCACCATAATTGCCTATATTTAGACAAACCTCTTGACTGTTGCTCTGTAAGCTTCTTGGAAAGTTTACCTGAACACCCAATGACGTCACTGAAGACATTTCAAACTGTAAAAGATACTTTGACCCTGATATCTAGAAATCTTGATTGGTAGCTCTCAGGACTCAGACACTGGGTTTAGAATTTGCTCCAATAATTAACCTTTGTTTTTCTTTTTTCTCCCCACAAATACCTCTTATTAAATATCTGATTGCTTGCACCCTATAGGCCTAACTTTGAGAGCCTACCTGCATCACAGCCTCCTGAAATGAACTGACTTATTGTCAGGACTATGAGACTGATTGGATGAGATATAAAGCAATATATCTATTCAACTTCTGAACTGTGAAACTTCTCGAAGTTTCAAAGGCGAGAATGTAGGGGAATAAAATCTGCCACCCCAAAATATATCTGGTATGTGAATTATTTCAAGCTGAAAACAATCAAGGCCCAAAAGACTCAGGAAGAAACTTTGACCTTCTTGCTAACTGCCTGAAGAATTTATATAGAGGGCCTGTTATAGGAATAGAGATATCACCAGAGAAATCTGCAAAGAATATGGACCAGGTGTGGTGGGGGTATCCTTAGAGATCAGAGGCCACTCAATGTACCACTGTCTCCACATGACCCAAGCATTTGTTTGCCAAATATTTGCTTTTCCATCTCTATGTGAATTGTCTTCCTCCCCCTTTGAGGTCCCAAGCCACTACCTCCAACATCTTCTTTTGTCTTTAGCTGAAGATTGTATTTAAGGTGAGGGTTTGGGCCATTTTGGCAAGTTAGTCAGTTTTCCTGGGTCTCTCCCATGTATACATGTTATTAATCTTTTGTTTGATTTTTCTCCTGTTAATTTGTCTCATATCAATTTAATTCTTAGACCAGCCAGGGTAGAGGAAGGGTATCTAACCCTCTCTGACAATTCTAATAGATCTATTTTAAAATTAATTAACGACGATTTTCAAGTATGCCTATTAAAGGTAAGAGAAGTAAAAATATTTCTATGACCCATGGTGGCTCCAGAATTTTAATAGAGAAGAGGTTGGCCTCTCCCATTGCGGAGCACAGGCTCCGGACGCGCAAGCTCAGCTGCCATGGCTCCCGGGCCCAGCCACTCTGCGGCATGTGGGATCTTCCTGGACGGGGGCACGAACCCGCATCCCCTGCATCGGCAGGCAGACGCTCAACCACTGCGCCACCAGAGAAACCCAAGAAAAGATGTTTTAAGACTGTGATTTGGCAAGAAAGAATTTCCAAGGTATTAACTCAATGTGTGATCATTCTGCAAACACATCATATATGGTTTTTTTTTTAAAGGACTGTCTGTTAAATCAATAAAAAAAACTGTCAAGAGATATTATTTACCCTTACATAGTATTTAGAAAATATAAATTAATCATATTAAATAATGTAAATTTTATTTTATTTGTGGTGGCCTTTAAGTGTGCTATTTGAGATTATATGGGATAAAGTCCCTGCCCTAAGCCACCCCATGGTTATCATTATCTGTTATCAAATTGTACAAAAGGGCTTTATTTCAAGGTGAAGTCACAACTACCAAGATTGTGAAGTGCTTCAAGTTATCTCTAGATATCATTCACTTTTTAAGTTGTGATTATCATCATTCTAAAATAAAATTTAAAAATACTAGGCCTTTCACAAAGATGCTTTGTCTGGACTGTCATTTGCTGTGTGCACTCTGCCCCATCCCTGACTTTAGATTCTTTCATCTCCTAGACCATTCTCCTTATTCTCTTTATAAAATTTCCAGAATTCTAAACCATTCCATGAACCATGACCATGTTTCCTTTTTCCATCCTTTGCTGATTCTTAAAAATGTCCATTGATTATTTTAAAGAACTAGAATCCTACAATATCTGAGTCAAAATGTGGTTTAGAGGTTGTCTCCAACTTTCTCATTTTACAGATGTGGTCACTGAGGTCTAATGAAAGTTAGGTGACTTGCTCAACAAAGCCCAGCTGGGACACAGGTCTTCTGCCTTCTAGTCCAGTGCTCTTTTCCACAGTACTATGATATCTTTGCTCCTGTCTTCCTTTCCTGTGTAGTTAAACTATTTGCTTATCCCTCCCATGGCTCTCTAAGGAAACTTCTTTTTCCTGAAAAGATTTTCAGGCTTGGTAGGGGTTACCCCTTGATTAAGCTTTGACTCATATTCCCTGCACTAGGAAGGTGGCACCTCCTGTTCTCTCTGGCTAAATACTCCTTGAACTGAGATAAATCTTCAAAGGTAAGTGATCTTGTCAACTGAACTGATCCTTCCTAAATATCCAAGAAGGAAGTATAGTAGATGACTTCCTTTAAAAAACAATACTAACAGCCTAAATGATGACTTGATTTCATTAGATGGTAACATTTATTTTCTCTCATGGTTAAAATAAGATAGGTTTATTTTGATACATACAAGGTTCTTAATGATTTAAGTGATAATCTTTTATGATACCTAATCTTGGATCTCCAAGAACAGCATCATAATAAAGCTTCAGTACAGTGAATTAGAAGGTCACAGAAACTCAATCTCATCTTTGAATTCTCATTTCCCCTCCTTTCCTATAACCAATTATCCATTAAGAACTGTTTTTCTGAAAAGTGTCTCCTAAATTTATATTTTCATTTCTATCACACTGGCATTACCTTATCAAAGCCTTTATCACCTAAGACAAGATCCACTGACTCTCTCAATCCATTCTCAGATCCTCAGAGTCAGAATAACCTTGTTTCTCTGCTTGTTTGTAGTGCTTTGTCAAAAACCTTCAGTGATTCCCTATTGCCTCCAAGATACTATTCTATTCTAGTTTTTCTGGTATTCAAGGCTTCCCAACAATTCAGTCTACATATATCTTTAAAGTATAATTTCATTATATTTTGTTGAGCCAGACTCTGTGTCGTTCGCTGTATTCTCACTGAATCCTCATTGAATCCACATGGCTAGTAAATGGCAAAGATGGAAATAAAACCTGGGTCTGTCTAACACAGTAGCCCAGCCTCTTAATACCCCTAGTTTCCCAAACAAAACTTCTCTGCCTCCAGCCAGTCTTGTTTCCTTATAGTCCCAAATATGTTTTATGCAGAATCAATTCCAGTCTCACGATAGAAAGTTTACTAGGAATTCCTTTTTTTTTCTCTTAGATTTTCTAAATTCTTATCATTTTCCAGTAGTCACTCACTGACTTATTCATTCAATTAATATTTATCAACTATTACATCTGAACCTATTTTATCAGGTCTTTCCCAAATTTTCTAGATTCTATCTCCTGCTTCTTTAAATTATCTATTTATTTTCAGGAGCACTCACATTTGCTCTGAGTAGCCCAGCCTACTGTAAAGGAATGTAAACATTCCTTTACAATGTTAGCTGTACCATTTTTTCTCCTCCTTAGAGGACAGCAGCTGTGTTTTATGGTACTTCATACCATTGTCAGTCCTAATGCAGGGCAAGAAATATAGTAGGCATTCAATAACTAAATGCAGAATTGATATCTCAGTGAGTTAACTTAAGGTGCTACTTTTCAAGCAACCTACTAAAATGAGAGTATAGTGTGTTAGACAACAAAAGAGAATCAACCATGGAACCTAATGAATTTGGGGAAGACCTGGTATGAAGAGTGTTTTAAAACACACAAAAATAAAATAAGACAAAATAAAGCAAAAGGCTTCAAAACTGTCTATCAAATATTGGCAAGGAGGACATAAAAAATTACTGACACTAGCCGTCTTAATGAATAATGGCAAGCAATTTTGTCCATTGTATAAACAAAATAATCTAAGAAGGTATTCCATATTATAGATAGTTAAAGAGATCACCAGCTCAGTTTGTGTAACCAGAGAATACTAAAAGATAAAATCAAATACAAGTTTGTTTGTGAATATCAAGGGAAAATCTGATACTTCCAACTAACCCCAAAGACAAAAATCACAGATACTGGTAATTTTATAGATCAGTTCTAATCCATTTTAGTGTAGCAAATAAAACACTACTTTTAGAAATATTTTTACTACTTAGAACAATATAATTCAGTACATTTTAGAAATTAAAAATTTCATTTATCATAAACAGATTTTAAATGTCAACTGTATTTGTTTTAACTTAAGATTTATTTTATTGTATATATAAATAATGTATTTAATTCGCTAAATGCATCTACTTAACCTTTATATACAAATACTTTAAATTTCCTATCAAGTTCTTGAGAGAAAATATTAAAGTTTTAATTTTTCTCTTTCATTTAAGGTTGCAGGTTCATTAGTAATAGACTAGTCTTCAAATATAACCCAAAATACATAACTTAACATGTCTTTTAATTGATCTTGTTTCATTTACCTTAACTTTTGGGTTGGATTTTGGTTAGGTAGGAGAATGGCACAAACAGAAAAAGGAAATTGATTGATAAAAATAGGTCTTAGAGAAATAGAGATTATAAGCTAATGGGATCTTGAAAGGAAGCTATCTGAACTTGCCATACAAAGGGGGGCTCATAACTAGGAGAGCATGTGACTTTTCTGTTATTCTCTGAAAATAGCTGAAGACTAAGAATTCTAAATACTTGTCTATAAATATTTTAAATTTATGCCATTCTAAGTGAAACACAAGCTCTTATCTTTGAGAGCAACAGGGATCATAATCATATTTCAAACAGAAACATATTCTCTCATTTATTTTTATTAAAATTTAAATAAGAAGAAATGACAAAATGTTTAAATTATTAAGTCTCGCCTACAGTTGTTCCTTTTGGGGTTAATACTAGAACATATCACAGTCTTTTAACTATTAGCTCCTCATCAGGTTGGATACATTTTAAACTACCAGTTTGGGCACTTTCAATAGTTATTTTTAATATATTTAATAAATGGAATGCAGTTAATATGAGATCAATACTTTTCAGTTTACTGAGCGACTAAACAAGAAAAAATGATGTTTTATCTCAATTTCAGGTTATCCAAAAGAACTAGAAGTCACTGCAGAACCATCAAACAATTCTTTCTTGGAATGAGATTACCATGATATATTTCATAAGAATTCAAAGTACACAACAGATCTGCCTGACATAACTAATATCTGTGTGGGTGTCCAATTTTAACACATAAATAGTCCACTAAAAATATTATGACTTTTTTTTTTTTCTTTGCTTAGGAATGAATAATGTGCCTCCAATATAGCCTATACCTTTCACTAAAGGAGTCAGTCAGTGAGAAACTCAAAATTAGGTTCTATCTGACTTCTGGCAAAATGTATTATCTGCTGAAAGTTCAGTAATTAGGTTTCTGGATTTGGTGACCATTGCAATATCATTATCTACATAAATAGTATACATTGGCATTAAAATCAAATTTCTAATTTGTATGTGTGCTCTCATGTACATTCCTAATCACATGACTACTATAGCTCTTACTTAGAAGATAGCAATCTCCAACAAAAATATATCCTTCTGAAATGATTTTCTTTCATTAAAAACCCCAACAATCCAATTTTAAGATAATGCCAAGATTCTAAACACATTTGTAACAAAGCAAAAACTGTGTTTCTGTAAGATGATGATTATTTACTGACAACTCATTGCCTGAATTCTCATTCTTTTGGCACATTTCTTCTCCTTCCTAAAATTTCCTTCTTCTTGATCCCCAACTGTCTCAGTTACATGATCCTAAAGCTTTCCTAAAATCCATTTGAGTCACATTAATATGTAGCCTCCTTGGAGAGTGACAATAACAAAAACTATTGCTAGATAGAATCTGGAAGCTGATCCCTCCATAATCCATATGATTTCTTCAAATATCTCAAATTCTGGATGCTTTGTAAATTCTCTCACTTGTTCCCACTTTGGATTTCTCCCCTATGGAAGGACCAATTTGAAATAGAGTACAGAAGGCAGGGAAAACTGATGATGTCCATGGACAACAACATAAAACTTGAGAGGTAACACTGGAAACCATTAAAAGCAATGTAAAAGGCCTGGGAAGTGCTTCTATAAGCATGGAGAAGTACTGCTCAAGACAATATTACCTCCCTTTCCTCTTATTTTTCTAACCACAGTTTTCATAGGGTACTTTAAAAATTTCATTAATCCTATACTACTTCACACCAAAAGTCTAACTGACCATATTTCAAATTATGTACCATTTAAATGATATCAGCTGCTTATTTTAATAAAAATTTTTCTTAATGATATATTTTCTATAGAAACACTTTGGATTTTACTTTTAATATTTTTGTAACCTCATTATCCATTATGGTTTGATTGTCAGTTACTATCCATATTTTACATGTAGTGAAATTAACAACTGATGACAATTTCCTAAGACCTATGTAAGAATCTAATCCTTAATGGAAAACTGGCATTGATATTTAATGATGATGGAAAACCTTAACATATAACTGATAAGACTTGTGTGAAGGTTTTTTTTTTCCTGCTATTTCATTTGTAAGTGGATATTCAAATAACTATTATGCACAGGTGGCAAGCTGCTTTCCTAATCCTGTTGGGTTAAAAAATATAAATATATAAAGAAAAAGGGATTTAAAATAGGTGGGGGAGGGGTTTCCTTCAAATAAATGGAACCCATTCTTTTGAAAGAAAACTCCCCTCTTACCTTAGTCCTGGAGCTGGTTAGTTCTCCTCTGTCCTCCTCCTAGGGGAGAAATACCCAAAGTTAAACAATAATAGTACATGGTCTTGTATTAAAGTCAAGTTCAGTTCTGGCTGACCCCCTCCTCAGGTCTCACAAGACACTACCAACTATCTGATATACTGGGACATTCATTGAATTGAACTTAAAATACATTTAAGGATTAAGCCAAAGGGGAATGAACATTAGCTGTGTAAGGGAGACAAAATTGTCTGCCCTTTAGTCAGTCTATTTTATTAGAGCTTCAATAAGCTGAAGACTGACCTAGAGCAGAATATTTATGGAAAGGCATTGATTGGGTACTTTTCATCAGCTGGAGTGAATCATGAAGGATGTACCATGGGGAGTACCTAAAGTTCCCCAAGTAGAGAAAGGCATGCTGTGATGTTTCAATGCATTTCCCTGATGTTCTTCATGTCTTTTGAGGGTAAAATGATAGTGCTACAAGCAACACCATATTTGAAGCAGTAGTAAATCTAGTAGGAACAAGAATTATTGTAAAAGTGAAAAAAACCCCTAATAGGTCATTAGATGGGAACATTCGGAAAAAGTCTGGGACATGGGTATGATCAGAAACTATGTGCTTTATTTTTTCAAAATGGAATCATAGGTTAGATAAAGAAGGGATTTTTTTTTCTTAATGTGTCTCTATCTAACTAGGACTCTCAGTGTCTTTGGAGAGAAACAAGGCAGCATAGTGAAAGAAGCATGGATTTGGGAATTATACAATAATGGGTTCTTATTCCAGTTTTTTCATTTCTCAGCTCTTTGACTTGAATTTCAGCAACATCATCTGTCCACATGAAGAGAGTAGAACCAATGTCAAGGGGTTGTGGGGGAAAATATATTCATATACATATGCTTGGTATGTAGTACAGTAGTTATTAAATTTTATTTCCTTTTTATTTATATGGTCTCTGATATGGTCTTTTTTTAATGGAATATAGTTGATTTACAATGTTGTGTTAGTTTCTGCTGTACAGCAAAGTAAGTCTGTTATACATGATATGGTCTTTTCTTACTTGAATTACTTTATCTCTTTAGAGACCAATGTCTAATTAACTGACCTTAGCATCAATTCCTAGATACCCCTTGGCGTAATTTCAGAGATAGTGACCAGCTCCCATCAAAAAAAAAAAAAAAATCAAATACCAGACAATTGATTGAATTCTGTGAGACATGGAGGAAAGTGGAGACCAAGAATGAGCCTGAACCCATACAAGATCATGTGCTATTGTTATTTAACTTTGGGTAACTTATTAAAATTATTTATCAAGTAAAATGATATCAAGTGAGAAAATGGATGTACTTTTGGAACATCAGGTTGTCACAGTATATCCCAGAGATGTCAAAATGAAAGATGCTGTAGTCATTACTCAAATGGCTATTAAGAAAATGTGCAGGGAAAAAACACTGTATGGCAGATTCTATATTACACATCTATTACTGTTACCATTTATTTAGTGTTGGATTCATCCTATGGACTTTAATCAACTTAACATTACACGATATAAATATGGCACAATAGAACTCCTCCAACTACAAATATACATGTTTTTTCTCATGTTCTTCCTTAGAAACTTTAACTTCATATATTTAATGAATATTCTAAGAATGGCTATTTTGACAAACCAGTCTTTATCCACTATACTCTATAAATTCTAAAGAATATATACAGAAATAGAGACTTTCCTTTTTTCTGAAACAGATACATTCAAAAATTATAAAGCTGTGCTATAAATAGAAAAAAAGAGTAAATTATATTTTATGAAACACCTACTTCATCCATGGAACCCACTTATCTGATAGAGTTTTTGATGGAATTATCTTTATATTCTGAAATGATCTGAGAATCTATGAATAGGAACAACTGTAGGTACAATGCCAGGCTTGGTTACAATTACAGTGGCTGTACAGTCTTCATGCTTCAGGGCATAAACTGATTGCTTTTTATAATGAAGGGAAAAATAAAAAAGAAATTAAGTAGTACTAAAGTTGTTGGAGCTATTATGGTGCTCTTAAAAATCAACCCTCTCAAGTATTACATATTGAACCACCACGGGATACCACATTTCATAGATCAATTTTTTATCATATCTAGATATGGAAATATGTTTTATTCTTAAAAAAACAAAATAAGTCCTTCTACATGTATGTGCATCACTTTAGCTGTTTTATTCCCACTTTTATATAATCCAAAGAATTTTGTCAGATTTGTACGTTGCCAAAAATTTGATGTCATTATATAATTTTAAATCTCTCTCTATATAAGTATACAAGAACTCTGTCTATTCTAGCTCTGTGGTTCTCTCAGATAAGTGCTTTCCTTAAATACTTTTCCATTTCACAATGTAGACAGACTATGATAAAAGCAGCTATTTACTTAATTAGTGAATTACTTAATTCCAAAACCTGATGAGCTTCTATTGAGGTTCTGGGGATGAATTTTCCCCCAGTGTTATTAGGTGTCCACAACGTCAAAGAGGTATAAGAGAATTCCTTGGTTGTTTTGCTAAAGACAGTTCAGGGCATGACTCAGAATCTCAGACTCCCAAAGTGAGAAGGGAATTTTGATGTCACTGTCACAGTACTCTCTAAGAGATGTGAGAATCCCTTCTATTTCTGTTTGAACAACTCTGATATCGAGAATCATAGCCAATTTTCCCCCATTTTTTGGACCAGTTTTAATTGTTGTAAAATATTTCGTTGTGTTGACCCAAAATCTACCTCTGTGTAATTTCTTTAACTTATCAAGAGTTTATTTAGTTTTTAATATTAATTAAACTTTATAGTTTCTTGAGCTCTTATATGGATATTTGCAATATACCTTGAAATTATCAATGTTGCTGAAACTACAGCATGGAATAATCATAGAACGTGTTCAGTAAGTTTTCAAAGTAAACTATATTTATATTAATAAGTATTTTTTCTTCCTTTGTTCTTTTCCTATAAGAGCACTGGAGAGAGTCAGAAGATCTCCGTTCCAATCTCAGCTGTGTGGGACTGTGGGCAAGTCACTTAACGTCTCTAATTTATAATGTCTTCCTCTGTAACAAAATGACATCATAAAAGGGTTAAAAGGAGCAAGTAAAAAAGATATATGTGGAAGTGGTTTGAAAGCTATAATGCTGTACTGCTACTATTATTGTTTCACTTTAGAAATACATTGCTCAGCAATTTTTAGAGCTCTATGTTAAGCTACATTTAAACATTATGTCTTAAAAGTGAACAAATTAAAAAGCACATTAATTAAATAATAGATTAACTGATTCTTTGCATTATATGATATTATCATTGTTATATCATTTCATAGTAAGTAATTCTTTTTTTTTTTAGTCTATGACCTTCATTTTTACTCTGGAAGACAATCAGGTCAGTTTTTCTTGGATCCCATTTACTTCTATTTACCGCTAATTAGCCTAGCCTCAAATATAAGCCAAAAGTTAGGGCATTGATTTAGGGTTCTGGATACTTGGTTTAATTTTAAGTTTTTTATTTCACATTCTTTTTATTTTTTAAATTTACTTTTCATGCTAAAGGTGTTAGCAACTTAGAGCAGCTGTACTTGTTGATAATACATTTTTTGTGGTCCTAGTTGCAAATTCCTGAAAAGAGGGGTAACTAGGGACCGGGTGTCTGATGATGTCTTCTCTTAGTTACTAATAGGATTCTGGCCTGTTACTATATCAAAAAGGAAGTTGCAAATCTGTCAGCTCCAAGTATGAAACAACTAGGCTTCTATAGTAGCAGAGGCCTTGCAGGTAGTTCTTGACAGTTTTTATATAATCTTTTGTGTAGTGAAGCAACAATGGAGAGGATCCATATACTCTTACGTTGTCTTTGAAAGTGAGTTGCTTGTGTCACATTTGTTTGATTGACTCCAATTTGATTTTTATTTTGGCGAACTCCCAAATAGTTAACACTTAGGAAAAACAGATTGAATTTTTAACATTTCTGTAAAAAAATATTTGTGTATTAATTTCTTCATTGAGTACCCTAGAGAAAAAGTTAAGATAAATAAAATCTAGATTTTTTCAATATGATGTCGTGACTTTGTTTGGTCAATAGTAGTTACAGTGATAGATTTCTTCCACATTTTGGTATTGTATACTTTGAAAGGCAGAATTAATGCTAAGAATATTTTTATGCCTTTAATGTTTTTTTCATTGTTGTGTGACAGTAAAGAAACATATTGAAATGGCTTTACAAAGTTTCTGAAAGTGTGCTTCATTCTGTGAATGAGTCCTAACAATGAATTGTAGCTTTTCAGAAAGTTTGGAATCTGTCCATTTAAAATAAACTACTTTTAATCATGAAAAAGCTATTCCTAGTATTAAGGAGTATAAACAATGTATTCACAGTATTTCTAACTTCTGTTTTTATGATTATTATTTTTTAAATGTTCTCATAGTCAATATAATGCCCATTTCTGAGAAGGCTTGTGGCCAGGCTAGGTATTTTAGAGACTTGAATGGTGACTTTCTATTCAGATGTTGCCAGGTGTTTATGATACTATGTTTGTGGCAAAGCTATTTCAAATGTATGTTATTTCATTCTGAAAACAAGAATTATAAGACTGATTTTTGGGGAGAAACAAACATTTAAATAAATGAGCTACAGTTTCTTATCCCTACTTAAATTAAAACAGAATATAATTCTAAACCAGGGTCTTTCCTATTTCCCAGTTCATTCCAAATGACTGCCAAACTATTCTATCTTCCTCTCTTAAATATGAATAATAAACCAGCCCCATCTTGGCTGATATTATCTTGGCCGAACAGACTCCTTTTCACTTGTTTTGTTGTTCCTTTGTGTCCCCTTTATAACCTGAGCGCTAGTACTGCAATTGCTTCTGGAAACCAATCCTTGTAGTGAGATGATGTGTAAAGATGAGTGACATAATATGGAACCTGTCCAGCTATTAGACATATATCAAGAGGAAGCACTTAAATACACTACTAATATAGGGATACGTTCATCTACAGCACGTTTATTACATATCAGATTATGAACTTTATCCTTAGATACAACTTTATGTTTCCTAAATACACGTGGCATGGGTAGGTCAAGGCTGCTTGACTTGGTTGGCTATAGGTTCTGCACTCACATTAGTTGTGTGTTGCAGTTGAATTAACTTGAATTTTATAGGATATAGATATTCTTTTGGGGGATTCTTTATACTTAAAGTATTTGTTTATAAGACAATTGTGTGGGACTAAAGAGCAACAGCTTGGAATTCTGGCTTTTCATAGAACTGTCAAAATTGAGATCTAAACTTAGATCTCTTGTCAAATCAGGTTGTGAAGGCTTAAACTGTTAAACTTCTTTTGTAGCAGTTTTATCGTATTAAATTTAATCCTCTTTGAAGTGGTATAAACTAAGACAGCCACAAATTATCCACTTTTCTCAGGCAGGTTACTAAAATATAGCTTCTAAGTGTAATGGAGAGGAGGGGTATACAGCTAAACACTGAATTTAAACTTTCAGGTGGTGTTACCTACAGCAGCCACAAAACATCCCCAGAATGAACAACTTGAAAACTCTCTGGTAAATTCTCAGGTGGAACCCAGCAACCATCTGTTGAATAAATTGACAAATGAATGAAGGCAAATCATATTGGCAATTTTTTCTTTTTACAAGCGGGGAGAATGGAAAATGGATAATACTTGGTGAGTCTTAAAGAAATGCAGAAAAATGCAGGATTTTTTTACTTTTCATGGGGAGCTGTAAATTTAATCATCTTTTAACTGCAGGAAAGAGCTAAATGAAAAATCTAAAATTTCAAATGGCAATAGAAAGTTTTATGTTTCCTACTGCATTCAATACCTAGCAAGAGAAAGATGGGATGTATGAATTCTAAAGGGGATTATTTTCCCCTGGGACACATTTAGTATTGATACCTTTACCATGTGACATCTCAGTTTGTGAATGTAAAATACTTGATACCCATATCTCTAATAACAAACTGAGTAAGTGTTTAAGCATATCACAACAAGGGGGATTTGCATGTGCTTGTGTGCGTTTATGCTGAGAGGTGCAAATGGTTTTTGTATGAGTGTGTTTTCTAATCCCTAGGCCAACAGATTATGTTCCAAAATATAATGGGATCACAAAAACTAAGTTCAAAAACTAAGTTATCTGTAGCATCTTTTAATATGGCACCTAATGAAATGAGGGATATTCATAAGTGAAAACATATCTCTCCCTTTCCATAATAGTTAAAAAAAAACCCATACTTGTGTACTAATCTGCTGCAACTCGTTTCCAGAAAACAAGTTAAAAGTATATTTACTTGAGACCAAGTGCTTCTAAGTAATATTAAGTACTCACTTTAAATTTCTGTACTTTTAAGTTTTACTAGTGTCTACATTAAGTGCTAACAATTGACTTGTTACTAACACCAAAAACAGACTACAACTTTAGTGTCACACACAACATCCAGCAAACTCCTTCTTTCTAAACTTTCCAAGTACACGTGAACTTACGACTAAATATGTCTCAGAAATTTTACGTAGGAAAGTGGTTCCTTCAAGATAATATATTTTTCACACATGAATTTAAATTTTTTTTTTTTTTTTTTGCGGTATGCGGGCCTCTCACTGTTGTGGCCTCCCCCATCGCGGAGCACAGGCTCCGGACGCGCAGGCTCCGGACGCGCAGGCTCAGCGGCCATGGCTCACGGGCCCAGCCGCTCCGCGGCATATGGGATCCTCCCAGACCGGGGCACGAACCCGCATCCCCTGCATCGGCAGGCGGACTCTCAACCACTTGCGCCACCAGGGTGGCCCGAATTTAAATATTAAATTGAATACATCTGCCCTAAAAAATACTCCCAAGTTGAAGAATCATAATTTGGCCTACAGAGAACTCTACTTACCCTGATACAGATTTAGGCTGGAGACAAGTGTCTTATGAGTCCAGTGATTGTGTTAAATACTGAAATAAAAAGTCCAATGAAGATGTACTATTCTAATTCCCATTCTTAGTACTTCCTCTCCCCTGCTATGATATTGCCATGGGGGCTCTGATTTGCCTGTTGTAAACTAAGCATGATGTGCCTGGTTTCAAAGGAGCAGCTCCTGTTGCCACAGGTTCCTGTAACTGGGCATCAGCAAGTGCAACTGGGTCTCATTTTTTCCCAGATCTCAACCACTGATCAAGTTCTTTTGGAAGTGCTTTCTCTTGAAAGACTTTTTTTTTTTTTTAAATGACAGCTCATTTGTCTTATATTAGGCACAGTTCCACAAATATCTTTAGAGAAGGCAAAATTTGAATGGAAATTATCCCTATTGAATAATAAAAGTAAAGGAGACTAGCTTTTTCCTTTTTTAATTTTCTTTTTAAATTTTTGGCTGTGCCATGTGGCTTGTGGGATCTTAGTTCCCTGACCAGGGATCAAACCCGGGACCATAGCAGAGAAAGCGCTGAGCCCTAAACACTGGACTGCCAGGGAATTCCCAGGAGACTAGTTTTTTAACGTGGCTTCAAACATTAGGGTCAAGCGTCAAAATCTTTACAAAGGCCAGGATAATTCTGAAGATATGATCCACTTCTTTGTTTCCTGGAAGTACTTGAAGATACTAGATACCATGAATATTTTTAAAAGGGGTATTTCTCATTTAACAGCTATTTAATAATCAGTAAATCTGTATTAAATAAATTATGATTTACTCTAAACAATCTTTTTTTTTTTTTTCTTTTTGCGGTATGCGGGCCTCTCACTGTTGTGGCCTCTCCCGTTGCGGAGCACAGGCTCCGGATGCGCAGGCCCAGCGGCCATGGCTCACGGGCCCAGCCGCTCCGCGGCATATGGGATCCTCCCAGACCGGGGCACGAACCCGTATCCCCTGCATCGGCAGGCGGACTCTCAACCACTGCGCCACCAGGGAGGCCCTAAACAATCTTTTCAGTTTACTTATTGCATGGTAAAGTTGAGAGTCTAGAAACTAGTGTCATATAGATAATACACTAAAGAAAGTACTATTTTGATAGTAAAGTATACAACTTTCCTAGATAATAAATACTATAGTATAGTATGTATCTATACTAAAGTTGCATAGTAAAGTTGATAGTATTGATAGTATAGTCAAAATACACTTCCTCTTTCATCTAAACTTTACATCACATTGCTATGCCATCTAAAGTGTCTATTTTAAAACAACCTTTAAAAATTTCTCAACCAGTGAAGGCTTTTACAAGAGTTTTGGATTGCCAAAGGTGCTGGAGAAGGGATGAGAAGGAAGTTCATGTAGAATAAATGGCATTGTGCATGTGGAAAGAAGATTCAGGAGAAATATCAAAGTAGGGAGATAGTGGAACATAAGAGATTTTACCCTTTTATCTCACAATAAGACCTGAAAGTTTTCTTTGGAAGGTAACTTAGAAAAACAAATAATAATGGGAGTAAGATTTAAGTTTTTCACTCACTGATATTTATAGTTTGTAGGTACACTTACCTATAATTGCTTTCCTTTTTTTAATTTTAAAATTTATAGATTCTAAGTTTAACAACATCAATATACCTGGCATTCTATCACCTACAAATTGGAGAATCTATGTCAAAGCATAATAAACCAATAATTTCTGAGCATACTTATTGGCCTTCTGTTAATGAGAACCGATAGTGATAGCTTGATGGTTTTAACATCGTGAAATGCTATGTATGTGTATGCCCAGCAAACGCTAGCCTGAAATAAAGTCTCTTGGAACAATAAGGAGCTTTGCATATCATTCTCTGCCATAAAGATGGGTGCCAGTTGTAACTGTTGTAATATTTGTTACCTTAGTCACAGATATATGCTCTGTGATGATCCTGATTGCCTGTGTTTTAAAGCCTACATTAAAGACCCAAGTCCTGATTTTCCATTCTGAGTATATGTCCTACTCTTACTCTTTTCTATGACATTTATTTTGAAGCATTTTGACCAAACAGCAAGATCTGGAAATAAAAAATCTCCCCAGGTCAACAGAAGATTGCTAGTCATTTGTCTGCATTCTCTGGTTATACTTATATAGAAGGAAGATTGTTTTCCTTTTCATAAAGTCTCATATTACCCAATGAATCAAAACAGCAGCGTTTGGAAGAAAGCCATAATTAATGACAATGAAACAGACCAGTCTCGATGTATCCAGAACTATTAACCTTAAAACTTGGTTAAAAAAATAGATCTTGTGGGAAAACAGACTTAGTCTCAACTGAACAAATGAGGCAGAAAGTTTTCAAAGATACTCTTGATGCAGGTATGCCCTCTGGATCTTGCTCTGATGACTGTAATTATTTTGAATTTTGTCATTTATACAGAAGGTGCCTATTGGTCCATCTCTATATTAGTTTGCCTCTTTTGAAGCAGAAGGTTACTAGCTGAATAAGAATGAGAATTTAAGCTTAATGAGCCTCCTGCTTAGTTGGGGTGGGTGTGGGGGAGTAAGGAGGTGTGGGTAAGGTGAATGCTGGTTAGCCTTCAGTGCACTTCCAGTGTTCTCAAAGACAGGACAAAATGTCTGTGGTTTTGGCATGCAGGGGCCAGCTTGCTCAGGAAATTGTGGCATGTATAAAGCAAAGCACATAAACAAACTCTTAACCCAGGAAGCTGAGTTTAACAATTGCCTCATTAACAAGATCCAGGGAAAGACAGGAAAAGAGGGGGAGGTCAATAGCTGATTATTATACAGTTCTAGACAGATGAAGCTCTTCAGCTTCTCCCTAAACAATCCCTGTAGTGTGGATTTGACAAAGTGGCACATTTAAGAGGGAACACTCTTGCTATCAATGGGAGTCAGGCGCACCCTTATCTGAGGGCCAAATTCAGTCCCTGGAACTTGACTTTATCAGTAGACACAAGACAGAGGGCAAGGCAGCTACATCCACAGAGAATTAATTAAGAGCAGATGCTACATCCAGTGAATGTAATCAATAGTGTGAACAGTAATCTACATATCACCCTCTGTTGCTGTCTCCCTTTCTATTTACTACTATTTCAATAGAGATTTATTTGCCATATGGCCTCACTGAAATTACATATTTCTCATATTGCATCAAAGAAAATATTCCCTTAAAGACCAAATATTCTAATGTCACTTTTAGTTTCTAAATGGCTGAAATCTCTTTGGGTAGAATTTTATCATAGATAGTTTATTTGTTTGGCTTTCTCCGTGCACATTTCTCCAGTTTCATATGCGAAGTTTGTTCAAATAAACCTGACTTCAGTATTGCCAAAGTCTACACCCAAATATGTCTTCGCTGGCTAATTTTGTTCTATCTCCTTTAAAAATTGTCCCTTTTGAATATACCATGGAACCCCTCTCAAATTATTACAGTGTTGTTTGCAAACACAAAATACTGGTTTAACACAAACTTTTCAGTACTAGTATTTGTTTCTTATATCTGTCTCAACTTCTCCCCCACCCAGCATATATACCCAAAGTACATTGCAGTTCCCTTTTTGAAACCAATCATATAATTTTATATTGTCTTCACTCCTACTAGGCAACAGTACAGGTCTCATTACCTTCATTTTTCAAAGGCTTACCAGAAACATCATTTTTCAAGACCAGGTTCTTGGTTAATTCCTTTGGTAAAGATTCTGATTTCTTCTTGAATCTGTGCTTTGTATGAATCTCTCCTAAGCAGCACTGAGACCAGAGTAATTTGTCAGTCGTCACCTTTGACCCCAGCTTTGCTCTAACCCTAGCAATTCAACAGCAGCCTTTGTTACTTAAGGAAAATAGGAAACTCTGCCTCCTGGACATAAACATGTGAATTTTCTATGTCCAGGACCAAAAGGATGAAAAGGGCAGATTTTACCAACATTTCCTTAAGAAATAAAGTCCCACTTTTAACACATGTGGACTATCAACCACATGTGTGATGCTTTGGTCATAAGTCACATTTTAGGGGTCTATGTGTGAACAATTTTGAATTGTTACTGGGTCTAATTTTACAGATCTTACTTACCCCATACTCCCTTTGCAACAGTAGAGAGTGTGACTTGAGTAAGCACAATAAAATCAGAGCCCAGTTTTCCCTCTGATCATAATTGCATTTATAAATAAATGTGATTTACAAAGTTAGCATTGATACAACTCAGGATTTTCTAAAATATAATGATGCCATAATAAATGAAACATTGAAATGGAAAAAAAGTGTTTTTCTAGAAGATATTGATTTCTTCTTAGAAACTAGCAGGCAGGCATAATTTTTAAAATAATGAAAAAATGTAGAATTATTACTGACACAATGAGAATGTAGATTTCAGTGACCAAAAAAAGTTGATGAGATATAGAAGCATATGCTACCCATGTTTTAGGCCCACTGGAAGCAGCTAGTGTTCAACCAGTTTGGTTTTTATATGGCCTTAAAAGATATATGTCAATTAAGATTAATTATTCTAAAATTAAAAAAAATTACCTGATTGTTGACCAAAAAATATGAAATGGAGAAACAGAAAAACAAACAAACATACCATGTTCACACACAAAACAAAATAATTATCTCAGGGACATCAGGGAAGGTGGAATACTATAACAACACATGTTATATTGTTATACTATTCCACCCACCTTAATGAAGAACCCTTGGGTGTTGCTACTCCATAGCCTTTCGAATCCAGATTTCCTCCCACTTTCATTGTGTCACATGGCTTTCGCTGCTCAATGTATTCATTCATAGTGGACTCCAGGAGAAAGGCAAATTTGCCCTTGGATTTTCGGACACGAGCTACTCCCTCAGCTGTAGTCCTAGTGAACACTGATGGCTCTGCTGATCGCATGTAGGTCCACATCTTTTCATATACTGCTATTTTTGATCTCTGGAGGAAATTAAAATAAAATTAAATACAGGAAAGAAGGGAACAAGATGTTAATATTGACTGAACCGAGATAAGGATAAAGCTTTCTACGTTACCCTCTAATTGCAATTTGCCATAATAACATTATTCTTTTACAATTAGAAAACTGCCTTTTACAACTGTTTAAGAAAATCACTGAAATGAAAGACATTTAAAAGTGATATTTGGAGAAAAAGGTACCTCATGTCATAATAACTACTTACTCAACTGCTTAAAGAAAAACTTACTATTATTATAAAATGTAGACAGCCATAGAGAGAGTTGTACTGAATTATAACAAACAAGGAGAGTTGTTATATTGTTTTATTTTCATATTTTTCCATGCCTCAAAGTTTTAATGAAAACCATTCTAAAAAAATATATACAAAATATGCAGTCCCTATCAACTCACTATTTGAACACCAAAGGAGGAGGAGAAATCTGCCCTAGTTTAAAAACCAAATATCCATAAAACAAGAATCAAACTAGGTCCACCAAAACATTTTTAGACCTTTTTTAACAAAATATCCAAATAGAACATATATTAAACTTTAAAGAGAAGTAATTCTTGTTTTCCCACTTTATATTTTGGAGAGTTAGTTTTTTTAATCCCTTGACTTCAGCCAAGAAACTTACTTATATTTTTATCTATTTGGGCTGTATCTACATTATTTATAGGACTTAATTTATCCAACTCACTTTGTCGGTATCTGCGTTCATATTAGATTTTTTCATCCACACATTTTTTTCACACGAAGATATATCCAAATGAACTCAAATGTCCCCAAAGGATATATTTAATAAAATAGAAAAGCCCAGATCCTGTTTGGTGTTTGACAATACAATGATACACACAGAGTTTTATCTGGTTCAATTACTTTTGTTCAATAGCAAGATGTGGAAATTTTGCATCTGGATCCAAATTAAAAGTAATGGAGACTTCAGTCAAACCTAAATCTATGCATGAGACCAAATTCTGAGTAGCATGTATACTTATTTACACCGACCTTGTTTTGTTTACCAGAAGATAGAATCCAACAAGAAGCAGATCTTCAATAATCAACAAGGTACCCGAATAGCAAATTTAAGAATACATGTTTTGGACAAAAGCAAATTACTGGCCCCGGAGGAAGATGGCGGAAGAGTAAGACGCGGAGATCACCTTCCTCCCCACAGATACATCAGAAATTCATCTACACGTGGAACAACTCCTACAGAACACCTACTGAACGCTGACAGAAGACCTCAGACCCCCTAAAAGGCAAGAAACTCCCCACATACCTGGGTAGGGCAAAAGAAAAAAAGAATAAACAGAGACAATAGGATAGGGACGGGACCTGCACCAGTGGGAGGGAGCCGTGAAGGAGGGAAGGTTTCTACACACTGCAAGCCCCTTCGCGGGCGGAGACTGCAGGTGGCGGAGGGGGAAAGCTTCGGAGTAGTGGAGGAGAGCACAGCAACAGGGGTGTGGAGGGCAAAGCGGAGAGATTCCGGCACAGAGGATCGGTGCCCTCAGGCACACACCAGCCCGAGAGGCTTGTCTGCTCGGCCGCCGTGGCGGGCGGGGCTGGGAGCTGAGGCTTGGGTATCGGCTTTCAGTCGGAGCGCAGGGAGAGGACTGGGGCTGGCGGCAGGAAGAGAGCCTGAAGGGGTTAGTGCACCACGGCTAGCCCGGAGGGAGTCCGGGGAAAGGGTCTGGAGTTGCTGAAGAGGCAATAGTCTTTTTTCACTTTCACTTTCGTTTACTGGTGTGCGAGGAGAGGGCATTAAAAGGGCTGCTTAGGGAAGCGCCGGAGACAGGCGCGAGCCGCGGGTAAGGCGTGGACCTCGGAGACGGGCGTGGGCCGCCGCCCGCCGCCGCCGCAGCCGCGGGGCCTGTGTGCGAGCGTGGGTCACTGTCCGCCCCGCCTTCCGGGGGACCTGTGCACCCCGCCACTGCCGGGGTCCCGAGACCCGGGGACGGCTTTCCCGGGAAAGCGCACGGAGCGCCACGGGCTGCTGCAACGTCACGCCGGCCTCTGCCGCCGCAGGCCCGCCCCACACTGCGCGCCCCTCCCTCCCCTCTGCATGAGTGAGCCAGAGCCCCCGAATCAGCGGCTCCTTTAAACCCGTCCTGTCTGAGCGAAGAACGGACGCCCTCCGGCGACCTACGCACAGAGGCGGGGCCAGGTCCAAGGCTGAGACCCGGGATCTGTGAGAGCAGAGTCAGGGAAATCTCTCTGTGCAGCCTCGGAGGCAGCGGATTAAAGCTCCACGGTCCATTTGATGTGCCCTGCGTCTGTGGAGTGCATGAATGGACAGCGAATCATCCCAAATTGAGGAAGTGGACTTTGAGGACAAGATTTAAGACTTTCCCCCCTTTTCCTCTTTTTACAACGAATTATTCCAAAGTAAGGAGGTGGACTTAGAGAGCAAGATTTCAGACTTCTTGCCCTTTTCCTCTTTTTACAACGAATTATCCCAAATTGAGGAGGTGGGCTTGGAGAGCAAGATTTTTGATTTTTCCCCCTGCTCTCTTTTTGTGAATGTGTATGTGTAATCTTCTGTGTAAGATTCTCTCTGTATAGCTTTGCTTCCACCATATGTCCCAGGGTTCTATCGGTCCGTTTTTTTTTTTTTTCAATAATTACTTTCTAATTTTAATAACGCTACTATATTTCATACTTTATTCTATTTTACTTTACCTGCTCTTTCTTTTTTTCCTACCTTCCCTTCCTCCCTCCCTCCCTCCGCTCTTCCTTTCCTTCTTTCTTTTTCTTTCCTCCCTCCCTCCCACCCTTCTTTCCACTTTCTTTTTCTTTCCTTCCTCCCTCCCTCCCTCCTGTCTTTCTTTCTTTCTTTCCTTCCTCCCTCCCTCCCTCCCTTCTTCCATTCACTCTTCCTTTTGCTTTCATTGCTCCCTCCCTCCCTCCTTTCTTTCCTTCTTTCTTTCCATCCTTCCTCACTCCCTCCCTCCTTTCTTTCTTTCTTCCTTCCTTCCTTCCTTTCTTCCCTTCTTCCTTTCTTTCCCTCTCTCTTTCTTTCTTCTACTAATTCTTGCTTTCTGCTTTTTCTCCCTGTTATTCTGAGCCGGGTGGATGAAAGGCTCTTGGTGCTGCAGCCAGGAGCCAGTGCTGTGCCTCTGAAGTGGGAGAGCCAACTTCAGGACACGGGTCCACAAGAGACCTCCCAGCTCCACATAATATCAAGCAGCGAAAATCTCCCAGAGATCTCCATCCCAACACCAGCACCCAGCTTCAGTCAACGACCAGCAAGCTACAGTGCTGGTCACCCTATGCCAAGCAACTAACAAGGCAGGAACACAACCCCACCCATTAGCAGAGAAGCTACCTAAAAACATAATAAGGCCATAGGCACCCCAAAACACACCACCAGACGTGGACCTGTCCACCAGAAAGACAAGATCGAGCCTCAACCACCAGAACACAGGCATTAGTCCCCCCCACCAGGAAGCCTATACAACCTACTGAAACAACCTTAGCCACTGGGGTCAGACACGAAAAACAACGGGAACTACGAATCTGCAGCCTGCAAAAAGGAGACCCCAAACACAGTAACATAAGCAAAATGAGAAGACAGAAAAACACACAGCAGGTGAAGGAGCAAGATAAAAACCTACCAGACCTAACAAATGAAGAGGTAATAGGCAGTCTACCTGAAAAAGAATTCAGAATAATGATGGTAAAGATGATCCAAAATCTTGGAAATAGAATAGACAAAATGCAAGAAACAGTTAACAAGGACCTAGAAGAACTAAAGATGAATCAAGCATCGATTAAAAACACAATAAATGAAATAAAAAATACTCTAGATGGGATCAATAGCAGAATAACTGAGGCAGAAGAACGGATAAGTGAGGTGGAAGATAAAATAGTGGAAATAACTGATGCAGAGCAAAATAAAGAAAAAAGAATGAAAAGAACAGAGGACAGTCTCAGAGACCTCTGGGACAACATTAAACGCACCAACATTCGAATTATAGGGGTTCCAGAAGAAGAAGAGAAAAAGAAAGGGACTGAGAAAATATTTGAAGAGATTATAGTTGAAAACTTCCCCAATATGGGAAAGGAAATAGTTAATCAAGTCCAGGAGGCACAGAGAGTCCCATACAGAATAAATCCAAGGAGAAATACACCAAGACACATATTAATCAAACTGTCAAAAATTAAGCACAAAGAAATCATATTAAAAGCAGCAAGGGAAAAACAACAAATAACACACAAGGGAATCCCCATCAGGTTAACAGCTGATCTCTCAGCAGAAACTCTACAAGCCAGAAGGGAGTGGCAGGACATAATTAAAGTGATGAAGGAGAGAAACCTGCAGCCAAGATTACTCTACCCAGCAAGGATCTCATTCAGATTTGATGGAGAAATTAAAACCTTTACAGACAAGCAAAAGCTGAGAGAGTTCAGCACCACCAAACCAGCTTTACAACAAATGCTAAAGGAACTTCTCTAGGCAAGAAACACAACAGAAGGAATATACCTACAATAACGAACCCAAAGCAATTAAGGAAATGGGAATAGGAACATACATATCAATAATTACCTTAAATGTAAATGGACTAAATGCTCCCACCAAAAGACACAGAGTGGCTGAATGGATACAAAAACAAGACCCATATATATGCTGTCTACAAGAGACCCACTTCAGACCTAAAGACACATACAGATTGAAAGTAAGGGGATGGAAAAAGATATTCCATGCAAATGGAAATCAAAAGAAAGCTGGAGTAGCAATTCTTATATCAGACAAAATAGACTTTAAAATAAAGACTATTAGAAGAGACAAAGAAGGACACTACATAATGATCAAGGGATCGATCCAAGAAGAAGATATAACAATTGTAAATATTTATGCACCCAACATAGGAGCACCTCAATACATAAGGCAAATACTAACAGCCATAAAAGGGGAAATCGACAGTAACACAATCATAGTAGGGGACTTTAACACCCCACTTTCACCAATGGACAGATCGTCCAAAATGAAAATAAATAAGGAAACACAAGCTTTAAATGATACATTAAACAAGATGGACTTAGTTGATATTTATAGGACATTTCATCCAAAAACAACAGAATACACATTTTTCTCAAGTGCTCATGGAACATTCTCCAGGATAGATCATATCTTGGGTCACAAATCAAGCCTTGGTAAATTTAAGAAAATTGAAATTGTATCAAGTATCTTTTCCAACCACAGTGCTATGAGACTAGACATCAATTACAGGAAAAGATCTGTAAAAAATACAAACACATGGAGGCTAAACAATACACTACTCAATAACGAAGTGATCACTGAAGAAATCAGAGAGGAAATTAAAAAATACCTAGAAACAAATGACAATGGAGACACGACAACCCAAAACCTATGGGATGCAGCAAAAGCAGTTCTAAGGGGGAAGTTTATAGCAATACAATCCCACCTTAAGAAACAGGAAACATTTCGAGTAAACAACCTGACCCTGCACCTAAAGCAATTAGAGAAAGAAGAACAAAAAACCCCCAAAGCTAGCAGAAGGAAAGAAATCATAAAGATCAGATCAGAAATAAATGAAAAAGAAATGAAGGAAACGATAGCAAAGATCAACCAAACTAAAAGCTGGTTCTTTGAGAAGATAAACAAAATTGACAAACCATTAGCCAGACTCATCAAGAAAAGAAGGGAGAAGACTGAAATCAATAGAATTAGAAATGAAAAAGGAGAAGTAAAAACTGACACTGCAGAAATACAAAAGATCAGGAGAGATTACTACAAGCAACTCTATGCCAATAAAACGGACAACCTGGAAGAAATGGACAAATTCTTAGAAATGCACAATCTGCCAAGACTGACTCAGGAAGAAATAGAAAATATGAATAGACCAATCACAAGCACTGAAATTGAAACTGTGATTAAAAATCTTCCATCAAACAAAAGCCCAGGACCAGATGGCTTCACAGGCGAATTCTATCAAACATTTAGAGAAGAGCTAACACCCATCCTTCTCAAACTCTTCCAAACAATTTCAGAGGAAAGAACACTCCCAAACTCATTCTATGAGGCCACCATCACCTTGATACCAAAACCAGGCAAGGATGTCACAAAGAAAGAAAACTACAGGCCAATATCACTGATGAACATAGATGCAAAAATCCTCAACAAAATACTAGCAAACAGAATCCAACAGCACATTAAAAGGATCATACACCATGATCAAGTGGGGTTTATTCCAGGAATGCAAGGATTCTTCAATATACGCAAATCAATCAATGTGATACACCATATTAACAAGTTGAAGGAGAAAAACCATATGATCATCTCAATAGATGCAGAGAAAGCTTTCGACAAAATTCAACACCCATTTATGATAAAAACCCTGCAGAAAGTAGGCATAGAGGGATCTTTCCTCAACATAATAAAGGCCATATATGACAAACCCACAGCCAACATTGTCCTCAATGGTGAGAAACTGAAACCATTTCCACTAAGATCAGGAACAAGACAAGGCTGCCCACTCTCACCACTCTTATTCAACCTAGTTTTGGAAGTTTTAGCCACAGCAATCAGAGAAGAAAAGGAAATAAAAGGAATCCAAATTGGAAAAGAAGAAGTAAAGCTGTCATTGTTTGCAGATGACATGATACTATACATAGAGAATCCTAAAGATGCTACCGAAAAACTACTAGAGCTAATCAATGAATTTGGTAAAGTAGCAGGTTACAAAATTAATGTACAGAAATCTCTGGCATTCCTGTACACTAATGATGAAAAATCTGGAAATGAAATCAAGAAAACACTCCCATTTACCATTGCAACAAAAAGAATAAAATATCTAGGAATAAACCTACCTAAGGGGACAAAAGACCTGTATGCAGAAAATTATAAGACACTGATGAAAGAAATTAAAGATGATACAAACAGATGGAGAGATATACCATGCTCCTGGATTGGAAGAATCAATATTGTGAAAATGACTCTACTACCCAAAGCAATCTACAGATTCAATGCAATCCCTATCAAACTACCACTGGCATTTTTCACAGAACTAGAACAAAAAATTTCAAAATTTGTTTGGAAAAACAAAAGACCCCGAATAGCCAAAGCAATCTTGAGAACGAAAAAAGGAGCTGGAGGAATCAGGCTCCCTGACTTCAGACTATACTACAATGTTACAGTAATTAAGACAGTGTGGTACTGGCATAAAAACAGAAAGATAGATCAGTGGATCAGGATAGAAAGCCCAGAGATAAACCCACGCACATATGGCCAACTTATCTTTGATAAAGGAGGCAGGAATGTACAGTGGAGAAAGGACAGCCTCTTCAATAAGTGGTGCTGGGAAAACTGGACAGGGACATGTAAAAGTATGAGATTAGATCATTCCCTAACACCATACACAAAAATAAGCTCAAAATGGATTAAAGACTTAAATGTAAGGCCAGAAACTATCAAACTCTTAGAGGAAAACATAGGTAGAACACTCTATGACATAAATCACAGCAAGATCCTTTTGGACCCACCTCCTAGAGAAATGGAAATAAAAACAAAGATAAACACATGGGACCTAATGAAACTTCAAAGCTTTTGCACAGCAAAGGAAACCATAAACAAGACCAAAAGACAACCCTCAGAATGGGAGAAAATATTTGCAAATGAAGCAACTGACAAAGGATTAATCTTCAAATTTTATAAACAGCTCATGCAGCTCAATAGCAAAAACCAAACAACCCAATCCAAAAATGGGCAGAAGACTTAAATAGGCATTTCTCCAAAGAAGATATACAGACTGCCAACAAACACATGAAAGAATGCTCAACATCATTAATCATTAGAGAAATGCAAATCAAAACTACAATGAGATATCATCTCACACCAGTCAGAATGGCCATCATCAAGAAATCTAGAAACAATAAATGCTGGAGAGGGTGTGGAGAAAAGGGAACACTCTTGCACTGCTGGTGGGAATGTGAATTGGTACAGCCACTATGGAGAACAGTATGGAGGTTCCTTAAAAAACTAAAAATAGAACTACCATATGATCCAGCAATCCCACTACTAGGCATATACCCTGAGAAAACCATAATTCAAAAAGAGACATGTACCAAAATGTTCATTGCAGCTCTATTCACAATAGCCCGGAGCTGGAAACAACCTAAGTGTCCATCATCGGATGAATGGGTAAAGAAGATGTGGCACATATATACAATGGAATATTACTCAGCCATAAAAAGAAACGAAACTGAGCTATTTGTAACGAGGTGGATAGACCTAGAGTCTGTCATACAGAGTGAAGTAAGTCAGAAAGAGAAAGACAAATACCGTATGCTAACACATATATATGGAATATAAGAAAAAAAAATGTCATGAAGAACCTAGGGGTAAAACGGGAATAAAGACACAGACCTACTTGAGAATGGACTTGAGGATATGGGGAGGGGGAAGGGTAAGCTGTGACAAAGCGAAAGAGAGGCATGGACATATATACACTACCAAACGTAGGGTAGATATATAGTGGGAAGCAGCAGCAGAGCACAGGGAGATCAGCTCGGTGCTTTGTGACTGCCTGGAGGGGAGGGATGGGGAGGGTGGGAGGGAGGGAGATGCATGAGGGAGGGGATGTGGGAACAGATGTATATGTGTGACTGATTCACTTTGTTATAAAGCAGAAACTAATAAAAAAAAAAAGAAAAAAAAAAAGCAAATTACTCAGGTGAACAAAGAAACTGATAAAAGTGGTATTCAAAATTTTGACTTCATAAGGTGGAAATTTAGTAATCAATAAATCTATATAATACGTCACACAATAAGAGATTTACATACCTAAACACCAAAAAACCTTAAGTATTTTATGTTAATGTATATTCAAATGGTGATAAATATCAGATAGGAAATAGATATCCTGTATCCTGTGAAATGTTTTTATGTTATTAACACTTGAAAATATCATGATTCAGAGATTCTGATATATTTGTGTATGTGTGTTTAGGTAATGACAGGTTACTTCTGGCTACAGAAATCCTCACATTAGGAAAATTCTATGCCAAATATAATTCAGTTGCAAAAATTCTATGTTGTTCCAGGACAGAAGAGTATCTGGATTCAGAACCCTTAACCATGAGATCCACTAGGGAGGCCATGTTGCCAGGCCTCATTCACTCCACCTCTGATAATGAAGTTCTCTTCTAGAGTATGAACTACTCCATTTTATAATGAGTTCCAATTTCTGAAAATTATAAACTCTCTGGATCACTTGATACTGATTATGTTTAAACATCTATCCTGATGATTTCAATTTAGATGTGTTGCTAAACTGCATCATTTAGGCATATAATCACTTTTTAAAATGTATTGATAACTTCACTTCAGAGTTACACCCCAAAAGGTATAGAGTTCTATATATATTTTTTGCTTCACTATGTATACTACATTGAAACCAGAAGAAATAAAATCTGAGTATTATTTTATTAAATTTTTTTGAAAAAATTTAAGAATGTGAGAATCATGCTAGTTACTTGGCAATTTTCTACTCATTTTTTATATCTTATTAAAGGAAAAGAGAACAACTAAACAAAACTAAGGCAGCAAAATGGAAAAAGAGTATTTTTAGGGCTTGGTAATTATGAAGATAATTTAACTATATAGAATGCAACATAATATTAAAGCAAATGATTTTTTTAAAGGAATAAAATACCTTTAGGTCATTGATATTTTATAGATGTCCATTCCTGTAATATTAATGTGAGGAAAATTACTACTGCTTTTGTTCAAATATATTGAATTACATATACCTTAAGTGCAAAAGAAGTTAAATTAATTCCTTTAAAGTCCAGAGGAAAGAGGAATCTGTAGTGTAACTATGCTTAATTTCTTATGTATAATAGAAATTATAAAATATACACTCTCAGTGGAAAATAGAGGAATGATGAAAGAAACTTTTTGGGAAAAAAATTTATATGGTGTGTCACTATGTTAATGTTTAGAAATTCTGATTCTGATTTAAAGGGGCATGGTTTAGATAAAATCAAATCCACATGGTGGAGAGGGTGAGGTTGGGAAATTCAGGAGGTAAAGGACTGGAAATAATATCTCTGTGCCTTACTTGTGACTATAAGAGGGTGTTTGCTAAGGAATGAGGGTAAGGTAATTTTTATAAATTTGATGAGACAGGCTAAAATGAGGAGATTTTTGCAGACCCAGTAAGCTCATAAATGTAGTGATAGTGGGACTTTTACAGCTTCATCTTCAACTGTGATATCTACTTAAAAATCAGGTTTGGGGGCTTCCCTGGTGGCATAGTGGTTGAGAATCCGCCTGCTAATGCAGAGGACACGGGTTCGAGCCTTGGTCTGGGAAGATCCCACATGCCGTGGAGCAACTAGGCCCGTGAGCCACAACTACTGAGCCTGCGCGTCTGGAGCCTGTGCTCCACAAGAAGAGGCCACGATAGTGAGAGGCCCGCGCACCACGATGAAGAGTGGCCCTCACTTTCCACAACTAGAGAAAGCCCTCTCACAGAAATGAAGACCCAACATAGCCCAAAATAAATAAATAAATAAATAAATAATTAATTAATTAAAAAAAAATCAGGTTTGGGGAGTGAATATGCTCAAGGTAATAAGCAAAGATAATATGTCTTTTTTTAATTATAAAATTAATCTCAAATTTACTTGTTTCATCTTTATTGTGAAACACAATGCATGGGAAACTATTTGATTTAAAGCACTATTTCATTACTTATAATAATTCTTGGAGATTTAAAAATGTGCCATCCTTTTAATTTCTCAAAATTAAGTATTTTGCCATTTCTGCTTTTAATAGAAAATATGTTAAAATGTCATGCACTATAGTTGATATTTACATCGTTATCAGGTGAATGATTTCCTGTTTTTAGTAGCTTATGCAGCAAGACTGATGTTCCAGTAAGAGCTTATCAATGTACTATTTGATAACATTATAAGCCCTGAAATACTAATCCATCTTATTTATGTATTCATGACTTCACTGATGACTGAAACAGGTACAGGATAAAATTTGCACTGAAATGAAAATCAGTGTGTTTAAATCAGGTTTATAATAATGTAAAAGTACCTTTAAAAAAGCCTGTCATTAAGTGACAAGTACAAAATTCCTTTAAATACCTCTATGTGTATGCTTAACAAGCGGCACAGAATATGAAACACATCAAGTTTCATAATGGTACAAAACCAAGGCAACAGTTGAATCCTGATGTAATTTTCCCCCATGGCCTAATTCTTTTTCCAGAACAACTGCAACATTTTTTGAAATGCTGAGTATAGGTAACTGCCTGAGGCAGTTTAGTGAAGCTGATAGATGTACCATTACTGTGTTCCTGTAAGAAAACATTTTTGACAAGGACAAAAATACCTTTCACGTTCTGTTTCACGTTCTGTAGGGTAGGAAATGAAGGAGATTTTTATCAGAGAACTCAAATTTATGCATTCCTGGAAGTATGCTTCCAGGGAAAATTATTTTCTTGTCCAATTAGGGTTCAAACTATTCTGCAACATGGGCCTCCCTGGTGGCGCAAGTGGTTGAGAGTCCGCCTGCCGATGCAGGGGATACGGGTTCGTGCCCCGGTCTGGGAGGATCCCATATGCCGCGGAGCGGCTGGGCCCGTGAGCCATGGCCGCTGAGCCTGCGCGTCCGGAGCCTGCGCGTCCGGAGCCTGTGCTCCGCAACGGGGGAGGCCACAACAGTGAGAGGCCCGCATACCGAAAAAAAAAAAAAAAACAAAAAAAAAAACAACTATTCTGCAACATAAATACCTATACTTATAACACTCTTTCAATTTTAAAACTATAATTTGGTGGCACAGAAAGGAAACAGGGTGTGGCGACTACACTACTTATATGGGAGGCTCTGTATCTAGGAAGCAGCTTTCTTTATTCCTATATTTCTAATCAATATATTCTCTTACCTACTTCGTTAGTTTTTCAAACTTGAGCAGTTTTTAAAAACTCTATAAAGATTAGAAATAACATTCTCAATGTACTTGGTGCCAAAGAGCTCTACAGTGAGTTATTTTTGAAACATTTTCAGGGAATCAATATGATATTTCTTTTCCCCTTTCTCACTCAAGGCAAAATGATGAAGCTACAAATATCTGCTTTATTTACAGGAAAATCAGTCATCATTTTTCAGTAAAATGCAAATGATAGCACAAATTTATATTGTATTTTGTTGCATACACATAATGGTTTTTAGTCAAAGTCACTAAATTTTACCTAGTTTCTTTTGGGTGGAAACATAGATTTCCAGAAAAGTACCGAAATTATGCTAAAACGTGTTAGAGCAGTGTGTTACTATATTAAGCTTTAGAGATTGGGATGCACTCAGTAAGTTAAAAAATTTGACTAATTAAGTTTATCCATAGAATATTATTAATAAAATATATTGTCATGACTATTATTCACAGTTTTAGAAAAGTCTACAAATAGTTTATAATTAATTTAAAAATTTTATATCTATTAGTAATGCTCCAAATTGTTGACAAAGATGTTCACTGTCTGTTTTTTTTTTTAAAACAATGTGCAATGATGGGTTTGGCACAATTTTTGAGTGATTTGTTCCTGATTTAGTGTTACATAAATATCTGTCATACCTAAGAATACTATAATTGATTTTTTTAAAGGAATATTATTGAAATTCAAGTGCATGAAAGTTAAGGCTGGCTTAAGGAGTAGTATCTTTTGTTGTTTTTAATTTCCAAGCTGAGTGAGAAAACAATAAATATACACATTTAAAATGAAAATGTAGTCCCCCAAGTACTGTATATAAGTGTGAATTTACTTTAAAGGGCTATCATTAATTTTACACAATAGTTTAGGAAATAGTGAAACACATCTTGTCTTCTAAATTACTAAATATTTAGTCTCTAAGCAGTTGATGTTAAGTATAAGATGCCACAATTACCTAATGAATTTGGGAAAATTTCACCCTGACCACTTTTTAGTTTTTTGGTTCTAAAGTCACAAAATTACCCCTTATCTCTGATCACATATTGTGAAATTTCTGGATTTAAGTAAAAGCAGAGTAAAAGAGATTCACAGATCAAAAAATTCATCCTTATAGTGGTACAAAGTGCTAAAACCCCCAAAACCTCCAAAATAACTGCCATCATGATGGCAAGTCAAAGGAATCATATCCATATGTGAAACGCAATTATATCAGTTTGAACAATTTTATCTGCAAAAGCAAAGAAATCAGCACAAGTGCAATATCATACAATGTTTTACAAAAGTGCTAGAACTTAGTAGTTCTTGTTCCCATTATCTTGTGAGAAAGCAAATATATTGCTTTGAAATCCTTTGTTACAGAATAGATTATAGAATAATAAACCTCATATAGGTACTATAACATGAAATTAAGGTTTAGGATTCAAATGCAGCAAGGTAAATGTATTCTTTGAAAAAAAAAACATGCTTTCGTTTTTATGCTCTAAATCCCAAAGCATAGATAAATCCAAATCTTGCCAGATGAAGTATCTTCATAGCATTACGAATATTGGAATCTTTGGGATAAATTATGTTATAAAGTTGCTTTATTTACCTTTTTGTTGTTACTTTTCCTTAGTAAGGGTCCCTCTTGCAATGTGAATAAATCAATTAGCTTTTGCAAATTAAAGTGATTATAAAATCCAAGTAGAAGTATATAGCATTGCTATGTTTAAACATAGCAGTTACCATTGTGTTTGCAAAACTTATAATAGCTAGAGCCCATAATATAATAATTGGCAAAATTGCCTGAATTTGAGTTATGAACATTTCCTTTTTAGTTTCCCCCTCAACTTACTCTGAAGAATTCTTTTGTTGATCCTGAATCCAATGTTCCATAGGCAATTTCTGTTTGTTTGGCCAGGTCTTCCGCACTTTCTATGGGGGAGACCATTCTTTCAACAGTCAGGAAAGCAGCGAGGTTAGCAGTATAAGATGATATAATGATGAGTGTAAAGAACCACCAAACACCTCCAACAATTCGACCTGAGAGGGATCTAAACATGGATAAGATAATAACATTTTCTTTTCTATAATCAACATAGAGAAAGAAAAGAAATACCATCAATTCACCATGTATGTTTAATAAAAATTACAAGCATCATTTTATGTTCTGAATAGTCTACTCAGAATGGTTCTAATATTTCTGTATCACCTGACATCTTTTTTGCTATATTGAATGTATAAATGCCGCATTTAGAATACTTTTCCTTTTTATTGCTTACTTGGCAGAAATGTAGAACAGAAAGCCTTTCCTTCAGGTCCAGAAGAGGAATGCTTACTTAAATTCATTGATCCCTTTTGCACTTTAGCATCTCTGAAATTAAGATGCAGCCTATGTTTGATGAGATAAAACACAGTACCACAGTTTGATTGGCAGCACTTTTTCTCTCTCGGTGGCACATAAAATAGGAATACATCTTAACAATTGGTGAGCTCTTAGATTTGATACAAGATGGCAGATGCTCTTCTGAGAGAACTTGTTTTTACCTTCAGTCAGAGCTATGCCAAGATGGATGGGACATATGCCAAGGTGGGGCTGGACCACATGAAGACCTAGGATTGGTCTCAAAGTAACCATAGTTGAGAATGTTTTGTTTGTTTGTTGGTTGGATTGATATTCCATTTCTTATCTGAATGGAGGATGAGCTATGTCTTAAAGTGCTTTACATACTGGTATAAAAATGTTCTCTCTGTCACTTCCAACATGAGACCAAAGCATGTGACTTATTAATATGCAGTGTAACAGCACTGAAAACTGAGGTTAGAGCTCAAAAAAACATTTTCTCTTCACCATTTCTCGGTTATCAGGGATGTGTGGGTGAGCAGAAGAAAAGTGAGAATGAAATGAATAAAAAATTCAGAGCATAATCATAATTGATCTCAGTCAACAGGACCATCAGACTATTTAAAATTCCTGTGACAAAATATTTTTAAACATTTTCTTAATATGAGGAAAGATTTCATATTTTCAATGGCATTTCTAGCTTAAAATGCTCCCTTCTTAACCATTATTATATAAGTGACACCTGTTGGTTTTAACTTATTTGCTTAATCCTGGTTTTAAAACCATAAAACTGGGGATTTGTTCAAGATTGAGGAGTAGAAGGATGTGCGCTCACTCCCTCTTGTGAGAGCACTGGAATCACAACTAACTGCTGAACAATCATCGACAGGAGACACTGGAACTCACCAAAAAATTACCTCACATCAAAAGACAAAGGAGAAGCTGCAATGAGACAGTAGGAGGGGCACAATCATAAGAAAATCAAACCCCATAACCACTAGGTGGGTGACTCACAAATGAGAGAACAATTATTCCACAGAAGTCCACCCACTGGAGTGAAGGTTCTGAGCCCCACATCAGGCTTCCCAACCAGGGAGTCTGGCAACGGGAGGAGGAATTCCCAGAGAATCAGACTTAGAAGGCTAGCGAGATTTGATTGCAGTACTTCGACAGGACTGGGGGAAACAGAGACTCCACTCTTGGAGGGCACACACAAAGTAGTGTGTGCATCAGGACCCAGGAGGAAAGAGCAGTGATCCCATAAGAGACTGAACCAGACCTACTTGCTAGTGTTGGAGGGTCTCCTACAGAGGAGAGGCGTGGCTGTGGCTTATGGTGGGGACAAGGATACTGGCAGCAGAAGTTCTGAGAAGTACTCCTTGAGCTCTCCCAGAGTCCACCATTAGCCACACCAAAGAGCCTGTAGGCTCCGGTGCTGGGTCACCTCAGGCCAAACAACCAACAGAGAGGGAACTCAGACCCACCCATCAGCAGACAAGAGGATTAAAGTTTAACTGAGCTCTGCCCACCAGAGTAACACCCAGTTCTACCCACCACCAGTCCCTCCCATCAGAAAGCTTGCACAAACCTCTTAGATAGCCTCATCCAATAGAGGAGAGACAGCAGAAGAAAGAAGAACAACAATCCTGCAGCCTGTAGAATGAAAACCACATTCACAGAAAGATAGATAAAATGAAAAGGCAGAGGGCTATGTACCAGATGAAGGAACAAGATAAAACCCCAGAAAAACAACTAAATGAAGTGGAGATAGGCAACCTTACAGAAAAAGAATTCAGAATAATGATAGTGAAGATGATCCAGGATCTTGGAGAAAGAATGGGGGCAAAGACTGAGAAGAGGCAAGAAATGTTTAACAAAGACCTAGAAGAATTAAGGAACAAACACCCAGAAGACAGACAAACAGAGATGAACAATACAATAACTGAAAAGAAAAATACAGTAGAAGGAATCAATAGTAGAATAACAGAGGCAGAAGAATGGATAATTGACTTGGAAGACAGAATGGTGGAAATCACTGCCACAGAACAGAATAAAGAAAAAAGAATGAAAAGAAATGAAAGCAGCCTAAGAGACCACTGGGACAACCTTAAACACACCAACATTCGCATTGTAGGTGTCCCAGAAGGAGAAGAGATAGAGAAAAGACCCAAGAAAATATCTGAAGAGATTATTTGAAAACTTCCCTAACATGGCAAAAGAAATAACCACCCAAGTCCAGGAATCACAGAGAGTCCCAGGCAGGATAAATCCAAGGAGAAACATGCCGAGACACATAGTAACCAGACTGACAAGAATTAAAGACAAAGAAAAATTTTTTTTAAAGCAACAAGGGGAAAACGACAAATAACATACAAGGGAACTCCCATAAGGTTAACAGCTGATTTCTCAGCAAAAACTCTACAAACCAGAAGGGAGTGACACAACATATTTAAAGCGATAAAAGGGAAGAACCTACAACCAAGATTACTCTACCCAGCAGGATCTCATTAAGATTCGATGGAGAAATCAAAAGATTTACAGACAAGCAAAAGTTAAGAGAATTCAGCACCAACAAACCAGCTCTACAACAGATGCTAAAGGTACTTCTCTAAGCAGGAAACACAAGAAAAGGACCTACAAAAACAAACCCAAAACAATTAAGAAAATGGTCATAGGAACATAAATATTGATAATTACCTAAACGTGAATGGATTAAATGCTCCAACCAAAAGATACAGTCTTACTGAATGGATACAAAAACAAGACCCATATATATGCTTTCTACAAGAGACCCATTTCAGACCTAGGGACACATACAGACTGAAAGTGAGGGGATAGAAAAAGATATTCCATGCATACAGAAATCAAAAGAAAGCTGGAGTAGCAATACTCATATCAGATAAAATAAACTTTAAAATAAAGAATGTTACAAGAGACAAGGAAGGACACTACATAATGATCAAGGGATCAATCCAAGAAGAAGATATAATAATTATAAACATATATGCACCCACCATAGGAGCACTCAATACATAAGGCAAATATTAACAGCTATAAAAGAGGAAATCAACAGTAACACAATAATAGTGGGGGGCTTTAACACCTCACTTACACTAATGGACAGATCATCCAGACAGAAAATTAATAAGGAAACACAAGTTTTAAATGACACAATTGACCAGATAAATTTAATTGATATTATAGGACATTCCATCCAAAAACAGGAGATTACACTTTCTTCTCAAGTGCACATGGAACATTCTCCAGGATAGATCACTTCTTGGGTCACAAATCAAGCCCTGGTAAATTTAAGAAAATTGAAATCATATCAAGCATCTTTTCTGACCACAACACTATGACAGTAGGAATAAATTACAGGAAAAAAACCCGTGAAAACACAAACACATGGAGGCTAAACAATGCATTACTAAATAACCAAGAGATCACTGAAGAAATGAAAAGTTTTTTGATAAACCACAGCAAGATCCTTTTTGACCCACCTCCTAGAGTAATGGAAGTAAAAACAAAAATAAACAAATGGGACCTAATGAAACTTCAAAGCTTTTGCACAGCAAAGGGAACCATAAACAAGATGAAAATGCAACCCTTAGAATGGGAGGAAATATTTGCAAACGAATCAATGGACAAAGGATTAATCTCCAAAATATATGAACAGCTCAAGCAGCTCAATATTAAGAAAACAAAGAATCCAATCAAAAAATGGGCAGAAGACCTAAATAGACATTTCTCCAAAGAAGATATACAGACGACCAAGAAGCATATGAAAAGCTGCTCAACATCAATAATTATTAGAGAAATGAAAATCAAAACTACAGTAAGGTATCACCTCACCCTGATTAGAATGGGCATCATCAGAAAATCTGCAAACAACAAAGGCTGCTGAGTGTGTGGAGAAAAGGGAACCCTCCTGCACTATTGGTGGGAATGTAAATTGATACAGTCACTATGGAGAACAGTATGGAGATTCCTTAAAAAAGTAAAAGTAGAATTACCATATGACTCAGCAATCCCACTACTGGGCATATATCCAGAGAAAACCATAATTCAAAAAGACACCTGAACACCAATGTACATTGCAGCACTATTTACAATAGCCAGGTCATGGAAGCAACCTAAATGCCCATTGACAGATGAATGGATAAAGAAGATGTGGTGCATATATACAATGGAATATTACTCAGCCATAAAAAGGAATGAAATTGAGTTATTTGTAATGAGGTGGATGGACCTAGAGTTTGTCATACAGAGTAAAGTAAGTCGGAATAAGAAAAACAAATACTGTATGCTAACACATATATATGGAATCTAGAAAAATGGTACAGATGAACCAGTTTGCAAGGCAGAAATAGAGACACAAATGTAGAGAACAAACATATGGACACCAAGGGGGGAAAGCGTGTGTGGTGTGGTGGTGATAGGATGAATTGGGAGATTGGATTAGTGTACATATGTACATTAATATGTATAAAATAGATAACTAATAAGAACCTGCTGTATAAAAAACAAATTTTTTAAAACCCATAAAACTATTACTTGATTTGCTTTGATTTCTTTTCATTTCATTGAGGATTATTGACTCAAATTTATATGTTATTGGAATTTAAGCACATTTATAGCGTTCCTGGTTCTTAAGGAATGCAAACTGCATTGTAGCTAAAATGTCTCTTTTTGAGGAAGTATTTCTTTAAAAATACATATATTTACGATGCTAATATAAGTCACTATTTAAATTCAATTCTTAGATTCTCCTGTCTTCAGCTATTTTTCTGAGAGAAATTTGGTATTTTTCTTGCAACAGGAGGTTGGCTGTGTTTTTGACAAACATAACTGAAACATCTTTATGGATATGAGCCGTGACTCCACCGATAAGGAGAACAAATATAGTGTTTACATTGCTGACTCTTGCGTACTGCTTAGCTTGTTTATGATTATTAGATAGAACAATGTATATCTGAAACCTACTATAGTAACTCAGGTTTTAGGTAACTCCATGGTAGAAATCTCCATTAAGCTACATGGGATGTAAATCGACTTCAAAATTAATTTTCACAAATGAACAACAAACATTTGATTTTGAAAAGGAGACAACATGAAAATAAATTCCTATTCTTAAGAATTTAGATTTAGTTTCCATCTGTAATCACTGAAAGAAATATTAATACTAAGTTATTTTTGAGCATTCTGATGGGTTCCATATGTTACTTTTCCATTGGGAAATTAATCTTTATGATGTATCCATACTTTGTGCTAATTTGGAAAAATCGGTTATGAGTATATTTAGATTAATTTGGGATTGCAAGGTTTTTCTGTGTTTCAAGCAGTGCTCTGCCTCCAGGAAAAGAACATATAGAGAGATGTTATGCACAATATTTAGAGTTACTGTGGAATTGGTGAAGAACTTAAGGGTTTTGAAACTAACCTGGGTGAAATGTCACATCCTTGCTGCATAAAAGCACCCAGGGAAAACCAGAGGCTGTTAAAGATGCCAAACTCATTGGGAGGCTGGTCGCTGGGTCCTTCCTTTCCATCTTCTGGCTCTTCTGTGTGCCACTCATATGGACTAAACCTACTAACTAGGAACAAGACCACGCTGACACCAATGTAGGCAAAGACTATGCACATCCAGATCTCATAGGCCAGAGGATCCAAGAAGGAAAACACTCCTGGTTTAGATTTCTGAGGCTTTTTGATCATAATAGATATGCCCAAACTCATGAAGGGCTTAGAGAAGTCAATGACCTCCTCTCGGACCAAAGTGATTGTCAGAGGGGCAATAGCAATCTCTGCTTTCTGTAAAAGAAAAGACACATGAAAACATATAGGTTAATAGATTTCATGAAGCAAGTAGTACTGGATTGATCCATTCAAAGTTAACCAGTTATGTATTTATTCTATATTTTTTGGGGAATACCAACAATAAATAAGGCCAGTGATAAATACAAAGATGAACAGATTTGTTTTCATAAAATATTATATCACTTTAATTGCACAGAATATTTTTATTGGTGCTAGTAATTCGATGAAAGGAAGAGAAAAAGAGTAGACATAAGCAAAAATAACTTGAATTCAAATAACTGCCTTAGTCTTTAAGGGTCTGAGATGGCGCAGAGGAGGATACATGATAGTTTTTCCATATGGCTGAATTTCTGAATTTCTTAGCCAGAATTGCTGCTATTTTGCAGTCTTTTCTGTTTCATTTGGAGTGTTGCCACTGATTCATTACTTGGCCATTCCTTAATATTATGAATTGTGAATTTCAAACAGTCTTTTCTTTTTTATTCCTGTCCAGTTATGAGAAAACCTATCATAAAGTCTGTGTTTGTGAGATAAAAGAAACCTATTGTTTGACAATATTTGTTGACTTAGCATACACACACAAATCTGGAAACTGGCATTTATTTCTTCCTATTCACATACTTTGATTTCTACTTTCAATTTCTAAAAACGATTTTGGAAAACAGTGGATTCAAGTCTCATATATTATTAATAAGAAGCCAGCTTCCATTTTCATTTTGTGATTCTGAGTAATTTTTCTGAGCCTTTTTCCCTATCTCTAAAATGAAGACATTTTCTTTCCTGTTTACCTCATTGTGTTATTGCAATTATCTGTTAAACAAATCTTAATAAAACAATAGTAAGCATTTAATGAGGGATTATGTGTCTATGCTGATTTAAATATTTGGAATGGCTTTTCACTTAACCTTCTTAAAGAGATAAACAAGCTTATGTTTATCATTGTTTTATAGATGATGAAACTGAGACTCAGATGAGTTTTACACATCATAGCAGCTCTGCAATTTGAGACTGTACTTCTATTAAATCATGCCATCTCTAAAATCAAATGAAATAAAGTGTGGTGAAAAAACTGTAAACTGTTACATGATCTACAAATGAAAAAAGGTTTTTTGATTATTTATTTTAAAAGGAAAATATTTGGCATTAAAATGGAATCTGAAACACAGACATATATGTTCTTACACAGTGGCTGCCACTCTTACATTCACTCTATATCTCCTCAGGCCCCTGGATTGATACAATGGCCATCAGCTTGATACAAAGGCAACTGGAGGGTTAGCATGGGGAATGTACTCTGGCTGTCACGTTTTCCACTGGGTGACTGAGAATTAACTGCATACACTTTCAAGTGGGAATAAACTTAGTTCACATCACAAATGCCCACATAAAATACAAAAGCCAGAGAATCATTGCTGAGAGGTTATTTCCCCATAGTTATTATTATCTGTATAATTTTCATTATACAGATGATATATGAAGTGATATATGAAGTGATATATGTGATATATATCAGTGATATATGATTCATATACAGTGATATATGAAGTATATATAGAAAAAATAGTATATAAAAGCAGAACCAGAAATTTAGGAAAATTTATCTTCATTTCTTCCACCTACTCTTATTTTTTACTTTATATATGCCCTACTAGACATTGTTTTATGAATATTATTTTTCTTATTTTAAAATGGGATAATATAGAGCAGTGTATTTTATAATTCCTTTTCTCAAGAGAATGAGTTATTTCAACATATATAGTAAAAATAAGTTTTAATGATTGCAAATATTTTATCATGTTAAAGCATCAACAATTACTCAATTTATTGTTTTGGGGGTATTTTTTTCCAGTTTCTCACAATTTATAATAATGGTGATGTGAACACCTTTGAAGACAAATCTTCACACATATCTTTATTATTTAAAATACATTTCTAGAAAGGGATTGCTGGTGTAAATGGTAACAATCTTTTTAATGTTCATTACATGTTTTGCCCAACTTTTCTCCAGAAAGATCATGCAAATAGCACTGTGGGAAAGCACCTTCGGCTTTGAACCTTGTATACCCCCTGTGTATCTTTAGTCTCATCTATCTTCACCAATTTGCTAATCTCATTGTATTTATTTGAATTTTTTTTTGTAAAACATATAGCCACTTTTACTCTTTTTACATACTACTTGTCATAATCTGTCCCATTTCCATATGGAGTACTCATTTTTTTGCTTACTAATTTATGTGTTTTAAAACAAATATTAAAAATATTATGTTTCATATATGTTTTTAATATTCCCCCAGTCATCAATTTTTGTTTACATTACTTAGTTCATGGTACTTTATTGCATTATATACATTTTAAAATTTTGTTGTAACCATATAAAATTATCTTTTTGTGTATTCAGCCATTGGTTTCATGCTTAGAAAACTCCTTCTCATATCATGATTAATCTCAATCATATATTTTATTCTAGTACCTATGTTCCCTCTATAATTTACCTAGCATTTTGCATGATAATGTATTACAAAATTGTCCTGCTTTCCCAGCGGGAATAAGTGAATAATGCATTCTTTCACTGATTTGAAATACCACCTTTCACATACTACATTGTTATGTGTAGTGTCTTCTGAGATTTTTTATTTATACAAGTTACCACTAATGAGAGTAAGAGCCTTAAAAGTAGAGAAGCATGAAGAGAAATAAAGGAGTCTCCAACACATAAAACTAGATGCAATGGAAAGCAAACATTAGATGATAGTGTGACAGCAATGTTCAATGAGGACACATTTGAAGTTCTGAAATTTGTGATTTGAAAGAGGCCAGTGAACAGCGGATACATCTGAGTTTTCTCTGCTAACATTGGAGATGTTGTGTTTGCCTTGTTCCATTAACTCTCAGTGACTTCCAAAATTGTGAGAAATATCTCCTGTAAGAACCTGATAATATTTGGATTCTCAAAGACCTCTGGAGTAAGGCTGAGGAACCAGCATTTTAACACACCACAGGTAATTCTGGTGTTGGCAGGCCATGGAACTTGCTTTGAGAAAATAATCCCTTGGGTTAAAATATACACACACAAGTACAGAGGGGCCTAGAAGAAGGCCCTGGAGCAGTGTACCACAGAAGATCATATAATGAACTTGCTGCAGTGTGCAGGTGTGACAGGCAGAAATGACCTGAGAGTCCTTTAGAGGTTTTGATAGAGGTTTTGATCATTGGGGTAACCACCTGGTGGTGTGCTGAGATTACATATGCCTGTCTCACAAATAATCTATTCCTAAAAATTACAGTAACAAAGTTTGCAAAGAATAAAGTAAAAAAAAAATGGATTCAAAGTTAATCATTTTGCTGGCTTTGTTGAGTATAAGAATATAGATGGAGTTTTATTTAGGGCCCTGCAAACTGGGATTTCATGTAAGTATTAGCAGTAAAAAGAAAAAAAAGTAGTTGAGAAACAAGTAAAGACTTTGCAGACACCAGAATGGAAAATATCAAATCTTTGGAAAGTGTATGAGACATGGAAAAAGATTCATTTTGGGAAAAAACTGGACAACTCAAGTGGCAAAGATCAGATTATTTAAACCCTAGCAGGCTGGCTGATGAATGAATAAGCATTAATAACCATTATGTTCTCTTCTCTCTCTGAGAACTGCCTGACTTTGAGACTTTCTGTGCCTGTGACACGAGTACTATTGATACAATTTTTTTGTTGTTAATTATGTTACTCTCTTCATATCAGCTGTTTTCATTATTTAAACAATATTCTCCCAATAAAATGTGGTCAGAATCCTTGCCAAGGGGTGAGCCTGGGCTGCCAAATTGGTAAGGACTCCAGAGGAGAGATATGTAACAAATGTCTTAGAAAGTAACTCTGGTTAGTTATCCGGTTCATAATTAAGTGGTAATCCAGGAATGAGTTTTTGAGATCAAATACTCAGTAGTGTCTTCTGAAGGAAATGAATTAGTGTAGGTCCAACAATTAGGTTAATGTTCACATTTAAAGTCTAAAAGTTTAAAATATTACCAACGGACACATGCTTTAGGAACCCTTTTTCTTTGGGACTTAAAACTCAATATCAAACTGTTGATGAACCCTGTGATAAAGTACTTCGTGATTTTTTAAAACTGCGAATTTTGTTTTCCTCACTTAGGGCACCTAACCAGTCAGCAGTTCTTTCAAATGAATATAAAACTAACTAATTGCTCTTTAAGGTCAAAAAATTTCCTCTTGCTGCTGAGGTTATAGCTACCATACTGGACTGTGTGGAGAATGTTCATTGCTTCACGGTCTGAAAAGCAGGCTGCAGAACCACAAAACTATTGAATTGCAGTTCTGGCTCGGAAAGTGAGCCCCTCTATATATTTCAGTTATGCTCTAACTTGTTCTACCTTTATTCTTTCCTGGAGAAGGATGACTCTTGTGTAATTCTTTATTTTTAAAGGGGTCTTGTGAGAATTAATCAGACAGAATGTGTTTTGAAGGTGAAATTTATGAACTATGAATTAGCTTATAGAAAATTTCAGAATACATTTCAAGTGTACATGACTTACTGGTTACTTGATGAATAGAGCTTACTGTGAACTCTAGGTTTGGTTTCTGGACTTTGGAAATATCATACCTTCACTAGCATTTGATAACTGTTGGCTTGATTTTAACACTTTGCAGTGGAATCTGAAGAGACCGATCTTGTTCTGGTTCAGGCAGGAATGTCTTCATGGAATTTGCCCTTGGTTTTCAATATACACACTCAATACCTTGTGAACTCAAAGAGAAGGGCATGACATGCTTTCATGTGAAGCCCACTATAGAATAAATTCTAGCTTTTGTGTTTTGTTATGTAGGAAAAAATGATGTTGTTGCATTAAGTTTAAATTTATTGTGTTCAGCAGAGTTGTAAGAACCTCACATTATTATTATTATTATTATTATTTGTGGAACGCGGGCCTCTCACTGTTGTGGCCTCTCCCATTGCGGAGCACAGGCTCCAGACGTGCAGGCTCAGCGGCCATGGCTCACGGGCCCAGCCGCTCCGCGGCATGTGGGATCCTCCTGGACCAGGGCACGAACCCGTGTCCCCTGCATCGGCAGGCGGATTCTCAACCACTGTGCCACCAGGGAAGCCCGAACCTCACATTATTGATGAATACTTTAATATATGTTAAAATAGTTTACTGATCGCTTCACCAATAACTTAAAAGATATTTACCAGTAAATATAACCAACAGGGATATAAGTAACTCTCAAAACAGTTCTCAAAACAACATGTCTATGGTATAGCAACATCAGGCTTAAGAGAATAATCATGGCAGATACTGATGTCAGTGTTTTTTTTTTATAACATAGGACATTGTATTCTGAATTTTTATCTTTTCGAAGTTATCAAGTATTAGTTTCTCCCATTGTTTGGAAATTGCATTATTAATGAAATAGAGAAACATTTGACATCATATATGCTTCTTTGAATGTAACTGCAGATTTAAAAGACAACAGTAGACATTTAAAAATTGATATATGCCCACATGAAAAAAAAGCTTCAGGTTTATGTAAGTAAATTTTCAATAGATTGGTTTGCTTACCCCATAAACAAGTTCCCCTACCATCCCATTCCAGATCTTTGTGTCTGCATCCCTTGCTCCATATTTTCCATCAGGGACAATGGCAATTTTATACTTGATACCAATGTGTTTTGCAATTTCAGATGCCAAATCTACACAGTATCCTTCATACTTGTCATTTCCTTCAAACATTTCATGATTTTTCTTGTACATAACATATGGGGATTCCTATAATGAGAGAAGTAGAACTGTAAGGGAGAAATTATAAAACATTCAAAAATTTTATGCAACTTTTCAGTTTCAGAATTTAACAAAATATTATATTTAGTATTAGTACACACACTGATTTTGTGTGACAAGAACTTGCTAGTAAAACAGATGAATGTATAAATGTGCTTAGAAGTATATTAAGTTGCTTTACATTGGATACTAAAAATTAAATCTTTAAAATAATTTTCTCTTGAGTGATTATTACATACCTAGCACTGTGACTGTGATAGGAAAAATATACATTAATAATAGACTAGAGAAGCATAAATTATCATCTATGGCAATGAAATTACTATTTCCAAAGTATCTCATGACCTGAAGACTATTTAGGAGTCAGCTTTGTGTAATAAAAGACTCATTCAAAGTAACAGTTCTCTGTATTCTGCATCTTATTTAGTCACATTCAACTGAGACTTTCTTTAGGAAAAGAGTTGTATCATTTTTCTTTGCTCTTTAGTATTTAGCAATATGCCTTTCTCAGAGCAGGCATTATTAGCAAGTTCAAAGAAGAAATGAATTAGTAGCTTTTAAAATTTTATACACTAATTTACATTAAATTGACTTTCCTAAAATTGTTCTATATTTTGGCTTTAATTAGGGCTGTGTTCCATGAGTTTTTATTCTATTATAAAATATATTTCCAATGGAAGCTAATAATTTTTCCCCAATTGTGACACACTTCACACACTTCAAGTAATATTCCCATTTAGTTTCTGAAACAAGTAAGACAAAATAGCATGAAGAATTATTGTGAAAATACTTATAAAATGAAAAAGGTTACTGTCAACTAATAATAACTGAACAGTTTTCAGTACACACACACACACACACACACACACACACACACCCTCTAAACCAACAATTTAAAGTCTGTGAAACTAAAGAGACATGTTAGCAAAAAATACTTGATTTTATAAATAAAACCTAATGCCACCAACTCAAAGATAGGCCTGGCGAACACACAGTACATACAGAACTCCTGGTCACACTTCAGATTTTTTAATTATTTGCAGACAAGGAGTGACCACTTTTGACCACAGTGTCATTGAAGTAATGATTTATATTTTATAAAATTGTACTGTGACATTTAGTAATTTTAATACGAATCTTTTCTCTTCTCCCAGAAATCTGTAGTTGGGAAAGTTGAACTTGCTCTTAAAACTCTGGATTAGAAGGCAATTTACTTTGTATTACATGGCAGTCTACACTAATTCTGATTTTGTTTTTAAGTACTTTGTAAATGTAGAAACTATTTCTAAAAACTTAATAAAACTGTACATTACATGATATATGATTCTCTCATAGAGATGTCTAAATAACTCTATTGTGGGAAATTGTATAGCATTGCTCCTTGTATTGTTTTCTTAAATCCTGCCTTAGGTAGACAGGGCCAAGTGACCCAGAAGTCTCTCATTTCTTCCTTGAATTTGATGAATATTCTAACACTGGACTTGGGTAAAGAAAATTTCTCCACCAACAAAATAAAGGCCACTAATTGTTTCTTTAGATAGATGAAAATTACTTGTTAACTTACAGAAAACATTCTCCAAATATGAAGCATTTTGCAAATTATGAATGTGGTTATGAAAATCGGTGAGTTGTTACAATTCATTGTTAATTTCTAAGCTATGCTATGGAATATTAGTAGATAAAATGAACTAATCCTTTCATTTTTTCTTGAAATAGCTAATTAAAATATGGAAGAATATGTATAAAAAATCAAGAATCACACATTTGCAAAATGCTTAACATTCTAATTGAAATGGCTGCTAGTATAACAAATTTGAGAGGTTTTCAAAAGGAATATTGCTAAGGTTCACATTTGGTACTAAGGTTGATAAATTCTAAAGTGTCTGAAATATTTGAACACATGAATTTTAGCCCTCAAATATGTATACTACCATATTAGCTTGTGTACAGAAGTTTCTCTAGCTAGTATTATCATCTAATTTGCAAAATCCCCTCTACATTATATAGTGAACAATTTGCTTCATTCAAAGTTGCATTTTTAGTATTTACTTAAACCTTTGTTAAACACCCACTGTGTGCCAGGCAGCTTGCTGGGAACTAGGGGTACACAAATAAATAAAATATCCCCTTTGTCCTCTTGTGATTAAGGTTAAATTCTTTGTAATAAAGGTAAAGGAGTGAGAGTGGTGGGGGACAATAATAAAATATAGTAGTAAAAAATAATATTAGCCCTCACTTATTTAGTGCTTACTCTGTGTCAGTTACAGAGTTCTAAGTTCTTAATTGTTCTTTAATTGTGCTCTTTTATTTACTTTTCACACTGCCATTTTGAGGTAGGCATTTCCCATTTTGCAGATGGAAAATTTAAGCTTAGACAGGTTCAACAAATTGCTCAATTTCACAGAACTAGCAGGAGTGAGAGTTGAACCTATGTTTTGAAATATCTGGACATTTTTGAAGCTATTGTTGCATCTGTCAAAATATATGCAACCATTTGAGATTTCATATGATTTAACAAGCAAGGTGACAAGATTAGATAAATGAATTTCTATATTTTTAGTGAATGAAATTCTCTATATGAAATCTTGAGTAAACAATGTAGATAAAACATTTCCATATTTCCTCATCATGTCTGGTACTCAATAATTATAAAGCATTCAATAAATATAAAGATCTCCTTGTCTATCAGTGCTTCCTAAATAAGAATATCATGGAAAAGTAATTGTATTAAAACTTCTTATTCAGACCTTCAAAAGGAAAGTAAATATTGACAAGTTCCAGGTCACCTCTTCTGAAACAGATATATGTATATATAAATACAAATTTATTTAGTGTTTTTGTCTTTTTCAGTTTCCTTTTTGGATAGCAGGGACCCATCAGGTCTTTGTTTTCCTGACAAACGAACCAACAAATGCTAAATAAACCTTCAGCTTACTGAAGATGTTGATTAGAAATTTAGCCAGGCTTTTTGCACAAACAAGGGCATGCATAATTGTTGATATTCAGATATTGGTGCATGGAAGTTAAGAGAAATAAGATGATCACACTCAGAAAGATGGAAGAACAAAGGGAGAGAATTGCTAGGCATTTCTTGCACAAAACCTCTCATAGTTGCTCAGCTCTTCCCAATTTCTTTGAGTGTGTCTCATTTTCCTTTTCTTTCACATCAAATCCAAATTAACAGCAAATCCTCAACACTTTCCCAACCTCTTCATTTGACCCATCCTGAATCTGATAATTTACCCACAAGTAGCCCTTCAAACACTGCATACTTGAGGAGATTCAATACAAAGTTTGGGGGCTACTACAGGTGAAGAAAATACCAAGCTTCTCAATATAATAAAAAATGAGTTATAGTCAATCATTAAGGGGTATTTGTGGGCCGTTTTTGTTATGCAACCTTATGGAGCCCCAGGTGTTCAACTGGGAATACAAATGGAATATAACCTACCATCTTTGTTATCAACTACTTTGTTCTGTGGGACAATAATTCCTTAGAAGTTATTTGAAATGCATTATTTCTTAGTGACTATGAGTTTATTACCACAATTTCCATAATGCATAGTGTTCTACATCTGCTCTGCAATTTCAGGAAAGAAATCAATCTCCATTTAAAGCTACTACATTAGGGTTTGCTTATGAAAATGTTTGTGTAAATGAATTAAGATGATTTTCAATCAATAAAGTATCATTTTCCTATTGAGGAAATTCTTGTTTGTATTTAGCAAAAGTAAAACTGTTGAAGTATATATATTTATTAGAAAAGCTTTAAGATTTTCTAAACATCACAAATATAATCATTAAAATTGCTACTTGGAAACAGTTAAAATAATAAAATCAGTAGCATCAACAAAAGTTATTTGCTGTGTGGATATTTGTTTTTCTCCAAATATCTTAATGTAGATAATTTAGCCCATGTGTAAAATTCTTAAAAGTGAATATTAAAATGTTATTATTCAATACATAAAAAATGAGTAAATTTAATGGTGGCACAGTTTTAAACTTATTAAAAATAACTTATTTAAAAACATTGAGTTATAAGCTCTTTGGAAGCAGGTGTATGTATGGGAAAGATTAATATCTGGTACAGGAAGAAAATAAAAATATCTGTATTTTCTGTATCAGTATATACATATATGTGTATATAAATATGCATATGTATATTGTATACACACATGCATCTATGTATAGTGCATTTACAAAATTCTACATAGAGAAGATAAAATATCAAACAACTCATAAAAAGTATAAAAAATATTCCTGGAAGGACTAAGTGGTATAAGTAAAATTGCTTTAAGGTTTACAATGTAATTCTGAGTCTATGGTGAATAAATTTGGATTTTATGGAAAAATTTCCAAAAGGATTGTTATGTTCCCATGATGGCAAGAAATGCATACTTAGTCTAGTAATGCATCATCAGCCTCTTTTACCTTCAGTGGTACAGATTTGGGGGAAAATGGGCTTGGCTGAAATATAACTGCATCATCTCTCTTTTTCCAGAGAGTTCAGCCAAAGAAAGTAGTGAGATTACAGAAGAAATCACCACTACGACGTCTACTGCAAGCTGCTTTTTCCTCAATTGCTGCACTTAACCAAACCACATGGCACAGATTTGGCTTCCTTAGGTTGTTTATTTTGAATGTAAAATGTTAAATCAGTATGGTTACAATCTCATAAATTTTGCACATTTTATAACATTTTTAGTCACTAAGACTTGAAGAGAAAAAATGATGAGCATCTGAATCTAAAACTTTAGACCCTTCAACTTTGTAGTCATGATTCTCATGTGATGATATTGTCAATTTTACTTTTATTTAGATTTAGTTAAGTTATATTCAGTATGACTGTATTCAGGAAGAATACATTAGTCATTAAAATGAAGATCACATGTAGATATAAAACAAGTAGATTTCAGAAATTCAAAAAGCTAAAGACACTTTTTATTTAAGAATGATATCTACTATACTTATTTATCATGTTTCTTATCTGCTTTCTCTCACTAGAATGAAAGTTCAATTGAGAGTGCAGGATTTTTGTCTGTTTTGTTGGCTAACATATCTCCGGGCTTATAACTGTGCCCAGCAAATAGCAGACGCTTAATAAATATTTATGAATGAATAAATGAATTTCTCAATCAACTTTATTTAACAATATCATATACTATTACAATGTATCAACATGTAAATAACAATATACACAAAGGAAAAACAAATGGGAGGACAGCAAGGCCATATCAATTTCGATCAAAATGAGTGAGTTCCAGTGCCACAACACTCTCAGCCTTCTTTTGTGTCTAGATATCTGTCTTGCACATAGTTTAATGTCTAACCAATTCCATTGCTGTTGGAAGATTTCAACTGAATTTGAGGGGTTATTATACACTGGTGCCAATATCTCATTCATTTATAAGGAAGAATATTTGTTTCAAAATGAATGAGATGATGGAGATGTCATAGGTCCTGGAATACCATTTTCAACAAAAGCAAATACAAGGAAGGATTCTAGAATTTTTTTGAATTATTGAAGTTGCAAAGGTCAGAGGCATTATTTATATGGAGACTACATTTTTATACAAAAGACAGATATTAGTATTGTACTATTTTGATTGCAAAAATATTGGTGATATCACTGTCAAAGAACAGATAACTTTACAGAATAGTTGTTATGTATATAGGAAACAATTGAATTCTTCTGTAATTTGTACTTATTTTTTGACAGCATGCTTCCTGAAACATAGCCATGCTTGCAAAACTAATTCAATATTTTGGTTTTAAGAATTATATCTCCGGCTCCTTTAATAACAGAAAAAAAGGAGATTCTCTACATTATATCTATAATGCACATTAAAACACTTTATTTCACATATAACAGGCAAAATTTCAAAAAATCTTTAAAGAAAACAACTACGTGTATTCAGAAAAGAAGGACGCAAATTCACAGATATTTACTTTTAGAAAATCTACGCTTGGAATTAGAAGCATTATAATTCCATCATTTACATACAATGACCTCATTTCCAGATATGGGAATGGATACATCAGAATTAAGCGACTCTTTTTCAACATTTATTTTCTTGAAAAAGATGAAGATTAATTCTTCTTTTGTTCTAGTATCTCAGGAAAGTCACAGAACTTAAAAACTTTTTTTTCTGGTAGTCCAGAGTTGGTCATCCAAGAAGAATCCCACATGAAAAATTAGCTTAAATTTACTACACAGGAGAACAAGACTTGAGCTTTAGTTAGGAATGGTCGAACAGCGTGGAGCTCATTTCTTTCTTGATCAATTCCTTAAAATAGGATTCTTCATCAGAGGCTGAAAAGAGGAGGACTGAACTGAAGTATGACTTTCCATTACTGTCTTTTTTAGGGATGTATATATATATGTATATTATATATATACATACATATATATATATATATATATATTTAAGTCCCATGCAAATATTACACAATTAAGTTAGAAGATATATATTTTGCATTCTTACACAAAAACTGCTGTTGGTTGGTTTGCATCCTAAAATTATAACTTCCAACTAAGTCTTGACAGATTAACATTAAGTTTCTAGCTGGTGATGCAATACTGATAAAATTAACTGCAACATGATGAAAGCTTTTATCTGGCATTTTCATGCTTTCACCTTCATGTCAAAATTTTGGAAATGACTTACTAAAAGCATAAAATTAAAATTACACAAGCTAAAAACTAAATTACATAAAATACTTCCACTTTATTTAGAGTAAGAGCTTCAAGAGTAGTTAAAAATATATTCTGCCTAACGAGACAGTGAGCTGAGGATATATAACTTTAAATTAGATAGAAAAGGTTACCGATTGTTGATCTCCTTTGACTAGCATTGACTCTCAAAAGCATGTTTGAATTTAGAAGAGAAAAATATGAGGCATCATATTATTTAAAAGATAAGTTCACGAGAATCTCTTTGAAAAAGCAGCCTTAAAATTTAGAGTATTTTTCATTTTATGATGTGACTGAATGAATATCATTTTTCTTAATTCCTAGGAGAATTCCAATACATTTTATTGTGTATTTATCACAGGTCAATGAGAAAAATAATCGGTATAAAAACCCCTTTATGTATTAAAAATAAATATAATAAAATAAATTTATTTCTAAAGCATAGTTGTGTAAAACATACTCATTAAAATCTTCACATTCATACCTCCACTATTATAAACAGACAATGCAAATCATTATTAAATGAATAAAGTACCTGAAAATTATAATTTTAAAAACTATTAACGATTATTACATTGGTGTTTTTAAAAACATAATAACAACAATGATATGATGTTTACTACTGGATATTTTTATGTGATTAGTTGTTGATCTTTTTCATGTTTATTCTTTTGTCCTTTGAAATCTTAGCATTTCATACATTTCCAACTAGAGAGCTTCAATTTTTAACATTTGAGCATTTTTCCAAGAACAACAATGCAACAAAAGATAATACAAATAAAAGTACTAAATGTATTCAAAGTTCAAGACAAACTTATTCAAAACCTCAATAGACTTTTGATGCCACCATCACTAAGATGCAGCTTTCATCCTCCCTTTTCACTGTAGCTGGGGAATTAAAATTGCCTGTGAACAATATGGAACATCATAAAACACAGACCAAAACTTACCATAATAGTGGTTACAACGACTGTTCTGTTCTCAATAGCTGCTGTGTCATTGCCAAGAGTGGGCATATCTTGAATTAAGACTAATTTATCCATATCATTCCAGTACCCAACCTGCCAAATACAGAAAATTCTTGAAAACACATTTTAGAAGAGCTTTCTTTAGTTCTTATCAGAGCAATGAGAAGTATTAATAAGTAAGCAAACAAAACAAATTTATAAAGCACACAGAAATGTGTTTGGAAGTTTTCTTAATTGATAATGAGCCAGTTTTCCTGATGCTAATGATACTGCCTAGTTATACATTTGGCAACTTTGCAATTTACAATCATGGAGTAGCCAAGACATTGGGAATGGATGGGTTCAAAAAAGAAGGTGGATACAGATGGAATACCACTTGTGTTGATCCTCTTGTAGTGGGATTGATTGGCACCTTCTGTAATTAATTTACATGATTTTATCAATAATGTTACAGGTTTTATGGTAAAGGGAATAGTCAGATTTACATAGGGTACACATACAAGATGTTTTCAAGAAAAAAGACGTATTTTTTTTTTTTTTTTTTTTTTTTTTGCGGTACGTGGGCCTCTCACTGTTGTGGCCTCTCCTGTTGCGGAGCACAGGCTCTGGACACGCAGGCTCAGCAGCCATGGCTCACGGGCCCAGCCGCTCCACGGCATGTGGGATCTTCCCAGACCGGGGCACGAACCCGTGTCCCCTGCATCGGCAAGCGGACTCTCAACCACTGCGCCACCAGGGAAGCCCAGACTTGTGTATTTTTAAAGCAATATGGAAATAGTTTTTGGTTTCACATAACCTAACCACTAGTCTCACCATTTTTAAATGCTAAATACATCAGATGTTAATATTAATTATTACTTAATAATTTCACTTTTGAAATTTTTTAAATTTTCACTTTAAATCCTTATATTACTTCTCATTTAGATGTGGAACAAACTCCTTTCCATAAAATATATGAAGTAATTAGTTAAACACTTAACACAAAGTAACTAAATGGGGTCCTAAAGGAAATTTAGGGTTCTTTTTATCATGCAGACCACTAAGTAATAATAATGGCTACCACTTCTTGCCTGCTTGCTCTCTGGCAGACACTGTAATGAATGCTGTTTAAAAAATATATGCATCTTAAAGTTTACACACACAGCAAATGTAAAGGTAGGTGCAATTACAAGTCCATATACTTTGCTATTATGCTACATAAACTCCCAAAATGGGTGTTCGTTTAATGCTTGCCAAACTTCTTTCTTGAATTTCTGGATGCAGTTGATAAAACTCATATTTCCAATAAGATGTATGTAATTGCTCACTGGTCTGTAATCACTATTTGTCCCAATATGTTTTGAAAGTCTCTCTTGCTTCCTCCAAGTTCTTAACTCTCATGTTAGTATTTGTGAACATTTTAAAATAAAGTAAGCATTAGCATATCAGAAAGAGACACTATATTATTCACAAATATTCAATAACAGAATAGACAAAAAAAGAATTTTCATTAATATGGTTTGCTATATTGCTTAGTTTGAGCCCAAATAATGAGTATAAATCAATTCAGCAATTATTTTCAATTGCCCATATGAATTTATATATAGCTAATATTTATTTAATGAGTCAGTGAAAAATTTAATTAAAACAAAACAAGTATGACTTTGAGACCTATCCTCTCTTCAATTCCTACATGTACTTAAAAAATAACTTAAAAAACATATTTGCTTCCTGTTAGTTTTCCTTGCCACTTGACAGTTATACAACATAAAAATAGGTTTCACAGTTTAGTACTCCGTTAAGATGCAGCCACCTTCCAGATCTCAGCAGCCCATTTTCTGGGAAAAGCAATTTTTCTTTATTAATGTGTTCCCACAACAGAAAAACTACAGATCTGGGACACATTCTAGAGAGTCTTCAGATGTTGACAAGACCTTGACATTTTGCAGTTAAGAACAACCTGTGGGTTCATGACTATCTCTCCCCACCCAAAGATAAATGATTTAGAAGTACTGGCAAATTAAAATCATAGGCAAAACTGTACCCAAATGTATCTATTTGCCTTATATCTGCTTGAAATTCTGGTGAAAAAGAAAACCATGGTTTGTGATATGGAGCCATGGTTTGTGCATAGATCTCATGTAGGCCATGGACTTTTTGGGAAATAGGACAGTATGGGGTGAACAGTGATATAAGGGTCACTTCTTTTTTTTTTTTTTTTTTTTTTGCCATACGCGGGCCTCTCACTGTTGTGGCCTCTCCCGTTGCGGAGCACAGGCTCCGGATGCGCAGGCTCAGCGACCATGGCTCACAGGCCCAGCCGCTCCGCGGCATGTGGGATCTTCCCAGACCGGGACACAAACCCGTGTCCCCTGCATCGGCAGGCGGGCTCTCAACCACTGCGCCACCAGGGAAACCCCTAAGGGTCACTTCTTAAAGAAAAGAATATTAAAGTTTGTACCTAGAACTTCATATGAGATAGAGTTTTTCTCTCCAATTTTTCACAACATTTTACAATTTACTAGGGACACTTCCCATACCTGATCTCATTTAATTAGACAGGGAAAGAGGCACTTTTTCCCTAGAGACAGAAATTCGGTGAAAAATAGTTTTGTAATGTTAAAGCAAAAATATGGAAGCATTTAAATTGCTAAACTGGCAGGAAATGTCAGAGAAGTATTTGTCTTCTTTGGATTCCTAAAGGTGAATTGTGCATAAATATAACCATAATATAATATATCTCCATATTTATGGTGGACTTTGCCTGCAATGTAGGGATTGTGTAGAGATTGAGGGGCTATGAGAAGCCTCTGTTCTACTCAAAGTTGGTTCCTGGGAGAACTGATTTGACCAGACCTGTCCTGAAAGATATGGCTTAATTCTCATACTAACCCTCAAGGGAAAAGTTATGGGCCCTGGGACTGATAATATTTTGTAGCAGTTGAGAGAGTAGCTTTGAAGCTAGATGAGCCTTAGTCTCCACCCCAGCTCCATCTCGTTCTAGTTTAACATCCCTGAGCATGTTACTTAGTTTCTCTGAGCCTTACTTTTCTGTTCTATAAAATGAGAAAAATACATCTTACTTTCAGGTTGCTGTAAGGATTAAATATTAAAATGCACATCAACTTCCCTTTACTGTGTCTGGTGTATAACCTGCTCTCAATAAATACAATTTTTATGATTAAGAATTCCTGAAACCATGTAAGCCTGGTTTTAGAGCATTCTTGAGAGATCACTGGAATGGCAAGAAGATTCCACCATACTTAGGAGCTGAGACTTCAGAAAGAGCTTTTTGGCTTCTGCTTAATGAGACTCTCACTCAGTTTACCTGTTACGGAAGTCAGACAAACTGATGGGTTAACTCTCTGATCTATTTTCAAAGATAGCTCTCTTACTGGCAAGTGTTCAGTTTAAAAGAATGGTTGCTCGTTTTTCAGACGTATTGCCAAGTCTCACCAGCAGAGTGTTTCTCATGGTAGTTCATTTTTAAGTTTAATATTCCTGACAGAGTGCCCAAGAAAAACAAAGGTGGATGAGTCTACACCATTTCACACTTCATATTTCTTTTAAGAGTCTTAGACAAATGTCAAGTGAGTGTGAAGATGTACTGTTCATCACTTTTCCAACTTATTCTTTATCTTTGTCCTCTAAAAACCTTAATTTTTGTTACCATAATGTTTCCATAGGCCATGAAAAGATTCAGTGCTGTAAGTAGCCCACTTGATGTTACCGCTAGTTACTACAAGCTTCCTTATTCCATTATTCTTTCTTTTATAAAGAGATCATTTTACTTTTTGTACTTATTGTTTTGTGAAATATGGAATTGTCTTTTGCATTTTAGAAAGGTGCTACTTAAATGGCTAATTTTGCAGAGTCTGGTTTGTGGCAGGCTGGTCACCAGTTAGCCCATATTTTTAAGGGCTTATGGAATATTCTGTCTGCTCCACAGCTAGCAGAGGGACTTTGCTTAAAATGGGCTTCTTTGTTTCTTGTTGCTGGCTGTGTGCTGACAGAGTGGGTAAAAATGGTGTTCACATGGAACTTCCTAAATTTCTTCTTGGGAGCATGTCAGTCCCTTTCTTCGGGTGGTACCCTTAAAAGAACCCATCATACAGCTTGGCTTTCAAGCTGTCATTCCATCTCTTGCCCTTACCTGATCTGGATCAGATAGGCTCCTGCTTACCCTGTATTAGCTGGCAGCCTGCACTAAAGGAGATGTCACTAAAAGGCTGAAAAGCTAGAGATGGTTTGCATGGCAGCTCCAAATCTCTCCTCTCACATATGCAGAAGCACATGCTATGACAGACTGGAGCAAAACACAGCTTGGAAAGCCTTTGCCATCTTCCATGTATGACTTTAATTATCCTGCCTCCAGCCTGTCCTCGGGTTCTTGCCTTTACAATTTCAACCTATCCAAACTAACTTCATGACTGACTTTAAATCTCTCCCATGTAGCCTTCTTTGATTTGCTTTTCTACAGCTGGAAGTGATCTCTTCCTCTTTAGACTTTCCACATGCTTTCTCTATAACTGTAGTATGGAACTTACTATATTCTATGCTACTAGAAAATAAACTCCTTTAGAGCAGAGTCTACTCAGGCAGGGTACTGGGTAGAAAGGTTCTGGAGTCAGACATATCTGAATTAAAAATCTTTGTTTTCTCACTTGTAGGCCTTAGACAAGTAACCATAGCCTATTGCACTGTAACTTTCTCACTAGAAAAACGGAGATAATAGTACTCCATTACAGGCTTATTGTGAGGATTAAATTACACCAAGTCCAGTGGTTGGGACATAGCAGGCATTTCATAAATTGTAACTATCATTATTTTACTAACAAAGGAAAGTATATTTGGGGAAGTATTTTTGAACAGCCAAGTGTTGAAACAAATAGTTTTTAGATAAGGTAAGTTGAGCATGTCTTTCCTTGAGCATCCTAGCTAATGCTAGAGAAAAGAATGTTAAAAAATTATATGTGTTAAGTATAAAATGTTTATAGCCAATTACTGTGGTGGAATTGCATTGGTCCATTATATAAAGTACTTTTTGGACATTGGGAAAACTATGCTTAATCACATCATAAGAAGACTAGCAGAGTTACCTTCTGAAATCCAAAAATCTTTCATCATCAGCCTCCTAAACAACCTCCCTGGCTCCTCAGCTGATGTTCTTAGGTGTTTCTCTCCCTCTTCAACTTAACAATAATCTTAACAATATTATCTTCCATCTCCTCTTTTCTTTGCTCATTTGAATGTTTACTTGCTTATTTCAGGAAAATTTAGCCTGTTCTAAATATGCCCTTTAGAAGTAGTCTTCTCTGTTGTCTCTCTAATAGTTTCATAAATGACTACATGGAAGTGAGTAAGTCTCTTACCTACATTGTGTGCTTTCCTGAAGAGTACATTATGGGTTCTGTGGGATTTTTCTGCTAAGCCTTTAAAAAACTTGCTTCTATTTTGGATAAAGGATGTAAACAGCATGTAAATTAGTTCATTTCAGCTTTGGTACACCACTAAATATCAGTCATAGGACACAAGAATTTATTTCAGCATGAATTATCAAGAAAGTATTATTTGTAAGTGCAGTTGACCCTTAATCAACACAGGTTTGAACTGCTCAGGTCCAATTTTACACAGATTCTTTTCATAGTAAATACTACAGTACTATACAATCTGTGGTTGGTTGAATCCTCAGATGCGGAACTGCAGCTATGGAGGAACCACATATATGGAGGGCTCACTAAAGTTTAGACCTGGATTTTTGACTGTGTGGAGGGTCAGAGCCCCTAGCTCCCACTTTGTTCAAGGGTCAACCATATTCACAATTTTTAAAAAATGTAGACTATCTAGCTACCTTTCACCTATAAGGCTTTAAAAATGTCAAATGAAAACTAAGAAAACAGTTGAAGTGTGGCTCACCTTTCTAGGTCCTGTGCTCTTCAGTTCAAACACATCCATTGTGTAATTGACCCTACGTCCATAGTGGTCAAACTGAACATTCCCTGTCAGCCCTTGAATTTGAACCTATGAATGAAAGAGAAAATCCACACATGTAATCACTTGCCATTTTAGTTACAGAAATCTTGACTTCATCTGCTAGGCTTATGACTACACATGGGTATGGAACTATAAATTATAAGTAACTCACTAAAAAAACATGGGATATTTGAGCTACTGGGATAGAATCTGAAAGAGGAATATCAAAGTAATATATAAGCAATTCTGTTATGTGTTTGGAAGATGAACATGTTTTATTTATTTATTTTTTATTATGACGTTCCCATTGTAACTAACAGAATACTTCCTCAATATAGAAATATTGTTTATAGGAATGGAAATATGGTTTGTTTCATAGTTACTTTTCTGTTTTATCTGCATATCCACATAACAGATTAAATAGCCCTGATAACCATATCGGATCATATTTCTCCTCACTAATATTAAAATTAAGATATAAGAAATTCAGAAAAATAAACATATTTTTGCAAATATTCAAGTGTACTTTATTCTAAATTTTCTTTTAATTCATTTATACTTAACTTACGTTCTGAACCCATGGCATTTCAGAACATTTAAGATGTAATACTAAAAATACACACATATCACATTAATCACTTGAAAAATAGTGTTAGTATTAACTATAAAAGACTAAAATAAACAAACACTTAATCCAAGGATACAGGCAATTTAAGATCTACTGAGAAGAGACCTTCAAGATGGTGGAGGCGTAAGACGTGGAGATCAACTTTCTCCCCACAAATACATTAGAAATACATCTACATGTGGAATAACTCCTACAGAACACCTACTGAATGCTGGCAGAAGACCTCAGACTTCCCAAAGGCAAGAAACTCCCTCATGTAACTGGGTAGGACAAAAGAAAAAAGAAAAAACAGAGACAAAAGAATAGGGACAGGACCTGCACCTCTGGGAGGGAGCCGTGAAGGAGGAAAAGTTTCCACACACTAGGAAGCCCCTTCACTGTTGGAGATGGGGGGTGGCGGAGTGGAAGCTTCAGAGCCATGGAGGAGAGTGCAGCAATACGGGTGCAGAGGGCAAAGCAGAGAGATTCCCACACAGAGGATCAGTGACGATCAGTACTCACCAGTCTGAGAGGTTTGTCTGCTCACCTACCAGGGTGGGTGGGGTCTGGGAGCTGAGGATCTGGCTTCGGAGGCCAGATCCCAGGGAGAGAACTGGGGTTGGTTGCGTGAACACAGCCTGAAGGGGGCTAGTGCACCACAGCTAGCTGGGAGGGAGTCTGGGAAAACGTCTGGAACTGCCTAAGAGGCAAGAGAACATTGCTTTGGGGTGCACAAGGAGAGGGGATTCAGAGCACTGCCTAAACAAGCTCCAGAGACGGGTGCGAGCCACAGCTATCAGAGCAGACACCAGAGACGGGCATGAAATGCTAAGGCTGCTGCAGCAGCCACCAAGAAGCCTGTGTGCAAGCACAGGTCACTATCCACACTTCCCTTCCCGGAGCCTGTTCATCTCACCACTGCCGGGGTCCCGTGATCCAGGGACAACTTCCCCAGGAGAACACATGGCACGCCTCAGGCTGTTGCAACGTCATGCCGACCTCTGCCACCGCAGGCTGGCCCCGCATTCCGTACCCCTCCCTCTGCCCGGCCTGAGTGAGCCAGAGCCCCCAATCAGCTGCTTCTTTAACCCCATCCTGTCTGAGCAAAGAACAGACACTCTCTGGTGACTTACATGCAGAGGCAGGGCTAAATCCAAAGCTGAACCCCAGGAGATGTGCAAACAAAGAAGAGAAAAGGAAATTTCACCCAACAGCCTCAGGAGCAGCGGATTATATCTCTATAATCAACCTCATGTACCCTGCATCTCTGGAATACCTGAATAGACAATGAATGTTCCCAAAATTGAGGTGGTGGACTTTGGGAGCAACTGTAGACTTGGGGTTTACTTTCTGCGTCTAATTTGTTTCTGATCTTATGTTTATTTTATTTTAGTATTTAGAGTTTATTATCATTGGTAGATTTGTTTATTGATTTGGTTGCTCTCTTCCTCTTAAAAAATATATATATTTCCTTTTTCTCTTTTTGTGAGTGTGTATGAGTATGGTTCTGTGTGTGATTTTGTCTGTAGAGCTTTGCTTTTACCATTTGTCTTAGGGTTCTGTCTGTCCCTTTTTTTTTCTGTACAGTTTTTAGCATTTGTTATAATTAGTGGATTTGTTTTTTGGTTTGATTGCTCTCTTCTTTCTTTTTTTATTATTACTTTTAAATTTTTAATAATTTTTTAAAATTTTATTTTAATAACATTATTTTATATTTTTCCTCTTTCTTTCTTTTTTTCTCCCCTTTCTTCTGAGCCATATAGCTGACAGGATCTTTGTGCTCCGGTTGGGTGTCAGACCTGTGCCTCTGAGATGGGAGAGCCAAATTCAGGACATTGGTCCACCAGAGACCTCCCAGCTCCACGTAATATCAAACAGCAAAAGCTCTCCCAGAGATCTCCATCTCAATGCTAACACACAGCTCCACTCAACGACCAGCAAGCTACAGTGTTGGACACCCTAAGTCAAACAAGTAGCAAAACAGGAACACCACACCACTTATTAGCAGAGAGGCTGCCTAAAATCATAATATGGTCACAGACACCCTACAACAAACAACCAGAAGCAGACTTCCCCACCTGAAAGACAAGATCCAGCATCATCTACCAGAACACAGGAAGCAGTCCACTCCACCAGGAAACCTACACAATCCACTGAACAAACCTTACCCACTGGGAGAGAAAACCAAAAACTATGGGAACTATGAACCTACAGCCTGTGAAAAGGAGAACCCATCAGAGTAAGTTAAGCAAAATGAGAAGACAGAGGAATACACAGCAGAGGAAGGAGCAAGGTAAAAACTCACCAGAATAAACAAATGAAGATGAAATAGGCAGTCTACCTGAAAAAGAATTCAGAGTAATGATAGAAAAGATGATCCAATATCTTGGAAATAGAATGGAGAAAATACAAAAAATGTTTAACAAGGACCTAGAAGAACTAAAGAGCAAATGAACAATGATGAACAAAACAATAAATGAAATTAAAAATTCTCTAGAAGGAACCAGTAGCAGAATAACTGAAGCTGAAGAATGGATAAGTGACCTGGAAGATAAAATAGTGGAAATAACTATTGCAGAGCAGAATAAAGAAAAAAGAATGAAAAGAATTGAGGACAACAATTGTCTCAGAGACCTTTGGGACAACATTAAATGCACCAACATTCGAATTATAGGGGTCCCAGAAGAAGAATAGAAAAAGAAAGGGACTGAGAAAATATTTGAAAAGATTATAGTTGAAAACTTCCCTAATATGGGAAAGGAAATAGTCAATCAAGTCCAGGAAACAAAGGGAGTCCCATACAGGATAAATCCAAGGAGAAAAAGCCAAGACACATATTAATCAAACTACAAAAAATTAAATACAAAGAAAAAATATTACAAGCAGCAAGTGAAAAATGACAAATAATGTACAAGGGAATCCCCATAAAGGTAACAGCTGATCTTTCAGCAGAAACTCTTCAAACCAGAGGGAGTGGCAAGACATATTTAAAGTCATGAAAGGGAAAAACGTACAAGCAAGATCACTCTATCCAGCAAGGATCTAATTCAGGTTTGATGGAGAAATTAAAACCTTTACAGACAAGCAAAAGATAAGTTAATTTAGCATGACCAAACCAGCTCTACAACAAATGCTGAAGGAACTTCTTTAGGCAGGAAACACAAAAGAAGGAAAAGACCTACAATAACAAACCAAAAACAATTGAGAAAATGGTAATAGGAACATATATATTGATAATTACCTTAAATGTAAATGGATTAAAAGCTCCAACCAAAAGACATAGGCTGGCTGAATGGATACAAAAATAAGACCCATATATATGCTGTCTACAGAGACCCACTTCAGACCTAGGGACACATACAGACTGAAAGTGAGGGGATGGAAAAAGATATTCCATGCAAATGGAAATCAAAAGAAAGCTGGAGTAGCAATACTCATATCAGATAAAATAGACTTTAAAATAAAGAATATTACAAGAGACAAGGAAGGACACTACAAAATGAGCAAGGGATTGATCCAAGAAGATTTAACAATTATAAATATCTATGCACCCACCATAGGAGTACCTCAATACATAAGGCAAATGCTAACAGCTATAAAAGAGAAATTCGACAGTAACACAATAATAGTAGGAAATTTTATCACCTCACCTACACCAATTGACAGATCACCCACACAGAAAATTAATAAGGAAATATATACTTTAAATGACAAAATAGACCAGTTAGATTTAATTGATATATATATAGGTCATTCTATCTGAAAACAGTAGATTACATTTTCTCCTCAAGTGCACATGGAACACTCTCCAGGATAGATCATACCTTAAGTCACAAATCAAGCCTTGGTAAATTTAAGAAAATTGAAATCATACCAAGCATCTTTCCTGATACAACACTATGAGACTAGATATTAATTACAGGAAAAAATCTGTAAAAAATAAAAGTACATGGAGGTTAAACAATGTGTTACTATATAACCAAGTGATAACTGAAGAAAACAAAGAGGGAATCAAAAAATACCTAGAAACAAATGACAGTGAAAACACGATGACCCAAAATCTATGGGATGCAGCAAAAGCAGTTCTAAGAGGGAAGTTTACACCAATATAATCCTACCTCAAGAAACAAGAAACATCTTAAATAAACAACTTAAACTTACACCTAAAGCAATCAGAGAAAAAAGAACAAAACAAACTGCAAAGTTAGCAGAAGGAAAGGAATCATAAAGAACAGATCAGAAATAAATGAAAAAGAAATGAAGGAAATGATAGCAAAGATCAGTAAAACTAAAAGCTGGTTCTTTGAGAACATAAACAAAATTGATAAACCATTAGCCAGACTCATCAAGAAAAAAGTGAGAAGACTCAAATCCATAGAATTAGAAATGAAAAAGGAGAAGTAACAACTGACACTGCAGGAAAACAAAGGATCATGAGATATTACTACAAGCAACTATATGCCAAAAAAATGGACAACTTGGAAGAAATGAACAAATCTTAGAAAAGCACAACCTTCCGAGATTGAACTGGGAAGAAATAGAAAATATAAACAGACCTATCACAAACACTGAAATTGAGACTGTGATTAAAACTCTTCCAACAAACAAAAGCCCAGGACCAGATGGCTTCACAGGTAAATTCTATCAAACATTTAGAGAAGAGCCAACACCTATCCTTCTCAAATTCTTACAAAATATAACAGAGGGAGGAACACTACCAAACTCATTCTATGAGGCCACCATCGCCCTGATACCAAAACTGGACAAAGATGTCACAAAGAAGAAAACTACAGGCCAATATCACTGATGAAAATAGATGCAAAAATTCCCCCCAAAATACTAGCAAACAGAAACCAACAACACATGAAAAGGATCATACACCATGATCAAGTGGGGTTTATCTCAGGAATGCAGGGATTCTTCAATATATACAAATCAGTCAATGTGATATACCATATTAACAAATTGAAGTAGAAAAACCATATTATCATCTCAATAGATGCAGAAAAAGCTTTCAACAAAATTCAACACCGATTTATGATAAAAACTCTCCAGAAAGTAGGCATAGAGGGAACTTACCTCAACATAATAGAGGCGATATGTGACAAACCCACAACCAACATCGTTCTCAATGGTGAAAAAGTGAAAACATTTTCTCTAAGATCAGGAACAAGACATGGTTGTCCACTCTCACCACTATTATTCAACTTAGTTTTGGAAGTTTTAGCCACAGAAATCAGAGGAGATAAAGAAATAAAAGGAATCCAAATGGGAAAAGAAGAAGTAAAGCTGTCACTGTTTGCAGATAACATGATACTATACATAGATAATACTAAAGATGCTACCAGAAAACTACTAGTAATCATAATTAATTAATAATAATTAATGCACAGAAATCTCTTATATTCCTATACACTAATGATGAAAATCTGAAAGAGAGATTAAGGAAATATTACCATTTACCACTGCAACAGAAAGAATAAAATACATAGGAATAAACCTACCTAGGGAGACAAAAGACTGTATGCAGAAAACCATGTGACACTGATGAAAGAAATTTAAAATTATGCAAATAGATTGAGAGATAGACCTTGTTATTGGGCTGGAACAATCCACATTGTGAAACTGACTATACTACCCAAAACAATCTATAGATTCAATGCTCTCCCTATCAAAGTACCAATGGCATTTGTCACAGAACTAGAACATAAAAGATCACAATTTGTATGGAAACACAAGAGACGCTGAATAGCTAAAGCAATCTTGAGAAAGAACAGAGCTGGAAGAATCATGCTCCTGGTCTTCAGACTATACTACAAAACTACAGTAATCAAGACAGTATGGTAATGGCATAGAAACAGAAATATAGATCAATGGAACAGGATAGAAAGCCCAGAGATAAACTCACGCACATATGGTCACCTTATCTTTTTTTTTTTTTTTTTTTTTTTTGCGGTATGCGGGCCTCTCACTGTTGTGGCCTCCCCCGTTGCGGAGCACAGGCTCCGGACGCGCAGGCTCCGGACGCGCAGGCTCAGAGGCCATGGCTCACGGGCCCAGCCGCTCCGCGGCATATGGGATCCTCCCAGACCGGGGCACGAACCCGCATCCCCTGCATCGGCAGGCGGACTCTCAACCACTTGCGCCACCAGGGAGGCCCCTGGTCACCTTATCTTTGATAAAGGAGGCAAGAATATATAATGGAGAAAAGACAGCCTCTTCAGTAAGTGGTGCTGGGAAAACTGGACAGGTACATGTAAAAGAATGAAATTAGAACACAACATCATACACAAAAATAAACTCAAAATGGATTAAAGACCTAAATGTAAGGCCAGATAGTATAAAACTCTTAGAGGAAAACATAGGCAGAACACTCTGACATAAATCACAGAAAGATCCGTTTTGATCCACCTCCTAGAGAAAGGGAAATAAAAATAAACAAACAGGGTCTAACGAAACTTCAAAGCTTTTGCACAGCAAAGAAAACCACAAACAAGATGAAAAGACAACCCTTAGAATGGGAGAAAATATTTGCAAATGAAGCAACTGACAAAGGATTAATCTCCAAAATTTACAAGCAGCTCATGCAGCTCAATATGAAAAAATAAACAACTCAATCCAAAAATGGGCAGAAGACCTAAATAGACATTTCTCCAAAGAAGGTATACAGATTGCCAACAAACATATGAAAGGATGCTCAACACCACTAATCATTAGAGAAATGCAAATCAAAACTACAATGAGGTATCACGTCACACCAGTCAGAATGGCCATCATCAAAAAACCTACGAACAATAAATGGTGAAGAAAGTGTGGTGAAAAGGGAACCCTCTTGCACTGTTGGTGGGACTGTAAATTGACACAGCCACTATGGAGAACAGTATGGAATTTCCTCAAAAAACTAAAAATAGAACTACCATACTACCCAGCAATCCCACTACTGGGTATATACCCTGAGAAAACCATAATTCAAAAAGAGTGATGTACCACAATGTTTATTGCAACACTATTTACAATAGCCAGGACATGGAAGCAACCTAAGTGTCCATCGACAGAGGAATGGATAAAGAAGATGTGGCACTTATATACAATGGAATATGATCAGCCATAAAAAGAAATGAAATTGAATTATTTGTGGTGAGGTAGATGGACCTAGATTCTGTCATACAGAGTGAAGTAAGTCAGAAAGAGAATAACAAATACCGTATGCTAACACATATATATGGAATCTAAAAAACAAATGTTTCTGAAGAACCTAGGGGTAGGACAGGGATAAAGATGCAGATGTAGAGAATGGACTTGAGGACACAGGGAGGGGGAAGTGTTAGCTGGGACAAAGTGAGAAAGTGGCATGGACATATATACACTACCAAATATAAAATAGATAGCTAGTGGGAAGCAGCTGCATAGCACAGGGAGATCAGCTCGGTGCTTTGTGACCACCTAGAGTGGTGGGATAGGGAGGATGGGAGGGAGACACAAGAGGGAGGAGATATGGAGATATATGTATATGTATAGCTGATTCACTTTGTTATAAAGCAGAAACTATCACACTATTGGAAAGCAATTATACCCCAATAAAGATGTTAAAAAATTAAATAAAGATCTACTGAGGTAGTCAGTAGATAAGTAGATTAATAGTGTTTGCCAATGTTTGAGGTTCTTCCTCATTCTTGTCCAAGGTAGGCTTGTACTTCTTGCACCCTTTTTGTTTAGCTATGTCTATGTGACTCTTTCTGACAAATGAGTTGTAAACAGATGTGATGAGTGCCAGAGCATTTAATTGCCAATTAGAAACCTCTCCACAACTCTTTGCACTTTGTAGCATTCAAGATGGTAGCTGCTATGTCAGCTTGGATCCCTGAGTGATTGTAATAAACAAAGTGCCCCTACTAATCTGGTGTTTGTGAGTGAGAAATACTCTTTTGATGTTTTAAGCCACTGTGACTTGGGGTTGTTTATTACTGTGGCATAAGCAACTTATCCTGGCTAAGCATCTACATATCATATAAACATCAGTATTCTACCCAGTATCCTATTTAGAAATGTCTCAGAAATGAAAATGGTTCAATATAATAAAATGGCAATTGTAATATATACTTATTCACAGATAGATTATTCTGTTTTCTTGAATACTCCATTAAAAAATGACTGTGAAATAAATTGAACGTAAATAAAATTGTGAGTTACCTGTTTGAGCGTCCTCTCCATGTCAATCCCCTGACCCCATGGAGCAGCAGGATTTGCCAGACAATCCCCAGCATTTCCTCTCCTGGAAATATCAATTTTCTGTCTCCTAAGACTTCGGAATGTTTCAGCCATCACAAGGACTCCATCATAAGTCAGAGCAGACGTATACTAACAAAATGAAAGTAATTATAATGGTAAATGTTAACTTCTTATCAATCACCAGAATTGGGGACTAGTCTGGGGACTGTGTGTTTATGACATAAAGTACCATGCTGCCAGAAGGGCAGTTAAATTACTGATAATTAATTGCCTCTAGCTTCAGAAATTTCTATTATTGCTTTATTACAAAGACTGTATATCTATTCTTAACACTGTGATTTTAAAAGAAGAAAACACACTCTGAAAAATAGAAATTCTAATGCACAATTTTCCTTCAGTTGGGAGAAGCAAGGCCTCTAGGTGTGGTCTTTTTGTTGTGTCCAAGTGAAACAGCTAAAGTAGATTTAAAAAAAGGCTAAATGCCGTATTTCCAAAATCTACCTTGTAGTCTCTTGCTGTGTTTGAACTCCAGGAGGGCTGGAATGTCTCACTCTTTCCTCCTCCAAATGCCCATCAGGGGTCCCTGAGATTTAATATATGTTTATTGACCTGGAGTATATAACTCTGTCCAGTTTCTCAGAAGAATGAGTGGGAATGTTTACTGTTACTCAGATATAGAATGCCAGAAATAACATCTATTTATTTAACAAGTGTGTATACACACGGCTAAATAAGCACAAGTATTGTTATGTCCATGCCTGTTGAGTGTGCTCAGGAAGGTTAAGTCATTTCTCTAAGCTTCTATCGTAACTTAGGATAAAGTGGAGAAATGAAGTATAGATCATCTGCTTTCTGATGATCATCCCACGCTTCTCTTTGAGAAAAGACAAAACCCTCAGGAAAAGATTATTAAGGTTAGGAGAGGAAATGAGGAAAATCTGAGAAGAAAGTGTGATTTGTTTAAGCTGAAAATAAAAAGAACAGGGAACAGTTGTAAAGTTTGATTAGAAAATTCCTAAACATATGAAACATATGGAACAATTTTCTTGAAGTGTGGCAGAGCATCAACTGCTAATCATAACAAAAAACTACATTATCTCTTTCAGGAATTCCATATGGGCAATTCTATATGATTAACATATTCTAAGCCTATACGAGAGGTACTTTTGTGCTATGGAATGTGGAAAATGATCCTGATTTGCTGCTTATAAATTAATAAAAATCATTTGAAATTTAAATCATAGAAAGTAAACTTAGGCAATATATCTGCTAAGCATAGCAGTCAGTGATCCTGGGAAGAGAAGGACTAAAACATGGATAAGATAAAGAATATAAATTCTAACAAAGAACCTTTCAATGGCAGAGAATCTAATTAAAACTTCATCAGAAATATTTATGTGTGACTTATAAATTATAAGCCTTGCTATATATTCTTCAAGGACATGATAAAATAGGCTTAATGGTAATCATACACTCTCATATTTGGAATGAGGTGGTCAAAGGAAATTAAGGTACTTAACCAAGGTACTAAGCCAAAAATGGACATACCTCCTCCCCTGCCTGGAGCAACATACCTCTGAGTAGAGAAAGCCATCAAATTATCTTTCTGGATGGCAAGAAAATAAAAACAAAAAATAAAGTAGAACTTATCAAAGATATAGAGGGCAAGAGAAAAAATACAATGCTAGCATTTTAGGATCAAGAGAGAAGAAAAGAAAACTATTGTTGCTTTTCTAATAGGAAGAAAGAAGCTGAGAGATATGACTACAAAAAAGCAAAAGCACTTGCTGTGTTTTAAAAAGTCCATTCATTTTTATGAAACAAGTGAACTAGAAAAGAGAACACATATCGTATAGAGTGGAGCAGAGAAAAGCAGACATTCAGCCAGAGTGGCAAAAGCTTTTGATGGGTCATAGAGCTGATAGATGGAAAGAAGCAGTAGTTTAAACTGGTTTTACCATTTTAAAGGATTTCATTCTTTTCCATGTGTCTTATTGTGCTAAAGTCCAAGAAATCATATTTATGGGCACGTATTTCTAGATGGTATCTAGAAATTCTTATTAAACATAGTCTTCATTTTGGAGGAGAGTAAAACTAAGTCTTGACCTAGAGCTATTCACTGCTTTAACCAGTGATTAGAATGGTGGGATGAATTCTGTTTATCAACATTTGTATATAAAAAGATAGAGTTTGGCAGAATCACAGCACAGTGGCAAGAATTTAGGTTTTGAGGACTAGGTGAATTCTAATTCTGCTACTCATAGTTTTATGGGAATAAGTTGTACATTCTTCAGCTATGAAGCAGAACAAAATCAAACAAAATAATGACTATCTTCTGTGGTACTTGTGAGGATTGAAGTTCATAGCATATCTGAGAGCTAGATACTGGCTAGGAATAGTGAAGACTACAAAGATGGCCCAAAAGATGGCTGTCTAGTGCTCCTCAGTACAAGAAAGTTGTGATGTGTCTTATGGAAGAAAATACATGTTAGATAAGCTTTGTTTAGGCTTGAGTTTTACTGTTATTGGCCATGAATTCAATGTTAATTTATCAACAATGTTTTAAATAAGATATCTTTAATCAGAAACACACATAAAACAAAGTGTTATGTGTTGATTGGTTGACAAAAATGTTGTGACCTCATCTTGTAATTTCCCCTAGGAGTAAGTGTTCAGTATTCACTCATTCAGTGTTCATGGCAACTTTATAGAATGGAACTACCATGAACAATAAGAACTGGCTATATCTATTTATTAAATGGCCACTGAGTGACTACTATTATGCTAAGAAAATTGTGAAAGATGAGAAAATTATATGTATTTATATATAAAACAAAGTGCCCAAAGCTTTGACATAGATAAGTCTGGTTGGAGATGATCAAATAGTAAACATTTTGATAGGCTAAAGGCAAGATAGGGAAGGACAAACCACACCAGTGTGTCCAGACAGGAGGACCACAGTGGACACATATTATTATATATTATCACTGAAATGAAAAAAAGTCACAAGGTGCTGCAAAACACTGCCAAGAACTTTGAAGCCCATTCTAGATACTAAAATTGTAAGGGTAAAAAGAACTTGAAGAGATGGTTTACAGAAAAAAATGCTGAGATAAAAAATGGCTGAGAAAAAGATGTGAGGAAGGAAGAAATACAAATAGAGAAGAGAAGGGCAAGTGAGTCTCTACATACATTGATGACAGAATGAGGGGAATATGCTGTAAAGCAAAGTGTCCCAATGAGTTTAGAAGGATGATTTACACTTTTCTCCTTGTGTATTAATACTTGATATAATTGAGCTTTTTTTTCTCTGAACCAGCTTGAAGGCAAAAAGACTAAAAGACTTCTCAAGTTTCTTTTAATCCTGAAGGTGGTTTACATCTTAAAATTTTTTTGGCTTTTTAATATGCTTTCATATGTATTATCTAAGCATGAGAAGTGGTGTAATATAGTGGACGATGCACTTGCCTAAGACTCAGGGAACCCATGACTTGGTCCTGGGAATTCCACAAACCTGGCCCTTGACTCAGGGACAGCCAATTAACATACCATTTAATATCTTGCATTTATTAATCTGTAAAATCAGAGGGTTGGACTACAGTGCTTGAGCATAGTGGATACTCAATAAATGCTTTCTTTTGAAATTCCATGCTTCTATAGAGTAGTGAAAATATTATGACTAGCCAAATTCCTATATTACAGAGAAAAAATTGACATGGATAGTAGGGAAAGTTTTATAATTAGGAAATGGAAGAACCGACTTGCTCTACCCCTAGATTATAGTTTTCTAGGCTTGAATTTCCAAATTATATTTGAAAACTTTTTACTAGAATACACAGTGAGAGATTAGTAAAAGTTATTGAAATGATTATTCCTTTTTATGTAGGAATTCAAAACCATGTAGGAGTTGGAGTTTAAGAAACATTATGCCATTATTTACATGATATCTAAGGAAGTCATCTATTTTTTCAGGAGAGAAAAAATTGTGCTTATGATCAGAAATTTACCAGCTTCCTTTGTAGATACCAATAACATAATTCTGCAATATCTGTCACATAAAATTAAAAAATCTGACATTTTACTGTTAACTTGAAAGAGAAATTTTGCAGAAGCTTATACATTTTACATTTCTACCAATTTCCCAATTCCCTTACTCTTTGTAAATCACTTTGCAAATATATTTTTATCTGGGTGGAATAGCTACCAGTGATTGTTCACATTTGAAATATTTAGTTAATACAAATTTTTAAAAAGTTACAATTTCTTCATGGAAATTCATACACAAAGTAATAATAAAATAATATAACATAACATAATATAATATATATAATATAATATAATATAATATAATATAATATAATATAATATAATATATAATATAGTAAACTACTTGAACTAATGTCTAACAATTCCTCTCTTAAATATAGAAATTTAGAAGTTATTAAGGGCTGTGTGACAAAGAGTGACAAAATATTTCTGCCCTATGTCACACTGTGTCTGGAAAAATATTACTAGGAAAACTGCATAATGGGCTTTCTACCTTAAATTTTAAAAAATACTAAAAATTCTAAAAATAAATAAGATAAAAACAAACAAATACCTTTGGAGGTGTCTCAGATCCTGGATATTCTCTCTGATCTAGTTTCTTCCAGCGATCCATTAATTTGGTTACCATAGGTGTATTAAAATCTACTAACTGGAATCCTGTAACATTGGCTCCACCATGTATAAACCTCTCAAGAGAAATATCCTTGAATCCCTATAAAGCAATATGACAGTTTGTTATGTTCAGTTTATTATTATACATTTGGCTCTTCAATGGTAACATAAATTGGTAACCAATATGATTTCTAATAAAGTGATGGCTAGAAACAGATGGAAGATCCAATTTTGCTGTTAAATTCTGTCACTCAAAATTTAATACATGACACCACATCAACAAAAGAAAAGACAAAGATCACATGATCATCTCAATAGATACTGAGAAAGCATTTGACAAAATTCACCATCCACTCATGATAAAAATTCTCACCAAAGTGGGTACAGAGGATACATATATCAACAAAATAAAAGCTATTTATGACAAACCCACAGCCAACATAATACTCAATGGTGAAAAGCTGAAAGCCATCTTGCTGTCCAGCTTTTGCCTCCTTTGTCAAAGATTAACTGACTGTAGGTGTGTGGGTTTATTTCTAGGTTTATTTTTAATCCTAAAATCTGGAGCAAGACAAGGATGCCCACTCTCACTACTTCTATTTAACATAGTATTGGAAGTCCTAGCCACAGCAATCAGAGAAGAAAAAGAAATAAAATGTATCCAAATTGGTAGGGAAGAGGTAAAATTGTCATTATATGCAGATGACATGATACTATATACAGAAAATCCTAAAAACTCCACATAAAAACTAGTAGAACTGATAAAAGGATTCAGCAAGGTAGAAGGATGCAAGATTAACCTACAGAAATCTGTTGCATTTCTTTACACTAACAATACATATCTGAAAAAGAAAGTGTAAAAAATAAACTTTCCAAAAAAAATTAAAATACCTAGGCATAAACTTGACCTCAGAGGTGAAAGACTTATATCCTAAGAACTCTAAAACAATGATAAAGGAAACTGAAGATGATTCAAAGAAATGGAAAGATATCCCATGCTCTTGGATTGGAAGAATTAACATTGTTAAAATGACCATACTATCTAAAGCACATACAGATTTAATGAGATCCTTATCAAATTACCCATGCCATTTTTCATAGAACTAGAATGAATAATCCTAAAATTTATACAGAACCACAAAAGACCCAGAATTGAAAAGCAATCTTGAAGAAAAAGAACAATGGTGGAGGCATAACCCTCCCAGATTTGAGACAGTACTACAAAGCTACAGTAACCAAAACAGCATGGTCTTGGCACAAAAACAGACATATGGATCAATGGAACATAATAGACAGCCTAGAAATAAACCCACACACCTACAGTCAGTTAATCTTTGACAAAGGAGGCAAGAATATACACTGGAGAAAAGACAATCTCTTCAGCAAGTAGTTTTGAAAAAGCTGGACAGCTGCATATAAATCAATGAAGTTAGTATATCCCCTCACACCATACACAAAAATAAAGTCAGAATGACCTAAAGACTTAAGTATGAGAAATGATGCCTTAAAACTCCTAGGAGAGAACATAGGCAAAACAATCTCTGACATAAATTGAACAAGGTTTCATAGGTCAGCCTCCCAAGGCAAAGTAAATAAAAGCAAAAAATAAACAAATTAGACCTAATCAAACTTAAATGCTTTTGCCAGTAAAGGAAGTCATAAATAAGATGAAAAGACAACCTACAGAATGGGAGAAAATATTTGTAAATAATGCAACCGATAAGGACTTTATTTCCAAAATATACAAACAGCTCATACAGCTTAATAGCAAAACCCCCACAAACAATCCAATCAAAAAAATGGTCAGAAGACCTAAACAAACATAATAGACATGTTTCCAAAGAAGACATACAGATGGCTGAAAGGCACATGAAAATATGCTCAACATTGTTAATTATTAGAGAAATGCAAATCAAAATCACAATGAGGTATCACCTCACACAAATCAGAATGGCCATCTTCAAAAAGTCTACAAATAATAAATGCTGGAAAGGGTGTGGAGAAAAGGGAACCCTCTTACACTGTTGGTGGGAATGTAAATTGGTGTAGCCACTATGAAGAACAGTATGGAGGTTCCTTAAAAACTAAAAATAGAGTTACTGTATGATCCAGCAATTCTACTCTAGGGCATATATCTAGAGAAATCTCTAATTTGAAGACATTTGCACCCCAGTGTTCATAGTAGCACTATTTACAGTAGCCAAGACTGGAAGCAACCTAAGTGTCCATCGACAGATGAATGGATAAAGAAGATGTGGTAAATATACACTATGGAATATTACTGAACCATAAAAAGAATGAATGCATGCAGCAACATGGATAGACATAGAGATTATCATACTAAGTGAAGTAAGTCAGATGGAGAAGGACAAATATCATATGATATCAGTTATATGTTGAATCTGAAAAAATGCTACAAATGAATTTATTTACAAAACAGCCTCAACAGACATAGAAAACAAACTTATGGTTACCAAAGGGGAAGGGGTGTGGGGGATAGATTAAGAGTTTGGGATTAACAGATACACACTATTACATATAAAATAGATAAACAACAAGAGCCTATTATATAACACAGGGAACTCTATTCAATATTTTGTAATAATCTATAATGGAAAAAATCTGAAAAAAATATATACACACACATATATATACACACATATGTGTATGTGTATATAACTGAATCACTTTGTTCTACACCTGCTGCTATGCTGAAGGTAAAGGTGAAAATATTACCACATCTGATTATAAGCTCCTTTTAGTTATGATCTGAAAGAATGGTGGGTGGCTCAGTTAATTTTAGCTATGTCTGTTTGAGTACAGGCAATATTTTTTCCTTCATATATTTTAAAATAATTTTATACAGCAAATTGATAGGATCTAGATTGTGAAGAAGTTTTCTTGGAAATGGTTACTTTGGTGACTGTTTAGATTTCAGTTTTCACCCAGAGAGTATTGTGGAACTGAAAGTTCTGAGAAACACTGTAATAAAATTGTAACTCTATAGTCCTGAGGCAGTGAAGGGAGGTGGTCAGTGTTTAAGTAACTAAGTGAATAATGTCCCAGAGGCAGAGGGGAAACCAGGGTAGAGGCCTTCTGCTTGTTGAAATGGGCTATTCAACAATGCTTAAATTTCACAATGGTTAGTGACATCCTAAGAAAATATTAATTTCCAACTTGGTTTTCCTTTAAATTTTCATTTAGAGTTCATACATCCTCTGGGAATAAGGGGGAAAGTGAAATTAATAAATTATAGAACTTCAGATATCCTGATGATTCCTCATGTAAATCTATATACATCCATCACATCATAGGTGTTTAATAAATACTTATTTTATGTTTTTTCTAATTAAGATAACATTTCTGCTGTTTTGCATTTCAGGTTCACAGGTTGACTAAATCATACTGAGACAGCTTGGGTGCAGTTAAAAACAAGGAACCTTAAATAGAGTGGGAGAGATTCTGTCTTAACACCTTTTAAAAATTAGGTTAAAAATTGACTTAAAGTATGCGGTTTTGATGATCATGTAGACAGATGGTGGAGTCAGACATGCTCAATGCAGAAAAGTTGAAAAATATAGGAAGCACCAAGCAAAAAGTAAAATAATGTCTCCAAATTAATGGAATCTTTAACTGGGGTCATTGCACTTGAGTAAAAACTTGCTAGACTCCAAATTTCAAAAATTGAGTTTTAGTCTCCATTCTTACTAACCAGACAACTAAATGTGGACAAGTCACTTTCCTCTCTGTGTATTAATTTCCTTACTTTCTAAATGAAGCATGAATGGTGTGTGCATGTGTGTGTCTGTGTGTGGTGGTGTGGAATAGGTAAGGAATATATTCTGTTAATTTTTAATGATATAACCTGAACATTCTATAATTTTATACTACTTTATGACAGAGCCAGGTGTTTTCCTAGATGTGATAGTAAATTTTAAATGATAGTATGATTTTAAGAATGTACCTTGAAGGAAATTGCCTGGGAACAAACATCAACAGTTCCTTATTGTTACTGTTGGCTGTATTTAAATCATCTGACTGCTGGAGGAGAGATGAAGAATGCTCTGAATATAAATACAGAGGATGTTTGTAAGGCCAAATTTCCCCTTAAGGGTGGTACAGGAAATGCTTAAATGAATGGTCGCTTTGTGGCTATATAACTTATTTACTAATCTTGAGTTTATTTATTTGAATTTATTTATTCTTTGCAACTAGACAGCACAGAGCTTCAATCTTGATTTTGAGACTTAGATGTGTGTGATCTTGGGTAAATTATACTGAACTCCATTTTCTGATATATGTTTATCTATTTTGAGGATTAATTAGAAAAATTATAGTAACAAAATAAATACAGTAATATAAGCTGGGTGCTGGAGGATAAAAAACTATTCAACACATAAAGAGTAAGGATAATGGCCCTTTTTACAAGGTCAAAAAAGACATTATTTCTTCCCTTAATGATCTTGTGAGGTGCTAATGTCTCATTTGCTGCTAGGCTAAAGGAAGTTGGACAATATCTGGCACAGAGGAAGTATAAAATACTGATTTCATAAAGGAAAACAATGAATGTCTTCTGTACTATTAGTGTAAAGGGTGATTTGTGAACCCAGAAGAGTGGCTATCTGATTAGGTATATAAGGACAGCTTTCTAAAAGAAGTAACTGTTAATTAAGGCTGGGTGGGGTAAGTGCCTCCTGGTGTAGAAAACAGCATAAGCTAAAGCTGCAAACATAAAAGCAACATTAGGTCTGGGAATTAATTTGGTTTTAGGAAGGGACATATATATATAGGGTGGAGTGGGAGAGAGACTCTTGGGTTAAGCAGGGATAAATCTTAAAGAGCTTTGTACATTAAGGTAAGTAGTGTAATACTTTATCCTAAAGGATTTTAGTAGTGTGGTACTTAGATTTAGAATGCTTACTCTGATAGGAGATGGTAACAATGGGTGCAATTGCAGTATGTCATTTTGAGAGAAATGCAAGAAGTCAGTGGCAGGATGAGATGGAAGCAGGTAGAGTTGGAAAGACCAAGGGGTCTTTCCCTTTTATGAAGGGCATGAATTCTTTTACTGAATTTGCAGCCTGGAGCCAATGAAAATAATTTAAGCAGGGGAATGAAATAATCATACGTGCCTTTGAAAAATAACAGGGAGCAAAGTGAACAAATAACTGGAAAAGAGAAAGACCAAGAGCAAAGTAAGCAAGTAATTTTCTTATTTAAATCTTTAAAAAACAGACTACATTAAACCACCAGAGAGACAGTTTTCCTGTATCTATGTTTCTTTGAAATTTCTAGAACAAAGCTTAATTGATTGAGATACCATATGCTTTCACCAGTACCTCTAGATGTGTAAATAAAACATACATATACACACATATTTTGGGCATCCTAACCCTGGGGTCCAACACTGGGAAGATGAATCCCCTTAGCTGATTTGGAAACCAGTGGCACTAACAGTAGGGCTGTAAGAAACATTGACTGCTCATGAAGAACACAAACACACTTGCTTACCTGTGGGAACAAGGAAGAAGAAGCAAATTGAAACAGCCTGGGACTCTGGCCAGTTACCTATGACTGCCCCAGCATGTGCCCTGGCCTACAATGAACACCTCCTCCAGCCCCTCTTGCTCCAGCCACTCCCAACTAGGGCAAAAACTACCATAGCTGAGGAGAGTGCACAATTGGTGGGGATGGAGCTGGCATGGTGTCTGAAAGGGGCAAGGGTGGTCATTACTGGGGTTTGTGAAGGTGGAAGATCAGGAGCAATATGGAACTCTGACTGGTGTGCCAAGACTGTCCCAACACATGTGCCAGCCCCCACCTGGTACATATTCTGGTCCTTCTTCTCCAGCACTGCTCCCCTCTGGGGCAAAGGTGCCATTATTGGGAGTGGGGAGGGCACACACTTAGAGGAAATGGAACTAGCTCTGACCCAAACCTTGGGGCATCTGCTCCAGCAACTTGGGACCCAATACCACCCATGATAGGGCAGTGATAGCCACTAAGCATCGGAAAAGCCCCAGATCACACTTGGCTCTAGATGAAGTCTCTCCATCATCAGCACCATCTCCTGTCAAAATGATAGCTGCCAGTACATTCTGGCATGATAAAAACATGAAACATGATCACTTCAGATCCAGACCTCCCACAAAAGCCACTGGGCACATGTAGATGGTATTGAGATGTTCGCACACAAGGAAACCCCTTGAAAACCAGGATGGGTAACTGTGTCACCCAATTTTATAGAGAAAGAGAAAATTAAGCAAGATGAGAAGAAAGGAATTTGTTCCAAATGGAACAATAAGAAAAAAAAACTGAAAAAACAACTAATAGAACAGAGATAATTTACCAGATAAAGAGTTCAAAGCATTAGTGATAAAAATGGTAATGGAACATGGGAAAAGAATAGATGAAAACAATGAGAATTTAAACAAAGAACTAAAAAATATAAAAAAGAACCATTCAGAACTGAAGAATACAATAACTGAAATGAAAAATAGAAAGAATAACAGCAGATTAGGTAATGCAGAAGAACACATAAGGGATCTGGAAGATAGAATAATGGAAATCACCCAATCAGAACAGCAAACAAATTTTTAAAAATGAGGATATTTTAGACACCTCTTGGACAATATCAAATGTACTAATATTGGCATTATAGGGGTCCCAGAAGGAGACGAGAGAGAGAGAATGATTGCCAATATATTTTATAATATTGTGGCTGAAAACTTCCCGAATCTGAAGAAGGAAATGGATATCCAGGTACAGGAAGCATAGAGAGTCATAGACAAGATGAACCACCCAAGGACATATTATAATTAAAATGGCAAAATCTAGAGATAAAGAGAGAACTTTAAAGGCATCAAGAGAAAAACAAAGAGTCACATAAAAGGAAAACCCCAAAAGGCTATCAGCTGATTTTTCTGCAGAAACTTCACAGTCAGTAAGGCAGAATCATGGTATATTTAAAGTGCTAAATAGGGAAAAACCTACAGCCTACAATACTCGAACTGTCAAGATTATCATTCAGAATTAAAGGAGAGCTAAAGAAGTTATCAGTCAAGCAAGAACTAAAAGAGTTCATCAATACTAAATCAACCATACAGGAAGTGTTAAAGGGGCATATCTAAGTGGAAAAGAAAAGGCTACACCAAGAAGAACTTATAGGAAAAAAATCCCCACTAGTAAAGAAAAATATATAGTAAATGTTGTGAATTAGCCACTTAAATAAGCTAGTATAATGGTTAAAAGACAAAAAAAAAGGAAAATCAACTATAACTACAACAAATAGTGAAGAAATAGATATGAAGATGTAAAATATGACATCCAAAACACAAAATGTGGGGGAGGGGAGTAAAAAAGTAGATGGTTTATAATGTGTTTGAACATAAGTGACTATCAGTTCAAAACAAGTAGATATAGTTAGGGGTCAGCATTTATGAACTTGATGTTAACCAAAAATCAAAAATCTACAATAGATACACAAAAGCTAGAGAGAACCAAACACTAGCATACCACAAAAGAAAATCATCAAACCACAGGTGAAGAAACTAAAAGAAAAGAACAGAGAACTACAAAACAAGAAGAAAACAAGTAACAAAATGGCAATAAGTACATACCTATCAATACTCACTTTGAATGTCAATGGACAAAATACTACAATCAAAAGACTTAGGATGGTTGATAAAAGAACAAGACCCATCTATATGCTGCCTATAAGAGACACACTTCGGATCTAAAGACACACAGACTGAAAGTGAGGGGATGGAAAATATACTCATGAAATGACAAATAAAGCTGGAGTAGCAATATTCATATGAGACAAATCAGAGTATCCAAAAAAGTCTATACCAAAAGACAAAGAAGGATATGATATAATGATACAGGGATTGATACAAGAAGAGGATATAACAATCATTAACATACACACACCTAAAATAGGAGCACCTAAATATATAAAGCAACTACTAATAGACATAAAGGAAGAAATGAACAATAATACAAAAACAGTAGGGAACTTTAACACCCAACTTACATCAATAGACAGGTCATCGAGACAGAAAATCACTAGTGCAACAGAGATTGTAAAATAAACAATAGACCAGTTGGACTTAATAGATATCAACAGGATATTCCATATCAAAACAGAAGAATACACATTCTTCTCAAGTGTACACAGAATGTTCTACAGAATAGATGACATGCTAGGCCACAAAACAAGCTTCAACATATTTAAAAGAATAGAAATTATATCAAGCATTTTTTCTGACCATAACAGTATGAAACTAGATATCAACTACAGGAAGAAAAATGGAAAAGACACAAGCACATGTTGAATAAATAATATGTTACTAAAAACAAATGGGTCAATGAAGAATTCAAAGAGGAAACCAGAAAATACCTTGAGACTAATGAAAATAAAAATACTAATTTCCAAAAACAATGGGATGCAGTGAAAGCAGTTCTAAGAGGGAAGTTTCTTTTAATTGTTAATTTTTTTTATTTTTATTTTTCAAAATTTTTTTATTTTTTTAAATTTTAACTAATTTTTTTTTATTTTTATTTTTTTAAAATTTTACTGGGGTATAGTTGATTTACAATGTTGTGTTAGTTTCAGGTGTACAGTAAAGTAAATCTGTTATAACACACACATATCCACTCTGTTGTAGAATCTTTTCCCATATAGGCTATTACACAGTATTAAGTAGAGTTCCCTGTGCTGTACAGTAGGTCCTTATTAGTCATCTATTTTATATATAGTAGGGTGTATGTGTCAATCTCAATCTTCCAATTTATCCTGCCCCCCTTTACCCCCTGGTAAAAATGAGTTTATTTTCTATATCTGTAACTCTATTTCTATTTTGTAGATAAGTTCATTTATAGCCTTTTTTAAGATTCCACATATAAATGATATATGATATTTGTCTTTCTCTGCCTGACTTATTTCACTCAAAATGACAATCTCTAGGTCCATCCACATGCTGCAAATGGCATTATTTTGTTCTTTTTATATAGCTGAGTAATATTCCACTGTATATATGTACCACATCAACTTAATCCATTCCTCTGTTGGTGGATATTTAGGTTGCTTCTATGTCTTAGCAATTGTAAATAGCACTGCAATGAACACTGGAGTGAATTTAACTTTTTGAATTACGGTTTTCTTCAGATATAGGCCAAGGAGTGGGATTGCTGGATCATATTGTAGCTTTATTTTTAGTTTTTAAAGGAACCTCCATACTGTTTCCATAGTGACTGCACCAGTTCACATTTCCACCAATGGCGTAGGAGGGTTCCCTTTTCTCCACACCCTCTCCATATTTATTGTTTGTAGATTTTTTGATGATGGTCATTCTGACTGGTGTGCGGTGATACCTCACTGTGATTTTGAATTGTCCTTCTCTAATAATTAATGATGTTGAGCATCTTTTCATGTGCTTTTTAACCATCTGTATGTCTTGTTTGGGGAAGAACGTCTATTTAGAAATAGACATTTCTAAATGTCTATTTAGATCTTCCAACCATTTTTTGATTGGGTTGTTGGTCTTTTTGATATTGAGCTATATGAGCTGTTTGTATACTTTGGAGATTAATCCCCTGTTGGGTGATTTGTTTACAAATGTTTTCTCCAATTCTGAGGGTTGTCTTTTCATTTTGTTTATGGTTTCTTTGCTGTGCAAAACTTTTAAGTTTAATTAGGTCCCATTTGTTTATTTTGTTTTTGTTTTCATTACTATAGGAGGTGAATCAAAAAAAAAAAAAAACCTCCTGCGATTTATGTCAAAGAGTGTTCTGCCTATGTTTTCCTCTAAGAGTTTTATAGTATCTTGCATAACATATATGTCTTTAATCCATTTTGAGTTGATTTTTTTTGTATGGTGTTAGGGTGTGTTCTAATTTCATTCTTTTACAGGTGGCTGTCCAGTTTTCCCAGCACCATTTATTGAAGAGGCTGTCTTTTCTTCACTGTATATTCTTGGCTCTTTTGTCATAGATAAGGTGACCATAAGTGTGTGGGTTTATCTCTGGACTTTCTATCCTGTTCCATTGATATATATTTCTGTTTTTGTGCCAGTACCATACTGTCTTGATCACTCTGGTTTGTAGTACAGTCTGAAGTCAGGGAGCCATATTCCTTCAGCTCTGCTTTTCTTTCTCAAGATTGCTTTGGCTATTCCAGGTATTTCATGTTTCCATACAAATTTTAAATATTTTTGTTCTAGTTCTGTGAAAAATGCCATTGGTAATTTGATAGGTATTGCATTGAATCTGTAGATTGCTTTGGGTAGTATAGTCATTTTGAAAATATTGATTCTTCCATTCAAGAACATGGTATATCTCTCAATCTGTTTGTGCCATCTCTTATTTCTTTCATCAGTATCTTATAGTTTTCTGAGTACAGGTCTTTTACCTCTTAGGTAGGTTTATTCCTAGGTATTTTATTCTTTTTTATGTGATGGTAAATGGGGTTGTTTCCTTACTTTCTCTTTCTGAACTTTCGTTGCTAGTGTATAGGGATGCAAGAGATATCTGTGCATTAATTTTGTATCCTGCAACTTTACAAAATTCATCGATGAGCTCTAGTAGTTTCCTGGTTGCATCTTTAAGTTTTTTTATTAATAGTATCACGTTTTCTGCAAACAATGACAGTTTTACTATTTCTTTTCCAATTTGAATGCCTTTTATTTCTTTTTCTTCTCTGATTGCTATGGCTAGGACTTCCAAAAATATACTGAATAAAAGTGGTGAGAGTGGACATCCTTGTCTTGTTCCTGGTCTTAGAGGAAATGCTTTCAGTGTTTCACCATTGAGAATGATATTTGCTGTGGGTTTGATATATATGGTCATCTCTGCTCACTTTTTGGAGAATGTTTATTATAAATGGGTTTTGAATTTTGTTGAAAGCTTTTTCTGTATCTGTTGAGATGATCATATGGTTTTTATTCTTCAATTTGTTGATGTGGTGTTTCACATTGATTGATTTGTGGATATTGAAAAATCCTTGTAGCCCTGATTTAGATCCCACTTGATCATGGTGTATGATCTTTTTGATGTGTTGATGGACTCTGTTTGCTAGCATTTTGTTGAGGATTATTGTATCTATGTTCATCAGTGATATTGGACTGTAGTATTCTTTCTTTGTGACCTCTTTGTCTGATTTTGATATCAGGGTGATGGAGGCATCGTAGAATGAGTTTGGGAGTGTTCCTCCCTCTGCAATATTTTGGAAGAGTTTGAGAAGGATAGGTGATAGCTCCTCTCTAAATGTCTGATAGTATTCATCCTGGGCTTTTGCTTGTTGGAAGATTTTTAATCACAGTCTCAATTTCAGTGCTTGTGATTGGCCTGGCTATATTTTCTATTTCTTCCTGGTTCACTCTTGGAAGGTTGTGCTTTTCTAAGAATGTATCCATTTCTTCCAGGTTGTCCATTTTATTGGCATATAGTTGCTAGTAATCTCTCACGGCCCTTTGTATTTCTGCAGTGTCAGTTGTTACTTCTCTTTTTTCATTTCTGATTCTATTTATTTGAGTCTTCTCCCTTTTTCCTTGATTAGTCTGGCTAATAGTTTATCAATTTTGTTTATCTTCTCAAACAACCAGCTTTTAGTTTTATTGATCTTTGTTATTGTTTCCTTCATTTCTTTTTCATTTATTTCTGATCTGATCTTTATGATTTCTTTCCTTCTATGAACTTTTTTTTTGTTGTTGTTGTTCTTCTTCTTTCTCTAATTGCTTTATGTGTAAGGTTATGTTGTTTATTTGAGATGTTTCTTGTTTCCTGAGGTAGGATTGTATTGCTATAAACTTCCTTCTTAGAACTGCTTTTGCTGCATCCTATAGGTTTTGGGTCGTTGTGTTTTCATTTTCATTTGTTTCTTGGTATTTTTGATTTCCTCTTTGATTTCTTCAGTGATCTCTTGGTTATTTAGTAGTGTATTGTTTAGTCTCCTTGTGTTTGTATTTTTTACAGATTTTTCCCTGTAACTGATATCTAGTCTCATAGCATTGTATCAGGAAAGATACTTGGTATGATTTCAATTTTCTTAAATTTACCAAGGCTTGATTTGTGACCCAAGATATGATCTATCTTGGAGAATGTTCCATGAGCACTTGAGAAAAATGTGTATTCTGTTTTTTGTGGATGGAATGTCTTATAAATATCAATTAGGTCCATCTTGTTTAATGTGTCATTTAAAGCATGTGTTTCCTTATTTATTTTCCGTCTGGATGATTGGTTCAGTGGTGAAAGTGGGGTGTTAAAGTCCCCTACTCTGACTGTGTTACTGTCAATTTCCCCTTTTATGGCACTTAGCATTTGCCTTATGTATTGAGGTGCTCTTATATTGGGTGCATAAATATTTACAATTGTTATATCTTCTTCTTGGATTGATTCCTTGATCATTATGTAGTGTCCTTCATTGTCTCCTGTAATAGTCTTTATTTTGAAGTCTATTTTGTCTGATATAAGAATTGCTCCTCCAGCTTTCTTCTAATTTCCATCTGCTTGGAATATCTTTTTCCACCCCCTCACTTTCAGTCTGTATGGGTCCCTAGGTATGAAGTGGGTCTGTTGTAGACAGCATATATATGGGTCTTGTTTCTGTATCCATTCAGCCAGTCTATGTCTTTTCACTGGACCATTTAATCCATTTACATTTAAGGTAGTTATTGATATGTATGTTCCTATTCCCAATTTCTTAATTGTTTTGGGTTTGTTATTGTAGGTCATTTCCTTCTTCTGTGTTTCCTGCCTAGAGAAGTTTCTTTAGCATTTGTTGTAAAGCTGGTTTGGTGGTGCTGAATTCTCTTCGCTTTTGCTTGTCTGTAAAGTTTTTTTGTTGTTGTTGTACACAGGCCTCTCACTGTTGGGGCCTCTCTCATTGTGGAGCACAGGCTCCGGATGTGCAGGCTCAGCGGCCATGGCTCACTGGCCTAGCCACTCTGTGGCATGTGGGATCTTCCTGGACCGGGGCACGAACCCATGTCCCCTGCATTGGCAGGTGGACTCTCAACCACTGCACCACCAGGGAAGCCCTGTCTGTAAAATTTTAAACTTCTCCTTCGAATCTGAATGAGATCCTTGCTGGGTAGAGTGATCTTCATTGTAGGTTTTTCCTTTTCATCACTTTAAGTATGTCCTGCCACTTCCTTCTGGCTTGCAGAGTTTGTGCTGAAAGATCAGCTGTTAACATTATGGGGATTCCCTTGTATGTTATTTGTTTTATTTCCTTGCTGCTTTTAACATTTTTTCTCTGTGTTTAATTTTTGATAGTTTGGTTAATATGTGTCTTGACGTGTTTCTCCTTGGATTTATCCTGTATGGGACTCTCTGTGCTTCCTGGACTTGATTAACTATTTCCTTTCCCATATTAAGGAAGTTTTCAACTATAATTTCTTCAAATATTTTCTCAGTCCCTTTCTTTTTCTCTTCTTCTTCTGGGACCCCTATAATTTTAATGTTGGTGCTTTTGATGTTGTCCTAGAAGTCTCTGAAACTGTCCTCAATTCTTTTTCCTTTATTCTGCTCTGTGGTAGTTATTTCCACTATTTTATCTTCCTAGTCACTTATCTGTTCTTCTGTCTCAGTTATTCTGGTATTGATTTCTTCTAGAGAATTTTTAATTTCATTTATTGTGTCATTCATCATTGTTTGTTTGCTCTTTAGTTCTTCTCGGTCCTTGTTAAACATTTCTTGTATGCTCTCCATTCTATTTCCAAGACTTTAGATCATCAAACTATCATTACTGTGAATTCTTTTTCAGGTAGACTGCCTATTTCCTCTTCATTTGTATGGTCTGGTGGGTTTTCCTTACTCCTTCATCTGCTGTGTTTTTCTCTGTCTTCTCATTTTGGTTAACTTACTGTGTTTGGGGTCTCCTTTCCACAGGCTGCAGGTTTGTAATTCCCATTATTTTTGGTGTCTGCCTCCAGTGGCTAAGGTTGGTTCAGTGGCTTCCCACTGAAGGGGACTGGTGCCTGTGTTCTGGTGGATAAGACTGGTTCTTGTCTTTCTGGTGGTCAGGACCAGGTCCAGTGGTGTGTTTTTGTGTGTCTGTGACATTACTATGATTTTTGGCAGCCTCTTTGCTAATGAGTGGTGTTGTGTTCCTCTTTTGCTAGTTGTGTGGCATGGGGTCTCCAGCACTGTAGCTTGCTGTTCCTTGAGTGGAGCTGGCTCTAGCCTTGAGGTGGAGATCTCTGGGAGAGCTTTCTCCATTTGCTATTATGTGGAGCTGGGAGGTCTCTGGTGGATGAATGTCCTGAATGCAGCTCTCCCACCTCAGTGGCACAGACCTGACACCCAGTTGGAGCACCAAGACCCTGTCAACCATACGGCTCAGAAGAAAAGGAGGATAAAAGAAAGAAGGAAAAAATAAAACACAATAAATTTATTAAAATATATATTTTTAATTTTAAACATTAAAAAATCATAAAAAAGAAAGAAATAAAGAAGAGAGCAAGCAAACAAATAAACAGATCCACAAATGATAACAAACCCTAAAAATTATACTAAAAAACAAAAAAAACAAAAAAGGACAGGGACAGACAGAACCTTAGGACAAATGGTAAAAGCAAAGCTATACAGACAAAATCACACAGAGAAGAATACAAATTCACACTTACAAAAAGAGGAAAAGGAAAAAATATATATATCTATATAAAAAAAAGAAGAGAGCAACCAAATCAATAAACAATTCTACCAATGATAATAAACTGTAAATACTAAACTATGATAAACATAAAACCAGAAACAAATTAGATGCAGAATGCAAACCCCAAATCTACAGTTGCTCCCAAAGTCCACCACCTCAATTTTGGGATGATTCACTGTCTATTGAGGTATCCAGTGATGCACTGTACATCAAGTTGATTGTGGAGATTTAATCTGCTGCTCCTGAGGCTGCTGGGAGAAATTTCCCTTTCTTTTCTTTGCACAGCTCCTGGGGTTCAGCTTTGGATCTGGCCCCACCTCTCCATGGAGGTCACCTAAGGGTGTCTGTTCTTCACTTAGACAGGACGGGATTAAAGTAGCAGCTGATTAGGGGGCTCTGGCTTACTCAGGCCAGGGGGAGGGAGAGGTATGGAATGCTGGGTGAACTTGAGGTGGCAGAGGCCGATGTGATGTTGCAACAGTCTGAGGCACGCTATGTGTTCTCCTGGGGAAGTTGTCCCTGGATCACAGGACCCCGGCCATGGCAGGCTGCAGAGACTCCCAGGAGGGGAGTTGTGGATAATGACCTGTGCTTACACACAGGCTTGCTGGTGGCTGCAGCAACAGAGTTAGCATTTCATGCCTGTCTCTGGTGTCTGCACTGATAGCCGTCGCTCGTGCCCAACTCTGGAGCTCGCTTAGGTGGTAATCTGAATCCCAAACATTTTCACGGGCTCCCTCCCAGCTAACTGTGGTGCACTAGCTCCTTTCAAGCTGTGTTCATGCAGCCAACCCCAGTCCTCTCCCTAGGATCTGACCTCCAACGCCCAAGTCTCAGCTCCCAGCCTCCACCCGCCCTGGTGGGTGAGCAGACAAGCCTCTCAGGCTGGTGAGTACTGGTCAGCACTGATCCTCTGTGCGGGAAACTCTCCGCTTTGCCCCATGTACCGCTATTGCTGCATTCTCTTCCGTGGCTCTGAAGCTTTGCCTCCGCTGACCCCCTGTCTCCGCCAGTGAAGGGGCTTCCTAGTGTGTTGAAACTTTTCCTCCTTCACAGCTCCCTCCCGGAAGTGCAGGTCCCATCCTTATTCTTTTGTCTCTGTTTTTTCTTTTTCCTTTTGCCCTACCCATTTACGTGGCAAGTTTCTTGCCTTTTGGGAAGTCTGAGGTCTTCTGCCAGCATTCAGTAGGTGTTCTATAGGAGTTGTTCCACATGTAGATTTATTTCTGATATATTTATGCAGAGGAAGATGATCTCCACATCTTACTCCTCTGTCATCTTGAAGGTCTCCCCGTTTATTAATTTTCTGTCTGAATGATCTATCCATGGGTGTAAGTGGGGTGTTGAAGTCCCTTACGATTATTGTGTTACTGCTGATTTTACCTTTTATGACTGTTAGCATTTGCCTTTATACTGATGTGGTCCTATATTGGGTACATATACATTTACAATTGTTATGTCTTCTTCTTGGATTGATCCCTTGATGTGATGTCTTTCCTGATATCTTGTAACAGTCTTTATTTTAAAGTCTATTTTGTCTGATATGACTATTGCTACTCCAGTTTTCTTTTGATTTGCATAAAATGTCTTTTTCCATCCTCTCACTTTCAGTCTGTATTTGTCCCTAGGTCTGAAGTGGGTCTCTTGTAGACAGCATATATATGTGTTTGTTTTTGTATCCATTCAGCCAGTGTGCATCTTTTGGTTGGAGCATTTAATCCATTTACATTTAAGGTAGTTATCATTATGTATGTTCCTACTGCCATTTTCTTAATTGTTTTGCATTTGTTTTTGCTGGTCATTTCTTTCTATTGTGTTTCCTGCCTAGAGAAGTTCCTTTAGCATTTGTTGTAAAGCTGGTTTTGTGGTGCTGAATTCTCTTAATTTTGTTTGTCTGTAAAGTTTTTTATTTTTCCATCGAATCTGAATGACAGCCTTACTAGTTAGAGTATTCTTGGTTGTAGGTTTTCCCCTTTTATCACTTTAAATATATCATGCCACTCCTTCTGGCCTGCAGAATTTCTGCTGGATAATCAGCTGTTAACCTTATGGGGATTCCCTTGTATGCTATTTGTTGCTTTTCCATTGCTGCTTTTAGTACTTTTTCTTTGTATTTAATTTTTGTTAGTTTGATTAATATGTATCTCAGTGTGTTTCTCCTTTGGTTTATCATAGATGGGATTCTCTGTGCTTCCTGGACTTGCGTGACTATTTCCTTTCCCATGTTAGGGAAGTTTTCGAATATAATCTCTTCAAATGTTTTTTCAGACCCTTTCTCTTTCTCTTCTTTTTCTGGGACCTTTATAATTTGAATGTTTGTGCATTTAATGTTGTGCCAGAGATCTCTATTACTGTCCTCATTTCTTTTTATTCTTTTTCTTTACTGTCTTCTGTGTCAGTAATTTCCACTATTCTGTCTTCCAGCTTCCTTATTCTTTCTTCTGCTTCAGTTATTCTGCCATTGTTTCCTTCTAGTGTATTTTTTCATTTCAGTTATTGTATTCTTCATCACTGTTTGCTTGTTCTTTAGTTCTTCTGTGTCCTTCTTAAACATTTTTGTATCTTCTGAATCCATGCTTCCATTCTTTTTCTGAGATCTTGGGTCATCTTTCCTATTATTACTCTGAATTCTTTTTCATGTTTATTGCCTGTCTCCTCTTCATTTAGTTGCTCTTGTAAGTTTTTGGATTGCTCCTTCATCTGCAACATATTTCTTTGTTGTCTCTTTTTGTTTAACTTATTGTGATTGTGGTTTCCTTTGCAGGGTCGTAGTTCTTCTTGATTCTGGTTTCTGTCCCCTGGTGGGTCAGTTTGGTCCAGAGCCTTGTGTAGGCTTCCTTTTGGGAGGGACTGGTGTCTGCGCTCTTGTGGGTGGAGATGGGTCTTTTCCCTCTGGTTGGAGGGCTGTGTCAAGGGGTGTGTTTAGGCGTGTCTGTGAGCTTAGTATAACTTTAGGCAGTCTGTCTGCAGATGGGTGGGTTTCTGTCTTGTCTTGCTGGTTGTTTGGCCTGAGGGATCCAGCACTGTAGCTTGCAGGCCATTGCATGGAGTTGGGTCTTGGTGCCAAGGTGAGGAATCCTGGGAGAGCTCACACATATTAATATTCTCTGGGGCCAAGAATTCTCTGGGCCTCTAGCAGCCAGGACTTGGCACTCCCACCACAGGGCTCAGGTTCGACCCGTGGTTGGGGAACCAAGACCCCACAAGCCACCCAACATGGCAAAAAAAAAAAAAGAAAGCAAACAAATAGAAAATAAGACAAATAATAAAAACAAAACCAAACAAACAAAAAAATAAGAAACAAAAAAGTAAAGAAAACAAAAACCAGACACACACAAAAAAACAACAAAGGAAGATAGAAAAAATAGAAACAATAAAGAAACAAAAAACCAAAGCAACATCAAAGAAAAATCAAAATAAAAAATAAAATAAAAATAAAAAAATAAAAAATTTACTAAACTTTTTTTAAAAATAAAAAAATATAAAAAGAAATAAAACAACAAAACAAAACAAAACGAATTCCCTAGTGTCTCCACTATCAATGTCCTTTCTCCCACTGTGAGCCACAGCCAACTCCTACCTCCCCATGAGGCCTTCTTGGTAAGTCTCTGGATCTGCTGTGGGTACTGTGGGGGCAGCTCAGACTCTGACTTGGCCCATCTCCCACGTGTACATGCTCCCAAAGTCCAGCTCCCACGTGTACATGTTCCCAAAGTCCACAGCTGCTGAAACTAGACTGGTCTCAGTTGTGGGAGCAATTGTTTTCCATTCAGATATTCCACAGATATGGGGTTTACCAAGATGATCACAGGTATTTAATCTGCAGCTTGTGCAGCTGCATGAAGAGATTTCAGTTCCTCTTCCTTAGTCACATAGCCCCTGGGGCTCATCTTTGGTTTTGGCCCCTCCTTTGCATGTGGACCACCCTAAGGTGTCCTCTCCCCACCCAGGCAAGAGGGTGTGAAGGCAACAGCTGACTGAGGTACTCTTGGTTGCTTAGGTGGAAGGGGCAAGAGGGAGTGACTGATGGGGGCATGTATGCTTGCTTAGGTGGGAGAGGGATAAGGTGGCAATGACTAGGTCTTGTGTGCTTACTCTGCTGGGATCCCCCTCTAGTGCCTGTGGACACAGGGGTTGGCAGGATGTGGTGACAGAGTGGGGCACACATGCTAGCTCAGGCATGAGGGAGACAAGGCAGCAATGACTGAGGCATGAGTGTTCACTCTGGTGGAAGACCCTCTCAGTGCCTATGGAGGCAGGGGCTGGCAAGTGAGCAGAGAGGCCGTGATGGCAGCCCCACTGCTTGCACACCACTCAACAATGGTGCCTTGCTTCAATAGCAGCTCATGCTTCCTCCAGGAGCACTCCCAGTTGTGGAGCTCCTCACTCCTGTCCCTTCAGGCTGTCTCCATGCAGCAGAGCTCCTCACTCTTGTCCCTTTGGGCTGACTTCATGCAGCCAACAGCAGTCCTCTCCTCAGGTCCGCTCTCCTAATCTGACACTTCAGCACTCAGACCCTGCCTCAGGCTGGGGATTGCAGGGCTGTGGCACAGACTGTCCGTGCAAGTCTTGCTCTGTCCTGCCTGTCACAGACTGGCTGCTTTACTTTCATCCAATAACCTTTGAAGACCTCCTCGCCATTTCAGCTGATCTTGCTGCTGGTAAAGGGGCCTCCCTGGGTGCAGTAACCTCTCCTTTCCTTCAGCTCTCTCCCAGATATGAGGGCCCTATCCGTTTCCTCTTTTCTTTTTCTTCCCTTTCTGTCCTTCAGCCTACCCAGTTATGTGGGGAATTTTTCTTGCCCTTTTAGGTGTCTGAGGTCCTCTGCTAGTGTTCAGCAGGTGTCCTGTGAGAATTGTTCCACTTGTAGATGTATTCTTGATATACTTGTTGGGAGATGTGAAACCCAGGTCCTCCTAACATGCCATCTTGACCTCTCTCCATAAATCCTTGTTTAATGACCCTAAGAGGGAAGCTTATAGCAATACAGGCCTACTTCAAGAAAAAAATCTCAAATGAACAACCTAACCTACTATCTAAAGTAATTAGAAAAAGAACAAACAGAGCCCCAAATCAGCTGAGGATGTTAATAATAAAGATTAGAGAGAAAACAAATAAAATAAAGACCCAAGAAATAATAGAAAATATTAATAAAACCAAGGGCTATTTTTTTTGGAAAAAAATATCAAAATTGATAAGCATTTAGACAGGCTTATCAAGAAAAAGTAAAAGACAGGACCTAAATAAACAGAAAAGAAATGAAAGAGGAGAAATTACAACTCATATCATAGAGATAAAAGAAGCATAAGAGAATACTATGAATATTTATATGTCAACATTGGACAACTTAGAAGATATGGATATATTTCTAAATACATATAATTCAAGAGTGAATCAGGAGGAAACAGACAATATGAACCGACCAATCACTAGTAGTGAAATTGAATAGTAATCAAAAAACTCCCAGCAAACAAAAAAGTCCAGGACAAAACTACCTCATAGGGGAATTCTACCAAACATGAAAAGAAGAGCTAATACCTTTCCTTCTAAAACTATTCCAAAAAATTGAAGAGTAGGAAATGCATCCAAATTCATTCTACAAGGCCACCATTACACTGATACCCAAACCAGACAAAGTTACTACAAAAAAAGAAAATTACAGCCAATAGTTTTGATGAATATAGATGCAAATCTCCTCAACAAAATATTAGCAAACTGAATTCAACAATATATAAAAAGGATCATATAACATGATCAAGTGGGATTTATTCCAGAGATTCAAGGATGGCTCAATATTCACAGGTCAATAAATATGATTTACCATATTAATACAAGGAAGGATAAAAATCACATGATCATCTCAATAGACTCAGAAAATTTTTTGAGAAATTCAGTACCCGTTAATGATAAATTTGCTATGGCGGTAATTTATCTGAAAATAATGAAGACCATATATGATCATACAAGAGCTAATATCATACTCAGTGGTGAAAAAGTAAAAGCTTTTCCTCTAATATCCAGAATAAGACAAAGATACCTACTCTCAACTTCTATTTAACATAGTGTTGGAAGTCCTAGCAACAGCAATCAATAAAAGACATCCACATTGGAAGGGAAGAAGTAAAATTGTCACTATATGCAGATGCTATGAAACTATATATACAAAACCCTAAAGTTCCAACCAAAAAACTATTAGAACTAATAAATGAATTCAGGGAAGTTGTAGAATACAAGATTAATATACAGAAATCTGTTCCATTTCTTTACACTAATAATTAAATTTCAGAAAGCAAGCAAGCAAATAATCCCATTTAAAATTGCAACAAAAAGGATAGAATACCAAGGAATAAACTTAACCAGGAAGTGAAATACCTATACTCAGAAAACTGTACGATGCTAATGAAGGAAATGGAAGGTGATAAAAAGAAATGAAAAGATATTTCAAATTCATGACTTGGAAAAATTACCATTGTTAAAATGAACACACTACCCAATGCAATCAACAGATTTAATGCAATCCCTATAAAAATATAATGACATTTTTCACAGAACAACAACAAATACTCCTTAAATTTATATGGAACCACAAAAGACTCTGAATAACCAAAGCTACCTTGAGAAAAAAGAAGAAACCTGAAGGTATCACACTACCAGACTTCAGCCTAAAATACAAAGATGAAGTAATCAAAAGAGTATGGTACTGGCATAGAAACAGACACATAGATCAATGGAAAATAATAGGGCCCAGAAATAATTCCACAAACTTATGGTCAATTAATCTACAACAAAGGAGGCAAGAGTATACAATGGGAAAAAGACAGTCCCTTCAATAATGGTGCTGGGGGAAACTGCACAGTTACATGTATAAAATAATGGCACTAGAACATTTTCTCACACTGTATATGAAAATAAACTCAAAGTAGTTTAAAGACATAAAGGTAAGACTGAAAACCAAAAAATTGAAGAGTAGGAAATACATCCAAATTCATTCTACAAGGCCACCATTACACTGATACCCAAACCAGACAAAGTTACTACAAAAAAAGAAAATTACAGCCAATATCTTTGATGAATATAGATGCAAAATTCCACAACAAAATATTAGCAAACCGAATACAACTACTGAAAGAAAATACAGGCAGACCACTCTATGATATAAATCACAGCAATATTTTGGGGGGCCCACCTCCTAAGACAAAGTAAGCAAAAGCAAAAATAAACAAATAGGGACTAATTCAACTTAAAAGCTTCTGACAGCAATGGAAACCATCAATAAAACAAAAAGACAACCTTCTGAATGAGAGAAAATACTTACAAATGCTATGATCAGAAAGGGTTAATATTCAAAATATACAGATAGCTGATACAACTCAACACTAAAAAACCAAACAAACCATTAAAAAAAATAGGTAGAAGGGCTTCCCTGGTGGCACAGTGGTTGAGAGTCTGCCTGCCGATGCAGGGGACATGGGTTTGTGCCCTGGTCCAGGAAGATCCCACATGCCGTGGAGCAGCTGGGTCTGTGAGCCATGGCCACTGAGCCTGCAGGTCCAGAGCCTGTGCTCCACAATGGGAGAGGCCACAACAGTGAGAGGCCCACGCACCGCAAAAAAAAAAAAAAAAAAAAATGGGTAGAAGACTTGAATAGACATTTTTTTTTTTTTTTTTTTTGCTGTACGCGGGCCTCTCACTGCTGTGGCCTCTCCCGTTGCGGAGCACAGGCTCCGGACACACAGGCTCCGCGGCCATGGCTCGCGGGCCCAGCCGCTCCGCGGCACGCGGGATCCTCCGGGACCGGGGCACGAACCCGCGTCCCCTGCATCAGCAGGCGGACTCTCAACCACTGCGCCACCAGGGAGGCCCGAATAGACATTTTTTAAAACAAAATGTAGACACGATCAACAGGCACATGTAAACATGCTCAACATCACTAATCGTCAGAGAAATGAACATCAAAACCACAAGGAGATACTACCTCACACCTCTCAGAAAGGCTGTTGTAAAAAAGACCACAAATGACAAATGTTGGCAAGGATGTGGAGATAAGGAACCCTAATATACTGTTGGTGGGAATGTAAATTGGTATATCCACTATGGAAAGCAGTATGGAATTTCCTCAAAAATCTAAAATAGAAATACAATATTATCCAGCAATTCCACTCCTGGGTATATATACAAAATAAACAAACAAATAAATAAATAAAAGCACTACTTCAAAAACACATATGTGCCTGCCGCCTGTGCCCACCCCATCCCCAACAGTTTCCTGCTGCTGAGTCTTTGCTGTGCCTCGACCCTGGACAGTGGCAAGAGGGACCCCATCACCTCTTTTCTGCTGTGTTTCCCAGCCTAGTCTCTGAATCTCCAAATGGCCCTAGTTACAGGAGGTCTGGCCAATAGAGAAGGCAAGTTCTGCGACCTTGAGACACATGGAGTTTGATCTGGAACTGCAAGCAGTACCCTTCGATGTGCCTAGGAGGAGAAAGTGCCCCTGCATCCGGACATAGCACCTGGACTAAGAACAACTGAAGATGTAAATAGTGCTATGTGGCTGACAGGGTACAGGTGCTCCAACAAGGTGACAGGCCTGAGCCTCTGAGGTGGGAGAGCTGAGTTCAGGACATTGGACCACGAGAGACCTCCTGGCCCCATGTAATATCAACTGGTGAGAGCTCCCCCAGAGATGTCCGTCTCAACACTAAGACCTAGCTCCACTCAAAAACCAGCAAGCTCCAATGCTGGACATCCCATGCCAAACAACTAGCAAAACAGGAACACAACACCACCCATTAGAAGAGATGTTGCCTAAAATTATAATTAGTTCACAGACACCCCAAAACACATCACGGGATACGGTTCTGCCCACCAGAAAGAAAAGATCCGACCTCATCCATCAGAACACAGGCACCAGTCCCCTCCACCAGGAAGCGTACACAACTCACTGAAACAACCTTACCAACTGGGAGAAGACACAAAAAACAATGGGAAACACAAACCTGCAGCCTGTGAAAAGGAGACCCCAAACACAGTAAGTTAAGCAAAATGACAAGACACAGAAATAAGCAGCAGATGAAGGAGCAAGGTAAAAACCCAACAGACCAAACAAATGAAGAGGAAATAGGCAGTCTACCTGAAAAAGAATTCAGAGTAATGATAGTAAAGACGATCCAAAATCTTGGAAATAGAATGGAGAAAATAGAAGAAAGTTTAACAAGGACCTAGAAGAATTAAAGAGCAAACAAACAATGATGAAATACACAATAAATAAAATTAAAAATTCTCTAGAAGGAATCAATAGCAGAATAACAGAGACAGAAGAACGGAAAAGTGACTTGGAAGATAAAATAGTGGAAATAACTACCACAGAGCAGAATAAAGCAAAAATAATTGAGGACGGTTTCAGAGACCTCTGGGACAACATTAAAAGCACCAAGATTCGAATTATAGGGGTCCCAGAAGAAGAGAAAAAGAAAGATACTGAGAAAATATTTGAAGTGATTATAGTTGAAAACTTCCCTAATATGGGAAAGGAAATAGTTAATCAAGTCCAGGAAGCACAGAGAGTCCCATAGAGGATAAATCCAAGGAGAAACATGCCAAGACACATATTAATCAAACTATCAAAAATTAAATACAAAGAAAAAATATTAAAAGCAGCAAAAAAAAACCCCAAATAACATACAAGGGAATCCACATAAGGTTAACAACTGATCTTTCATCAGAAACTCTGCAAGCCAGAAGGGAGTGGCAGGACATATTTAAAGTGATGAAAGGGAAAAACCTACAACTAAGATCACTCTACACAGCAAGGATCTCATTCAGATTCGAAGGAGAAGTTTAAAACCTTTACAGACAAACAAAACCAAAGAGAATTCAACACCACCAAGCCAGCTTTACAACAAATGCTAAAGGAACTTCTCTAGGCAGGAAACACAAGAGAGGAAAAGACCTCCATAATAAACCCAACGCAATTAAGAATATGGTGATAGGAACATACATATTGATAACTACCTTAAATGTAAATGGATTAAATGTTCCACCCGAAAGACATAGACTGGCTGAATGGATACAAAAATAAGACCCATATATATGCTGTATACAAGACAACCACTTAATATCTAGGGACACATACAGACTGAAAGTGATGGGATGGAAACAGATGTTCCATGCAAATGGAACTCAAAGGAAAGCTGAAGTAGCAATTCTCATATCAGACAAAATAGACGATAAAACAGGCTATTACAAGAGACAATGAAGGACACTCCATAATGATCAAGGGATCAAGGCAAGAAGAAGATATAACAATTGTAAATATTTGTGCACCTAACATAGGAGCACCTCAATACATAAGGCAAATGTTAACAGCCATAAAATGGGAAATCAACAGTAACACAATCATAGTAGGGGACTTTAACACCCCACTTTCACCAATGGAAATATTATCCACAATGAAAAAAAATAAGGAAACATAAGCTTTCAATGACCCATTAAACAAGGTGGACTTAATTGATATTTATAGGACATTCATCCTAAAACAACAGCATGCAGTTTCTTCTCAAGTGCCCATGGAACATTATCCAGGATAGGTCATATTTGGGGTCACAAATCAAGCCTTGGTAAATTTAAGAAAATTGAAATCATATCAAGTATCTTTCCCAACCACAATGCTATGAGACAACATATCAATTACAGGAAAAAAAACTGTAAAAAATGAAAACACATGGAGGATAAACAATATGCTACTTAATAACCAGGCGATCACTGAAGAAATCAAAGAAGAAATCAAAAAATACCTAGAAACAAATGACAATGAAAACACGACAGCCCAAAATCTATGGGATGTAGCAAAAGCAGTTCTATGGGAGAAGTTTAGAGCAATAAAATGCTACCTCAGGAAACAAGAAAAATCTCAAATAAACATCCTAATTTTACACCTAAAGCAATTAGAGAAAGAAGACCAAAAAACCCCCAAAGTTAGCAGAAGAAAAGAAATCATAAAGATCAGATAGGAAATAAATGAAAAAGCAATGAAGGAAATGATAGCAAAAATCAATAAAACTAAAACCTGGTTCTTTGAGAAGATAAACAAAACTGATAAACCATTAGGCAGACTCATCAAAAAAAAAAGGGAGAAGACTCAAATCAACAGAAATAGAAAGGAAAAAGTAGAAGTAACAACTGACACTGCAGAAATACAACAGATCATGAGAGAATACTACAAGCAACTATATGCCAATAAGTTGGACAACCTGGAAGAAATGGACAAATTATTTGACAAGCACAACCTTCTGAGACTGAATCAGGAAGAAATAAAAAATAAAACAGACCAATCACAAGCACTGAAATTGAAACTGTGACTAAATATCTTCCAACAAACAAAAGCCCAGGACTAGATGGCTTCATAGGTGAATTCTATTAAACATTTAGAGAAAAGCTAATACCTATACTTCTCAAACTCTTCCAAAATATTGTAGAGGAAGGAACTCTCCCAAACTCATTTACAAGGCCAACATCATCCTGATACCAAAACCAAGCAAAGATGTCCAAAAAATGAAAACTACAAGTCAATATTACTAATGAACATAGATGCAATAATTCTCAACAAAATACTAGCAAACAGAATCCAACAGCACATGAAAAGGATCATACGGCATGATCAAGTGTGGTTTATCCCAGGAATGCAAGCATTCTTCAATATACTAAATCATTCAATGTGATAAACCATATTAACAAATTAAAGATAAAATCCATATGATAATCCCAATAATGCAGAAAAAGCTTTCAACAAAATTCAACACCCATTTATGATAAAAGCCATTCAGAAAGTATGCATAGAGAGAACTTACCTCAACATAATAAAGGCCATATATGACAAACTCACAGCCCACATCATTCTCAAAGGTGAAAACCTGAAAACATTTCCACTAAGATCAGGAAAAAGACAAGGTTGCCCACTCGAACCACTATTATTCAACATAGTTGTGGAAGTTTTAGCCACAGAAATTAGACAATATATAAATAAAAGGAATCCAAATTGGAAAAGAAGAAATAAAACTGTCACTGTTTGCAGATGACTGATACTATGTATAGAGTATCCTAAAGATGTTACCAGAAAACTACTAGAGCTAATCAATAATTTCATAAAGCAGCAGGATACAAAATTAATACCCAGAAATCTCTTGCATTCCTCTACACCAATGATTAAAAATATGATAGAGAGGTTAAAGAAATACTCCCATTTACCATTGCAACATTAAGAATAAAATACCTAGGAATAAACCTACCTAAGGAGAAAAATGACCTGTATGCAGAAAACTTAAGACACAGATGAAGGAAATTAAAGATGATCCAAACAGATGGAGACATACATACATACATACATACATACAAAAAATTTCACAATTTGTATGGAAACACAAAAGACCCCAAATAGCCAAAGCAATCTTGAGAAAGAAAAACGGAGCTGGAGGAATCAGGCTCCCTGACTTCGGACTATACTACAAAGCTACAGTAATCAAGACAGTGTGGTACTGGCACAAAAACAGAAATATAGATCAATGGAACTGGATAGAAAGCCCAGAGATAAACACATGCACATATGGTCACCTTATCATTGATGAAGGAGGCAAGAATATACAGTGGAGAAAAGACAGCCTCTTCAATAAGTGGTGCTGGGAAAACTGGACAGGTACATGTAAAAGTATGAAATTAGAACACTCCCTAACACCATACACAAAAATAAACTCAAAATGGATTAAAAACCTAAATGTAAGGCTAGACACTATAAAACTCTGAGAGGAAAACATAGGCAGAACACTTTATGCCATAAATCACAGCAAGATCCTTTATGACCCACCTCCTAGAGAAAAGGAAATAAAAACAAAAATAAATGGCACCTAATGAAACTTAAAATCTTTTGCACAACAATGGAAATCATAAACAAGATGAAAAGACAACCCTCAGAATGGGAGAAAATATTTGCAAATGAAGCAACTGACTAAGTAGTAATCTCCAAAATACGCAGCAGTTCATGCAGCTCAATATCAAGAAAACAAACAACCCAATTCAAAACTAGGGGGAAGACCTAAATAGATATTTCCAAAGAAGATATACAGGTTGCCAACAAACATATGAAAGGATGCTCAACATCACTGGTCATTAGAGAAGTGTAAATGAAAGCCACAATGAGGTTTCACGTCACACCAGTCAGAATGGCCATCATCAAAAAATCTACAAAGGATAACTGCTCGAGTGGATGTGGAGAAAAAGCAACCATATTTCACTGTTGGTGGGAATGTAAATTGATACAGCCACTATAGAGAACAGTATGGAATTTCCTTAAAAAACTAAAAATAGAACTACAATATGACCCAGCATTCCCACTACTGGGCATATACTCTGAGAAAACCATAATTCAAAAACAGACATGCACCACAATGTTCATTGCAGCACTATTTACAGTAGCCAGGACATGGAACTAACCGAAGTGTCCCTCAACAGATGAATGGATAAAGAGATGTGGCACATATATACAATGGAATATTACTCAGCCATAAAAAGAAATGAAATTGAGTTATTTGTAGTGAGGTGGATGGACCTAGCCTGTCATATAGAGTGAAGTAAGTCATAAAGAGAAAAACAAGTACCGTATGTTAACACATATATTTGGAATATAAACAAAACAAAACAGAAAAAGGCTGTGAAGAACCTAGGGCCAGGACAGGAATAAAGACACAGACGTAGAGAATGGACTTGAGGACACAGGGAGGGGGAAGGGTAAGCTGGGGCGAAGTGAAATGGTAGCATTGACATATATACACTACCAAATGTAAAATTGCTAGTGGGAAGCAGCTGCATAGCACAGGGAGATCAACTCACTGCTTTGTGACCATCTAGAGGGGTGGGATAGGGGAGGTGGGAGGGAGGCACAAGAGGTAAGGTATATGGGGATATATGTACACGTATAGCTGATTAACTTTGTTATATAGAAGAAATTAACACAACATTGTAAAGCAATTATACTCCAATAAAGATGTTTATATGGAACCACAAAAGACCCAGAATTGACAAAGCAATCCTGAGGAAAATGATTAAAGCTGGAAGTACAGCCCTTCCACACTTCAGACTATAGTGCAAAGTTCCAGTAAACAAAACAGTGTGGTATTGGTACAACAACAGACATATAAATCAATGGAACAGAATATAGAGCCCAGAAATAAACCTATGCATCTACTGTCAATTAATCCATGACAAAGAAGGGAAAAATATACAATAGAGAAAAGACAGTCTCTTCATCAAGTGTTGTTGGGAAAACTGAATAGCTATATGCAATTCAATGAAATTAGAGCACTCTCTCACACCATATACAAAAATAATCTCAAAATGGTTTAAAGACCTAAATGTAAGACAGGACACTACAAACTCCTAGAAGAGAACACAGGCAAAAGAGTCTTTGACATAAATCATAGTAATATTTTCCTTGTTCAGTCTCCCGAGGGAAAAACATATAAAAGCAAAAATAAACGAATTGGACCTAATCAAACTTAAAAGCTTTTGTGAAGCAAAGGAAACCATAAGCAAAATGAAAAGACAACCTATGGAATAGGAGAAAATATTTTCAAATGATGCAACTGACAAGAGGTTAATATGCAGAATATACCCACAGTTCATACAGCTTAATATCTGAAAAATAAATAACCCAATCAAAAAATAGACAGAAGACTAAATAGACATTTTTTCCAAAGAAGACATACAGATGACCAATAGGCACATGAAAACATGCTCAACATCACTAATTATTAGAAAGATGCGAATCAGAATCTCATTGAGGTATCATCTCACATCAGGCTATTATCAAAAAATCTACAAATAATAATTGCTGGAAAGAGTTAGTACACTGTTTGTAGGAATGTAAGTTGGTTCATCCACTATGGAAAACAGAATAAATATTCCTTGAAAAACTGAAAATAGAACTACCATAAGATATAGAAATCCCTCTCCTGGTCACATATCAAGAAAAAAAAAAAACCCTCTAATTCAAGAAGATACATGCAGCCCAATGTTCATAGCAGTACTATTTCCAATAGTGAAGACATGGAAACAACCCATGTGTCCATCAACAGACAACAGGCTTAAAATATATGGGATATATATATATATATAAACACAATAGAATATTATAAGCCATAAAAAGAATGATATAATGCCATTTTCAGCAACATGGATGGACCTAGAGAATATTATGCTTAGTGAAGTAAGTCAGACAGCAAAAAGACATATACTATATGATATCACTTATATGAGGAATCTAAAAAAGAATACAAATGAATCTATATAGAAAACAGAAATGGACTCACATACATAGAAAAGAAACTTATGTTTACGAAAGTGTAGAGGGAAGGGGAAGAAACAAATTAGGAGGGTGGGATTAATGGATACAAAACTACTATATATATAATAGATAAGCAACAAGTATTTACTGTATAGCACAGGGAATTACATTCAATAATTTGTAATAACCTATAATGGAATATAATCTGCAAAAAAACCCACACCTAAATCACTATGCTGTACACCTGAAATTAACACAATATTGTAAATGAACTATACTTCAATTTAAAAAATAATATGCTTTTAAATTCATGATATAATTTTAAATATCCCATATTGATGTGTGCCTTGCTTCATTCTTCTCTTTTTGTTAAATATAAATTGGACTTCATACTTTCTGTTTTGATTTTCAACTTGATGACTACAGAATATTTGAAACTTTCTGGAATATTTGTAGCCTTCAGTAACCAGTAAGAAATTTTATTTTAGGAATCAGTTCTCACTATTCTCATTAAATCGGTATTTTTTCAACTCTATTGAGGGATACATGACAAATAAAATTACATATATTCAAACTGTACAACTGATGATTTGATATGTGTACACACTGTGACAGATACCAACAATTGATTTAATTAACACACCCAACACTTCACATTTCTTTTTGATGAGAACAAAATTTCTACTCTCTTAGAAAATTTCAATAATATAATATTAATAACTATAATGACCTTGTTATACCATGTTTATATATATATATATATATATATTTATCCATTTATCCATTTAGATAATAGCCACCCTAATGAGTTTGAGGTGTGAGGTGGTATCTCATTGGGGTTTTGATATGCATTTCTGTGATGATTAATGATGTTGAGCATCTTTTCATATACTGTTGATAATTTGTCTTGTTTGGAAAAATGTCTTAGGTCACTTGCCCATTTTTAAATTACTTGCTTTTTTCTATTCAGTTGTAGGAATTCCTAGTATATTTTCAATATTAACTCTTTATTTGATATGTGGTTTGAAAATATTTTCTCCCATTCAGTAGATTGTCTTTTTATTTTGTTGATGGTTTCCTTTGCTGTGTAGAAGAGTTTTCATTTGATGTAGTCCCACTTATTTCTCTTTCGTTTTTTTTTTTTTTTTTTTTTTTGGCTTGTGCTTTAGGTATCAGATCCAAAAACTCATTGCCAGGACCAATGTCAAAGGGATTACCACCTAGCTTTTCTTCTAGGAGTTTTACAGTTTCAGATCTTATTTTCAGTAATCCATTTTATATAGTATAAAGGTCCATTTTCATTCTTTTGAATGTGAATACTCAGTTTTCCCAACATTATTTATTGAAGAGACTAACATTTCCTCATTGTATATTCTTCACTCCTTTGTTGAAAGTTAAGTGACCATATATGCTGGGGTTTATTCCTGAGCTCTATATTCTGTTCCATTTATCTATGTGTCTGTTTTTATTCCAATACAATATTGATTTGATTATTATAGCTTTGTAATAGAGCTTGAAATCAGGAAATGTAATGCCTCCAGCTGTTCTTAATTTTTCTTTCTGATAGTTGCTGTTATTGTATAGAAACACAACTGAGTTTTCTATATTAATTCCATATCCTGCAAATTTACTGAAGTCATTTATTTTAAACTTTTTTTTGGAATCTTTTTTTGGTGAATTTTTCTATCAATACTACAATGTCATCTATGCACAGATAATTTTACTTCTTCCTTTCTAATTTGAATACTTTTATTTATTTATTTTTTGGCTCATTGCTCTGGCTAGGACTTCAGTACTATATTGAAAAATAGTGGTGAGAGATTGAATCAAGATGGCGGAGTAAGAGGATGTGCACTCACTCCCTCTTGTGAGAGCACCAGAATCACAACTAACTGCTGAGCAGTCATCAACAGGAGGACACTGGAACTCACCATAAAGGATACCCCACATCCTAAGACAAAGGGGAGGCCACAGTGAGATGGTAGAAGGGGCGCAATCACAATAAAATCAAATCTCATAACTGCTGGGTGGGTGACTCACCAACTGGAGAACACTTATACCACAGAAGTTACCCACTGCAGTGAAGGTGCTTAGCCCCATGTCAGGCTTCCCCGCTTGGGGGTCTGGCAATGGGAGGAGGAAATCCTAGACAGTCAGATTTTGAAGGCTGGCGGGATTTGACTGCAGGACTTTGACCAGACTCAGGGAAACAGAGACTTCACTCTTGGAGGACAAACACAGGGTGGTGTGTGCATTGGGACCAGAGGAAGGAACAGCGACCCCATAGGAGATTGAACCGGACCAGCCTGCTAGTTTTTGGAGGTCTCCTGAAGAGGCAGGGGGTGGCTGTGTCTCACTGTGGGGACAGGGACACTGGCAGCAGAATTTCTGGAAGTACTCCTTGGTGTGAACCCTCCTGGAGTCCACCATTAGCCCCACCAAAGAGCCTGGGTAGGCTCCATTGTTGGGTCGCCTCAGGCCAAACAACCAACAGGGAGGGAACCCAGACCCACCCATCAGCAGACAAGCAGATTAAGGTTTTACTGAGCTCTGCCCAGCAGAGCAACAGTCAGTTCTACCTACCACCAGTCCCTCCCATCAGGAAACTTGCACAAGGCTCTTAGATAGCCTCATCCACCAGAGGGCAGACAGCAGAAGCAAGAACTACAATCCTTAAGCCCGTGGAACAAAAACCACATTCACAGAAAGATAGACAAGAAAAAAAGGCAGAGAGCTATGTACCAGATGAAGGAAAAAAATAAAACCCCAGAAAAACAACTAAATGAAGTGGAGATAGGCAACCTTCTAGAAAAAGAATTCAGAACAATGATAGTGAAGATGATCCAGGACCTCAGAAAAAGAATAGAGGCAAAGGTTGAGAAGATGCAAGAAATGTCTAACAAACACCTAGAAGAATTAAAGAACAAGCAAACAGATGAACAATACAATAAGTGAAATGAAAAATACACTAGAAGGAATCAGTAGGAGAATAACTGAGACAGAAGAATGGATAAGTCACCTGGAAGACAGAATGGTGGAATTCACTGCTGTGGAAGAGAATAAAGAAAAAAGAATGAAAAGAAATGAAGACCACCTAAGAGACCTCTGGGACAACATTAAATGCAACAACATTTGCATTATAGGGGTCCAGAAGGAGAAGAGAGAGAGAAAGGACCCGAGAAAATATTTGAATAGATTACAGTCAAAAACTCCCCTAACTCAGGAAAGGAAATAGCCATTCAAGTCCAAGAAGCACAGAGAGTCCCATACAGGATAAACTCAAGAAGAAACACACCGAGACACAGAGTAATCAAATTGGCAAAAATTAAAGACAAAGAAATATTATTAAAAGCAGCAAGGGAAAAATGACAAATGCCATAAAGGGGAATTCTCATAGGGCTAACAACTGGTTTCTCAGCAGAAACTCTACAAACCAGGAGGGAGACACATGACATATTTAAAGTGATGAAAAGGAAGAAACTACAACCAAGATTACTCTACCCAGCAAGGATCTCATTCAGATTTGATGGAGAAATCAAAAGCTTTACAGACAAACAAAAGCTAACAGAATTCAGCATCACCAAACCAACTCTAAAATGAATGCTAAAGGCACTTCTCTAAGTGGGAAGCAGAAGAGAAGAAAAGAACCGACATAAACAACTGAAAATAAATAAGAACATGGTAATAGGTATGTACATATCGATAATTACCTTAAACATGAATGGATTAACAGCTCCAACCAAAAGACATAGGCTTGCTGAATGGATACAAAAACAAGACCCATATATATGCTGTCTAAAAGCAACCCACTTCAGACCTAGGGACACATGGAGACTGAAAGTGTGGGGATGGAAAAAGATATTCCATGCAAATGGAAATCAAAAGAAAGCTGGAGTAGTAATACTCATATCAGATAAGTGGACTTGAAAATAAAGAATGTTACAAGAGACAAGGAAGGACACTACACAATGATCAAGGGATCAATCCAACAAGAAGAAATAACAGTTATAAACATATATCCACCCACCATAGGAGCACCTCAATACATAAGGCAAATGTTAACAGGTATAGAAGAGGAAATTGACAGTGACACAATAATCATGGGGGACTTTAACACCTCACTTACACCAATGGACAGATCATCCAAACAGAAAATTAATAAGGAAACACAAGCTTTAAATGACACAATAGGCCAGAGATTTAATTGATATTTATAGGACAATCCATCCAAAAACAGCAGATTACACTTTCTTCTCAAATGTGCATGGAATATTCTCCAGGATAGATCACATCTTGGGCAACAAATCAAGCCTCAGTAAATTTAAGAAAATGGAAATCATATCAAGCATCTTTTCTGACCACAATGCTGTGAAGTTAGAAACCACTTACAGGGAAAAACAAGTAAAAACCAGAAACACATGGAGGCTAAAGAATACATTACTAAATAACCAAGAGATCATGGGGGAAATCAAAGAAGAAACCAAAACATACCTAGAGACAAATGACAAGGAAAACAAGACAATCCACAACTTATTGGGTGCAGCAAAAGCAGTTCTCAGAGGGAAGTTTATAGTAATACAACCCTACTTCAAGAAACAACAAACAACTCAAATAAACAATCTAACCTTACACTGAAAGGAACTAGAGAAAGAAGAAAAAACAAAACCCAAAGTTAGTAGAAGGAAAGAAATCATAAAATCAGAACAGAAATTAATGAAATAGAAACAAAGAAAACAATAGCAAAGATCAATAAAACTAAAAGCTGGTATTTTGAGAAGAAAAACAAAATTAATAAATCATTAGCCAGACTCATCAAGAAAAAGAGGGAGAGGACTCAAAACCATAAGATTAGAAAGGAAAAAGGAGAAGTTACAGCAGACACTGTAGGAATACAAAGCATCCTCAGAGACTACTACAAGAAACTGAATGCCAATAAAATGGACAACCTGGAAGAAATGGACACATTCTTAGAAAGGAATAAGCTTCCAAGACTGAACCAGGGAGGAACAGAAAATATGAACACAGCAATCACAAGTAATGAAATTGAAACTGTGATTAAATATTTTCCAACAAACAAAAGTCCAGGACCAGATGGCTTCACAGGTGAATTCTACGAAACATTTAGAGAAGAGCTAACACACATCCTTCTCAAAGTATCCCAAAAAATTTCAGAGGAAGGAACACTCCCAAACTCATTCTATGAGGCCAACATCACCATGATACCAAAACCAGACAAAGATACAACAAAAAAAGAAAATTATAGACCAATATCACTGATGAATATAGATGCAAAAATCTTCAACAAATGCTAGCAAACAGAATCCAACAACACATTAAAAGGATCATACACCATGATCAAGAGGGATTTATCCAAGGAGTGCAAGGATTCTTCAATATATGCAAATCAATCAATGTGATACACCATATTAACAAATTGAAGAAGAAAAACCATATGATCATCTCAATAGATGCAGAAAAACTTTTGACAAAATTGAACACCCATTTATGATAAAAAACTCTCCAGAAAGAAGGCATAGGGGGAACCTACCTCAAAATAATAAAGGCCAAACACGACAAACACACAGCAAACACCATTCTCAATGGTGAAAAACTGAAAACATTTCCTCTAAGATCAGGAACAAGACAAGGATGTCCACTCTCACCACTATTATACAACATAGTTCTGGAAGTCCTAGCCATGGCAATCAGAGAAGAAAAATAATTAGAAGGAATAAAAATTGGAAAAGAAGAAGTAGAATTGTCACTTTTTGCAGGCTACATGATACTATACATAAAGAATCCTAAAGATGCCACCATAAAGTTACTAGAGCTAATCAATGAATTTGGTAATGTTGCAGGATACATAATTAAGGCACAGAAATCACTTGCATTCCTATACACTAATGATGAAAAATCTGAAAGGAAAATAAGGAAACACTCCCATTTACCACTGAAACAAAAAGAATAAAATACCTAGGAATAAACCTACCTAGGGAGACAAAAGACTTGTATGCAGAAAAATATAAGACACGGATGAAAGAAATTAAAGATGATACAAACAGAGGGAGAGATAGATCATGTTCTTGGATTTGAAGAATCAACATTGTGCAAATGACTATACTACCCAAAGCAATCTACAGATTCAATGCAATCCTTATCAAATTACCAATGGCATTTTTTACAGAACTAGAACAAAAACTCTTAAAATGTGTATGGAGGCACGAAAGACCCCAAATAGCCAAAGTGGTCTTGATGGAAAAAAACAGACCTGGAGGAATCAGACTCCCTGACTTCATACTATACTACAAACCTACAGTAATCAAGACAGTATGGTACTGGCACAAAAGCAGAAATATAGATCAATGGAACAGGATAGAAAGCTCAGAGATAAACCCATGCACCTATGGTCAACTAATCTATGACAAAAGAGGTAAGGATATAAAATGGAGACAAGACAGTGTCTTCAATAAGTGGTGCTGGGAAAACTGGACAGCTACATATAAAAGAATGAAATTAGAATACTCCCTAACAGGGACTCCTGGGAAGATGGTGGAAGAGTAAGATGAGGAGATCACCTTTCTCCCCACAGATACACCAGAAATTCATCTACACGTGGAACAACTACTACAGAACACCTACTGAACGCTGGCAGAAGACCTCAGACCTCTCAAAAGGCAAGTAACTCCCCACGTACCTGGGTAGGGCAAAAGAAAAAAGAATAAACAGAGACAAAAGCATAGGGACGGGACATGACCTGTGGGAGGGAGCTGTGAAGGAGGAAAGGTTTCCACACACTAGGAAGCCCCTTCGCGGGCAGAGACTGCGGGTGACAGAGGGGGGAAGATTCAGGGCCGCGGAGGAGAGCACAGCAACAGGGGTGAGGAGGGCAAAGTGGAGAGATTCCCGCACAGAGGATCGGTGCCAATCGGCACTCACCAGCCTGAGAGGCTTGTCTGCTCACCCGCCGGGGAGGGCAGGGCTGGGAGCTGAGGCTCAGGCTTCCTTCAGAGCGCAGGGAGAGGACTGGGGTTGGCGACGTGAACACAGCCTGCAGGGGGTTAGTGCACTACAGCTAGCCAAGAGGGAGTCTGGGGAAAAGTCTGGACATGCCAAAGAGGCAAGAGACTTTTTCTTCCCTCTTTGTTTCCTGGTGCATGAGGAGAGGGGATTAAGAGCACTGCTTTAAGGAGCTCCAGAGACTGGTGTGAGTCGTGGCTAACAGCGTGGACCACAGAGATGTCATGAGACGCTATGGCTGCTGCTGCCACCACCAAGAAGCCTCTGTGTGAGCCAGGTCACTATACACACCTCCCTTCCAGGGAGCCTGTGCAGCCCGGCACTGCCAGGGTCCCGGGATCAAGGGACACCTTCCTGGGAGAACGCACGGTGGGCCTCAGGCTGGTGAAACGTCACGCCGGCCTCTGCCGCCACAGTCTTGACCAGTATCCGCACCCATCCCTCCCCCAGGGCTGAATGAGCCAGAGACCCCGAGTCAGTTGCTCCTTTAACCCCGTCCTGTGTGAGCGAAGAACCGACACCCTCTGGCGACCTACACTCAGAGGCAGGGCCAAATCCAAAGCTGAGCCACGGGAGCTGTGCAAACAAAGAAGAGAAAGGGAAATCTCTCCTAGCAGCCTCAGGAGCAGCTGATTAATTCTCCACAATCAAGTTGATGTACCCTGCATCTGTGGAATACCTGAATAGACAACGAATCATCCCAAATTGAGGAGGTGGACTTTGAGAGCAAGATTTATTAGTTTTTCCCCTTCTTCTCTTTATGTGAGTGTGTATGTGTATGCTTCTGTGTGAGAGTTTGTCTGTATAGCTTTGCTTTCACCATTTGTCCTAGGGTTCTATCCATCCATTATTTTGTATTGTTTTGTTTTGTTTTATTACTTTATAAAATTTTTTTTCTTAATAATTATTTTTATTTTAATAACTTTATTTTATTTTATCTTTATTTTGTTTTATATTACTTTCTTTCTTTCTTTCTTTCTTTCTTTCTACTTTTTCTCCCTTTTATTCTGAGCCATGTGGATAAAAGGCTCTTGTTGCTGCAGCCAGGAGTCAGTGCTGTGCCTCTGAGGTGGGAGAGCCAACTTCAGGACACTGGTTCACAAGAGACGTCCCACCTCCACATAATATCAAATGGGGAAAATCTCCCAGAGATCTCCACCTCAACACCAACACCCAGCTTCACTCAATGACAAACAAGCTACAGTGCTGGACACCCTGTGCCAAACAACTAACAAGACAGGAACACAACCTCACCCATTAGCAGAGAGGCTGCCTAGGAGCATAATAAGTCTACAGAGACCCCAAAACAAACCACCAGACGTTGACCTGCCCACCAGAAAGACAAGATCAGGCCTAAGCCACCAAAACACAGGCACTTGTCCTCTCCAGCAGGAAGCCTACACAACCCACTGAACAAACTTTAACCACTGGGGACAGACACCAAAAACAACAGGAACTATGAACCTGCAGCCTATAAAAAGGAGACCCAAAACACAGTAAGATAAGCAAAATGAGAAGACAGAAAAACACATAGCAGATGAAGGAGAAAGATAAAAACCCACCAGACCTAACAAATGAAGAGGAAATAGGCAGTCTATTTGAAAAAGAATTCAGAATAATGATAGTAAAGATGATCCAAAATATTGGAAGTAGAATAGAGAAAATGCAAGAAACATTTAACAAGGACCTAGAAAAACTAAAGATAAAACAAGCAACAATGAACAACACAGTAAATGAAATTAAAAATACTCTAGATGGGATCAATAGCAGAATAACTGAGGCAGAAGAATGGATAAGTGACCCGGATGATAAAATAGTGGAAATAACTACTGCAGAACAGAATAAAGAAAAAAAAAATGAAAAGAACTGAGGACAGACTCAGAGACCTCTGGGAAAACACTAAACACACCAACATTCGAATTATAGGGGTTCCAGAAGAAGAAGAGAAAAATAAAGGGACTGAGAAAATATTTGAAGAGATTATAGTTGAAAACTTCCCTAATATGGGAAAGGAAATAGTTAATCAAGTCCAGGAGACACAGAGAGTCCCGTACTGAATAAATCCAAGGAGAAACACGCCAAAACACATATTAATCAAACTGTCAAAAATTAAACACAAATAAAACACATTAAAAAGAGCAAGGGAAAAACAACAAATAACACACAAGGGAATCCCCATAGGTTAACAGCTGATCTTTCAGCAGAAACTCTGCAAGCCAGAAGGGACTGGCAGGACATATTTAAACTGATGAAGGAGAAAAATCTACAACCAAGATGGCTCTAACCAGCAAGGACCTCATTCAGATTTGATGCAGAAATTGAAAACTTTATATACAAGCAAAAGTTGAGAGAGTTCAGCACCAACAAATCAGCTTTACAACAAATGCTAAAGGATCTTCTCTAGGCAAGAAACACAAGAGAAGGAAAAGACGTACAATAACAAATGCAAAACAATTAAGAAAATGGGAATAGGAACATACATACCAATAATTACCTTATATGTAAATGGATTAAATGCTCCCACCAAAAGACACAGACTGGCTGAATGGATACAAAACAAGACCCATATATATGCAGTCTACAAGAGACCCACTTCAAACCTAGAGATATATACAGACTGAAAGTGAGGGGATGGAAAAAGATATTCCATGCAAATGGAAACCAAAAGAAAGCTGGAGTAGCAAGTCTCATATCAGAAGAAATAGACTTTAAAACAAAGGCTATTAGAAGAGACAAAAAGAACACTACATAATGATCAAGGGATTAATCTTAGAAGAAGATATAACAATTGTAAATATTTATGCACCCAACATAGGAGCACCTCAATACATCAGGCTAATACTAACAGCCATAAAAGGGGAAATCGACAGTAACATATTTATAGTAGGGGACTTTAACACCCAACTTTCACCGATAGACAGATCATCCAAAATGAAAATAAATAAGGAAACACAAACTTTAAATGACACATTAAACAAGGTGAACTTAATTGATATTTATAGGACATTCCATCCAAAAACAACAGAATACACATTTTTCTCAAGTGCTCATGGAACATTCTCCAGGATAGATCATATCTTGGGTCACAAATCAAGGCTTGGTAAATTTAAGAAAATTGAAATTGTATCAAGTATCTTTTCTGACCACAGTGCTATGAGATTAGATATCAATTACAGGAAAAGATCTGTAAAAAAATACAAACACATGGATGCTAAACAATACACTGTGTAATAATGAAGGGATCACTGAAGAAACCAAAGAGAAAATTAAAAAATACCTAGAAACAAATGACAATGGAGACATGACAACACAAAACCTATGGGATGCAGCAAAAGCAGTTCTAAGAGGGAAGTTTATAGCAATACAATCCTGCCTTAAGAAACAGGAAATCTCTCGAATAAACAACCTAACCTTGCACCTAAAGCAATTAGAGAAAAAAGAACAAAAAAAAAACCCAACGTTAGCAGAAGGAAAGACATCATAAAGATCAGATCAGAAATAAATGAAAAAGAAAGGAAGGTAATGATAACAAAGATGAATAAACCTAAAATCTGGTTCTTTGAGAAGATAAACAAAATTGATAAACCATTAGCAAGACTCACCAAGAAAAAAAGGGAGAAGACTCAAATCAATAGAATTAGAAATGAAAAAGGAGAAGTAACAACTGACACTGCAGAAATACAAAAGATCATGAGAGATTACTACAAGCAACTCTATGCCAATAAAATGGACAACCTGGAAGAAATGGACAAATTTTTAGAAAGGCAAAACTTGCCAAGGCTGAAACAGGAGTAAATAGAAAATATGGACAGACAAATCACAAGCACTGAAATTGAAACTGATTAAAAATCTTCCAAAAAACAAAAGCCCAGGACCAGATGGCTTCACAGGCGAATTCTACCAAACAATTAGAGAAGTGCTAACACCTATCCCTCTCAAACTCTTCCAAAATATAGCAGAGGAAGGAACACTCCCAAACTCATTCTACGATGTCTCCATCACCGTGATACCAAAACCAGACAAGGATGTCACAAAAAAAGAAAACTACAGGCCAATATCACTGATGAACATAGATGCAAAAATCCTCAACAAAATACTAGCAAACAGTATCCAACAGCACATTAAAAGGATCATACACCATAATCAAGCAGGGTTTATTCCAGGAATGCAAGAATTCTTTAATATATGCAAATCAATCAACGTGATACGCCATATTAGCAAACTGAAGGAGAAAAACCATATGATCATCTCAATAGATGCAGAGAAAGCTTTCACGAAATGCAACACCCATTAATGTAAAAACCCTCAAGAAAGTAGGCATAGAGGGAACTTAACTCAACATAATAAAGGCTATATATGACAAACCCACATTCAACATCGTCCTCAATGGTGAAAAACAGAAAGCATTCCCACTAAGATCAGGAACAAGACAAGGTTGCCCACTCTCACCACTGCTATTCAACATAGTTATGGACGTTTTAGCCACAGTAATCAGAGAAGAAAAGGAAATAAAAGGAATCCAAATCTGAAAATAAGTAGTAAAACTGTCACTGTTTTCAGATGACATGATACTATACATAGAGAATCCTAAGGATGCTAAGAGAAAACTACTAGAGCTAATCAATGAATTTGGTAAAGCAGCAGGAAACAAAATTAATGCACAGAAATCTCTGGCATTCCTACACACTAATGATGAAAAATCTGAAAGTGAAATCAAGAAAACACTCGCATTTACCCCTGAAACTAAAAGAATAATATATCTAGGAATAAACCTATCTAAGGAGACAAAAGACCTGTATGCAGAAAATTATAAGACACTGATGAAAGTAATTAAAGATGATACAAATAGATGAAGAGGTATACCATGTTCGTGGATTGGAATAATCAACATTGTGAAAATGACTCTACTACCCAAAGCAATCTACAGATTCAGTGCAATCTCTATCAAACTACCACTGGCATTTTTCACAGAACTAGAACAAAAAAATTTCACAATGTGTATGGAAACACAAAAGACCTCTAATAGAAAAAGCAATCTTAAGAACAAAAAACGGAGCTGGAGGAATCAGGCTCCCTGACTTCAGACTATACAACAAAGCTACAGTAATCAAGACAGTATGGTACTGGCACAAAAACAGAAATATAGATCAATGGAACAGGATAGAAAGCCCAGAGATAAACCCATGCACATATGGTCACCTTATCTTTGATAAAGGAGGCAAGAATATACAGTGGGGAAAAGACAGCCTCTTTAATAATTGGTGCTTGGAAAACAAGACAGGTATATGTAAAAGTATGAAATTAGAACACTCCCTAACACCATACACAAAAATAAGCTCAAAATGGATTAAAGACCTAAATGTAAGGCCAGAAACTATCAAACTCTTAGAGGAAAACATAGGCAGAACACTCTATGCCATAAATCACAGCAAGATCCTTTTTGACCCACTTCCTAGAGAAATGGAAATAAAACCTAAAATAAACAAATGGGACCTAATGAAACTTTAAAGTTTTTGCATAGCAAAGGAAACCATAAACAAGACCAAAAGACAACTCTTAGATGGGAGAAAATATTTTCCAATGAAGCAACTGACAAAGGATGAATCTCTAAAATTTACAGCAGTTCATGCGGCTCAATAACAAAAAAACAAACAACAAAATCCAAAAATGTGCAGAAGACCTAAATAGACATTTCTCCAAAGAAGATATACAGATTGTCAACAAACACATGAAAGCATGCTCAACATCATTAATCATTAGAGAAATGCAAATCAAAACTACAATGAGATATCAACGCACACCACTCAGAATGGCCATAATCAAAAATTCTAGAAACAATAAATGCTGGAAAGGGTGTGGAGAAAAGGTAACACTCTTGCACTGCTGCTGGGAATGTGAATTGGTACAGCCACTATGGAGAACAGTATGGAGGTTCCTTAAAAAAGAACAAATAGAACTACCATATGACCCAGCAATCCCACTACTGGGCATATACCCTGAGAAAATCATAATTCAAAAAGAGTCATGTACCAAAATGTTCACTGCAGCTCTATTTTCAATAGCCAGGAGATGGAAACAACCTAAGTGTCCATCATTGGATGATTGGATAAAGAAGACGTGGCACACATATACAATGGAATATTACTCAGCCATAAAAAGAAACGAAATTGAGTTATTTGTAGTGAGGTGGATGGACCTAGAGTTTGTCATACAGAGTGAAGTAAGTCAGAAAGAGAAAGACAAATACCATATGCTAACACATATATATGGAATCTAAGAAAAAAAGAAAACGTCATGAAGAACCTAGGAGTAAGATGGTAATAAAGACACAGACCTACTAGAGAATGGACTTGAGGATATGGGGAGGGGGAAGTGTAAGCTGTGACAAGGTGAGAGAGTGGCATGGACATATATACACTACCAAACGTAAAATAGATAGCTAGTGAGAAGCAGCCGCATAGAAGAGGGAGATCAGCTCGGTGCTTTGTGACCACCTGGTTTTGAGGGATAGGGAGGGTGGGAGAGAGGGAGTCGCAAGAGGGAGGAGATATGGGAACATATTTATATGTATAACTGATTCACTTTGTTATAAAGCAGAAACTAAGACACCATTGTAAAGCAATTATACTCCAATAAAGAAGTAAGTAAATAAATAAATAATTAAAAAAAGAATACTCCCAGCACCATACACAAAAATAAATTCAAAATGGATTCGAGACCTAATTGTAAGATCAGACACTATAAGAGTCTTAGAGGACATCTTAGGAAGAACACTCTTTGACATAAATTTCAGCAAGATCTTTTTTGATCCACTTCCTAGACTAATGGAAATGAAAACATAAATGAACAAATGGGATGTAATGAAACTTAAAAGCTTTTGCATAGCAAAGGAAAGTACAAGCAAGACGAAAAGACAGCCCTCAGAATGGGAGAAATATTTGCAAATGAATCAATGGACAAAGGATTAATCTCTAAAATATATAAACAGCTCATGCAGCTCAATATTAAAAAACGAACAACCCAATCCAAAAATGGGCAGAATACCTAAATAAATTTTTCTCCAAAGAATACACATAGATGGCCAAGAGACACATGAAAAACTGCTCAAAATCACTAATTATTATAGTAATGCAAATCAAAACTACACTGTGGTATCACCTCACACAGGTTAAAATGGGCATCATCAGAAAATCTACAAACATTAAATTCTGGAGAGGGTGTGGAGAAAAGGGAACCCCCTTGCACTGTTGATGGGAATGTAAATTGATACTGCCACTATGGAGAACTGTATGGAGGTTACTTAAAAAAACTAAAAGTAGAAATACTATATGACCCAGCAATCCCACTACTGGGCATATACCCAGAGAAAACCATAATTCAAAAAGACACACATACTCCAATGTTCATTGCAGAACTATTTACAATAGCCAGGACATGGAAGCAACCTAAATGCACATTGACAGATGAATGGATAAAGATGATATGGTACATGTATACAATGGAATATTACTCAGCCAGAAAAAGGAACAAAATTGGTTCATTTGTAGAGATGTGGATGGATCTAGAGACTGTCATACAGAGTGAAGTAAGTCAGAAAGAGAAAAACAAATATTGTATATTAACACATATATGTGGAACCTAGAAAAATGGTACAGATGAACCAGTTTGCAGGGCAGAAATTGAGACACAGATGTAGAGAACAACTGTATGGAAATCGAGGGTGGAAGTGGGGGTGGGTGGGTGGTGGTTGTGGTGTGATGAATTGGGAGATTGGGATTGACATATATACACTAATATGTATAAAATGGATAACTAATAAGAATCTGCTGTATAAAAAAATGAAATAAAATTCAAAACTAAATAAATAAATACATAAATATAAAAATAAAAAAAGAAAAATAGTGGTGAGAGAAGACATCCCCATCTTAAATGAAAAGCTTTCAGCTTTTCAACATTAGATATGATGTTAGAGGTGGGCTTGTCATACATGGCCTTTTTTATAGTGCAGTATGTTCCTTCTATACTCAGGTTCTTGAGATTTTCTTATCATGAAATAATGTGAATTATGTCAAATGCTTTTTCTGCCTCTATTGAGATGATCATATGATTTTTATTCTTTTCGAAATGTGGTGCCATCACATTGGTCACTTCACCGATATCAAACCATCCTTGCATCTCTGGGCAAATCCCTCTTGATCTTGATATGATCTTCATTCAATCCTTTTAATGTACTGTTTAATTTGGTTTGTTAATATTTTGTAGAGGATTTTTGCATCTATGTTCAACAATCAGTCTGAAATTTACTTTTTTTGTAGTGTTGTTGTCTGGCTTTGGTATCAGTGTAATTTTGGCCTTGAAAATAAATTTGGAAGTGTTCTCTCTGCTTCTATTCATTGGAATAATTTTAAAAGTTTTGGTAATTATTCTTGTTTAAAGGTTTGGTAGAAATTATCCATGAAGCCATATGGTCCTGGACTTTTTTGTGGGGGAGTGATTTGGTTACTGATTCAAACTCCTCTCTTGTTATTGGTTAGTTCAGATTTTCTTTTTAATTATAATTCATGCTTGATATGTTTTATGTTTCTAGGTATTTATTCATTTCCTCTTGGGTATATAATTTGTGGGTATTATTGTTCACAGTAGTTTCTTATGATCTTTAGTATTTGTGTGGTATTAGTTGCAATTGATCTTACCTTTATGATTTTTAAAATTTTCTTTTTCCTTTGTCTAGTTAAAGATTTGTCAATTTTGTTTATCTTTTCCAAAAACTACATTCATTGATATTTTCTATTGTCTTTTTAGTCTCTATTTCATTTATCTCCACTTTGATCTTTGTTATTTCCTTCCTTCACCTAAATTTGAGTTTAGTTTGTTCTCATTTTTCTAGTCCTTGAGGTAAAAAGTTCTTTAGTTAATTTCTCTATTTTTATTTAATCTTGGCATGTATTTCTATAAACTTTCCTTTTAGAACTGCTTTAGGTGTATTCCATATGTTCTGGTATGGTATGTTTCCATTTCCAATTGCATTTGTCTCAAGGTACATTTTTATTTCACTCTTGATTTCTTCTTTGACCCAGTGGTTGTCAGGAGCATTTGGCTAATCTCCACATATTTGTAGATTTTCCAGTTCTTTTTGTAATTAATTTCTAATTTCACACCACTGTGGTCATGTGGATGCATGCCCCATTGGCTTTTGGACCTAGGTGCTTTTGAGGGGCTATCTCTTGAGTGGCAGCCTTAAAAACTGAGGTGCTAAACACGTGGTCCAAATCCTTTGCTCTTCATGTAGAAGCTGAGGGTTGAGGATTCCCTTCCGATTGTATGGCACTATGCTGGGAGTAGTGTTTATGGAAAGAGTGTGCCACACACTTTCCCACCCATTTCTGTGTGGGTGTTTTCTCAGCTGTCCGATGTGTAGGAGTCACTCAGCTAGTTTCTTGATTTTTCTCAGAGGAATTGCTCTGTCTGTGTGTCTGTGGGAGAAAGGGAGTTCAAGAGCTTCCCTTATTTCCATCGTAATCCCTCCAACTAAATCAGTCTTTTCTACTTCATATGTTGTTACTTAGTCATTATATAGATAATTTGAATGTGATGCCATCTACTAGGGCTGTTTAATACAGGCTGTTATACCCATTAGGATATTATAACTACTAATTCTTTTAATTTTGTATGGTTTGTCAATGTCAGCAATTCCATTCTGGCATGATAATCTGTAACATATTGTCTTTTTTTTCCCTTCTGAATTCCATTGTTTGGAAAGAATAGATGGTATTAAAACCTTCTATTTGCTAGAGTCTCCTTGTCTAATGTCATTGTGACATTATAAGTCTTTTTTTCTTATGGTGATTAATATCAGGATATATTTGCTTTAAGATTTTTAGTTTTATAAAGTATGTTAAAATATCCAGACTACAGGCCTACTAAAAGCAATGGAAAAAAATAAGTAAAAATTTCTCAGTATTTTCAGTATTTTCATGATAATATTAAGTAACAAAATTATACTTTATTCAAGAAATGCAATACAATAAGACTTTACAGTTTACATTTTAATATCTGAACTCCATAGTGAAACCTAGCTCATTAAAGACTTAAAATTCCTGTCTCAAAGTGTGATGGCCCACTTGTCACATGAAAAGAATGGATGAATATGAATCTGTTTTGCAGCCTTGTTCTTTCCCTGCTTTGAGTGCAAGACCCTCACCAAAGAAATATGTGGTGGGAAAAGAGAAAAAAGATAACACATTCTTAACTTCTCTAGGATAAACCACTTTTGAGATCAAGCACTTAGGGCAGATCTGATACTGCCCTGTTTATCAGGGTACTCTGATAAATCAAGGAGAATGGCCCTCTGCATGGTCATTTTCCCCCCACACTTGCAAAGTTAACAAGAAATACTTGAGACTTGCCAAGAAATCTAAAAGGACTTGACTTACACCTTTAAGAATTTTATACTAATGCCTGTATTTTGTACAATAAACATCTATATATATGTGAAATTTGACACTATTAAAATAATTTGGATTACTCCCAACAAAAGACTTTCTTAAATAGCCATTTCAAACTTGTTTTTCATAAAATTAAAAAAAACATGGGTCATCAGTTTTAATCATTCTTGTAATACCCCTAAGTATTGGCAATCTTCATCCATAAAGTAGCACATTTATCATTCACACAGACAAAAGGCCATTATCTAATTTGTCAAGTAATATTATAGAAAAACAAACATTACAATTAGCTTTAAAGGTAACTATGGAAGATATCAAGCTTATCTGCACCAAAATATATTGAATTAGAAATATAATGATCACTGTGATTAATGAAATACAATTGTTTTTAAGGAAAGACAAGAAAAATTTAACATAAATTTTTTCCACCATTTGAGCTACCACCTCCTCCCCTTTAGTGTGCATTGTGCATCTGAATTGTACATTAATACATTAGCTAGATCCTCTTAGAAGGCCCAGGAATGCCTACTCAGAAAAAAAATAAAAATAAAGAAAGAAAAAGAAGCAATTTCCTCCTGGCACCAGCAAGATAACTACTTAGGAGATTAGGAGATAACATTCCTTTCTCAATCCTGTAAGGGGTCACAATGACCCACTATTGCCTTGTTGGACTATGTAAACTGTCAATATGTTTCTTTGATTCATAACCCTTTATCTCAAAAACTTATGTTTTGATCTCTAAGTTGTGCAGAAAATCTCGTTGCTTTGACCTCTAATGGGCAGAACAGTCCTCAGAGCTTTCTGAAAGACTATCTAGTGGGTTATAATCCTCAGGTAGGCCTAAATAAAATTTTCCATTTCTTTCTTAGATTGACCATTAATTTTTTTGTGGACGCATAAGAGTACTATCCTATGTGTTATAAAAAGCTTAGTAAGTAACATAGTTTAATAATAGAACACTATTTCAAGGCACAATTAACATAATCTTGAATGTTTGAGCAATTCTTATGAAAAATAGAAAATAAAGAGTTCTTACCAAGTTTGCAATGATATAATGGTAGCCTTTAACATGCTTTCCAACACTCACAATCTGTAAAGATATAAGGAAATATGAGAAAACCAATTTAACTTTACTGCATGATCATATTTTTAAAAACAGAATTTTAACTATTCTAGCATAATGCCATGTGGAAACATGTTGAGAAAATGTTATCGTTTTTCTTATGAATGTGATTTATCCTAATTAGAAGAAATTCATAAGCCACACGAAAAATAAAGTGGTTGAATTTAAAAAAAAACCTTGTAATTTCAATCCCACTGTATAAATGACAAATCATTTCATTATATCTTGTTCAGAAAACTACTATGCTATAATCCCCTCAAAGAGAATGACAATGTTATGAGACAAACCAATAGTTTACATATATTTCTAAAAAAAGAATACTTTAGCACAAGAAAGAAAATTATTTTGGTTCAAAGAACTTAGATGTACTTAATTTATTGATGATTTATAAGAATTCATGATAGACTGTTAGGTGCCTCAACTGGTGAGAATCACTTTCTATGAGTGGATTGGATCATTGTCCTGAAAAGCAGGTAAGATTTTTTTAGGCAAAATCTCTGTTTTTAGATACCTCTGATACCACAGAATACTTAGGTAATTCTCACCTGCCTATGGATATAGCAATATTTTATTATGATAAAAAGAATAAGGACAAAACAACATCAAGAGACTTTTCCTTCTGCTACATTAATCTTTTTCTATGAATGTTTTTTAGGAATGTTTAGAAAATTAGAAACTAAGAAATTTTAGGAAAAAGCAATCAGATATTTTAAAACGTACAACTTTATTTCTGTACTAGAAATTAAAATTCTTATTTTGTGAAGCTGAAAATGTCTTTAATTAGAGAAAGTCTAATGACAGTTACTAATGAGCAGCTTTGTAGCCTCATTGGTGTCCTCAAAGGTAACAACACAATATAAGATTTACATTTACTTTTTTTTTTTTTTTCTGCGGTATGCAGGCCTCTCACTGTTGTGGCCTCTCCCATTGCAGAGCACAGGCTCTGGACATGCAGGCTCAGTGGCCATGGCTCACGGGCCCAGCCGCTCCGCGGCATGTGGGATCTTCCCTGACCGGGGCATGAACCCGTGTCCCCTGCGTTGGCAGGTGGACTCTCAACCACTGCGCCACCAGGGAAGCCCTACATATACTTTTTTCATTAAAGAAAAAATTGAATTGTTTTTAGTATTTTAATATCTTCTAAAATAATTATTTGTAAATTAGTGACTTGTGTATGAAACACAGGAAAACCATTTTATTTTAATATTATTTTTTTCAAGATAGAAGCAGCTTTATTCTGAAGCTTGCACAGCTTTGTACAATTAAAGCATTGGTGATATCCAGTATTTTAAAAATTGCTGTATGAGTATTACATGTTTAATTAATAAAACAATTCAATTTAATGAAATGTTTAGATAATCCCAGAAATGTTTCAACAGAACTTCAGTCAGAGACATTCACTGTGAGAATTACTGCTAGTAAGTACCAGCTTATTCCAAACAATATTTGTGAACTAGGGAGCTACAATAGGGTTCTCATTTCCATTCTTATTCATGTCCCATAACCACACTTTCATGCAGGTGCAAATTGTATTCCTGAGAGGTTGGGGTTAATTTGTGCAATATTGACACCTTGCAAGCTGCCCAGAACCAGAAACAACCTATCTTATTTATAGCTGAAAAGGAAAACAGCTGGAGGCCAACAGGTGCACTAACTGTCACTGTTTACATTCTACTCCACTCCTTGGTTAGTTTTTAACCAGAGCCAACTTGGACTCATGTTAATTCCCCTGTTTTATATGTTCACCTGTTCTTCCCCTTCTGTCAATCTATTTTTCCCAAAGAGTCCAATCCAGTATTTTTTAAATTTTTATTGGAGTATAGTTAATTTAAAATGTTGTGTTAATTTCTGCTGTACAGCAAAGGGAATCAGTTATACATATACATGTATCCACTCATTTTTAGATTCTTTTCCCAGATAGGTCATTACAGAGTACTGAGAAGAATTCCCTGTGCTATACAGTAAGCCCATACTACTTATCTATTTTATATATAGTAGTGTGTATATGTCATTCCCAATCTCCCAATTTGTCCCTCTCCCCTTTTCCTCCCAGTAACCCTAAGTTTGCTTTTTGATTGGGTTGTTCATTATTTTGATATTGAGCTGCATGACCTGTTTGTATATTTTGGAGTTTAATCCCTTGTCAATTGCTTCATTTGAAAATATTTTCTCCCATTTTGTGGGTTGACTTTCATTTTGTTTATGGTTTCTTTTGCTGTGCAAAAGATTTAAGTTTAATTAGGTCCCATTTGTTTATTTTTGTTTTTATTTTTATTACTGTAGGAGGTGGATCGAAAAGATCTTGCTGTGATTTATGTCAGAGAGTGTTCTATGTTTTCCTGCAAGAGTTTTATAGTATCCAGCCTTACAATTAGGCCTTTAATCTGTTTTGAGTTGATTTTCTTGTATGGTGTTAAGGAGTGTTCTAATTTCATTCTTTTACATGTGGCTGTCCAGTTTTCCTAGCACCAGTTACTGAAGAGACTGTCTTTTCTCCATTGTATATTCTTGCTTCTTTTGTCATAGATTAGTTGATCATAAGTGCGTGGGTTCATCTCTGGACTTTCTATCTTGTTCCATTGATCTATATTTCTGTTTTTGGATCAGTACCATACTGTCTTGATTACTGTAGCTTTGTAGTATAGTCTGAAGTCTGGGAGTCTGATTCCTCCAGCTCTGTTTTTTTTTTTTTTCCTATTCAGGGTTTTTTGTGTTTCCATACAAATTGTAAAATTTTTTGTTCTAGTTCCGTGAAAAATGCCATTGGTAATTTGATAGGGATTGCATTGAATCTGTAGATTGCTTTCGGTAGTATAGTTACTTTGATAATAATAATTATTCCAATCCAAGAACATGGTATATCTCTCCATCTGATCTGCTTGTGTCATCTTTGATTTCATTCATCGTTATCTTATTGTTTTGTGAGTATAGTTCTTTTCCCTCCTTAGGTGGGTTTATACCTAAGTATTTTATTCACTTTGATGCAAGGATAAATAGGATTGCTTCCTTAATTTCTGTTTCTGATCTTTCATTGTTAGTGTATAGGAATGCAAGAGATTTCTGCATATTAATTTTATATCCTGCAACTTTACCAAATTCATTGATGAGTTCTAGTAGTCTTCTGGTGGCATGTTTAGGGTTTTCTATGTATAGTATCAGGTCATCTGTAAACAGTGATTTTACTGTTTTCTTTTACTTTTCTTTTTCTTTTCCAATTTGGACTGCTTTTCTTTTTATTCTCTGGTTGTCATGGCTAAAACTTCCAAAACTATGTTGAATAATAGTGGTGGGAGTGGGGACCCTTGTATTGTTCCTGATCTTAGAGGAAATGCTTTCAGTTTTTCACCATTGAGAATGATGTTGGCTATGGGTTTGTTGTATATAGCCTTTATTATGTTAGGTAAGCTCCCTCTATGCCCACTTTCTGGGGAGATTTTATCATAAATGGGTATTGAATTTTGTCAAAAGCTTCTGCTGCATCTATTGAGATGATCATATGGTTTTTATTCTTCAATTTGTTAATATGGTTTATCACATTGATTGATTTGCATGTATTGAAAAACCTTTATCTCCCTGGGATAAATCCCACTTGATCACAGTGTATGATCCTTTTAATGTGTTGTGGATTCTGTTTGATAGTATTTTGTTCAGGAGTTTTGTGTCTATGTTAATCAGTGATATTGGCCTGCAACTTTCTTTTTTTGTGATATCTTTGTCTGGTTTTGGTATCAGGGTGATGGTAGCCTTGTAGAATGAGCTTGGGACTGTTCCTCTCTCTGTAATTTTTTGGAAGAGTTTGAGAAGGATAGGTGTTAACTCTTCTCTAAATCCTTGGTATAATTCACCTTTGAAACCATCTGGTCCTGGACTTTTGTTGTTGGAAGATTTTTAATCACAGTTTCAATTTCATTACTTGTGACTTGTTTGTTCATATTTTCTATTCTTCCTGATTCAGTCTTAGAAGGTTGTATCTTTCTAAGAATTTGTCCATTTCTTCCAGGTTGTCTATTTTATTGGCATAGAGTTGCTTGTAGTAGTCTCTTATGATCCTTTGTATTTCTGCAGTGTCAGTTGTAACTTCTCCTTTTTCTTTTCTAGTTTTCTTGAGTTGAGTCTTCTCCCTTTTATTCCTGATGAGTCTGGCTAAAAGTTTCTTGATTTTGTTTATCTTCTCAAAGAACCAGCTTTTAGTTTCATTGATCTTTGGTATTGTTTTCTTCATTTCTATTTCATTTATTTCTGTTCTGATCTTTATGATTTCTTTCTTTCTACTGACTCTGGGTTTTGTTTGTACTTCTTGCTCTAGTTGATTTAGGTGTAAAGTTAGGTTGTTTATTTGAGATTTTTCTGAGGTAAGATTCTAGTGGTATAACCTTCCATCTTAGAACTGCTTTTGCTGCATCACATAGGTTTTAGATTGCTGTGTCCCTAGGTATTTTTTTTTCATCTTTGATTTCTTCAGTGATCCACTGGTTGTTTATTAACATATTATTTAGCTTCCATGTGTTTGTGTTTTTTACATTTTTTTCCTGTAATTAATTTCTAATCTCATAGGGTTGTCAGAAAATATGCTTGATATTGTTTCAATTTTCTTAAACTTACCAAGGCTTGATATGAGACCCAAGATGTGATCTATCCATGAGAATGTTCCATGCACATTTGAGAAGAAAGCATATTCTGCTGCTTTCTGATGGAATGTTCTATAAATATCAAAGTCTATCTGGTCTAATGTGTCATTTAAGACTTTTGTTTCCTTACTGATATTCTGTCTGGATGATCTGTTCATTGAGGAGAGTGGTGTATTAAAGTCCCCCACTATTATTGTGTTTCTGTCAATTTCTCCTTTTATGGCTGTTAGCATTTGCCTTTTATATAAAGGTGCTCCTATGTTGGGTGCATATATATTTATAATTGTTATATCTTCTGCTTGTATTGATCACTTGATCATTATGTAGTGTCCTTCCTTGTCTCTTGTAACAGTCTTTAAATCTATTTTATCTGATATGAGTATTGCCACTCCAGCTTTCTTTTGATTTCCATGTGCATGGAATACCTTTTTCCAACCCCTCAGTTTCAGTCTGTATGCACCCCTAGGTCTGAAGTGGGTCTCCCGTAGACTGCATATGTATGGGTCTTGTGTTTTTTTTTTTTTGTAGTATAATTGCTTTACAATGTTGTGTTAGTTTCTGCTGTACAACACTGTGAATCAGCTATATGTATACATATATTCCCTCACTCTTGGACCTCCTTCCCACCCCCCATCCCACCTATGTAGGTCATCACCAAGCTGAGCTCCCTGTGCCATACAGCAGGTTCCTATGGGTCTTGTTTTTGTATGCATTCAGCCAATCTATATCATTTGGTTGAAGCACCTAATACATTAACATTTAGGGTAATTATCAATATATATGTATCAATATGTATGCTCCTATTACCATTTTCTTCATTGTTTGGGTTTGTTTTTGTCCCTCCATGCCTCTTTTGCTCTCTTCTCTTGTGGTTTGATCACCATCATAAGTGCTGTGTTGGGTTGCTTTTTCCTTTTTTTATGTGTACCTATTGTACTTTTCTGGTTTCCATTTCCCATTTGGTTTTGATAAAGTAGTCTCTCTCTCTCTCTCTCTATATATATATATATATATATATATATATATATATATACACACACACACACACACAAGGTTGTTTTAGGTTGCTGTTCTCTTAATTTCAAATGCATTCCCATTTCCTGCATTTGTACCCTCCTCTTCTTATGGTTGCTTGTTTTAATATCTTATTTGTGTATGGATGATTTCCTACTTTTACTGTATGTTTTCCTTTACCAGTGAGCTTTCCCATTTGTAATTTTCTTGTTTCTCATTGTGGCCTCTTTTCCCCCCGAATAGAGAGATTCCTTTAGGATTTGTTGTAAAGCCGTTCTGGTGCTGCTGAATTCTCTTAGCTTTTGCTTATCTGTAAAGCTGTTGATTTCTATGTCATATCTGAATGAGCACCTTTCTGGTTAGAGTATTCTTTGTTGTTGGTTTTTCCCTTTCATCACTTTAAATATATCCTGCTACTTTCTTCTGGCTGTAGAGTTTCTGCTGAAAAATCAGCTGATAATGATATGGGAATTCCCTTGTATGTTATTTATTGTTTTTCCCTTGTTGCTTTTAATATTTTTTCTTTATATTTAATTTGTGTTAGTTTGATTAATATGTCTTGGCATGTCCCTCCTTGAGTTTAGCCTGTGTGGGACTCTCTGTGCTTCCTTGAGTTGGGTGACTATTTCCTTTCCCATGTTAGGGAAGTTTTGGACTATAATCTCTTCAAATATGTTTTTAGGCCCTTTCTCTTTCTCTCTTTTTTCTGGGAAGCATAAAATGCAAATGTTTGTGTGTTTAATGTTGTCCCAGTGGTCTCTGAGACTGTCCTCCTTTCTTTTTATTCTTTTTTCTTTATTCTGTTCCACAGCAGTAATTTCCACCACTCTGTCTTCCAGCTCATTTATTCATTTTCTGCCTCAGTTATTCTGCTATTGATTCCTTTAGTGTATTTTTCCTTTTGGTTGTTCTGTTGTTCATTTCTGTTTGTCTGTTTCTTAAATCTTCTATTTTTTTTTGTTGTTAATCATTTCTTGTATCTATTCAATCTGTGCTTCCATTCTTTTTCCGAGATCTTGGGTCATCTTTACCATCATTACTCTGAATTATTTTTCTAGTAGGTTGCCTATCTCCTCTTCATTTAGTTTTTCTTGTAGGTTTTTATCTTGCCCCTTCCTCTGCAACATATTTATCTGTCATTTCGTTTTGTCTGCCTTACTATGTTTGTGGTCTCCTTTCTGCAGGTCACAGGGTGTTAGTTCCTCTTGCTTCTGGTGTCTGCCCCCTGGTTTGTGAATTTGGTCCTGGGGCTTGTGCAGGCTTTCTGATGGGGGGGGGACTGATGCCTTCCCTCTGGTGGGTGGAGTTGTGTCTTGTCCTTTTGGTGGAAAGGGCCATGTCAAGTGGTGTATTTTGGGGTGTCTGTCAACTCAGTACGACTTTAGCCAGCCTGTCTGCTGATGGGTGGGGCTGTTTTCCTATCTTGTTGGTTGTTTGGCCTGAGGCATTCCAGCACTGGAGCCTGCAGGCTTTTGGGTGGGGTCAGGTCTTGGTGTCAAATGAGGACCTCTTGGAGATCTCACACAGATTAATATCCCCTGGAGCCTCTGATACCAGTGTCCTTGCCCCATGGTGAACTACAGCCAACCCCCGCCCTCCCAGGAGACACTTCAAGACCCCTGGGTAGGTATAACCCAGGTTCCTATGGAGGTACTGCTTTATGCTCAGTCCCAGTGCATGTGAGACCCTGTGTGCATCCTCCAAGAGTGGAGTATCTGTTTCCCCCAGCCCTGTGGAACTCCTGTCCTCAAGTCCTGCTGACCTTCAAGGTTAAATGCTCTGGGGGGTTCTTCCTCCTGATGCCAGATGTTCAGACTGTCTTGGAGGGTTATTTTTATATGGGAACATCCTTATATAACCTCCACAGGTTTAATTTTTTTTGCATGTGTGTGAGGGCTGTTTTTAGTATTGATGTCTGCCACCTCTTTCCTCAGTGTATGCTGGTCATTATCCCCTTGATAGGGTGTTTGAGTGGTTTTGTGGTGACCAGGCCTGCCCTGGATAATAAGCCGGGTCTCCCCTTTACTCTGTGGTTGTCAATTCCTGTCAAGGGCAGGGTCTGCTTCCCAGTTGTTTGAATGGAGGTCCCCAGATTTGTCTCATAGCTGTTTCTGATCTACAGAGCGAGGTAGGTGAGATTGGAACACTCCCACTGGGAAAGAAGCCACTGAGTCTTCCTCCTCTGGAGAAGTTCACCTGTAAGCATGCTCCATTGTGTCACCTTTCACCCGTTGTGTGAGCTTACAAGTTATTCTGTTGTTGGCACTTCTCTTGGCCCCACCTTAACTGTGGGTATGCTGGCAATTGGCCCCTGGGTCTCTCAGGCATTGTTTTCAATAGGCCACCAACATAGATCCACTGAAGTCAGCTCCCAGGAATGCATTTGGACCTACTGTGGGCTCTATGAGGGCAGTTCAGACTCTGGCCTGGCCCATCACTGGTGTACGTGCTCACAAAGTCCACAGCTGCTAAAGCTAGACCTGTCTTGGCTGCAGGAGCACTCATTGACCACTCAGATATTCTGCAGTCATTGAGTTTACAAATCCAGTCTTGGGGGTGTAATTCTGTGGTTTGTGCATCTGTGAGGAGAGATTTTAGTTCTTCTTCCTTAGTTTCAGTGTCCCTGGTTTTGGCTCCACCTCTGTGTGGTGGAACAGGATGTCAAGGGCGTAAGAGAGCTGGCCACAGGAGGGATGGGGCCTGAGGTGTGGCCAGTGGCTGCAGGTGCGAGATATCCAGTCCCAGCAGGATCCCTTCCTAGTGTGCTGGGGAGGCAGGGGCTGGAGCATGGGGAGAGAGGCTGCAATGGCAGCCCTGCCCTTTGTGCATCACACAACAATGATGCTTCACTTCTATGGAGGTCTGGGCTTCCTCCAGGAGCATTCCTGGCTGTGGAGCTCCTCTTTCGCATCCCCTCAGGCTGTCTCCTCACAACCAACAGCAGTCCTCTCCCGGGGTCTGCTCTCCAAATCCCACGTTCCAGCACCCAGGTCCTGTCTGCACTGGCAGACACATGTCTCAAGCTGGGATATGCAGAGCTGTGACTTGGACCCTCTGTGTAGATCTCACTCTGTCCTGCCTGCCACAGACTGGTTGCTGCACTCTCCTCTGAGCTCCCAAAATTCCCCTTCTGTCCCAGCTGATCTCCCTGCTGGTGAGGGGCTTCCCCAGATGCAGGAACCTGTTCTCTCCTTCAGCTTCCCCACAGAGATGTGGGTCCTGTCCCACTTCCTCTCCTCTCCTTTTTCCCTTCTTCTTTCTTTCATCTTACCTGGTTATGCAGAGATTTTTCTTGTCTTTTTAGGTATCCAAGGTCCTCTGCTAGTGTGCAGCAGGTTCTCTGTGAGAACTGATCCATTTGTAGATGTATTCTTGATGCATTTGTGGGCAAAGTTGAACTCTACATCCTGCTACTCCTCTGACATCTTGACTCCTCAACCCTTTTATTTTAAATCCAGAATTTATAAATTGTGTTGGAAAACAGAGTTTTGCATACATAGCTTTTGGTGAAATGGAGTTTCTGTTCATCTAATCTTTTATTTTCAATTACATCTAAGACCTTTTCTTTGTATTAAAGATTCTGCAGTTTCATTACAATGAGTTTGGATTTTTACTTTTTAATTTTTGTTTACTTCATTCAGCATTTTTGTGTTTCCTGACTATAAGAATTGTACTTCAACAATTCTGGGCAATTCTCAGCCAATATGCCATAACATATACATTCAAAGATATTTTCTATTTGCTTCTAACAGATACTACAATGTTGGTATCACTGGCCTTAGGGTCACTTTTATGATAATTTTCCAGTTTCCAGATTCCCAGATCACAGCGTGTGGTATAAATTCAAACTACAATCTGCCTAATGAAGGCTGTGATGACAAATTCTCACCGAAGATATCTCCCTCCCTACACTAAGCCCAGGCCAAGAGAGAAAACACTTAAAAGTAGATTTTTTCTACTCTTCCTCTTTATTGAGATGTTTCCTTTCAATAAGTCTCGCTTTATGTGGGATCTAAGATCTAACTTATTGCCTTGACTGAGCACAAAGTTCCTGTTCTTGAGTGAGCATAAAATCCCCTGTCAGGCTACCCAATCTGACAACTTCCCTCAGCACAGTCATCTTGCATTCTTGGCCCCTGAAGATTTTCTTTACTTTCTTTGAAGTTCAGCTATACATTTGTAATGTTCTACATAGTATTTCTACATGTTTTATATTGCCAGATTTATGTAGTCCATAATTTATTTAAAACTGAAATCCCCTTGACAATCTCACCATAAAGATGAGGACAAGCAATAACTAGATTGCAGTATAAAGAAAGTTTGGTAAATAAGCAGTTTAATTACTCATGTTATTGGGTAATACAAATCTGAGTGATTTAGCATGGGCTGAGCAGGCTGGAGCCCTCTTATTCTCTGGGACGCTCAGTTACAGCTTTTGCAAAAATAATTATCAAAGATGGTTGGTACATATTTGGGAAACTGCATACTCTATTGTTGAATCTTACTAGAGATTCCTGCTATTTGGTCTCAGCAAGGATTGTTGCCACTTGGCAATCAATTATTTATCTCTTGCTGATTCACTATAACTTTTCTCTAGTGTGGCTATTTAAGCCTTTTATTCACTCTCCTTAACCCCCTTACTCCTCCTGCCTCTTCTATCTCAGCTTGCATTTTCTGTGTGGCTGTAGTCAATCACCTCTGATTTCTTTTAAATTCATTTTAAAGTATAAACACTTGTAAATGTTAAAAAGATATGGAACCAATGGAAATTCTGCACTAGGTGTCTCCATAAAGAAACCACTCTTTGTTCTAGATTGCTAGAAATAACTATAATAAACTAGAGCTTACATAATACATTTTCAAAAGGTGAGGATTTAACAAAACCACAAAGAACTGAAAGTGACATAAATCCTGACAGAAAAGTCCTTGAACAGCTTGATATGTATCAATATTCTGGAAACTGAGAACTCAAGGGCCAGAGATCTGAAGATTTATTTACCTGGCTGGTTGTGTTAGACAGAATACCATTTTTGCTGAGTCAGATCCTGGCTGGGAAAAAACAAATGTGCTAGACAAACTGTTGCAAAGGCCTCATTGCCTTTAAACACTCACCACCCTAACCTAGTGTGGCCATGGTGTAAGGTCAGATTTTGGTCCCTCTGCCAACATCCACCACTAGATGGAAATTTCTTTGTGAAAAAAACCCTAATTTATACTCTGTAGTAAATTGTCCTACACCTAGAAGGTCATTTGTCTAAGGTTTTTTTTTTTTTAATGATTGTGTAAAACTGACAATGTCATGAGTATGGTTTTCCATAACTTTCATCATCACAACCAAAGTGAAGATTATCCCGTAAAAAAACCAAATATGAGTGACTTAATTTTGCATGCAGATCAAACATTGTGTCTCTGTATTTCTGATGTTATTCTTTTATAAAGAGGGAAAATAAACAGCTTGAGGTGAAAGATATGTATAGCTGATTCACTTTGTTATAAAGCAGAAACTAACACACCATTGTAAAGCAATTATACTCCAATAAAGATGTTAAAATAAAGAAATAAAATAAACCATTAAGAAAATACAGTTGCAAAAATTTAAAAAAAAAAGAAAGAAAGAAAAAGAAAAATAACATTACCTCATACAGTGTGTTTGGCCAAGTCATTAAGAGAAAACAATGCCTAGGGTGAGGACTTGGTTGAAATAATTAATTATGGCCTTTCATAGAGACAGAAAAATGTAGGAGTAGAAAATCTGCATCTCCATTCTTTTTACCTTCTTGAAAGACACAGAGGATGCAACTAGACGAAGAATAATGATCAAGTGTCTGTTTAGAGTTCTAAGTAATGGGTTAGGAAAGATTATACAAGTTACATTGATCATTCTCTTTCAAAGGAGTCCATCTTTACAGGAATAAAATACTTACAGAAAGTGACTAATTGAGTCCTTTAATTACGTTTTCTTGTTTGTTTTTTAGGAAACAAACGGCTGTCTAGAAGTATCTTTGGTGCTGGCCAAATGAGTCAGTTCTAAAATTAAGCCTATGTATATTATCATGGTAAACTCCAGATGAGATCCCAACAATTGTTTTATTAACAAATTATGACATAATTGATATTTATGAATGTGACCTCTAAATATTTATTAATTTTTTAAAATTAGGGAAAATGGATCCAGGACAGTTCTATCTTGATCCCACCTTTAGAAAAATTTAATTCAATAGCTGTTACCTATGTACAAGTTTGGGGTAAGGAGATTCAAGGACTATAAAGTAAGTCAGTGCTGCTGTTATAAGGGTGTTTACTTTCTCGTAAGGGTATAAGATTTAAATAGAAATGACTGAAATGCAGAGCAGAGTAAATGGAGTGCTGTGGGTTTTAAGGAGAAGTGGTATCACTTGGTTAGGAGAATAGGTAGTTTTAAAGAGAGAACAGATAATAAGTATTGATTGAAATATAAAGAAGTTAATGAGGATATAAATGTCACAAACACTAGTTTATTAAGATCAACTCAAGACTCCCAAATGAATGATAGTTCAGCCTTCAATCCACAATCTGATTTTATGTTAATTCTTTATATTTCAATGACTTATAAAGCACTCAGATGTCTTTCTAGATAAGAGCTTATATTACCTCAAATTATTATTATAAAGCTATGATCATTATATTGAGCACTCTTTTTAAACAATGGCACACTCGAGTATGAATGATTTTGGTTTCCCTTTTAATTTGATTTCATACGTTAGCTGGAAATTCCTCTCCCAGGAATTGTTAATTGTTATTATGTTCCAGAGAATTCAGTGACACGGAGAAAAGAGTACAACATATTTGGTGGTGATAGGGACATGATGCTTGGTAAATGTTGGAAAAATTATCATGAAGGCAGTCACTGTCACTAATACTTTTTTTTAATAGACATTCCAATATAAGCTCTTATCTAGACATTCCAAAGTCCAAAATGTCCCCTGAACGTAGATTTTTAAGATGTTTCAAAATATATTATTATTGATAAAAACAAAAGCTTTAGTTTGTTTAGTTTACTTCAGTTCCATCAAAGTAAGACATAAGGCAAAGGACTTTTGCAAACAACCAGCAGACTTAAACTACAACTTGTAAGATAACAGCAGGCCCTCAGTATGATGCACAGATGGGGAGAGGAAAATAAGGAATCCCTGACCAAAAAGGACTAAGGTTGTTTAGTGTGAGAAGAGATTCAGGGAGAAGATAGGGAATGAGAACTCTCTTCATATATTTAAAGATAAAGAGGTGTATACACATATGCATTTTATTCTATACTTGGAAATGTTAAAAATTATAAAAGTTTCTAATTAGGACAAACTCTTTTTAGGGGAAAAGGAGGGGAAGAGAGTTGCCCATAATAAGATGGCTGCCTCTTAAAGTAGTGATCTCTCTCTCACTGGAAGTTCCTAGCAGATACTGACTGACTACAAGTAAAAGATTTTGAGTACCCTTCTTTGAGCTCTAGAATCCTGTACAAACTTAAATTCCTATGTCTGTATTGTTAGTCGGTGTAATAAACACTACTGATGCTCCACCTACGTTTTTCCTCTTACTATTTCAGTGCATACTTGCTCACCTTCTAACTGCCAGCCCCTGAATTTCCTTGACTCAGGGTCTTCTCTGATCTCTAGAGCCCACTTTGCCCTTGGTGGTGGGGAGACAAGGTTAGAAGTGCCAGGGAATTAATACCCTCCTTCTCAGCAGCCCTTATACAACAATTGACAGAAGCTGGTGCATAAATATTCTCAACTCCTTGCCTCACAAGTGAGAAGATTCTGACATGTATGTTCTACACTAGCTTCCATTAATTAGTTTACACTAATTTCAAATGAGATTAAGCCCCTGTCACTCACATGATAATCTCCTAGATAAAGGCATCTTTTATTGACTGCATTTCTCCACTCCGCTCCTAGTGTGTTCTTCCCCTCCTAAACCAACTGATTACACATACATCTTTGTCTTAAGATCTGTTTCTAGAGGAAACCAAACTAAGACAGCCTCCCAATAAAAAACTTACCAGTGTGGTAGTGAAATCAATAATGTAAAAAACACTTACTTTTTGTTGGAAAATTGTCCCAAACTTTTCATCTCTGTAGTGTAGCACATCTACATTATATTCTGTGGCCCTAATCTGTATGTATAATCAAGGATTCAAGTTTCATAAAATACTTTTATTTAGATATCCAAAGTTTCTGAAAAAGCTTTATTCTCTTATATAGGGAAATAGGAACCAATCAGTACCTTTTTTTTGTGTGTGGTATGCGGGCCTTTCCCTGTTGTGGCCTCTCCCATTGCGGAGCACATGCTCCGGACGCGCAGGCTCAGTAGCCATGGCTCACGGGCCCAGCCGCTCCGCGGCATGTGGGATATTCCCGGACCGGGGCACGAACCCGTGTCCCCTGCATCGGCAGGCGGACTCTCAACCACTGCGCCACCAGGGAAGCCCACCAGCCAGTACCTTTATATTCCTGACCCATGATTTCCTCCTTCATATTGTCTTATATACCTTAAGGACATCCATTCTTAGTACTGGTTTGCTTTTGTTTCTTTATTTGACTTTATTGCAAATGTTAAAAAAATTCTTCACTTTCATCCTTTCAGATCACAGATCACTTTATATACACCTCTCCCTCATTCAGGGCCCTATAAGCAGTATAATTTGAATAGGGTCATAGAACTATGAGTGAAAAGCAAGTGCTGATATTTGGGTGTTTCATTTCCACTCCATGACACTCCATCTCATTATGGTAACTGCCAATAGCTTCAGAAAATCACATTGTAGAGTATATCCTTCTCTCTGCTTATTATAGTGGTTCTAAAATTCTATACCCACAGAGCTTGGCTAAAATGATTCTCATTCATGTTAACTATGAACATCTCTTAGCAGACATCCATTTTAACTGAATTTTAATTTAGTGATTTAAAATATTTGCAAAGAGGCACAAAAGATTCTATGGAATTTGTGATTATGAATTTGAAATGCACGTTATAGATTGAAAGAACCAGTGAGGAGCATGTTCTTCTTTAATTAACAGACTTTTTAAAAGAAGCTATGTAAAAAATAATTTTAATGAGATGTAGGTGGAGGAAGCAATTCTTTGCTTTCATAAATAAAAACACAGAATAAATAGTTATTACGTGATGTAGGTAGGACTCCAGCTTGGGTCTTTTGACTAGAATTTTCATACTTTTTTCACTACACCCTGTTGCCTTCCTTAGGCCAAAGCAATTCGGATAAATGCTATATTTTTGGTCAATATTAATTTATCTTGCACAAGAGAAAAATGAATAAAACATATTTGTGAGTGACATTTTAAATCACACTAGATATTTGATGAATGTAAAACTTGTTTATAAGAAAAAACCAGCTTTCTCATGATGAAACAAAGACACAGTTCCTTTTCTTCAAATAACCTATCTGAACATATTGTTTAATTGAATAAAAACATACATGGAAGGTGTTCCTAGTTCCATTTTTATTCTAGAAGTTTTATGGCTTTGGGTCTTACATTTAAGTCTACAATCCATTTTGAGTTTACTCTTGTATCTGGTGTGAGAAAATTATCTAGTTTCACTCTTTTGAATATAACTGTCCAGTTTTTCCAACACATTTTGATGAAGCAACTCTTTCCCATTGTGTATTCTTGCTCCTTTGTCATAGATTAACTGACCATATAGAGTGGGTTTATTTCTAGGCTCTGTATTCTGTTCCATTGATCTCTTTGTCTGTTTGTTCAGTACCATACAGCAGGGATCCCCAACCTCTGGACCATAGGTACTGGTCTGTGGCCTGTTAGGAACTGGGCTGTGCAGCAGGAGGTGAGTGGTGGGTGAGCAAGTGAAGCTTCATCTGTATTTAGAGCTGTTCCCCATCACTCTCATTACTGCCTGAGCTCCGTCTCTGGTCAGATCATTGGTAGTATTAGATTCTCATAGGAGCGCAAACCCTACTGTGAACTGCACATGTGAGGGATCTAGGTTGTACACTCCTTATGAGAATCTAATGCCTGATGATCTGAGGTGGAGCTGAGGTGGTGATGTTAGCACTGGGGAGCGGCTGCAAATACAGATTATCATTAGTAGAGAGGTATGACTGAACAGAGAACATAATAAATCAATTGCTTGTAGACTCATATCAAAACCCTATCAGTAGGGACTTACCTGGTGGTGCAGTGGTTAACAATCCACCCTGCCAATGCAGGGGACGAGGGTTCCATCCCTGGTCTGGGAAGATCCCACATGTCGTGGAGCAACTAAGCCCATGCTCCACAGCTACTGAGCCGGCGCTCTAGACCCCCCGAGCCACAACTACTAAGCCTGTGTGCCACCACTACCGAAGCCCTCATGCCTAGAGCCCATGCTCCACAAAAAAAGAAGCCACCGCAATGAGAAGCCTGTGCACCACAATGAAGAGTGCCCCCCGCTCGCCACAACTGCAGAAAGCCCATGCGCAGCAATGAAGACCCAATGCAGCCAAAAAAAAAAAAAAAAAAAAAAACCCTATCAATGAGTGGCAAGTGACAAGCTGCATCTGGTGGAAGACTTTATAATGGCAAGTGAGTTGATGTACTTCAATTGTAAAGTTGTATCTGGTGGCAGGCTTTAAGTCAGAATCCAACACTTATTTTAGTCCATGCGTGGCCCATTCATTATTTTATTTACCACTTCTGTCCGCACCTCTTTCCCTCACTGCACACTTGTCTCAGTCACAGTCTTGGTAAGCCCACAAGCTAACCCTAGCCAGAATGAGTAAAAAACAAACGTCGCTGGAGAGCTTCTTTGATAAAGGGGAAAGACCCAATGATGAGACAGCAGAAGACTCTTAAGACTGCCAACAAAAAGAAAGCTGCATTTAAAAGAAAATACCAAGAGACCTACTTAAATTATGGGTTCATTGCAACAGGTGATTCACATTCTCCAAGTACCCTGCATTCAAAGATAAGGCTTTGGAGTTTTTCAAAAGAAAAAAGCATGAACACTAAGAACAGAAGCAATTATTGAAGGCCACCACTTCATCAAATGTGTCTGCACTGACAGCATCATTCTTAGTGGCTAACCACATTGCTAAAGCTAAGAAGCCTTTTAGTATTCGTGAAGAGTTGATCCTGCCTGCTGCTAAGGACATTTGTTGTGAACTTTTAGGAGAGGCTGCCGTTCAAAAGGTGCAGTTCAAAGAGTGTTCCTCTTTCAGCTAGCACCATAACTGGATGAACTGATGAAATAGCAGAGGATATTGAGGTACAATTGTTAGAGAAGATTAATGAGTCACGGTGGCACACAATCCAGGTTGACGAGTCTACTGATGTTGACCACAAGGCAACAATGCTTGTTTTTGTGTGACATATTTTTTAGGAGGATGTGCATGAGGATATGTTATGTGCGCTTAACCAACAGCACAGCTGCAGAACTATTCAAGTCTTTGAATGATTACATATCAGGAAAATTGAATTGGTCATTTTGTGTCGGTGTATGCACAGACAGAGCAGCTGCTATGACTGGACAACTTTCTGGTTTCACTACTCGGGTCAAAGAGATTGCTTCTGAATGTGATTCTATGCACTGTGTCATCCATAGAGAAATGCTGGTTAGCCAAAACATGTCACCTAAACTTAACAACGTTTTGTAGGATGTAATTAAAATTATCAACCACATAAAAGTACATGCCCTTAACTCACTTCTGTTTGCACAGCTCTGTGAGGAGATGGACTCAGAGCACACATGTCTTCTCTTACACACAGAAGTGAGATGGCCTTCTAAAGGTCGACCACTGGCCAGAGTTTTTGAGTTACAAGGCTACCTCAGAGACTTCTTACAGAAAAACAGTCACCACTGGCAGTACATTTCAGTGGCATAGAATGGGTCGCAAAACTTGCTTACTTGTGTGACATATTCAACCTGTGCAACGAACTCAATCTGTCACTTCAGGGGAGAAAGACAACTGTGTTCCAGTCGGTAGATCAAGTGGCTGCAGTCAAAGCCAAACTAGAATTATGGGGGCGATGAGTGAACTTTGGGATTTTTGACATGTTTCAAACATTAGCAGAGATTTTGAAAGAGACTGATCCAGGGCCTTCTTTCTCCTAGCTGGTACATGATCACCTATCTCAGGTTTCTAGAGTTTGAGCATTACTTCCCAACCACAAAAGACCCCCAAACTGGGAAGGAATGGATCCAAAACCATTTGTGAATAAGCCAGGTGAATCAACTTTGTCTTGCTAGAAGAGGATCAACTGCTTGAGATTGCAAATGATGGTGGCCTTAAAAGTATGTTTGAGACAACTTCAAATCTCCATACGTTCTGGATTAACTTCAAGGTGGAATATCTTGAGATTGCCACAAAAGCACTGAAAAGCCTGCTTTCATTTCCTACATCCTATCATTGTGAAGCAGGGTTTTCAGCAGTGACAACAACAAAAAAGAGATTATGGAGTAGACTGGACATAAACAACACACTTCGGGTGTCACTGTCTCCCATCACCCCCAGATAGGACCATCTAGTTGCAGGAAAACAAGCTCAGGGCTACCATTGATTCTGCATTATGGTGAGTTGTATAATTATTTCATTATATATTATAATAGAAATAAAGTGCACAATAAATGTAATGTGCTTGAATCAGCCTGAAACCATCCTCTCTCCTCTGGTCCATGGAAAAATTGTCTTCCATGAAACCAGTCCGTGGTGCCAAGAAGTTTGGGGACTGCTGCCATACAGTTTGATTGCTATAGCTGAGTAGTATAGTTTGAAATATGGGAGCATGATACCTCCAGCTTTGTTCTTTTTTTTCTAAAGATTGTTTTGCCTATTCAGGGTCTTTTGTGGTTTTATACGTTTAGGATTATTTGTTCTAGTTTTGTGAGAAATGCCATGAGTATTTTGATAGGGATTGCATTAAATCTATAGATTACTGTAGGTAGTATGGACATTTTAACAATATTAAGTCTTTCAATCCATGAGCACCATGTATCTTTCCATTTATTTGTACTGTCTTCAATTTCTTTCATCAATGTTTTAAAGTTGTCAGAGTATGGGTCTTTTATTTCCTTATTAGATTTATTCCTAATTTATTTTATTATTTCTGATGTAAATTGGATTGTTTTCTTAATTTCTCTTCTGATAGTTCATTGTTAGTGCATAGAAATGCAACAGATTTCTGTATATTAATTTTGAAGCCTGTAACTCTACTCAATTCATTGATGAGTTCTAGGATTTTTTGGTGGTGTCTTTTGGATTTTCTATGTGTAGTCATGTCATTGGCAAACAGTGTTAGTTTTACTCTTCCTTACCCACTTGGATTCCTTTTATTTATTTTTCTTGTCTGATTAGTGTGGCTAGGACTTCCTATACTATGTTAAATAAAAATGGTGAGAGTGGGCATCCTTGACTTGTTCCTGATCTTAGAGGAAAAGCTTTCAGCTTTTTACCCTTGAGTATGAAGTTAGCTGATGGCTTGACATATATGGCCTTATTAAGTTTAGGTATATTCCCTCTATAACAATTTTATTGAGAGTTTTTTTTTTAATCATAAATGGATGTTGAATTTTGTCAAAAGCTTTTTCTGCGTCTATTGAGCTAATCATGTGATTTTTATCCTTTGTTTTGTTATTGTTGTGTATTAAATTGATTGATATAGGGATATTTAGCCATCTTTGAATCCCTGGGATAAATCTCACTTCATGGTGTATAATACTTTTAATGTATCATGAAATTATTTGTCATTGAGGATTTTTGCACCTATATTTATTGGTAGTATTGACCTGTAATTTTCTTTGTTTTGTGATATCTTTGTCTGGATAGTGTCAGGGTGATTTTGGCTTTGTAGAATAAGTTCAGAAGCATTCCTTCCTCTGCAAATTTTTGGAAAAGTTGAGAAGTAGAGGTATTAACTCTTCTGTAAATATTTGGTGGAGTCATCTGCTCCTGGACATCTGGTTGTTGGTAGTTTTTTTAAATTACTGATTTAATTTCATTACTGGTAATTGATCTGTGCATATTTTCTATTTCTTCCTGGTTCAGTCTTGGGAGATTGTACATTTCTAGGAATTTGTGCATTTCTGCTAGGTTGTTCATTTTATTGGTGTATAATTGTTTGTGGTAAGCTCTTATGATCCTTTGTATTTCTGTGGTGTTGAATATAAGTTCTCCTTTTTCATTTCTGATTTAATTGATTTTGACCCACTCTCTTTTTTTCTTGATGAATCTCACTAAAGTTTTACCAATTTTGTTTATGTTTTCAAAGAACCAGCTTCTAATTTCATTGATATTTCCTATTGTGTTGTGGGTTTTTTTTTTGTTTGTTTCTATTTCATTTATTTCTACTCTGAGCTTTATGATTTCTTCCCTTCTACTAACTTAGGGTTTTGTTGTTCTTATTTTTCTAGTTCCTTTAGGTGTAAGATTAGGTAGTTTATTTGAGGTTTTTCTTGTTTCTTGTGGTAGGCTTTTACCACTATAAACTTCCCTCTTAGAACTGCTTTTGCTTTGTCCCATAGGTTTTGGATCATTGTGTTTTCATTTTTCTTTGGCTCCAGATATGGTTTTATTTCTTCTTTGATTGACTCAGTGATGCATTTGTTATTTAGTAGCATATTGTTTAGCCTTTACCTGTCTGTGCTTTTTGCAGTTTTTTTCTTGTAATTGACTTCTAGTCTCATAGCATTGTGTTAGAAAATATGTTTGATATAATTTCAATCTTCTTAAATTTACTTCTTAAATTTATTTACTTTAAAATAAATTTTAAATTTATTTTGTGGCCTAGCATGTGATCTATCCTGGAGAATGTTCTATGTGCCCTTGAAAAAAATGGATAGAATACTGCTTTTGAATGGAATGTTATATACATATCTATTAAGTCCAGCTAGTTTAATGTGTCATTTAAGGTCACTGTTTTCTTATTAATTTTCCCTCTGTTCTTTCTGAATGATCTGTCCATTGATGTTAGTGAGGTGTTAAAGTCCCTTACCATTATTGTATTACTGTCAACTTCTCCCTTTATGTCTGTTAATATTTGCTTTATGTATTTAGGTGTTCCTATGTTGGATGATATATATTTACAACTGTTATACCTTCTCAAGGGATTGATCCCTTGATCACTATGTAATGTTCTTCTTTTTCTCTTGTTACAATTTTTGTTTTAATGTTTATTTTGTTTGAAATAAGTACTGCTGCTCTGGCTTTCTTTTCATTTCCATTTGCATGGAATATCTTTTTTCATCCCTTCACTTTCAGTCTGTGTGTGCCTGTGCCTTTAGATCTGAAGTGAGTCTGTTATAGGTAGCATATATATGTGTCTTGTTTTTGTATCCATTCAACCACTTTATGTCTTTAGATTGGAGTATTTAGTACATTTACATTTAAAATAATTATTGATAAGTATGTGCCTATTACAATTTTGTTAATTGACTTTGGGTATTTTTATGATTTGGGAAGAGTTTATTTTTTGGATGTTGTCAGAAACTACAGCAATAAATTCATATATATGTAATTACTACATTCAACAAATAATATTACAATTAATGCATACAAGTACACTTAGAACAGGTTTAATTTCACAGCACCTAAAGTGCCCCCAGAGTGACTAAGGCACTCTTCCTCCTCCCTCCCATGTACTGGTTCACTGTTCTAGCTGTTAAGCACAGGTACATGCAAAGTAACACAACTGATTAGCATGGTATTCCTCAGGTCAAGGAAGAGTTAAGGAGTTTAGGTTAAGTGCTAGATCAGAAAGTTGGGGATATACTATTACAAATAGTAAGAAAGTTAATAGCCTGGTTACTTGGAAGAGTATAGGAGCAGCTACTAAGTGGCTAATCTACACTGTAGGAGGAACAGCCTTTGTGCTGTTTGTGTAGTTTTTTTTTGTTCCTTTCTTCTTCTTTTGATCTCTTGCATTGTGATCGATGACTATCTTTAGCGTAATGCTTGAACTCTTTTCTGTTTTTTTTTAATGTGTATATCTATTATATATCTCTGGTTTGTGGTTACCAGGAGGTTTGTATATAGCAATTCATATAGATACATGTGATTATTTTAAGTTGCTAACCTCTTAAGTACAAATGCATTTTAACAACCCTGCATTTTTACTCTCCTGTCCACGTTTAGTGCTTTTGACATCATATTTTACATATTTTTGTTTTGGGTATTCCTTAATTGTTTACTGTGGATATATATGATATTATCACTTTTTTCATTTAACCTTCCTACTAGCTTTATACATGGTTGGTTTGCTATCTTTACTATGTATTTACCTTTACTAATGAGATTTTCCTTTCACAATTTTCATATTTCTAGTTGTGGCCTTTTCAGCTTAGAGAAGTCTCTTTAACATTTTTTGTAAAGCTGGTTTTGTGGTGCTGAACTCTTTTAGATTTTGCTTGTCTTCTAGTCTCATTGCATCATGTTAGAAAATGTTTGATATAATTTCAATCTTCTGAAATTTACTGAGACTTATTTTGTGTACTATTTTGTGATCTAAAACTGTGATCTAAAACTGTTGATCTCTCTTTCAAATCTGAATGAAAGCCTTGCTCAGTAGAGTATTCTTGGTTGCATGTTTTACTCTTTCATCACTTTAAATATATTGTGCCACTCTCTTCTGGCCTGCAGAGTTTCTGCTGAAAAGCAGCTGGTAGCCTTATGGGAGTTCTGTTGTTCATAATTTGTTGCTTTTCTCTTGCTGCTTTTAATATTTTCTATATTTAAGTTTTGCCACTTTACTTTCAGTGTGTCTCAGTGTGGTTCTGTTTGTGTTGATCATGTTTGGGACCCTCTGTACTTTCTGGACCTGGAGGTCTGTTTCCTTTCCCAGGTTAGGGAAATTTCCAGCTATTCTGTCTTTAACTATTTTCCATGTTCCTTTTTCTCTTCTCCTTCTAAGACTCCTATAATGTGAATGTTGGTATGCCTGATGTTGTCCTAGAGGTCTCTTAAACTGTGCTCATTTTTAAAAATTATTTTTTTTCTGTTCAGTTTCAGTGATAGCTGCTACTCTGTATTTCTGCTCCATTCTTCTGTATCATCTAATTACTTGTTGACTCCTTTTAGTGTATTTTAATTTCAGTTATTGCATTCTTTACTCTGGTTAGTTTCTTTTTATATTTTCTAACTCTTTTACAAAATTCTTACTGTGTTCATGCATTCTTGTCCCGAGTTCTTTGAGCATCCTTATGATTATTACCTAAGACCCTTTATTGGGTAGATTGCTTATCTCCACTTCATTAGGTTCTTCTTCCCTGGTTTTATCTTGTTCCTTCTTTAGGAATGCATTCCTTTATAACCTCATTTTGCCTAATTATCTGTTTTTAATTCTATGTATTTGGTAGGTTGATTACATTTCCCAATCTTGGAGAAGTGGTCTTTTGTAGGAGATGTCCTATGCATCCCAGCAGCACACTCCCCTCTGGCCACAAGAGCTATATATTTATTTATTTTTTTTTTTTTTTTTTTTTTTTGCGGTATGCGGGCCTCTCACTGTTGTGGCCTCCCCCGTTGCGGAGCACAGGCTCCGGACGCGCAGGCTCCGGACGCGCAGGCTCAGCGGCCATGGCTCACGGGCCCAGCCGCTCCGCGGCATATGGGATCCTCCCAGACCGGGGCACGAACCCGTATCCCCTGCATCGGCAGGCGGACTCTCAACCACTTGCGCCACCAGGGAGGCCCAAGAGCTATATATTTAGAGGTTCCTCCTCTGTGGGCTGCATGGGCTCTTCTGTTGTGGTGGGCTAACTACTGTGGGTGATCTGGTTAGCATGGCTGGCACCTGGTCCAACTGGTTGTCAGGCTCTGCCCTTGTTTAGAGGCTGCCAGCTGCTTGTGGGTGGGGTCTGGTCATGGGTTGGCTGAATGTAGAGCCCTGGTTGGGGAGGGGGTGTCTCAGGGCTAGTGCTGGTGGATGGATTCAAGCCCTTGGGTGGGTGATTTTGGGACCAAGTGTTCTGGATCTAGTTTTGGCCTCCTGGTGGGAAAGGTCAGCTCCTGAAATGGGTGGCTGTGGGATCTGGGATGTCCCAAAGTTGGCACTGGCCTATGGGTGAGTGGGGCTGGGTCCCAGTGTGGGTGGTTGAGGAGCCCAAGTTGTCACAAAGCTGGTGTTGTCCTGCTGATTGCCAGGGCTGGGGCCCAGAGGTCCTTAGAGCTAGTACTGGCCTGCTGGTGGATGGATTCTGGTTCCAGACTCTCTGGCTACAGGACCCTGAGGATCTTGGAGCTGGTGTCTGTCCACTGATGGGCAAGACCAGTTCCTGACACCACTGGCTATAGCATGCATGGTGTCCCAAAGCTGGTATTGATCTACTGGTGGGTGGGTCCTGGGGTCTCTGGCTCAGGACTCCAGGGATCTCACAGTTGGTGTTGGCACCTTGAAGGGTGGTGCCTTGGGATAGAGGTGATTGCTGGCACAGCAGAGTCCTGTGGAGTCCCAGGGTCTCTGGCTTCAGGGCCTTGGATGTCCTGGAGTTGGTTTCATCTGGCTGGTGGTAGAGCCAGGGCACAGGGGCCTTGGGACTGGTGCCTGCCCAGCGATGGGTTAGGCTGGTCCCAGGGCTAGTGTCAGCCCACTGGTGGGTGGAGTCAGGTCCTGGGGTCTCTGGTTGCAGGGCTTCAGGGATACTGGGGCTAGTGCCAGCACACTGGTAGGTGGGTCTTGGTCCTGGGCTCTTTGGTGGGTGGGTCCAGGCCCTAGGGTGGCTGGGGGCTCAGGGGAAGCTATGGCAGTCAGCCTGCTGATGGATTGGGTTGTGTCCCTTCCTTGCTAGCTGCTTGGCCTGAGGCACCCCACTACTGGTGCCAACAGGCTGGTGAGCAAGTCCAGGTCCTGGCACCATAAGCTAGAAGGAGGATTCCAAAATAGAATTTGCTAGCACCAGTGTCCATGTGGTAGAAGGAACTTCCCAAAATTGCTGCCACAATTGTAATTATCCTCCTGTTTGTGGCTCAACCACTGGGGGTATGGGACTTGACTATATTGTGTCTCCACCCCTCCTATAAGTCTAGTTGTGGTTCCTTCTTTATATCTTTAGTTGTAAAATATCTTTTCTGCTAGTCTTCAGGTCCTTCTCATCAATAATTGCTTCATAAATAGTTCTCTTTGTAAAAAAGTTCTCACTGTGTTTCTTCATTCTTCCTCTAAGTTCAATGAACATTTTATGACCATTACTTTGAATTCTTATCTGGAAGATTGCTTATCTCCATTTTGCTTAGCTCTTTTTTTGAGGTTTTGTCTTGTTCTTTCATTTGGAACATATTCCTTTATCTCTTCATTTTGCCTAACTCTCTGTATTTGTTTCTATGTATTAGGTAGATCAGCTATATCTCCCTGTCTTGAAAGAGTGGCCTTGCGTACAAGGTATCCTTTGGGGTTCAGCAGCATGGTCTCCCTGGTCACCAGAGTCGCGTCCTACAGGAGAATCCTCTGTGTTGGGTGTGTATGCCCTCTTGTTGTGGCTTACTGTTGGAGAGCTGCTCTGTGGGGCTGGCCTTTGGTGAGTCTGACTCTAAGGCCCAGCTGCAACTGTTACAAAAGCTTTTATGTGCAGGGCTGGGCCCTTCTGTGGAGCCACTTTGGGGGGCATCAGTGACATCCATGGGTGCCTGACAGGACTGGTGGTGTGGGGAGCCACTTTGGAGGGGCTCCAGTGCCTACTGAGGGAACCTGCCAGGTCTGCTTTGGGGGATTGCTGGCTGGATCTGGTCCAAAGCAAGGTGAATGCAAGGCAAATTAAGTGGTGTTGATTAGATAGGGAGAACCAGAAATGACACCTGATAGTGCTGGGCCAGCAAGGTGGACAGTGAGCCACAACCTCCACGCCCCCACACCACCAAACTGGCTTCCACCAGTTCCTCTGTACCCAGAGAAAGTTCCAACAGATCCCTGCCCCTCAAGCATATGCCCTAAAATTAGTTGATTAATCTCCTTCATGTATGGCTGAGGTGCTTTTCAAACTACTGTCTCTGTGCTGGGAATTGGGAGAGGGTAAGTTTTTAAGTGTGAACCCTATAATAGTGGATTCTCAGTTTCCTATAGCCCTCTGGCTCTCCTGGAAATAAGCCCTGCTGGTTTTCAAAGTCAGACATTATGGGGGCTCATGTTCCCAATGCAGGTTCCCCAGGCTGGAGAGCCCAATGTGGGCTTTGGAGCCCTCATTCCTCAGGGACTACCTCTGAGCCTATGATATTCCTTCCAGCAATGAGTTGCAGTGATGGAGTGTGGGTTCTGGCTAGAGCATGTCTCTGCCCCTCCTATCCATCTCAGTGTGGCTTTTTCTTTTTATATTTAGCTGCGGAAGTCTTTCTGTTAGTCTTCAGGTTGGTCTCAGAGATAGTTTCTCTACATATAGTTGTAATTTTGGTGTGTTCGTGGGAGGAAGTGAGTCGAGGATCTTCCTACTCTGCCACCTTGTCCTGATTCCTGGATTGAAATGGATTAACTTTGTATACAATGTTTGGAAATTAGTAGGTATTAGATAAATGTTTGCTGAATAAATGAGCAAATAGATGAGTGCTGTATACATGTTAAGAAAGCAAAATGATAGTGTGGGGTGGGCAGAGACAAGAAAAATTGTTTCTCTTCTGTTAGCTGCAAGATATTTGTAATATATCATTATCTTACACAGAATATTTGACTTTTAAGTTTACATTATGATAGCAATCAGCAGAAATAGACACAAATTAATTATAAAAATAGAATTCAAATATCTATATTTCTAGTATAGTTTCTATGGTTTTAAAGGGAAAAACATAGGGCAAGTACAGAAACAATTTAAGCCTGTACTTTGAAAGAATGTAACAATCATTTGGTATGTGACCTTGAAAAAAAACCTTAAAAAATAGAAAATAAATTCCCTATATCTAATCTTGATCTTTCTTCCATTTGCCAGTGATTATGTGAACCTTTATTTTCTTCCTTCTTTCCTTCCTTCTTTCCTTCCTTCCTTCCTCCCTCCCTCTCTTTCTCTTTTTCTTTCTTTCTTTCCTTCTTTTTTCCTTTTTGTAAGAACAAGACCACTTTAATTTTCTGCCACAATATGATTTTAAACTTCTCATTGGTTGTATATGAGCTCGGAGAAAACACAGAAAATCAGTATGAGAATATTGAATGATTATATGGTTGATCTTAAAGGGAGAATTAGGAGTGAATTTGTTCCTTTACCTTTCTGACTGAATCAAAGTGATTAAAAAGATTAATCACTTCATCTACTGGCAGATAGTCTACTTTATCACTGAACTATTTAATATACTCTAGAATTTATAAAGAGTAAATATATTTATAATGTTTACAAGATTCAGAAAAGTGTCCTCAAAGGTATTGTTGAATGTTTTACTTCTTTTTTGTTAATTTCACTGTCTTTTAAACATGTGAAGAGTATACGTGAAATTCTACTGAAATAAATTATGAAGTTTTCTTTTCTATTTAAAGAGAAATAGTGCTTGTCTTTCCCTAAACCATAGTAGATACTTCTATGCAGCTGCTTTCTATTTAGGGCTAGTAAAACTAATTTATTTTATATTTCTAAAATTATCAAGAATATTTTTCTTTATCTTTTTTTTTAAAGCTGAGCTTTTGAATGTTTCTGACAACAATAATAATGGAAACTATTCTAATAAGTGTTCTTGCAGTATCAACTAAAACAAATTTAGTTGAATACAATTTAATCCTAGAATTCACAGTTCTTTTAAGACAAAATTATATTTTTCTTTTTCAAAAAAACTTATATTCTTTGTTTGCTTTATTTTTCAATTTATCTTTTTAAAAAAATTTAGGGCTTCCCTGGTGGTGCAGTGTTTGAGAGTCTGCCTGCCGATGCAGGGGACACGGGTTCGTGCCCCAGTCAGGGAGGATCCCACATGCCATGGAGCGGCTGGGCCCGTGAACCATGGTTGCTGAGCCTGTGTATCCAGAGCCTGTGCTCCACAACGGGAGAGGCCACAACAGTGAGAGGCCTGTGTACCGCAAAAAAAAAAAAAAAAAAAAAAAAATTATAAGAAAATTAGGAATAGCTCCATCCATGGCAACAGTAGCTAAGAGACAATTAGGGACCCCTTTCTAATTCCCACAAATTTATACTAGTCTGACTGAGATATGTAAATGTATTTTCATTTTCTATGAAAACAACAAACCCCATAAATTGTAATGGGGCTTGTACATTCAAATCAATTTGGCAAAAAGTAAAATGAAAGAAGTAAGATTTTCCTTTTTTTGGACATAACCTCATGTCTTTTAAGATCCTCTTATTTTGTTGCAGCTCCTGACTGAGCAAAGCTCTATATGCAAAAGCAGCTTTATAATGAAGCAAAAGCAGCAAGCTCTGCCAGTAGTGTAGTGTAGGAAATTGCTGATATAATTTCTTTGCTGTAGTAATTTGAGTGCCTGATTTTTTCCCATTGCACCTTATGCATCGTTACTTTAATATATGGAAATTAAACTCTTATGCTTTTTTCAGCTTATACAGAAAACTCTAGAAAACACAAATTTCTCATCATCTTTGGTGGGTGAGATATTCTGGACAAGAACTCTTCTCAGGTAACTGAGAGCTTACCTTCAGAAACTCTGGGTGCTACTGGGTGCTCTTCCCTTGAACACATAAAAGAAATATCTCTTGCCTGTGTCTTCAAGTGAAGCTCATTCAGACTTTCATTTATTTAACAATAATTTTTTGATCCTCTTTCATATCACTGGGAATATATTGGTAAATAATAAGAATAGACCCTGCTCTGATGGAGATATGTCAACAGCAAAGACAGATAGCTAAACTAATACAACACAAAGAATCCATTTTCTTGCTACTACAGGTCTTTACCACTTCATCTTAAATTACTGTGCCACTCTAATTCTACATTTGCTCCCGCCCGATTTTTATCAGCTAGAACTATGGGTTGGCCAAGAAGTTTGTTTGGGTTTTCACACAACAGTATCTGCCTTCTGAGCTTTTACAGACCTCCTTGTTTTTGCAATTTTTTATGTCTGGAATATCCTTACTTTTTTCTGTTCCTGGAAATATACAATGCATTTTCAATTTAAATGTCTGTTTTCTCTGTGAAACATTTCTGACTGTCTTGATTATATTCAGTCACCACATCTTCTGGGTTCCTGATATATTTTGTAATACTTCTGTTTCTGAACCCATCAAATTGTTTTGTAATTATTTATTCATGTTTCTGAATTCCCAGCTTGAGTGTAAGCATTCTCAGTGTAGGGAACATGTTTTGCTCATCTTTGTACAGCCCTGCAGTGCCTGGAATGATGTCTGGCACATAGATGTTGAATTAACATATTAGGAATCAAGGGCAGAATTGTCTAGTGTACTACTCTTGACTCATTCCTATTGTTAGAATGTGTGTTTAACCCTATAGATGATTCAAATAATCAAAGCTATTATCTCCAATTATCAGATTTCTTCTTCAGTGACTACACCTTATAACTGAAGGCAGCTTTACTCTTTTCTTTGTGCTTTTGTTGTCTCGTCTATCTCTTACTCTTGTTTTTCTGTTTTCTTTTAAAATTTTAGTGTGAAAAAATGACGTTATGGCCATTAGCCAGTAACTAAATAAAACGTGTATTTCCTTCTAGATAATGATGCAACCAGTTATGGCATAAGAGGCAGGCTACTGAAGCCTTTGGTTGTTTTTGATGCTTTATTCAGAGCCAGAGATGTTTTTGGAAGTGGAGGTGGATTGAGTAGAGTTCTAGATTTAATGCAATTTTTTATGCTAGAGCATTCTGAAAATTTGTAAATACAGGCTCTAAATAAACAGAGTCTTATCTGTTGCCACACATTTGGCAACATGCCAAAAATCCTGTCTGGGATCTGACATCCCATTTAGGTAGTACTAGGTAAGGAGGTAGCCTTGGATTTAGAATAAGTTAGCTGGGGGCTATGTCCACATTTCACCACTTACGTGCAAACAGCCATATTTCTGTTTGTAAGGAATTTTCCTTTTTCTAATTGATCATGCCCTGAGATAGAATTATTGGCTTCCTTTGGTGATGTAACAAACCTCTGAGAGGTCAGTCATGGCTTTCAGGCTTTTTTGATTAATTTTCAAACAATATGATAAGGTCACTGGGTTTGCCAATTATCTGAGTGTTTAGTGGGACACTGAATTTCCCTGTCATATAGTGAAAGCAAGACTACTGTTGAAAGGGGCACCAATTTGAGTATGTATTAGAGGCAGTTTGAGATAACTGTGAGCCAACTGTAGAGACATTTTTCCCCATTCTTTTGTTAAACAACTATTTCATACTGTAAAGTTGGCCCATACCATCTTCTCCTGATAAATACTTGGTTAGACTCCTTAAATACATCCTACGGCCAAATAAATAAATTGTCCTAGGGCCAATATAGTTCCAGTTCTCTATCTAATGCCTTTCATATCATCATGTATTGAATAAGAACTGGCACTCATAGCAAAATTCCTGAGATGTTTGATTATTTTATATGTACTATATTTCTAAAAGAAAGAATATATTTTAGTGGGATTTTAGGAAATGCTTTTGGTTTGAGCCTTAGTTAACCAGATAAGAGTAACTAACTAGAACAGAAATTGCTCATAAATTTATCTTCAGCAGAGCATAATGCCCAACCTAAATAAAGTGGACGCTCAATAAATATTTGTAGAATGAATGAATATACGGAAATGGCCACTTGACTGAGGTTTTACTTCATGCTGCTTTTCAACATATAGCCTATGTGTAAAATTATATATTGCTTCAGGATCAAATGCAATTATCAGGAAGTCTTCATTGGAAATAGCATTATTGACTTTTAGAGTGAGAAGGGTTTTACAAGATCATCTCAGCCCAATGTTTTTTATTTAAAGTAAGGAGAATAAGAGTCATAGGCATTAAATTACTCCACTTACATTTTAAAAATTAACAATTGAAGATTTCTTACCCATCTCGCAAAAGCTAAAAACATTCATCATTTTTGGAAACATCATTATTTTGGGAATATGTCAATTGACCAAAGTAAGAGGTAGAAGAAGGTACATGCCATCCCACTGCCCAGACTGTATTCCAGAAAAGGAGGGTTTCACTGACTATAGAACACAGAAATCTAGCTGCATGACTCTTGGGTATTTTTCATGGTGGATTAAAAATATGTGAACAACCGTTAGCCTTAAGTGCTATTTTGTTCAAATAATCTTTAATGCCTGAAAGACAGTTAAGATCAAGTTTGTTGCTGCTTTTTTGTATACTGGGTTATACATAAGAATCAAAGTCTGACACTTAAATGTCCAACTGATAAGGCATAAGATAAAATCATTAGGGACTTTTTAATATAATAAATCTAACTTGGTAGTTTTGCTATATTTCTATTGCCTTAAATAGTTCAGTGAGTGATATTTACATAAATTCATTTTTTTTCTATGGTGTAATTTAGTGTGGAAAAGTCAATATAACTTTAAAACACATTTTCAAATACTTGTTTTGAAACTCATGTTCTGAGATGTTTGAATGAATGAATATGTGGTTAACTGCTATTTTAACTAGCAATACATTTATAAGAACTAATTATTTCATAGCATAAAAATAATTTGGAAAACATGTACAGAAGATAAAGTGCTTCTTGAAGCAGTTGTTCATTAACATATTTTGAGAGAAAATTGTGAGCTATTTCCATTATGTTTTTGAAAATTGATACAAATTAAAGTGTCAATGAAGTAATTATTGACAACATGTCACCACAGTATGAAGTGTGCCCATCCTTCTAGAAATTTACTAACCCATCCCCTTATCCTCATTGTATTAATTTCACTATCTTCTGAGAAAGGGCTACCTTTTGTCAAAGGCATTTTTTGATGAGAGATAAAGATGGCAGAGAAGGAGGACATCAAGCTCACTTCCCCCCACAAACACATCAAAAATATATCTATATGTGGAGCAACTCTAGCTGTAAACAACTGAAAACTGGCAGAAAAGCTCTTCCACTAACAAGACTGTAAGAAAGATCCACACAGAGATGGGTAGAAAGAGAAAAGAAGAAATCAGGTCAGAACCCCCATCCCTAGCAAGAAACACAGAAAAGGAGGAGAATATCATGGGGTTGGACATTCTCCCTCGAGAGTGAGGGGTTCGAACCACATATTGGGCACTGCATACCTGAGGTCTTGCACTGAGAAGACAAGTCCCCTTAGCTGGTTTGCAAACCAGTTGGACTTAACACGAGGTTGTAAGAAATTGACACTTTACTTTTGAAGAATGTGCACACACACTTGCTTTTGGGAAAAGGTACAGGAAGCAGATTGAAAACTCCCTGGGGTTCTGACCAGTTTCCTGTAACTTCCCCAGAGCACACCCCAGCCCACACTGGCAGCCTGTTCCAACCCCTCTTGCTCTGCTGCAACTCTCCACTAGGGTGAAGGTAGACGATGGTGCTGGCTGGGACCTAAACCTGCACCTAAACAGGGTGTACCGAGTGCAGAGGAGGCAGTTTGGGATTGGCCTGGGGCTCTAACTGGCAGGCCAGGGCTGTCACAGTGTGTGCCTGAGCCTGCTCCAGGTGTCTGCTCTGATCCCGCTTGATCTTTACTTCTGAGATTTTTCCTTTCTTATAAATTCTCACTTCTTGTAGCCTTTTCTTTTCCATTTTAACACTTCTTGTAGAGTCGGTTTAATATTATAACAAACTCACGGGTCACATCATATTCAACAGTGAAAAGCTGAAAGTTTTACCTCTAAAATCAGGAACAGGACAAGGATGCCCAGCCTTGTCACTTCTATTTTCATAGTATTGGAAGTCCTACCCACAGAAATAAGACAAGAAAAAGTAATAAAAAGCATCCACGTTGGAAGGGAAGAAGTAAAACTGTCACTACTTGCAGATGACATATTACTATATATAGAAAACCCTAAAGTTTCCACTAAAAAAACATTTTAATAAAACAATTTAATAAAGTTAGAACTAATAAAACAATAAACTAATTAGAACTAATAAAACAATTTAATAAAGTTGCAGGATACAAGATTTATATACAGAAATCTGTTGCTATTCTATACACTAATAATGAACTATGGGAAAGAGAAAGCAAGAAAACAATCTCATTTAAAATTGCATCAAGGAAGTTAAAGACCTATACTATGAATACTATAAGACATTGATGAAGGGAATTTGAAGCTGACTCAAAGACTTGAAAGATATCCCAAGTTTATGAACTGTAAGAATTAACATTTAAAAAATGTCCATACTACCCAAAGCAATGTACATATTTAATGCAATCCCTATCAAAATACAAGGACATTTTTCACAGAATTAGAACAAATAATCCAAAAATTTATATGGAACCACAAAAGACCGTGAATAGCCAAAGCAAGATTGAGAAAAAAAGAATAAAGCTGGAGGTATCACATTCCCTGACATCAGACTATATTACAAAGCTACAGTCATCAAAACAGTATGGTACTGACACCAAAAAGACACATATATCAGTGGAACAGAATAGAGAGCCTAGAAATAAACCCATGAACCTATGGTCAATTAATCTACAATAAAGAGGCAAGAATATACAATGGAGAAAAGACAGTCTCTTCAATAAGTGGTTCTGGAAAAACTGGACAGTTACACATAAAAGAATGAAATTAGAACATTTTGTCAGATCATATACAAAAAAAAAAACACTCAAAATGGATTAAAGACCTAAATGTAAGACTGGAAACCATAAAAATCCTAGAAGAAAACATATGCAGAACACATTATTTTACATAAGTCATAGCAATATATTTTGGATCATTCTCTTCAAGCAAAGGAAACAAAAGCAAAGGTAAACAAATGGGACCTAATTAAACTTAAAACCTGCACAGCAAAGGAAACCATTGACAAAATAAAAAGAAAACTTAGATAATGAGAAAAATTACTTACAAATGATATGACTGATAAGAGATTAATATCCAAAATATATAAACAGTCCACACAAGATCAAAAAAACAGACAACCTGATTAAAAAATGGGCAGAAGACCTGAACAGATATTTTTCCAAAAAAGACAGAGATGGTCAACAGTCACAAAAAAAGATGGTCAACATCACTATTTCTTAGAGAAATGCAAATCAAAACCACAATAAGGTAGCACTTCACACTTTCAGAATGGTTATCATCGTCAGAAGCCCACAAATAATAAATGCTGGCAAGAATATGGAGAAAAGGGAATCCTAGTACACTTTTGGTGGGAATGTAAACTGGTGTATCCACTATGGAAAATAGTATGGAGGTATTTTTAAAAATTAGAAAATAGAACTACCATATGATTTAGAAATTCCACTCCTGGATATATATCTGAAGAAAATAAAAACACTAATTCAGAAAGATACATGCACCCCAAAGTTCACAGCAACATTATTTACAATAGCTAAGACATGGAAGTAATTAAAGTGTTCATTGACAGATGAATGGATAAAGAAGATGTGATATATATACACACACACACACACACACACACACACACACACACACACACACACACACACATATATATATATAGCATGAAATATTACTCAGCCATAAAGAAATAAAATTTTGCCATTTGTAATGACATGGATGGACCTGGAGAGTATTATGCTTAGTGAAATAAGTCAGGCAGAGAAAGACAGATACTGTTTGTTATCACTTATATGTGGAATTTAAAAAATAATTAAGTAATTAACATAACAAAACAGAAACAGTCTCACAGATATAGAGCACTAACTAGTGGTTACCAGCAGGAAGAGAGAAGGGGGGAGGGACAAGACAGGAGTAGGGGATTAAGAGGTACAATATACTATGTATAGAATAAATAAGATTCAACGACATGTTGTACAGTACAGGGAATATAGCCAATATTTTATAACAACTCTAAATCGAATATAATCTATGAAAATATTGATTCACTATGTTGTACACCTGAAAATCATCTATACTTTAATAGAAAAAAGTCAGAGACATTTTTCTGATCAAGATTACTTAGCATTTTACTTTTTAAAAAATGCTTTGAGTCTCTAAAATTGTTTTCTATTGTTATTTCATTTTATTAAGGAGGATATTGAAACAGAGTTATTGAAGTAAATGTACAAGTTCCTGACAAAGTTTGGATTAGCTCTTGTTTTTAGATGAGTCAAGAAACATTAAAAGTGATTTTGCTTAGAGCTACAGGAATTAAAATATAGACAGTTAAAAAATGTTCAGAATAGAAAACAGTTTTTCTTGGGGAGAAATTTTATAGGACAATTAAGAACACAATATATTCTTACAGTAGAGTAGACCTTGTTACAATTTATGAGATTTATATTTGAGCCGCATTTTAAAGAGACAAAAGTCTATTAATAGTCTCATTATTACTATGCAGTCATGATAAAAAAAACTTTTAGAATTCTGAAGAAATTAAAATAGAAATGGTAATGGTAAACACTCAAGTTTTCTAAGCTCTGGGGATCTAATGTACAGCATGGTGACTATAGTTAACAGTAATGTATATACACTTAGAACTTGCTAAGAGAGTAGACCTTAAATGTTCCCACCCCTAAGAAGAAATGGTAATTATGTGAAGTGATGGAGGTGTTAGCTAGCCCTACTGTGGTAATCATTTCACAAAATATTTGTGTATCAAATTATAATGTTGTATTCCTTAAACTTACACCATGTTATATATTAATCATATCTCAATAAAGCTGGAAAAAATAAAAAAAATAATTTCTTTGAAATCATAACAAAAGTAAGATGCTTGGTTCCCTTAGTGAGAGATTATTTAAGGCTTATTTATTCAACAAGTTTATCCATAGCACCTGGGTGTGCTGATTTTCTTCTTAGAAACCTGCTAAGCCTCTGAAATGGGTCAATATGATTTAGGCACTCAATTGCCTTCTCCAGATGTGGTCTTTTAAGCACAAGTCTTTTAGCAACTAGAGGGTCTTTCTGAGCCTTACTCACCCACTGACAGGAAGATGTTAGAATTGACTGTTCTGTGGGATTCATGAAGAGTTATTTACAAAGCTTCAGTTGTTCATAATCAAACTCTCAACATAGGGGTAGAGTGGGAGGGAGAGAGAATGGGAGTTTGAGCTGAAGTCACCAGGTCTTACTTAAGAAAGTAGGAGAGTTTTTTCTTGGATTCCATAAATGCACACTAAAAGTTTCATATACCTCGTATAATCACAACTTTAATGATTTCTTGGATTACCTGAGGAATAAACCTGAGTGATGTACAGGTTAAAATTAACATTTTCTAATAGAATAATAACAGAATTCATCAATCAAATGTTTTTTTTTTCTTTTATAAAAGGGTAACAGGAGGAGAGTACTCTGTCATTTTTCCTTACAGTATAGTCTGGCTTCATGAGAACTTTAAAAGAAATTCTACAGGCTTTTTTACTTTTAACATTTACAAATGCTAATTATAGTTGAAGAAGGAAACTTATGGCATCTAGTTCAGCGTCCCTGGATATTAAGGAGAAATCTCTGAAACATATCTTGGCTTTGATATGTATAGTTGAGTACTTAACTTGTTCTTATAAATAAACCTCCAAATTGGTAAGTTGTTACTATGAATCAAATCATATTGTTATGCAAATAAACTGTATGTAGCAAACTAACCAATAAAACATGCTACATTATTGTCTAGCTAACCTAACATATTGTAGATAAATATGAGCAAACATTTATAAAACCACTAGATGGCATTCATTTACTGCAATTTTGGCCAAATACAACCTTTAAAGCTTTATCATGATATGCAGGATTAGGGGCAAGTGTTATCCATTATTTGATGATATTTTTCTTTCATATAACACACTGACAAAGTTCAATTTTATCTTTTCCTGTATGCTTCAAATCAAATCAACAGATACTTACTGAAAGCTTTATTAAAGGATTGTTCCTTGTGAGGAAATTTGAAAGCCATCTTCACTGTGGTGGTAATGTAAGAAAATATGCTATATGCACTGTGCCACTTAATTTTATTTTATTTCATTGCTTTATTAATTCATGTTATATTTCTCACAGAGATATTTCTCTAAAGGTTATAAAAATTACAGAGTCACATTTTCTAATATTTTAGATGGAATTAATCTTCAATCTTAATGCTTATGAAAAGAGGAGGTCAAGAGCTCTTGAGTCACAAAAAAGTCCTGTCTACTGTATGTCTTAAAAATGTGTGAGGAAAAGTACTTCTAACTTCATTGAGAACCACAATGACCTTCGGTGATAAAACATTATGATTTAGTCTTGGAGATAAATAAATCATGGAATGAAAACTCCCAAACTCCACACTTCAGGCTAAATGGTTGGAAGAAGATATTGATGGGCCAAAAAAAGTCAACTATTTTTGTAGAAGGTCTAGGTTAATAATAACATAAAGTCCAGTACTTACCTGTTCTAATATGTTTTGAAGCCTCTCTATCTCACAGTCTATTACAAATTTCTTCTCTTGTCTTCTATCAAGCTCTTCTAGAAGTTGCCTATAGCTGACATCATTAAAATTTTCCACACATATAGCGCTGACATGCCAACCATTTTGTCCTGCTTTTTCCATGATAGCTTGAAGTATCGAGTATCCTAACGGGGAAAAAAATTCAGAGGGGTTTAAAAACATGCCCTTAAATAATATGCAGGCACTGAGTCTACATCAATATTTTTATATTCCAAAATATACAATGAATTATTAGAAATTTAAAAACATGAGTGGTTATTTCTGAATCATTCAATTTTACTTTCTTTACTTAGGGCAAAAACATTCCTTAAAAATATTGCTTGAATGAAGTAGTAACATCATACCTTGAGTAAGCTCTCAAAATCACTCTACTAAAGACTATTACATTGCTTTGGATACATTTTTGATGAGATAAACCAAAAACAAAATCTAGTACCACCTGTAGTCAAGAACAATTTCATAAACTTTTTGCTAATTTTACTCACTAGACAGAAATAATTTTGAACAACTGTATTAATTTTCCCCTTGAGCAAAGTAGTAACAACATTTTTGGGTTCAACTGTGTCATAAAATAAACATTGCAACAGTATTTATTGAGGACGCATTATTGTAAATGGAGAAGGCATTATTTAACTCTTCCTGTCTTGGTAGGGGAATGATGTGGATTGGGGGTGAATTGAATGAAAACTAGGTGATGCAATGGGCACTCAAACTCATAATCTAGTAGAGGAAACAGACATTCAAATAAACAAATGAAACTTAGTTTAAAACTGTGTAATGATAGCCGTACTCAAGGGAAAGTGTTGTCCCAAGGGAAAGTTTGGTTAAATCTGTCTTAATGGGACCAGGAAAAATGCCATGAGGAGAAACAACTTGAATTGGGTCTTGAAGGTTGAAAAGGTGCCTTTAAGATTGCTGAAAAAGGAGCATTTATTAGCGGGAGACAGACTTCCAGAGGGAATGGAATGGTCTTTACCCTGTTCTTCATTCAGATCTCTCTGCATGTGGAAGGGAAGTCATGGGTCTTAATATCTGGGTTAAGGACGAAGGGGCAAACTCATGAACTCAGCACTTAAAATATTTCTTCATGACAACATTGTCTTGAAATCTTGCTTTTCTGAGCCCTCAGTTTCGAGTTGGAATGTGAAAAAAAGAAAAAAATTCTTTGAATCTATGTATAACATTTAAACAAAGCTTGTTTAGGATCAGAGCCTGTTATTTTTTCCCCTTGTGGCTTAGCATAAAAAACATGCTAGTCCTCTTTAAGAAGGTCTAACACTTATTTGAGCTCATTCTATGGCAGCAGCTGCCTATAGTTTCTCCCTCCCTTGGTCCCTGGATTTAGAGTGGAGAGCTGGGTGGATTAAACGTGAAGACTTAAAATGAATGCAAAGCATTTGCTAGATAAGAGCACACTTTACTCAGTTTTCTGTTTGGTATGTGAGTCTCTCAGATTTAAGGATTTTTATTTTTAGGTATGTTTTCTACAAGTCAGAGTTTCAAACATTACGGATGTTCATTTAATATCAACAGATGGAACTGATGATGAGGTCATATTTGAAATATAAATTACCTGATATCCTGCCAAATGAAATACTGTGGCAGTCAGGATTAATTTTTATCAAAATGAAAACTATTCCCTAAAGAGGAAGAAAGAGGGCATGTTAATTACTATATAATTATTCTAGTATATCTATTGCTTTGTTCAGTCTTTCCTTTTGTAATGTATGCCTGTAATTATCTTTTCAAATCTTACGTAGATTTCCCCTATCCCTGCCCCAAATCCAGTACTCTTTCCTTGTTTCCGATTGTATGTGTATGTAACATGATGGTCTGCATCCTATTTTAATGAAATCAAGCAGGACTCTGAGGGGTCCTCCTGGGTTCAAAAGTCCCTCAGTGTGCCCCATTTCTTCTTTTTAGAGAAAGGCTTTAGTCTTCTAGGCCTTCCCTGAGTTCCAAAGAGCATCAGTTACTAATTAGGGAAGTGAGGGAACACAGAAACAAAGGTGAAGCAAACTCAAATGGTCTTGGAGAAAACACAAACCCTAAAAGGTCTTAACAGAAAAAAACATCAGGGGCCAACTGGGAAATGAAATTCTTGACCATCACATAATGCTCTAAGTAAATAATAAAATGTCTCAACTATTGTTTTTGCTCTCTCCTAGAAAGAAGTTAAAGGATCACAAGACCACGATTTACTAATTTGCTTTGCAGGAACAATCAATCAAAATCACCAATGACACATCGAGTCATAAGACGGTGGCAGGAAGTCTGCAACTGAGATCTATGGGAAGTTGAAATTACAAAGCCCCCTTCCCTTTTACCCTTTTTGCTTTTAAAACCCTTGCACCCTGGCCAACCAGCAAGATGGATCTGAGACAAACCTACATCTCCCATCTTCTCTGGAGAGCAGCACCCTCTAGATCAGTAAACCTTTCTCTGGTCCAAACTCCAACGTTTTTGTTTGTTTGGCCTCACTATGCATCTAGCACACAAATTTGGGTTAGACAACATTAATGTACACGTTCATACCTCATTTATCCTGTTACTGGGATTTGCTCTCTGCTAGTGAATCAATGTTCTTTCATTCATTTTTGACACCTATGAACATGTTCTTTTTAAAAATACCAATTGACATCTTATTTTCCCTTTTCTCCTTTTATTTACTGTAGTACCAAAATAATTTTAAAACTTTTTGTTTGATTTTCTTGCATGTTGTAAAAATAATAACTATGTCCACACACACCATCCCTGTGACCAATTCACAGCTTGGCACAGTTCTTTAGATACTGCCTTTGTTTTTTATCATCACGTCATGTGGATATCAGGCTTCATGTCAGTGTTAGGCTGTTATTTTCCTAACTACAGGAATTTTACAGAATATAGAGCCACACATCTTCTGATGAAATTTATATATGTTCCCAGTTGCATAACAGATATTGAAAGATTCACACTAATAAAACAAAATTATAATTCAAGTTCAACATTTTGTTATATGATTTTTCAGATTTAGAAGTGACACTAGAATTGAGATAAAACAAAACCCTAGGACACAATCTTTGTTAAGTGGCAAAGAAATTTGGCTGCCTAAAAAGAACCATTAATCATAGTCATAAATAAATGGCATCTTTTTAATGCAAAGGACACACAGTTATAGTTTCAGAGCCCAGTTGAAAATTTGAGTTCTTTTACAAGCTGTGTTTGATTTTAATATCCTATCTTATGCATTGCAACTCAGATGTGCCTGTCTTATTTATTTGCCAAGATAGTTGGGAATATATTATAATTCAGAGAAAATACTGCTGTTGAATCTATGATTGTGTAACTTAGCTGTTATATAAACTAGAAAATCACAAGTCAAGTCATACTAGTTCTACAACTGCTTACGATTTGTATCTTCTACTTCTTAGAAAATCTGTAGTGCAATATTGTTGGTCAGAAAATGAATACTACAGTTTTAGGTTAATATCGCAAGAGTAATGGGGAGTTCACTACTGTAAAGAATTTTTAAGTCTTGCTTTTATTTAAAAGCTGTCTAACATTATAATCTAATATAATTTATGGAAAACTAAGACATTCAAGATTCTTTAAGATATGCCAGGATAAACAAAGTTATGATTCTTGTCTTGACAAGGATCTAGCAAAACTGATATTTAAGTAACTATTATGCAAATTACACTGTATTGTGTAAGTAACTTCAAAAGACCCAAAATAATTTTATTAGAATAGTAGTGAAAATGTATGATGGACAAGATCACATTGTTGGATTAAAATAAATGATTAAAGGCATTTTCATGGTTATTAAAGAACACTATCAATTACACATACAAATATTTTTAAAATGTTATATTATGTAATTATATTACTAATTATGCTAAATAGAATCATAGTGATTTAATCAGTCTTGAGCTAATGTATTCTTACACATCAACACTTTTTATATCACCCATGAATAATGACCTATTTTGGGTGAGTAGTACCATCCAGATATTCAGCTGCTTGCAACACAAACTGGGTTTATTTATCTGATGTTCTCTTTTGAAAGAGTTATTTGATTCAACTATCTGCACATGGAGGGGCAGGAGGAGAATCAGGTAATATCTATGTCAGAGTGGGTATAATTTCAAAAAGGAGAGAGTTATCTGTATGCTATTAAAAACCCTTCTCTTTGATAAGGATAGAAAAGTGCTTTTTAATTAGAGGGTCACTGGTGCACACAACAGGAGTAGCATCAATGGAATGCTGAATATAGGAGTCATATTTCAGAGAAGTAAGAAATTGAGAAAATGAGAAGTGAAAATGTAGAAATTATGGAGGAATATCATCAGAATAATTAATTTAATGAGATGAAGGATATGCCTTTATATGTATGAGGTAGAGAAACATTGAGGCCATGGGAACTCATTTGGGAAGGAGAGGACTGGGTCTGTCCCATGTGGCATCATTGAGCTTAAAAAGAAGTGACAAAGGGATATAGCAGCAGTTTGTACTTATTCAAATTAAAGCCTCTTTCATTAATTTTATAGATTGCTATGCAGGTACCAACTACTACCCAATTTCTCTGATCTGGCATAATTACTGGTATCCAAAGCTAGTATATTCCAAGAGAAAGGTGTGTATGTCTGAAAGTCTAGTTTATACTGTGTTTTAATCTCAGTCATAGAGAGGAATATGATTCTGTAATCCTCACGGTATTTAACGCCATCATGATGGCACTACAGAGCCGATTTAAAAACCATTTGGTTTGGACTCTTTCCAAAGCAGCTTAGGTACTGAAATAACATGTTCAAAGGCTACAGTCTGAACTCTAAGATCTCAGAACACAGAAGGAGTAACCAACATTGTAGCTTGGTTAAAATTATCTGCAGCTGTGACTATAGCATTTATTTATGCCATAGTTCAAGAAGGGCATAGTGAAAATAAACAAAGATCTGCCAACTTACACAGTTTGAAGCCATACATGTAAACCTGAGGTAAGATGGAATGTCTTGAGTTTTCCCTTTTCTACAAAATATCAAGAGTAAAAAATAGAAAATCCTTCTTCAAAGATGGTTATTTTGGGTCTTAGATTTTCCCTAAGACCTCTTGTATTTTCTGACAATAACATTTATTGTCTATTGACCACTACATTATAATGTCCATATTTAATTCAGAGATATCATACAGAGGAATTTGATACTTTAAAACTTTAAAGTTTTCTGTCAGTTGCAACTGAACCTAATCCTTATTTATACAGGCATATAGCAAATATTTTCAACTATTTGCCACAGGTTCAAGGCACTAAACTCCTCCTCCCAGGCATACGTGATTTTCTTATTCCTCTTGGGCTTTTCTAGAACTAGACCACTGGGGAATTTTATTTCACTTGTTTACATGGCAACTAGACTAATCTTTGTCTAGTTTGTTTCTGTCTGGAAACTCTATGGTACTTCCTTGAGTGAAGCTTTCAATGTTTTCCTTTTCTTTTATGATACATACCAAAATCTGGTCAAACTTGTCTCCTCCCTCTCTTTCTAGTCTCATTTTGTACCATTACTCTTCTTGCTTTCTAACCTCTAGCAACATTGTCCTTCTCAGATTTTTTTTTTTTTTTTTTTTTTTTTTTTTTTTGCGGTACGCGGGCCTCTCCCTATTGTGGCCTCTCCCGTTGCGGAGCACAGGTTCCGGACGCGCAGGCTCAGCGGCCATGGCTCACGGGCCCAACCGCTCCGCGGCATGCGGGATCCTCCCAGACCGGGGCACGAACCCGCGTCCCCTGCATCGGCAGGTGGACTCCCAACCACTGTGCCACCAGGGAACCCGTCTCAGATGTTTTAAAAGGTAGCATGCATCTCCACCTCATTGCCTTTACACATGCTAGTGTTCCCTTTAAAAGATTATTTCCTTCCACATTTGCCTTCTATTCATTTTTCAGACCTCACCTTAGACATAACTTACCTTCTAACTAGATCACTTCCCCCTCATATAATCTCTTACAGCTTGCTGTACATTTCTTTCAGAGACTTTTTTTAACAGTTTCTAACCATATATTTTGAATGATGATCTGATTAGTGTCTTCCCTCTCCTCCCCCCACTCCCATACAGTAGGCTCCATGAAAGAAGTATTTCTGTGCTCAGTATTTAGTCTAGTGGTTCTCAGTAGATGCTCAGCAAAGAGTTGTCTGAACACAGAAATAAATCAATGGGAATTTCATAGAGATGAATCAGGATGTCAAGAGGATCAGAAGAAGCATGGCAGGTCACATTCAGGAAATTCAAATACTTCAGATTATGTTGTGTGTTTGGAAGAACAAGGAGGGTGTGGAAAATTGGTGTGGACTGTGGGAAGAGCTTCAAAGGCTGGAGAGGTAACAAGAAAGGGACATCTCATAAGGGCCTTCTCTACCATATTATAAAATTTGGCCTTTACTCCTCAGAGACTTTAAGAAGAGACTGACAGAACTGCATATGTTTTAGAGGGATCGTTTAGCTAAGGTGTGAAGGATACAATGGATGAAGGTAACACAAAAAAAAACAGGAAAACCATTTGGGACACCATATTGAAGTAATCCAGGTGAGAGATAATAAGGAAAGAGAGTAATTTCTAGATTAAAGTGGCAGAATAAATCAACTTGGTTATTGTTGAAACATAAGGAATAAGGAGAAGGAAGATTTGAGCATAATAACAATCTGTTCTTCTGGTGTTCATTTTACTTGTTTTCAGGAGAAACTCTTAGGTCTTTTTGATCTCCTGAAGAAGCAAATATTTTTCTATTTGGATTTCAGATGTCAAGTAACTTCTAATGATATGGTCTTTGCAGTCACCTCCCTCATCACCCAAAGCAGTATGCTAAATTCTGACACAGGTTTGAGAAACCTACTTTTCTCTCTTGCTATAAACATCAATTTTTCTAGAGACCATCTCTGTAGATTTTGAATATTCCCTAAGAATAAATGGATATTTTTTCAAGCTTGTCTCTAGCATTTTTTATCTCCTCAGCACTATGGATATTTATCAATATCTTTTTATAATATAAGGGAATCTCTTTTTATGCAAGAAAAGCATTCTTGAAAAATTTGTGTAATTTTAAAGCCAAATGACTAAAGACCAATTTCCTAAAGAAATAAGTATCTAGCATAATTTATATAGTTACTATTTTGCTCATCAATTGAGATTTTATCTACTTTTTATAGCACACTACATAAAATTCACAATTCTGATTTTACCTATTTTTTAATATCACAATATATAAAGTTCACAATTCAAACTTGCATAAAATACAACCATTATATCTTCATAAGGAGATTAAAATATAGATTTATGAATTAACAGTCACCCAAATAATGTTTGTCTCATATTAAACACTTAAAGTACTTAAGACCTAATTTTCATGTTAAAGTTATATGCCAACACTTTGGGAAAGCAAAGTGTTGAATTGAGAGGAGGAACAGCGCCCCTCAGAGAGAACTTCACTGCAGCGAGAATGACCTGTACTATGATTTGGTCCTTAGAGGCCAGGGAGGGTTTAATGGGTGGAGATGGTGAAGAGGAAGGAGTTACTGCAGCATAAGGCAAAGACAGAGAGGTGGAAGCTTAAAGAATACTTAATAGGGGCTTCCCTGGTGGTGCAGTGGTTGAGAGTCCTCCTGCTGATGCAAGGGACACGTGTTCGTGCTCCAGTCCGGGAAGATCCCACATGCTGCGGAGCGGCTAGGCCTGTGAGCCATGGCCGCTGAGCCTGCACGTCCGGAGCCTGTGCTCCGCAACGGGAGAGGCCACAACAGTGAGAGGCCCGTGTACCACAAAAGACAAAACAAACAAACAAAAGAATACTTAATAAATTATTAATAGTTAATAGACTAGTTTTCTGGAGTAGTAGATTCATAAACTATATTATGCTTTATTATCATTTTACAATACAGTTGAATCACCTAAGAGCCCTGTGAAGCAGGTATTATTATCCCCGCCTTATAAGTGAAGATATAAAGATAGATTATGTGATTTATGTCAAATAATTACCCTAATAAGTGGCAGAACCACAGTTTGAACTCAGGCCTTCCATTTTCAATTCTAGGGACTTTTTCACCACACTTTAGTGAACAGGGAAAGCAGGAGATAAAACTAGAAAGGAAGGTTGAGGCTGTGTTGTGAAGTCCTTTAAATAACAGTCATCATCAACTCTTCTCATTCACAAACACATCTCATATTTTAGCATATTCTGTCAGTGCTATCTTTAAAATATATCAAGAATCTGACCTTTCTCCCTATAGGCACTGCCAACATCTAGGTCCAAGCCACATTGCTTCTTGTCTGGGTTATTACAATTATCTCCTTACAAGTCTCCTTGCTTGGCCTTTGCCTTCTTCAGACTAGCCATAGTAAGCAAGTCATATCATATCACTCACAGTCCAAAGCTTCTCACTGATCCTTTACAGTAGCCTGCATAGTCCCACATCTCTGACCTCATCTACTCTCGTTCTCAGACGTCAGTTGCAAACTTGCCTTTTTGCAGTTGCAATAACCGGACAGGTGATACTCCTACTCAGGCTTTTGCCCTCCTGTGCTCTCTCCAATGTGAGTCTTCAAGGATTATCCTTTCATTTCCTCTAGGTCTTTACCCAAATGCTCTCTCTTCAGTGGGCCCATCCTAGGCTACTTTCTCCAAACTTTTGTCCTCAGATTTCCTATTGCCCTTTTTTGCTTTATTTTTCCCTAACATCACCATCTAACATATTATATATTTTTTTCAGTTAGCCTTGTTTATTGTCTATTTCCCCCACTAGAATATAAGCTCATGAAGGTAGATTTTATTTTGTTCACAGTGCTAGAAGAGTGCCTGGCAACTGAAAAGCACTCAGTGAAACTTCTGAAATATAAACCACTAAGAGTTAAATTTTACTTTTACAGAGTTTACAGGGAAACTCTGGAGAGTATGGAGCAGAGAGGAGACAGATTTATGAAATTGCTTTCAGTATAGTAGAATTTATAATATTAGAGGAAATAAAGGATACAAGTAGAAAGAGAAGAGAGAAAGATAGTCCAAATAGGAGGCTACTAAAATTAATATAGGTGTAATGCAGTAACTCCTCTAATCTAGATACGTTCTGAAAAAAATAGAGAGAAAGGAGAATGTCAGTTGCTTGCTTTTCTCTAAATTCTATACATTTTCCCTCATTCTGTATTTATCTATGTAAGAGTCAGGAGATTTTTCATTATATCAGGTGGAACCATAAGAAGTTTCCATTTCTGTTAGTCTAAAATATTCAAATTTCGGCAAATGTCTTATGGTTCAATCTAATTTCTGAATCTATAATAAATAATATTCAGTAGAATTAAAGTGATATGAAAATGACTTAGTTTATATAGTTAGACCCTAAAAGAATGTGACAAGTAAACACAAAAACTCCCAAACCGGGGCAGAGGGAGGTCACGAGTGGTATGAGCCAAGAGCCCTGCACACCTCAGCAAGTCCTTAGGTTATCCCTGGAAATTGCCCTAAAGTTTTCATGATCAGTCTTCATAGCAACCTTATTGAGTCATTAATAAAGGCTAAAATAAGTCTCAAAAAATGTAGAATTAAAGAAATTGTGAAATCCATTTTAATTTTTTTTTTTTTTTTTTTTTTTTTTTTTTTGCGGTATGCGGGCCTCTCACTGTTGTGGCCTCCCCCGTTGCGGAGCACAGGCTCCGGACGCGCAGGCTCCGGACGCGCAGGCTCAGCGGCCATGGCTCACGGGCCCAGCCGCTCCGCGGCATATGGGATCCTCCCAGACCGGGGCACGAACCCGTATCCCCTGCATCGGCAGGCGGACTCTCAACCACTTGCGCCACCAGGGAGGCCCCCTGTGAAATCCATTTTAGAAAGGACTATATACTGAATGATAAAAACAGGCATACTTTTGGTTCATAAAAACAGTTCCTCAGCTAACCCTGAAAAGTTGGTTCATTAGGGCTTCCCTGGTGGCGCAGTGGTTGAGAGTCCACCTGCCTATGCAGGGGACACGGATTCGTGCCCCGGTCCGGGAAGATACCACATGCCGCGGAGCGGCTGGGCTCATGAGCCATGGCTGCTGAGCCTACGCGTCTGGAGCCTGTGCTCCGCAATGGGAGAGGCCACAGCAGTGAGAGGCCCGCGTGCCACAAAAAAAAAAAAAAAAAAAAAAAAATTTGGTTCATTGGTTAAGGATGCAGGAGAGCCAATGCTCTACATAGAATTCTGGTTATTAAAACAGCAATTAACTTATTCATCAATACACTATGTTGAAGTTTGAGGCCAATATATCTCCTTAATTAATCATGAAAACATCACTAGCAACAAAACATCCAGAAGTGTTTCACAACATATTAAATATCAGTTTATTAGATTTAAATTCCAAATTGTGTACTGTAAATAATATTAATTTGGATCTGGCTTTTACACACAAAGCCAAATCAATTCATTTTTGTTGATTTGAAAGTGATATTTTAAAATGTTACTTTTGCCTTCTGTTTAGAAAAGGAGTAGCAATACATAATTTTCTGTGATGATTCTGGTAAAAGGATTTGCATACAATTAGTGAGACAATTTCTGTTTCTAGTAGGGACAAGCACAGGATGAAGTAAGTATTCACCATATGATTAGCCTAATTTTTATATCCCACTGAGGCTAGCTCAGTTCCAAGAAGTAATTGTAAACTCATGGCAGGGACCATGAGCATGAATACACTTAATTACTCACTATTAAATTTCTTTAGTAGGGAAATGATGCTGAGTTTATCATCTAAATAAAGAGAAACTTCTTCAACAACATGTCAGGTGACAAATGATGGGTTCAGTGGTAGACTCAGTTATGTTCAACTGCAAAAATTGTTTTTCTCATTTCAACTATATGGCTCTGAGGCAGGTTATTTGAATTTCTCAATTGTCCACTTTTGACTTCCATGCAATGAAGATGATAATGTAGGATTTTATTAGTTGTAATAGTTTGCTCTATAGCTGTTAATAAAAATCAGCTTCATTCCTTATGGTAGAATGAATGTAGAATGCTGTTGTACATTTGAAGGAAATATTTTGTGAATTCTTCATAGGTGAGGGAATTCCTCACTACAACTCTGGGAGAATCATAATGTATGACTCAACATCCCACACCATCACAAAAATGAAAAAAAAACTTAACTCTTATTCTTGAATCCATATTTGGTTATTAGCCATTTACTCAGTCACTTTAGTCAGAAACCCAGGAGATACTCTCAGACTTGGCACTCTTCTCTACCCTTACACCAAGTCAATCCTGATATTCCATCCTAAATATTATCTTTAAGGTCTTTAATAAGAAAATCCCTACTTATTTTTCATTTTTCATTCAATGAATATTTACTGAGGGTCTTCTATATGTCAGGCCATTGCTCTAGAGGCTGCAGGTATAGAAATAATAAAAACAGTAAAAGATGCCTACCTTCATGAAGTTTACATTCCAGTGGCTGAGCCAGACAAACAAATACACAAATACATTTATAGTATAATGACAAGAGGTGGTAAATGCTATGAAAAAAAATGAAGGAAGGACAGGACAGAAATGACTGGAGATGACAGTGGGAGGGGTGCTTATCTTTCCAAACCAATCTTTCTTAGGTATGCGTCACTCAAGTAATACTAAAGATCAGTAGTTTGCTGAATAAACCAGGTTCTATCTTGCCTTAATGCGTTGCAATGGCAGTTCCTTATGCTAAGAGAGTCTGTATTCTTTATTCTCATTTGTAACTTCTAATCCTACTTTAAGCCTCAGCTTTAGCTTTAGGCCATTTTAGACTTCTCTGACTTTTTTATATTGAGTTGTTGTCTTTTTTCTTTATATTTCCCTAGCTATCTCTACAATAATTATACCTCATGTCTCACTGAATTAATTAAATTTTTTATCAAGTAAGCACTATATGCTACTTTTGAAAGTATTAAGTATACAGTGAGTCACAGTTATTTATCTCAAGGGTTTGAATTACAATAATTGCAATTTCTAGTTTACCTGGCTAGTTCTCTTTAAGTATGAGATGAGTTCTTATTCATTTTTGTTTCTCTAGTTTTTTTTTTTTTCACACAAAGGAAAGAATATGGTCAGTATGAGTTATATTGAATTGAATGGCAGGGTAAAAATCCTGCCTTTTTATATAACCCCTCCCTCATTTGATCAAGCCTAATAATAATAAAGATAATAAAAATAACTAACAATCATTGACGGTCTACACAATCCATAATAGACTGTAGTAATTGCTTTATGGGCATGGTGATAGTTTTATTGTCTTCATTTTGTATAAAGAAAACTGATGATAGAGAAGTTAAATTCTTGGCCCAAACTACTTAGCTATTGATTGGTAGAGCCTCATTCTGTCTGATATTAAAGTCTCCCTTTTATTCTCCTCTATGATATGGTCTGTAATACAATAAACACTTAACTCTATTCTGTTTGGGTTAATTTTATCCCCCTATTAAGAATTAATTTCTGCCACAGAAATATCCCGAATATGAAGCACTCTTAGGTACCATGGATATTTCCAAGGAGTGCTGTGTCCTCTATTCATGCTGGAGATATGCTTGCTGCTTTAATTCCAGGTTCACAGAGAAGTGAAGCACCTTCCCTTCAGTACTGACTCCCCAACAATTTCTGGCAGATCTGATCCAAATGTTACAGTCACTGAAAATATTACAATAACACAAAGTTTCTTCTTTGACAATAGCCTGTGAATGCTGTCCTGTGGTCAAGTTTGGTTAATGATGTCATCCCTGGCACTGCTCAGGACATACCATCAACTGCTTTCTCTCTGTAAGGATATCAAACATTAAATCATAGAATTAGGTAAACTCTGGTGAAAAAGCTTTTGAATTACTATTTAGATCTATCTATATGCTTGCCCAAGTTCTTCCCTTCTAGAAGGAGTCACAAAACCCTACATCAGTATTTCATAAGTTATACTTGAATCACAATATGGGATGCCTTTTGCTGATGGAGAGATTAATGTAGGTGACTTATTTGAATAGGTATTAAGATAGTAAAACCAAAAATACTTGCATTTTTAATTAGAATAAGGTTGCCTGAACATTGTAATGGATTTAGAAACAATTGTATACACTTTTATTATTGTAACAAATTTGAGCCAAGTTTGTATAATCAGGATGAAAAGTCAGATCAAGCTATTCATTTTTTTCAATCAGCTATGTGCAATAGGGCAATGTCAGTAAATCAGTGTCTGCTTTGGTTTCTGAATCAACAATCTATAGATTGTCTATGTACCACTGACATCTTGACTGAAACTCAAGGTTTTCAAGGTTCATTTTTTTTTTTTTTTAGAAGATGTTGGGGGTAGGAGTTTATTAATTAATTAATTTGTTTTTGCTGTGTTGGGTCTTCGTTTCTGTGCGAGGGCTTTCTCTAGCTGTGGCAAGCGGGGGCCACTCTTCATCACGGTGCGCAGGCCTCTCACCATCGCGGTCTCTCTTGTTGAGGGGCACAGGCTCCAGGCGCACAGGCTCAGTACTTGTGGCTCACGGGCCTAGTTGCTCCGCGGCATGTGGGATCTTCCCAGACCAGGGCTCGAACCCGTGTCCCTTGCATTAGCAGGCAGATTCTCAACCACTGCGCCACCAGAGAAGCCCTCAAGGTTCATTTTGATGAAACTAATAAGTCACTATCAAATTAGTTGTGTTAGTTAATTTGATTTTTATTGGTTTAGTTATTATAAAGCATCCGATGAATTAATTCATAAAGTTGGTACAAATTTCTTCATTATGTGCTTTTAAAATGTAAAATTTGAATTATAATTATATTCTGACTATTTTAAACACCAAGTGTTCCCTCAAGGCTCATAATGTTATTAATGTAATTATAATACTTGGATTTCCCTGGTGGCACAGTGGTTAAGAATCTGCCTGCCAATGCAGGGGACACGGGTTCGATCCCTGGTCCAGGAAGATCCCACATGCCACAAAGCAACTAAGCCCGTGTGCCACAACTACTGAAGCCCATGCACTCTAGGGGCCCACATGCTGCAACTACTGAGTGGCGTGCTCCAACTTCTGAAGACCATGTGCCTAGAGCCTGTGCTTCACAACAAGAGAAGCCACCACAATGAGAAGCCTGCACACTGCAACAAAGAGTAGCCCCTGCTTGCCACAACTAGAGAATCCCCGCACGCAGCAAAGAAGACCCAACAGAGTCAAAAAAAAAAAAAAAAGAAAAAAAGAAAAAAAGAAAAGAAAAGATAATACTTGAACTCAACTATTGTCTTTGTTCTAAAAAGCTTTTAGTGCTGGGGTTTGTGAAAATATATTATAGTCCGTTTCTGAAATTATGCCCATTTGCAGATAAATACTTAGAATTAAATGAGTTTATATGCAATATTTCCTCAAATAATGCTGACTTCTTTAAACATGGGTTGCATTTTATGATACCCCCTTGATAATTCTAGCAATGTTTGTAGATTGCACTGTTTAAGTACAATCTGGGGAAAAAAAGTTTTTTTTTTTTTTTTTATAAATCAAATTGAAAATCTCTAGAGTTCAAAAAAGACATTTATTTTTTTCTTGGGACTCACCTCTTTGTAGATGTGGGGTGGTCTTGGGTCCAGAAGAGAGTATAAGTTGGATTTCTGAATTTTGTAACAAAATGTTGATTTTTTCCATCTGTATATCTTTTACATAAAGTATATAGACTCTCTCTGCAATTGGGAATGCAATTCTGCTCCCCTAGCAAATCTAAGATCTCATTGACTATTTGCAACCCAAAGACAATTTAGGGGTAATGTAGTCCAAATTCTTGAACTTGAGGGAATGAAGGCCCCCACCCCCCAAAAGGACTTACCAAGATGTAAGTGCTAGGTATGGTAGACACTAAAACAGAGGTCTCCTGACTTCTAAATTGGTATACTTTCCTGCATATCACTGTCTCATCTTCCTGTTATATAATTCCAGCTAGCAGTTACTATTTGAAGAAAGTGATATAACGAATATGCTATTCACCAAGGATCTAATTATCAGATATGAATCTTTATATTCTACTTATTTATTTGGACCGTAGCATCAGATACTTTGCAAGGTAATAAAGCATTCTTAATGGCCCTTGTAGAAGAAAGAACCTTGATACATTCCTTTTATAATGCAAATGAAGAAAGAGTTTGCCTCTCTAAATCAAGATCCGAATCTAGATCTTCCTAATCTATATCCTTTTGTAAAACAGTATGAATAAAAATTTAACTAAACATGTCTCCTGTTTTGATTTGGATCCAAGAAAGATAAGACTGAATGCTAAAATCATGGTATATCTTTCTCTGATGAGTATACTTCTATTGTATTATGATGTCATGTTTCAAATATTGTTGCACTAAATGCAAAGCAACTATTATATGCTACCAAATGTAAGCTAATGATCACAAGTGGCCCAGGTAGGGAATGGGAAGGTGTGTTTGTAAATGTTGGAGGCCTGTAGGAAAATAAGTTAAAATTATTGAATATGGCTGAGTAGTTACTGAATGTGGCTGAGCACTATTTTCATATTTAGCAATCATAAAATTTTAAAGAGAGAAGAAAACTCTCATTTTATAAATAAGGGAACTGAGTCTTAGGTAGAGGAGAAGCTAGACACCTCTTAAGAAGTCAATGGCAAAACCAGTAGCTGAAGACTGGAGACTATGAAATATTACACATAAAATGAGGATCCAGAAGTCTCTCTTTCTCACTCTCATTCTTCTCATTCTCTTTCTCCTCTATTTCTTTCTGTTTCTCCCCATCCATCTAACTCTCCTTCCTTTCTTTATCTATCATTTCATCTTACTACACTTAAGATTATTTACAATAATTACATTTCACTTTACAAAATGATTTACTATACATATAGACATGATATCCAAAATATTTAACAAATCATGTAATACTGGTCATTCAAAATGATCACTGGTGTGGCATGGTCCTGGAGGGAAGAATATCATTTCTATACATGTGCTTTTTTTGTAACCCTCATTTTTCTTTAATAATAGATCATTTGTATCTTTTCAGGTCAAAAACATACAACTATATCATGATTATTAATGGTAACAGTGTGCTATCGCATGGTGTGTCAAATTTTATTTAACATTTAGGTTATTCCAACTTTTTTTCTTATTATAAACAACAACATAATTTTTCATTTTAAAATGTAACTCAGATCAAATCTATCTTAATTGATAAATTGGTGAGGAATAAAAAACAGGCTAAAACGTTACAAATCATTTTTGTTTTCAATAAATATGTAATTACTAAATTGCAATATAACTTTTTGGCTTTTATAAACAGAAACCAAATAGTATTGGAGTATTTTCTTTCTGGCAAAAATCTTTCCATGTATATTTAAAACTGCACATAAAATCAAACTGATTTCTCTTTTCTTCATGTGTGGGTGTGTGCATGTGTATGTGTGAGCATGCACACGTTTACTTAGGTCTTTACATTCAAGCTTCAGTCTAAAAACTTTAAAGCCTCCTAAATAATGTAAATGTAAAAGAACAAAGAATATCTTATACTTGAAAATAAATCAAATGTGCCATTTGAGAGATTTAATCATATAAAATAAATGTGCTTTTGTGTATTTTTCTTTCTTTTGCCTCAAAAGGCTCTAATCTCAGTTTTAACACATTATTAGAGCTGAGAGCAGGTAAAGTGTGAGATGAGTTAACTTCTCTTCCATGACTGGAACTGTCTTGGGTCTTTCTTGAATATAAGACTTGATCAGGTGAACGAAACGTTTCTGCTGTCACTCAAAAATATCTCAGATGGCAAATCAACCCAAAATTTAGAAAAAGACTGTGCTCAAGTAGGTACACCTTTGCAACTTTCTGACACCGGAAGAAAATTTTAAAGGTTTCCATGTGTTTTTATCAACTGTAGCTATTTAATGTTTTCCTATTTCTAAAAGTAATTCATCCAAATCTCTGTCTATCTATGTAACTATCTATGTATCTAACTATCTGGTGAGAGAGAGATAGAGAGAAAGAAAGAGATAGCAAGAGATATGCACAAAGTAAAACAAAAATTAAAAAAATCAATCATATAGATCCTCAAGATGGCAGAGGAGTAGGAGGATGTGGAATTCATCTCTACTTACAAATACATCAAGAATACATCTACAAATGGAACAATTCTCACAAAGTACCTGCTGAACACTAGCAGAGAAACTCAGACACCTAAAAGGACAAGAAAGATCTACATGTAACTGGGTAGGATGAAAGAAAGGAGAAGGGAAAAGGAAGAGGAGAGGAATGGGATTAGACCTGTGTCCCTGGCAGGGAACTGAAGGTGAGGAGAGGTTTCCACATATGGGGAAGACCTCACCACTGGGGAGATCAGCTGGGACCAAAGGAGATATTTGGAGGCTCAGAGGAGAACCCAGCAACCAGTCTGTGGCAGGCAGGACAGAGTGAGACCTACACAGATGATCTGTGCCACAGCCCTGTGTGCCACAGCCTGTATTGGGTGTCCACTGATGTACACAGGGGCTGGGTACTGGTTTGGAGAGCAGACCTGGGGAGGGGACTGCAGTTGGCTATGAGGAGACAGCCTTAGGGGATGGGAGTGTGTAGGTCCAAAACCAGGAATGCTCATGGAGGAAGCCCAGTCCATCAAAGTAGTGAAGTGCCATTGTTGAGTGATGTGCAAGAGGCAGGGCCACCATTGCAATTTCACTCCCCATGCACCAACCCATGACTCCATGGGCACCAGGGAGGGCTCCTGCTGCAGTTGGCTTGTGTGACTAAGGAAGAAGAGCTGAAATCTCTCCTTACAGCTGCACGAACTGCAGAGTTACACCCCTGCTGATGGTTTCCTAAATTCAGCACCTGCAGAATATCCAAAAGTATAACAAGTGCTCCTGCAGCTGAGAAGGGTCTGGCTTTAGCAGGTGTGGGCTTTGTGGGCACGTACACTGGGGGTTGGGCCAGGCCAGAGTCTGAGCTTCCTCCATAGCTCCCAAGCAGGTCCAGGTGAATGACTATGGCAGTCCTGGGACCTGACCTCAGTGGATCTGCAACAGTGGCCTGGTGAAAACAACATCTGAAGGTCAGCAGGGCCAATTGCTGGCATACCCACAGTTAAGGTGGGACTGAGAACAAGGTCAACAACAGTGTACTTTGTAAGCCCACACAGTGGGTGAAAGGGGACACAACAGAGCACATACACATGTGAACATGTCCAGAGGAGGAATACTCAGTGGCTTCTCTCCTGGTTGGCATGCTCCAACCTTGCCTACTTCACACTGCAGATCAGAAACACAGCTAAGAAACAGATCTAGGGGTCTCTACTTCAGTAACTAGGGAGCAAACCCCACCCTTGACAGGACATTGACAACCACAGAGCAAAGGGGAGGTCCCACTAAATCTCCAGGGTAGGCACTGGTCAATACAACACCAGTTGAACCCCCTATCAAAGGGATACTGGCACAAACATCTGGACCAACCTCACCCACCAGGGGGCAGTCACTGGAAGCAAGAAGAACTAAGAACCTGCAGCCTGCAGAAAGGAGACCACAAACACAGTAAGTTAGACAAAATGCGATGACAGAGAAATATGTTGCAGACTTAGGAGAAAGATAAAAACCTATAAGAAAAACTAAATGAAATGGAGAAAGGCAATCTACCAGAAAAATTATTCAGAATAATGATAGTAAAGATGATCCAAGATCTCAGAAAAAGAATGGAGGCATGGATCAACAAAATACAAGAAGTGTTTAATGAAGACCTAGAAGAGCTGAAGAACAAACAGAGATGAAAACACAATAACTGAAATGAAAAATATACTAGAAGGAAGCAGTGGCAGAATAACTGAGGCAGAAGAGAGAATAAAAGAGCTGGGAGACAGAGTGGTGGAAATCACTGCCATGGAACAAAATAAACACAGAAGAACACTAAATAACCAATGGATCACTGAAGAAATCAGAGAGGAAATAAAATACGTACAGACAAATGACGGTGAAAACACGACGATCCAACACCTATGGAGCACAGCAAAATCAGTTCTAAGAGGGAAGTTTATAGCAATCCAATCTTACCTCAAGAAACAAGAAAAATCTAAAATAAACAACCTATCCTTACACCTAAAGCAACTAGAGAAAGAAGAGCAAACAAAACCTCAAGTTAGTAGAAAGAAAGAAACCATAAAAATCAGAGCAGAAATAAATGAAATAGAGACAAAGAAAACAATAGCAAGGATCAATAAAACTAAGAGCTGGTTCCTTGAAAAGATAAACAAAATTGATAAACCTTTAGCCAGACTCATCAAGAAAAAAAAAGAGAGGATTTAAATCAATAAAATTAGAAATGAAAAAGGAGACGTTACAATAGACACCACAGAAGTACAAAGGATCATAAGAAATTACTACAGGCAACTATATGCCAATAAAATGGACAACATAGAAGAAATGGACAAATTCTTAGAAAGGTACAACCTTCCAAGACTGAACCAGGATGAAATAAAATACATGAAGAGACCAATCACAAGTAATGAAATTGAAACTGTGATTAAAAATCTTCTAACAAGCAAAAGTCTAGGAACAGGTGGCTTCACAGGCAAATTCTATCAAACATTTAGTGAAGAGTTAACACCTACCCTTCAGAAGCTCTTGCAAAAAATTGAAGAGAAAGGAACACACTCAAACTCATTTTATGAGGCCACCATCACCTTGATACCAAAACCAGACAAAGATATCACAAAAAAAGAAAATTATGGACCAATATCACTGATGAACATAGACACGAAAATCCTCAGGAAAATACTAGCAAACCAAATCCAACAACACATTAAAAGGATCATACACCATGATCAAGTAGGATTTATCCCAGGGATGTAAGAACTCTTCAATATATGCAAATCAATCAATGTGATACACCACATTACCAAACTGAAGAATAAAAACCATATGGTCATCTCAATAGATGCAGAAAAAGCTTTTGACAAAATTCAACACCATTTATGATAAAAACTCTCTAGAAAGTAGGCATAGAGGGGACTTACCGCAACATAATAAAGGCCATATACAACCAACCCACAGCAAACATCATTCTCAATGGTGAAAACCTGAAAGCAGTTCCTCTAAGATCAGGAACAAGTCAAGGATGTCCAGTCTCACCATTTTTTTTTTTTTTTTTTTTTTGTGGTACGCGGGCCTCTCACTGTTGTGGCCTCTCCCATGGCGGAGCATAGGCTCTGGACGTGCAGGCTCAGCGGCCATGGCTCACGGGCCTAGCTGCTCCACGGCATGTGGGATCTTCCCAGACCGGGGCACGAACCCGTGTCCCCTGCATCGGCAGGTGGACTCTCAACAACTGCGCCACCAGGGAAGCCCTCACCATTTTTTTTTTTTTGCGGTATGCGGGCCTCTCACTGTTGTGGCCTCCCCCGTCGCGGAGCACAGGCTCCGGACGCGCAGGCTCCGGACGCTCAGGCTCAGCGGCCATGGCTCACGGGCCCAGCCGCTCCGTGGCACATGGGATCCTCCCAGACCGGGGCACGAACCCGTATCCCCTGCATCGGCAGGCGGACTCTCAACCACTTGCGCCACCAGGGAGGCCCCGCCCTCACCATTTTTATTCAACATATTTTTGGAAGTTCTAACCTTGGCAATCAGAGAAAAATAAGAAATAAAATGAATCCAAATTGGAAAAATAAGTAAATGTGTGATTGTTTGCAGATGACATGATACTATACACAGAAAATCCTAAAGATCTTACCAGAAAACTATTAGAGCTCATCAATGAATTTGATAAAGTTTCAGGATACAAAATTAATACATAGAATTCTCTTGCATTCCTGCACTCTAACAATGAAAGATCAGAAAGAGCAGTTAAGGAAACAATCCCATTTATCCTTCCATCAAAAAGAATAAAATACCTAGGAATAAAACTACCTAAGGAGGCAAAAGACCTGTCCTCGGAAAACTATAAGATAGTGATGAAAGAAATAACAGATGACACAACCAGATGAAGACATATATCATGTTTTAGGATTGGAGAATCAATATTGTCAAAATGACTATACTACCCAAAGCAATCTACAGATTCAGTGCAATCCTTATCAAATTACCAATGACATTTTTCACAGAATTAGAACAAAAAATTTTACAATCTGTATGGAAACACAAAAGACCCTGAATAGCCAAAGCTATATTGAGAAAGAAAAACACAGCTGGAGGAATCCGACTCCCTGACTTCAGACTATACTACAGAACTACAGTAATCAAACAGTATTATACTGTTACAAAAACAGAAATGTAGATAAATGGAACAGGATAGAAAGTCCAGAGACAGACCCACACACCTATGATCACCTAATCTATGACAAACGAGGCAAGAATATACAGTGGAGTAAAGGCCGTCTCTTCAGTAAGTGGTGCTGGGAAAACTGGACAGACACATGTAAAAGAATGAAATTAGAACACATCCTAACACCAAAAAATAATCAACTCAACATGGATTAAAGATTCAAATGTAAGGCCAGATACTATAAAACTCTTAGAGGAAACCATAGGCAGAACACTCTCTGACATAAATCGCAGGAAGATCTTTTTTGATCCACCTCCTAGAGTAATGAAAATAAAAACAAAAATAACAAATGGGACCTAATTAAACTTAAAAGGTTTTGCACAGCAAAAAACCATAAACTAAGTGAAAAGACAACCTACAGAATGGGGGAAAACATTTGCAAATGAAGCAACCAACAAGGGATTAATCTCCAAAATGTACAAACAGCTCATGCAGCTTGATATAAAAAAACCAAACAACTCAATCAGAAAATGGGTGGAAGATCTAAATAGAAATTTCTTCAAAGAAGTCACACAGACGGCCAAAAAGCACATGAAAAGATCCTCCACATCACTAATTATTAGAGAAAAGCAAATCAAAACTGCAATAGGGTATCACCTCACACCCTTCAGAATGGCCATCATCAAAAAATATATAAACAATAAATGCTGGAGAGAATGTGGAGAAAAAGGAACCCTCATACACTGTTGGTGGGAATGCCAACTGGTAGAGCCACTATGGAAAAAAGTATGGAGATTCCTTAAAAAACTAAAAATAGAGCTACCATATGATCTAGCAATCCCACTCCTGGGCATTATCCTGAGAAAACTATGATTCAAAAGATACATGCACCACAATATTAATTGCAGTGCTATTTACAATAGCCAATACATGGAAGCAACCTAAATATCCAACCACAGAGGAATGAATTAAGAAGATGTGGTATATATATATACAATGGAATATTACTCAGCTATAAAAAAGAACAAAATAATGCCATTTGCAGCAACATGGATGGACCAAGAGATTGTCATATTGAGTAAAATAAGTTAGACAGTAAAAGATAAATATGTGATATCGCTTACATGTGGAATCTAAAAAATGGCTACAAATGAACTTACAAAAGAGAAATTGAGTTACAGGTGTAGAAAACAAACTTATGATTATCAGAGGGTAAGGCTGGGGGTGAGATAATTTGGGAGATTGAGATTGACATATACACACTATTATATATAGAATGGACAACTAATAAAGACCTAATGTATAGCACAAGAAATCTACTCAATACTCTGTAATGGCCTATATGGGAAAAGAATCTAAAAAAGAGTGAATATATGTATATATAGAACTGATTCATTTTGCTGTATGGATAAAACTAACAGAACATTATAAATCAACTATACTCCAATAAAAAATTTAAAAAGTCAACCATATATCCACAATCCAAACTATCTATTAATATTTATTGAATTTCTTCTAGTTCTTCTTATTTATATTCTCACCAACATGAATGCTAATGTTGTATACATATTTTTGTTTCTTAAAATAATTATTTATTTCTGCTATTAAAAACCTAACAAGCACTATTTTAAAGGCTGCTTAATATTAGTTCATGATGGTTTTCTAAAGCTCATTTGTATCCTTATTAAGATTGTTCTATTTTTTGTTCTTGTAAACAATATGGTAATCAATATATGGCTTCTAATGCTCCATTTCAACTGTTTCAACTCCATAGAGGTAGTTCGGTATTATGTGTCAATAGATATTCATAATGTTAAACCATTTTATTTGCTTTCTATTTGGGAAAACATTTGTTATCATCTCTCTAAAACTGGAAAGTTTAGTAAGGCAATAAGACATATAGAACACAGAAAATACACTGATTTATTAGGTTCAAATCCTTTTAGAAACTTTGTTAAAATTTTTTTGAGAATGATAAATTCCAGTAGGAAATCCTAGGGTTTCTTTTTAGGGCTAATTATGAATGTAAAGCTTGAGGTATTTATATCCATAACATATCTTTGGTAGTCGAGGTTGCAGAAAGGAAGGGATCACTACTATTGTTTGAGGTTCTATTTATCTTAGTTTACTAGTCCTAGAACAACCTCTTGCAAGTTTATATAGCTTAGACTCTCCTTATCTGAGGCATGTACACTGGTTCTACCTTATTTGATCCATCACTTCACACTAAAACTACTTTGGCTGTGCTGCTGCTGTTGATTTTTTTTTAAACAGGTAGTTCAGCATCATTGCCAAATTAACCACTCCAATACTCAACTAGCTATTCATTTTTAAAAAGGCAAGCTTGTAAATTCAAAACTATAGACTTATTATCTTGCTAGTTATCTCTACTCAGATTTTATGCTAAGTGTTTCTTTGGGAATTGTGCTGGATTGTCCATCCAGATATGCTTTTTAAAAAATTGAAGTATAGTTTACTTACAATGTTGTGTTAGTTTCTGTTATACAGAATAGTGATTCAGTTATACATATGTATACATTCTTTTTTATATTCTTTTCCATTATGGTTTATCACAACATATTGAATATTGTTCCCTGTGTTATAAAATAGGACCTTGTTGTTTTTCCATTCTATATATAATAGCTTTTATCTGCTAGCCATATGATATCACTTATACATGGAATCTAAAATATGACACAAATGAACCTATCTACAAAACAGAAACAGACTCACAGACATAGAGAACAGACTTGTGGTTTCCAAGGGGGAAGGGAAGTGGGGGAGGGATGGATTGGGAGTTTGGGGTTAGCAGATACACTTTTCATTTTTTCCCCATCTTGCCTTGGGTTGATGGAAGAGAAGCCTGAACAATGTGGTCTGAATTTATGATATTTGTCTTCCAGTTCAGTTGATTAAAGGAAGTCAGTTGCAAGAATACAAAAGAGCTGGAGAAGAGTGAGGTTAGGCTATTCTTTCCATACTTCCTTTCCTGCCAGGTCAATGTGGGGTGACTTCATCCATTAAATAACCTGCCATTCAGCATTCTCCATACAGCTACACTCTCCATACAAACATATCCTCCACTTTCTTGTGCATTCACACTTATGGAGGTAAAGTCTCCCTGCTGTTGCTAGCTTGAGGATATAGCACCATCCTTTTTCTTGTTGCTGTCCCTAAACCCTGCCAACAATTTTTAAGCAGTTCTTGATTACTGTTTTAGTCTGTTCTGGCTGCTATAACAAAAATAACATAAACTGAGTGGCTTTTAAACAACAAACATTTGTTTCTCACAGTTCTGGAGTCTGGGAAGTTTAAGACCATGGCACTGGGACAGAATAGATCATGGCCCACAGTGCGGGCCAGCTTATACATTGACAGCTGTTTCCTCACTGTAACTTCACATGGCAGGAGGAGAAGGAGAGTGAGCTAGCTCTCTGGGATCTCTTTTAAGGGCACTAGTCCCATTCATGAGGTCTCCACCCTCATGACCTAATCACTTTCCAAAGGCTCCAGTTAGTAATACCTTCACACTGGGAGTTAAGATTACAATATATGGGAGAGGGGGAAGATGGTAGAAGAGTAAGACATGGAGATCACCTTCCTCCCCACAGATACATCAGAAATACATCTACAGGTGGAACAACTCCTACAGAACACCTACTGAATGTTGGCAGAAGTCCTCAGACCTCGCAAAAGGCAAGAAACTCCCCACGTACTTGGGTAGGGCAAAAGAAAAAAGAATAAACAGAGACAAAATAATAGGGACACGACCTGCACCAGTGGGAGGGAGCTATGAAGGAGGAAAGGTTTCCACACACTAGGAAGCCCCTTCATGGGCAGACACTGTGGGTGGCGGAGGGGGAAACTTCAGAGTCACGGAGGAGAGCACAGCAACAGGGGTGCAGAGGGCAAAGTGGAGAGATTCCCGCACAGAGGATTGGTGCCAACTAACACCAGCCCGAGAGGTCTGTATGCTCACCCACCAGAGTGGGCGGGGCTGGGGGCTGAGGCTCCGGCTTCGGTCAGAACGCAGGGAGAGGACTGGAGTTAGCGGCATGAACACAGCCTGCAGGGGGTTAGTGCACCACGGCTAGCTGGGAGGGAGTCCGGGGAAAAGTCTGGACCTGCCAAAGAGGCAAGAGACTTTTTCTTCCCTCTTTGTTTCCTGGTGTGGGAGGAGAGGGGGTTAAGAGCGCTGCTTAAAGGAGCTCCAGAGATGGGCGTGAGCCGTGGCTAACAGCGTGAACCCCAGACACGGGCATGAGATGCTAAGGCTGCTGCTGCCGCCACCAAGAAGCTTGTGTGCGAGCACAGGTCACTATTCACACCTCCCTTTGGGGGAGCCTGTGCAGCCCATCACTGCCACAGTCCTGGGATTCAGGGACAAATTCCCCGAGAGAACACATGGTGCACCTCAGGCTGGTGCAACGTCACGCTGGCCTCTTCCACTGCAGGCTCGCCCCATACCCCGTGATCCTCTCTCCTCCCAGCCTGAGTGAGCCAGAGCCCCCGAATCAGCTGCTTCTTTAACCCTGTCCTGTTTGAGCAAAGAACAGACACCCTCCGGCGACCTACACGGAGAGGTGGGGCCAAATCCAAAGCTGAGTCTTGGGAGCTATGCAAACAAAGAAGAGGAAGGGAAATCTTTCCTAGCAGCCTCAGAAGCAGCTGATTAATTCTCCACCATCAAGTTGATGTACCCTGCATCTGTGGAATACCTGAATAGACAACGAATCATCCCAAATTGAGGAGGTGGACGTTGAGAGCAAGATTAATTATTTTTTCCTCTTTTCCTCTTTTTGTTAGTGTGTATGTGTATGCTTCTGTGTGAGATTTTGTCTGTATAGCTTTGCTTTCACCATTTGTCCTAGGGTTCTATCCATCCGTTTTTTCATATTTTTCACATAAAATTTTTTTTCTTAATAATTATTTTTTATTTTAATAACTTTATATTATTTTTTCTTACATTATTTTATTTTATTTTATCCTCTTTCTTTCTTTCTTTCTTTCAATTTTTCTCCCTTTTATTCTGAGCCGTGTGGATGAAAGGCTCTTGGTACTCCAGCCAGGAGTCAGTGCTGTGCCTCTGAGGTGGGAGAGCAAACTTCAAGACACTGGGCCACAAGAGACCTCCCAGCTCCATGTAATATCAAATGGCAAAAATCTCCCAGAGATCTCCATCTCAACACCAAGACCCAGCTTCACTCAATGACCAGCAAGTTACAGTGCTAGACACCCTATGCCAAACAACTAGCAAGACAAGAACACAACCCCACCCATTAGCAGAGAGGCTGACTAAAATCATAATAATTCCACAGACACCACTAAACAGACCACCAGACGTGGACCTGCCTACCAGAAAGACAAGATCTAGCCTCACCTACAAGAACACATGCACTAGTCCCCTCCACAAGGAAGCCTACACAACACACTGAACCAACATTAGCCACTGCAGACAGACACCAAAAACAATGGGAACTACGAACTTGCAGCCTGCAAAAAGGAGACCACAAACACAGTAAGATAGGCAAAATGAGAAGACAGAAACACACAGCAGATGAAGGAGAAAGATAAAAACCAACAAGACCTAAAAAATGAAGAGGAAATAGCCAGTCTACCTGAAAAAGAATTCAGAATAATGGTAGTGAAGATGATCCAAAATCATGGAAATAGAATAGAGAAAATGCAAGAAACATTTAAAAGGACCTAGAGAACTAAAGATGAAAGAAGCAACAATGAACAACACAATAAATGAAATTAGAAATACTCTAGATGGGATCAGTAGCAGAATCACTGACGCAGAAGAACGGATAAGTGACCTAGAAGATAAAATAGTGGAAATAACTACTGCAGAGCAGAATAAAGAAAAAAGAATGAAAAGAACTGAGGACAGTCTCAGAGACCTCTTGGAGAAAATTAAATGCACCAACATTCGAATCATAAGGGTTCCAGAAGAAGAAGAGGAAAAGAAAGGGACTGAGAAAATATTTGAAGAGATTATAGTTGAACACTTCTGAATATGGTAAAGGAAATAGTTAATCAAGTCCAGGAAGCACAGAGAGTCCCATAAAGGATAAATCCAAGGAGAAACATGCTAAGACCCATATTAATCAAACTGTCAAAAATTAAACACAAAGAAAACACATTAAAGGCAGCAAGGGAAAAACAAATAACACACAAGAGAATCTCCATAAGGTTAACAGCTGATCTTTCAGCAGAAACTCTGCAAGCCAGAAGGGAGTGGCAGGACATATTTAAAGTGATGAAGGAGAAAAATCTACAAACAAGATTACTCCACCCAGCAAGGATCTCATTCAGATTTGATGGAGAAATTGAAACTTTTACAGACAAGCAAAAGCTGAGAGAGTTCAGCACCACCAAACCAGCTTTACAACAAATGCTAAAGGATCTTCTCTAGGCAAGAAACACAAGAGAAGGAAAAGACCTACAATAACAAACCCAAAACAATTAAGAAAATGGGAATAGGAACATACATATTGATAATTACCTTAAATGTAAATGGATTAAATGCTCCCACCAAAAGACACAGACTGGCTGAATGGATACAAATACAAGACCTATATATATGCTGTCTACAACAGACCCACTTCAAACATAGATACACATACAGACTGAAAGTGAGGGGATGGAAAAAGATATTCCATGCAAATGGAAACCAGAAGAAAGCTGAGTAGCAATTCTCATATGAGACAAAATAGACTTTAAAATAAAGACTACTGATATAGACAAAAAGGACACTACATAATGATCAAGGGATCGATTCTAGAAGAAGATATAACAATTGTAAATATTTATTCACCCAACATAGGAGCACCTCAATATATAAGGCAAATAGTAACAGCCATAAAAGGGGAAATTGACAATAACACATTCATAGTAGGGGAGTTTAACACCCCACTTTCACCAATGGACAGATCATCCAAAATGAAAATAAATAAGGAAACACAAGTTTTAAATGATACATTAAACAAGAGGGACTTAATTGATATTTATAGGACATTCCAACCAAAAACAACAGAATACACATTTTTCTCAAGTGCTCATGGAACATTCTCCAGTATAGATCATATCCTGGGTCACAATTCAAGCCTTGGTAAATTTAAGAAAATTGAAATTGTATTAAGTATCTTTTCTGACCACAGTACTATGAAACTAGATATCAATTACAGGAAAAGATCTGTAAAAAGTACAAACACATGGAGGCCAAACAATACACTACTTAATAACGAAGTGATCACTGAAGAAATCAAAGAAGAAATCAAAAATATCTAGAAACAAAAGACAGTGGAGACACGATGACCCAAAACCTACGGGATGCAGCAAAACTATTTCTAAGAGGGAAGTTTATAGCAATACAATCCTACCTTAAGAAACAGGAAACATTTCAAATAAACAACCTAACTTTGCACCTAAAGCGACTACAGAAAGAAGAAAAAAACCCCAAAATTAGCAGAAGGGAAGAAATCATAAAGATCAGATCAGAAATAAATGAAAAAGAAATGAAGGAAATGATAGCAAAGATCAATAAAACTAAAAGATGGTTCTTTGAGAAGATAAACAAAATTGATAAACCATTAGCCAGACTCATCAAGAAAAAAAGGGAGAAGACTCAAATCAATAGAATTAGAAATGAAAAAGGAGAAGTAACAACTGACACTGCAGAAATACAAAAGATCATGAGAGATTACTACAAGCAACTCTATGCCAATAAAATGGACAACCTGGAAAAAATGGACACATTCTTAGAAATGAACAACCTGCCAAGACTGAATCAAGAAGAAATAGAAAATAGGAACAGACCAATCACAAGCACTGAAATTGAAACTGTGATTAAGAATCTTCCAACAAACAGAAGCTCAGGACGAGATGGCTTCACAGGTGAATTCTCTCAAACATTTAGAGAAGAGCTAACACCTATCCTTCTCAATCTCTTCCAAAATATAACAGAGAGAGGAACATTCCCAAACTCATTCTATGAGTCCACCATCATCCTGATACCAAAACCAGACAAGGGTGTCACAAAGAAAGAAAACTACAGGCCAATATCACTGATGAACATAGATGCAAAAATCCTCAACAAAATACTAGCAAACAGAATCCAACAGCACATTAAATGGATCATACACCATGATCAAGTGGGGTTTATTTCAGGAATGCAAGGATTCTTCAATATATGCAAGTCAATCAATGTGATACACCATATTAACACATTGAAGGAGAAAAACCATATGGTCATCTCAATAGATGCAGAGAAAGCTTTTGACAAAATTCAACACTGCTTTATTATAAAAACCCTCCAGAAAGTAGGAATAGAGGGAACTTTCCTCAACATAATAAAGGCCATATATGATACCCCAAAGCCAACATCATCCTCAATGGTGAAAAACTGAAATCATTTCCACTAAGATCAGGAACAAGACAAGGTTGCCCACTCTCAACACTATAATTCAACATAGTTTTGGTAGTTTTCGCCACAGCAATCAGAGAAGAAAAGGAAATGAAAGGAATCCAAAATGGAAAAGAAGAAGTAAAGCTGTCCCTGTTTGCAGATGAAATGATACTATACGTAGAAAATCCTAAAGATGCTACCAAAAAAACTACTAGATCTAATCAATGAATTTTGTAAAGTAGCAGATTACAACATTAATGCACAGAAATCTGTGGCATTCCTATACACTAATGATGAAAAATCCGAAAATGAAATGAAGAAAACAGTCCCATTTACCATTGCAACAAAAAGAATAAAATATCTAGGAATAAACTTACCTAAGGAGACAAAAGACCTGTATGCAGAAAATTATAAGACACTGACAAAAGAAATTAAAGATGATACAAATAGATGGAGAGGTATACCATGTTCTTGGATTGGAAGAATCAACATTGTGAAAACGACTCTATTACCCAAAGCAATCTACAGATTCAATGCAATCCCTATCAAATGATCACTGGCATTTTTCACAGAACTAGAACAAAAAATTTCACAATTTGTATGGAAACACAAAAGACCCCGAATAGCCAAAGCAATCTTGAGAACGAAAAATGGAGCTGGAGGAATCAATCTCCCTGACTTCAGACTGTACTACAAAGCTACAGTAATCAAGACACTATGGTACTGGCACAAAAACAGAAAGATAGATCAATGGAACAGGATAGAAACCCCAGAGATAGACCCACACACATATGGTCACCTTATCTTTGATAAAGGAGGCAGGAATGTAGAGTGGAGAAAAGACAGACTCTTCAAAAGTGGTGCTGGGAAAACTGGACAGGTACATGTAAAAGTATGAGATTAGAACACTCTCTGACACCATACACGAAAATAAGTTCAAAATGGATTAAAGACCTAAATGTAAGGCCAGAAACTATCAAACTCTTAGAGGAAAACATAGGTAGAACACTGTATGACAGAAATCACAGCAAAATTCTTCTTGACCCACCTCTTACACAAATGGAAATAAAAACAAAAATAAACAAATGGGACCTAATGAAACTTCAAAGCTTTTGCACAGAAAGGAAACCATAAATAAGACCAAAAGACAACACTCAGAATGGGAGAAAATATTTGCAAATGAAGCAACTGTCAAAGGATTAATCTCCAAAATGTACAAGCAGCTCATGCAGCTCAATAACAAAAAAACAAACAACCCAAACCAAAAATGGGCAGAAGACCTAAATAGACATTTCTCCAAAGAAGATACACAAACTTCCAACAAACACATAAAAGAATGCTCAACATCATTAATCATTAGAGAAATGCAATCAAAACTACAATGAGATATCATCTCACAGCTGTCAGAATGGCCATTATCAAAAAATCTAGAAACAATAAATGCTGGAGAGGGTGTGGAGAAAAGGGAACACTCTTGCACTGCTGGTGGGAATGTGAATTGGTACAGCCACTATGGAGAACAGTATGGAGGTTCCTTAAAAAACTACAAATAGAACTACCATATGACCCAGGAATCCCACTACTGGGCATATACCCTGAGAAAACCATAATTCACAAAGAGTCATGTACCAAAATATTCATTGCAGCTCTATTTACAATATCCAGGAGATGGAAACAAACTAAGTGTCCATCATCAGCTGAATGGATAAAGAATATGTGGCACATATATACAATGGAATATTACTCAGCCCTAAAAAGAAACGAAATTGTGTTATTTGTAGTGAGGTGTATGGACCTAGAGTTTGTCATACAGAGTGAAGTATGTCAGAAAGAGAAAGACAAATACCGTATGCTAACACATATATATGGAATCTAAGAAAAAAAAAGTCATGAAGAACCCAGGGGTAAGACAGTAATAAAGACACAGACCTACTAGAGAATGGACTTGAGAATATGGGGAGGGGGATGGGTAAGGTGTGACAAAGTGAGAGAGTGGAATGGACATATACACACTACCAAACGTAAAATAGATTGCTAGTGGGAAACAGCCGCATAGCACGGGGAGATGACCTCGGTGCTTTGTGACCATCTCGGGGGGTGGGATAGGGAGGGTGGGAGGGAGCGAGACAGGAGGGGGAAGGGATATGGGAACATATGTGTGTGTGTGACTGATTCACTTTGTTATGAAGCAGAAACTAACATACCGTTGTAAGCAATTATACTCCAATAAAGATGTAAAAAAAAAAAAGAAAAGATTTCAACATATGAATTTTGGAAGGGGGTGGAACACAATCATTCAGACCATAGCAACTACCCAATTACAGTGCACTTTTTTTTTCCTCCCAGCATCGCAACTAAGTGAAGTAGCTTGAGTCCAAAGGAATACATGTTTGGTAGAAGGATATTATAGGTATAATTATTCTACCTATCCTGTTACATCTCTCATGTTAATAAAAATTCCAAAAACTGCATAAGACAGTTTGTTACTTTAGCTGTGTGATTATTTCTTTCTGTAGTCAGAAAAGCCTGTGAGCTAACCCTTTATCCAAGATATCACTATTTCCAAATAGGCTACATTTTAATATTGCTTCAAAAATTAAGAAGACCTAATGCAATAGTTTACAATTTCAAAGAGTATAAAAAAGAGCAGTATTCTGGCGCTCCTTATTTTTGGGTTGTACCTTAATGATCTTGAATTCCTTTTACATTTTAGACAAAGGCTATTTTATAATAAATAATAAGCAAACATTCTCCGTTATGTTAGTGATATATCATTTTTATGAAACAGATATGATTTGAAAAGACACAGGCTTGGGCTTCCCTGGTGGTGCAGTGGTTGAGTCTGCCTGCCGATGAAGGGGACATGGGTTCGTGCCCCGGTCCGGCAAGATCACACGTGCCGTGGAGCGGCTGGGCCCGTGAGCCATAGCCGCTGAGCCTGCACGTCCGGAGGCTGTGCTCTGCAAGGGGAGAGGCCACAACAGTGAGGGGCATGTGTACCACAAAAACAAAAACAAAACAAAACAAAACAAAACAATCAATCAAACAAAAAAAGACAAAGGCTTTTGTCTTCCAATTGCTGCCACAAAGATTGGCTTACTTGACCAAAGAAACCTATCAAAATCAAGATTATATTTGTTAGACATTATCCAAAATTAAATTGTTTAGTTCTACAAAACTTCATACAGCATGTTTTAAATTACATTGAGTACATTTTCTAGTTCACCCAGGCTAGCAGGCACACCAGATGGTTAAGTGATTCATAACCAGATAGTCTATAGGGACCTCAATAGGGGATTTTCAGTGACTCAAGTGGGTCAGTTTTAATACTTGTTATTAAAGTTTTCCAAATCTAAATATTTCTCCCTTATGATTTGGAACTTTGGGGTTACAGTCAAACAAGTATACAAATGTTTGACTTGACAGGTACAAAGATGCTTTGTGGGAAACATTCCAGCTTTGT